>NC_041728.1:128190332-129440332 GCF_004115215.2 Ornithorhynchus anatinus
TCACAGATATATTATTTTTAACAACATTTTTAATACCAGGTCCCCAAAAGCTTCAGGAGATATGATCCTCATGGTGTGCTCCTAGCCGGGAATCAATGCATGTACAGTAATCAACTGCACATTCAATTCTTTATTCTTGGTACTCCATCTGTAAATATTTTATGTGCTCATTCCCCATTAGAGTGTAAGCTCCAGTGGGCAGGGAATGTATCTTGGGCTTCTGTTGTACTTTATCAAGGGCATTGTCCCAGGTGACCCTCGCTAAATACTATTCCTCATTCATTTGATCTTATTTACCGAGCGTTTACTGTGTGCAGAATGCTACTAGGCTTCCTGGCTAATTTTAGTGTCTACTGAGTGTCCTCCATGTGAGACTCCCCAGGTGATTCTGTCAGAAATGATCGCCGCTGGTGTCTTAGCCCTAGATGTCCCTTTATACTGGGTTATTTCAACCCCCCCCCCACCATCGCCCATCCCACCCCCCCCAAATTTCCCACAGAGTTGGAGGGTCCAGTGTTTCAGGTCATTCCAGCCCCGCTTTCACCCAGAATTAATCTTGGAGGTAATTTGCCTGAGGGGTCAAGTAATGGACCCAAGATATAAATGCCCCCTTTTTTTCCTTTTCCAAACATGGATTATTTTTTTAAGGGCTCACTGTGAGCTGACCCTCAAATTAACCTCTCAAAACATTATCACCATCCCCTGGCTTGCTCGATAGGTACCTCACAATCAGTGCCCAGGGAACCATCTCCTGGAGTCCAGTCTTGAGGCTGATCAAGGAAGCTGTTCTCTAACTCCTATATTTCCTCCTCCCTTTGGAACATCTCTATTCGGATGCCCCACTTTCACCTCAAGCTTAACTTGTCCGAAAGAGAACATACCCTTCTCCTGATTCTCCTCCCCTCGATTCTCTCACCACTGTAGACAACACCTCCCCCAACCCCTCAGACTCACGGGCCTGTAACCTTGGCATTACCTTCCACTATAAGCTCGTCCTCTAGACTGCAAACTCCTTGTGGGCAGGGAATGTGTCTGCACGCAGTAAGCGCTCACTAAATAGGATTGATTGATTTGTGTTCTTAGGTACTGATTAGGTGATCAATAATATTTATTGCGTGTCTACTGAGTGCAGAGCGGTGTATTAATTGCTTGGGAGAGAACAATATGACAGATTTGGTAAGATTTCCTTGCTCACAAGGAACAGTCTAGTGCTTTTTCCTCTTCATTAAATCAGTACAAATGAATACAACTGTACAATTGTACGGATTAGACTGTAAACCTGTCATTGGGCAGGGATTGTCTCTATTTGTTGCCAAATTGTATATTCCAAGTGCTTAGTACAGTGTCTCCACACATAGTAAGCACTCAATAAATACTATTGAATGAATGAATGAATAAATGAATACAAGCAGTTTGGCTCAGTGGAAAGAGCCCGGGGTTGGGAGTCAGAGGTCATGGGTTCGAATCTCGGCTCTGCCACTTGGCAGCTGTGTGACTGTGGGCAAGTCACTTCACTTCGCTGTGCCTCAGTTCCCTCATCTGTAAAATGGAGCTGAAGACTGTGAGCCCCACGTGGGACAACCTGATTACCCTCTATTTATCCCAGCTCTTAGAACAGTGCTCTGCATGTTGTAAGCGCTTAACAAATACCAACATTATTATTATTATTATTATTACAACACTTGATTGATTATGATTACATACTAAGGAGGGAAAAGCTAACAATAAAACAACAGCAACATTCAGTGATCCCTCTCAGGGTGGCACCTGGAGAGTTCCCAGTCCTCTACCCGTCTCGGCTATGGGAGGGAGAGTCCCGCAGAGGCCTGTCCATTCCATTCCTAGCTTGGCCAGGGGATAGCGAGTGGAAGACAATCTGCTATAAGTCCAAATTCACCCATGCTGGGCAGCAGCGGCATGGGGGAGAAAGTCGAGGGCGGAGACTCGAGTTTACTGAGTTTATTGTGAAGCAGCGTGGCTCAGTGGAAAGAGCATGGGCTTTGGAGTCAGAGGTCATGGGTTCGAATCCTGGCTCGGCCACTTGTCAGCTGTGTGACTTTGGGCAAGTCACTTAACTTCTCGATGCCTCAGTTACCTCATCTGTAAAATGGAGATTAAGACTGTGAGGCCCACGTGGGACAACCTGATTCCCCTGTGTCTACCCTAGCGCTTAGAACAGTGCTCGGCACATAGTAAGCGCTTAACAAATACCAACATTATTATTATTACTGCACGGAAGGCGGCAGTGGACAACCACTTTCGTATTTTTACCAAGAAAACTCTCGGATCCACTACCAGAACGATTGCAGATGGAGAGTGGGATGTTCTGGGAGAGATGTGTCCGTGGGGTCGCTATGGGTCGGAAATGACTCGACGGCATAAGACAAGACAACATTCAGTGACGGTTCAAGGCAGGCCTGGCTGTATGACAGATGACCTTAAAACCAAATGCCTAAAGATCAATTGACATCTATTCCTAACCTGAAACCTTATCCTTATCCTACCTTAGTAGGATCGTCTTCGAGAACCCACTGAGTGCAGTCGCGTGGCCTAATGGAAAGCACATGGATCTTGGGGGTCAGAAGACTTGAGTTCTAGTTCGGGCCAGAACTAGAGAGACAGATCTGACCATCTGATTACCCTGTATCTGCCCCAGCGCTTAGAACAGTGCTCAGCATATAGTAAATGCTTAACAAATACCGTAATTATTATTATATGCGAGGTGTCTGACATCGGGCAAGTCACTCGACTTCTCTGTCTCTCAATTCCTTCATTTGCAGAATGGGGATTCGATATTTGTTCTCCCTTTTACTTATACTGTGAGCCCCATGTGGCACTTGATTATCTTGTATCTACTGTATTGTTTAGTACAGTCCTTGATATATAGTAAGTGCTTAACGAATACTAGTACTCCCTGCCCACAAGGAGCTGGGTTTACACTCTGAGGGAGGCAACCATAACCAGACTCACTAACAGAGTGATCAGAAAAATAAGTGAATAATTATATGCACAAATGTGGGACTGGGTTAACTAAGTCTTGGAAAAGAGCTAGTGGGCTCGTTCAGTTTATTGCGTTGAAAATGATCTTAATTCCAAATTCCAGCCCTAGTATTTCATGTTCGTTTTCTCCACGAGTAAAATTGTGATTAGTTGAATTTGAGTTCTGGATGCTGGATATTTGCTTTAGACTTCTGGTTTTCGACACGCATCTCCTCCTGCCTTCAAGACATCTCTATCTGGATATCCTCCTGTCACCCCACACGGAACATGCCCCAAACAGAGCTCCTCTCCCTACCCGCCCAAATCCTGCCCTCTCCCATCACCGCAGACGGCACCACCATCCTTCCCGTCTCACAAGCCCGTAACCTTGGCGTTATCCTTGACTCCCCTCTCTCGTTCAACCCACGTATTCAATCCGTCGCCAAATCCCGTCAGTCCCACCTTCACGACATTGCTAAAATCCACCCTTTCTTCTCCATCCAAACCGCTACCCCGATAATACAGTCACTCATCCCATCCCGCTTGGATTACTGCATCCGCCTCCTCGCTGTCCTCCCAACCTCCTGTCTCTCCCCAGTCCAGACCATACTTCACTCTGCTGCCTGGATCATCGTTCTGTAAAAACGTTCAGGACATGTCACGCCCCCTCCCCGAAAATCTCCAGTGGTTGTCCATCCACCTCTGTATCAAACAAAAACTCCTCCCCATTGGCTTTTAAAGCTCTCCACCACCTTGCCCTCTCCTACCTCACCTCGCTTCTCTCCTTCTCCAACCCAGCCCACACACTTTGGTCCTCTAATGCTAACCTTCTCACTGTGCCTCCATCTTGCGTGTCTCATAGACCCCTGGCCCACATCCTACCTCTGGCCTGGGACGTCCTCCCTCCTCAAATCCTCTAGACAATCACTCTCCCCCACCCCTTCAAAGCCTTCTCGAAGGCCCATCTCCTCCAAGAAGCCTTCCCGGACTAAGCCCCACTTTTCCTCATCTCCCGCTCCCTTCCCTGCATTGCCGGCCCTGACTTGCTCCCTTCGTTCTTCTTCCCCTCCCAGCCCCACAGCACTTAGATACAGTAGTAGTTTCATCTGTAATTTTATTACAGATATACAGAGAAGCAGCGTGGCTTAGCGGAAAGAGCCCGGGCTTGGGAGTCAGAGGTCGTGGGTTCTAATCCTGCCTCCGCCACTTGTCTGCTGTGTGACCTTGGGCAACTCACCTAACTTCTCTGTACCTCAGTTACCTCATCTGTAAAAATGGGGATTAAAAAAGGTGAGCCCCACAATCTGATTCCCCTGTATCTACCCCAGGGCTTAGAACAGTGCTCTGCACATAGTAAGCACTTAATAAATACCATTATTATTATGCTACACAATATATAACATGTATATTAATACAGATATACAACATCTGCAATTTTATTTATTGGTATCGATGTCTGTCTCCCCTCCTCTAGAACGTGAGCTCATTGTGGGCAGGGAATGCCACTGTTTATTGTTGTATTTTACTTATCCAAGTGCTTAGTAGAGTGCTCTGCACACAGTAAGCAGAGCAGCATAATAATAATAATAATGTTGGTATTTGTTAAGCGCTTACTAAGTGCAGAGCACTGTTCTAAGCGCTGAGGTAGATACAGGGTAATCAGGTTGTCCCACGTGAGGCTCACAGTCTTCATCTCCATTTTCCAGATGAGGCAACTGAGGCCCAGAGAAGTGAAGTGACCTGCCCGCAGTCACACAGCTGACAAGTGGCAGAGCCGGGATTCGAAGCCATGACCTCTGAATCCTAGCCCGGGCTCTTTCCACGGAGCCGCGCTGCTTCCCATGCCGCTGCATGGCCTAATGGCAAGAGCAAGTGGCAAGAGCCCAGGCTTGGGAGTCAGAGGTCGTGGGTCCTAATCCCGACTCTGCCACTTGTCTGCTGTGTGACCTTGGGCAAGCCACTTCACTTCTCTGCACCTCTTACCTCATCTGTAAATATGGCGATTGAGACTGTGAGCAATGAAGGAATGAACAAGTATTAATGGATGGATGAATGACTAGGAATGAACGAACGAATGCGAAGGAATGAACAAAGCTTAATGGTAAATGAATGAATAGGAATGATCGAATATATACAAAGGAATGAACAAATCTTAATGGATGAATGAATGACTAGGAATGAACGAATGAATACGAAGGAACGAACAAATCTTAACGGATGGATGAATGACTAGGGATGATCGAATGAGTACGAAGGAACGAACGAATATTAATGGATGAATGACTAGGAATGAATGAGTGAATGAATAAGGAACGAGTGAGCCCTCCCTCCCCCTCCCCCCGCCCCCCAGGGCCAGGGCCAGGGCCCCGCTCCGGCGCATGCTCAGACCCGACGGGAGCCCCGCCCCCTGCCCCTGCCCCTCCCCCGGCGGCGGCGGCGGCGGACGTGATGACGTAGGCGCGCAGGGCCGCCGTGGCTGGCGCTCGGTGGGTCGGAGGGGAAGATGGCGGCCAGCCGGGGCCGGTAAGGCGGAGGCCGCCGGGGGCCGCAGCGAGCGAGGGAGGGACTGAAGGGGACGGGAGGGAGGCCGGGCGGACGCAGACGGAGGAAGAAGAAGAAGGCGGAGGCGGCGGCGGCGGCGGCGGGTCCGGCTCCCGCTCCCTTCCACTCCTCCGTCCGTCCCCGCGGCGGGGTGGGTTCCGCAGGCGGAGGGGGAGCAGGGCGGCGTGCGGCCGCCGAGGCCCCTCCGCCATTTTCCGGCCCGGCCCGGCCCGGCCCGGCCGTGGCGCGGGGCGGGAGGACGGGCCGCTCTGCTCCTCTCCTCTCCTCTCCTCTCCGCTTCTCGCCTCACGGCCGAAGAAGGCGGCGGCAGCAGCAGCAGCAGCAGCAGCACCGCCACGACCGGGAGGAGCAGGACACGGTGGCGGGGAGCGAGGGAGGCGCGGGGACCGGCCGCCCCCGCCCCCGCCCCCCTCCTCCGCCCCCTCCTCTCCAGTCAGCGCCTACTCTCTGCACGGCGCTCGCCAACCTACAGTTGAGCGACAGGGACAGTCGATGCCGGCCCCACCACGGGCTCACGGTTTAAAAGAATAATCGTAATTAGGTATTCATTTCATCGACTTTACTGAGGGCCTACGCTCTGCGCAGCGCTCGCCTCAGCGCTCGCCACCCTACAGTTGGGCGACAGGGACAGACGATCCCGGCCCGACCACGGGCTCACGGTTTAAAAGAATAATCATAATTAGGGTGTTGATTCATTTAATCGACTTTATTGAGGGCCTACTCTGTGCACAGCGCTCGGCTCAGCCCTCGCCAACCTACAGTTGAGCAACAGGGACAGTCGATGCCGGCCCGACCACGGGCTCACGGTCTAAACTATTAATCATAATTAGGGTATCGATCCATTTAATCGTCTTTATTGAGGGCCTACTCTGCACAGCGCTCGGCTCAGCCCTCGCCAACCTACAGTTGGGCCACAGGGACAGACGATCCCGGCCCGACCACGGGCTCACGGTTTAAAAGAATAATCATAATTAGGGTATTGATTCATTTAATCGACCGTATTGAGGGCCTGCGCTGTGCAGAGCATTCGGCTAAGCGCTCGCCAACCTACAATTGGGCAACAGGGAGAGACGATCCCGGCCTGACCACGGGCCCACAGTCTAAAATAATAATAATGTTGGTATTTGTTCGTTCATTTAATCGTATTTAGTGAGGGATTACTATACTAAATTATGCTGGTATTTGTTAAGCGCTCACTATGTGCAGAGCACTGTTCTAAGCGCTGATGGAGATCCAGGGTCATCAGGTTGTACCACGAGAGGCTCACAGTTAATCCCCATTTTACAGATGAAGGAACTGAGGCCCAGAAAAGTGAAGTGACTTGCCCACAGTCACACAGCTGACAAGGGGCAGGGCGGGGATTCGAACCCACAACCAGTGACTCCCAAGCCTGGGCCACACTGCTTCATTGCTATCATAATTAGGGTATTTATTAATTTAATCGTCCTTATTGAGGGCCTACTCTGTGCACAGCGCTCGGCTAAGCGCTTGGGAACCTACAGTTGGGCAACAGGTAGAGACGATCCCGGCCTGACAACCGGCTCATAGTCTAAAATAATAATGGTGGTATTTGTTTATTCATTCATTTAATCATATTTATTGAGGGCTTAATCTGTGCAGAGCACTCGGCTAAACGCTTGGGAACCTACATTTGGGCAACAGGGAGAGACGATCCCAGCCCGACAACGGGCCCACAGTCTAAAATAATAATAATGGTTTTTGTTCATTCATTTAATCGTCATTATTAAGGGCCTACTCTGTGCAGAGCATTCGGCTAAGCGCTTGGGAACCCACAGTTGGGCAACAGGGAGAGACGATGCCTGCCCGACAGCGGGCTCACTGTCTAAAATAATAATAATAATGGTATTTCTTCATTTAATCGTCATTATTGAGGGCCTACTCTGTGCAGAGCACTCGGCTAAGCGCTTGGGAAGCTACAGTTCGGCAACGGGGAGAGACGATCCCGGCCCGACAACGGGCCTACAGTCTAAGATAATAATAATAATACTAATGATGGTATTTGTTCATTCATTTAATCTTATTTATTGAGGGCCTACTATGTGGCGAGCACTCGGCCAAGAGTTTGGGAACTTACAGTTCGGCAACAGGCAGAGACGATCCCGGCCCGACAACGGGCTCACGGTCTAAAATAATACTAGTGGTATTTGTTCGTTCATTTAATCGCATTTATTGAGGGCCTGCTATGTGCAGAGCACTCGGCTAAGCGCTTGGGAACATACCGTTGGGCAACGGAGAGACACGATCCCGGCCCGATAACAGGCCTACAGTCTAAAATAATAATGATGATGATGACGTTGGTATTTGTTAAGCGCTTACTATGTGCAGAGCACTGTTCTAAGCTCTGGGGGAGATACAGGGTAATTAGGTTGTCCCCCTTGAGGCTCACAGTTAAGCAGATGAGGTAACTGATGCACAGAGAAGTTAAGTGACTTACCCACAGTCACACAGCTGACAGGTGGCAGAGCCGGGATTCGAACCCAGGACCTCTGATTCCCAAGCCCGGGCTCTTTCCACTGAGCCACGCTGCCTCTCTATGGTGGTATTCGTTCATTCATTTAATCATATTTATTGAGGGCTTACTATGTGCAGAGCACTCGGCTAAGCACTTGGGAACTTATAGCTCTGCAACAGGGAGAGACGATCCCTGCCCGACAACGGGCCCTTGGGAACGCACAATTGGAGAACAGAGAGAGACGATCCCTGCCCGACAATGGGCTCACTGTCTAAAATAATAATAATGATAATGGTATTTGTTCATTCATTCACTTGTCTTCATTGAGCGCTTACTGGGTGCAGAGCTCTAGGCTAAGCGCTTGGGAGCGTACAGTTGGGCAACAAGGAGAGACGATCCCTGCCCGACAGCGGGCTCGCAGTCTAAAATAATAATAATGATGGTATTTGTTCATTTAATAGTATTTATTGAGGGCTTACCATGTGCGGAGCACTCTGCTAAGTGCTTGAGAACATGCAGTTGGGCAACAGAGACGATCCCTGCCCAACAACGGGCTCTCAGTCTAAAATAATAATAATAATAATGATAGTATCTGTGTATTTGTTCATTCATTCAATCCTCTTTATTAAGCGCTTACTATGTGCAGAGCACTCTACTAGGCGCTAGGGAACATACAATTCGGCAATAAGGAGATGATCCCTGCCCAACAACGGGCTCTTGGAAACGTACAATTCGGTATCAGAGGCGATCCCGGCCCAACAGCGGGCTCATGGTCTAAAATAATAATGATGATGGTATTTGTTCATTCATCTAATCGTATTTATTGAGCGCTTACTGTGTGCAGAGCACTGTACTAAGCGCTTGGGAATGTATAATTCGGCAACAGAGACAATCCCTGCCCAACAACGGGCGCTTGGCAATGTACAGTTGGGAAACAGAGAGAGACGATCCCAGCCCAACAACGGGCTCATGGTCCAAAATAATAATAACGATGATGGTATTTCTCCATTCATTCATTTAATCGTATTTATTGAGCACTTACTGGATACAGAGCACTGTACTATGCACTTGGGAACGTACAGTTCGGCAACAGAGACGATCCCTGCCCGACAGCGGGGTCACAGTCTAAAATAATAATGGCATTTGTTCCTTCATTCATCTAATCGTATTTTTTGAGCGCTTACCGTGTGCAGAGCACTGGACTAAGCGCATGGGAACGTACCATTCGGCAACAGAGACGATCCCTGCCCGACAATGGGCTCACGGTCTAAAATAATAATGATGATGGTATCTGTGCATTTGGAAGCAGCGTGGCTCAGTAGAAAGAGCCCGGGCTTGGGAGTCAGAGGTTGTGGGTTTGAATCCCGGCTCTGCCACTTGTCAGCTGTGTGACCGTGGGCAAGTCACTTAACTTCTCTGGACCTCAGTTACCTGATGTAGAAAAGCAGCTTGGCTCAGTGGAAAGAACACGGGTTTAGGAGTCGGGGGTCATGGGTTCTAATCCCAGCTCTGCCATCTGTCAGCTTTGTGACTGTGGGCAAGTCACTTCACTTCTCTGCCTCAGTGACCTCATCTGGAAAATGGGAACTAAGACTGTGAGCCTCACATGGGACAACCTGATTACCCTGTATCTACCCCAGCGCTTAGAGCAGTGCTCTGCACACAGTAAGCGCTTAACAGATACCAACATTATTATTTATTGAGCGCTTACTGTGTGCAGAGCACTGTCCTAAGAGCTTGGGAACGTACAGTTCAGCAACAGAGACGATCCCTGCCCAACAACGGGCTCACGATCTAAAATAATAATGATGGTGTTTGTTCATTCAGTCCTCTTTATTGAGTGCTTACTATGTGCAGAGCACTCTGCTAAGCGCTTGGGAACGTACAATTTGGCAACAGACAATCCCTGTCCAACAATGGGCGCTTGGGAACGTACAGTTCGGCAACAGAGAGAGGCGATCCCTGCCCAACAACGGGCTGACGGTCTAAAATAATAATAATGGTATTTCTTCATTCCTTCATTTAATCGTCTTTATTGAGCGCTTACTGGGTGCAGAGCACTTTACTAAGCGCTTGGGAACGTACAGTTCGGCAGCGGAGACGATCCCAGCCCAACAACGGGCCCTTGGGAATGTACAATTGGGCAACAGAGAGAGAGAGAGAGAGATGATCCCTGCCCTACGACAGGCTCACAGTCTAAGATAATAATAATGATGGTATTTGTTCATTCCATCGTATTTATTGAGCGCTTACTGTGTTCAGAGCACTCTACTAAGCATTGGAATGTACCATTTGGCAACAGATAGAGACAATCCTTGCCCAACGATGGGCGCTTGGGAACGTACAGTTCAGCAACAGAAAAAGGCAATCCCTGCCCAACAATGGGCTCACAGTCTAAAATAATAATAATAATGAGGATAGTATTTATTCATTCATTCAGTCGTATTTCTGGAGCGCTTAATGTGTGCAGAGCATTCTGCTAAGCCCTTGAGAATGTGGAGTTTGACAACAGATAGAGACAATCCCTGCCCAACGAAGGACTCAGTCTAAAATAATAATAATGAGGGTATTTTTTCATTCAGTGGTATTTATTTAGCATTTACTGTGTGCAGAGCACTCTACTAAGCTCTTGGAATGTACTATTGGTCGAGAGAGAGACAATCCCTGCCCAACAATGGGCTCACAGTCTAAAATAATAATAATAATGATGGTATTAAGCGCTTACGACGGTCCAAGCACCGTTCTAAGCAGTGGGGGAGATAGAAGGTCATCAGGTTGACCCCCGTGAGGCTCACAGTCTTAATCCCTATTTTACAGATGAGGTCACTGAGGGACAGAGAAGTGAAGTGACTTGCTCAAGGTCATGCAGCAGATAAGTGGCGGAGCCAGGATTGGAACCCATGACCTCTCACTCCCAAGCCCGGGCTCTTTTCCACTAAGCTACATTCCTCCTAAAAGGCAGCGCTGACCGTGTGCCAAGCCCTGTTCTAAGCACTGGGGGAGGTAATGATAATGATGGTATTTGTTAAGCACTCACTGTGAGCCAAGCACTAAGTGCTGGGGGAGATTTGAGGTAATCAGTTTGTCTCAGGTGGGGCTCACAGCCCTAATCCCCATTTTCCAGATGAGGTAACCGAGGCCAGAGAAGTGAAGTGACTTGCCCGAGGTCATGCGCCTGACAAACGGCTGGGCCGGGCTTAGAACCCACGACCTCTGACTCCCAAACCTGGGCTCTTTCCACTAAGCCCCGCCACTTCTCACCAGGTACAGGGTAGTCAGGTCGCCCCACGTGGGGCTCAAAGTCTTCGATGTCCAGGTTAGTGAAGTGGCTCGCCCGAGGTCACCCAGCAGACAGGTGGCGGAGGCGGGATTAGAACCCAGGTCCTCCCGACTCCCAGACTCCTGCCACTAGGCCATGCTGAGGTCAGGCCGGAAAAGGTGCAGGGGCTGAGGGTTTGGGGGACCCGTGGGCGACCTGAGGGGCCGCAGGCGGCAGTTGGGCTACCGGGAAGGAATTCCAGCTTGCCCCCCAGCTGACCTGAGCAGGGATCGTCTCTGTTGGTGGCTGAATTGTACTTTCCGAGCGCTTAGTCGAGTGCTCTGCACACAGTAAGCGCTCAATAAACACGCCTGATCGAGGTAGGGTCCTGGTGTTCGAACAGCCCCAGATGCAAGAAAAGCCCATTATTGAGTATTTGCCTTCGATCCTAATTCTTACCTTCTTCGCGCTTTTTAAAAAGTCCTCCTTCCTCGATTTCCAGCGTTACTTGCCTTAAACCTGTTGAAAATAGTCATGTCCTCCACCCCAAAGACATTAAGCGGGCATGAATTCAGCTACTGTCTCACTTTTTTTTATATGTGGCTTCTGGCGGAAAAAATTCTCCGAGAAAAAGTATCCGGCCATTGCTTCAAGAGTTTTCAGTCAGAAAAGGAAACTCAGCGCATGCTGTAATTTTCGGAGCTAATACCATTTCTCAAATTGCTTTATACCAAAACCTTTGGGGAGCGTGAATAATGATTCTTCTCTGCTTTAGTAGCTTGCCTTTTTACTTAAAAGTAATCCATTAAGGAGGATTATGGATCATGTTATTTATATAGAGTAATCCGTTTAGCAAATACATAATTTTGCTTTAAATATTGCTGTTTGAACATTGTCTGCAGTTTGAGTGGAAAGCTAAAAATGTAGAGAGCTACCTTTTTGTACAGTAGTAATAATATTGGTATATAATGGTATTTGTTAAGCGTTTACTATATGCCAGGCACTGTTCTAAGCGCTGGATTAGATACAAGGTATTCGGGTTGGACACAGCCCCCGTCCCACATAGGGCTCCCGGTCTTGATCTCCTTACAGATGAGGGAATTGCGGCACAGAGAAGTTGTGTCGTGCCCAAGGTGTCACAGCAGCCAAGCGGTGGAGTCGGGATTAGAACCTAGGTCCTTCTGACTCCCAAGCCCACGCTCTATCCCTAGGCCACGCTCGACATAAATTATGCCCTACCCGGTTCACAATCGTATTGTCTTCCCCCACTTTTAATAGTCCCATTTTTGTCGGAATACATCTATCTCCTTATCTTCAGGTACTTTTCATATTTTTGTGTAAGTTCTGCAGTAGGCATGAATTTGTGCTGAGGCATAATAGTGATGGCTTTTGTTAATCCTTACCGTGGGCCAAACACCCTACTAAGTGCCGGGATAGTTACAAGATCATCAGGTGAGATACGTGAAAAATGAATTTGCAGTGGCATGATGCATTAGTGCATTTTGACCCGAAATAGACTTCCTGTAGAAATGGACAAGTTGGCTCACTGGTTTTCTTGCCTCTAATTCTGGAGTCTTGGAGAGAAATAACATGTGCACTTGCTTAAATGCAGAGGAAAGTAGATGTCATGATTTCCCCGTTTTGGGATTTGCAGTTTATGGCTCTCAAGAAATGTACCAGAATCAGTTACCCTAGACCAGTGGAGTCAGGAACATACCCGTGTTTCTCCAAGCAAATCCCAATTTATCGATTTATACTTTTTCTCCTAGCCTATACGTCCTTAACACTCCCCGGCACACGCACACACCCTCTGTCTTTCTCTCTGAGCTTGCCAGGCTAAGAGCAAGGCGATGATCTGGATCTCGGAATCCACCGTGAGAGGGGCATCAGATGATGGAGTGGTTCCCGAGAGCTCAGTCTGACTGTACACTTTCTGTGCCATTCTTGTCTGTGAGCGTTCGGAATGCGTACCCACCGCATGTTCATCGTCTCTCTTCTATTCCTTCTCTTCCCTCTGGAACCGACTGGTAGTTTGTGCTGACTTTCAGATATCGCCTACTCCTTTGTACGAGTATACCAAAATGTCAAGGAGTGTTACGAAGGGCATCCCGTTATCCCAACTCCTCCTGTGGGTGTGTAACCAGGAGTATTTCACAGCCAGCATATACGCTTATATCAGTGGGTTTCTTTACAGTTTTCTTCTTAATCTTTTGCCCCGTTTTAGCCATAGCACAGCCATCTTATTTCACACCCACATACTCTCTCTCTCTCTCTCTCTCTCTGTCTCTCACATACACGTGCTTAACATATCCACACACCCTCTTTGAAATCTGTAACAGGTTCTTCTAAAGTATGTTTTTTCAATTCATGTTTGTCAGAACTCTTGAGGAAACACTCTTCCCTGTATATGGACTGACTGTATATGGTTTCAAAAACACTCTTGTCCAAACCTGATATTTTTGGCAGTTAGACTCTTGGATTCTTAAGCAGCTAGTACAGTCCCCCAAACCAAGTGGGCGCTCGATAAAGAATTCTGTAAGCTACTACCGTCGGCAGAGTGCTGACATCTTGGGTGTCAAAGTCTTCATGGCTAGGTCATGGTTTGTTTGGTTTTTGCAATGGGAGACAGAGACTCCCATCATCAATCAATAAAATGGTACTTATTTATTGAGTGCTTAACTGTATGCGAAACATTGTACCAAGCATTTGGGAGAGAGGTGGTCACATTCCCTGCCCACAAGGAGCTTACAGTCTATAGGGGGAGAGAGACATTAGTATAAATTGTGCTTGCGAATATAAACACTGCGGAGCCGAGGATGGGGTGAATATCAGATGTGTAAAAGGTACAGATCCAAAAGCATAAGTGACACAGGGAGAGGGAGTAGGGGAAAAGAAGGCTTAATGGAGCGGGGAAGGCCCATCATCTTCCAGTCGATAGAGCTTGCCTCCAAGGAAGATCCCACCAGTTGGCGCATTGGATGCGAGTGTCTCACTCAGCGACGATGCATAAACCAGATGGGGACGTAGCAGGCTGTGCCGCTTAAAAGACGGACAGGAATACACCGTTGTACGGCCACGGATCGCTTCCGTAGCTTAACCGACCGTGCGGAAGCACGTGCCGCTAGCTTCCTGGGGACTGGGCAAGAGAATGCGAATGGCTCAGCCCAGACCCTCCGCCCCCGCTGATGGAAAAGCGATTCTAGGGCAGCTGCAGCTGACTGTGGGATGGGTGCCTTCTACCTGCCTTTTCAGCCACACGTGCGCTCTAGGGAATTTCACCATCAGTGCTGCCTTCAGATGCGAAGGACAACCACCTATAGAGATCTTGCTACTGACGTGTCGTCATTCTGTTTTTAGTAGACTTCGGGATAAGTACCGTTAAGCATTGCATAAAAGTGTTAGGTTCTTTGGTACTGAAACCTGATGTTCCAGGGGGAGATCTCCACTGTGTAGGAAATTTGCACATTTTGCAGTTTTAAAAAGTGATATTAGGATGTAAGTGAACGCTTAAAATAATAATAGTATTAAGTACTTAACTGTGGGCCACACTCTGTGTCAGATACTGGGGTTGAACGTAGTCTCTTCCCGTTGTGGGGCTCACTGTCCAAGTAAGTGGGGGTAGCCCAGAGAAGTGAAGTGCTTTGCCCAAGGTCACACAGCAGACAGGTGGCAAAGCCAGGATTAAAACCCAGGTCCTCTGACTTCCAGGGCCGTGCTCTGTCTGTTTAGGCTACACTGCTTCTCTTATTAGATTAGGTTTTTTATTTTTCCAACTTAAAGTAGAAGTCAAGTTTTTAGGAGGCAAGTTGGGGTAGGACTTCCCATTATAAATATTTTCAAAATCTTTATTTTTTGTTTTACATAGGAAGCGCCTCATTCTGAGTGTGGCATACTAAACTTTATGAATCTTCAATCAAAACATATCATTGGGTAAGGTCCAATTTGCTTTCATGTTTTCTTTAATCTTATCCTCCTTTTCTTTAACCTTATCCTACAGCCTTACTTCCCTATCTAGAAAGTGATGTAAAATTTCTTTGGTGCAAAAGCTTTTCAACTGAAGGAACATAGTCTAAAAGTTTCTCTAGCAACGTTTTATGGCAGAAAGCCAAAGTAGTTAATATCTTTAAGCTATCTGGCCTATGGTTTAATGTTTTTGTAAACAAATCCCAAGGAGACGATGAATCTGAATACCGAATACACTTTCTACCACCGTTGCCTTAAACTCTTCCCTCCTCACTATTTTAAATGTTAGAGTTCCTGCATAAAAATATTAACGTAAAATGTTCTGACTTAGTAATTGTGATATTTATTAGACACTTATTTTGTAAACAAATTCCAAGGAGACGATGAGTCTGAATACCGGTACAATTTCTACCACCGTTGCCTTAAACTCTTCCCTCCTCACCATTTTAAATGTTAGAGTCCCTGCATAAAAGTATTAACGTAATAAGTAATGACTTAGTAATTGTGATATTTATTAAACACTTAATATGGGCCAAGCACTTTACTGAGTGCTAGTGTAGTTATAAAATAATCAGGTCAGACTTTGTCCCTCATTGGGCTCGTAATCTCAGTAGGAGGGAGAGCAAGTATTTATAATCCCCATTTTATGTCTGAAGAAACTGAGGCACAAAGAAATCAAGTGGCTTTGCTTAAATTCACAAGCAGGCAGAGGGGGATTAGAACCCAGTTCCTCTGACTACCAGACCCGTGCTCTTTCCACTAGGCCATGCTGATTCAAAACTCGACCCTTGATGGCAAGAAAGTTGGAGGATGTTTTTGTTCTTTCGTAATGGATCAGTGGAATTAGTGCTGTGTTGACGTGGTCTCGCAAGTTATTGGAAACTGACATTGATAATTAATAATAATAATAATGATGATGGTATTTGTTAGGTGCTTACTATGTGTTCTAAGCGCTGGGGTAGATACAAGATGATCAGGCTGTCCCACGTGGAGCTCCCAGCTTTAATCCCCATTTTTCAGATGAGATAACTGAGGCACAGAGAAGGTAAGTGACTTGCTCAAAGTCACACAGCTGACAACCCCCGACCTCTGACTCCCAAGCCTGTGCTCTTTGCACTGAGCTACACTGCTTCTCAGTTATCCGTGCTTATCGTTGCAAACCCCCTACCCAATTTTCTCCCATTTTAGAATCAGCGCTACTGGGAGTACCTTCATTCATTTGCCTAATTCAGAAAGTTATAGGCAACACATCCTTAGCATTAAGAGTTGCATTTGTGGAGATAAAAGAGAAACGAATTTTATATTGTAGTCCAGGCTTTTTATTGGTAACAGCCTCCTAATCTCTCAGATCATGTCTCAGATACTTCAATTCTGCGTATTTCATTTTTGTGTCACTTGAAAGGTAGCCCTACTCTCATTAGCGAGAAACTTAGTAATGCTTAATAATATCAGCGAGAATAAAAAGTACATAATACAGATATTTTGGACATTTGCTCTTGTGTAGCAGTGGATCAGTGTAATATCTTCCCTGGTCTCTTTAGAGATTCCGAAAGAGAGTTTCCGTGCAGGAAAATGGGTAGAATAAATTCAGGGTAGCACCATTCCAGTTGTAGGGAAAAGTGGGCTCTTCTCCAAGCATATGGCAGACACTCTAAAGAGCAAGCTTGGGAATTAGTTTTATATTTGGGAAACATTACTTGACTCACATCAGATGGGACAGATTCCAAGTACAGAAATGGTTACAATAAATATGTCCCACTGCAAAAGACGTGGAGGAATGTGAATAAATGAATTTGAAGGGAAGGGGCTGGGTGGGATGAGAATTTACCTGTTTTTGTCACATTAGGTTAATAGACCTTCTGACCCGATCTCTTGAGGCGTGGGTTCTTTTAAAGGTATCTTTCCCTTGAGAAGTTGAGTCGGCTGCTAGAAGTATGATAAGTTTTCTTCCCTTTCACAAATCACCAGACCAGCCTTTGAACTATTTCAAAATGTAAAATGATTGGATTGTCAGCTCCTCCAACACAGGCGTCGTCTTAATTCCTGTCTAGCCTGTAAGCTTCCTGTGGGTAGGGGATCCTGTCTCTCAACTCTATTGTACTTTTCCAAGGGCTTAGTACAGTGCTCTGCGCGTAGTACGCACTGCAATAAATACGTTAATTATTTTGTCGTTTCAGCCTAGGATGGTGCAGTGCACTGAATAGATCCTCAGTAAATGTCGATGATAAAAGTAGATAGTGAAAATACAATTTCAATAACAAAATAGAAGGGATCAGCTTTTGCGGAATCTGTGGGACTTACATAATGATCTTTTCGAAGTGTATTAAATATACTGGGTTTATTTATGTGGGGTGTTTATTTTAAAGGTGTTCATTAAAAAGGAGTTTAGTAAAATATTACCAAGTTTTAAGCATTATATCAGTGTAAGTGATCTTCAGTTTTTTCACAAATATAAGTTTTCCTTCACAATATACTTTAAATCCTCATTTTCAGTGTGGCCTAAAATTAAGTGCTAGGTAAATTTGCAGGTGTTTCCTTTTCTAAAGTGACTGAAAATTCCGTTTCAGCAGCTTAAAATATCATAAGGTAAGAAACCTTTTCATCACAAATAAGCTAAAAAGCTGTATTTTGTTACAATTTTTTAATCTAAACTTCAGTATTCGTTGTGTTCAGCTTGACAGAACGCAAGTTTTTTCCAGATGAGCTTAGTCATTTATCTTTTAAAGTGGATGTAGTCCAGGCCGTGGTCGTATTGTAGCTGGACTGTTGAATTAATTTCCTTGTTGGTGTCCTTCAAGTGAAGCCTACCTGGTTGGCCTGGTCTAGGATACTAACCCGTGTGCCGTCCACATCAAATGTGTCACATTCATGCCAAAGGATATCCAGCCAACACATCGCATCCGTGGAGAGCAGCGTGTTTAAACTTCACTCTGACGGGAAACAAAAAAATGCTTCCTGTTATGAGTAGTGCCGAAAGGTAGAGCCCCAGTTATAATAATAACTACTTTTGCAAGTACAGTAGAATCAGTAGAAATATCTGTGCTGTGAAGGAGCTTCCATTCTAGTAGGGGAAACAGACTAAAATACATTTCAGGCAGGTGAAAGTAATGAGTGTGAAAGAGCAGTTGGGGAATATAAGAATAGAAGGGGAAGGCCTTCTGACAGAGTTATGATTTCAGAAGACTTCGAAGATGTCACATGAGGGGGAAGAGAGTTCCATGTAGGAGGGAGGGCAGGAGTAAGAGGTTGGCAGGGGGAGAGTTGAGAACGAGGCTCAGGAAATGGGTTAGCTTGATAGGAATGAAGAGTGTGAGCTGGGGTGCAGTGGGAGAATAGACAGGATAAGTCAAAGGGAGAAAGATGGAGTGCCCTGAAATCAGTAATTAGAATTTTCTGCTCATTGCAGGGGAAGGTGAGCAATCATTGGAGGTTTTTGAGGAGTGGGGACTGTCAGCACCTTGTGGGCAGGGAACGTGTTTACCAACTGTGTTGAATTGTACTCTTCCAGGCACTTAGGACAGTGTGTAGAGTGCTCTGCACACAGTAAGTGCTCAATAAATGCCATTGATTGATGGATGTGTACAGAGTAATGCTTTGGGAAAAACGGTCTGGGCGGCAGAGTGAGGCGTAGACTGGTGAGAGGAGATCTCGGACATCAGGAAGGTGGTCCGAATATGGTGAGTGCCTGCACCAGTTGTGTGGTTGTTTAGGGGAGGAAGGGGAGGATCCCGGAAATGTTGTGTAGGAGGACTGACGGGATTTGGTGAGACCAAATATGGAGGTCGGAAGAGGAGGAGTCGAGTACCTTCTCTTACGACTTTCTTTCACCACTCCCTCTCTTCTGACCGCCTTCTCTCTCTGAAATCTCCACTACGCTGAAAGAAAACCATCCTTTGACATTACTACACCATCCAGGTCATCTCCCTTCTCTCATCTGTCTAAACGTAATGCACTGAGTTGGAATGCGTCAGCCTAATGCCTCTAATTTCTCTCTTGCCGCTCTCTTCTAGACCTGCTCTAAACCAGAGTCCAACCTTTGTTTACTGAGACCGCATTTACTAAGGTTTCTAATTCCCTTCTATAGGCAAGACTCTATTTTGGGCCACCTAGTTGTTGTTTTTTCTCCCTTTTTAAAAAATGCCATCTGTTTAGTGCTTACTATTTGCCGGGCACTATATTAAGCTCTGGGGTAGATACAAGCTACAAGATACGAGTTGGACAATAGTCTTTGTCCCACATGGGGCTCACAGATGAGGTAACTGAGGCCCAGAGAAGTGACTTTCCCAAGGTCACAGAGCGGACAGGTGGCGGAGCTGGGATTAGGTCCCAGGTTCTTCTGACTCCTGGGCCCGCATTCTATCCACTAGGCCATGCTGCTTCTCCTTTTGGCGTATGTTCGTTCCCTGAGAGCCTAACCGCTCATGTGGTTTTTGCTCCCACTCTACCCTGATAGCTCCTCAAATGTAAATGAGAAGCAGCGTGGCTCAGTGAAAAGAGCACGGGCTTGGGAGTCAGAGTTCATGGGTTCGAATCCCGGCTCTGCCACTTGTCAGCTGTGTGACTGTGGGCAAGTCCCTTAACTTCTCTGTGCCTCAGTTACCTCATCTGTAAAATGGGGATGAAGACTGTGAGCCCCATATGGGACAACCTGATGACCCTGTATCTATCCCAGCACTTAGAACACTGCTCTGCACATAGCGCTTAACAAATAACACACACAAAAATCTCTAGTTGAGCCCTCTTTCAGTCTTGTGTCTCCTACTTCCAAGAAGATTAAACTTAATGTGTTCAAACCACTCATTTTCTCTCCTAAATCTTCACTTCATAATGTCCCAGTCAATCCGTTCTATTTTCTGAGTGCTTACCCTGTGCAGGGCACTGTGCTGAGGATGTCGAAGAGTTCTGTAGCGTTAGTAGCTGTGATCTCTGAGGGAACTTCCAGTGTAGCGGGATAGACAGGGACCAGTATGTATCACAGGCAGGACGAAATAGGAGAGTTTAAAAGAGATGCATAGAAGGGCTGGTGTGCCAGTGTTTCGATGATGCCAGGTTGATGGCATGTCACCAGGCCGGGGAATAGGGCGAGGAGTTTGTTTCCTCCATTCCAGCGTATTTATCGAGTGCTTACTGAATATGTCTAATAGAACAATCAACAGCCACATTTCCTGCCCACAACAAGCTTGCAATCTAGAGCGGGGGAGACAGACATCAATACAAATAAATAAAATTACAGATGGGTACGTAAGTGCTCTGGGGCTGGGAGGGGAGAAGAGCAAAGGGAACAGGTCACAGCGACCAGAGTGAGAGCTAAGTCAGGGGAAGCCTGGAGTTTTCAGGAAGGCCTTGAACATGGGGAGAGCTGGGCTCTGGCAGCTGGGTCTGAGAGAATCTGGGTTCTGAATTTGTCTATTGTTAGGGTGTACTCTCCCAAGCGCTTAGTACAGTGCTCTGCACACAGTAAGCGCTCAAATACGATTGAATGAATAATCCCAACTCTGCACTTACCTCCTTGGGCAAGTTATCGAACTCCTGGGTCTCAATTTCTCCATTTATGAAATGGGGATTAGGTACATATTCTCCCTTTCCTGTAGACTGTGACTTCCCTGTAGGAAAGGACTGTGTCTCTATCTACCCCAGCACCAAGTAAAGTGCTTGGCACATTGTAAGCAGTTCACAAATACCACAGTTGTTGTTTACGGTTTGTGAAAGGGGAGGGTGGGCGTGAGCAAGTTGGTGAAGGTGAGAAAGACAAAAACCAGGCCCAGAGAGTAGGCTGGCTTGGGAGGAGCGAAGCTCGCCAGCTAGGTTGACATCACCACCATCCTCCCTGTTGCCCAAGTTTTTAGCCTTAGTCATCTTTGACCCCTTTCTGCCATTCACTTCCCAAATATAGTTGGTTTCTTTCTATTTCAAGGGTCTGCCCTTCCTGCCACCATCTCTTCTCAAACCCTCATCATCTGATTGGTTTAGTGAAGCAACCTTCTTTCTGGTTTCCCTATGAACTCTTCACCTAAAGCACGTTACTTCCCTCCTTCAAAATCTCTTGCCTCGCCTTATGCCATCGAGTCATTTCCGACCCATGGTGACACCACGGACACGTCTCTCCCAGAACGCCCAGCTCTCCTTCCCCAGTCGTTCCAGTCGTGTATCCGTAGCGTTTTCTTGGTAAAAATACGGACGTGGTTTACCACTGTCTCCTTCCGCGCAGTATACCCGAGTCTCCGCCCTCGACTCTCTTCCGTGCCGCTGCTGCCCAACGCAGGTGAGTTTTGTCTTGTAGCAGATGGCCTGCCACTAGCTAGCCACTGGCCAAGCTGGGAATGGATTGGACGGGCCTCTGCTTGACTCCCTCCCGTAGCCGAGACTGGTAGAGTACTGGAAACTCCCCAGACGCAACCCTGAGAGGGGCACCTCAGCCTAGATGAACATAAAAAGGCCAGCCCATCCTTTGAGGGACTGTCAAATGTAGTGTGGTGGCCCTAGACCAAATTGAAAGCCAGCCAACCAAACTGTGATGCTATCCAACCTTTTCTACATATGTGAGATCTGGACTTCCCACAGATGTCACATCAGACTGCTAGAGGAATTCCACCATCCTCTGTCATGTTTATTGAGCGTTTACGGCTGTCTGTTGCTTCCCTCGTGAAAAAAACCCTCATACCTTTCTGCTCTCCTTTCATCTTTTAGTCTTCCTAAGACTACCTTCTTTGTGATTCTCCTATCTTTAACCCAGTACTCACGCTTTCCCTCCCTCTTTGGAAAACATCCAAATCCCAAGTTGTTGTCCCAACCACTGTCAAAGCCCTCCTGGGGCCACCTTCCTATATACATTTTTCATTTTTTTTTCCATTTTTTCATAGCATTTACTATGTGTCAAGCACTGTTGCGAGCACTGGGTTCGATGCAAGTTAATCAGGCCAGGTATCCCTTTCCCAGAAAAGGCTCACAGTCTCAGTCAATCAGCGGTATTTATTGAGGACTTATGTACTAAGCACTTGGGAGCATACAATACAATTTAATTAGCAGGCACTTGCCCTGCCCATAATGAGTTTACGGTCTAGAGGGTCTTCTCCCCAATTTTGGTCATGATCATTGGCCACCTCTCTACTCCTGTATATATCTTTTCTAGGTAATGCTGAGTTGTTTCTATTAGCGTATCAATCTGTGGTCTCTCGTTGACCTGTCGTGTGTTTGGCAGTGGATGTCTATTTCTCTTCCCCATTAGGCTGTAAGATCTTTAAGGTCAGGAATCATGTCTTCTATTACTTGTTTCCAAGCACCTAATACAGTGCTCTGGATTCAGGAGATGCTCAGGAAATGCTGTTGCTGATAACAGATAAACAGTCAAATACATGAGTACTGAGGCGATTAATAAGTGGCAGAACAAAGGTGGTAAAAGGTTAATCAGGGATTATCTCTTGAAGTGACTCTTTTAGAGATGGCATTGAAGGAAGAAGGGACATAGATGTAACTAGGCAGGGTGATGTTCCAGGTTAAGGAAGCAGCGTGGCTCAGTGGAAAGAGCCCGGGTTTAGGAGTCAGAGATCGTCTGTTCTGATCCCGGCTCCACCAGTTGTCAGCTGCGTGACTCTGGGTAAGTCACTTAACTTCTCTGTGCCTCAGTTACCTCATCTGTAACATGAGGATTAAGACCGTGAGCCCCAGGTGGGACAACCTGATAACCTTGTATCTCCCCCAGCACTTAAAAGAGTGCTCGGCACATAGTAAACACTTAACCAATGCCATCGTTATTATTATTTGAGCCATGGACTGGATTACATTAGTAATGTTTTTTATAATGTCTTCTCTGTGGTAGTGGGCGCTGAAAGAAGTGCTAGCCATTCATCATTTGTGCTCCTTGATGGTTGGGGTTGCAGCTTCTGTTTCTTGTTTGTTCCTCTCTTATATTGTGCTCTCCTAAGCATAGTCACAGTAAGCGCTCAATAAATATGATCGATCGAGTGATTCCCCAAGCACTTAATAGTAGTAGTAACATTTACTGAGGGCCTGCTTGGTTCAGTCCACTGTAGGAGGCACTTGGGCTGTATAGAATGACACATTTCCTGCCCAAAAGGAGCTTACAGTGTAGTACGGGAGAAAAACATAAGAATCTTCACAACTAGAGGCAGATCCAGTACCGTACAGTGCTTGTACAAGGTAAATTCAAAATAGTTGCTGTTGGTGATGATGGTTATGATTTGACATATGTCTACTTGCTTCAGTAGCTTCCTGATTTTTAGCGTTAATTACTCTTCAGCATATCTTTATAGCCCTTTTCTCATACCGATTATCAGTTATACAGGATTCCTTCCATTTAGTCCTGCTCTCTTAGTTCTCTTAAAACAAACAAGGTTAGGGGTGTCTGGTCTGCCTCTGGTAAAATCTCTTCTTGGCCTAACTGTCACAGTGAATGCATACATTTCTGAGAAGCTTTTCTTGTCTTCATTTATGTATTAGACTTTAGCTAGAACAGAAATATTCTGTGCACCTTTCCAAGTGTATAGCAAATCCTGTTTTTAGTTGATAGACATCTCAGGTTTAGGTGGAAATGGGTAATTTCAAACTGGGGACAACTGACCTTTTTTGGAGGAAATATTGTGGAGAGCAAAGGAGCTGGTTCTTATTGAAATTTGTTTCTTGTTCTCAACTTCTGAGGGTATGGAGAAAATGAGTGAGAATCTGCTCCAGAGAAATTAATATTGAGGGAGCCTAAAAAGATACTTTGATTAAACAAGATTAAATAGATCAAAGGAGCCAGTTTGATGTCTTTTATGCAAGAGCTCTAATTTAAGTACTAGTCAGATATCATTTCCAAAACTACCAGGTATAGGTTTTTTGTGGTCAGATTCAACGGAGGAGGTAGCTCAGGATTGCCTGTGCATCTGTTAATATTTGTGCAGCATATCCGATAAGTAATGGGGGAAGTAGTGATGACTTACTGAATTAGCTACCGAGTGTAATGCACTGGATTAAGCATTTGGGAAAGAAAAAGCAAAGAAACAAACAAAAAGCAAACAAAACAAAAGGAAAGAAATAAAAAAAGCAAAGATCCTTTTACCTTTAAAGGATCTTATTTTATTATTGTGGTAGTCATAAAAATGAGGAAGAACATTACTGAAGAGCGTTACCGGTCGGTGGTATTTATTGAGCGCTTAATGCGTATCAAACACTGTACTAAACACGTGGGAGTACAGTACAGTTGGTCGTCATGATCCGTGTCCACAAAGAGCTTACAGTCTAGTGTGGGGGAAACACAAAATAAATTACAGTTATGGGAAACAACATAGCCCGGGATATGTACTTAAGATCTCCGAAAGTGTGGCTGGGGCTGGGCTGGATATTGAAAGTTTCTAGGCAGTTTGAACACAAGTGCGTCGGTGATGCAGACAGGAGAGAAACAGTGGAAAGGGAGGAGGTTAGCCAGGGAATGCTTCCTGGAAAAGATATTTTAGTAATGCTTTGAAGATGGGGAGAATGTTGGTCTGTCAGATACGAAGCGGGAGGAAGCTCCGGGCAGGAACTCGCGTAAGTTTTGAAGTGTGTCGTCTGGGTTGTAGTGGGGGATGAGCAAAGATAGGGAGGAGGGGAAGAACTGATTGAGTGCTTTAAAGTTGAGATGCAGAAATGCAGCCACTGGAGTAGCGGGGATACGTGCAGAGAATGATATTTCAGAGACCCGATCCAGTCAGCAGAGTGAAACATGGACAGGAGAGAGGAAAGGCTGAAAGCAGGTAGGTCAGTGAGGAGGCTGATGCAGGAGTTGAGGCAAGATATGACAAGTGCTTTTGCCAACGGGTGGCAGTTTGGATGAAGAGGAAGGGGGTGGTTCTAGAGATGTTGTCAAGATGGAACTGACTTGATTTGGCGAGTGGCTGTATCTGTAAATCAAAAGAGAGATGAGGATAATGGCATAGCTGTGGACTTTTGAGGCAGGGAGGACGGCGGTGTTGCCAACGGTGTTGGAAAGTCATGAGGAGGAGAGGGTTTGGGTTTGCTCTGGACATTTTGAGTTGGAAATGTCTGCAGGACATCCAAATAAGATGGCCTGAAGACAGGAGGAAAGGCTTGACTTGCAGAGGAGTAGAGAGGTCAGGGCTGCAGGTGGAGTTGGAAACCATCTGCGTAGAGATGGAAATTGAAGCCACAGGAATGATTGAGTCCTCCAAAGAAGCGGGTGTAGATGGAGAATAGAAAGGGACCTAGAATTGAACCTCAAGGGTTGGGAGGCAGAGGAGAAGCTGGCTGAAGACCCCAAGGAGGAGTGCCCAAAGAGGTGGCGGAGAACCGGTAGAGGAAGTGTCAGTGAAGCCAAGGTAGGAACATATATCCAGGAGAAGGCCGCACTGTCAAAGGCAGCTGAGAGATTGAGAATTAGGACCCAGTAGAGGCTGTTGAATTTGGCAAGCAGGAACATCTTGGAGGAGGTGGTTTTAGTGGAGTGGAGGAGATGGCAACCACATTGTAGGAGGATAAAGAGAGAAGTGGAAGAGAGGAAATGGAGGCAGCGGGTGTAAACTCATTTGAGTTTGGAAAGGAGTGGCGGATGGAGTAGCTGGAGGCTTTTTTTTTTAGGGTAGGGGTTACAGGACGGCATTCTTGAAAGCAGAGTGGGAGGAGCCATTGGAGACCGGGTTGAAGATGGTCTGGGGAAAGAAGGGAGGGGGACAAGTGTCTGAAAGGATGGAATTGTGGAGCAGGTAGATTTCGAAAGGAGACAGGTGGTCTTGCAAGACTGCAGAGAAGGATGAGAGTCGATAAAGTGGGGAGGTTGGGACTGGAGAGAGATGGTAGTTTTAGGAAGGTCACACCTTTAGATTTCAATTTTGTAGGTGGAATAATTGACAAATTCATCAGGGCCAAGAGAAGCAGCGAGGCCTTGTGGAAAGAGCACGGACCTGGCAGTCGGAGGTCTTGGATTCTAATTCTGGATCCACCATTTGTCTGCTGCGTGATCTTGGGCAAGTCACTTTTCTCCTGTCTGTTACCTAATCTGTAAAATGGGAATTAAAACTGTGGGCCATGGACTGCGTCCAGCCCGATTAGTTTGTGTTGCCCCAGCATGTAGTACAGGGTCTGGCAATCAATCAGTCATATTTATGGGGCACTTACTATGTGCAGAGCACTGTACTATAAGCACTTGGGAGAGTACAACACAAGAGAACACACACATTCCCTGCCCATAATGAGTCAGTCCACTCTTGTCAAGCCTAATCCAGAAATTTCCCATCTTATTTCCAGTTTGAACTCTGAGAATGTCAAGCAAAAATTCTTCACTGTTTATGATTCAGTACCAATAATATGAGTGCCTTCCATGTACAGAACACTATACATTAGGTGCGTAAGGAACCTACAGAAGAATCTAAAGATGTGATTCCTTTTGTGGGTACAGAGATTCACATTAAGCTAAACTGAAATCAGAAGGGTAGATAGTAAAGCAAGTCTTCATACTCACCAAAATCCACGGTTTGTGGAAAAATATTTCGATATGGAAGTTGAAAACCTGGATACATTGCCAGAATTGGGAAGTGTGTTTTTTTGGACTTTATGATTATGGTCTTGCTAATTGTGGTATTGGTTAAGCACTTACTATGTGCTCAGCAGTTAACTAAGCACTGAGGAAGTTGCAAAATAATCAAGTCGGTTAATGGTCCCTGATCCACATGATCCACATCCACATCCAATGTAAGAAGGATTATCCATCAATCAATGGTATTCATTGAGGGCTTATTGTGTGCAGAGCACTGTCCTAAACTCTTAGGAGAGATCAATTAAAAAATGTTGGTGGACAGCATTGCTTCCATTAAAAAATTTAGTAATGTTGGTATTTGTTAAGTGCTTACTATGTGCCGAGCACTGTTCTATGCGCTGGTGGAGATACAAGGTGATCAGGTTGTCCCACGTGAGGCTCACGGTCTTCATACCCATTTTACAGATGAGGGAACTGAGACACCGAGAAGTGAAGTGACCTACCCAAAGTCACACAGCTGACAGGTGGTGGAGCCGGGATTAGAACCCATGACCTCTGACTCCTAAACCCGTGCTCTTCCGAGGTTTCTCTGTCCTATATGTTTTTCGTAGTCCTTTTCAAGAGATTCATGACAACATTTTTAACAGTTTAGGAGTCCTGGGCAAGGTTTCTCTCAAACTGTCCAGTCACCAGTGTCATTGGCCTCAGCAGAGCATTTGTAGTCAGGTCCTGGGAGATACGGATTCCCCATATATTAAGAGAAAAATCACGTGCATCCATTTTTAACGTCTGCAAGATCTCCTTTGATTTTGAAACTGCTATGAAACCACGATTATAAAGCTAATGTTCTCACCCGTGTTTGATTTTGAAACAAATCTAGATAGGCCCAGAATGACTGTTTAGCATAATTTGGGAAACAGAACAGAAGGTGCATTATTCTCCTGTAATATAATTATATTAAGTAAAAACCACAAAGATATTTGGGACATAAAGTCGGTTACTTCCTCTGTCATCTGCTTTCCTGCTTGTAATCCCTCTTGATATTTTAATTTGGTTGATGTTTCTCCTGTTGTCTACCACTAATTGCTCTCTCAGCTCGTAGTTTGCAGCTTTTCCAGCGGAGTGTCCTTCCTCTGATCTCCCTCCAGTTTTCTGCTTTCTCCTGTTTGCCACTAATAATAATGTCAGTATGTGTGAAGCTCTTACTATGTGCCGAGCACTGTTCTAAGCGCTGGGATAGATACAGGGTAATCAGGTTGTCCCACGTGAGGCTCACAGTCTTCATCCCCATTTGACAGATGAGGTCACTGAGGCACCGAGAAGTCAAGTGACTTGCCCAAAGTCACACAGCTGACAGGTGGCGGAGCCAGGATTAGAACCCATGACCACTGACTCCTAAGCCTGGGCTCTTTCCACTGAGCCACACTGCTTCACATGCACAGTGCATGTATGTACAGGGCCGGGAAGAGTGTGGAAAAGTGGCATGGCCTAGTAGATAGAGCATGGGCCTGGGAGTCAGAAGGACCTGGGTTCTAATCCTCTTATCTTCTGTGTGACTTGGAGCAAGTCATTTAACTTCTCTGTGCCTCAGTTATGTCATCTGTAAAATGAGGATTAAGGCTCAGGCCCCATGTGGGACAGGGACTGTATCCAACTTGATTAGCTCGTGTCTCACCCGGGTACTTTATACCTCTCCTGGCACATTGTAAGTGCTTAACAAATACCATAAATGAAATGAGTGTTTTGAGGATTTTTTTTCTTAATGGTATTTGTTAGGCACTTTCTATGTGCCAGGCACTGTCCTAAGCACTGGGTTAGATACGAGGTAATAAGGTTGTACGCAGTCCCTGTCCCACCAGGGGATCCCAATCTAAATACCCACTTTACAGATGAGAAGCAGCGTGCTTTAGTGGAAGGAGCCCGGGCTTGGGAGTCAGAGGTCGTGGGTTCTAATCCCGGACCTGCCACTTGTCTTCTGTGTGACTTTGGGCAAGTCACATAACTTCTCTGTGCCTCATTTACCTCATCTGTAAAAATGGGGGATTTAAAAAAAAATGTGTGCCCCACATGGGACAACCTGATTACCCTGTATATACCCCAGCGCTTAAAACAGTGCTCAGCACATAGTAAGTGCTTAACAAAGACCATGAGGTAACTGAGGCCCAGAGAAGTTAAGTGACTTGCCCAAGGTCGCACAGCAGACAAGTGGTGGAGCCGAGACTAGAACCCAGGTCTTTCTGACTCCCAGGTCCGGTAGTCATTTAATAGCTGACCCCAATTTTGTTCAGTTTTGGAGAAACATTTATTTTGGATTCCTTTTCCAAGGAATGGTAATAAAGTGTATTCAGATCTCTGTGGGATTTATTCATTCATCAGTCTTATTTATTGAGCGCTTACTGTGTGCCGAGCACTGCACTAAGCGCTTGGAATGTACAATTCGGCAACAGAGAGAGACGATCCCTGCCCAACAATGGGCTCGTGTTTTGCTCGAGTTAGAGATAGGGCGCAAAGCACAGTAAAAAGCAGCATTTTAAGGCTTGGCGGGATCATAAGAGGTCAACTGATCCAGGTTTTTGACAGCCTGTGACGAACCCCATAGAGGCTGGCTGCCGACGCAGATCCCTGTTGTGCCGAGAGCACTGGTGCCCTTTTCTGAATGTGCAGCCTCCTCCCCTCTCCCCCTCCCGCCCACATTCCAGTGTGCAGTAGCTTCACTGAGGATCTGCCCCACAGTTCTGGACCTCCCTGCTGCTTTTCCCCGTCTGCTTCCAATTCCATGGATGCCATAAGTATTTGGGAGCCTTGAGTTGGTCTCTCAGAAGTCCCGAGCTCTGGGAGCAAGGCAGTCCCAATTAAAACTGTGATGTTTTCAAACGCCTACTGGGTGTCATGCACTGTGCTGAATGCTGGGGTTTATGCCAGAAGAATCAGCAGCAAGAACTCTGCAGGTTGCCTATGCTTATCAAATTCATCCCTCAGGTCAGGCTGTCCTTAATTGGCTCAATGCGGTATTTAAAGACCTATGGAGAATGAGAACCCACAGCTTCCCATGGATTGTGATTGTGCTGTTTAATGTCCCTTTTCCAGGATTTTTTTTCCCTGAATAAGAGCACGTTTCATGTGATTTAAGAACTCTTTTTTACATTCTGTCGGCGGCAGAGATGCAGTCACCTTTTAAGCTTTTTCTCTCCAATAAACAGTTTTTATCTCACTTGACTGCAGTGACCTTGAGCAAGTCATTAAACTTGAGCACGTCGTTAAACTTCTGCGCCTGTTGCCTTATCTGTAAAATGGGGAGGAAGACGGAGCCCCAAGTGGGACATGGACTATGTCCAACCTGAGTAGCTTCCCAGTGTTTAGTACAGTGTTCGTCACATAGTAAGGCTTAACAAATGCCCTTTTTTTTTTTTTTAAAGTTACTAGACCAGTGACTACCACCTGAGCTGCCCATGGTCTATTCCCTTCAAACCCTCCAGTCTTAGTGGCTGTTTTTTTAAGTGTAAATACTCCCTGCTGACACAATATCAGCTCTTAGACCCCAAAACTTTATTACAACAAGTCCCTTTACAGGGGCGCCATCCATCCCAAGTGCTCATCGTCCTGGCTTTTACTGGTGTGAGTGGATGAGGGAGCGAAGCGGAGCAGGGGGAGATGGTGGCCTGCCAGACCCGAGGAGTTTCCGACCTTTGCCGCAGATTATAGTGTGTTCGGCAGGGCTTACTGGTGCGCTGGACCCCGCTCAACACCATGGCCCTCGTGGCCAAAGGCTGGAGATTTTTCAATTCAGCACTTGGGTCCGTAGCCGTAATCGATTTATATCAATGTCTGTCTCCCTCTCCAGACTGTAAGCTCGTTGTAGGCAGGGACTGTGTCTGTTTTGTTGTTGTACTCTCCCAAATGCGTAGTACAGTGCCTTGCACACAGTAAGCGCTCAATAAATGGCGATTAATTGATTGAGTTCAGATGTGCCCCCGCGTTTGCTGCTCAGGTGATGCGTCGAAAGGTTTTTAGTCTTTTCATTCATTCAGTAGTATTTATTGAGCGATTCCTATGTGCAGAGCACTGTACTAAGCGTCTGGAATGTACAGTTTGGCAACAGAGACAATCCCTGCCCAGTGAGGCTCACGGTAAATCTTCCTCCTCATCATCAATGTTATTTGTTGAGTGCTTCTTGTGGGCAGAGCATTATATATCAAGCGGTTTGGGGGAGTACAGTGCGACAGAAATGGAAGTCATGTTTCCTGCTCGTGGAGCTTACGGCATAGAGGGGAAGACCAACATCAGTATAAATGAATATAAATATTCACCGTGAGAGGTAAATCAAGTGGGAAATCAAGTTGGAGAAGCAGCGTGGCTCAGTGGAAAGAGCACGGGCTTTGGAGTCAGGGCTCATGAGTTCGAATCCCAGCTCTGCCACTTGTCAGCTGTGTGACTGTGGGCAAGTCACTTAACTTCTCTGTGCCTCAGTTCCCTCATCTGTAAAATGGGGATGAAGACTGTGAGCCCCACGTGGGACATCCTGATTCCCCTGTGTCTCCCCCAGCGCTTAGAACAGTGCTCGGCACGTAATAAGCGTTTAACAAATACCAACATTATTAAGTGGGAAAGGCAGTTTACTGGATTGGATTATTTTGCATTTCCTTCCTAATTATTAAAAATGATTACCAAATTATTAAACATTCAGTCAGACACTGTTCTAAAAGCTGGGATAGATAGGAGTTAATCAGGCTGGATACAGTCCCTCTCCCACATGGGGCTCACAGTCTAAATAGGAGGCAGAACAAATAAGGCGCCCCCATTTTACAGATGAGGAAACCGAGGCCCAAGAAAGTTGTGACTTGCCCAAGGTTACACAGCAGGCGAGTGGCAAAGCAGTTTAAAACCCAAGTGATCCGACTCTCAGTGCAGCAGCCTGCTTTCCACTGCTTCTCTACGTCTGGAATAAACTCCATCGAATGGGTTTCTGACCTATTTTCTGGTTTACCCAAATCACTTTGAACGCCTGACCTTTATTTCAAGATGCTACGAGAAGCAGCGTGGCTCAGTGGCAAGAGCCCGGGCTTGGGAGTCAGGTCATGGGTTCGAATCCCGGATCTGCCAGTTGTCAGCTGTGGGACTGTGGGCAAATAACTTCACTTCTCTGGGCCTTAGTTACCACATCTGTAAAAGGGGGATTAACTGTGAGCTTCATGTGGGACAACCCGATTACCCCGGAGAGGTCAGTGCAACAGAGTTGGCAGGCTCTCGTTCCCTAGTCACAACGAGCATACAGTCTAAGAGGGTTTCGACTAGTAATCCTCTCCATTTTGTAGCATATCCAATTTGTGTGAGGTCTCCGAGGCCATCCCCTTCAAGTCCATGGCGATTTGCAGGGAAGGGAAAAAGGGTGTGTGCAGCCTCCAGGTGCGTTAGTATGCTCGGGGGGTGTTCTTAGACATTTTTGTTGATATGTTTTAAATTTGTCGGTACCCTCGTTTTACGATTTTTTGGCCTATTTTGTTCTGCTTATAGTGGTTCTTTCTCTGGCTTTCACCACCTCTAATCATTTTTCTCAACCTGTCTTGCTCTATTTATCTTCTCCTAAGCACCAAGTATCCTAGTAGTGAAGCAGTGTGGCTCAGTGGAAAGAGCCCGGGCTTGGGAGTCAAGGGGTCATGGGTTCTAATTCCGGATCTGCCATTTGTCAGCTGTGTGACTGTGGGCAAGTCACTTAACTTCTCTGTGCCTCAGTTACCTCATCTGTCAAATGGGGATGAAGACTGTGAGCCTCACGTGGGACAACCTGATTACCCTGTAGCTACCCCAGCACTTAGAACTTGGCACATAGTAAGTGCTTAACAAATACCAACACTATTATTATTATTATTATTATCCTCAGAAGGCTCTCAATAAATGGCATTGATCACCTGCAAGGACCAAAAAAAAGCTTGGTTGGGAAAGGAGAGGTCTCACAAATCGTTCCAGCATTTTACTGTAATACACTATTTGGGATTCTCTGATTCAGGTCCTGTTATTTTTTTATGATATAGGATCATTGCCAAAATGATGTCCATTGTGTCCCTTTAGTTTACCTAATCTAGTATTTTGTGGTAGAAGATGAGATTACTTTGCTATTTATAAAACCACTCTGGTGGTTGCTTACTCTTCTGTATTCTTTGGGTGTTTACCACTGGATTTACTCATGTCCTTATTTTTTTTCCCACAGACATAGTTGCTTACCCACCTGAAATTGACAGGGCCATCTTTTTCTTTTAAAGTTTGGGTATCTCTTCACTGTCCCTTTTGAATCTTTAGGTATTTCATTAGTCCTCTGTCATCTAATTAGAAGGGATGTTCACTTTGCATTGATTTCCGTCATTTTTCTTCGTACAGTAGGAACCCAATCAGTCTTAATGAGCACCTACTGTGTGCAAGAGAGTACAAGATCTCTGCCCAGAAGGAATTTATAACCTAACCGTGTTAAGGTCTTTTGATTTTTCATGCATGAATCTGATTTAATCCTTTATCCCTTCTCCTCAAATTTTTGTTTTTTAATTTTTTTTAATGATGTCTGCCAAGTGCTTACCTTGTGCCAAGCACTATACCAAGTGCTGGGGCAGATACAAAATAATCAGGTTGGGCACAGTCCTCTCACATAGGGCTCACTGTCTTAAATCTCCATTTTACAGATGAGTTAATTGAGGGATAGAGAAGTCACAGAGAAGTGACTGGTCCAGGGTCACGCAACAGACAAGTGGCAGAGCTGGGATTAGAATCTAGGTCCTGAGCCCCAGGCCTGTGCTCTATCAGACTGCTTCCCCCCAATTTTTTTTTAAATGGGATTTGGATAATGCTTACTATGTGCCAGGCACTGGGATAGATGCAAGTTAGTTAGGGTGGACACAGTCCATGTCCCACATTGGGCTCAGAGTATTAATCCCTGTTTCCCAGATGAGGTATCTGAGGCACAGAGAAGTTAAGTGACTTGCCGCAGGTCACACAGCAGACAGGTGGCAGAGCTGGGATTAGAACCCAGGTCCTTCAGACTCCCAGGCCTGTGCCCTATCCACTAGGCCGTGCTGCTTCTCAAATTCCACCTTGATCTTCCCATTTCCATCGAAAATGTCTTAGACTGTGCAGACCGCTGAAGTAAAGTGTATTGTGGTTGCTGTTTCCAATTCAAAGGATAGGAGTAAAGAGAAGGTTAAAAAATCTTTGCCTTTTTATTCATTCATTCATTCATTCAATAGTATTTATTGAGCGCTTACTATGTGCAGAGCACTGTACTAAGCCCTTGGAATGTACAAATCGGCAACAGAGACAGTCCCTGCCCATTGTCGGGCTTACAGTCTAATCGGGGGAGACAGACAAAAACAATAGCAATAAATAGAATAATTTAAATAGCTTTTCCCCCTAAACTTGTGAAGAAGCCATATCCTTTACTATCTTCTTCTTGTTGATGTGTGCAACCAGTTAGACTATAAGCCCGTCAATGGGCAGGGATTGTCTCTATTTGTTGCCTAATTGTCCATTCCAAGTGCTTAGTACAGTGCTCTGCACATAGTAAGCGCTCAATAAATACTATTGAATAAACCAGTTGCTTTCCATTTCCCCGTGTCATGCAATTTCGGGGAAACAGCCTGATCTAATGGATAGAGCATGGGCCTGCAAGCCAGAGGGCGTGGGTTCTAATCTCAGCTCTGCCACTTGCCTGCTGCATGACCTTGAGCAAGTCGCTTAACTTCTCTGTGCCTCAGTCACTTCATCTATAAAATGGGGATTCAACTCCCTTCCTACTTAGACTGTGAGCTCCACGTGGGACTGGGGCGATGTCCAACCTGGTTATCTTTTATCTACTCGAGTGTTTAGTACATAGCCAAGTACCATTAAAAAACATTGCACTATTGAAACAAATAATCACCGCACTTCCTGTTATAACTTTGCTTTTACCGATAAGCTGTTGTGAGTATACTCCTTAAGAAATCAAGAAATTTTCTCTTCTGGTTTAGTTTGGCAACCTGAAGTGTCTTTCAGAGTAAATGTGTTTACCCACTCCCTTATATTTCACTCTCCCAAGCACTTAGTACATTGATCTGCATAAAGTAAATGCTCAATAAATACCACGGATTGGTGAATTTGTTCTGATTATCTTCTTTTCCGTGGAATAAATAGCTAAATAGTTGCTTTTGTCATTAACAAAAGAAAAAAAGAACCCTGGGTTCTTTTAAGGTGCTTACCTCCCCACCCCCGCTAAGAACCCAAAGTATTCTTCTCACAGGGGTTCAATTTGCTCGAAGAGGATATTTCTCTTGTCTCCCTGGAATAATAATGATGGTATTTGTGAAGCGCTTACTATGTGCCAAGCCCAGTTCTAAGCGCTGGGGTAGTTACAGGGTAATCAGGTTGTCCCGCATGGGGCTAACTGTCTTAATCCCCATTTTACAGATGAGATAACTGAGGCACAGAGAAGTTGATGGTAATGTTGGTATTTGTTAAGCACTTACTATGTGCAGAGCACTGTTCTAAGCACTGGGGGAGATACAGGGTCATCGGGTTGTGCCACGTGAGGCTCACAGTAAATCCCCATTTTACAGATGAGGTAACTGAGGCACCGAGAAGTTAAGTGACTTGCCCACAGTCACACAGCTGACAAGTAGCAGAGCCAGAATTCGAACCCATGACCTCTGACTCCCTAGCCCGGGCTCTTTCCATGGAACCACGCTGCTTCTAACAAAGCCACAGTGCTTCAGTGAATTTCCACCACTGTTTTTCAGTACTGACACACTAGGTCTCTGCCCTGAGTTGCCTTTAGGACTAGTCTGTATTTGGGATTACGCATTTCACTTAAATTAACCTGGATTTAGCGGTCCTCCAGATTGAACCTATTTGTCAACCTAACAAATTAGGTACAAGTTAAAAACAAAGAAAATATAGAAACAAAAGTGGGAAGATCCCATTGTAAAATTGTGGCAAGATGCAGACATCATTCACGATGTAATATTTGTAGAGGGAAAAATTTCTAGAGCTGGTAACCTTCCATGAAAAAACAGTTTACCCCCATTTTCCATTTTCCACTCTGTCCTCTTCAGAAAGTAGTCGGTGCAGTCGTCTTGTCAACACCATGGCAGCCATTAGAACAGAGATTGAAATGTTCTGTGTTGTATTTTTTAAGACCTCCAAAACAACTCTGAAATGTAAGGTTTTGGGAATAATCTTTTCACCCAAGCACTGCTTCCTATCACTTTCCACAGAAAAAGACTAAATCGAGTTTTCTTCCTGCCCTCAAGCATCCTGAAAAACACTTTTGTAGGAAACACGTAATATTCAGTCCGTAATGCACTAATGGAGAGAGGATTGAAAAAAGTTTCTTGCATTGCTAATTCGTTAGACTCCTACTGTCCAGTTGCCAAAATGGTATATTTCACCTTCTTCCATCAATTTTTTCTTTCACCATTCATATTCATATTTACCTGGAACGTTTTGAATTTTGGCAGGATGTAATTTTGCACAGAGTCTCAGTTCCTGAAAATATGAGGATTATGTCAGTGCAAAACCTGGTGGTAAGGAAAACTCGTGTTCTAGGAATTTAGGCCTTCCAAAGCCAGGCACCTGCGCACAGGTGGTTTTTTCAGCATCACAGCCCACCCAGCCCAAACCTATCGGTGTTGTCAGAAGCGCCATCCCTTAGTTTCCGATGGCATTTTATTCATTCATTCAGTAGTATTTATTGAGCGCTCACTATGTGCAGATTACCATACTAAGCGCTTAGAGTGTACAGTTCGGCAACAGATAGAGACAGTCCCTGCCCATTGATGGGCTTACAGTCTAATCGGGGGAGACGGACGGACAAAAACAAGACAACTTAATCATGATAAATAGAATCAAGGGGATGGACACCTCATTGACAAAATAAGGTAATAAAAATATATCCAAATGAGCACGGTGCTGAGGGGAGGGGGAGGAGCAGAGGGAAAGGGGGAAAAGGGGGCTTAGCTGAGGGGGGGGGTGAAGGGGGAGCCAACACACTTACTGAAATCACACGTTATGGCAGCACTGTTCATCTATAAATCATGAAAGCACAAGCCGCTCTAAGTAATTGACTCTAATCTAAATGAGCAGCTCAGGTAGAATGGAAGTTTTGAATACCGATTCTTCTCGGTGATGGTGGTTCTCAGTAATAGTTAATGAGTATATTGGGTTTCCTGCCCTCTGCAGATGTCCCGGATCCGAGCACAGTGTAGTATCGTAGTGTGGAGATGTCGTGTTTGCCATTTCAGTAATCATTGGAAAAATAAGTTATCCAGTCCCGCTTATTGGGGGCAGAGCACCGTACTAGAAGCTAAACAATATAACAGAGTATAGCCCTCCGTAAACCTTCAAGGAGCAGTCACAGAGACTTCCAGATTGAGATCCTGAATGGAGAATTTGCTTTCTAGTGGTAGTGGTCCACACAAGGCTCCTCACATGCTCTCAAGCCAGAATGGTTTTCGCTGAGGTAGTGGGTGGTAAGAAGCGAGAAGTCGGCAAGGGTGCAGCACAGGGCACGGTGCCCGCAAGAATTTCACCTACTAAACCCACGGCAGCATGGCCTAGTGGGAAGAGAACGGGCTTGGGTGGGCCAGAGGGGCAGTGTGGTCTAGCGGGGTGAGCGTGGGCCTGGGAGGCAGGGGACCTGGGTTCTAACCCCTGCTCCGCCACGTGCCTGCTGGGTGACCTTGGTCAAGTCGTTTAACTTCCCTGTGCCTCCCTTACCTCGCCTGGAAAGCGGCGATTGAATCCCCGATCTTCCTCCTATTTAGATTGTGAGCCGTGTGGGGGGCAGGGACTGTATCTGGCATTATTTTGTATCTTCAGCGATTTTTTTTTTTTAACGGGCATTTATTAAGCGCTTACTATGTGCCGGGCCCCGTAGGAAGTGCTGGAGTAGATACGAGATAATCAGGTTGGAAACAGTCCAGGTCCAACCTAGGACTCATAGTTTTGGTCCCCATTTTGTAAATGAGGAAACTGAAGCACAGAGAAGTCAGCTGACTCACTGAAGATCACGCACAGGAAAAAAGTGACAGAGCTGGGGTGAGAACCCAGATCTTCTGACTCCCAGGCCCGTGCTCTGTCCACTAGGCCTTACTGCTTCTCAACAGTGCTTAACGCATAGTAAGCGCTTAAATCCCAACATTGTTATTATTATTGACCAGCATTCATTCAGTCATATTTATTGAGCACTTACTGTGTGCAGAGCACTGTACTAAGCACTTAGAAAGTACAATTCAGCAATAGAGGCAATCCCTGCCCACACCGGATTTACAGTCTAAAAGGGGGAAGACATCAAAACAAGTAAATAGGCATCGATATAAATAAATAGAATTATAGATAAGTACATATATACATAAGTGCTGTGGGGCGGGGAGGGGGATAGAGCAAAGGGAGCGAGTCGAGGCGATGGGGAGAGGAACGGGAGCTGAGGAAAAGGGGGACTTAGTCTGGGAAGGTCTTTTGGAGGAGGTGAGCCTTCAGGAGGGCTTTGAAGGGGGAAGTGTGATTGGCGGATATGAGGAGGGAGGGCGTTCCAGGCCAGAGGTAGGACGTGGGCCAGGGGTCGACGGCGGGACAGGTGAGTTGGAGGCACGGTGCAAAGGTTAGCACCAGAGGAGCGGAGTGTGCGGGTTGGGATGTAGAATGCGACGAAGTTAGTACAATCACTCATCCTATCCCGACTGGATTACCGCATCAATACCCTTTCTGATCTCCCAACCTCCTGTCTCTCCCCACTTCAGTCTACACTTCACTCTGCTACCCGGATTACCTTTCTACAGAAACGCTCTGGGCATGCCCCCCCCCCCCCCCCCCCATCAAAAACCCCCAGTGGTTGCCTGTCATCCTTCGCATGAAGCAAAAACTCATCACTGATGACTCCAAAGCTGTCCATCCCCTTGCCCCCTCCTACCTCACCTCCCTTCTCTCCTTCTCCAGCCCAGCCCACACACCCCACTCCTCTGCCACCGCTCACCTCCTCTCTGGGCCTCGTTCTCGCCTGTCCCGCCATCGGCCCCTGGCCCACGGCCTACCTTGGGCCTGGAATTGTCTTGTCTTACGCTGTCGAGTCATATCTGACCCATAACGACGCCGTGGACACATCTCTCTCATAACGCCCCACCTCCATCTGCACTCGTTGCCGGCCTTCAAATCTGCCAGTCACACTTCCCCCCTTCAGAGCCCTATTGAAGGCTCACCTCCCCCAGGAGGCCTTCCCAGACCGAGCCCCCCTTTTCCTCAGTTCCCCCTCCCCATCGCCCCGACTCGCCCCCTTTGCTCTACCCCCTTCCCCGCCCCAAGCACTTGTGTATATATGTACGTATCTGTAATTCTCTTTATATTAGTGTATGTTTAATTGTTCTGATGTGTGTATATATATATCTATAATTCTGTTTGTATTGATGCTATTGATGCCTGTTTACTTGTTTTGACGTCTGTCTCTCCCCTACTAGACTGTGAGCACGTTGTGGCCAGGGCTTGTCTCTCTCTGTTGCTGAATTGTACTTTCCAAGCGCTTGGTACAGTGCTCTGCACTAAGTAAGCACTCAATAAATACAACTGAATGAATGAATACAAGGAGAGAAGGGAGGTGAGGTAAGAAGGGGCAAGGTGATGGAGAGCTTTGAAGCCAAGAGTGAGGAGTTTTTGTTTGATATGGAGGTTTAGGCAACCACTGGAGATTTTTGAGGAAAGGGGGTGACATGCCTTGAAGGTTTCTGTACAAAGAGAATCCTGGCAGCAGACTGAAGAATGGACTGAAGTGGGGAGAGACAGGAGGAAGGGAAGTCAGAAAGGAGGCGGATGCAGTAATCCAGGTGGGGTAGGATGAGTGATTGTACTAAGGTGGTTGCTGTTTGGATGGAGGGGAAAGGGCGGATCTTGGCAATGTTTTGAAAGTGAGGCCAGCAGTTTTGGTGATGGATTGGATGTGTGGGGTAAATGAGATAGCCGAGTCAAGGATGACACTAAGGTTGCGGGCTCGTGAGACGGGAAGGATGGTAGTGCCGTCCATTGTAATGGGAAAATCAGGGTTTGGGAGGGAACGTAAGGAGCTCAGTCTTGGACATGTTGAGTTTTAGGTAGTGGGAGGACATCCAGGAGGCGGTGTCCTGAAGGCAGGAGGAGATGCCAGCCTGGAGGGAAGGAGAGAGGACAGGGGAAGAGATACAGATTGAGTGTCATCAACTCGGAGATGATAGTCGAAGCCGTGGGAGCGAATGAATTCACCGAGGGAGTGAGTGTAGATGGAAAATAGAAGGGGACCAAGAACTGCCCCTTAAGGAACCCCTACAGTTAGGGGATGGGAAGGGGTGGAGGAGCCCGCGAAGGAGAATGAGAATGAATGGCCAGAGAGATAAGAGGAGAACCGGGAGAGGACGGAGTCTGTGAAGCCAAGGGGAGATAAGGTATGGAGGAGAAGGGGATGATCCACAGTGTCAAAGGCAAGTTGAGGGTCGAGAAGGACAAGGAAGGAGTAGGTGCAGTTGCATTTGGCAAGAAGGAGGTCATAGGTGAGCTTCGAGAGGGCGGTTTCAGTGGAGTGGAAAGGGCGGAATCCTGATCGGAGGGGAGAGAGTTGGAGGAGAGGCATTTGAGGCAGCGAGTGTTGAGGACTCACTCCAGGAGTTTGGAAAGGAAGAGTAGGAGGGAGATGGGGCGATGAGCGGAGGGGCTGTGGGATCAGGGGAGGGTTTTTTTTAGGATGGGAGAGATGTGGGAATGTCTGAAGGCAGAGGGGAAGAAGCCATTGGAGAGTGAGAGGTTGAAGATGGAACCAGAAGCAGCGTGGCTTAGTGGAAAATCACGGGCTTGGGAGTCAGAGGACGTGGGTTCTAATCCCGGATCCGCCACTTCTCTGCTGTGTCACCTTGGGCAAGTCACTTAACTTCTCTGTGCCTCAGTTACCTCATCTGTAAAATGGGGATTAAAAGAGTGAACCCCACGTGGGAACCCCAGCGCTCAGAACAGTGCTTGGCACATAGTAAGCACTTAAATACCATCATCAATATTAGTATTATTATGGAAGTTAAAGAGGGGAGGAAGGAAGGGGTGAGAGTTTTTATAAGGCGAAACTGCTGCAGTCTTTGAAGCAAAAACTCCTCATGTTCGGCTTCAAGGCTCTCCACCACAGAGTAAGCACTGATGAAGTACTGTTGATTAATTGATCAACCCTATTGGAGCACACCACTTTCCATTAGGCACAATTACTCAGTCTGGTCATCTAGGCACCTGGAGTGGAGCTCCAAATGGGTATTTTTAAGCCTATAGCAAAGGAACGCATTAGCTTTAATTCTTTATTTGTATGTACAGTCCAGTTTTCAGTCCCCACCCCTCTCCCATTTCCCCAGGAGTGATCTCCCCCAAGATCTCTCAGTTCCCTGAAGGAGATCCGTTCCCTTTGCTGAACCCAGCCTCCTTGGGGATTTCCAGCCTCTCAAACGTGCTCACCCAGGCCTGTTGGTCAGGTTACCAGCACAGAAGCCAAACTCTTCATCCAGACGCCCCCCCCCCCCCCCCCCCCCCGCCCAATCCAATGACCTCATCACCAGTGACTCAAAATGACCACAGGAATTTTTGGTTTGTTTTTCCAGAGTTCTCTACAACGATTATATCCTTTGTTCCTACATCCTCTCCCCTCCCACGGCAGTGCGAATTGTCAGTGAGGTGTGTACGTGTCAGTCAGTCCCTGGGGTTCATTGAACACTTGCTGGGTGGAGAGCACTGTTCATTCAATAGTATTTATTGAGTGCTTACTGTGTGCAGAGCAGTGTACCAAGCGCTTGGAATGGACGATTCAGCAGCAGATAGACATAATCCCTGCCCAATGACGGGCTCACGGTCTAATCGGGGGAGGCAGAGAGCAGAACAAAACAGAACAAAAAGAAAACAGGACAACATTATCACGATAAATAGAATCAAGGGGATGTACACCTCATTAACAAATAAATAGGGTAATAAATAATATATACAAATGAGCACTGTTCTGAGCACTTGGGAGAGTCCAACAGAGTTGGAAGACACAGTCCCTGCCCACAAGGAATTTACATCCTGCAAAGGTTTATGGATGCTTAAATCCTAACTATGCCACTTTTCTCCCACTCCCTTCCTCTCTCCCACTGCAGAAGGTTGGTTATGTTGTCTTGCAAAGGGACACCTAGGTCGATCCCCTCCCCCACGAGCAGTTTGGGATTCAGGGAGGATGTTGGGTTAAAAATAACCCGTAATCCCCTGCTCGGCCTCCTGCCAGTATTTTGCTAATATCTATCGTTAATTCAAAGAGGCAGGCTTAAAGGCCCAGTTCGGACTTTCTTTGCCTAATAAAGGCAGGTGATTGGTTTGTACCATGGAATAACTGAGAATTGAATGAGACTCAATCACATTATATTACCCTGGGACCAATGCAAATTCCCTTGGAGGATTTGGGTAAGAAAACTACATACAGACTTTGAAAAGAAGAATTTTTATTTCACTCAGTCACTGGTGCTATACGCACTACGTGCTCAAATACCATTGATGATGGTATTTTTTGAGCACCTACTGTATACAGAACACTGTATGAAGTGCTTTGGAAAGCACAGTACAACAGAGATGGAAGACGCGATCCCCTCCCTCAAAGAGCTTGCCGCCTGTAGGGAAAAGCAGATGTTAAAATTAATTACCGATAAGGGAAATAGAGTATGAGGACATTTATATATATATATATACTGTGATTGAGATGATGGTAAGCCCCCTGAAAGATGGGGACTCTGTCCACTTACCACCTGTCTTCTCCCCTAGTGCTTCATACAGTGCTCTGCGTTCTTAAATACTTAATACTATTACTATAAAGTGGAGGGCCGGAAGATGTTGCATAGTTTTAATCTGATGGAAGCTCTGATGAAATAGCTATTAAACCTGTTGTCCTTTATTTAAAAGAAATATTGATAGTTCTTGTGTGCTGCTCAAGTAGTACTTAGTGACGTTATGGATGTCCTTCGGCCAAAATACGTCTACCACTTTATGCCTATCTTTAGAACTAATTTCTTTCCTCACTCATAGCAATTTGCAGTTTTCTGTGGGAAGAGCCAGCATATATTTGAATTGTCAAGACTAGATAAAACTAGAAGTAGATATTTTTCTGGTAATTTCTACAGGTAAATTCCATAAAAACGTGTAAAAACATAATTTTCCATTGGATTTGCCTGTACTTACCAATTCCCTTTGGATCTGTGGCCTTAAAGAGCTCAAGAGAGGGATTTCTTGCACATTTCTTCATTTAGTTTGTTTTGGGCCCTGAGTTAATGACTAAAACACTATACATTGGACTTTCAGAGCTGTTATTGGTTTGATATCAAATACAGTGCGGTATATTTTGACGATACAAGTGCTCTAAGCTTCATCAGAGTTGGGGGAATAGAAAAGTTTTACTTTTCAGAAATTCCTCAGTGAATAAGGGTATTTATTTGAATTCAAGTTTCCCTAAACATGGTGTCTCCTTGCCTGCCGCTGTGGAAACTAACGAATGGTTGCCCTTCTGCTCCTAAATTAAATTTTGAGTTGTGGTAGTTGGACCAGAGATGTCTTTAATCATGGAATGAACTAGTAAAATTTTCAGGTGTCCTAAATATTGGTGCAGTATCCATTCCCCCAGATCTTAATTTTTTGCCAGAAGTACTTCAGCATAAGGTAGTTTTCACAGGCAAATAAAGAGAGCATAGGAAGATTGGACCCGCAGTTGAGTCCGTTTTACGTTTTCTGTGTTTTGCCTTGTTTTTGCCGTGTTGACAATGTGTACTTCAAAAAAAGACATCTTGGAAAATAGTATAGATGTGCGCCCAAGCAAAGGGGCTGATTGTGTTACATTTTAATCCGTTAGCAGTAGGCTTTCAGGGTTTAAATCGGATCTGCAACCTTTTTGTGAGGAAGAGCCGTAGTAAATAAAACCTGTGAGAGGTTGGTGTGCAGAGCTAATTGTAAAATAGAAAGAGAATATTGTGGGGGAAGGAAAAAATGACGGGGAGGGAAGGAGAGAGAAAAGAGGAGAGAGAGAGCAAACATTCCTGATTCATTTAGGAAAGAGGAAGAGTAGGTAGTAATAGTATTTATTAAGTGCTTACGGCGTCCAGAAGACTCTGCTAAGGGCTTGCAAAGACTACACTTGCGGGAATTAAAAACGGTCACTTACCGGCAGAGAATCTATGCATGCTGTTGTCGGTTGGACTCTCCCAGGTGCTTAGTACAGTGTTCTCCACCCACCTCCTTGAGTTCGCTGCTCCTCTGGACTCGGATCTAGTGCCAGGGGAGTGGAGGGGGAGGAGGCTCGGGGTGGGGAGGAGAGAAAGAGAGAGAGCAACATTGTAGATCTTTTTATCCAGCACCCAGAGGCTCTTCCATCTGCAGAATGCAGTTCCTTGCGGCCATTTCACTGCTGCTCAGAGCCTGGCATCTGTAATAATAATAATAATAATAATTAATGTTGGTATTTGTTAAGCGCTTACTATGTGCAGAGCACTGTTCTAAGCGCTGGGGTAGATACAGGGTAATCAGATTGTCCCACGTGAGGCTCACAGTTAATCCCCATTTTACAGATGAAGTAACTGAGGCCCAGAGAAGTGAAGTGACTTGCCCACACTCAGCGCTTGGAATGTACAATTCGGCAACAGATGGAGACAATCCCTGCCCAACAGTGGCTCATAGTCTAAAAGGGGGAGACAGACAGCAAAACAAGTAGGCAGTCCAGCGTGCGAGCCGTACGTTTCCGGCCCTGGGTTTGAAGCAAGCCGTAGTCTTTACGGACGTATCCTTCTATGGCAGATCTCTCTGTGCTCCCTGATTGAGAGGCGAAAACTTGACTCCGAGAGGAGTCAGGTAATTTTCCAGAGATTAATGCCTGGTTGTCTCGGCCCCGCTACGTCTAGTGATCCGTGCTCGCTCTCTTACGTGACGTATGTTAGAAAACCCTCTTTCACTTCGTAAGTGCAGTGAAATGAAAGAGAAGCAGCGTGGCCTAGTGGAAGGAGCACAAGCCTGGGGGTCAGAGGACCTGGGTTCTAATCCCGGCTCCTCCACTTACCTCCTGTGTGATGACGGGCACTAAACTTCTGTGCCTCAGTTTCCTCATCTGCAAAATGGAGCTTCGGTACCTGTTCTCTCTCCTACTTAGACTGTGAGCCTCTTGTGGGACCAGATTATCTTGTATCAACTCCAGTGCTCAACAGACAGTAAGCACTTAAATCCCATAATTATTATTGCTTAATGTTAGAAGTTTATTATATTTGCGTACATATGGTGCTTAATACAGCTAATTTTTTGTGGGGGACACTTTCCGTTTTAGGAAGCAGCATAGCCTAATGGGTGAAACGTGGCCCTGGAAGCCAGAGGACCTGGGTTTTAATCCTAACTCCACCACTTGCCTATTGTGTGACCTTGGGCAAGTCACTTAACTTCTCTGTGCCTCAGTTTCCTCAGTTGCAAAATGGGTATTCACTATTTATTCTTCCTCCTACTTATTTTGAGCCCCGTGTAGGACAGAGACTGTATCTCTCCCCTCCTCCTTTTCCCCCCCAATGCTTAGGACAGTGCTTGACAGTACGTAGTGAGTGCTTAACAAATACTATTAAAAGAAGGAGTGAAACCTTTTTTTAAAGGTTTAATGTTTTTTTGTGAACATCTCAGAGAAGACAGTTCTTTGTTTCTGTCTTTTAGGGCAGCAGTAGTATTCCCCTCCTCTCTCTTTTGAATTAGAGATTCCTAGCATCTAGTTTAGATTGGCTGATTTGCCTGACGGACTTCAAATTCATTGGATTTTTGATCATTTCTTTGGGCGACCCCCAAAGGAAAAGCCAAGGGAAAAGGAAATGAATTTACTGAACTGGGAAAACGTTCTCTTTGAGTTGTTAGAAGAGGTGTATCCTGCTCCTTTGGTTAAATCTGTTGGCATTCTGAAATGCTAGTGTTGGTATGACCAAGAATCACATCGGAAGGAGAAGCAGTGTGGCTCAGTGGCAAGAGCCCGGGCTTGGGAGTCAGAGGTCATGGGTTCGAATTCTGGCTCTGCCGCCTGTCAGCTGTGTGACTTTGGGCAAGTCACTTCACTTCTCTGGGACTCAGTTCCCTCATCTGTAAAATGGGGATGAAGACTGGGAGCCCCACGTGGGAAAACCTGATAACCTTGTATCTACTCTAGTGCTTAGCACATAGTAAGCGCTTAACAAATACCCAAAAAAAAGAAATCAGCCTTACAATGTTCATTCGTCCTCTAACCCTCAAATGTTTGTTAGCCCCACCTCCCAACCACAAATGTTCCAGACTATTCTGAACCAAGCAATTCAGCAAGCTGATGATATTCTAGAGGGGGGGGATAAACAGGATTCCTTCTACCTCTGTTATTTAGGTGACAGCATTGGTGAAAATGGGATTGAATTTCTTGGAGACACTAGCCATTCATTCATTCAATAGCAATTATTGAATTGCTATTAGGGTTATTAGGGCACTGTACTAAGCGCTTGGAATATACAATTCGGCAACAGATAGAGACAATCCCTGCCCATTGACGGGCTCACAGTCTACAGACTAGAGAAGCAGTGTGGCTCAGTGGAAAGAGCCCGGGCTTGGGAGTCAGAGGTCATGGGTTCAAATCCTGGGTCTGCCACTTGTCAGCTGTGTGACTGTGGGCAAGTCACTTCACTTCTCTGGGCCTCAGTTCTCTCATCTGTAAAATGGGGATTAAGACTGTGAGCCGCATGTGGGACAGTCTGATTATCCTGTGTCTACCCCATGGCTGAGAACAGTGCTCTGCACGTAGTTAGCGCTTAACAAATGCCAACATTATTATTATCATTATAATAATAACATAACATAATAATTATATAATAATTAAAATAATTAATTGTTAATAATTATCATTATACTATTATTGTATACAATATATTATATATTATAAGTATTATAATTAATTATTATTTTTAATAATTAAAATACTTATAACATGATAATAATGTTGGTATTTGTTAAGCGCTTACTATGTGCAGAGCACTGTTGTAAGCGCTGGGGTAGATACAGGGTAATCAGGTTGTCGCACTTGAGGCTCACAGTCTTCATCCCCATTTTACAGATGTGGGAACCGAGGCCCAGAGAGGTGAAGTGACTGGCCCACAGTCACACAGCTGACAAGTGGCAGAGCCGGTACTGGAAGCCACGACCTCTGCCTCCCAAGCCAGGGCTCGTTCCACTGAGCCACGCTGCTTCTCTATGAACTAGGCTGGGGTTCTTCTGTCTGTGCTCTTCTCTTGCTCCTGTGCCCTCTCTCCTCTGACCTCAGATCTTCTGACCTCATGCGATATTCGAAAGGCGTCAGACCCCAGCCGGTCTCCGTCCCCAGTCTCCCTTCTCTTGCCGCACAGATCCATACCCTCAACACTACCCTTTCAACGGAATTCAGTTCCTTTTCTCCCCTGCCCCTTCTGCCAGTCTTTTACTACCAACCTGCGACCGTAGATCTTTTCCTCCGCTCTTACACGTGAGCTGCAGTGTGGCTGGCAGAAATGTGGACAACAAGCCAACCTCACCCATCTCAAGTTCATCCTCCCCTGCTTTAATCCTTCCCTGTTTCAGACATCTGACTCCCTCCTCGAAACCAGTGTCTCCCACTCAGCAGTGTGGCTCAGTGGAAGGAGCCCGGGCTTGGAAGTCAGAGGTCGTGGGTTCTAATCCCAACTCCGCAACTTGTCTGCCGTGTGACCTTGGGCAAGTTACTTCCCTTTGCAGTGCCTCAGTTATCTCATGTGGAAAATGGGGATTAAGACTGTTGAGCCCCACGTGGGACAACCTGATTACCTTGTATCTATGCCGGTGCTTAGAACAGTGCTTGGCACGAAGTAATCGCTTAACTAATAACAGCATTATTATTATTCTCTTGCCCTTAATGACCTAACTATGTACTTAATAGATAAAATGGAAACTGCTAGGTGTAGTTTCTAAAACCTCCCCTGCTCCTCTACAGTCCCTTCCTCCTATCTCCCCTTTTTGGCTCTTCCGTCCTCCCCAGCAGTGTCTCCTAACTCCTCCGCCAGGGTTTCTGACCCCGTCCCTTCTCCCCTTATCAAAACAGTTTAGCCCCCTCCCTGAGCACTGTCTTCAAGTGCTCACTTTCCAGGTGGTCTTTCCTCACTGCTTTCAAACATGCCTGCGGATCCCCTATCCTAAAAGAAACCTCCCTCCACCGCACGACTCCCTGTATTAATTATGGTATTTAAGGGCTTACTACACGCCGGGCACTGTTCTAAGCTCTAGGATAGGTACAAGATAATCGGGTTGGACACAGTCCCTGTCCCACATGGGGCTCATGGTCTTAATCCCCATTTTAGAGATGTGGGAACTGAGGCCCAGAGAAGTGAAGCGACCTGCCCAAGGTCACACAGCAGACAAGTGGCAGAGCAGGGATTAGGACTTCCTGACCTTCTGACGACTCTCAGGCCCGTGCTAATAATAATGTTGGTATTTGTTAAGCGCTTACTATGTGCCGAGCACTGTTCTAAGCGCTGGGGGAGACACAGGGGAATCAGGTTGTCCCACGTGGGGCTCACAGTCTTCATCCCCATTTTACAGATGAGGTAACTGAGGCACCGAGAAGTTAAGTGACTTGCCCACAGTCACACAGCTGACAAGTGGCAGAGCTGGGATTCGAACTCATGAGCCCTGACTCCAAAGCCCGTGCTCTTTCCACTGAGCCACGCTGCTTCTCCATCCACTGCTTCTCCATCCACACTGCTTCTCCATCCATCCATCCGTGCTCTATCCATTAGGCCATCCCCCTCCTACCATTGCTCTCCAGACTCTGTGAACGATTTGTCTGCACTCACCGCCTCCAGTTCCTCTCCTCTAACTCTCTCCTTAACCCCTTTCCGCCCCCTCCGTGGAAACAGCCCTCATTAAAGTCACCAATGACTTCCTTCCCGTCAAATCCAACGGGCTCTACGCCATCCTCATCGGCTTTGAGCCTCGGCTGTCTCTGACACCGTGGACCACCCCCATCTCCTGGAAACCTTATCTCACCTTGGGTTCACTGACAGTGCCTTCTCCTGTTTCTCTTCTTACCGCTCTTGACTGCTCCTTCTCAGTCCTTTTAGCGGGCTCCTCTTCTGCCTCCCACCCTCTAACTGTGGGGGTGCCTCAAGGGTCCTCTTCTATGGGTCTCTTCTATGCCCACGCCCTCGGATGACTCCACTCTCCCCATGGCGGCTTCAGCTGTCCCCCAGATGGATGACTCCCAAACCTACCTCTCAAGCCCCGGCCTCTCTCTTTCTCTGCAGTCTCACATTTCCTCCTGCCTTCAGGACATCTCTTCGCGGATGTCCCGCTGATCCCACGAGTTTAACCCGTCCAGAGCGGACTTCCTCATTTTCCCACCAAACCCTGTCCTCCCCTCCGACTTCCCCATCACCGTAGACAGCATCACCCCATCCTCCCTCCCTCACAAGCCCGTGACCTTGGCGTCATCCTCAACTCATCCCTCTCACTCAACCTGCACATTCAGTCCGTCGTGAGATCCCATCCATAAGTCCCACCTTTACATCACTGAAATCCTCCTTATCCTTTCCATCCAAAGTGCCACGCACTTATCCCATCCTGCCTTGACCACTCCGTCGGCTTCCTCGCCGATCTCCTCGCCTTCCGTCTCTCCCCACTCCGGTCTGTACGTCACTCTGTTGCCCGGATCGTTTTTCTGAAAAATCCATCAGTCCCTATTTTTCCACTCCAAAGGTTGCCCTTATATCTCCACCTCAAACAGGAACTCCTTACCCGTGGTTTTAAGGCCCTCAACCAGCTCTCTCCCTCCTACCTAAACTCACTGGTCTACCCATCCTCCTCACTCTGCTCCTTTAATCCGACTTACTCTCTGCCTCTCGATCCTGTCTATCCCACCCTGACCCCTTGCTCACGTCCTCCTTCTGGCCTGAAACTCCTGCACCCTTCGTATTCAGACTGTGAGCCCGTCGTTGGGCAGGGCTGGTCTCTATCTGTTGCCGAATTGTGCATTCCAAGCGCTTAGTCCACTGCTCTGCACATAGTAAATGCTCAATAAATACAACTGAATAAATACAGTCCATCACTCCCCCCACTTTCCAAACCCTCCTAAAAATCCCATCTCCTCCAAGAGACCTTCCCTGACTAAGCCCTTTATTTCCCCGTCCGCCCTCCCCCCCGTCGGCTATGCAATTCGATAGTCCATCCTCTTTTCCTGTAAATATTCTTGCACTCTACTCTTCTCTCTAACTGAAATCTGTTTTGATGTCAGTCTCCCCCTGTAGACTGTAAGGTCCTCGTGGGCAGGAATTGTGTCTCTCGACTCTGTCGTACTTCCCCAAGCGCTGTACTCGTCCGCTCAACTGTATATATTCTCATTACCCTATTTATTTTGTTAGTGAAATGTACATCGCCTTGATTCTATTTAGTTGCCATTGTTTTTACGAGATGTTCTTCCCCTTGACTCTATTTATCGCCATTGTTCTTGTCTGTCCGTCTCCCCCGATTAGACTGTGCGCCCATCAAACGGCAGGGACTGTCTCTATCTGTTGCCGACTTGTTCATTCCACGCGCTTAGTACAGTGCTCTGCACCTAGTAAGCGCTCAATAAATACTATTGAATGAATGAATACCACTGATGGATGATTGACTGATGGATGATTGACTAGACAGAAACCGTGATTTTGAAATTCTCTTTTCCAGCATCCCCGACGCCGTAAAATCCTGTTTGTGCCATTCCTCTAGGAACCTCACTGCTCCCCAGCGTAGATCTGTTTTCTTTTTCTTTGTAATTTGTTGTTAGTTATTTTTATTTATTTATCTTTGCATGTTCTCCAGATCTGCCCCAGTCTCTATAAACTAGGGTATTTCCACCAGTTGGGGCTTCCGTGTCTAGCCCGCTGTCTTATCTCTCCCCGTGTTGAAAGACAGCGCGGTCAGGTGGAAAGACGGCAGGTTCCAGAGTCAGGGGTCTGGTGTTCTCATCCCAGCTCTGCCACCCAACTTCTGTGTGGTCCTCAGCAAGTCATCGAACCTTCCCGGTTCTCCGTTGTAAAAATGGCAGTAAGATGATAATAATAATGGCACTCGGTTAAGCACTTACCACGTTCCATGCACCGTACTAAGCACCGGGGTAGATACAAGATAAGCGTCAGATATGGTTCCTGTCCCACGAGGGACCTGGGGTGAAAGTAGAAGGGAAGTAGGAGTTAACCCCCATTTTACAGATGAGGAAAATGAGACCCGGGGAAGTTTGGTGCCTTGCCCAAGGTCACCCAGAGCAGCCACGTGGCAGACCCGGAATTAGAATCCAGATCCTCTGACTCTTCAGTCTCCCGCTCTTTCCACCAGCCACAGTGCTTAGACTGCGCTTCGACTCTTAGACTCTGAGTCCCCTATGGGCTGGGCGTTGCGTTCGATCTGATTACCTTGTATGCACCCCGGCTCCTAGCACAGCGTTTGACACACGGAAAGTGTTTAAGTGGATGGCGGGGCATCTTGTCTTCGACCTCACGAGGCGCCTGACATTGCTCTAGTACTTGCTCTTGATTTCGTAGTTGCCTCGATGCTTTTAAGGGGGTGGGAGCACTAGGATGATTTTCAGTTGACCTGCCTCCTGTCCGGTGGTGACGTGGCGTGGGACTGGGCGTCTTTATGTCTGGTAGAATTATGGTATTTGTTAAGCGCTGGGGTGGATACAAGGTGATCAGGTTGTCCCACGTGGGGCTCACGGTCTTAATCCCCACTTTGCAGATGAGGTAACCGAGGCACAGAGAAGTGAAGCGACTTGCCCAAAGTCACACAGCTGACAAGTGGCGGGTCAGGGATTCGAACCCACGACCTCTGACTCCCAAGCCCAGGCTCTTGCCAGTAAGCCACGCTGCTTCTCAAAATCCTTTCAGGGGTTCTTAAAACCCCATTATGAAAAGTAACCTATGTAGTGCTTGCCTGTTGCTTACAGGGTGTTTTGCTGGATTGTGAACTCCCAGTTGTATTATTATTATTTTTATTATTATTACCTATGTAGTGCTTGCCTGTTGCTTACAGGGTGCTTTGCTGGATTGTGAACTCCCAGTTGTATTATTATTATTTTTATTATTATTACCTATGTAGTGCTTGCCTGTTGCTTACAGGGTGCTTTGCTGGATTGTGAACTCCCAGTTGTATTATTATTATTATTATTATTATTATTATTATGTTTGTCAAACACTGGGAGGTTAGGGGTTTGCCTTCTAATTCTCTTGCATTTTCCAAAACAGTTCAATACTAAATGTTGATTCAGTTGATTCAACTGTTTCAGAACAGTGCTTGGCACATTGTAAGCGCTTAACAAATACCATAATTATTATTATTCCAGGTTGGCAAAGGAGCTATGTCAGTATTGTAGAGCATCAGTGGTCACCCTGAAAGGGCACACATTTTCTGAATCTTGAAGATGGCTTTCAAAGCCCCCCTTTAGCCTGGATTTGGATTCTTTCCTCTCTTTTGTTGGAAAAAATGGAGAAACAGTGGTGCCTAGTGGAAAGAGCACAGGTCTGGGAGTTAGAGGATGTGAGTTCTAATGCCGGTTTTTCTGGGTCACCTTGGGCAAGTCACTTAACCTCTCTGGGCCTCAATTTCCTCATCCGGGAAATGGAAATCCAGTGCCTGTTTTCTGTCCGTCATAGACTGTGGGACAGGGACTGGATCTGACGTGATTGACTTGTGCAAGGAACAGTGCTTGACACATAATAAGCATTTAACAAATATAATTATTAATTATCCTGATTCTTATTATTGTGTCCACATTGTGAAAATTTTCTAATATTTCCAACTGAGGTAAAACTCCACACAACTGGAAATTTGAAATAATAACAGTGATGATAAAAGTCATTTATTGAGTGGTTACTGTATGCCGAACACTGTACTAAGCACATGGGAGAGAACAGTATTACAGAATTGGTAGATGTGTTCCCTGCCCTCAGGGAGCTTTCACTCTAGAGTCTTGATAAGATACAGAGTATTATTTAAGTCTTATAGTCTCAAAACCACAATAATAATCATGATACTATGTATCAAGCACTCTTCTAAGTGCTGGGGTAGATACATCTTAATCAGGGCAGATACAGTCCCTGTCCCAAAGTGGGCTCACTGTCTAATAATAATAATTAAAGCATTTGTTAAGTGTTCCCTTTGTACCAGGCACTGTACTAACTGCTGGGGGTAGACACAAGCAAATCGGGTTGAACACAGTTTCTGTCCCGCATAAGACTCACAGTCTTAATCCCCATTTTCCAGGCGAGGTAACTGAGGCCCAGAAAAGTGAAGTGACTTGCTTAAGGTCACGCAACAGGGAAGCAATGGAGCCTGGATTATTAGAACCCATGACCTCTCGACTCCCGGGCCCGTGCTCTATCCACCACACCATGTAGGACGAAGAACAGTTATCAAGTTTCCATTTTACAAATGGGAAAACTGAGGCATAGAGAATTTAAGTGAGTTATTCCATGGAGACAGTAGGCAAGTGATAGAGCTGGGTTTAGGAGAGGGGTTCGTTGACTCCTAAGCCAATGCTCTCTCCACGAGGTCACTCGTTTCCCTGAAGAACCCAGCCACCAATTCCTTATGTATTGATTTAGAAGCAGTATGCCTACCGGAAAGAACACGGGCCTGGGTTCTAATACTGACGCTGCCATTTGCCTGCTGTGTGACTGTGGGTAAATCACTTAGTTTCTCTGTGCCTCAGTTTCCTCCTCCTTAAAATGGAGGTTCAGTACCTCTTTTCCCACCTACTCAAATTGTTAACCTCTTGTGAAATAGCAACCCTAACTTGATTCCTGATTCTCCTTCCACCCCATTAGCAAATTAACATGCCATTATTACTATTATTATCCTATTAGTCCTAATTATATATAATGTGCTTTTAAGTCCTTTAAGAGTGCAGTTGCATTATCCTTGCCCCTCATTTTCTTGGAAGATTTTTGTCCCAGGAATAATTTGTAGGTCCAGATCCCGTACTCGTTTTGTTTTGTTCTGTTTTGCTTTGCTGCATGTCTTCCCCGTTTAGACTGTGAGCCCATCATTGGACAGGGATTGTCTCTATCTGTTGCCGAGTCGTACGTTCCAAGCGCTTAGTACAGTGCTCTGCACACAGTAAGCTCTCAGTAAATACGATTGAATGAATAACTATTGTAAGACAAGTTGGGATAGTGGACAAATCAAACTGTGTTTAGGGCACTAAATGGGAGTTAATCCCCATTCTCTGCAGCAGCTTTGTAAAGCCGCTCCATTGCTTGAACCTTAAAGTTGTCTGCTTCTGTAAATCTTCTTTTCTGTTTGAAAGAAGAGGTACCTTCCTCATTCTAAAAACATTTCAAGGATATCGAGTTTTACACGTGAACAATTTTGGAGCACCACATTTGCTGAGCATAATGCTGAGCCCAGTCCTTCCAGTCCCTTTGCCGATAGCAAAGGTGAACCGCTTATTCCGACTGTTGGTGGCTTGTAGACTAATTTCCACAACTGATGCAAAGCACAGGTGGGATGAAGACGGAGAAGTCTTCAGCCCAGCGGCAGTCAAGCGCCAGTAGTCAGTCACCAAGGTCTTGTGACTGACATCCTGCATGAAGCAGTTTCTGCTAATGGCATGCGCGGGGCTACTTGGCTTCTCGCCCCCGCCAGTCTTATTCTCGTCGGCGTAGTGGGTGCCGCGGGTGGGCAGATAGGGTACAGAGATCAGTGTGGCTTAGTGGAAGGAGCCCGGGCTTGGGAGTCAGAAGTCGTGGGTTCTAATCCCGGCTCCGCCACCTGTCAGCTGTGGGACTTTGGGTAAGTCACTTCTCAGTTCCCTCAACTGTAAAATGGGGATGAAGACTGTGAGCCCCACGTGGGATGACCTGGTATCTACCCAGCGCTTAGAACAGTGTTTGGCACATAGTAAGCGCTTAACAAATACCAAAATCATTATTATTATTATCAGCAGGGAGTTGACAGGATAGCCTCCTCGGTAGCCACTGCAGCCTATGCTTGCCAGCTGTTTTTCAGGATCCCCGTTCAGCCCGTCCATCCATCTTACAAGATGCCCCGAGATGACTCCTCATTTATTCATTCAGTCGTATACTGAGCGTTTATTGGGTACAGAGCACTGTACTAAACATTTAGGAAAGTTACAGCAAATACAGCAAGCAATAAACAGTGACATTCCCTGCCCACAGTGAGCTCACAGTCTATCGTCTCGGTCAGACACCTTTACCACAGATGATATAGCTCCCCTCCCCCCAAACTTAGCCGTACTCCTGGTTCATTCATTCATTCAATAGTATTTATTGAGCGCTGACTATGTGCGGAGTATTGTACTAAGCGTTTGGAACGTACATATCGGCAACGGATAGAGACAGTCCCTGCCCATTGACGGGCTTACAGTTGTTTCCCCCACCCCGTCTGTGCCGAGGAAAATCCAGCCGCTAAATACTGGGGCTAAAGAAATATGGAGTCAGGCTAGAGCAGAAAACTAGCATAACTGCTCCAGCTCTTTTTCATCTTTCTGCTATTTATTTCCTATTCTCTGTAACTTCTCGTAACTCATTCATTTGATGGTATTTATTGAGCGCTTACTATGTGCAGAGCACTGTACTAAGCGCTTGGAATGGACAATTCGGCAACAGATAGAGACAATCGACGGGCTCACGGTCTATTCGGGGGAGATAGACGGACAAAAACAAGACAACTTAATCACGGTAAATAGAATCAAAGGGATGGACACCTCACTAACAAAACAAATAGGGTAATAAAAATATATACAAATTGAGTACAGTGTTGAGGGGAAGGGAGATGGGGAGGAGCAGAGGGAAAGGGGGCTTAGCCGGAGGGGTGGAAGGGGGAAGGAGTAGAGGGAAAAGGAGAAGCTTTGTCTGGGAAGGCCTCTTGGAGGAGGTGAGCTCTCAGTAGGGCTATGAAGAGGGGAAGAGAGTTAGTTTGGCAGAGGTGAGGAGGGAGGGCATTCCAGGTCAGCGGTAGGACCTGGCCCAGGAGTCGACGGTGGGTCAGGCGCTAACTGGGGACGGTGAAGAGGTGAGCGGCCCAGGAGCGGAGGTGCGGGGTGGGGAGTAGAAGGAGAGAAGAGAGGGGGCAAGGGTCCCCTTACTTCCCCTGAGCCTCATCTTAGTGTTGTAATACGGTATTCTCAAGTCGCAGAGGACCCCTGGCAATTTCTTTAAAAGCAAAACGGTTGTATACCGACAAGAAAAATGCCTTCAAGTATTTTAGCTGTCCATGAGATAACTCTCCTACTTTTAAGAATTGTTGAATGTTATTGTATATTCAGGTAGCTTTTTAGGTACAGATCAATTTAAATGAATTCTGAAGCTATTACGAATAGTTAAAAACTTTTCTACTCTCTAATAAACGCAGAGACTTGGGATATTGATAGCTTAATCTTATCCCCGGTCGTGCTGAACCCGAGTGCTACCTCTCTTGAGAAAACCGATCCTTTGTTAATGTTCTGGGGAATTCGGTGCTTTACACTGTCATGCGTATCTGCAGTTTGAAAATTTCATTTCTCTTGGTTTCTCTTTAATAATGTTGTTTATCCAATTTCAGACTTCTAGTACAATCGAGTGATCTCTTTCCAAAAAAAGCAGTTTTGAGGAAAATGTTTGTGCTGTGCCGAAAATAAATCTAATTTCCTTGTCTCTTTTTTTTCCAGTGTCCTAGAAAGAAATTGCCAACATGGCTACGGAAATTGGTTCTCCACCTCGATTTTTCCACATGCCCAGGTTCCAACACCAAGCCCCTCGGCAGCTGTTCTATAAACGACCTGACTTTGCACAGCAGCAGGCAATGCAGCAGCTCACCTTTGATGGGAAGCGGATGAGAAAGGCTGTGAACCGAAAAACCATCGACTACAATCCTTCTGTAATCAAATACTTGGAGGTCAGTGCCGGGGTTTTTTTGCCATATTGGAACTGGGTCCAGCCCTGACCTCATCTGATTTAAATTCCACAGTTCCTTCTGCCTTCACGACATCTAGACGGCCCTCTAGGCTGTAAGCTTATTGCGGGCAGGGAACGTGCTTACCGACTCTGTTATATTGTCCTCTCCCAAGTGCTTAAAACAGTGCTCTGCACACAGTAAATAAACACGATTGAATGAATGAATTAATAAATACCATCGATGATGATGATTTGGCATCTCCCCTTGGATGTCCCCACATCATCTCAAACTAATATGTCTCAAACTAAGCTGCTCACCTTTTCTCCAGCATCTCTTCTTCCTTCTAAATGTCTCTCAGTTCCTATCATCACCATCTTCCCTCTCCCAGACCCTAGGATCCCCCGGGTTCTTCTGGCCCTCTCACTATCTTTCAGTCCTCGCCTTCAGTCCACTGCCAAATAGGTCCCTCCGTCAGTCGGTCGGGGGTATTTATCGAGCCCTTACTATGTGCAGAACCCCGCACTGAGCGCTTGGGAAAGTAACAGATTTGGTAGACACATTCCTTGCCCAGAAGGAGCTGCCTCTTCCCTCCTCCCTGAGGTCTGTGAGGTCGACTGTTGTGTTGGCCTCCCCGCCTCCAGCCTCGTCCTGTGCGGTCTGTATCGCAGGCTGCGTCAAGTCCCACTGCCTCAAAAACTTATCACGGTTGGCGTCAAGGCTCTTCACTAATTCACTCCACCTTGTTTGCTTCCTTTCATCCGCTTACTCCCCAGCCGTCTCTCTTCGTGTCTCTCCCCAAAGGCGACCACCTAACTGCACCTTACGCGTGCTCTTTCCTGCCTCAGAATTCCCCTCATAGCACAACATTCCCGTATTTAAAGCCCACCTCTTCCAACATACCTGTCCCTCTTAATTCCCATTCCTCTGCAACATCTGAACCCATCTTTCACCCCACCACTTACGAACGCATCATACGCAGCACTTATGCAAATACGTTTATTCATTTGTTCGGTTATTTCGATTACTCCGTAAATATGTTTTATGTGCCCTCATGAGAGTATATAATTCTTGTGGAATGTAACACTTACTCGTTTTGTGGTTCTCAAGTGCTTAGTACAGTGTACTGCACCCAGTCGGTGCTCACTAAACACTACTTCTGCTGGTAGGCTATCTCTTCATAAAGCATTCTTAAGATCATCACTGTCTTAAGGATCTGTGGCAGTTTTACAAATGGATTACTAAATACCACTTCCTCTTCTTTATCAATCAATGCTATTTATTGAACATTACTCTGTGCAGAGCACTGTATTAACTGCTTGGACAGTAGGACTAGTTGATAGAGTCCCGGCCCTCAAAAGAGTTTGCATGGTAGAGACGGACGCAAAATCTGTTAAAGGAGGGGAAAAGAGGAAATTGATTGGATATTGGTGGAGAGGTGGATGAGTAAATGCTTAACCAGAAGTATTTGTAAAGTGATGTGTCCAGAAGAGTTAAGGGGGGCTGGGGGTGCATAAGTGTGTAAGGGGGCATATAAGGATAGTTGTGGTTTGGATTTGAAAGAAGAGGGAGCTCCAGGTAGGAGGAAAGCCTTGGGGAGGGAGTTGGAGGTAGGAGAGAGTAGAACAAGGGCCAGAAAGAAGGTTCCGGCAAGGCCGGCAAAATGTCCAACATCTTTGGTTGACAAGGTGAAGAGACGTCATTTCCTCCTGTGAGGAGAAAGAGAGAAGGGCGGATAATGAGGTATTAACCGTTGGCATAATGCGTTGCTGAGGAGTTCACCTCTACCTTCAAAGCGCAGGGAGGAAGGAGCGTAGTATGGTGAAGAGAATACGTGCCTGAGAGGCGGGCAGTTCAAGCCTGCTGAGTGATTTGGGGCAAGTCTTCTGTTTCCTCACCTACCAACTGGGGATAATGATACCTACTTTTCTCTACTTGGGGTAGCTTGCATCTACCCAGCTCTCCCAACAGTGCTTAACAAATGCCACACTTACTTAACCTGGGTACCTCACAGCAGTGTGATAAGGACAGAAAATGTCCTAAATAATGTGAAAGGGCTTTTTGGAAATCAGGCCATCTATAAAATCAAGGTCCCCGGTGTGGCACCCCTGGTTGAGGAGGTTTGCCGTCTTTAATTTCCACGTCGTTTTACAACTGGGGGGATTTATGGTCTGGCCTCTAAACACACAGTACGGTGCTCGTCACGGAGGAGGCGCTCAATAAAAGCCATCGATTAATGCGTAGTGGCCTAGGTTAAGTTTGTAGATTCACCCGGTCCCGTTGGCACAGCAGATGCTGGCGAGTCGTTGGAAAACCCGGGAGAACTTCTGCAGCCAGGTTTATTTTTGAGAAGGTATGCTCTGTGTGCAAATGCTCCTTCTGCTGCTGGTGAACTTTGCTGCAGTGCAACAAAGACTAGAATCTGTGTCTGACCCAAAAGTCTTCACAGCACAAAGCCCCGTGGCCTAGGGGAAAGTGCATGGGGCTGGGAGCCAAGAGGACCTGGGTTCTAATTCTTATTCTGCCGACTACCTGCTGTGTGACCTTGAGCAGATCACGTCCCTTCTCGGTGCCCGTTTCCTCATCTGTAAAATGGGGATTCCATTCTCGTTCTCCCTCCGTTTTTGACTGGGAGCCCCTGGTGGGATCGGGACCATGTCTGACCTGATTAACTCGTGTCTATCCCAGGGCTTAGAACGGTGCTTGGCATGTAGTAAGTGCTTAGCGAATGCCACAGTTCTTCTGATATTTGTGTGCCCTTAATATACTCCACACACCATTGGCATTTGCACTTTATGAACTGATTAAAATCAAATACTAATAGGGCTTCTTGAAATTAACGTCAGCACGGTTGCAATCGGCAGAAATGTTCCATACTACCAAACAGAAGTATTTGTTAGAAAACTATTTTTGGTGCACATCTCACATTAGGAGAATAGATAATCTGTGACAGAGCATCAGATCCCCATTGTTTTGCATGAGGGAAATAATTAGAGAAGCAGCGTGGCTCAGTGGAAAGAGCCCGGGTTTGGGAGTCAGAGGTCATGGGTTCAAATTCCTGCTCTGCCACTTGTCAGCTGGGTGACTGTGGGCAAGTCACTTCACATCTCTGTGCCTCAGTTCCCTCAGCTGTCAAATAGGGGTTAACTGTGAGCCCCACCTGGGACAACCTGATTACCCTGTATCTACCCCAGCGTTTAGAACAGTCCTCTGCACATAGTAAGCACTTAACAAATACCAACATCGTTAGTATTATTATTATTAGTGCTTCACTTTAAAATCTTAAATCGTAAGAATTTAGGATCTGTCCCGTGTTTATCAAGGCCAGTGTGATATTTTTGCAGTTAAAAACTAAAACAGTACTTACAGTGCAAACCTGTCTGCTTTACCAGCTCACCATTTTCTTCAAGCACACCTTCAAAGCAAGCTTTTTCAATATGCTTTATTTTTTAAAAATGAGAAGGAAGTAAAAGAAGGGAAACTTTCTGAGAGGGCATCCCTAAAGTTGGAGTTTAATCAAGAGAATGTACAATTTTTAAATTGTGAATTATTCAAGGCATTTAAGTTTAATCATTTCATCTTTGCCGAACTCCAAACTACCTAATGTTGGAATCGAACTGGGAAAGTTGGAATAATTATCATTTCATTTTCTACAATTTTTGTTTAAAACCAAAATTAATGAAGCATCAATCTTCAGCGGCATTCTTTGAATGCTTTCCCTTGGAGAGCACTGTACTATTTGGAAAGGATGAAATTCAGTAGGATTCAGAGACATTATTTCTTCTCTCGAGTTTACGGTCTGGTGGGGAAGACAGGCATTAAAATAAACTACATAAAGGGGAAATGGCAGAATATAAGAATATGTATATAAGTGCTTTGAAGGTGGGAGGGGTGGGATGAGTATCAAAGTGCTTGAGGGATACAGATCCAAGGGCATAGATAAGGTGGAAAGGAGGATGGAAAGGGTGGGAAAATGGAAGCACTGCTTTAGTCAGATGACAAAATCGGTGAATTTAAAACTGATTTTCATGTTAACTCATATTTTGTGGCACGGTGTTTTCCTTGCCCAAAATAAGACCTGATTTATTTAAAGCCCGGAAAATTTAGAAATTTACTATTTTTAATCTGAGGGAACTTAAAGTGTGCAATTTTAAACTCTAAGGGGGGAAATTCGATTTAGAAATTAGGAATTTACACCCATCACATCCACAGTTGAATGCACCCACCCAACTTACCCACTGAATTTTATTTTCCCAATACATTTGTTTGCCTTTGCTCTTTACTGGATCTTCTATATCTCTGTCTAATTGTGTTCTGCTTCCTTTTTTGGAGCTTTAAGTGGAGTTTTAGGCCAAGTGTGCCGTGCTAAAGTGGTTAATTATCTAAAGCTGCAGTTTGCATTGTGAAAGTTGGTGATTGGTCTCTTAGGCCAAGAAAAAATGATTTGTAAGCACCCAGATAATTATGAAAAATACCTTTTGCCTCAGTCACCTCCATTTGTCACCTCACTTTGCTTAGTAAGATTGCCAATGCTAGCTTTCTTCCTTTAAATAATAAATAAGCGACTATGTGATCCTAAGACACCCCACACCTTAAAAGCCAGTTACTGACATCTTGAGCCCTGCCGTTAAGTTACAGTGGTGGAAAACCCCTGGTTTGGGAATCAGAAGACGTGGGTTTTAGGTTCCGCTCGCTGGAGCTATGTTATCGATGATGAAGACTTCTGATTGAAGGTACCACCTAGGACGCCATGGGCAGGCCCAACAGGAACTCTGAAAAATAGCTGGCCGAGACCAACAACCGCTTTCTGGGTGCGGTTGGTGGTGACTTTTATTTTACGTGCACTTTTCTTGCACGTAAAATAAAACGTTCCTACCTTTTCAGTGTGCTGGTACCGCCGCCCGCCTCCCCACTTGTTGATCTCCATCCTTGCTGACCTTCCTACCTCCTGTTTCTCCTCTCCAGTCCATTCTTAACTGAGCTGCCCAGTTCATTTTTCTAAAAATGAGAAACAGCATGGCTCAGTGGAAAGAGCCCGGGCTTGGGAGTCAGAGGTCGTGGGTTCTAATCCCGGCTCCACCGCTTGTCAGCTGTGTGAGCTTGGGCCGGTCACTTAACTTCTCTGTGTCTCAGTTACCTCATCTGGAAAATGGGGGTGAAGACTGTGAGCCCCACGTGGGAGAACCTGATTACCTTGTATCTCCCCCAGCGCTTAGAACAGTGCTTGGCAACTAGTAAGCGCTTAAGAAATTCCAATGTTATTATTATAAACAAAAACGTTCAGTCCATAACTCCTCTCTTTAAAACCCTCCAGTGATTGTCTATCCATCGCCACAGCAAATAAAAACACCATACCAGTGACGTGAAAGCATTTAATCAGCTCTCCCCCTCCTACCTTACCTCCCTGATCTCCTACTATAGTCCAGCCTTCCATCAGTCAGTCCTATTTGAGTGCTTATTATGTGCAGAACATTGTACTAAGCACATGGGCGTGTACAATATAGCGGAGTTGGTAGACATGTTCCCTGCTAGCAGTGACCCATACACTTCATTCCTCTGACACCAATTTACTCACTGTATCTCCATCTTGTTTTTCTCATCATCATCGTCGGTATTTATTGAGCATTCACAACCCCTCCCTTATGTGCCGCTTATGCACTCGAGTCTGTGATCATTAAACGCTTTCCTATTCACTCCCCTCCACAGCCCTATAGTACCTGTGTACATGCCCCTCTATAATTTATTTTATTGTCTGTCTGCTCTAGTCTGTAAATTCCTTCTGGTCAGGAATCGGGTCTACCTACTCTGTTGAACTCTCCCAAACGTCTAGTTCAGTGCCCTGCACTGTACACAGTAAACACTCAGTAAATACCATTAATTGATTACCTGCTGTGTCTAAAGCACCACACCCAACTAGTTGTTTAAGGAGTTGTAAAGAAAGTAATGGACAAAAATTTCTGACTTTGAGTTTATAGTGTCGTAGTTTGAACTCAGTTTTGATGTAACTGAATGTTGCTATTAAAATACTAATTCAACTCATAGCAAACGTACTCTATATTTTATTAAGCACATGACTGGTAAACTCAGCTCTTTTTAGCTCATTAAAATCAGTAGAGAGTGGGAGACACTCTTCTTGACACAGAGAGCTATACTAGGTCCTTGAGAGAACATGGTAGAAATAATTCCTCTACTCAAGGAGTTTATAATCTAGTGGGGTTAGTCAGACACTAAAATAAACCACAGATTGGAGGAACAGGGAAGGTGATATGAATGTGAGTTGTCTCATGCTGTCGAGTCATTTCCGACCCATAGGGACACCACGGACACATCTCTCCACCTTCACCGGCAGTCGTTCCGGTAGTGAATCCATAGAGTTTTCTTGGTAAAAAATACGGAAGCGTTTTACCATTGCCTCTTTCCGCGCAGCAAACTTGAGTCTCCTCCCTCGACTCTCTCCCATGCCGCTGTTGCCCAGCATAGAGGAGTTTTGACTTGTAGCAGACGGCCTGCCCCTTGCTAGCCACCGGCCAAGCTGGGAATGGAATGGAAAGGCCTCTGCTTGACCCTCCCTCCCGTAGACGAGACTGGTAGAGGACTGGAAACTCTCCAGGTGCGACCCTGAAAAGATATGAATGTGAGTTAGTGCTTAAATAATAGGGCATATATGGTATATACGTGTTCCACAAAAGAGCGAGCGTACACTTAAGGGATGAGAGATATCTGAAGTGGCAGTTGGGATTAGAAATTAATTGGAGAAGGTCCCTTGAAGGAGGTGTGCTTTCAGAAGGGATTTATAAATTGGGAGAGGTGCGGTCCGCTGTATCTGAAGAGAGAGGGCGTTCCCGACGAAGGAGAGAACGTGAGGAAGAGGGCAGTACGGGGGAGAGCCAAGAACCAGGCACGGTGAGTTGGTTATTCTTAAATGAGGAATGAGGAGTGTGAGCCGGGGTGTCGGGGAAGAAGGGTGGATAAGTATGGGGAAAAGAGCTAATCGAGTGCCTTAGAAGCCATTCCTGATAGATGGGAAGATAACGGGTGACTATTTGAGGTTGTTGAAGTGGGGAGATGTGTGCAGATTGACAGTCTGGTATTTATTGAACACTTTATGCAGAATAAAACATCCTTTCCCTCAAGGAGCATTCATTCTAGTTGGGGATTGAGACATTAAAATAAAGAAGCAGCATGGCCTAGTGGAAAGAGCCCGGCTTGGGAGTCAAAGGACCTGGGTTCTAGTCCTGGCTCTGCCATTTGGCTGCTGGGTAACTTTGGGAAGTCACTTAACTTCTGTGCCTCAGTTTCCTCAACTGTAAAAGGGGATTCATTCAATCCCTGCCTTCCCTCCTACTTGGACTATGAGCCCATATGGAACAAGGACTGTATCCAACTTGATTAACTTGTATCCACCTCAGCACTTGAACAGTGCTTGACATATAGTTAGCGCTTAACAAGTGCCATAATAATAGTGACAGTAATAATAAATGTAATAGTAATAATAATGTTGGTATTTGTTAAGCACTTTACTATGTGCAAAGCACTGTTCTAAGCGCTTGGGGGATACAAGGTGATCAGGTTGTCCCACTTGGGGCTCCCAGTCTTCATCCCCATTTTAGAGATGAGTCACTGAGGCCCAGAGAAATGAAGTGACTTGCCCAGAGTCACACAGCTGACAAGCAGTGGAGCCGGGATTAGAACCCATGACCTCTGACTCCCAAGCCCGGGCTCTTTCCACTGAGCCACGCTCCTTCTCTAAAAGTAGGGGAAGCAGAGGCTGAAAATAGGTGCCTAAGTGTTATGGGGGTATGTAAAACCATAGGGGACTTGGATTCAAGGGCATAGTTGATGCAGAAGGGAGGGAAAATAGGGTGAGACGAACGATTAGTCGGGGAAGGCTTCTTGGGGGAGGTGTGACTTTAGTAGAGCTTCGAAGGTGGGGTGAATGGTGGTCGGAGATGGGACGGAGTTGCAGGTAGGAGGAAAGATGTGAGCAAGGGTGGATGGTTAAAGTTGAGACACACTGAGTGTAAATGTCCAAGATAAGTTGGTGTAAGAGGACAGCGACTGGAGGAAGGAGCCACTGTAGGCAGGAGGTCAGTGAGGAAGCTGATGAATCAGTCACTGTGTGCAGAGCACTGTACCGAGGCGTTTGGGAAAGTGCAATAGAGTTGGGAGACGGATTCCCTGCCCACAGTGAACTCACGGTCCGGGGGTGGTGCAGTAGTCAAGCCAGATAGTCAAGCCAGACGGTGCCGCAGTACTTCGACCAGAACGCTGGACATTTGGATGGAAAGGAAAGGCAGGTCCTGGAAATACTGCAGAACGAAAACCGAGAGAATTTGGTGACAGAGGAGTCAGTCACGATGCTACACTTTCGGGCTTCAGAGGGACCGGGATGGCGGCGGTGGTGGGTGTCAACTCTGGTGAGAAAGTTAAAGTGAAGGAGATGATTGAGGGAAGATGAGGAGTTCAGTTCTGTCCATGTTGGACTTGAGGTTCAGGCAAGATTTTTGCCTAGAGATATCCTGAAGGCAGAAGGAAATGCAAGATTACGGAGAAGGGAAATGTTCCGGAGTAGCAGTGAGGTAGATTTGGGAGTCATCCATGTAGAGATGTTATTCGAAGCTGAGGGAGTGGATCGATCAACCGAGCGATCAGTGCTATTTATTAAGTTCGTGATGGGAATGCGCCCACTAATTCTGTTGTATTGTACACTCCCAAGCTTGTAATACAGTGCTCTGTGCATGGTAAGTGCTCAGTGAATACCACTGATGGATTACCTGCTGTGTGCAAAGAGCGCTTAGCAAAATGCAACTTAAAAGAACAAGGAAACACAGTCCCGCCCATAAGGAGCTTAGAGACTAGAGGGGGAGATAGACATCTGTAAAATGGGGATCAAGACTGAGCCCCACGTGGGACAACCTGATCACCTTGTATCCTCCCCAGCGCTTAGAACAGTGCTTTGCACATAGCGCTTAACAAATGCCATCATCATCATCATTATTGTGATTATCAAAATCAATTTCAGGTGGATGTCTACAAAAGTGCAGTGGGGGTGGGGCAAATATATAAAAGCGCCTAAATGGTACAGACTCAAATGCGTAGGTGACACAGATGGGAGGTGAATAAGGGAAGTAAGGATATAGGGAAGGTGTCTTGGAGAAAATAATTATGTTAGAAGGGCTTTGAAGATGAAGAGAGTGGTGGTCTGGCAGTTATGAAAGGGGAGAGGGCGGATGAGGGCAAGGGTTCTGCGGGGAGGAAGGTGAGATGGAGGTACAGTGAGTAGGTTGGCATTAGAGGAGCGAGTGGGCGCGGGCTGGGTTGTAGAAGGCTATCCGCGAGGTTAGATAGAAGGGAGAGAGCTGATGAAGTGCCTCAAAGCAGAGGTTAAGGAGTTTCTGTTTGATGCTTGCCAAAAGAGTGATCGTACAATGAGAAGAGGAAACCCAGAATGATGTCTTGCCTGAAACCCAGAATTACCGGTTAAGAGGCAGAGAAATGATCAGCAAAGGAGAGTTAGAAGGAAAAACTAGAGCAGTAAATGGAGAACCTGGAAAGGACTGTGGCCGAAGATGCAAATTTCAAAAGCATTGCCATGAGAAACTCCTTACCATCAGCTTTGGGCCATTCAGTCATCTCTCTCCCTCCTACTTAACTTTGCTGCTCTGCTAGAACGCAGCCCACATTCTCCACTCCTCTAACCTTGGCATTATCCTCGAATCATCTTTCTCATTCAACCTACGTATTCAGCCTGTCACTGTGGCCTGTTGGTTCTACCATCACCCTCATGCCCTTTCCTCCACATCCAAACTGCTGTACTCTCCCAAGCACTTGGTACAGTGATCTCCACACAGTTGGTGCTCAGTAAATATGATTGATTCCTTAATGCTGTTGATGAGGAGTTTCTGCTTGATGAATGAATGGACAACCACTGGAGGTTTTTGAAGAGTGGGTAGATCTGTGTAGAAGGGGTTGTTTTTGGTTTGTTTTTCAAATGATTTGAGCATTGGAGTGAAGTATGAGCAGGATAATAGGAGAAGAGATGGGATGTGACCGTTTCAGTGGAGAGGAAGAAGTGGATTCCAGAAATAATAATAATGTTGGTATTTGTTAAGCGCTACTATGTGCCCAGCACTGTTCTAAGCGCTGGAATAGATACAGGGTAATCAGGTTGTCCCACGTGAGGCTCACAGTCTTAGTCCCCATTTTACAGATGAGGGAACTGAAGCCCAGAGGGGTGAAGTGACTTGCCACAGTCACCCAGCTGACAAGCGGTGGAGCCGGGATTCAAACCCGTGACCTCCGGCTCCCAAGCCTGGGCTCTTTCCCCTGAGCCATGCTGCTTCTCTAATTCTAATTTCTGCCTCACAGAAATGTGAAGGAAGAACCGAATGGTGCTTGGGTGAAGGAGAGAGTTAAGGCTAATGCCCTGGTTGCAAGGTTTGTGAGACAGGGAGGATGGTCCTCTAGACTGTAAGCTCGTTGTGGGCGGGGAATGTTTCTGCTTACTGTTAGATTGTACTCTCCCAAATGCTTAGTGCAGTCCTCTGCACACAGTAAGCGCTCAATACAATCGAAGAGAAGAACGAAGCTTGTTGTCTTCAATGATGGGAAAGGTGGGAGGAGTAGGTTTGGAAGAGAAGTGGGGTTCAGTTTTGATTATGTTGCGTTGCATGTGTTAATGGGCCACCCATAAAAAGAGATTTCTTGGAGGCAAGAGGAAATGGGAGATTGCACAGCATCCTCTTATACCCTTTTTTGTCACCGAATAAATTGGCACAGAGATGAGAGAAGGGGAAGTGGAGTCACTGCAGATTTTAGGAGGGAATTAAAAGTTGTTGGAAGCAATGGGCGGGGGAATTGATGAGGAAGAAGAAATGCTCTTGAGCAAAGGGGTGAGTAGTATTAATTATAGCTTGTGAGGATGAAGGTGGCGTGGCCAGAATGGGCGTGGCATCTGGATTTCCACCCAGTTTGTTCCACGGCACTTCCTCCACAAACTCAGACACAATATTCAGTTGCTATATTCAGATATCATTCTTATTCCTAGCACTTAACATTTAATAAGAAATTCAAATTTCCTTCTACTATGTGATCTTCTGTTATAACTCCATTAAAAATACAAGCACTGTTCTAACCAAACTGATTTTCTCATAAACAGAACAGAGTATGGCAGAGAGATCAGCGAGATATGCGAGCCATCCAACCCGATGCTGGATATTACAATGATGTAAGTGAAGCCCCTTGTACTGGTAGAGTTAAAGACCCCACGTAGAACAGGGGATGTCTGGGACATTGCCAAATAACTTGTCTTGGTCCTAAGGAGGAGCGGTTGTTATTTACCTTCTTGTCATCGAAAGAGTTTCTCCCTTCCCTGGGAACAAAAGCCTTCAGTTTTTGAAGCAGCGTGGCTCAGTGGAAAGAGCCTGGGCTTGGCAGTAAGAGGTCACGGGTTCTAATCTTGGCTCCGCCGCTTGTCAGCTGGGTGACTGTAGACAAGTCACTTAACTTCTCTGGGCCTCAGTTACCTCATCTGTAAAATGGGGACGAAGACTTTGAGCCCCACGTGGGACAACCTGATTATCCTGTATCTACCCCAGCGCTTAGAACAGTGTTCTGCGCATAGTAAGCGCTTAAATACCAACATTGTTATTATTACAGTTACAAGTTTTAAGGTTTGCATTCACACAGTTTCTTAACTCACTGAGCCCTGTAGGAGTAATGGAAGAAGCACGGGCAGAGAGCTTCTAATCTACCTCTTAGCTACTTCCCTGTGCCTCAGTTCCCTCAGCTCCAAAATGGGGATTAATGACCGTTAGTCTTAAATGGGACAGGGACCGGGTCCAACCCAATGATCTTATATCTATTTCAACACTTAGTAAAGTACCTGACACATGGTAAGAGCTTAACAGATACCTTGGAGGAAAAAAAAAGTCACGGTAAAAGGAATTGGCTTCTTCTGGGAATGCTTAAAGAAGTAGAACTATATTCTTTATGAGTCTGTCATTAATCCTCTCTCCCCCTTTTTATTAGATTGTGAGCTTCTCTCCCCCATGGGGACTGTGTATGGAATTTCCCACCTCTAGGATTTATTTTTTAGTGGTATTTGTTAAACCCTTACTATGTGCCAGTGTATTGTTTTCCGGTGCTTAGTATGGGGGTCTGCACACAGTAAGTGAGTAATAAACACTATTACTACTGCTATATTGGCCTAAACCCCGTATATCTCACTGTTGAATACCTTTGTGACCCTCTGGTGGAATGGATCTTTGGATCTTGGAAGCATCATCAAAGGCTGGAATTGCAGTCTGCTGGCTTTCTAGTGTATGATTTTCCCATTGCCCATGCTCATAATAGTAATAAATAATGTTGGTATTTGTTAAGCGCTTACTATGTGCAGAGACCTGTTCTAAGCGCCAGGGGAGATACAGGGTCATCAGGTTGTCCCACGTGAGGCTCACAGTTAATCCCCATTTTACAGATGAGGTAACTGAGGCCCAGAGAAGTGAAGTAACTGGCCCACAGTCGTCCAGCTGACAAGTGGCAGAGCCGGCATTTGCACCCATGACCTCTGACTCCCAAGCCCGGGCTCTTTCCACTGAGTCACGCTGCTTCTCTAATGTAACTTCGCTTCGTTTTTCAATTTTCTCTTGTTGAAAATGGTGATATTGTAGAGCTTCCTTTAGGGACTGCTTTTTTGTGTGTTTTGAACAAAGCACAAGAATGGTCTGTTTGATATTTAACTTAATCCAGATTAGCACTGTTTGTTAATCCTAAATTTCTGTTCTCCTTCTGTAGTTGGTCCCACCAATAGGCATGCTGAATAATCCTATGAATGCCGTAACAACAAAATTTGTTCGGACATCTACCAATAAAGTCAAATGTCCAGTGTTTGTTGTCAGGGTGAGTATTGTGGCATTCTCGTTTTGGAGATTGCCTTTTTTTATGGTATTGGGTTTTTTGTTTTTTGTTTTTTTTACTGTGCCTTATTTTCCTGTTGCCCACTTGCTCTCCTCCATGATTCTTGGATTGTGAAATTCTTGGAGTCCAGGGACTCTCACCCTTGAATTTTTTTTCTGTGTTTACAACAGTGTTCTGCCCATTTTAAGCTCTTATTAACTGCTGTTAGTACTGCTAGACCACAAGCTTATTGTGGTCAGGGAATGTGTTATATTGTCTTGCACACTCCCAAGCGCTTATTACAGTGCTCTGCACACAGTAAACACTCAAATACTGACTTCTTCACCGCTACTACTGCCGAGTCAGCTAACTGATAAATGCACATAAATCTGTTGCCGATTTGTACATTCCAAGTGCTTAGTACAGTGTTCTGCACATAGTAAGCGCTCAGTAAATACTATTGAATGAATGAATGAATAAATCAAGAAAATTTAGCGTATGGAAATAAATTCCAAATTTAGACTTGATGTTTAGGAGTCACGGCTTTGTACCGTTACTAAGTCATTCCATGTTTATCTTTTAGGGTGAACTAGTATTATCTTGTCTTCTCTTTGCTTCAGTTGCCTCATCTGTCAAATGGGGATTCAGTTCTCCTCCCCCTTAGACCATGATCCATTTGTGATCCATATATTATGTTCGCTCATTTTGTGCAGGGAGCGTTTGCTTATTGTTGTATCGTACTCTTCCAAGTGCTTAGTACAGTGCTATGCACACACTAAGCTCTCAATAAATGTGATTGAAAATTATATTAGAATTCAAGAGATTGCTATTTCAGGGGATATGGGGAGTCTTCTTTTTTTTCCTTCAATTTTGTAGTCAGTTCCCTTGCAATATCAACAAACTACTAATAATTCTATTTTGTATCACCGTGCCTTTTTAAGAGCATACGTGCAGTATAAATTGAAAGATTCAAATTCGTTTTCTGAATTCATTCTGTCAATTTTTTCTCAAAAACCAACTTAAGCCATTTTTAAAAAATTTCAACTATTGGTATATGACTAGAGTCTATGGTTCTCTGAGTGAGACTTTTTTGGTGCTATTTTTTCTTTTCTTTTTTTTTTATGGGGGGAGGGTGGGTGTTGAGCCCTTTAAATTTGTTTGAAATGAACTTGGGACCAGTAAAAGTTTCTGTTATTCCAAAATCAGTGTTGAAATTATTTATCAAATAATCTGGCTAATAAATCTTAGTTTAGCCTCATTCATTCATTCATTCAATAGTATTTATTGAGTGCTTACTATGTGCAGAGCACTGGACTAAGCGCTTGGAATGAACAAGTCGGCAACAGATAGAGACAGCCCCTGCCCTTTGACGGGCTTACAGTCTAATTGGGGGAGACAGACAAGAACAATGGCAATAAATAGGGTCAAGGGGAAGAACATCTCGTAAAAACAATGGCAACTAAACAGAACCAAGAATAGTCTCCTTCAATCTATTGGAAATCTACCCAAAGGATTAAAATTTGGGATAAGACTTTATTGCAAGAGCGAATAGTTATTTGGGCTGGAGAGCCACGTAAAGAAACGAATGCTGTTGCATTCTTCACTTTTAAATTATATGGTATTCACAAAACCCTGTTAGTAAACTTGGTATTGGCATTTACTTTATAATGAGCCTTTCATGGTTGTTTTGAGTTATGAACAATATTTACGTCCGCACTAGCTATTGGCATTCTTATGGGTAGTGATTTTATGTATATGTATACAAACACACACACACATAAACTTTTTGCTGGACATATTGGTAGACTGGATAGAATCTTCCCTCAAACCATTTTGTTCACCCATGCTTTAGGGACCTGATCTCTTGCCAACCGGAAAGAGGTGGCTTATGTAACCAGATTTTGTACTTTAGTTAAGATTTTTAAAGAACTGTTTCTTGTCCCAAAAAGTTGTAATTGGCTATCTGGTATTTAGAACGTTTACCTCTGATGTAATTATGGTATTTAAGCGCTTAGATAATAATGTATTTGTCAAGCATTCTGTGTCAAGCACTGTTTTAGTCGCTGGGGTAGATTCAAGTTAATTATATGGGACAGAGGTCCCCGTCCCACTTGGGACTCTCAGTCCTGGTAGGAGGAACTTAAGCAGCAGCATGGCCTAATGGACAGAGCATGGACCTGGGTTCTAATCCTGGCTCTGCCACTTGTCTGCTATGTGACCTTGGGCAAATAGCTTCTCTGCCCTTCAGTTACCACAGCCGTAAACTGGGGATTAAGACTTTGTGCCCCACATAGGACATGGACCGCATGGACATGGACTTACCCAAGGTCACCCAGCAGGCAAGTGGTGGAGCCGGGATCAGGACCTGACTCCCAGGTCCGTGCTTTTTCCACTAGGCCACACTGCTTCCTGTAGTCTAGTAATTCCCATTTAAGGCGCAGGTTTGGGAACTGGGAGTGCTGTTAGATTTAGGCACATTCTTGTGAGAGAGAGATGTTCTCTTCCCGAGTTTAAGGACGGGAATATACTCGAAACCGGAGTTAGCAGTATATTTTGTTTGGTATGTGTTTGTTGTTTCAGAGAAATCATGGGTAAGAGAATTGAATGTCGTAGAGAGGTAGAGAATCTCTCCTTGCATGGACCGAGCTGACTGTATCAAGCACTTGTTAATCTTCCCTTACGAGTGAGCCGCGACTACAAGGAAATGTTAATAACTCGAGAAGGCTTTCTAGTCAATCTGGCTTTGTGATTATGAAGCTTTGGCTGTTTTAAAGATAAGGGGTATCATGACACTTCTGGAATGTGCCTTAACGAAGGAAACTGGGAATCCCCGACAAGTCTGATGAATTGTGTTTCCTTCCAGTGGACCCCCGAAGGAAGGCGGTTGGTCACCGGGGCTTCTAGTGGAGAGTTCACCTTGTGGAATGGACTCACATTCAATTTCGAAACTATATTACAGGTAACTGTATTCTTCGGTTGCTGCTATTCTCTGAGAGTAAGGATGATGCTGTTGACGTGTCTTCCCTTTTGTGTCATTATCATGCATTAACCTAGAACATCCCCCCCCACCCCCGAATCGCTGACCTAATTGACTGTGTGTGGCTGAGGTAACCTGTGAAAAAGTAGCTTACGATCCTTTTCTAATCCTACAGGCTCACGATAGTCCAGTGAGGGCCATGACCTGGTCACACAATGACATGTGGATGTTGACAGCAGATCATGGGGGATATGTGAAATATTGGCAGTCCAACATGAACAACGTCAAGATGTTCCAGGCACATAAGGAGGCGATTAGAGAGGCCAGGTTTATACACAATATACCATTTTCTGTAGTTCCTATTGTCATGGTTAGACTGTTCTCTAAGTGTATTCTGGGTACGGAAATGCATGGGTTCTGTCAGATTCTGGGCAACTTCCTGCACACTCTACACACACTATTTTCCTCTGTTTCCACATTCTCACTGTTCTGCCGGCACCTTTCGGAAGTAGTGTTGTCCCAGTGTCAGCCTCTGCAATATGTTAGAGATGTATGTGTCTGCCGCATTTTGCACTGGTATTCTTCTCTTCGTATTTACGGTAACGACGTGTATAAGTTATTCCTTTTTTATACGCACTGTGTAAGACGAGAATATTTCATTCCAAATAAAGAATTCAGTTTTTAAGAATCCAACTGAATAAAATATAAAGCCTACAGAAATAAAACATCTGCAGAGTTCTCACAAAATAAAAGCAAAGTAAAGTGAAGAACTGCTTGGCTTGGTCATGCCAAGACTTCCAATAAAAAGTACTAATAATACTAAAAACCCGCACAGAAAAAACTCTTCTGGATGTGGCAAACATTAATGGATTAATGAATGGGTTCTTCAGGTTTTGAAAATGTAAGCAGGCCATTAAGAAGACTGTAGGACCAATCTCCCGATTCAGTGTTGACGCATCAGTTATGAAAAATGTGTATTTTAAAAAGTGAAGGTTAAAATGATATTAACTGCGAGAGTTGGAAAATATTTGAATATAATCACCCAGAAAGCTATGTACAGTAAAGCGGAAAAAAAAAATGTCGCTAAGACGGGTCCGAAGAACCGCTGCGGCCCCAGAATAAAGCTAAGCAGCGTTCTCTGACCTTGCGATGCCCACCCCCGTGTGAGGAGAAGCTGACTTTTCTACAGAAGCACGGTCCAATGCGGTCACCCTTTTTCCCTTTCGGAGTACTGATGGAGAGTCAGATAGGGCGTGCCTTTCTTAGCTTTAGGTTAGTCCATACACTGAGTTTCCTAAAGGAGCAGGCCCTCTCCCAGTCACTAAGATCATTAAGACTGTTTCGAGGAAACACGATGGGCTAACTGATGAGATTCTTCCTTAAGCCTTCACTTCACACTGAAAAAGGAAATGACTGCTTGCTAGTTGCAGGAGATGGTCTGACTTTAATCACATAGCTGGGCAGCTCCACTCGTTTCTCAGATTTCATCTGAGGCAGCAACTTCCTTGGGGTAGCTTGTTGCGGGAGGAGGTGGGGAAGCTCTCCATAGTAATCTTTTACAATGAACGAGACATTTTTAGAGAAGTTTTTTTTTTTTTCCTAATTAACCAGATGGCCAGCCTCTTCCCCCTTCTTGTTTTTTTCTGAGATTCTTCCATTTTTAAGGTAAATGTAGCAGAAGACCGTAAACATACCGAGCATCATCGTTATGTTCAGCGGCAGGGAATATTGGGAATGGTATAAGATCCATTGGGATCGCTCTGAAAGCAGCAGCGTCTTTCCGCTGACACTGTAGAGAGATGCTGTATTTTGGTAGGCTTGAAGGTAAATTGAGAGTAAATTTTCTTAGTTGGCACTCTCTGGTTTCATTAGAGAGTTGTAAATTTGGAATCAGGGGTAAATATGCTGAATTCATCTTTTGATGAAATGTATATGTCAACTTGCACTGTTCTCTTTTAAGGGCTCCACTGATGGCTACTTTATTCCTCATCCTGTGTTTTACACCGTACAATTTAATTTGCCCTGTCTGAGAAGCACAGATAATCTGTTAAATGCTGACTTCTTTCCCCTGCTGTGTGTCTTCATGTAACAGTTTCTCACCCACGGATAATAAATTTGCTACATGCTCTGATGACGGCACTGTTAGAATCTGGGACTTTCTACGTTGCCATGAGGAAAGAATTCTTCGAGGTATGTGTACATACAGTACTGATTGGGTTATTTGAACAGGGAAAGAGATTTTGGTAATTCAGTGGAAACGGTACAACAATTTCAGCTTGTCTCCGTGCTGTCTTTGATATACCTAACTTAAATCCTACAGACATTCTCTTTGAGGAAACGGCCTTTCACTAGCCCCGGTTTCCAGGCTTATAATACTCCCTTCTGTCCTCTAAAAACCTTTTTTGCTCTGAAATTGAGTACACGGCTGTCCTTTCATTACTCGCGGTTTTCAGCTCTTAGAGAGATATTCCTTTTAATATCTTTTATCTAGGGGGCCATTTTCATTATGAGCAAAGCAGTGTTTCATTTTTAATACTAATAAACACCAAATATCCACACATTAACATACTTTCAGATTGCTCACATTCTCATGACAGTAACACTTCAAGGAAGCACTGAGAGTGAAAGGCAGTTTACAGGCACCATTATCTACACTTACCTGACTTGATATTGAGATGTCGGCTTCTGGGTTTCAAAGACACCGTACATATTCACTTTACACTCCACAGTTTGGGGGGGGGTTGGCTTTTTTTGAATGTCTCCTTTTATTAGTCACCCTGCTGTTTAGGAGAGTTTTGATTGTTTGCTTTTATGCCCTTGGACATTTCAAGTTGCATAAAAATTAGCCCTTCCTCAAGATCCTACATTATTTGAAATTCGTATGTTAAATGTGCTGGAGTGACATCAAGCGCCTAATACAGTGCTCTGCACACAGTAAGCGCTCAGCGAATAACGTACGGTACAGCAGTCACCTCCCATGCTCGCTTGATGTTGCTGGGATTTGAAGGGCATGAAACAGGCTTCTGTGGAAGAAAAGTGTCCCAGAAGAAAAACCTCTAGGGTGATTCCATCTTGGTTCATCTTTCAGGTTAGGAAATTCATGAAATGTTCTTATCCTGAACTTCCAACATTACATTTTGAACTAAAAAGACAATGAACTCTATTTTTCTGCACTTTAACTCCTTGCCCCAATGTAAATACTGCCTATCTCAAATCCGCCACTGACCTTTGCAACTGTGAAGAAACAAAACCCTGGTCTACAAAAAGAAAGGGGTGTTGAAGAAGCCGTTACCCAATTACCCAAAGGATTTCCTTTCTGTTCATCAGCCACAAATATCAATGTGGCTTCCTATGAAGACAGTTGGAAGCGTAGTATCCAACCACTTTTGCTGCTTCTACCTATTTTTTGGTATTAAAATCCTTCAGTCTAGGGAAACAAAACACCGACAGTGCCTACCCCACATTTCAAGCCACTAATACACTAATTTGCCCCTTTTACACATTAATTAGAAAACTGATAGAGTATATTTTTTTTCTGGGTGTGCACTTAAATTTTGAGCCTAAAACCTGTGTTATAATCATAGTGTGTAATATCTCTACTCTAGGTCAGTAGGTTGTTTAGAATAGCATCTCTTTTCTACAGATACGTGGTCTATATTTTCTCGCATCTTTTTCCTGAAAGGGTTGATTCAGTAGAACAGTGCTGATTTCTTCCTTCCCTTTGTAAACATTTGAGGGAAGGGGAGGAAACAGGGAACTCTTTGAAATGGAACGTAGCTCCTCTCTAGTTAAACTAGACTTTCCTGGAATAGTTGCTCAATATATTGCAAAACCTCATATGCCTATTAAAGATGATTGACTGCCATGATACCTCTTTATAACATATTCCTTGGAAACAGATCATAATGATGAATTTTCCTTTTGGTTCTGTCACCTAGCACTTTCCTTAGAAAGAACTTCCATGTAACGTAGCCCCTCCAAATTGGTGGTTCCTTCTCTCTCTCGCTTTTTATAAAAGAGGGCTCACTGTCCTTTTTGTGACCCTCAATTTACCATCTTAGGGATCAGATCTAAAGTACGTTCCATACATTTCTAAAATTAGAACAAAGTTCTCATAATAACGTAGCCTTGTTTTATTTATGTTCAAGATCTCAAGTTAGCTAGCAGTCTTCCTGAGAAATTAATTCTTAGAGGGCGTGGAGGTTAAATTTATCGTTGCAACCCTCAGACTCCTTTTCCATGTCATCACCAAATGGGATAAAAACCATGATGAAATTTTACTCAAAGTAATTATTTCTTACTTATTGGGATTAGCGCTGAACTTTATAGACATTCAGAAGTTCAGGTAATTCAGTTTTATTAAATGCTGACTATTGAGCACTGAATAGAACATATGAAAGATACGATAATTGTGCTCAAACTGTGATCTCCAGGGGCCCGATCCAGAAGTCTGAAGTTGTCTCCGCTATCAGCCTTCTGTTATGTGAGGGCCGGTGATTGATAGTGTAAGCCCTTGGATTTTCATCCTTCTCCCTCCTCTCTGCCTGCCTAACTGATGCATGTTTCTCTACTCATCTGCTATGCTGCATGGTGGGCAAAGGTTTATAATGAGCCAAATCTGTCAACATTCTTACCACTTGGTAACTTGGTTCAAAGGTTTTCTATTGGAGGATGAGGTAGTAATTGGTACCTAAGGTAAGGCTAGTGAGTTCTGTGGATTTCATTGATTGGTGCTCTTCACTGGTCCTCATTTTCATGAGTGGTCAAGTATTGGCTGGATTTTAAAACCACGTGGAATCCAAGAGCCCCTGCTCAGTGGAGCTAAAATAGCATTACCTAAACACAAGGTTTAGTGGTTCCAAGCCATTGATTTGGAATCAGGCTACCACACATTCCTAATTATTGCAAAATTAAGGCCTTTTTAGGCTCTTGTCTTCCTCTGAGTGTATAGTTCATATACTAATGATGACAATGAGAAAGCAGTCTTTGAGTTAAAAAAAAATGTGTATATCAGATGTTCAGGAAAGAAAAGCTACTTCCACCAATCCCAGTGGTCCACAGAATAAATGGAAAATTCATGAATTGGTTTCTAAAAGGAAGGGATGACATTTGCAAAATCAAGAAAAATATACTGAAACTTAGTGATATGCTGACATGGGAGGGAAAAAAAAATCTTGCTGAAGGCAAATCACATGCACAGTCATTTGAGATATTTTAATTGCATGAAATATTTGTACCTCTTCACCAAATGCAGCCATTTCTATTCTATTCTGCAGATGTGAGAAACCTTCTCTTCATTTTTCTGACCTTGTGGTGGGCACAGTGCTTTGTTGTATCATGGCAAGACCAAATAGGACTCAAAACATTTATATTTAAAATTTGGTCACAAAAAGCAATCTATAGTTTTTAAGCCTGATTGATATTGTAAAAATCATAGGGAACAGGTAACGTTCAAAATTTTTTTCAAACATGGTATTTGTTAAGCACTTACTATGTGGCAAGCAGTGTTCTAAGAGCCGGAGTAGATACAAGCTAATCAGGTTGGACCCAGTCCATTTCCCATATGGAGCTCACAGTCTTAATCCCCATTTTACAGATGAGGAAACTAAGGCATAGAGAAATTGTGATGTGCCCAAGGTCACACAGCAACCAATAGGCAGAGCCGGGATTAAAACCCAGGTCTTCTGAATCTTGAGATTCAGCCCTTGCTCTCTCCATTAGGCCACGCTGATTCTCAAGTACATTGTTACATTATTTAAGCCATGTGGGCTGCACTCCTTCCAAGTCACTGCTGTGAATTTGAACAGTTCTTCCTTCGAGATTTTAGGCACTGGGCATAAAAGTGGGGTATCCTCTCTGGAATGGGGTTGACAAAACGGATCAATTCTAAAATGATGAAAAGAATGTTTTGGAGTATGTTTCCTTCCAGATTTTTTACCACCCAGTGCTGGAAGCCAGGAAAAACCCTCTTATTTTCCCAGGTGTTGGTTAAGAGGTGTGGTTTACAATGAGTAATCCAGTTTATTGCAAATTTAGGATTAGATTTATTTTTTTTTTAACTTTTTAATCTATTAATGCAGGTATACCTGCCCCGCTTAAAATCTTAGACACACTAGGTGGACTGTTACTCATTTGTCATTGCCTCATTTTTCATTTCTTACAAATTTCAGTGTGGAATTGAGGGGACTGGAGTTCAGTTTTGCATCACTGAATATGATACATTATTTTGGAAGCCAGACACTCTATAGGCTTTAAATTTGTGATTGCCATTCGATTAGCTTTCCACTGACTCCAGACCAGGAAAGCCTGCCATTATTTGTAAAATCAGACTTTAGAATTAGCAAGAGACTCCCATTTTATGTATTTAATGAATGACTTGTGTGCTAAATTGCTCCTAGCAAAAATGTACCTAAAATTTACTAAGGCTAGAATTGTTAATTTTGATGATTTTTTTTTAATGATTCTATACCGAAATCGTGTTACTTATTTGTTAACAAGATAGGTGTTTGAATATCCGTCGCCCTTCCCGTCTCCCCTCCCTGACCACCATTCTTCAACTGTTCACTTTGAATAGCTTCTTCCTCACTGCTTTCAAAACCCTCATCCTATAAAAAAATTAAAATCCTACCTTGACCCCATAGCTCCCTCCAATTATCACTTCATCTCCCTCCCACTGTTCCTCTCAAAACCCCTAGAGTGAGGTCTCTACACCCAGTTCCTTCTCTTCTCCAATTCTCTCCGTGACCCTCTCCGATCTGGTTTCGACCCCCATGACTCCCCCGAAACTGTCCTCTCAAACGTCATCAGCGTTCTTCTTTCCCAAGTCAGTGACCTCCACTCCATGTCACTCCTCATGCTAGTCTCTTCTGTGGGTTCCTCCTCCGCATCCCACAGGCTAACTCCGCGTGTGCCTCAAGGCCCAGTTCTCGGTCCACTTCTATTCCCCCTCTACACCCGCTCCCTTGGAGAGCTCATTCCCTCCAGTGGCTTCAACTAACGTCTCTACATGGATGATTCCCAAATCTACTCCTCAGCCTTGACCTCGCCCCTTCTCTGCAGTCACACATTTCCTCCTGCCTTCGGGGCATCACGACTCAGATGTCCTGACGGCACCTCAAACTTAACATGTCCAAAGCAGAACCGCCTCACATTCCCTGCCCCTCGCTGTGTTTGCCATCAGTGTAGAAAACACCATTATCCACTTTATCTCCCAACACCGTATCCTGGGCATTATCCTCGATGCACCTCTCTCATTCAGCCCATACACTCTTGATTCTTCCTTCACCGCATGGCTAAAATCCACTCTTTCTTCTCCTTCCAAACAGCTACCACCCTGATCCAAGGCACTTATCATATCCTGCCTTGACTACTGCATCAGCCTTCATCTTAACGTCTCTGTTTCCTGTCCCTCCCCACTCCATTTCTTACTTCACTCTGCTACCCAGATCATTTTTCGGAAAAAAAAGTTCAGTCCATGTTTCCCCTCTCCTCAAGAACCTCCAGTGGTTGCCTTTCTGCCTCCACAATAAACATAAACTCCTTACCAGTGACTTTAAAGCACTCAACCTTCTCCTCTCCTATTTCACCTCACTGATTTCCTACTACAACCCAGCACATCCTTTGCCCCTCTAATGCTGACCTACTGTCCGTATCTCAGTCTCGTCTGCCTCGCCACTGACCTCCTGCGTTCCTCCTTCTGACCTGGAACTATTTCCTCCATATGTGACAGACTACCTCTCTCCCCATCTTCAAAGCCTTTTTAAAATCACCTCTCCGAGAGGTCTTCCCGGATTGAGCCCTATTTCCACCAACTCCTTCTCCTGAGTCACCTATGCGCTTGGATCTGTTCCCTTGAAACATTTGATATTCACCCAATCCTCAGCCCCATAGCACTAAAGTACAAACCCATCATTTATTTATATTAATACCTGTCTCCCCCTCTGTAGTCTAGGTACCTTGGGGGCAAGGAACGTTTCTACCAACTCAGTTGTATCATACTCTCTTAGGTGCTTAGGACAAGTGCTCTGCACCCTGTAAGTCCTTAATAAATCCCACCGACTGATTAATTAAACTTCAGTTTAATTCAAGTTCAGTTTTCTCCGATCTCACAATTGGTATCGGTGAACAGTTTTTCAGTAGCATGTAGTTTAAGGGGTGTTCCTATCTGTAATCCTACGTGAAAGCAATGCTGTATTTTAATTTGGAGCTTTTTAGCTTTTGTTAAAGGAAACTGGTGTATGCATAATGAAGGTAAAGTTGCAAGTTGTGACCATCTTTTCTCCTTTATTGATTTGGATTTCAGCCAGGTGATTGTCCTCGGCAATCATTAGGGAAATAGTAGCTGTGGCACTTATTGAGCTCCTCGTGAGTGCCCCGTTATCCGCTTGGGAGATAAAATAGATGCAAAGACACATTCCCTGCCCACAAGAAGCTTACAGGTTAGAGAAATAATTGCCTAAATGCTCGGGGAGGGGGCTGATGGGTTGACACGACTGAGGGTCCTCACAATCAGGGAAAGCTTGTTGAGGAAATGGGAGTTTAGGAAGACTCTGAGGGTTGGAAGGGCTGAGGTCTGATGCTTGTGTGGGGAGGGGAATTTCAGGCCATGGGGACAGTGTGATCCAGAGGTTGGAGGCAGGTAGATGAGAGCAGGTAAAGTCAGGAGGAGGGCAAGAGAAGTGAGTGAGGAATGTCAGTGAAGTTCTGTTGGTTTACCATTCGGTAACAAAATCCCAATTAGATATAACATTAATCTTTGTGTCCAGATTATTTAATAATTTAGGCCACTCACTTCCACAAGACCTATGAAGTACTTTTTAGTAAATAAGGTCTAGGTTTTTTTTTGTCTTCAGTGGTATTATCTTCCAGCTGGAAAGAGAAAACAGCTTGCCTTTAGCGGGTTTCGTTTCCCGTAGCATTTTTTATAGTGAATTGGTAAACTATTTTGATTCTTTACTGCTTTAGTATTCTGAAGATAATTAGATTGTATCTGCCCCTGTGCGTAGCACAGTGCTTTTTTACGGTATTTGTAAAACCCTCACTCTGTGCCAGGAATTGTACGAAGCGTTGAAGTAGATACAGGCTAATAGTTTGGTCACAGTCCTTGTCCCCCACGGGGCTCCCAGTCTTAATCCCCATTTTCAGATGAGGTTACTGAGGTACAGAGAAGTTGCGAGGTGCCGAAGGTCACACACCAGACAAGTGGCAGAGCTGGAATTAGAACCCAGGTCCTTCTGATTCCCAGGCCCGTGCTCTATGTAAATGAAATGCCTGTCTCATTTACATCATACTTAGCTCTGTATTCCTTTAATTTTCCCGGGTTGATTTGAACAAAGTCCTTAACCCCTGCTGTCAGTGATCTAATCAAGCTACTTTCAGAACCTCCTGCATAAACACGATCGTTTTTATGGCTAAAGCACAGCTTCTCAGCCTTTAATAATAATAATGTTGGTATTTCTTAAGCGCTTACTACGTGCAAAGCATGATGATGTTGGTATTTGTTAAGCGCTTACTATGTGCCGAGCACTGTTCTAAGCGCTGGGGGAGATACAGGGTCATCAAGATGTCCCACATGGGGCTCAGAGTCTTCATCCCCATTTTACAGATGAGGGAACTGAGGCACATAGAAGTGAAGTGACTTGCCCACAGTCACACAGCTGACAAGTGGCAGAGCCGGGATTCGAACCCATGACCTCTGATTCCCAAGCCCGGGCTCTTTCCACTGAGCCACGCTGCTTCTCTACTGTTGTAAGACATACAAACCTGAATAGTCTGGGAAAGCTCTGTACGCTAACCTGCTTTCTCTTCTCCAGTCTCTCCTGTCAAACCTAGGAAAACATGGTGTGGTGTTGAAAACAAATGCCATAGACTGAAAAAATGAATTAGACGAACAGCCAATTCTTTGGGTTCTTGCACGTTCATGCCCGGACTGTAAGCTCCCCCGGGCCATGGATCACATCTACCAACTCGGTTTGGCAGGGACTGTCTCTATCTGTTGCCGACTTGTTCATCCCAAGCGCTTAGTACAGTGCTCTGCACATAGTAAGCGCTCAATAAATACTATTGAATGAATGAATACTTTCCCAGGTGCTTAGTAGTGTGCCCTGCACCCGGTAAGCACTCAATTAATTCCCCTGGTTGCTTGTTTGGACTGGGTGTCTGTACACCTATGCAGTAAAATCCCCCACGGTGCTCAAAAATGCCCTGGCCACACTTAGTGCCGCTGCCCCAAATGAAAAAAGGTCACTCAGTTCTCCTTCAGTGCCTGGATTGTGATCTGGTTAAACCTCATGGTGAGAAAAACTTAGGAAGGATTCTCCTTTTCTTACACTGTGCTCAAGTGCACGACAAGCTTTGTTTCTTCAGCAAAGCGTTCCCTAATCCCCCATCACACTTTATTGAAAACCCATGTTATGGTTAAAACAAAATGTAGTGGGGTGAAGTCTAAAGTGATGGTAATAACTGATGAAAGGGTTAAATGGGATGATCATTTCTTTCTCTTCCAAATCCGATTGTAGTGAGTCAAATCTTTCTCACTTAATGCTCCACAATGATTTTCTTCAAGTAGTTTCTGCTAAAAAGAAACATCATAGGCCCTCATGAGATGAGAACCAGCTTTCCTGCTCCCCAAGACCATGATTGGCAGAGAAATGAGTATGCTAGTGATGTTATGCAGATCACTAGTGTTCCCTAACCCATTCTGTTCAGCAGGTTTTCAGTCCCAAAGTCACAGGACCAAGGTTCACCTGTCCTCACCAAGAAATTCCGCTAGTAAATTCCATTACTGATCACTAAATAATTAGCTTGATTGGATATTTGCTATGTGAAGAGAGACCCAGGTGCAGTAGTGGCAAAATGTAATTTTTAAATATATGCAAAGGCTTTTTTTTTGGTTTTTCCCATGTCCAGAATTAAGATTCATCATAGCTTGTTATGATCAAGCTATGTTGTTGTTGTTGGGAGGCTTTAAGAATTTTCACCTTGGTCATTTCAGCTTTGGGCCTGTGACTGTTATCTGTTTAATTCAGGCCAACAAATAAAAAGGCTTCCATTATCTGTGTTCTCCAATTCCATTTCTGAAGTTGCCCATGAATGCAAGGTCATAAGGTATCCAGTAGTCAGCTCCCACTTTCTATCTGAGCTTTTAGAAAAGTGACCCATAATAGTCATAAGGATAATAATAATAATTGTGATATTTGTTAGACGCGTTTATGATGTGGCCAACTGTGTACTACACGCTGGGGTAGATAAAAGGCAGGTCCCACGTGGGGCTAGCAGTCTAAGTAGGAGGGAGAACAGGAGTTGAATCCCCATATTGCAGATGAGGGAACTGAGGCACCGAGAAGTGAAGTGACTTGTTCAAGGTGACATAGCAGACAGGTTCTTCCTACTCCCAAGCCTCTGCTCTTTCCACTAGGCCATGCTGCTTCCCCTGAAGCAAAATTTCTTTGGCTTTAGTTAGACTGCCAACTGTTGGGCCCTCGCTAGTTGACCAGCTTGAAAAGCATTCTGATATAGGAAGTGAGTCAGAATTCTTTATTGGGCATTTCTGATGGTGATCCTAAATGACGTGACTCATTTAATTGGCAGAAGGTCTGGATGAATAATTGAGATCTGGAATTTTGGGATTGAAGGTAGTAGTCATTTGCTAAGTAGCCCATTTCCCACTTAATGCTTTCAACTCGTCTTCCTGTGACGTGTAATCCCGGAACTGCCCATTAAAACAGCTTTCTTGTCCGTCCTTAATTAAAAGCTTTTTTAATCAAAATCCGCGGAAACGGATTTTGAATCTGAAACCCGAATCGTTCACCGTTGTTGCCTTGCAGCTCCCTCAGCCTGAGGACGTTAGGTATCCAGAGATTTTCTCGGGGCTTAAACTATCCCCTGGAGGTGTTAGGCCCCCTTAGAAACCAGACGTTCTTGTCCATTCGATTAGACCCACCAGTCGGCTGAGCACTAAAGCAGGTAATAGCGTTCGGTCCCTCTGTTGAATCTCTTAGCCATTTCACTTCTAGGTAAGTCATTTTCTGAGGAAGAGAAAATGTGAAAAAATACCAAGGGTCAAAAGGTCCTGACAGGCTGCCAAAAGTAAAAAATCAGTATGTCACAAAATTTAACATTCTCTTTGAAGAGTGGATGTTTTTGTCCCCACTGTACGCGCTCCACTCAGTCATCCTTAGTGGGAATAGCGTGGCAGCTCCAGGGCCCGGGGGGGGGGGGGAACGGAGTACCGAAGCATAGTCTAGAAAGTCCTCCTCAGGTCTTCTCCTTTGGCACACTTTGCTAAGTGACTTTTTTTGGATTTTAGGTTATCGAGCGTATGTTTTACCTTCTTGGGTACCCTTAGAGTACCTCAATTTTGCACTTCAAGGGCAGTGCTCTGCTCAAGAAAACCTCCAGAGTTATAGAATGAGTTCTATAGCAACTCCTGAGCTCCTTGGGGCGTGCCATTATTTGTAATTGAAGGCCCAAAAATCTACAGACCATGTCTGCACAAATCTCATGCTTCATTTTAGTATTCTCTAACCTTTCACAAGAGCTACTTACACAGCAGAACTACCGCGTTTCATCGCCTCTTTTTATTGGTCAGAGATAAGAAAGAGGAGAAATTTTAAGCCGGAACAAGCCACCCAGGGAACTTTCAGCCCCTGAAATCTTTTTAGTTGGTTGTACTTAAATGATTAAGGAAGATAGATTAAAAGGGAGTTGGGCAAATTAAAGGGAGCTTAATGATGTCTGGGCTTGAATCCCGGCTCATCTTGTTAATGTCCTGTTTTTGCCAAGAGACCATCTCACAAAGGATTCATTTTTCTGACTCTTCAAAATAATCATTTTCGGTGCTTTGTTAATTTTCATTAAATGCTTTCTCGCCTGAGACCGCGGGGGGCTTGTGGTACAGGTTTTATCTCAGTTAATTCGGGTTGGGAAAGCTCTGCATATATGAAAATTTCAAGAGCCTGAAGAGGTAGACTTGAATGACCTTTCATCCGTCTTCATCAGTGGTATTTATTGAGCGCTGACTGTCCGTAGAGCACTGTACTAAACGCTTGGGAGTGTACAATACAACAGAGGTGGCCGTCCCCGCTCACAAGAAGCTTACGGTCTAGAGGGAATGAATTAAGGAATGGTCTGTTTAATCAATCTGCTATTTATTGAGTGCTTTCAGGGTTCAGGGCAGTGTACTGAGTGCTTGGGAAAGTACAATACAACAAAATTTAATAGGTGCTATCTCTGCCCACAAGGAGCTTACAGTCCGTAAAGCACAGGACAAGCAAATATCTTGTTGCTGGCAAGGAAGCAATTTTTCATTACTAATGGTACACTTTCTGGCCTTGAACATAATCCAAAATGACCTAAATAGTACAATATAAATCCAGTACGCTACAGAAGCCTAGACAGCCTGGGGGTCTGCATAAGCAATACTGAATAAGTAAGGTTGGTGAAATGTGCTGAAAAATAAATTAGTTATTTAAGATTGTTCATGGAATCTTTGACAGTAGGGAAAACTTAAATCTTGGCTTGAGACTTCAGAATTATGTTAGAATAGGGACTGTAACATTGAACAGTTGTGACCTCCTTGACTTCTGGTTGTCAGTTATGACTGGATTTCTGTGGGGGGTTTTGGTCGTTACTCCAAAAACGCATCAGATGTTGGTGAGAGAGGAGGATGTAGATAAATGTAATCTTGAAGTTTTTCAAACCCTTTCCTGACTGACGTTCAGGTAGTCCTGCCAGCTCTGCTTCTTTTGTTGGTGAGCCAGTGATTCTTTGAGGGAGTCTAATTAGTTGAATTTGAAAAGGAAGAAGGAAGGGTTGATGATTGTTCCTCAAGGGGCAGAATCTCAAGGAGAATATGACAGTTGGCAAAGAAAAAAATTGTAGGAATATGGGTAAAAAAAAGCCTGGGGCTGTTTCTCAAAAATGTGCTCCCACTACTAGATAGTTTGATCAGCGGACTCAAATTCAAAAGTGGGATAATAATTCCCCACTGTAATTATGCATCACAGTCTACAATATTTTGAAATAAATTATAAATAAAGCCAAAGAATATAAATAGTCTTGTAAACCATGGCCAATTTTAGAGAGGCCAATAAACCTATTAGATAACTGAAGAGTTAGAACTGGAGTCAAAATTTGCAGTGGTACTTAATCCGTGCTTTTAAGAACTATCAGAATATCATTAAAAACTTTTCCATAGTTAATCTTTTAAAGTTGTGTGTGTCTTTCCCGAGAAGAAAAAAGCAAAAGTGACCAGTGAACTTTCTTTTATGGCTTGCTGAGACTCTTGCTTCAAAGATGGAGGAGGAAAGCTCTTTATTATAGGTGTGTTTGTATAGAGAAGCAGTGTGGCTCAGTGGAAAGAGCCCGGGCTTGAAAGTCAGAGGTCATGGGTTTGAATCCTGGCTCTGCCACCTGTCAGCTGTTTGACTGTGGGCAAGTCACTTAACTTCTCTGTGCCTCAGTAACCTCATCTGTAAAATGGGGATGAAGACTGTGAGCCTTGCGTGGGACAACCTGATTACCCTGTATCTACCCCAGTGCTTAGAACAGTGCTCTGCACATAGTAAGTGCTTGACAAATGCCAACATTATTATTATTATTATACTCTCCCAAGCGTTTAGTACAGTCTATTCATAGAATACAGAGGTGTATCCTTAAAACAGTTGTCACACTGTCTCAAAGTAGTGTGAACGAGTTTCTTAATTCAAAAATTAATATTCTTATAAGATCTGAATTTTAGATTTCCTAGTTGGTCCCGAGAAGTGTCGTGTATGTATTTCACCATGTTTTTGCCACAGTTGACCCTTTCCCCCCCCCAAATTTCATAGTACATAATGAGTACCAGTGTTATCTGAACTAATCACACTTACTCCATTTCCCCCAAGGCAAGTAAACCTACGACAGCTTCGGGCTTTATATAGGGAGGGTCTGCTGTTATTATGTGGAATGTGGTTAAACTCTGTACATTTTGGGGAACTTTATCCTTCCATACTTTATCCTTCTTGACCATCTGCTCCCTCATGTAGAGTTTGACAAGTAGACACTAGGAGTCATTTGATGAGATGATTAGAATGTGGACAGAGGGAATCCAGAAACCGGAGCGACATGCATCAGGGGGTCAGTGGTATTTATTGAGTGTTTACAGTGTACAGAGCCCCGTACTAACCATTTGGGAGAGTTCAATATAACAAAGTTGGATGACATGAGCCCTGCCCACAGTGAGCTTGCAGTCCTGTGAAGTGCTTAGAACAGTGCTCTGCACATAAGTGCTCAGTAAATACCCGAGATTGAGCGATCAATCTTCATCGTTTAGACGGTGAACCTGTTATTGGGCAGGGACTGTCTCTATGTGTTGCCGAATTGTACATTCCAAGCGCTTAGTACAGTGCTCTGCACATAGTAAGCGCTCAATAAATGCAATTGAATGAAATCCCTCTTTAGAGAAACTGTGTTATAGTGGAAAGAGCATAGATTTGGGAGTCAGAAGAACTGGACTCTCATACCGGCCCTCCCACTTGCCGGTTGTGTTACCTTGGGCATGTCACTTCACTTCATGGTTCCTCCATTTCAATTCAATCGATTAATGATATTTATTGAGCACTTACTCCGTGCTTGGGAAAGTACAGTGCAACAGAAATGGTAGGTGTGGTCCCTGTCCACAGGTGCTCACAGTCTACAGGGGGCCAAAGAAATCAAAATACATTAGGGATAGGGGAAATAGTTGAGTATTAAGATGTCTTCGTAAGTACTGTAGGGGCTGGGGTGACTATCAAAGTGCGTGACCAGGGAGAGAGGGCGGGCAGGTAGGGAAAATAAAGGATTTAGTCTTGTTTTCCCTCTTAGACTGTGAGCCAAATGTGGGACAGGGACTGTGTCTATGTAGTCTGCATGTACTGTATCTACTCCTGTGCTTGTACAATGCTTAGCACATAGTAATAATGATAATAGTTGTATTTGTTAAACCACATCCTATGTGCCAAACTCTGTACTAAAAGCTGGGGGGGAGACCAGATAGGTCAGACACAGTCCCTGTCCCACGTGGGGCTCACAGACTAAATAAGGAGAACAGGTATTAAATCCCAATTTTACAGATGAAAGGACTGAAGCACAGAGGCGTTAAGTGACTTGCCCAAGGTCACACAGCAGCACTTATGTACATAGTTGTAATTTTATTTATTTGTATTGTTGTCTGTCCCGTCCCCTCGTCCGTGTCCCGTGTCTTCCTTCCCCCTTCCCCCCGCTAGACTGTAAGCACCTTGTGGGCAGGGAATGTCATTTTTTGTTGTACTTTTCCAAGCACTTAGTACAGTGCTCTGCACACAGTAAGCGCTTAATAAATGTGATTGAATGAATGAAGTGGTGGAGCTGGGATTAGAACTTGGGTCCTTTTGACTACCAGGCCCATGCTTCCTCCACTAAGCCGAGGTATTTGTAAGCACTTAACGGATAGCACAATCGAGGGGAGGCTGGATAGAGGAAATAAAGTCTTCTTTTGACTGAGCCCCTTGTGGGCCGGGGAATATGTTGAATCTGTATGTATTGTATCTCCCTCAGCGTCTAGTACAGTGCTTGACACACTGTAAGTGCTTCACAGATCCCACAGTTATCGTTATTTCTAGCCCCATGAAAGTTTCTGAGAGCAGTTGGGAGGCAGCATCTAGTAGCCCCGTACTTAGGCACACAGGACATACGTTCATCTTCGTGACTTATTGAGGAAAGGATTTAGCTTAGTAATAACTTTGTCTCTTCTGAGGGGAAGGGCCTTTTTTCTGCATCTATTTCTGTTCAAAATCCTTGGAAGGAAGTTACTGTACATTTTGAAATAATTGTAGGTCTCAGTGCTGACGTTCATTGCCTCTAGAAATAGCTGCTAGCTTCCCCAAACTCATGTAAAGTGAGCGTGGAACATCATTTGATTTTACCATCTTTAAAGTCTTCAGTGGAGCTTAATATAAACATGTTGTAAAAATATGGCTTTAGGTCTCTATCTCTGGTGGAGTCAGCAGACTTAATAAGCACTTCTGCCCAGTTTCAGGCAGAGACAGAACCATATCAATTATTAGGAGGATTATTTCCTAGACTGTTGAGAAGCAACTGTAGTTATCTGCAGTTGCAAGCCATAAGATTAGAAGGCGGGAGACCCTCACCTGAAAGCCAAATTAGGGAGCAGAATAAGAATTAAAAAGCCAATAAATTATCATAGAGGATCATCATTGGGCCACCAACTCTTATCTATCACTTTCTGAAAGGCTCACTATTCGTAAAACGTTCCTCTGAAATAATGTTCCTCACATTACAGTGCCACATCAAAATATTGCCCATTGGCAATTATATTGCTGGGTATAAATAGTTGAGAATATGAAAGTAAAATTAGTGAAGTGATTCACATTGATATTCTTGGCAAGGCACTATTTCAATTTGATCCACTGTGTGTGTCTGCTTAATTCTTCTGCTCAGTATTGTTCTTTGTTCTTGTGCAAATGATACTAGTTCATAAACTGCGGAAAGTCATCTTGATGTTGCTACTTCTGAATACTATGTAAAATCTGTGAAGGGAACTTACATTTTATGCACTCTTTAATGCTTCTCTGAAAGTTGACGATATCTACGGCTGCTTTTAAACATCTGTTTAAAGCAAATTTAGTCCTAATGAAAGATGCCCAAATGTCATCAGTAGAAATGAAAACCTTCTGAGCAGTCTACCTCCTACACATTACCAATATCCCTTTGTGGTTCTTTTAGTCCTGTCTAACGTAACCTTAGAAATGAGCAAAAAATGTAATCGCTCCGTGAAATCTCTATAGTGTCTTTCTCTGTGTTTCCAACGATTGTCACCTTAGCAGGAATCCCTATTGCCCTAGAAACTGGATTGAAATTGCAAACACCCTTCCCAATTTGCCAGAGTATCATCAAGTAACTCCATCTTGGCTGATAAGGGATGAAAGGTTTTGCATCCATTTCACTGTGAATCTTCTGCTGAAGCAGTGCTTTTCTAATCTCTTGCCTGACCTGAAAATGTTCAAAACCTCCCGTGAAGTTTTACACTGCTCTTTGCCTATCTTAGTATTAATCCATCTGTGGCCTTTTTTGAATGCTTACTCTGAGCAGAGCACTGTCCCAAGCACTTGGGAGGATACACTACAACAGAGTTAGCAGATGTGTTCGCTGATATAAATCTGCCCGCTTCACTCAGAGCTTTGCTGTCTTACAGGGCGGCATTGCCCATCCTCCCAAGGGACATTAATAATAATAACAATAATAATAATAATGATGGTATTTGTTAAGCACTTACTATGTGCAAAGCACTGTTTTAAGCACTGGTGGGATACAAGGTGATCAGGTTGTCCCAATGGGGCTCACAGGCTTAATCCCCATTTTACAGATGAAGTAACAGTCACAGAGAAGTGAAGGGACTTGCCCACAGTCACATAGCTGACAAGCGGCGGAGCCGGGATTAGAACCCATGACCTCTGACTCCCAAGCCGGTGCCCTTTCCACTGAGCCACGCTGCTTCTACTTCATAGGAGAGGTTGGACGTAGCACATCCATTCAGTCATATTTATTGAGCGCTTACTAGGTGCAGAGCACTGTACTAAGCCCTTGGAATGTACAATTCGGCAACAGATAGAGACAATCTCTGCCCAATGACGGGCTCACGTTCTTTTCAGTGGAAATCGGGGTGGGAGGAGTGGCTTGGCTCCTGGAGGAGCATTGATATCTCTCTAAGCAAGGTCCAGACTACCCATTCGTGTACCAGGCTAGTAGTTTTATCCCTGCCTTTAGCCACGTGCACTTCCTGCCGCCACCTCAAAGGCATCGGCCTCCTCGTAACTCAACACCACGTTGTACATTATGTTTGTAGAAGCAAGTTCATTTTTTAAAATGGCTTGGTTTTCTCCGCTTCTCTAAACAAATCTAATTCTACCTCTGGGAACGCTGCTCATGGTTCCCGCCAGATAATATCCCTAGTAAATAATAAATACATCCCCTTCTATTACCCAGTGAATGTTTAATGTCCTTAAGGTGCCCTTTTTTCTGGTATAGAAAGGAAATTGGTATCTTATTGTTTAATTTGGGGAGTCCACGATAAGAAATAATAGGGAGAAAAGACTTCTTTGAGAGTTTGCGGAAGTAGCCGGAAGTAGGTGGGGAAGAGGTCGAGGGATGGATCAAGCCGATCTAGGCCAAATCCACTTAAGTATCTCATGAGCCCTCTTCTTTCCTCTTTCCTTGGGAGTGTAGAGGAGAGGGGCTCTTAGGAGGAATTAAGGTAACAGGGAGATTCAAGTGGAGTTGACCATAGGATAAGGGAGCTGGGTAGGTAGAGTATGTAGGGAGATGTTGAATGATTGATGTATGAGTGTGGTAAGAGGGAAGGTTAATGGCGGGGGGGGGCGGTAATTTGGAAGTGAGGAAGATGGAAGAGGTGATTTTGGATATCACACAGATATATATATATCTTTCACGCCACTGAAAAGCTAGATGAGGTATTTAAAAAGTGAAATCTAGGTGAAATTATTAATTGTACTGTGAACTGCTACTAAATAAATGACTAATGTAATGTTGAAATTGAATTATGAGTACTTTTTTAAATCTTGATTTATTTTATCGTCTTAATTCTTCACACTGCTTTTTTCTTGCTTTAACTTCCCTTAAATTGAATCTCTGAAGTTGAAAAGCCAAACATATTCATGCCATAGAAGAAAAATTTCAAATTTCAGTAAGGTATACTTAGTTGCGTCTTTCAAAGTCATCCTTAGAATCTCATTATTCCAGCCTCTTCCTAGCTGTTTCTTGTTAGTAAGTAATTTTAACAACAAAGAACTGTAATTGTATGGTCTTGCCCCAAGGTGACCTTGGGCCCATAGCATACTCTTAAGGAAGACCTCCAGCTGTTTATCTATAAACTCAAACCCTTTGGAGATTTTTCCAGTGTTTTGATGTTCATTTATCCTTCCTGGTGTGAGATTTTTATTCATTGCTATTTTTAAGGAATTGCAGCGATTGGATTGTGGAAAAATTTGATCTAATTTATTTTCCTGTAAATGAAGGATAGTTTGGAAGGGAAAAGAAATCAGGAATAAAAACACTGATGCAGAATTAGTATTAGTTGAAATTACTGGGTGTTGGGCGTTAAGGGTGTAATGAGTGAAACTCAAGGCCCTAATGCAGGAGAATAAAATTATTTTACTTGGAGGGGGATGTGTATGCAATCCCCTAATTCTGTTCTAATCCCAGCTCTACTACTTGTCAGCTGTGTGACTTTGGGTAAGTCACTAAACTTCTCTGTGCCTCAGATACCTCATTTGTAAAATGGGGATTGACTGTGAGCCCCGTGTGGGACACACTGATCACCTTGTATCTACCCCAGCGCTTAGAACAGTGCTTGACACATAGTAAGCGCTTAACAAATGCCATCATTATTATTAGTAACCAAGCCTACGACTCCTTCCACATTCTCAATTTTGCAATATAAACATTCCTCTCAAATTCACACATCCCTTTTAGCAGCATTGTTGGGCGGTGCTGCCAAAGGTATGTAAAAGTGATAAAATTGAGAATTCAGTCTTTCCCCCAGCACCTCTGGATCACAACTGGTCCATTCCAGTGATCACATAGAATCTGATTGCTCTGTCGGTGAGTGACTTTCAAAAACTTCGGGGATTTGTCCTGAATTAATTTTGTTTATATTTAATTCCACAGGGGTAAAGGATGCTGTTTTCTTTCCCTGTCAAATGCAAGCCCAGGGCAGGAGCGGGAATATGAATTTGTATAGGAATAATGTAGCCCCAACCACCTCCTTTGCCTTCTTTTTTTCTTTAGCAAAGCAGTTGAAAAAGTTCTACGTGCTCCATAAGCGCACTAAAGATCTTTACTTCTTGTCACTGCACTGGAAGGGCCAAGCCCAAGGAAGACAAAATTCACCACAGATGTGGCCACTGAGATCAGGTTAGGAACCCTTCGGGTTAGGGGGCAAGGAAAATGCATGGTTCTAGACGGGCCCAGAATGTTTCAAGTTAATTAAAGGATGGTATTTCCTGAAGTGATTGGAAGGAACTAAGCTTTAGCAGGTAACTGAAGCTCCAATCTTGAAGACACGGGTCAGGAATCAGGATATTGGAAAAGGGGGATGGGGTTAGGGTTCTGGTTCAGGCCACCGGAGGAGTATTATATGCATTGCCGCAGGGTTAATCTGGAAACCTTTGGTCTTTTGAACCGATTTTTATCTCACTGCTCAAGGAATTTTTTTAGACTTTTTGCAGATTTTATGGTAAATTGGAACTTGGAGTTAACTCTAGGAAGCCAGTATGAATTTGACTCAGCATGCCTTTTGGAAGAGTATATTTTCAGATGGACCCTAAGGGATAGAAAGAAGAGTCTGTGTATATACAGGACCAGAATGTTACCTCCAAATCATGTTAGGTCACGATAACTCTTCATTTTTAGTCCCTCAGTGAAGGTATCTGTTTCTCTTTACGAAGGATCTAGTAGTGGCACCATTCATTCTACTTGGAAAACTGGCAGCAACCGTATGATTTGTTTCCATTCCTTTACTCGAAAATAAGAATTGTCTTTACTAAGTCAGATTTAATATACTGCCTTCAACAGATGCTTGGAGAAACAGGGTGATAGTTTTTTCCCTTGATCTCGTGGTTAGGATTATATCATCTACTATCTCCATCTTTCCCCTCTGCATCCTTCCCTTCCCTACTGCTAACTCACTATTAACTTTTCATCTATGATTTTATCCAGATCCTTCTTGAACCTACTGGTATTTTCAGCTTGCAAAACGTCCTGTGGTAATGGATTACATATGTTTGCCATGTGTTATGTAAAAAAAAAAAAAAGTATTCCCTTAAATTTCAAACTATCATCTTCAGATTTCAGTGGGTGTCCCTATATCCTGCTGTTGGCCCGCCCAGACCCTTCATGATTTTGTAAATTACGTGTTCCCTCTCAGTTTTCATCTTTCCAGATACTTCGTCACTCTCCTGATTATCTCTACCGTCTCCAGTTCTATTTTGTTTTCCTGTGTTACAGCAACCGGTCAGTTGGTCAGTTGTATTTATTGAGCACTTACTTTATGCAGAGCACTGGTATTGTTTTGGGAGATTAAGATCACACCTCATGGAGATGTCCGTGAGGCCTTCCCTAATTAAGCCCTCTTCCCCAGCTCACTCTCCTCTCTGCATCGTTTATGCCCTTGGATCTGTGACCTGTGGACATTTGAAATTCACCCCACCTCCAACTCCACAGCACTTATGTACAAATCTCAAAATTACTTATTATAATATTTTATTCATATTGTTTGTCTCCCCTTTTAAGCTCATTGTGGTCAGGGAATGTGCCTGCCTATTCTCTTGTACTCTCCCAGGCACTTAGGACAGTGCCCTGCACATAGTAAGTGCTCAATAAATACCATTGATTGATTGAAGAGTACAATTAAACAGTAACAGACACATTCCCTGCCCCCAACAAGCTTAAAGTCTAGAGGGGAGACAGACATTAATGTCTAGAAATGAACACAGTGTTTCTTTCATCTGTTCTATTGTGAAACGATACCTTTCATTTTATTCTTTGCTGCCGTCCTGAAGACACCTAATTCTTTAGCCTTTTTGACCACCATTACAAACAGACTAGGGGATGGCTTCTTTTGGCTATAGATCTGTTCATGGACTCATTAGTTATATTAACGGTAGTAACTCATGTTCAACCCTCATTTTTAATGTACTCCGTTAGAGCCATTTTTTCTACATCGGTATTTAGATCGAACGTTCTTTGGGACCAGAGCAGCCTGGCCTGGTGGATAGAGCACAGTCCCGGAGGTCAGAAGCCTGGGGTCTAATCCCAGCTCCGCCTCATGTCTGCTGTGTGACCCTGGGCAAGTCACTTATCTGTGTCTCAGAGAAGCAGCATGGCTTAGTGGAAAGAGAATGGGCTTGGGAGGCAGAGGATGTGGGTTCTAATCCCGGCTCCACCACCTGTCTGCTGTCTGACCTTGGGCAAGCCACTTAACTTCCCTGTGCCTCATTTGCCTCATCTGTAAAATGGGGATTAAGACTGTGAGCCTCATGTGGGACAACCTGATTACCTTGTATCTACCCCAGTGCTTAGAACAGTGCTTGGCACACAGTAAGCACTTTACAAATACCATAATTATTATTATTATTATTACCCCCATCTGTAAACTGGGAATTAAACTGTGAGTCCCATGTGGGACATGGACTGTGTCCAATCTGATTGCCTTGTATCTACTCCAACACCTAGAACGGTACCTGGCACATAGTAAGTGCTAAACAAATACCACTTAAAGGAAAAAAATGACTCATTAGGCTCTCCAGCATTAATGAATAAAAGGATTAGTTTACCACTGAACTCTTTTTCCAGGTTGAATTTTGAATCTCCATCCCTGAACTATAGGATTCCATACAAAGTACTTTCTAAAATCTATCAACACAATCCTGCAATGACTCATCATAGAATAGCTTTAATATTGTATTTTTTTCCTCCTCTCCTGAACCTGTGGCCTTTCTTTACAGTCTTTTGGGCAAGCACCAGTTTATCATTTTTCCAGGGTTCATCCCTTAATGGGGGCAAATAAAGGCCATCAAGTTAACAGAAAATGTAAAAGCTTGCGTTTATTTTAATTTCAAGAATTCCCAGAGGATGTAAGTCCTCAAATAACCTTCTTCTGCGTAGATCACGGTGTTAAGCATTTGGCAGAGAACGGCAAGCTTAATAGACCTCATCTCTGCCCTCAAGGAACTTACAGTCTAGCGGGAGAACAGGCACTAAATAATGTACAGATAGGCAGATGAAAAAGTGGATCCATGTATGAGTTAGGGTTTAAGCAATAGGGAATGTGAGCTATATATCAGTGTTAGAGGTGGTTGTGAGAACACAAGCTTATGTCAGCTTCAATCCGTTTTCTCGGTGGATTCTATCCCATCATTTAAGCCTTCGATCCTAGTTGAGCTTCAGGTTTCTTAGGAATTCATTCAGGAATTGTCAGTGGAATGAGATATTCTAAAACATCTTGGTAGAACAGTACGTCCACAATTCCCCAATCACCCAGATGCTTAGTAAGCCTTATGGGAAAGGGGTTTGAAGATCGCTTGTTTTAACCAATCCCAGCCTGGGTTTCAGGATTTTTTAAACTAATCTGATCCCTGGCTTCTTGGGATACCTTCAGGAACTAATCATGCTGAAAAATGCATCATTTAATCCACCCCAGTAGGTGAAAAGCTCTGGCAGCTTTATAGGGGGAAAGTAAACTGGAGGACTATATTTTTCCTCTGAGGTTATGGAATATTTTAGAAGCAAAATGGAAAGAGCATATCACGTAAAATTGGCCCAAATCTCAATTTTGGACATATTTCTTTTAGTGATTCGTGTCCACATCCACAATTTAGTAAATGCTACAAGTGGTTATAACAGATGGTTATCAAGGGTCAATCAAGGTGGAATTAAATTTTAAGGAAAGGTGGATGTGCTGCCGAGAGACTGCGTGTTTTAAAATAATCCTATTGTTACAAAATCGAAAATGTAACATCCGAACCACCCACTGCTACACAGATGATCTTCTTGAAGCATCGTTTGGCCCACGCCTCTCGTTTCCTCAAAGCCCTCTGCTGATTTCTTGTGTTTCCCCACATCCAACAAGACCCCTTCACCATCCGCTTCAAGACTCTTCACTAAACGCTTCGGCCGTTACCGTTCTGCTCTTTTCACCCACTGTTCCCCACCGTTCTTTTTGTTCTTCCCAAGCCAACCTGCTAAATTATACCTTGGTCTTTACTCTTCTAAAGAGAGATGCTAGACTTCAGAAGACCTGAAAAAATGAATGTATTTTATATCCAGGGTCTGGCAATTCCATAATCCTCAGCGGTGTGTTTGCTCAGATGCAGCTGTACTTTAGCCCTCTCTGCTTCCAACTTAGCTGGGTAACAGCTTTGAAATGAGTGAAAAGAAACCCTGACTTTTTGCCAATATTTTAGGCAGAGTTTAACATATTTCCTCCTGGCAACATTCTTTCTATTAGCTAGAATACTGAGTTCTTGAAGGTCTGTCTCATAAATTTGATTTTAGTACCATCGATCTTCCTTTTCCATATACTTTTCTTGGTTACCACCATCGACAATATTTTGTCATTTTATTTTGCTCCATATTGGAAAGCTGAACAAGTCCACAGTTTTGAAGATTTTGAGTGCTACAACAAATGTCTCTGTCACTTCAGGTCTTTGAAGGAAGCCCCATGTCTCTAGTATTGTCCCTAACATGCCTTCCCTGAAACTGGCAGGTATGAAAGAGGCAGGGAAGAGGATGAAAGAAAAACTTTCAAAAATCCAGGACCTTTTGCATCCGGCCGAGCGCTAGCATCCCATGTGTGGCCCCTGCCGCCAACAAACCTCGTGATCGTTCCTCCCTCTTTCAGCCACGTCTTTTCCGTGTTCAACCAGAAGGACGTTGCATTTTGTCCTCTGTCATCCCTCTAGACTGTAAACTCCTTGTGGGCAGGGAACGTGTCAATCGTGGGTTGTGTCGTACTCACCCAAGCACTTAGTACAGTGCTCTGCACGCAGTAAGCACACAGTTGAATACCCTTGATCCCCATCTCCATGCTGGCTTGAAGGCACTCCGTCAGCTCTCTCCCTCTTAACATATCCATCCTCTCTTTTCAGTCCAGGTCACATTCTTCGTTCCTCTCAGCCTAGCCTACTCGTTGTGCCTCATCGCTCACACCCTCAACCCCTGACTGGAACACCCCCCACTTAGCAGATCTTAGTTTTCCTATCTCAAAACTCACCTCCTTCAGGAGGCATTCCATGATTAAGCTTGAACTTGCCAGGTCGTGTCCGCATAATAACACTTATCTTTCTAAATCTGAGCATTTATTCATTTTCACAACTTCCATTCATTCAATAGTATTTATTGAGCGCTTATTATGTGCAGGCCACTGTACTGAGCGCTTGGAATGTACAAATCGGCAACAGATACAGTCCCTGCCCATTGACGGGCTTACAGTCTAAACTATAATGAATTTGTACGTGACTTGTGCTTTTCAGTCCCCTCGTTATAGACTGCTCACTCCTTAAGGGCAGAGTCTGTGTGCAGGCACTTTATCGCCACTAGACTGCCATACCAGTCATCTCACTAGTTGGTTACCTCAGTTTCCCACTTTGTCCTTTGACTCCCAGGCCCATGCTCTTTCCACTAGCCCACACTGTAATCAGTGTCTTCTTTACTGAGCGCTTTACTGGGAGCACTAAGCACTTGTACTTTACTAAGCAGAGCACTGTACTAACTCTCCTTGCCTCCAGTCTCTTCCTTCTCCAGTTCATCCTTCTGTCCTTCCCAGACTATTTTTTTTCAAGCGTTCTGCTCACACCTTCCCACTCCTCAAAAACCTCCAATGGGATACTCATTCCTCTCTGGTTAGGGCAGAAATCCCTGACCATTGGGTTTAGGCCCTCCCTTAACACTTTCTCTTCTTTATCTAGTCGGTCAGTCAACCGTATTTATTGAGTACTTACCGTGTGCTGAGCACTGTACTGAGCCCTTGGGAGAATGCAGTATAACAGCCACATTCCCTACCCACAACGAGCTTACAGCCTAGAGGATCTGTCAACTCTCTTTTCCCACAGCATCTCATCGCACCCTATTCCTCGCAGGCTCTCACTTTTTCACTGCCCATTTTCTCATCTCTCCTATTTCTGACCTTGGCTTTCGCCCTTCTTCCTGCCTATAATTCTCTTGACCTTCAAACCCACCAGACTACAGTCCTCCCCATCTTCAAAGCATTTCTGTAATCCCATCTCCAGCAGGCTTTCTGCAGTTCATTTTCCAACTCCCAAGCAGCGTGGTTTAATGGAGATGGCTTGGGAGTCGGAGGACACAGGTTCTAATCCCGGCTCTGCCACTTGTCTGCTGTGTGACTTTGGGCAAGCCACTTAACTTCTCTGTGCTTCAGTTACCTCATCTGTAAAATGAGGATTAAGACTGTGAGCTCCATGTGGAACAACCTGATTATCTTGTATCTACCCCAGAGCTTAGAAAGATGCTTGGCACGTAGTAAGCGCTTAACAAATACCATCATCTCCCTATTTTTGTGTCACCTCTGTGCTGTACACTCGCTACTAACCATAGCATTTCTGCATTTATCAACTAGTATCAGTAATTAATAATTGTGGAATTTAAGTGCTTATCATAGGCCAAGCTCTGTACTAGTCAATCGTTCATATTTAGTGGGCGCTTACTGTGTGTAGACCTCTATGCTGAGCACTTTGGAGAGCGCAGCAGAGTTCGTAGGCACGTTCCCTGCCCAGAACGAGCGTACGAACTAGTGGGAACTACTTAGCGCAGGGGTAAAGAGAAAACGATGAATTTGGACATAGTGCCTGTCCCATGTGGGGCCCACACTCTAAATAGGAGGGGGGAAACCAAGTATTTGATCCCCGTTTTTCAGAGAGGAAACTGAGGCATCGATTTAATTTGTCCAAAGTCACACAGCGCTGTAATTGACTTGTCCAAGGTCACACAGCAGGCAAGTCCGTCCTCCTTCCACTAGGTCATCCTGCTTCCCTTCCAGTCAGCTCGCCTGCTTCTCTATATCTTATGACACCATTGTGCTCCCACAAATGTTTAATACAGTGTTTTGCCCCAGAAGTCCCCAGTCGGTTCTCGAAAGGAAAGCTAATACTCCATTAGGTTGAAGCATGTGTCCAACTTTATCTCCTCAAGAATCTTTTCACTTCTTTGACTGTATAATTCCCCTTCCTATGCCTTTAGACATAACTTATAGCCTCCTTCCATATTTGAGGCTGAGGCCACCTCAGATGTCAGTCCTTCAACGAATCGTATTTATTGAAGCGTTATACTGTACTCCAACGACTCTTAGTTTATGATGTAGCCTCTCAAGTGCTTAGCACAGTGCTTGGGAAGCTGTATCATACAGTAAGAGTTGATAGACATGTTCCCTACCCACAAGGAGCTTTCAAAACAATACTTCTTTCAAGGGAATGTTCATCTATGTTCCTAATGAATGTATGGACTTTTATGAGCTGGGGTTTTTCCACGAGCCTTTGGAAGTATTCATTGGATTTTAATACACTTCAATGTTTTCCCAGGTTTTCTGAAGGACTACTTGTTGGATTTTGCTTTCCCTTTCTATCTGATTTGAGGGCTGCTGTGTCCCTGCCTTTAATGCTCAATACCTCATTCTAATAATAATAATAATAATAATGGTATTTGTTAAGCACATACTATGTGCCAAGCACTGTTCTAAGCGCAGGGGTAGATAATAATAATAATAATGTTAGTATTTGTTAAGCACTTTCTATGTTCAAAGCACTGTTCTAAGCGCTGGAGTAGATACAAGCTAATCAGGTTGCCCCACATTTATTCAAGAGTATTTATTGAGCGCTTACTATGTGCAGAGCACTGTACTAAGAGCTTGGAATGTACAATTCGGCAACAGATAGAGACAATCCCTGCCCATTGACGGGCTTACAGTCTAATATGGGGCTCACAGTCTCAAATCCCCATTTTTCAGATGAGGTAACTGAGATACAGAGAAGCGAAGTGGCTTCCCCAAGGTCACACAGCGGACAAGTGGCAGAGCTGGGATTAGAACCCACGTCCTCTGACTCCCAAGCCCGTGCTCTTTCCACTAAGCCACAATGCTTCTCTAGACATTTAACCAGGAGAAAAAATAAATTAGTTCAAAACGTACATGTGAGTTCATCATATATGAAAAAAATTGCCTTTGACAGCTACAAAAGCTGTCTGAATAATTGGTGTTTTGAATTCATTTATTGAAAAATCAGGGAGACTGGGAGAGGACTGGATGAGACCTCCTTATTCTTGCTTGTTTCTCCTGGGTTCTTGTCCAACGTGCTCTCCCCTTAATACTGTTTTCTTTCAAAAGACTGCTTTATGGGCCTATGGCGATTTCCTTTGGAAGGTTGAAAGGTAGGTAATCCAGAGAAAAGGACGGGATTTGAAATTTGAATTAAAATTTGCACGGGTACATTCAATCAATCAGCTTTGTTGAGTGCTGCCCCTGTGCCGAGCACTGTACTGAGCAGTTGGGGGAGTACAGTGTAACAGTATAGCAGACACAGTCCCCCGCCCACAACGAGTTTACAGACTAGGAGGAGAGGCAGACATTAATATAAATAAATCGAGGCTATGGAAAGCGCTGTGGGGCTTAGAGGGAGGGGTGAATTAAGGGAGCGAATCCAAGGGCACATTTTTGCTGCCTAGGTTTTGGGGGCATTCCACCTGTATGGAGCAGTGCATGTTTGATTTATGAGATCAGAGAATGGAATGTATTTTTCTCAGTCATGACTAAAGAGGTCCTTACAAAATTTGATTTTATCAATCGAATAACCAAATTTGTGTGTATCCGTTTCCTAGATACCACCTATTTGTATTTTCTATTTTTAGAGTTGTGTACTCTTCAGATTTATTTGATTTTCCTATTTGTAATGAAAAGAGGGGTTTGAAAGTCAGCCCCGCTTTCTGGATAGCTTGTTCTGAAATCTTATCAACTTCTGGGGGAAAAAGCTCATAATAATAATAGCAATTGTGGTAATTGTTAAATGCTTACTATGTGCCAGGCACTGTAGTAAGCACTGGCATGGATACAAGCAAATAGGGTTAGACCCAGTCCCTGAACCACATGGGGTGCTCAGTCTTAATCCCCATTTTACAGATGAGGAAACTGAGGCATAGATAAGTGAAGTGACTTGCCCAGGGTCACACAGCAGACCTCAGTCACTTTGGGACTTGCCCCTGAGTGCTAGGAGTGAAAATAAAAGCCATGTTAATAAAAGCTTAGCTTTGAGGAATGTCCATCTTTTGATTTTAAATGTACTTCACTCCTTCCTGGTTTGAAATTAGAAGTCAATTTAGAGATTATTACTATATTCAGTTGTATTTACATCAATTCACTCTCAAATTTTAAAATGCTAAATTCGTTGGAATGACTTCTATTAATATTAATGCAGGAGTACTAATCATTTTTTTTTTCAGAAATGACAATCATTTCTGGAACTATTTGTAAAAAGAACTTTTTTGAAAGTGGAAATTTTCTTTTTAAAATAATGAAAAGGTTTTGTTCATATAAAGGTTGCCCCCTTTTTAAAAAATAAAATGGGAAAAATTGCATGCCAAATTCTCAAATAAAGGAAAGGCTTATTGACTTGAGAAATTCTGCTTTGGAAAGTCGAAGCATAGCCTATTAATGTTTTTATGGCCATGTCTTGTAGATAAAGTTTTCTTACTCAGAAAAGAGTAAAGAATATATACTGTGTTACTACTGCCATGGACACATAATACAAAAAAAAGTGTACGTTAACATATCGTTACAAAAAACTATAAAAATTGATATCCAACAAAATTATTTTATCTATCAGCATGTTACCTAAACAGAGTTACCAGAGGTAAAACAAATAAAATAAAGTCCTTTTTTATTCAATTGAAAAGTCAGTCAGACATCTGTTAGCCAAATTGACAGTTTATGTGACCTCAGGCTAGCCTGCATAAGGAGACCGAATAAAACAAAGACACACAGCTGTCTGAGAGCTGTACCCATTTTCGGTCATTTTAATCTCAATTTTGATTATCTGACCCAGCCCTGATCCCAGTTAATTTTCGTAGGAGCCACTTATCCATCCTGGCAAATGAATGTCTCTTTGCAAGGCTTCATTGTAAAATATTTGGAAAATTTTGATTTATCTTCAACCAAAGAATTCAGCATGACGAACAATTGCCATCTTCAGTTTATCACTTACCGAAGAGCTCATTTCCCTGAAGAGGACCTAACTATCCAATTCATTAGGCTGAAGCTTCTTGAAGGCAGGCTGTCTCCAACTTCTACCATAACTCATATAATGCTGTGCACTCAAAGCTCACTCAAAACTGCTGATTAACTAGGGTTTTGCCACCGGTAAACTCCTTATAGGCAAGAAATGTGTCAGTTTGATATTTGACCCTCCCAAGAGTCTAGTGCAGTGCATTCATTCAATAGTATTTATTGAGCGCTTACTATGTGCAGAGCACTGTACTAAGTGCTTGGAATGAACAAGTCGGCAACAGATAGAGACAGTCCCTGCCGTTTGACGGGCTTACAGTCCAATCGACAGTGCATGGAACCAAGTGGACACTCAAAAAATGTTGCTGCTGCTATTACTAAATCAGTAAAACAGAACTAGTAGCACTCAGGTTATTGCAGCAGTTACTTGACTTATGAAAGGGAAAACATAGCTTACAGTAATTGCACCTTAATAATAATAGTATTTGTTGAGCTCTTATTATGTGACAAACACTGTTCTGAGTGCTGGGGTAGATTGAACCGTAAGTTAGTCACGTTAGACACCCTCCCTGTCCCATATAGGGCTTGCAGGCTAAGTAGGAGGGAGGGCTGGTATTGATCGGCATTTTATTCATTCATTCATTCAATAGTATTTTTTGAGCTCTTACTATGTACAGAGCACTGTACTAAGCGCTTGGATTGTACAATTTGGCATTTTACAGATAACACTGAGGCGCGGAGACGTGAAGTGACATGCCCGAGGTTACGCTGCAGACAGTTGGCAGATCCGGATTAGAACCCAGTTCCTCCAACTCCCAGGCCTGTGCTCTTGCCACTAGGTCATGCTGCTGTTCAGTTTCCTCTGATTTTTCAGGGTGCTTTTGTACCCTACAGAGCATAGTTTTGTAACGGAATGACTTGGATCTTTCAAATGATCATTCAAACACAGATTAGCAGCACTATTTAATTAGCCCTCATCTTATGATTTTTGGCAACTGCATATATATTTTCTTTCCATAACTCTTCCCCATAGAGGTGCGCTATGGATCTCATAGTATCCATTTCATTAGATCAGAAGCATCAAACAAAAGCGCAATCCTAATTTTTCTTTGCTTGAAAACGTCTACATTCTCAGAGTCGATTGTATTTTCCTCATTTATACGGTGCCTGCCATAGGGTAACCATCGTAACTGTACCTTTTTTGGTACGACCGTCAGAAATGAGTGAATTGAGTGGAGCATTGATTTGACTAAGTATGGAATTTCTTATTTAGGCAGTGTAATAGAGTTTCCATCAGTCTTGGAGTGCCTTAGATGACCAGTTAATTGAGGTCATTGGGCAGTCTTTTGCTGCCCCTGAAATTCTTGTGTTTTTCTAGATGGGTGGGTCAACGTGAACCATCGTTCAGGAGCTTCCAACTCTTCCGGAGGTTGGGACAACGGGGTGGCCTGAGTTATTCAGAGCCTTGATTGAACTGAGATCTCGGGATCCTGCAGGAAACTGATAGGTGAAGATCTGTTCTCAGCCTGACACACATCATTCTGTTCACCAAGCCCAAACCAACTTCCAGGGTGGGGGGCCAGGTGATTTCCAGCACTTCTTTACAAGAACACGAAAAATTGTTCAGTACTTTTGGACTGTTATTCCCAGCGAAGCTTGCACGCTTGACGGACTAGGACACTTACGCCAAGTTCCATCTGCTCACGTGTAGAGAAAAGATAGGGAAATTCTCCCTGGAGTTCTCACCCTTCAAAGACCGGCTTGGGCCTGATCCTGAGTCACCTCTTTGCTGTCTAGACCTGGTTATGTCAGAAATTGATCAGGAATCAGAGAATCCTTTAATTCTCTTCTGAGAAAACTGGCAGTCTCCGGCAGTCTCTGATCTGTGATCAGTCAGTGGTATTGAAGCAACCTGGGCTAGTGGAAAGAGCATGGGCCTGGGAGTCAGAGGACAAACTGGGAAACTGAGGTACAGAAAAGTATATTTGGCAGAGTTGGGATTAGAACCCAGGTTTCTCAACTGTAAAATGAGGATTATTTATCCTGTGAGCTCCGCATGGGACAGGGACTGCGTCCAACCCGATTAACTTTTATCTACACCAGTGCTCGGTTCAGTGCCTGGCACTGCCTGGCCTCCCCCAACTAGACTGTAAGCCCGTCAGTGGGCAGGGACTGTCTCTATCTGTTGCCGAATTGTCCATTCCAAGCGCTTAGTACAGTGCTCTGCATATAGTAAGCGCTCAATAAATACTATTGAATAAATACGTTACTACTATTAAAAGGCCTACAAGTCTTATGGAGCCCAAGATGACTAAGCCGAACAGAACACCAGAAAGTCCAATTTGACCAAATGTGGATCAGACTGAATCGGAAGCGGTCCGAGTCTCGCAGAGTAGACTGCGTCTATGTAGCTTAGAAGCCTGGGTGGAGTTCAAAGAGCACAACCTCACCTGTCGTGCAGGGTTCCCTGGAAGGGAGCCAAGCCCCATTTTGGATTTCATATCCAAATTTGAGTTGACATTCAAGTGCAGTGGTCTAGGACTTGGTGGACCAGGCCCCAGGTAGGTGGTGTAGACAGTTGCCAATGTAGGATGTCTGCGACAACTGGGAGCTACAGATAGGTATCTAGCAGCCGTTTTGTAAGCTGCCTGGGGCCTTTTGGAGGTATGTGGTACAAAACCCTATTTATTGGAGAATGAATATGTACTGGTGTGATTTTAAAAAGCAACACCCAAAATTTCATGGAATTTCTGGGATTGATTACGTGGGGAACAGGTGGTGGCAAATGTGGAGTTTCAGAAAGGGAGGATTTCTGTAATTCTTTTGTAAAGCCAAAGTAAATTTTGGGGCTGAAATCCTTGAAGAGCTAAGATAATTATTTTTATTTATTTTTACTTGTAAAAAAAAAAAACCCAAAAGGCTGTCTTTCCCCTGTGCCTCGCACCTCCCTTCCTTTGTCCCCTGCTTTCACCTCCTGGAATGGAACTGATGTTTTATCTAGAGATATTTATATGCCCTCTCTGGGGGACAGTTTTGCATTCTTTGAAATAGGATGTGAAGGAGGGAGCCAGTAGGTTAGGATTGGTTTCATGGTGTTCTTTCATTTGTTCAGAGGTATTTATGGAGTGCCTATTATATGCAAAATGCCATACTAAGTGCTGAGAAAAAAAAATAAAATAAAACTTGGGATGATAAGTAAGACCTCCCAGGAATCAACCAATCTGTGGTATCTATTGAGTGCTTACTGTGTATTATATTTAAGTGAGAGATTAGAGTATCTACTCTCACTCCCTCTTACACTGTACTAAGTGCTTGGGAGAGTACAATACAACAGAATTAGCAGACAGAGAATTCCTAGTTTTATTTGGAAGGGAGAGGTCACCCAAAGATCACCCAGGATCCTGGAAATATTAATGTCCTAGAAATGCTTGAGAATTGATTCGTTAATACTGAGGGAAGGGTGACAGAGAAAATTAACAGAAAATAATAGTTCGAAGCAAAGGACACAGGAGAAAAATGAGCATAGCGACCTCAGTTCTCCAAAAGAGCTGATTGGAATCGGGAAGGCCTTTCCCAGGTTTTTCAAGAGTAAAATCAGCTGCTATTACTAGCACACATCAAATCTCAGAATTGTGGCTCAAGTTTTTCCTCATTGATGGGTTTCTTGCACTTAAAAAACATTTATTTTCAAACCACCCTACCCTTGGAAACTCCAAATGCGGTAATTTTTATAAATAGTTTTTCAGATTATGGGAGCCCAGTGTCCCCTGTGTAAATGACTATTGTACAGCAAAAGACATTTTTTAAATTTGTGGAACATAGGAAAATAAGGTATTCTTTGCTTCACCCTTTTGTTTCAGGGTATTTTAGGTGATGATTAGATCAGAGCTACTTCTTTTTTTTACTCATTTGAGTGCCTTCCATTTTATTTTTTAGTGTGATGAATGTTGTGAAGGTGATAATATTTTTTCTATTTCGGCTTCTGCAGCTAGCTGTAACTTCAGTTTTTGGTTATCCCTCATGTTATCGGGAATAATATTTCCGAAACACCTGCTTGATGACATTCGCTTCCAACATTTCCTGTAGGCCCAGGATCATTTCAACAACCTAGAAGGTTCAGCAATTTCCCAAGGGTAAATTTAAATCCACTAAAGGGACAAAGTTCCATTTATATTTAATAAGTGAGAGAATAGAGTATCCACTCTCAATCCCTCTTTAAAGTCTCTAACAGGACTTTGGATGCCATGTTGTATTGTTATATTGTGTTCTCCCAAGCGTTTAGTCCAGTGCTCTGCACATAGTACGTGCTCATTGATGCCCGTCTACTTGTTTTGTTGTCTGTCTCTCCTCTTCTAGACTGTGAGCCTGCTGTTGGGCAGGGATTGTCTCTAGTTGTTGCCGAATTGTACTTTCCAAGCACTTAGTACAGTGCTCTGCACCCAGTAAGCGCTCAATAAATACAATTGAACGAATGATTGATGTATGAAGATTACTTGACAGGGAGAAAATGGTGGCCAAAGGAAGGCCTTCATTTTGTTTCCAGGCGCTTCAGGATCTCTTAGACTAGAGATGCAAACAGACTTGAAAAGAAGTCAGGAGCCTAAAAGAGGTCAGGGGAAGAATTACAGCCAGAATTTCAGTTTCCCATCATTTCGTCTAATATAAATTAGGCATAAAATATGGGTTTCTCCTTCCCACAGACAGGTCACGGTTCCAAGGCGGTTAAGCTGTCTTCATGTGCCTGGGTGGCTGCTGCAGCAGAAGCATAATTTAGCAATATGTTATCTCAGTTGTACTGGTTTCAAAAAATAAACAAGTGCAGAAATTTTAGTGCTCTACTCCCCCTGCTAGGAAGAATACAAGTAGTGAGGTCCTAAAAATGAGTATTTTACAGTAGAAGCTGTTTGCTAATAATTGGCATCTTTTGGGTAGCCATCCTTTTGGTCCCGATGACTATTTAAATATTCCCCAATATTCAAAAGTTACATTGTCCCAGCCCCTTTAACGGTGATATTCCCTCATACTTCCCCAGCCAAGCCCCCCTCTTCTTTCAGTAGGCTAAGAAAAATAAAGAGCTGCTTGTAGTATGCAGATTCGAATTCCCCGTGAACACTTAAATAAGGGAGTTGAAAGGAGAAACAAAAATGCATTAAATCTGCCCCATTCGTCTTTCAGGTCCTTGGCATATGATATTTTTTTAGCTGCCTTTTAATCATTCCAACCTTTGGAACAGAATTAGTGTTCAGGATCACTTTGGACAATGATCTGGAGAAATCATTTTAAACAACTGGAATACTAGCCTCACTAAAACCACATTTTTCAGGGGTCATTCTTGAAAAATGCTTCATTTCGAGAGTTAAGCAGAAGCAGAGACCCCTTGAAATAAACCAATTCAAGATCGTGTTCTGGGGGAGGGGAGGGGGTGTGTGTATTTAAGAGAAGCAGCATGACTCAGTGGACAGAGTCCAGGCTTAGGACTCAGAGGTCATGGGTTCTAATCCTGGCTCCGCTACTTGTCAGCTGTGTGACTTTGGGCAAGTCACTTAACTTCTCTGTGCCGCAGTTCCCTCATCTGTAAAATGGGGATCCAGACTGTGAGCCCCAAGTGGGGCAACCTGATTACCTTGTATCTCCCCCAGTGCTTAGAGCAGTGTTAGGCACATAGTAAGCGCTTAACAAATATCTTCATTATTATCATTGTATATATATATATAACTGTATATATATGAATGTATATATAAATATATAAAATGGAATTTTGTAAGTATGTATATGTGCATATATATATATATATATATATATATATATATGAAAATGGAATTTATGCTCTGTATTCTAGTTTTCCCCTAACCACACATCCAGCAGACTGACCAGGAGTCCTAAAGGGCATTTCTCTGTCTCCCTGGATCTAGGGGACCAGGTCCCGATGCAGCTGTTTGTTTGAAATCCTGCTCACCAGGAGGAGCAGGGCTTCAAATTGCTTCCAACAGGATTTAGTTAGGAGAGCTCTGCCTCTGCAGGATTTTACCTGAGAAACTCCTGATTTCATTGTTCTATAAATACAGGTGGCAGGGGAGGGAAAACACACTCGTGGGTTTTTTAATTTCTTTGTAGCTTCTCAAAATAACATTTTAATTAGAGGTGGCAAGAAAACCCACAGTTGACCTCTGTTCTCCATTCCTCTGTATTTTAGCTCTATATACTGTACGACTGCTATTCCCTGTGTGGGACAGGGACTCTGTCCGATCTGCTTCTCTTATATCTACCCCAGTGCTTAGAACAGTACTTGACACGTGGCAAGTGCTTAACAAGTACCAGAATTGTTATTTAAAAAGTTGAAAACCTGCATTCTGAATGGAAGCGTAGCTTTAATAGCAGAACGTGATCCTTTTATTGTGAATATGAAAATGGTGTAGGCTCTAGACTATAAGTGTGTTGTGCGCCCGGTTAGTCTACCAATATTTCTTTGTATCGTACTCTCTCAAGCACCTAGTACGCAGTAAATGCTCAGTAAATGCCACTGGTTGGCTGTGATGCCATAATTGATGGTCCTCAAAGACATAATATCCTGGAACCAAAATGAGTTGAAATTCAGGGGTTTCCTAATTTAGGCAACTGGGACCAAAAGAGTTTGGCAGATGGTGTTTTTAAAAACGGTTTTATAGCCGGTTTAATTCAATGACTTCAGCCACCCTAGTTTATGAAGTCTTTGTAAAATCAAAGGCCATTAGTGGGTAAGAGAAATAAGGGTGGAATGATAGTCTGAAAGTGGGAAAAGAGAACTAATTAGGGCTTGGAAAGCTGTCCTAATGAGGGAGACGGATGCACGGTCATGCATCTAAACTACAAAGTTGTAGAAGCTTATAACAAACTTACCTCCTTCCTGGGGATCTGCTTGGAGAAACCGGGCCAACTAGGTCAGATCTGAGAAGGTTTCAAAGTCTGAAATGACCACAGGAGTCCAGGACAGCTGATGGGAAAGAATGTAGGTTTCTTCTACCTGCAGTGTTGGTTCAAGCTGTGCGTGATGCTTACTAGTACTTATCGTGTTCCAAAAATGAGCCCCATTTCTTTTAGTCTAGATAAGTAAATGTTCCAGAGTCAATCAAATTTGGAGGATCTAAGCAAATTCAGCAATCTGCTCAGCACTATGAGTGCCCTGGGAAGCTCCATGCTAGGCTGTTCTGTGAAGTCTGAAGTCACCCAGATCACAAACATTTCCTTAAATGCTGAGATACCAGACTGCTGAGTTGGAGTGTATTGAGATTTTGGAAGCCTGTAACCAAGTTAGGAAATATACGTGGCCCAGAATATGAAACATTGTGTTAGCCATGCATTGTTCTCTACGGTCACATCTCCTCCGAAAGGCCTTCCCCAATTAAGCCCTCCTTTCCCCGACTCCCTCCCTTCTGCGTCATCTTTGGACCTGTACTAGTCCCACCCACATCACTTATGTTACTTATCCATAATTGATTCATTTCTATTAATTTCTGTCTCGTCCTTTAGACTGTAAGCTCGTTGTAGGCGGGAAACGTGTCTATTAACTCTCTTGTATTCTCCCAAGTGCTTAGTATGGTGCTCTGCACATAGTAAGTTCTCAGTCAATACCATTGATGGAAGAGACATAATACCGTCTTCTCAAAAAGCATTTTGAAAAGTGTCAGGTCTCCTATGATGTGGTAGTGTCTTTGAAGAACGTTTTGATTTGGGAAAAAACTACGGTACATTTCTCATGCCTTAACCAACACCATGCACATGTGCACAACTGTTCATTCGTCCACTTGGTCCAACTTGTGGATCGGGTTACGTTCAGACAGGCGTACATTGTAGCAAGAAGGCTTCCTAATTCTTCACAAACATTCTGTCCAAATTGTGTAATAAAGCAAGTGCTATGGCAAAGCTAATTTTCTAAATCTGAACTAATTGTACAAGTCCCTGCGACCGTTCACATAAAGAGTATGGTTTTAAAAAATTTAATAAATAGACTTGTTCTCCCTCGCCACATTATCTCTCTTATTCAGGACCTCCCAAAGGACCCTAACTCCTGCCCCCAACGGCCCATGGTAAGAAATGATTGTTTCTGGCTGAACTGATGGAAGGGAGAAGACACTTAATATTTCTCATCAATTAGCTGTTCCTGTTAATGTTGTAGAACCCAGACACTAAACGTATAATCCCTGCATGATGACCGTAAATACCAGGTCATGTTCAGATAGGAATTGGGAGGTTTCTTCTTGCCAATACGTTGGCTCCCCAGATTCTTTGCGGGTAATTTGAGACAGCTTTTATCATTTCCACAGGCCACGGTGCAGATGTGAAGTGTGTAGACTGGCATCCAACAAAAGGATTGGTTGTGTCTGGAAGTAAAGACAGTCAACAGCCAATCAAGTTCTGGGATCCAAAGACTGGGCAGAGCCTTGCCACGCTGTAAGTGATGAAACCTAAATTTGAACCACGATTTACGGAGCCCGGCTTTAATTTTTATCCCCCAGATTTTAATGGAACTCCTCTTCTGCTCCGTTTCCGTATGTAGTTCAGGAAGCTTTTAAGTTTAAGTAGATACTCTTTTCTTTTGTAGAATGTTTGGAATCATATGTATATGCAGGGTCTAACACAGCATTTTCAGTTGGATTGGTTTAATGCTATCCAGGGGAGTGTTAATATTCAGAGTTATGGGGCTCTTTCACCAATACATTGTGTTTTACCGTAAGATTTGAACATTCTTTCTCAAAAAATCTACCGATAATCTACCAACGTGACATTGTATTCATAGTCCAGTCTAATCATGACTAATGACAGTGCCAAATTTCGCTGTTGGAGTCACGGAGATAAATATTATTTGGCGACTATTGGTTTCATTGCAACCTATTTGCTCAGTTTTGCAGCACAGTGTTTCCATAGTGTAGCTTTTATATCGTTGAAGTAAATTGTGTCTGAATTGAGGAGAACTAAGGATTAATGTAGGCTAGATTTTCCTTTTTCATAAAACACCAGGTTTTGCAGTCCCATATCTCAACTTTTAATTTTTCTGCTACTCTGACTAGTTCTCTGAGCTATTTTAAGACTTTCGCAGAGCGTAAAAGGTGACTTTGAAAATTGAGGCATTTTTCCACTTTCAATCCATGCAAATAGGATTTAGATTGAGCTCTGTATCAATCACTCAAAGGTATTTATTTAGTGCTTACTATGTACAGAACACTGTACTAAGCACTTGAGAGTTCAGTACAACAGAATTAGCAGACACCTTCCATGCCCATCTAGACCTTCAGTTAAACCTCTGACAGTCTTGATATGGATATTTTTGAATAAGTGTTGATTGCATTGAATGTATTATATTTGGCTTTATTTTTAATCTTAGCTTTTTTTTTTCTTTTTGGTACTCTGTTTCCAGACATGCCCACAAAAACACAGTAATGGAAGTGAAGTTAAATCTCAATGGCAATTGGCTGCTAACCGCATCACGTGACCACCTCTGTAAGCTTTTCGATATCCGAAATCTAAAAGAGGAGCTACAGGTCTTTAGAGGGCACAAGAAAGAAGCCACAGGTCTGCCGTCTCTTAGCCTCATTATTATAATAATAAAGTTGTGAGATTGTATATAGCAACCGTAATTGATGGTGTTTAACAGTGATCCGTGTTGGGGAGTTACCCTACCTCTCCTGGCTCTAATTTTAAGTCTCCGCTTTTCAGCTGTGGCCTGGCATCCTGTCCATGAAGGTCTTTTTGCCAGCGGAGGATCCGATGGATCTTTACTGTTTTGGCACGTTGGGTATGTAACCTTTATGGTTTGCAGGGAAAATTGGAGTGTGCCCACCTAAGGAACCATGTACAACAACTTCAGTGCACCAAAGGAATTTTTAGGACACTTAGCTGACATGCTGTGATTCCATCCCTTTATGTACGCTCGTTGTTCCTGAGCAGTTGGTGGAATTACTGGTTTTTGGGAGAATGAGCCCCAGCAGGACAAATACAGGGTGGAGAAGAAGAATCTGACATCTTTCCATGTTATAACATAAGCTAAGAAAATTCTAGCAAATAGAATTTCTAGCTTTAGGGAATTGCCAGTATGATCTTTGTATTTGGTAAAATACAAAAAAAATAGTTTTTGATAGTGAATTTTCAAAACAGTAATTTTGACTGGGTTAGGGACAAGCATGAGAAAAGATCATTTGTTTCTTGGGAGAGTGTGTGTGTGTGTGTGTGTGTGTGTATGTAAATCAAATCATCCTTTAAATAGTGCCTGTTCGAAATTTGTTTCAGGGTAGAGAAGGAGGTGGGAGGAATGGAAATGGCACATGAAGGAATGATTTGGAGCCTGGCCTGGCACCCTCTTGGACATATTCTGTGCTCCGGATCAAATGACCATACCAGGTAATTTTAAGAGCTAAAAATACTTTCAAGGACTCTTTTTTTTTTTTTTACAAGATGTGGCACACCCTGTAAAAGGACTGAGTGGCCTTGGGCCAGCGTATACCATTTTATAACTATATTTAATGAGGAGTCCTTTTGGCTTTCAAAACCAACTAGATTAAATTAACTCACATTTGAAATGGTTAGAAATCGCCCTACAAGTCCCTCAATATTGCCATATTTCACAAGGACTGTGAATTCACCATTTTGATTTTTTTTTTGAAAGGGTAATATCTCCAAAGTAGATGATCATTTTTGTACTGCATGTCCCTTAAGGGGTTTTTAGACTGGTGAATGGAATAATAATGTTGTTTTGTTCTAATGTTGTTTTTCCTGAAAACTCCTTTACATATCTTTAATCATTCCATCTTTCAAAGACTGGTAGCAGATACAGCTGCTTCCCTTTTGTCCATGACATACGCTGCGTCATAGGGATCTGAAGCAATTCAATCACTGCCAGCCAGATGACTTGCTAGAAAATGTGATTAACACGCATGCATGGCAATATGCAGGTTTCTTTGGGTAGTAATATAGTAGAGCTGTAGATTATTCCTGTTGGAGCTTCTTCGTCCAGTGTTTTGCTCCAGTGTTTTGCCAAAGTTTAACTGACAATCTTTTAGATTGTTTTCTAAAGAGCCCGGGCTTGGGAGTCAGAGGTCATGGATTCGAATCCCAGCTCTGCCACTTGTCAGCTGTGTGACTGTGGGCAAGTCCCTTCACTTCTCTGTGCCTCAGTTATCTCATCTGTAAAATGGGGATTAACTCTGAGCTTCACGTGGGACAACCTGATTACCCTGTATCTACCCCAGTGCTTAGAACAGTGCTCTGCACATAGTAAGCTTTTACCAAATATCAACATTCTTCTTATTATTATTATCTCTAGCATACGTTTCAGGGGTGCAGTGATGTTATCAATACTGGCTAGAACTTTTGGTATTTGTTGACTGGGGAAACCGGGCACCTCATCAAACCTAATACCAGGGGTCCTGGAATGCTGGTCATTGCTTTAGTATATCCCTGAAGTGTGCTGAGCATCAGAGACAGGATTTTTCCTCTTCAGATGGGGCTGGAGTGCCCTTGCACATTCTGAATATGAGTGGATTTTTTAAAATGGAATTTGTTAAGAACTTCTTATGTGCCAGGCACTGTACTAAGCACTGGAGTAGATATAAAATAATCAGATTGGACCCAGGTCTTACTCACAGTCTTAATCCCCATTTTCCAGACGAGGTAACTGAGGCCCAGGGAAGTTAAGTGATTTACCCAAGGTCCCATAAAAGACAAGTTGCAGAGCCAGGATTAGAAACCTGGTCCTCTGACTCCCAGGCCCATGCTCTTAATAATAATAATAATAATGTAGGTATTTGTTAAGCACTTACTATGTGCAGAGCACTGTCCTAAAGTGCTGGGGTAGATACAGGGTAATCAGGTTGTCCCACGTGAGGCTCACAATCTTCACTCCCATTTTCCAGATGTGGTAACTGAGGCACTGAGAAGTGAAGTGACTTGCCCAAAGTCACATAGCTGACAGGTGGCAAAGCCGGGATTAGAACCCATGACCTCTGATTCCTAAGTCCGGGCTCTTTCCACTGAGCCACGCTGCTTCTCTGCCGCTTGAGATGGCAAGTGGAAAACACTACTAGATAGAGGGACAGATTGAGTTTGTGGAAAATGGGTAAACTGTAGAACATTGTGAAGTTTTCTCAGATACTGTAAGTATTGATCTTTGTCCCCCGACGGCTGAGCCATAAACTGGATTCTGTGTTTTGACTTTGAGGTATGTCGTTGAATCTGGCCTGATTTTACTGAAGGTGATATTAGTATTGTAGATCTTGGTGGACATTGCCACTATGTCATTTCCTTTTCGTCCACTGGTAATATCAGGATAGTAAGATTGCTTCTCGATTTTTGTTCAAGGCTGAGCCTCTTTTAAGAGCCGTCTTAAAGATGTCCTTTAAAAGCGGACAAAATGAAAACTCAAACTTGGCACCCATCAAAATTCTGGAGTCTCTCTGTGATCTCATCGTATATTCACACCCCCAAATATCCCTAAATAATTAAGAATCTGCACGAACATCCCTCCCCATTCTATTCTTAGATTGTGAGGGGGACCAAGGGGCCACATCTGCATTTCATCTGCTTACTTTTGCCGTGGTGCTTAGTATTAACGTTTTGCATACAGACAGCTAATAAATATTTTAACTGCTATAACTAAGAATAATTATGACACTAAGCATTTACTACATTCTAAGATATGAGGTCAATACAGCATGATCGGGTCAGACATGTACCCTGTCCCACATTATATTACTGTGTTATTACCGATATGTGATACTGATGGTAAAAGTTCAAAGTTGTCATCTTACAGAGAAGCAGAATGGCGTAGTGGATAGAGCATAGGCCTGGGACTAAGAAGGTCGCGGGTTCTTATCCCAGCACCCCCACTTGTCTGCTGTGTGGCCTTGGGCAAGTCACATCACTTCTGTGCCTCAGTTACCTCATCTGCAAAATGGGTATTGAGACTGTGAGTCCAACACAGGACAGGAATACCGCTTTTATCCACCCCAGCGCCTTAGTACAGTACCTGGCACAAAGTAAGTGATTAACTGATACTGTGTTTATTATTATTACTACCAAGGGGTTTTCTTGAAAAGTAAGAAATCTGAAGAAATTGAAGAGCAAGCAGAGATATTATGCTTGAATGTGTATTTTATCTCTTATATTATGCAGAGAAAGAGGGAGGTTTTCATACCTACAGTTATTGTCAATCCCCATCTGTTTTTATTTTAAAGCAAATTCTGGACTCGAAATAGACCTGGTGATAAAATGCGAGATCGTTACAACCTAAACCTGCTGCCTGGAATGTCAGAAGATGGAGTGGAATACGGTAAAGGTCTTTCTCCCCAGACTCCTTTTACTACTACATGATAATAATATCATTTATTCTGCGCTTACTCTGTGTCAAGCACTGTTTTTCGCTCTAGGGCCCAGTTAATCAGGTGGGACCCAGTCCCTATCCCACACGGGGCTCACGGTTTAAGGAGAAGGGAGAATGCCTGTTAAATTCCCAATTTACAGATGAGATAACTGAGGCACGGTGAAGTTAAGTGACTTGCCCAAGGTGAGGCCAAAAACAGTTGGCAGAGCCAGGATTAGAAGCCAGGTCCTCTGACTTCTAGACCCATTCACTTTTCATGAAGTTATTCTTAAATTTAAGATCTTGTTGGCTGTTTTAAATAGCTCCCTAAAATTTGTTTCCACCCTGCAGTTCAGATACCCAAATATAGTTTATCGAGTATGAGATGGAGAATAGCTCCGTGAACTCCAATGAATATCATCCGTCAGTCAATCAACCAATTGTATCTACTGAGACCTTACTATGTGCAGAGCACTGTACTAAGCACTTAGGGGAGTGCAATATAGCAAAATTGGTAGGTGCGATCCCTGCCCACGGAGAGTTTGCGGTCTAGAGGGGGAGGTAGACATTGAAATAAATTACGGATACGTACATAAGTGTTGTGGGATTTAGGGTGGGTGCATAAAGGGACAAATCCAAGTCCAAATCCAAGGGCCAGAAGGGAAAGGGAGAAGGGGAAACGAGGGCTTACCTGGGGAAGGTCACTTGGAGGAGATTTGATTTTCATAAGGCTTTGAAGTTGGGGAAACTGGTGGTCTCTTGGAGTTGAGGAGGGAGGGAGTTCTACACCAAAGGCAGGACGGTGAAATGGAAGAAATTTGAAAAAGAACGTCTTCCTCTAATCAGAACATCTGCTAAAGCGAGCACATTTTCATCCACAGATGACCTCGAACCCAATAGCCTGGCAGTGATTCCAGGAATGGGGATACCCGAGCAGTTGAAACTAGCCATGGAACAAGAGCAGATGGGTAAGAACGAGAAATCGGGCCTACAGGTTCATTGTCCGAAGCTTTGTAAGCATTGACTTTTGGAGCCATTTTATCTCTTTTATTGTGCATAGAAAATTGTGAGTAAAATAAGCCACAGTACCATGCACTGACATAGGTTTCAAAAATGTTCCTGATACCATCCCAGTGGGATGGCTAGCTCTTCCATGTAGAAACAGACAGGCATTTTTTTAGGTGTGAACACATGCCAATTGTTTCTCTTCTTGATTTCAGGAAAAGATGAATCAAATGAAATTGAAATGACAATTCCGGGTTTGGATTGGGGAATGGAGGAGGTGATGCAAAAGGATCAAAAGAAAGTGCCACAGAAAAAGGTTCCTTACGCAAAACCTATTCCAGCTCAATTTCAGCAAGTGAGTACTAAGCAACCCTGTGATAGTCTGGAATTAAAAAACCATAACTGGTAGAAATTCAATGTCATTGCAGTCCTACCTTGGCTGTGGCATAGCAGTGAAACAGAGCATATAATCGATTTGGTCTTTTTAATAATAATGTTGGTATTTAAGTGCTTACTATGTGCCAAACATAAGCACTGGGGTAGAAGAACAATTTCTTAATCGGTCCCTCGTCACAACTGCCTAACCAAAATGCATTACCTTTTCCGGCAGGGCTTGGCCTTACCCCACAGTTGATTCCCGACAACTTCATCAAAGTAAGTAGTCTCCAAGTAAGTCAGAACCAGTTTTCTCACAGGAAAAAAGTTTGTAAAAGGAGACTGGATCCTGAACCAACGTCGGATACACTATTTCTAAAATATTTCTTGAAATATTTCTAGGTAGTTGTTATTAAAGAGAATAAAACATAAAGTTAAATTCCTTTTAAGCCAGGGACCGTATCCTAGTTTGTCAGTCAAATGCTAACAAAAATTCATTATCTCTTTCATTTTTTGTTTGACATCAGTGACCCACAAGAAAACTTTTTGGTCACAAGCATAACATTTATCATTATGCACAGTTCAACCCACTATCCACATTTGTTTTATTCCTGTTAGGACCCTCCTACTCAAACCACAGCATCAAGCAGTTCCCTCCCTCTTACCGAGTAGCAGAAAGAGGCAGATAGATCTGAGAGTCCTCCATCAGACTACCACCCATCTTTCCCCTTACATCCTTGTTATAGCTCCAATTTTAACTTCTCACCTTCGCGAAGAACTGAAAGCCTTTGTGGCAACCCCTAGGTCATGCACCACAGCTGACATCCAAGGTTGTTGTGGTTTTCTTCTAGTCTTCACCCATCTCAGTGCAGTGATATTCCCTACTAAGTCTAGTTTTATAAGGCAGTCTTCAATTTTTGACCGTTTGAGATGTGTCGAAGGGCTCTTTCAACAGTTCTAAATTTATGCCCGCTTGGGAGCGTACACTTGTTCCTTCACGGCACTTGGTCTGGGGATGGCGGGCCAGCACCGGAGCCAGGGCAATGGGAAAATCATTTTAAAAATTGCAACTGGGGCAAGGCGAAAGGGGTGAAAGTTTCAAGAGGGCTGGGATTGGAGCAGGTTGGGATGGCGGGGAGGGGGAGTGGTTATCTGTTATCCAGGCAGAGTCACAGGAAAGGGTTGATAGGTCCATTTCTCTTCCAATAACTTAAAAGCTGGCTACCCTTGTCACAGAACCTCTCTGACTCAACATACACCCAGTTCTCGTAAAATACTTCTCTGTCTCAACATGGACCCAGTTCTCATAAAATACAAGAATTGCATTCTTGAAAAACTCCCCCTGTGTGTACTCACAGGTCTCCAAAGCCATGTGCATGCTTAGAAACCATTTATTCTAACACGGACGTCCAAGCAGGCTTGTATTGGTGGACAGACATTTTCTAATTCCCTGACGGCAGTGTCACCAAAACGCCTGCTCTAACAGAACCAGACTTGTCGCTTGTAGTTCTTGAAGTACAAAAACTTACAGCTCTATCGCTCATCCATAATTGATTAAGTGTATAGTTCTGGGCAATTTAGGTAGAAATAGTGTATCCGACCTCGATTCAGGATCCGGTCTCCATTTATAAACTTTTTTCCTGTGAGAAAATTGGTTCTGACTTACTTGGCGATTACTTACTTCGATGGAGTTGTCGGGAATCAATTGTGGGGTAAAGCCAAGCCTGCCGGAAAAGGTAATAGATTTTGGTTACGCAGTTGTGACGAGGGACCGATTAAGAAACTGTTCTTCTACCCCAGCGCTCAGAACAGTGCTCGGCACACAGTAAGGACTTAACAGATACCAACATTATTATTATTATTAATCTTGTAAATCTGTGCTGTTCACATGATTCTAAGCTCCCCGTGGGCGGGGATCATGTCTGTCAACTGTATTGTATCGTATTCTCCCAAGTGCTTTTAGTAAAGGCTCAGTAAATGCCATCGATTGTTTTAACTTTTTTCAATTTGCTATCTATCCTACTTAGGCTTGGATGCAGAATAAGGTTCCAATTCCTGCCCCCAATGAAGTACTGAACGACAGAAAGGAGGATATTAAATTGGAAGAGAAGAAAAAGACCCAAGCAGAAATCGAACAGGAAATGGCCACACTTCAATACACAAATCCACAGCTTTTGGAGGTACGTTAAGAGCTTTGGGGCTACCGGCAAGTTTTTGTGAATCCAAAAAATTAGGGAGGGGAGGGAATACAAGGAGGACCAGGATCTGTATTCCAGGGACCTGTCTTAGACAATATTAAACAGGAGAGAGCCTTACTGGGAGCCTCCAAAAAAATCATTCATTCAATAGTATTTATTGAGTGCTTACTATGTGCAGAGCACTGTACTAAGCACTTGGAATGTACAATTCGGCAACAGATAGAGACAATCCCTGCCCAGTGCCGGGCTCACAGTCTAATTGGGGGAGACAGACGGCAAAGCAAAACGGAACAAAACAAAAACAAGACAATATTATCACGATAAATAGAATCAAGGAGATGCACACCTCATTAGCAAAATAAATAGGGTAATAAATAATATATACAAATGAGCACAGTTCTGAGGAGAGGGGGAGGAGCAGGAGGGGAGGGGGAGCAGAGAGGGAGCAGAGGGAAAAGGGGAAGCTCAGTTTGGGAAGGCCTCTTGGAGGAGGTGAGCTCTCAGGGCTTTGAAGAGGGGAAGAGAGTTAGTTTGGTGGACTTGAGGAGGGAGGGCATTCAGAAAATGCAGAATTGTACCACCAACTTGCTGACTTTTAAAAATAATCTTTCTTTTATCCAATCTGGCAAAATGGTGCTTTCATTTTTATTTCTTTTGCCTACTTATAAAGTTGCTAGCCAGGAAAATTAGAGAGTGTTTAATTGGGTTCTAGATTCCAAGTCCAAGCTAAATATACCACACCTGCCCAACTAATCTATCAGCAGCTACAGTGAGAAGCAGTGTGCCCCAGTGCAGAGAGCATGGGCCTGGGATTCAGGGGAGTTAGGGGACCTGGGTTGCAGTCATGGTTCCACCACTCATCTGCTGGTTGGCCTTGGACAAGTCACTTCACTTGTCAATGCCTCAGTTACCTCATCGGTAAAATGAGGATTAAATGCCTGTTCTCCCTCTTCTTTAGACTGTGAGGTCTATGTGGGTTGGGCACTTTGTCCAGCTTGATTGTCAGGTATCGTCCCGAGCGTTTAGTACAGTGCTTGACGCATACTAGACGCGTAGTAAATACCACAGTTATCATTATTAATTCTTTTACCTAGGCAATATTGTTGAAATAGGAACTCCAAGTAGAATTCTTGCCTTTACCGCGTCGAACCTTGAGCAAATCGTGAAACAGAATTTCAACTGTAAAGTGGCTGCAGATTCTTGTTCCTTCCCTCTCTGTACTATATACTGTGGAGATTGAGGAGGTTTGACATTGCAAAAGAACTCTGATAGCCTTTGAAGAAACTTCTTATTACCCTCGTCGTCGTTATTGTTAAACGGGCATTGAACCACGTGTTTTTTTTGTTTTTAAACAGCAACTCAAGATCGAAAGACTCGCCCAGAAACAGGCAGAACAAGTTCAGCCTCCACCCCCAGGTGGCCCTCTGCTCGGACCCCAGCCCTTTCCGGGACAAGGCCCGATGTCTCAGATGCCTCAAGGTTTTCAACAGCCTCTTCCTCCTCAGCAGATGCCAATGAACATGCCTCAGATGGGACCTCCCGGTCCCCAAGGACAGTTCAGGCCCCCAGGCCCCCAGGGCCAAATGGGACCTCAGGGCCCCCCGTTACATCAGGGAGGTGCGGGCCCGCAAGGATTCATGGGACCACAAGGGCCGCCCGGACCCCAGGGACCTCCACAGGGACTGCAAAGGCCTCAGGATATGCATGGCCACCAGGGAATGCAGAGACACCCGGGCCCCCATGGACCAATGGGACCCCAGGGGCCGCAGGGAGGTTCGGGTCCTCAGGGTCACCTGGGACCCCAGGGTCCACCTGGTCCACAGGGGCACATGGGACCTCAGGGGCCGCCCGGCCCTCAGGGTCACCTAGGCCCACAGGGCCCACCCGGTGCTCAAGGAATGCAGGGGCCACCTGGTCCGAGAGGGATGCAAGGACCCCCACACCCTCACGGAATGCAAGGAGGACCGGGATCTCAGGGGATGCAAGGCCCTGTGTCCCAGGGACCGCTCATGGGACTTAATCCAAGAGGAATGCAGGGCCCCCCCGGGCCCCGAGATAACCAAGGTCCCGCTCCCCAAGGGATGATGATGGGTCATCCGCCTCAAGAAATGAGAGGACCTCACCCTCCGGGTGGACTGCTGGGACATGGCCCTCAGGAGATGAGAGGCATGCAGGGCCCTCCGCCCCAAGGATCAATGCTCGGGCCTCCGCAGGAAATGCGCGGGCTGCCGGGCTCGCAAGGCCAACAGGGCCCGCCTCAGGGCTCTTTGGTAGGACCTCCCCAAGGAGGCATGCAAGGCCCGCCGGGACCTCAGGGGCAGCAGAACCCATCAAGAGGACCCCATCCGTCCCAAGGCCCGCTACCGTTCCAGCAGCAGAAAACAGCCCTGCTCGGGGATGGCCCCCGGGCCCCCTTCAACCAGGTATACCTAGCGAAGTCGCCGAAGGCATGAGCGCTGTGAGAATGCGGTCATTTGCAGAAGGTGTGGTGCAGAAAGGAAATGAGAACCTTAAAATGTTTTTAGAGAGTGGTGGGAGCCGAGGGGACCGAGTGCCTTAATTATAGAGGGCAGAAGATGCCCGGTGTGGGAGAATTAATGGTGGAGAGGAAAGAAATGAAGTTGAGTGTGGTGAACCAAGATTCAGCATCAGCTTCGCCATCACTCATTAGGGTTGTCCTTCTTTCTAAAATGAGGCTCTTTTGGGAAAGAATCGTAATAAGTTGAGAGTGAGCAAAACAGGTAAAAAAATTCATGAATTGAAAGGAGACCGCTCCAAAACCTAACGAGGTCTTGGATAAGAAGCTGTTTCTTTTATTATGCGCTTTCCGATTTGCCCCTTGCTTGTTGTAAATGCTGGTTCACCCACGCGCAGATTTTGAAGACATCGTAGCTCATGCAAGAAGATGGTCTTTATTGAACTGGATGTTACATTTATTTTAGGAAGCTATGGATGAGTCTTAATTTGGGAGCAGTCTTTCCTGTGAAATGAAAAATTGTAAATTTCACTGTGTTACCTCCAAAGTAGCACCTGTAGGTTAATAGTTCTTGAGATCAGAGTTTTCATGGAAACTTTTAAGTGTATCGTACGTTTGGGGAGGAGTTATTCCTAACAAAAATACTTTTAAGAAGAAAAGCAACCGGGTTAGTTTCCTTTTTTGGCATTTCTCATTAGTGCTAATTCATTCATTCATTCAATCGTATTTATTGCTAATGAAAGTTTACTTTGTAATTAGAGCAAACACAACCCGGCGGTGTTATTGGCCATTATAGGGAAGCAGCGTGGCTTAGTCGTAAGACCCCGGGCTTGGGAGCCAGAGGTCACGGGTTCTAATCCCGGCTCCACCACTTGTCTGCTGTGTGGCCTCGGGCAAGTCACTGAAAATCTCTGTGCCTCAGTTCCCTCATCTGTAAAATGGGGATGAAGACTGTGAGCCCCACGTGGGACAACCTGATTACCTTGTATCTACCTCGGTGCTTAGAACAGTGCTTGGCACATACTAAGCGCTTAACAGATGCCATTATTATTATTGCATTCATAGTTAACCCACTTTGTAGATGAATTGCAGAGTCAGGTGGTAGACTAATGATGCATTCAGTGCTGTGAAATTATATACAAGTTTGTGGGTGCAATCTCATTATTAATGCAACAAGAATGTTCATGCATATGTGTCGGGCTCTTCTGGCAATAGTGTACCAAGCCTGCAACTCAAAACAATTTCCTTCCTAGTGCTACCTTTGACAAACTGAAAAGAGTCCAGAGAGAGAGCCCTGGCTTGACAGAGGCAGGCCTGCCCGTGCCAAGTGCTTAGCACAGTGCTGTGCACACAGAATGCGCTCAATAAATGCCATTGACTGATTGCTGGGTGCCAAGTCATGCTTGATTCTGGTTGTCACTCCCAGTTCCATTCCCTTCTCCCCTTCCCCCACCTCCATAATTTGTTGGCATCCTCAGGCAAGTACCAGGAGTCCTCGCTCTGAGTGCCAAAGAACCTTGCCAGCGTTCGGGCCCTTCTAAGAAATGATCTCCCGCCATCTCCCGCTTCCCAGCGTTCTAGGGAGCAGCGAAGCAGCGTCCCACTGCCGGTTGGATTTGGCCCTGAGTGTTTTCCATTAGTGGTGATGGTGGGCATTGAGTGCCAGCTGGTTGATTGGGGCATGGGGGCTTGGTGAGGCAAGGCACTCTGCACCCTCTCAGCAGCAGACCCTGCTGTGAACCGTCTCCTGGCAGTCAGCACTAATGCCGTGGACTTCATTTTCCCGCTTTATTACAAGAACTTAACTTCTTATCCCCTAACTTCTCTGTGCCTCAGTTCTCTCATCTGTAGAATGGGAATTAAGACTGTGAGCCCCACGTGGGACAACCTGATTACCTTGTACCTACCCCGGCACTTAGAACAGTGCTTAGCACAGAGTAAGCGAGTAACAAATACCAATATCATTATTATTATTATTATTGTTAAGTCAGACTTTCCTGCAGTCTGACTCGGCCCAGCCTGATTTCCCCGCGGCCTGGATTTGAGGACCTTGCCGATTTGGCTTCGAAGCCTTGCTGGCTTGATTTCTCATCTAACAAACTGAAGGGTTAGAAGGCTGAAGAGCAGCTGTATGTCTGATTTCTGGATGGGGGGCGGGGGTGGTGGAGAAGAGGAGATGAAACCGAGAGGGAGCGCTTCATCCAGAGCTTAGAAGAGGCAAAAAGATTTTCCACTCCCTCAGCGGAGTCTCATATATGCTTCCAGGCCGGGCTTGTGAGTGCTTCCTCGACTTGTAGCTTGATCAGGGAGTTGCTCTTCATGAAGCTCAACTCGAAGCTGCTTGTATGGTTACGGTCCCTCGAGGGCAGGGATCGTGTCTTTGAATTTTATTGTACTTTCCCAAATGCTTAATAATAATAATAACGATGGTATTTGTTAAGCGCTTACCATGTGCCAAGCACTGTTCTAAGCACTGGGGGAGATAAAGGGTTGTCCCACGTGGGACTCACACAGTCTTAATCCCCATTTTACAGATGAGAGAAGTGAGGCCCAGAGGAGTTAAGTAACTTGCCCAAAATAACACAGCTGACAACTGGCAGAGCCGGGATTAGAACCTACAACCTCCGACTCCCAAGCCCGGGCTCCTTCCCCTAAGCTACGCTGCTGCTCTGCCCCCAGGAGTAATTTAGTAAGTACTCTCGATCGATTGATTGATTTATTGACTGTCTTTTCAGGAAGGACAGAATCCTGGTCCTCCCCCACTGATCCCAGGACTGGGGCAGCAGGGATCGCAAGGTCGGATCCCCCCCCTTAACGCAGGACAAGGACCCGGTCCAAATAAAGGTAAATACCTGCCTTCTATAAAATGGATTGTCCATTATGATGGTGCAAGGAATCAGGGTTTTAAAATACTTGGTTCTTTCTGTACTTCCACGATAAAAAGAACATTAAAGAGTCCTTGGCTATAGAATGTGGTCAATCCGGTTAGGTAGCGGCTGTAATGATAAAAATGAACTCCAGACTTTTCTGTACGGTGACTTTGGTTTAGGTGGCCGTAAAGAAACCAACCCCACAAGGGAACTCGAAAACCACTTGATGACCACGATGATAATAGGCTTCTTCTAGGAGAGGTTTTCTTTTCACATAGCAAGTGCCAGCCCCGAGCGTGCAACAGTAAGGCTTGATTTCTTAATCGAGTTGAGAAACACTCTCCTGCTAAGGACTTCTTGAGGACTTCTTGGAAAATGAGGGTTTAGGGCTTGACCGAAACAGGATCAGGCATGGGATCTGAAACCCCTCAGTCGGGTGCACTGAACTACACAATTGGCAAAGAGGAAATAGGAAGTAGCCCCTTAGAAGAGAGGGCAGCAGGTTGGAAAATTAAGAGGCTAGCGCGCTATTACACATTGTTGCATAAGTGGTGCTAGAATGGGGGCTAAGATTTTTATGAGTAGAAGATAACGTTTTTCAAGGTAATGGGAAGTTGAGCCAAGTGGTTAGTCTGATATGGAATATATACCACCCCCCTTGTGAGAAACATTAGCCAACTGATTATGATTACTAGTTGACAATTATTAAATTGTGTTTGCTCTAGATGACCCTCGTGAGGGGCAGCAACACTAGAATCCAACCCTTGGCAACCCTTAGCCATGCTGATTTTTTTTCATTCTTTGAAGGCATTTTCACCATGACCATACGTTTATGTGGCTCAAGTAGGGAGAAATAATTTAGGGTCCTGCGTGTTTCCATCTGAAATTCGCTAGAGTTCAAAAACAAAACAGGAGGATGAGCAAGCAATAGGAACAGTACATAAGAAAGAACAAACTCCAAACTTGAACTCTCCAGAGGAAGAATCTTTGTACAGAGGTGGAGTTATCACCAGACTGAGAGCCCCCTTTATCTCTTCCCCCGTCCCCTCCCCGCCCCAACCCTCCGTGTCTGTCTCTACCTGTCTCCCTTTTCCTTCTTTTTCTCTCTCCCTCCCGTCTTTCTCCTCCCAGGGACCAAAGGGAGGAGGGAGAGCCGAGAAAGCGGCCCCGCCATCCCTTACTGGATTAACCAACCCTGCCGCCCCCACCGCCAGTGGCAGCGTACCTTCTAATTTTTAGGGGTGGGTTTGTTTCCTTGGAGGGACAGGGTGAGGATAATTTATTTTTAAAACACACACACACACACACACACACACACACACATACAGGTGTTGGGAAGATTAATACCCATTAGGTAAGTCAAAGTTAGTAGGGGATCTCGAATCACCTCAAGCAGGAGGGGCTCCCCAGAAGCATAAGGTGAGAGAAAAAGGCTTCAGCATCGACCAGCAGTAAGGACGAGGGCTTTTACCTCTTCTGAGGAGACCGGGTACCCGATCACATCCAGGCGGAAATAGATGCCGAGTGCTTGAAAATCAAACACGGGGGTAGAAGACAGCCGCTTTTTCCAAGAGCTTTTTTGAGTGTGGCCAGGCTAAAAATTAGCGAATTAATGGAGAAGGAGGATTTCACCTGGGAAAGGAAGAGAAGATGAGATAAAGTGATGATGGAGGAATGTTTAAGAAGATGGTGTACACCTGAGAGTTGTCTGAATTTTAAAAACCAAGACAATCTTGTATACTATGGAGAAAGGGCATTTTTTTTCCCTGCCCCCTGGGTAAAACCAAGGCCAAAAAGGAAGGATGAGCTAATTGGACAAGTGGAAAACTATAAGAATATTCTAACTTATAATGAAAGGCCAGTGTGTGTATCTTTTATTCTAGAAAAGTTATATTTGTCATTGTAAATAAATTATATATATATATGTATATATATTTAATGCATATATGTGCAGCATGCAATGTTTGATCATTCAAAAGCGACATCCTGACAAATTTTAAATGTAAATAAGCTATTTCAATTATATATTTTTATTTTGGCACCTTGTCTAAATATAAAAAAAACACCAAAGATTTCGAGAAGAGGTTAGTGGACTTCTTTTTATGGTGCACTATATTCGGGGAATGTTTTTAGAAAAGAAATACCATCCAGGAGGAAGGACTCAAAACGGTCAGGTAATAACCAGGCCTTCCCGGGAAGGTACTGCAGTGAGTCAGACGGATTGAACAGTTCCCAGGTAATCTGGAATGTATTATGAAGATCATCTCTGTATTGTATTTGGAAACCTTTTTCGTCTACTGTCTTCTGAGCTCTGACGCTTAATTAAATATTAGCAAGAATGATGATGATTTTGAGCCTCATTACTTTGCTGGACATGATCCCGTAAGAGCTTAGTTCCTGGTTTTGCTTCCTATCTAACATGCCCAGTGAATGTCGCCGCCTGGGGCTCCTGACTTTTCCTCCAGCACCGTCGTTGGCTGACTGGCCTTTAGGAAGACGCTGTTCTGAAAGAATAGGAGCCGTGGCAGGTGGCCACGAGGGTAGCATTGTGACAGCTAAGGACTCAGAAAAATCAAAAATTTAAAGTGCTCGCAGGACTGGGTAGCTTTTTCTGTAACTGGAAACGGGAAACTTCTCAGAAGGCTTTCTAGAAGACATCGTAAAAGTCAGTTGTGTTCTCCTTCAGGTGACTCCCGCGGCCCCCCAAACCATCACATGGGCCCGATGTCAGAAAGAAGGCATGACCAGAACAGTGGTCCCGATCACGGTCCCGAGAGAGGACCGTTCCGAGGGGGTCAGGACTGTAGAGGCCCACCCGACAGACGCGGGCCTCACCCTGATTTTCCCGACGATTTCAATCGACCAGACGAGTTTCACCCAGACAAGCGGTTTGGACACAGATTGCGGGAATTTGAGGGAAGAGGCGGACCTCTGCCACAGGAGGAGAAGTGGAGACGAGGGGGTCCGGGACCTCCGTATCCTCCCGACCACAGGGATTTCAATGAGGGAGATGGACGGGGCTCGAACCGCGGGCCTCCCGGAGCTTGGGAAGGACGCAGGCCCTCAGACGAGAGATTCCCACGGGATCCCGAGGACCCCCGTTTTCGCGGGCGCCGGGAGGAGAGGTAGGTCATCGGGGATTTTAGGACACCGTAGAGTTGGCCTTCAACATTCCTTTGGCACTCCCCGTTAATCAATCCATCGATCGGTCATATTTATTGAGCGCTTATTGTGTGCAGAACACCATAGTAAGCACTCCGAGTACAATATAACAGAATCGGTAGGCACGTTCCCTGCCCACAAGGAGCTTACAGTCTAGAGAAATATGCTCTGTAGCTTTGTCCTGGCTTTTCAGTTTCAGGGTTATTGTTTCTTTTGAGTAAATATGAAAGGAAAACTTTGGAGAGATGTGGCTAGGGCATTTGGGAACTGAAACAGCCGGATTGTGCTTGTACTTCATGGGTCGGAATTGAGTTTCCTGCCACCCCTCAGGGGAGATGGCTTATGATCCCAATTCCCACCATTTTGTGAGGAACTTGACTCGAACAGTCACCTTAAAGTGTGAGGTATTTTGGTTCAGTGTATGTGTACTTATAGTGATCTTCCCATATGAATCAAAAAGATCGACAAATTAAAATTGTTGAAATCAGAGGTTCAAAAGACCCTTGGATTCATCTTCATCCGTTTTCTATCCCATTCACCTTAGGTTTTAGTGGGGTCTAAGAGAAAACATTAATTTCTCTCGAATGTTTTGTAAAAGTGATGGAAAATATCTCTGAAAGAGTCTGAATTTTCCTCCCATCAATTCTTGTCCTTAGTGCTGTTTTATCAGTCTCTGTATTTTGTTTTTCTTAATTTCTCTGGTCAGCTTTTCCTTCTTAACGGCATGTCATTTTGGGGTTTGGAATGAAATGGTGGTTTCTAAAGCTGATGGTAATTTTCCTGTTTTTATTCTACTAGAATACTCTAGAAAAGGGGCTAATGATGAGTTCCTATCAGAATTGTAAATTGAAATGCCAGTGGGCCTAATGCATGTGTCTGTTTTGATTGGATGACAAGGAGACTTGCCAGAGACACGTCAAAAGTAACTGCTTCAAACTCAAATTATGACTAGATTAAGCTCTCAATCTTGAGTACTTTTGAGTAGTACTCTGCCTTTTAATTGTCTTGAACAACAGGAACAGGAAAGATGACCCAAAAAATGGAATTCCAGTGAAGAGTAGATGAAATTCAGTAATAATGCAACCCTCCCTGACCCTTCAGGTACTACTTCCTCCTCAACCAGCCTGTTCTCGAGCTGCTAGCAGGGGAGTAATATTGTCCGATTGGAGTTTCTTCTTTCCCTCCCTTCCCCTGCCCACTCACTGTTGGACGTGCACGAGCGGAGATATGACCAAAAGATGGGCAGCACAAGGCCTGGCTAGTCCAGCAGTGTGGCCTAAGTCGAAAGAGCCCGGGCTTGGGAATCAGAGTTCGTGGGTTCTAATCCCTGCTCCGTCACTTGTCAGCTGTGTGACTTTGGGCAAGCCACTTCACTTCTCTGTGCCTCAGTTACCTCATCTATAAAATGGGGATTAAGACTGTAAGTACCACATGGCACAACCTGATTATCTTGTATCTACCCCGGCGCTTCGAGTAGCGCTTGGCACATAGTAAGTGCTTAACAAATACTCTTATTGTTATTATTATTTAAAAGTTCCTGAATTATGTGTGAAAGTATTCGTTTTGTCTCTGCCATTAATTGGCCCCTATATTATAATTCCCCAGCTAGATAACATTGGAAGAGAATAAATACATAATCCATAAGGAATACCAGCATCATAAATTATCTGTAGCACATACGCCAGAGAACCTGTAGCACCGTTGTCCGGGGCTGTCACTTTTAATCTTTTTCTTGAGGTTCACGCAAGCCTATTACTGCCAATCATCCCATTTCCCCTCTCCCACCTCCTTGTCCCGTGCCCCTTCTTGGGTGATAAGGACTTTACGAGAGGGGGGCGGGGGAGGCAGGCAGAGAGAGAGAAAAAAAGAGGGGAGGAAAGGAGAGAGGGGGAAGCACAAACAGTACCAGAACCCTGAGAAGCTGCAAGAGAAGCAGCCACTTCCAAAAGGAGCCTAAAAGCAACTACTCTGGAAGGGGCCAGACATTCCACCCTTTGGGGCGGAGAAGCAGAAGAGCAAGGCAAAGTTCTTACCATTGCCCGAAGGAGCATTTTTAGTTGACCCGGCCCCTTATCTAGAAACGTTCACCCAGACTGAAATACCCCTCCGCCTCTTCTCGATTTTCTCTTTGTCTCATGCCGTTACCGTCCCAAAGATGTCATTTTAGCTGACGGTCTCAATTCAATTCTTTCCTCGTAGCTTCAGAAGAGGAGTCCCGCCCAGGCATGAAGGTCGGGGCCCCCCCAGAGGACGGGATGGTTTCCCTGGTCATGAAGACTTTGGGCCAGAGGAGAATTTTGACTCATCAGATGAGAACATGAGAGGACGAGATCTTGGGGGTCGGGGCCGTGGTAGAGGTGCCCTGAGAGGTAAGAAATCTACACTGGAAGTCTTTCTGAGGAGCCATTGGGATAGAGAGGAGAAGATTGTTTAAATCCCGGAAACGGTTGTTGAGGTCAGTGCATTTTTCTTTAAACAGGAGGTCGGAAGGGTTTACTTCCCACTCCAGATGAGTTTCCCCGCTTTGAAGGAGGACGGAAACCGGACTCATGGGACGGAAATAGAGAACCAGGTGAGATGAGAGAAATCAAGTCGTTCGTTCATCACGGTGAGCATAAGCCACGGAGTAGATCGGCCCTTCCACAGATATTTTCCTACTCAGATAAATCCAAGACTTGTTATTAGAGGTATGGCAGCTAGGCTTGGAGGATTTATGGAAATCTCAAAATCAGAGCTCGCACCTTCTATTCTGTGTTGGTCTAAAATGAAGCCTGTTGTGGAAACTATAATTGCGCTGTGGGCGGCATGGAGGTGATCCTGTAAAGCCTTGTTCCTTGGACAAAGGACAGTCTTCCTCTCTTCCTAAGTCAGAGCAGGGGCGATACAGTTTTAGCTACTGAAGACAGGTGGATGGAAGTGGCTCCAAGAAATTGAAAACCAGCAGCCCAAACAGATAGGCAGCCCACATCCTGCACTAAGAGGGAACGCCCTCCCTCTTCGTATCCGACAAGCAGTTATTCTCCCCACCTTTGGAGCATTGTTGAAGGCACATCTCCAAGAGACCTTCCCCAACTAAGCCCTTATTTCCTCTTCTCTCACTCCCTTCTGCGTCGTCTTAGCTCCCTTTTTTCAGCCTTCCTTCAGCCCCACAGCACTTATGTGCACTTATCCGTAATTCATTCATTTATTTATATTAATGTCTGTCTCCCCCTCTAGACTGTAAGCTCGACCTGGGCAGGGAATGGGTCTACCAACTCTGGTACGTTGGACTCTCCCAAACATGTAATACAGTGCTCCGCACGCGGTAGGCGTTCAATAAATAGGATTGATTGATCATAAAAAGCCAAGGTGCTTTTTTGGCTAGTCTTTCTACTTCACCCGCCTTAGGCCTGCGCTGACTTTTGCTTCCTGAGTCGGCAGAGTTCAGAGCAGAGATGATGTCATGAAGTGAAAATCACCTGTATGTTCTCAGAGGATTTGGGGCTTTCAGGCCACAGTTTTTGAACACGAACTACAGATGGCTACCGCCACCCCTAATTTCTACTTCTGTAGGGTTTTCCATCTAGTAAGTATAATAGGGGAAAGTTCTACACTGTCCTTATCAAGGAGGCTAAATGGGGTTATGAGGTAGCATGATTTTTAAGATCAAGCAAATAACTTGTCTTGCCCCAGAGCTTGTCTGACAAAGTTAGAGGACTCTTTTTGTCCCCAGAAAGCCAAAGTGAAGGTAAATTTGTGGTAAGAATTTACAGGGTCTCCTGGGTGTAGGTGGGACCTGCTGGAGTTCTCCAAGGCCAGCGCCGGACTTGCTTCCGGACCCTCAGATCATATGAGTCCCGTGAATCACGGTGAAGTGTGTCCCGTGAATCACGGTGCAGCTTTGTGGCCTGCCCAAAGAAGACCCGGCTAAAGTAATTGAGGGAAGCAGAATTAGAATTCTAAACTGGGATTCAGTCTGCATGATCACAGGATACATTTCAAGTTAAATTCACCTTTTATCAATCAGTCACATCTTTCCACGAAAGATAAATAATCATGTCCCTGCCCATAAGGAGTTTACAGTCTCCAGCTGGAGACAGATTAATAAGGGAAATATAAGCATATAAGAACATATATATATAGGTGTAGGTATATTATATATAATACAGTATAAATAGGAGAATCTTTACATAAGTATTGTGGGGCTGGGGTGAGTATGGTATCCAAGTCCTTGATGGGTGGGTGGATAAGGGAAATAAAGGACTTAGTCTGGAAAGGCCCCTGGGGAGAGCGGTGGACTGTCAGGTGTGAGGAGGGAGCTCAGGCAAGAGGGAGAACATGGGTAAAGGGTCAGTGGTAGGATAGATGAGATTGAGGTACAGAGAGTAGGTTGGTTTTAGAGGAGCGGAGTGTGTGGGTTGGTTGGAGTATGACATCCAGCGAGGTAAGGTAGGAGAGGGAGAGCTGAGTTGCCTTAAAGCTGTCAGTATGGAATTTCTCTTTAATGTGGTGGTGGATGGGAAACCAGTGGAGGTTTCTGAGGCGTGGGAAGATATGACCCGAAGGGTTATTTAGAAGAATGACCCAGGAAGCAGAGTAAAATACAGACCGGAGAGGAGAGAGACAGGATGCAAGGTCAGCGAGGAGACTGATGCAGTAATCAGGGTGGGAAATAAGTGCTTGGATCAGCCAAGTAGCAGTTTGTGTGGAGAGGTAAGGGTGCGTTTTAGCAGCGTTGTGACAGTAGAATCAACGGGATTTGATGACGGGATTGAATGTGTAGGTAATGCCAAAATTGCGGGCATGTGAGACAGGGAGTCTGGGTAGGATAGGAGATAGAGAAGACAGTGTTTGAGTGGATAGGTGAGTTTTGTCTTTGGTCTTGTTAAAGTTGGGTTGTCTGCGGGATATCCAAGTAGGTATGTCCGGAAGGCAGGAGGAAACGCGAGACTGCACAGAGAAAGAGAAGAGGTCAGGGCTTGGGAATCATCAGGATAGAGATGGTAATTGAAGCAGTGGGAGTGAGTGCACCGAGTGGATGGTGATGGAGAGAGCATCATTATTTTCATGCCTCCAAGTTCACCTGCTGTGAGTGAAACGGCAGAACTTGTACGGAGGTACCTCTATTCCAGAGAACCTGGATTTCAAACCTGGCTCTTTCACTTGCCTGCTGTGTGACCTTGAGCAAGTTACATCTGTGCCTCAGTTTCCCTGTCTCTAAAATCAAATACCTGTTTTCCCTCCTACTTAGACCGTGAGCCCCATGTGGGCCAGGGACTGTGTCTGACCTGATTACCTTAGATCTACCCCAGCACTTAGTACAGTGTTCGGCACATAGTACACGCTGTAACGAATACCACGGTCATCATCCGTCATCATCATCCTCTTCCTCATCCCATAAGCATTTGGTTTTTTCCAGCAGTGGTTAGGGAAGATCTACGGTAACACCCTTCTGCCGTTCGTGTTTGTAGAAATCCCTCGCGGGACATCAATCCTCTTATACCGGACTCAAGCTTTCCGGTTAGGAAAGTGCCAGACCACCCAGCTTTTCACATATACAGTCACATACAAAATATTCCTTCAGTACCTGTAGAACCTGCATTCGTTTTTAGTTTCATTTAAGATGCTGCTATTTCTGTCCTCCTTCAGATCCATTTCAGTGTCTCTGGCCTCACTGCTTACAGACTTTCCAAACGCCGCCGAATCCAAGGCCTTCAGATCGGTGGTACCGATTGAGAGCTTACTGAACGCAGAAGACATTCCCTGCCCTCCAGCAGCTTACACCCTCTCGAGTATTCAAAGACCTGTTGGGTTTGATGGTCTGTTTCATTTCACGGCTAGGTCATGAGCATTTCCGGGATGGTCCCCGTCCTGATCATCCTCCCCATGATGGACATTCTCCTGCAAGCCGAGAACGCTCTTCCTCCCTCCAGGGGATGGACATGGCTTCGCTGCCGCCCCGCAAACGCCCCTGGCACGATGGGCCTGGAACATCTGACCGCAGGGATATGGAAGCCCCCGGTGGGCCTTCAGAGGAGAGAGGTAAAGGTAAGAGGAAGCAAGCAAACAGTAGATTGTAGCAGAAGGCTTCTTATGGCCTAGACTTAGACGCTTGCGTCCTCTGGGCATGAGAGTTCTTGGCCCAGGGGAAAGAGAGAGAGAGAGAGAGAGAAAGAGAGAGAGAGAGAGAGAGAGAGAAAGAGAGAGAGAGAGAGGGCTGGGTCCTCTAAACCTCAGTTGGAGTCAGGTCAGATCTGCGTGGGACTAGTCAGAATCAGTTTTTCCGTCTTCCTTTAAAAGCTGACAGGACACGTGGCCAGCGTAGTGGTGACGTGGTACTGGATCTTTCCAAGCCATTGGCTACTCGATGCCTTGGATCTGAGGAGAGAGGAAAAAGTAGCACCCTGCTGCCCAGCGTCAGAGCCTTCTCTCTGCCTCATGGGGGTGGGTGACAGCAGCAGCAACTGACCGTAGGTGATGATTTAAAGGTGCTCTGCTGCCCTAAAGCTCTTGGCAAATTCTCCGTCTTTTACTCATAGCCTGCCCGAGTGCAGTTTGGGAGCAATTCACTTTACAGAAACCGCTCTTTCTGAGGTCACCAGTGACTTCCTTCTTGCCACATCCAACGGCCTCTATTCCATCTAATCCTCCTCGACCTCTCTGCTGCCACTGACACTGTGGACCACCCCCTTCTCCTGGAAACATTATCCAATCTTGGCTTCACTGACACTGTCCTCTTGGGTCTCCTATCTCTTTGGACGCTCTTTCTTAGTCTCCTTCACAGGCTCCTTCTCGGCCTCCCACCCTCTAACGGTGGGAGTCCCTCGAGTCTGTTGTACTTCTCGTATCCTCCCGTGGAGAACCCATTCACTTCCACGGCTCCGAGTGTCATCTCTACGCGATGATTCCAAAAACTCCTTCTCCACGGTCTTGCGTTTCCTCTTGCCTTCAGGAAGGACATCTCTACTCGGATGTCTCGTCGACACTTGAAACTTCACATGTCCAAGACACCCAAATCCTGTCCTCCCTTATCTTTGCCATCACTGTAGATGGCACCACCATCCTCCCTGTCTCACACGCCTGTAACCCTGGCAATATCCTCGACTCATCTCTCTTGTTCAACCCACGTATTCACTGCCACCAAATCCTGTCATGTTAACCCTAGAGCATTGTTAAAATCTGTTCTTCTCCTTCCAAACTGCTCATCCAAGCGCTTACCAAATCCCACTTGTCTACTGCGTCAGGCTCCTCGCTCACCTCCCTGCCTCTCCCTACTTCAGTCCATACTTCACTCTCCTGACCAGATCATTCTTCTAAAAAAGGTTCCCCCCACGTTTCGCCACTCCTCAAGAACCTCCAGTGGTCGCCCATCCACCTCTACATTTAACAGAAACTCCTGAACATTGGCGTTAAAGCACTCGATCACCTTGTCCCCTCTAATTTACCACACTGATTTCCTCCTACAACCCTGCCCGCTCATCTCTCTCCTCTAACAACAATTTGCTGTGTCTCAATCTCGTTATCTCACCACCAATGCCTTGCCTTCTTACACAACAGACCACCATTGCCCCATTTTCAAAACCTTACTTTAGCATCTCTCTCCCCCTCCCTGTTTTTATTGTATTTGTTTACTGCTCACTATGTGCCGGACACTGTACTAAGAACGCAGGTAGATACAAGATAATCGGGTTGGAACAAACCTTGGCCCACATGGGGCTCGCAGTCTTAATCCTCATATTACAGATGAGGTAACTGAGGCGCTGAGAGGTGAAGTGACTTGCCCACAGTCACTAAGCAGACAAGTGGCAGAGCCGGGATTAGAACCCAGGTCCCCCGACTCCCACCCCGTGCTCGTTTCACTAGGCCTCGCCACTTCTCTTTTTTCATAGTCCCTCTCCCTTCTGCATTGCCTGTGTGATACTTGGATCTGTAAATATTTGAATATTTGATATTCACCCCTCCCCTCAGCCCACAGCATTTATGTACATAACCACAATTTCTTTATTTTGAAGTCCGTCTCCCCCTCTAGATTGTAAGCTCCTTCATTCATTCATTCAGTCGTATTTATTGAGCGCTTACTGTGTGCAGAGCACCGTATTAAGCGCTGGGAAAGTACATTTCAGCAACAGAGAGAGTCAATCCCTGCCCAACAACGGGCTCATAGTCTTATGGGGAGGGAATGTGCTTACCAACTCTGTTGGATTCTCCCAAATGCTTAATATAGTGCTCTTCCCACAGTAAGCGTCAATAAATACCATTGATTGATTGATTGCCCTGAAGCCAATGGTAAAGAGTCTCTGTTTTGAGGATTTTGAAGAGGCAGAGAGCAATTTTTTTTTTTTAAGCAAGGCAGTTTGGGGGGTACAGAGTGAAGTACGAATTGGAATGGGGAGGGATTGGAGATAGGGAGATCAGCGAAGAGGTTGTCGGCAGTAGTGGAGGTGAGATGTAACTGCTTGGATCAGCGTGGTAGCTGTTTGGATGAAGAAAAGGGGGCCGATTCCTCGGTCCGGGGACACGCAGTTAGCACCAGGTTAGCTCTTGGATCAGCAGGGTTGCACTTTGGATGTAGAGGAAGGGACAGATTCTAGAGGTGTTGTGAAAGTGCAACCGAACGCCTCTGGTGACTGGCAATGTGCGGATTGAAGGAGAGGTAGGAGTCAAAGATAATGCTAAGTTTGCATGTGTGAGATAGGGAGGATGATATTGTCAACAGTGATGGAAAAGTTAGGGGAAGCTAGGTATCGGCGGGACCTCCAAGTAGAGATTTCTGGAAGGCGGGAGAAAACGTGAGACTACAGAGAAGGAAATAGGTCGGGCCTGGAGAGGTGGATTTGGAATCATCCACGAAGATCTGGTAGTTGAAGGCAGGGGAGCAAGTGAATTTTCCCACATGGAGAATAGAGGGGGACCAACATGGAGAAGAGAAGGGAACAAGCCAAAGTTAGGGGTTAGGAGACAGTTGAGGAGCCGGAGAAAGAGACTGAGAAGGAGTGACCAGAGAGATAGGAAGAGGACCAGGAAAGGGCACTGGCAGTAAAAACCTGAGCTCTTTGCACTAGGCCTGCAGTGCTTCCCATCATTGCTAGCTCCTTCCTCAAGTTGTGCCTCTCCACTATCTTCTCGCATCTCACTCCAGCGGGAAGGATCACAAAAGACCACCTTCTTGAAAAGGCCTCAGTCAGGCCATAAAGGTTTTAACCTTTCCCTGCAAGTTATTTCAAGAAATGTGATCTTCAATGTATGCGTTTGTTTTTGTTTTTTTTTTATTCCATTGGCCAGACAGGAGCAACAGTGCCACCCTTTAGCCATCTTACCCCCGAATGGCCGTTTCGATGTGCATTCTTCATGTTATAAAAAGAAGTACAACGTTACAGATGTAATGTAGTCTAACTCTAATGTTAGGCACTCACTATGTGTCGGGCACTGTATTAAGCAGTGGGGTAGATACAAGCTAATCGGGTTGGACCCAGGCCCTGTCCCACCAGGGGCTCACAGTCTTAATCCCCATTTTTCAGATGAGGTAACTGAAGCCCAGAGAAGTGAACTGACTTTCCCAAGTCACACAGCAAAGAAGCGGCAGAGCTGGCGTTAGAACCCCGGTCCTTCTGACTCTCAGTCCTGTGTGATCTCTCCCATCAGGCCCCACTGCTTCTCTTAGGACCCGTGTTAGCATAAATTAGTCGATCAGACCCGTGTTAGTGTAGATTAGTCGATCACTGGTATCTTTTGAGCGCTTATTCCTAACAGATCAGTGTACTAAGCGCTCGACAGAGTTGGTCGACCCGATCCCTGCCCACAAGGACCTTACAGAATGCCGCAGGTACTTCAGAGGTCGGCTTCTGGAAAACCGGAGGCCGGGCCCGGTGAGTAGAAGATCAGAAGTAAAAAAATCACTGTGTTGTTTTCAGGACGAGGCGGCCCGGGACCATCACAGAGGGTGCCGAAATCCGGACGGTCCAATTCCTTGGATGGAGATCATCACGACGGGTACCACAGAGATGAACCTTATGGGGGTCCCCCAGGCGGGGGTGCCTCATCCCGAGGGGGAAGAAGCGGCAGTAACTGGGGGAGAGGAGGTAATATGAACTCTGGCCCTCTGAGGCGAGGAGCATCTCGAGGTGGCGGAAGGGGCCGGTAGAAGAGGTGGAGACTGGGCGACCCCCAGTCCTTAATGGACAGTATTTAAATGCTTCTCGTGGACTCACCAAAAGAAACCAAGGAATTCTGCATCGCCACAAGTCTGGACTCTTAGCCGGGGGCATCCGCATCCCTAATTAAAGTCTTCTAGATCCGGTGACCGCTACGAGGCCGCACCACCGCGGCTGGTTACCCGTCTCGTCCTCCCCACCCCGTTTCTCTCACCCCTCCGTTGTTTTGTGAAGATAAAAGCTGGAATTTTTTTTAGTGACGTGAGACATGGAGCGCCTCCACAAATTTCAGTTCATGTCTAATCGAAAACTTGTTTCTATATGTACAGTTTGTCTGAAGAAAATGTTGAGTTGTTTTTGTATGAATACAGAATGTGATTTGCGCAACGATTAACATAAAACAGCCGTCCGGTGACTCCCGTGACTCCCCTACAGCTGCACTCGTGAATCAGTCGCCCCGTCGATCTCAGCGCGGGGGATCGCTCGGCTAATCGAAAGAGCTAATCGTTCCGCTTTTATAACACAGAGCTATAAAAGGACTTTGGGTTCACGTACTGGGTGTCGTCACGCATGATTCTGCCAATGGTTCGTCGGTTTTTTTCCGTGACGGTCAACAGGGGAGAGTCGTTGCGTATCCCTGCCTCCGCTCCTGCAAAAGGATACCTCAGAGAAAGCCGTGCGTGTATAGTGATTGCGCTACGTCCCTCTCTCTGCCCTGGGCGCGGAACCAGGTTGCAGAGCTCCAACAGCGGGTGTGACTCGGAGCCCGCCCGGCTGCTCCCTAGCCCCCGCCAGGCAGCTCTGGCCCGTGGAGTCTTGTGAACAGTTAGATCTCCTTTTACCGGCCGCATTACCTGGCGGCCGAATTCCGCGACCCGGAGCGAATCCATCTCAGGAGGCGTCGGCCCCATCCGTCAGACGCCAAGGCGAGGTCAGAGGGGAGGAAGGGAAGACATCTGATAGACCCAAGATGGAGGACTGAAACATTTACACGGTAAACACTTTCCAGCGGGGGAAGCCAACGGTTATCGAAAGCAACCCAACAACCCTTAATAAAGCAGACACGATAGCGGTTTCCTCAGGGTCTCGTACCAGAGTTCTACCTGCCGGACGGCGGGATCGCCCTAGTGCCACTGAGCGGATGGTGCCGTGTGCCTGGGGGATTCTGTCGCTGTCAGATAAGGCTGCTGGCAAGGAGAAGAAAGTGCGTTAGGATATCCGCTGCTCTTCCGGCAGGTTGAGTGACACAGAATGTTCCTCTTCAACCTCAGTCTTACGAAAGAGATGGTGCCAGGATCCTACGTAGGGTCTGGACTGGCTCCAGGGTCCCGCTGGGTTGGCGAGGGAAACAGATGCCAGTCCCACCAGACCCCTAGGGAGGCCCGCGTGACCCGAGCGGACTTGCCGAGCTCACGCTGAGCCACCTCGGTGGCTCTGCCGGTGTTGGACAGGAAAGGCCTGCTGGTGTCAGAATCACGATGCTGCTCCAACAGCTTATCAGAAGAGCAACAGGCTGACAGGCGTGTATCCGTCCAACTTAGTGGAAAACGGGCTTTCTGAAGAAAAAGGAAGGGTTGTTTGCAGTTTGTGGGAGAAGGAAGCGGAGGATGAGCGTGAGCCTAAAGAAACTCCTGCTCCAGGTGTGAAATGGAGCCAGAGTCTCAAATAAGGAGCTACTTGAACAGAAAAGTAGGAGCTGGCAACCTTAGATCGGTGCATATAGCACTGTTTCCCATTACCTTCCCAGTGAAATGGATTTTGATCTTTTCCCAGAAAAACCCAACAGCTCCCTGGCCCAGCAGAGTTTATTTCATTAAGTCCCTCCGGCTGAACAACGGTGGATATTTCATTGGCAGGCTTAGTCCGTCACGCTACTACCCTGTAAAAGATGGTCCGTTAGCGAGGATTCTAGTTATCATCGATTCACACGGTTACACTTCTTGTGGATTCCAGGGGATTGGTGGGCCTGCACCACTGAGAAGCGTAATAGTTCCTAAGGCCACTAGCTAGAACCAGGTCATTCGTGCTACCTTCTGTGAGCAGTTTGGGACGTCCCTCTACCGCGCTCCTTTAAGTCGTGACAAAGTTACCTTTCTTTAGATGGAGGCTTTATATTTATCAGTGCTCTGATAAGACGGGCGTTGGGGTCTCGAAGAATCCCGTGTTTAGGAAAACTTGATACAGTACACACACACACACCATCTCCTCCAACCTCCTGTCCCCAAGTCTCTTCCAATCTCACACCGCCTTCTATTCCGGGGAGGAGCGCCGGAGGAAACGTTCCCTAATGTCCCAGCAGCGCTCTGCCGAAAGGGCATCTTAAAAACATGTATCACGGGAGGATTGACCGGTTGCTTGGTGCGCTAAATCTGCCTCGTCTCTGAAACCAAGGGTCCTATGTTCCATAAAAGAGGCAATGTCATTGGGGAAGGCAGATAAGTTTAGAGAAAACGTTTCCTTAACGATGCCAGTCCTGGGTTTGGCCATAAGAAGGGCCTGTGTTGGCATGAAAATACCCAGCTCGAATGAACGAAAGAAACCTGATCATTCCTGTCACGTAAAAATCAGACTTTCCAATCATGAAACAACATCAATCAACAAAATGTATAACAGACTAAATGATGGAATTGCTACATTTGCTGTTTTATTTGAATAGGAATTCATGTTTGGAATTATGCTTTCATAATACATGATTATTAGAGAAACTGTATTTTCAGTGGCATTCACCTAAGGCGCTTGAGAAAATGGTGGGGAGGGTGTCTGATGGCACAGATGATCTTGCCAAGAAGCTTGTTCTGTGTTGGCCCACAAAAATAACTATTTTGATTTATGAGATTAACTCTGAGAGTTACCTAAAAGTTGGTCATGTGGAGTTTCTGGTATTAGAGTATATGTTTCTCACTTTAATTGGGCCAATACTTCATTTGAGTTCTTTGGCGATCAAACCCCAAAAGCCTATGAAGGATAGGAGAGAACCGATGTCACACAAGGGGAGAAAAATCAAGTCCCTCTTTTCTCCCCGGATTTTTTTTTTTATCCGGGAGACTGATAAAGGAATAAAATTGCTAATTCAGCCCTTTGATTCTAGTTGCTTTTTTTTTTTTAAACAAGACCATAATAATAATTTGAATCAAGTACCGGCAACCTCTCAGTCATTCATCCGAGCCCTTCAGATCTGAGACGAAAGAGCCTTCTGTAATCTCATGATTTTATCTTTTTGCATGAGTTTATTAGTCGACGCAAGTATATTAAAAAACAGATCATGCCGGAGGAAAAAATAATGTATGCAACACTAATTATATAAATTTATTAAATATGTCATACTTCACATGTGTAGAGTTTTAACTTGGTTTACACATTTGATATCAAGCTTTATTAAGATCCAATTTTAAATCTTGACACCTTAAATTCTGCTAGCTTTGTTAGTCAGCACAGAATTGTTCTTTAAACTGGGGTGCACCAAAGAGACGGCATTTGACCGTCTTCTGATTTTCTGATGGTATTTTCTGCCACCCCAAAACACCCTCCTCCTAAGGAGGCTGACGCTAGGGGAAGGTCGGGATAAATTCAAAGGGCAAGGATCATGTCTTCTAACTACCGGTACTCTCCCAAGCGCTTAGTATGGTGTTTGAACGGATACTGATCGGTTGAACTCGCTTACCCGATAACCTTCATCTTTCCCTCCACTGCCCATTAACGGGTCACCGGAAGCAGCCAGTGACAAATTTCTTATTTGAAAAAGTGCTTTGGCCAAAACTTTAGAGAGTACGTAGGATTTTGAAAGGATTCTTAGAGGTAGTTACCCCTGTTTTACAGACAGAGAAACTGGGGCAGAGATGAAGAGTTGCCCAAGGCCACACCAAGCAGCTGAAAAACTGCAGTTGGAATACTTGCGAGTGCTACGGCATCTGCACATTTTTACACTCAAGTTACATTTACCGACCGATCCATCTTTCAGACTGTGTCCTTCAGATCGGCCCCAAAGATTGTCAAATTCTGATTATCAGTATAAAAATCATACCAGTTTTTTTAGATTCATGGAATCCACATGGGTTAACTTAATGAGATACAGCCTAACAACAAAAAGCAACATTGAAATTACACGCAAATTAAGCCCGAGGAAAATATGCTGAATAAAATTAGAATGATTAGTTCTTTGGATATATAATTTACAGTTCCAAGTAAGAACACCTTAAAAATGCGATAATACTCCATATTTTTAAAGCAGGGCTTGTTTTTGTTCAGTTTTTCCTTTCCCGGCGCACATTTTTGAAACCGGCGACTCGTCGGATCATTTCAGAAGACCATACCGGCTTTCGTGAGGATGGTGCATTTGTTTCTTCGGCCACGTCGATTTCCCTACGGGAACATCTCTAACGCTACCGGCCACGGAAACGGCAACTTCTCTCCCCCGCGGGAGAACGCTGTTGTCCCCAAAGTGTAAACCAGGCCGGGACCTCGTTTGATCCAGTGACAGTCTTCACCTTTAACGTCACATCATCACACTTCATTTTAAACTCGGTCACAGGCAAATGCATTTTAGCCACCAGAACTAGAGAACTGTGGACTGGACCATTTGGGCACGTCTGTGGACGGGGCGGCAGCAATGAGAATCAACAGACGGTCCAAGAGCCGGCAGGAAAGTCATTTCGGTTTTATGTCTGGTCCAAACGCGGCCTTGCTCCTTGGGGCTCCTCTGAACTATCCAAAGAGCGGGAGGAAGTAGGCAGCCCCCGTGGACTGCTCACCACGAGCAAAACCTCCAAATAACGCCTTTCCTTAGCCCAGATGTCCGGTCCCGCGTGGATCGGGCCCGTCTCCGGGTTTCCACTAAGGGGACCCGGTTCTTCAGAAGGCGGTGGGCCCTAGTCATGACCCTCGTCAGGTCTCGGCCAGGTCCCGGTCGTGCCCCTGGTCAGGTCCTGCTCCAAGTTGGGCCCCGATCGTGCTCCGGATCAAGCTCCGGGCAGGGCCCCGGTCAGGCCGCGGTCGTCCTCCCTGTCAGGCCCCGGTCGTCCTCCATGTCAGGCTCCGGTCGTGCCCCTGGTCAGGTCCTGCTCCAGGTTAGGTCTCGATCATGCTCCAGATCAGGCCCTGATCAGGCCCCGGCCGTCCTCCAAGTCAGGCCCCGGCCGTCCTCCAAGTCAGGCCCCGGCCGTGCCCCCGGTCAGGTCCCGGTTGTGTTCCATGTCAGGCCCCGGTCATGCCCCTGGTCAGATCCCGGTAGTCCTCCATGTCAAGCCCCGGTCAGGTCCCTGGCGTCCTCGGTGTGAGGCTCCGGTCGTGCCCCGGTCAGGTCCCGGTCGTCCTCCGTGTCAGGCCCCGGTCATCCCCTGATCAGGCCCTGGTCATCCTCCATGGCAGGCTCTGGCTGTGCCCCGGGTCAGGTCCCGGTCAGGCCTCCATGTCAGGTCCCGGTCGTGCCCCTGATCAGGTCCCAGTCGTTCTCCGTGTCAGGCCCCAGGTCAGATCCCTGTCGTCTTCCACGTCGGGCCCCAGGTCAGGCCCCGGTCGTCCTCCACGTCGGGCCCCAGCTCAGGCCCCGGTCGTCCTCCACGTCGGGCCCCAGCTCAGGCCCCGGTCGTCCTCCACGTCGGGCCCCAGCTCAGGCCCCGGTCGTCCTCCACGTCGGGCCCCAGCTCAGGCCCCGGTCGTCCTCCACGTGGGGCCCCAGGTCAGGCCTTGGTCTTCCTCCAGGTCAGGCCCCGGGGGCGGCCCCGGTCGTCCTCCGGGTGAGGCCCCGGCCCTGGCGGGGTGAGGGGGCGTCGCCGGCCCGGGGGCTCAGACGGGGAGGCCTTGGGGGAGGCCCCGGCCGAGCGTGGCGCCCAGGGCGTAGCGCAGGGCCGCCGCGCCGCCCCAGGGCAGCCGTCCGAGCAGCGCGGCCACGAGCACGGCCGTCTGCGCCGCCGCCCCCAGCGCGGCCAGCAGGGCGCCGCGCCTCAGCAGCGCGCCGTACAGCGTGGCCGCCAGCGCCGCCAGGTAGAGCCCGGCGGCCCGCCACGGCAGCTCCTCGGCCCGCCGCGCCCGCCGCCACACCCACAGCCACGCCGCCGCCGCCGCCAGCCCCGACCCCAGCGACCACAGCAGCGCCAACCTGCGGGCCCACGGCCCCGCCAGCGCCACGCACGCCGCCCACAGCCCCACGCCCAGCCCGCCCCACGCCCAGCGCCGCCAGCCCCCCGGGCACCGCCCCCCGCCCCCCGACGAAGCCGCCTCCGCCCTGCGGCCGAACGGGCTCAGCCGGGCCAGCCAGCCCCGCGCCCCCTGCGCCCCCTGCGCCCCCTCCGCCCCCTCCGCCGCCTCCGCCGCCGGCCCGGCGCCCTTGGAGCGCGCCAGGTAGTCCTGCAGCTGCCGGTGGAGGTCCGCCATCTTGGGGCCGGGGGAGGGGGGGGGAGGAGGGAGAAGGAGCCACGCTCCATCCGGGGACTTCCGGGAACATCCGGGAACCTCCGGGGACACGTGACCCTGCCTCCTCCTCCCCCCCCCCAGGGGTGTGACGTAACGCGGCCCTCAGCCCCCTCCACGCCTAGGCCTGGCAGGGGGAAAGGCCTCCCCCCCACCCAATGATTGTAATCATCATGTTGGTATTTGTTAAGCGCTTCCTATGTGCAGAGCACTGTTCTAAACGCTGGGGGAGAGACAGGGGAATAATAATAATGTTGGTATTTGTTAAGCGCTTACTCTGTGCAGAGCACTGTTCTAAGCGCTGGGGGAGAGACAGGGTCATCAGGTGGTCCCACGTGAGGCTCACAGTTCATCCTCATTTGACACATTCATTCATTCATTCATTCATTCAATAGTATTTATTGAGCGCTTCCTATGTGCAGAGCACTGTTCTAAGCGCTGGGGGAGAGACAGGGTCATCAGGTGGTCCCACGTGAGGCTCACAGTTCATCCCCATTTGACACATTCATTCATTCAATAGTATTTCTTGTGCGCTTACTCTGTGCAGAGCACTGTTCTAAGCGCTGGGGTGGACACAGGGGAATCAGGATGTCCCACGTGGGGCTCACAGTCTTAATCCCCATTTTACAGATGAGGGAACTGAGGCACAGAGAAGTGAAGTGACTTGCCCACAGTCACACAGCTGACAAGTGGCAGAGCTGGGATTCGAACTCATGAGCCCTGACTCCAAAGCCCGTGCTCTTTCCACTGAACGCTGCTATTGAGCGCTCACTATGTGCAGAGCACTGGACTAAGCGCTTGGAATGAACAAGTCGGCAACAGATAGAGACAGTCCCTGCCGTTTGACGGGCTTACGGTCTAATCGGGGGAGACGGACAGACGAGAACAATGGCGATAAATAGAGTCGAGGGGAAGAACATCTCGTAAAAACAATGGCGACTAAATAGAATCGAGAGACCTCTGACTCCCAAACCCAGGTTTTTGCCACTGAGCCACACTGCTCTGTGCCAGCCCCCCTTACTCAATAGGTGTACTAATAATTGTTCTCAGTAGTAATACTAATAACGACGATGATGATGGCATTTGTTAATAATAATCATCACAATGATGATGGCATTTGTTAAGCACTTAAAAAAAAACTGGGCATTTGTTAAGCACTTACTATGTGCAGAGCACTGTTAATTCATTCAGTAGTATTTATTGAGCGCTTACTATGTGCAGAGCACTGGACTGAGCGCTTGGAATGTACAATTCGGCAACAGATAGAGACGATCCCTGCCCAATGATGGGCTCACAGTCTAAATGCATAATGTATAATGCCCTAATGTATATGGCATTTGCCAAGTGCTAACTCTGAGAGACTATTAATACCTGCCTCCCCCTCTAGACTGTAAACTCATTTTGGGCAGGGAATGGGACAATTACATTGTTGTATTGTCCTTTCCCAAGTGCTTAGTACAGTGCTCACATGCCATTGCTTGATGTGATAATGTATTTATTTTTTATTTATTTTTAAATGATATTTGTTAAGTGCTGAATAATAGTAATAATAATAATGGTATTTGTTAAGCACTTACTGTGTGCCAAGCACTGTTCGAAACGCTAGGGGAGATACAAGGTGATCGGGTTGACCCACGTGGGGCTCACAGTCTTAATCCCCATTTTACAGATTAAGGGATTTTGTGAGAAGCAGTGTGGTTTAGTGGAAAGAGCTCGGGCTGGGAGTCAGGGGTTGTGCGTTCTAATTCCGCCTCTGCCGCGTCATCTGCGTCACTTTGGGCCAGTCCCTTAACTTCTCCGTGCCTCAGTTCCCTCATCTGTAAAATGGGAATTAAGACTGGGAGCCCCACCTGGGACAATCTGATAATCTCCCGCAGCACTTAGAACAGTGCTTGGCACCTAGTAAACGCTTAACAAATACCACCATTATTAATTTTATTTATTTAAGTAACTGAGACGCAGAGCAGCTAAGTGACTTGCCCAAGGTCATGCAGCAGACACGTGGCGGAGCAGGATTAGAACCCATGTCCCCTGACTCCCTAGACCGTGTTCTTGCCACCAGGCCGTGCTGCTTCTGTACACAGTATAATAACGTTGGTATTTGTTAAGCGCTTACTATGTGCCGAGCACTGTTCTAAGCGCTGGGGTAGATACGGGGAAATTAGGTTGTCCCACGTGAGGCTCACAGTCTTAATCCCCATTTTACAGATGAGGTAACTGAGGCACCGAGAAGTACAGTGACATGCGCAAAGTCACACAGTTGACAGGTGGCAGGTGGAATAGAACCCATGACCTCTGGCTCCTAAGCCCGTGCTCTTTCCTCTGAGCCCCGCTATACCAACTGTGAGCCCCATGTGGGGTAGGAAGAGTGTCCAATCTAATTAATTAATTTGTATCTTACCTTGTGCTTAGAGCAGTGTTTGACGCATTGTAAGCGCTTCACAGGTACCATTAAAAAACAAAAAGTGAGGCGACTCACCCAAGGTCACACAGCAGACAAGTGGTGGAACTGAGATTAGAACCCAGGTCCTCTGACTCCCAGGCCCGTGACTGTAAGCTTGTTATGGGCAAAGGGCATGTCCGCTAATTCTGTTGTGCTCTCCCGAGTGCTCCGTAGTGAAGCAGCGTGGCCTAGTGGATAGAGCAAGGGCCTGATGGGAGTCAGAGGGACCTGGATTCTAATCCTGCCTCTGCCGCTTGTCTGTGGTGTGACCTTGGGCAAGTCACTTCACTTCTCTGGGCCTCAGTTCCCTCACCTGGAAAATGGGGATGGAGACTCTGAGCCCTGTGTGGGACAGGAACTGTGTCCAACCCGATTATCTTGTATACTTAGAAGGGAGCCTGGAACAAAGTAAGTGCCTGACGAGTATTATCATTATTATTATTATTATTATTACAACACACTAGAGTCAGGAGACACGAGTCTCTGCCCACAGAGAGCTTACAGTCGAATGGAGGATTTTACCGTCTAGTGGAGGACAGTGCAAAGTCCTAGGGAAGATACAAATTCACAGTTCAGATACGGTTGCTGGCTCACAATCTAAGGGAGAGCACTGCAGCCCAAACTGCTCTGTCTGGGCTGATAATGCAGAGCCAAACGTGTCTCAACACAACTCCTGTTAGTCTATCTCAACCACACCTGTTCACATGTAACGGGAATGACCGATTAGCCGATCGTTAGTATTTTCCAGTACCTCCGTGTGCCGAGCACTGTCCCGAGCATGCAGAAGAGAACCGGAGAATGAGTAGACACGCTCAAGGATTTAAAAATCTCACCAGGGAGATGGACGCAAAAATAAACGACAGGTAAGGAAAAAGTAATAGTCACTGGAGCGAGAGGGGTGTGAGGGCTAAAGTGCACGGGTGATGTGGAAGTACCCAAGTCACAGTTAGAGGGATCTTCATTCAATAGTATTTATTGTAAGCACTGTACTAAGCGCTTGGAATGTACAATCGGTAACAGATAGAGACAGTCCCTGCCCTTTGACGGGCTTACGGTCTAATCGGGGAACGATAGCAATAAATAGAATCAAGGGGAGATTAGAAATTAGGGAAGGCTTCCTGGAGGACACCTAATTTGAGAAGTTCAGTGCAGATGAGGGGGTGAAGTTCTGTCAGACGTGAAGGGCGAAGGAGTTCAGTCGGTCGATTGATGGTACTTGTTGAGCACTTGCTGTGTGCAGAATGTCGTACTGAGCAGCTGGGAGGGTACGATACAACAGATAAAATTCCCCGCCCTCGACGAGCTTACAGTCTAGAGTTCCAGGCAAGTAGGAGGGTATGATCAAGAGGTCTGCGGTGGAAGACATCGCAGAGTTGATCGGCCTGAGGGGAATGAAGCAGGCAAGCTGGGCTGGAAGGGGAGAGAGGAGAGAGCTGACTGACTCTTAAAAGCCAATGGTCAGAAGTTTCATCGTATGGCGTTGGGCCCTCATTTCCTCTTCTCCCGCTCCCTTCCGTGTCGCCCTTGCCCTTGGATTGCACCCTTTATCCAGCCCTCCCTCAGCCCCACAGCACTTATGTACATAGCCATAATTTATCGATTTACAGTAATGTCCGACTCCCCCTCTAGACTGTAAACTCGTTGTGGGTTTACCAGCTCTATTATATTGTGCTCTCCCAACCGCTTAGTTCAGTGCTCTGCACACAGTGAGCTCTCGGGAAATGCGATTGACTGTTCCATGGCAGAGATGAATGGGCAACGATTTTATATTTTACGGGAGTTGGGAAATGTGGGCAGGACAACATTTTCGAAAAATGACTCAGGGAACAGAGTGAGCCCTCCCCTCCGTGTTGACTGTACACTTGACTGCGTACCCCTTAAGCACTATGATACTCTCCCCAAACCCACAGTACTTATGAAAATGTTCTTTTACTGTGCTAATTACCCGATCCGTAATTTATTTTAATGTCTCCCCCACCCCAGTAGTAGACTGTAAGCGTCTTGTGGGCAGGGATCGTAGCTACCCATTCTATTCATTCATTCATTCAATAGTATTTATTGAGCGCTTACTATGTGCAGAGCACTGTACGAAGCGCTTGGAATGTACAATTCAGCAACAGATGGAGACGGGCTCACAGGCTAAACTGGGGAGACAGATAGCAAAGCAAAACAGAACGAAACAAAACAAGCAGTCTGGTGCAGACATCATCAAGATAAATAGAATCGTAGAGATATATACATAATTAACAAAATTAATGGAGTAATAAATAATCTATATAAATATGCACAGTGCTGCAGAGGGAAAGGAGGGCTCAGTCTGGGAAGGCCTCCTGGAGGAGGTGAGCTCTCAGTAGGGCTTTGAAGAGGGGAAGAGAGGTAGTTTGGCGGAAGTGAGGAGGGAGGGCGTTCCAGGTCAGAAGCAGGACGTGGGCCAGGGGTCGACGGGACAGGTGAGAACGGGGGACGGTGAGGAGGTGGGCGGCAGAGGAGTGGAGCGTATGGGGTGGGCAGAAGAAAGAGAGAAGGGAGGTGAGGTAGGAGGGGGCAAGGGGATGGAGAGCCTTGAAGCCGAGAGTGAGGAGTTTTTGTTTCGTGCGAAGGTTGATAGGAAACCACTGGAGGTTTTTGAGGAGGGTAGTGACAGGCCCAGAGTGTTTCTGCAGGAAGATGATCCGGGCAGCGGAATGAAGAATAGACTGGAGCGGGGAGAGACGGGAGGAAGGGAGATCAGAGAGGAGGCTGACACAGTAATCCAGCCGGGATATTATGAGAGCTTGTACCAGCACGATAGTCTTTTGGATAGAGAGGACGGGGCGGATCTTGGCAACTTTGTGAAGGTGAGACTGGCAGCTTTTGGTGACGGATTGGATATGTGGGGTGAAAGAGAGCAGAGTTGAGGATGACACCAAAGTTGCGGGCTTGCGAGACGGGAAGGACGGTCGTGCCGTCCACAGTGACGGGGAGGTCACGGAAAGGACAGGGTTTGGGAGGGAAGATAAGGAGCTCAGTCTTAGACATGTTGAGTTTTAGGTGGCGGCAGACATCCAGGTGGAGACGTCCTGGAGGCAGGAAGAGATACGAGCCTGGAGGGAAGAGGAGAGAACAGGGGAGGAGATGTAGATCTGGGTGTCATCTGCATTAGAGATGGTCATCGAAGCAGTGGGAGGGTATGAGTTCACCAAGGCAGTGAGTATTAAGCACTCAATCAATACCAATCAGTCAATTGTATTTCTTGAGCGCTTACTGTGTGCTGAGCACTATACTAAGCACTTGGAAGATTACAATATTACAGATGTGATAGACATGTTCCCGGCCCACAGCTGTGGGGCTGAGTAAAAGATGCAAATTCAAGGGCAAGGGTGACTCAGAAGGGAGTGGGAAAAGGGGAAATGAGGGCTTAGTCCGGGAAGGCCTCTTGGAGAGGTGCTTTAAATAAGGTTTTGAAGATGGGGAGAGTGATCGTCTGTCGGATATGAAGAGGGAGGGCATTCCAGGCCAGAGGCAGGATATGGGCGAGGGGTCAGTGGGGAGACAGATGAGATTGAGGTATAGTGAATAGGCTGGCATTAGAGGAGCTAAGTGTGTGTGGGCTAGGTCGGAGTAGTAAAGCAGCGAGGTAAGGTAGGAGGGGGCAAGGTGACCGAGTAAAGCCGATGGTAAGGAGTTTCCCTTTGATACAGAGGCGGATGAGAAACCACTGGAGGTTCTTGAGAAGTAGGAAACATGGCCTGAACGTTTTTGTAGAAAAGTGATCTGGGAAGCAGAGTGAAGTATGGACTGGAGTGGGGAGAGACAGGAGGCTGGGAGGTCAGCGAGGAGGCTGATGAAAGTAATCAAAGTGGGAGAGGATAAATGCTTGGATTAACAAGGTAGCACTTTGGACGGAGAGGAAAGGGTGGACTGTAGTGATGTCGTGAAGGTTGAACCGACAGGATTTGGTGACGGATTGAATCTGTGGGTTGAGTGAGAGAGATGAGGCAAGGATAATGCCAAGGTTACGGGCTTGTGAGACAGGGAGGGTGGATGGTGCTGTCTAAAGTGGTGGGAAAGTCGGGATGGACAGAATTTGGGTGGGAAGATGAGTTCTATTTTGGACATGTCAAACTGACTGACCGACTGATCAGTTGACTGATTGATTAATTAAGAACTTGGCCTGGAGTGGGGAAGAGATGGGAGGCCATTTCAGGGAGAGGGCTGACGTAGTAGTCAAGCCGGGCTACGATAGGTGCCTGCACCAGTGTGATGGAACGGAAGGGACATATTCTGGAAATACAGTGGGGGAAGAACCAGACTGACCATATCTGAAGGTGGAAAGAGAGGGAGGTGTCAAGGATAATGCCACGGTCGCGGACTTTCAGAGAAAGGGAAGATGGTGTTGTGGTTGACTGTGTTGGGAAGGTTAGGTGGAGGGAAAGATCTGCGAGGGACTGAGAGAAGTTAAGTTTTGGACATTTTCTTTTATTGGTATTTATTCAGTGCTTACTATGTGCCAGGCACTGTACTAAGACGGGGGTAGATACAAGCTAATCAGGTTGGACACAGTCCATGTCTCTCATGAGGCTCACGGCCTTAATCCCTATTTTACAGCAGAAGTAACTGAGGCCCAGAGAAGTGAAGTGACTTCCCCATGGTCACGCAGCAGACAAGTGGCAGGTCCTTCTGATTCCAGGCCCTTGCTCTATCCACTAGACCGGGAAAGAGCCCGGGCTTGGGAGTCGGAGGTCATGGGTTCGAATTCCGGCTCTGCCACTTAGCTGTGTGACTGTGGGCAAGTCACTTCTCTGTGCCTCAGTTACCTCATCTGTAAAATGGGGATTAACTGTGAGCCTCACGTGGGACAACCTGATTACCCTGTATCTACCCCAGCGCTTAGAACAGTACTCTGCACATAGTAAGCGCTTAACCAATACCAACATTATTATTATTATTATTCATTGATTCAATCATATTTATTGAGCATTTACTGTGTACAGCACTGTACTGAACACTTGGAATGTACAATTCGGCAACAGATAGAGACAATCCCTGCCCAACGACAGGCTCACATTCTAAACGGGAGAGACAGACAACAAAACAAAACAAGTCTGGCAGGCCTTCCATGTAGATGCCACTCCTCACTCCTCAAAAACCTCCAGTGGCTGCCCTCTGCATCGGACAGAAACTCATTCATTCAGTCGTATTTATTGAGCACTTACTCTGTGCAGAGCACTGTACTGAGCGCTTGGAATGTACCATTCGGCAACAGATAGAGACAATCCCTGCCCAATGACGGGCTCACAGTCTACCTTACCATCAGCTTAAAACACTCAATCTCTCCTCCCACTACCTCACCTCACTGATCTCCTACTATAATCTAGCCGGCACATTTTGCTCCCCTGATGCCAGCCTAGTCTGTACCTCCATCTTGTCTATCTTCGTGCCAACTGCTTGCCTACGTCCTGCCTCTGTCCTGAACTCCCTCCCCCGTTTCGTACCTGACACACCATCACTCTCCCCAGTTCCCAAGCCCTAGTAAAATGACATCTCTGCCAAGAGTTGGCATTATCCCGGCCTAGTCCTCGTTTTCTCACCCTCTTTGCTCTCCCTTCTGCATCATCTATGCACCGGGATCGTTACGTCTTTAGCACTTGATCCACACCCACAGAATTTGGGTACCTATCCGTTTCACCTATCTGTAATTTCTTTGAATGTCTGTGTCCCCCGGTAGACTGCAAACTCCTTGTGGGGAGGGATTGTATTGTAATAATATTGGCATTTGTTAAGCGCTTCCTATGTGCAGAGCACTGTTCTAAGCGCTGGGGTAGACACAGGGTAATCAGGTTGTTCCACATGAGGCTCACAGTCTTCATCCCCATTTTCCAGATGAGGTAACTGAGGCCCAGAGAAGTGAAGTGACTTGCCCACAGTCACACAGCTTCCAAGTGGCAGAGCCGGGTTTAGAACCCATGACCTCTGACTCCCAAGCCCAGGCTCTTTCCACTGAGCCACGCGGGTCTACTGCAGGGCTCAGGACAAAGCAAACACTTATTCAATACCATTGATTGATTATAGAGATGTCCAGGAGGCAGGAGGAAATGGGGGATTGCAGAGAAAGGTCAAGATAGAATCACAAGTTATCCATGTAAAGGTGGACGTTAAAGTCATGGGAGGGGGATGAACACCCCAAGGGAATGAGTTTAGATTGACGGATGAAGTGAGTATGAATTGGCAAGTCACTGTGGCCCAACGGAAGGAGCGTAAGACTGAGAGTCGGGAAACCTGACCTATAGGACAGCCTTAGACAAGTCACGAGTCTCCTTGGGACTCAGTTTCCTCATCTGTAAAATGGGGAGAAGATGGAGTAGGAGCCCTGTGCCCACCCTCATAACTTTAAATACCGGCAGCTGAAGGTCATCAGCAGGTAGCGCTCTCATTTATTCATTGCTTAATGGGGACAAAGCACTGGGAAAGAATAAAAAGGGTAAGAATTAGATACAGTCTCCGGGCCCCCAGAAACTTATGGTGGAAGAATAAAGCGGGGAGACGAGACTGGTGAGAGATGCATAAGGAGAAATGAGACAACACTAAAAACGTATAAAACAAGAAGAGACAAAGTGCTCCGAAGGCAGGGAGAGTCCCGGTCTGGCATGTAGGAGGGAGAAGGAGTTTCAACATTTTGAGAGGAAAGCACCCCCTTGTGAAACAATGACAATTGCCTTATCACCTACATCCCACTTCCCCAGACAGAGATTAAGGGACATCCTTCGCTTCATCTCCTGCCAGATTTATTTATGTATTTGCCCTCTTAAATGTCTGCCTCCCTCTCTAGACTGTAAGCTCGGTTTGGGCAGGGAATGTGTCTGCTTAATGTCATATTGCACTCTCCCAAGTCCTTAGTACAGTGCTTCACACAGTATGTACTCAAAGAAATATGATTGATCCAGGGCCTGCTTTTTCATCTACTGTTATCTTTCTGCATAGACTTGTTGGCCAGCGTGAAGCCTTGCTTATGAGCCGTATAAAAAGTCGGGGCGGAGACCAATCCCAGCTGCTGCCCATTCTGCCCTAAAGTGCACCAGGACATGTGTGTGATCCGGCAGCTGTTATTCCCCACGGAGGAGTTTCTGGCAGTGTCTGTGGAAGGAAGGAGAAGGTGGAGTTCCCTCCCCCGCAGTCAGAACCCAAGTCGAAGGAGCAAAGTAGCAGGGAATCTGTGTGAGATTTAATTAATCCAAAGGGGGTCAAATTAACGTGGAATGGAGCAGGTTTCTTGATGTCCTGTAGAAGGTTTTGTCAGTTCTTCACTTGGAGAACAGGAAAAAGTGCAAGATAAAACCTCCTTGGATTTTTGCAAGGTAGAGGAACAGTAGAACCCAGCAAAAACATTAGCGATCTAGGGGAGCAGAGTACTTCATCGGGAGAGCGGAAAACTTGAACATCTGAAGAGCAAATGACTACGTCCTTGGTTTCTTTTGGAATGTGAGTTGATTCAGTAATCAAATGTGGTGTGAGGTATGTGGACTTTTTTGAGCAATACTCAAGGGGAAGGGTTTTATAACTGGGGTCAATCGGTGGTATTTTTGGAGCACTTACTGTGTGCAGAGCACTGTAATAAGCACTTTGGGAGAATACACGATGACAGAGCCGTTAGCCACGTTTCTTGTACACAGTGAGTTTACAGTCTAGGTTGGGAGTGGAGTACGGTGCTCTGCACATAGTAAGCGCTCAATAAATACTTTTGAATGAATGAAGAGAGAGTTAGAACATTTAAGCTTTCTCTGAATGCTAATTTTGAAGCTGGCAGAAGGGTGTGTCCCCTAATGCTGGTAAGGAGTTTCTAGAAAGTAAGAATTGAGTTGAACTCTGGGGTCTTTGCCAGAGTTGCTGCATTTTCAATGGACATGGTGTTTTCAGGTGAAAAGTGATAAAAGGTGGTGGTAGCTGAAGGAGAAAATGTTTACTTCTTGCCCCAAATGGTGCTTGGACTTTTCTGTTGTACTAAATCCAGGATAGGTCTTCAGAGAGTAAAATAGCAGTTTTCACCCGCTAATAAAAGTGGGATAGTAATAATGATATTTATTAAGTACTCAATCTGTGCCGAGCACTGGGCTAGATACAAAGTAATCAGATTGTCCCATGTGGGGCTCACAGTCTTAATCCCCATTTGACAGATGAGGTCACTGAGGCACAGAGAAGTTAAGTGAGTTGCCCAAGGTCACCCAGAGCCAGGATTAGAACCCACGACCTCCTGATTCCCCAGCCTACGCTCTTCCCACTAAGCCACGGTGCTTCTCTAGAAACGATTGTGAAATGGGAATTAGGAAGATTGAGATTTTTGCCGAGCCCTACTTCTGGCTTGCAGGGCAATACTGAGCTAGTCAATTCATGTGGCTTGCATTTTTTTCTCTCTCTCTCTCTGTTCCCTCATCTGCAAAATGGGGATTTAATACCTGTTCTCCCTCCTACTTAAACTGTGAGCCTCATGTGGGACTTGATTATCTTGGGTCAACCCAATGCTTAGTACAGTGCTTGACACACAGCAAGAGCTTAACAAATACCACCATTATTCTCTAGTTCTGAGCAGGCAAAGTACTAAATCCATTGTTGTGCTTTGCAAGTAAGTAAATACCAAGGATTATTATTAATACAAACAGATCAGATACTTCCCGCATCCAGTGTATTATTTAGTTTTATTACCTTATTTGGAAATATTTTATGCTTATCTGTCCTGCTGGAGAATAAGCTCCTTGTGAACAGGGAACGTGCCTCGTGCTCCTGTGGTATTTTTCCAAGTACGGTGTCTTGCATTCGGCGGGGGGCTCAAATATCATTACTGCTGCTACTGGAAGTGTGAGAAGTACCCTGGATGTTGGTGAAGGTGTGGGTGAAGAAGTGGTGCAATGGGGTGATGGTAGGTGGGAGAACTTGGTCTGGACACAAGCAAAATTAATCAGGGAAAGCCTGATTAAGTTTCCTCCCTGCAAAATGGGGATTAAGACTGCGAGCCCCATGTGGGACGTGGATGGCGTCCATCCTGATTAGCCTGTATCTATCCCAGCGCTTAGTACATTGCCTGGCCCGTAGTAAAGCAGCGTGGCTCAGTGGAAAAGAGCCGGGGCTTGGGAATCAGAGGTCATGGGTTCTAATTCCGGCTCTGCCACTTGTCAGCTGTGTGACCTTGGGCAAGTCACTTAACTTTTCTGGGCCTCAGTTCCCTCCTCTGTAAAAGGGGGATGAAGACTGGGAGCCCCACGTGGGACAACCTCATTTCCTTGTATCTACCCCAGCGCTCAGAACAGTGCTCGGCACATAGCAAGCGCTTAACAGACACTAACATTATTATTAAACGTGTAGCGAATGCCAAAAAAATAAGTCTCCTGGAGCAGATGAGGTTTCAGGAGGAATTTGAACATGGGAAGGGCCGTGGTTTGGTAGATTTGAAAGGGGAGGGAATTCCAGGCAGGGGGAAGAACGTAAGCAAGCTTGGAAGAAACAAAAGAGTGCAAGTTTAAGATAGAGAGGGGAGGGTAAGAAAGTCGACTGGGGGAGTGAGCGTCTTAAAGCCAATGGTCCGGAGTTGGATGCAGACTAACTCAGCACCAATCACAGTAGTTTGGTACATGTATTTATGTACACTTAAGTTCGGGAAGCAGCGTGGCTTAGTGGAAAGAGCCTGGGCTTGGAAGTCAGAGGACGTGGGTTCTAATCCCCGCTCTGCCACTTGTCTGCTGTGTGTTCTTGGGCCAGTCACTTCACTTCTCTGGGCCTCAGTGACCTCATCTGTAAAATGGGGATTAAGACTGTGAGCCCCATGTGGGACAACCTGATTTGCCTTGTATTCATTCATTCAATAGTATTTATTGAGTGCTTACTATGTGCAGAGCACTGTACTAAGCGCTTGGAATGTACAATTTGGTAACAGAGACAATTCCTGCCCAGTGACAGGGTCACAGTCTAAACGGTGCTCAGAACAGTTCATGGCACATAGTAAGCATTTAACAAATACCCTAATAAATTAATATTACCTATGTATAATTTATTTATACTACTATGTCTCCCCCTCTAGACCGTAAGCTCGTGAGCAGAGGATATCCATTGTTATATTGTACTCACCCAAGAGCTTAGTACAGTGCTCTGTGTGCAATAAGTGCTCAATAATTACAAGTGAATGAATGCATGAAGAGCTAGGCTGTGGAAAAGTTAGGAAACTGAGCCTTCAGCAGAATCTGCAGGGTCTTTATTTTGCTGTTCCACTGCAGCGGGGATTGTTGCAGGCCTCAGGGCCAAGAGAACACAGTGGGACCAGCCTGAGGACCACAAAGAGCTGTCACTCTGGGTTAGTCAGCAGCATCTTGTGGCTTAGCGGCAAGAGCAAGGGTTTGGGAGTCAGAGGTCGTGGGTTCTAATCCCGCCTCCGCCACCTATCGGCTGTGTGACTTTGGGCCAGTCACTTAACTTCTCTCTGCCTCAGTTACCTCGTTCTGGAAAATGGGGATTAAGACTGTGAGTCCCTCGGGGGACAACTTGATTACCTTATATCTACCCCAGCGCCTAGAACAGTGCTTGGTACATAGTAAGTGATTAGACTGTAAGCCCTTCAAATGGCAGGGACTGTCTCTATCTGTTGCCAACTTGTTCATCCCAAGTGCTTAGTACAGTGCTCTGCACATAGTAAGCGCTCAATAAATACTATTGAATGAATGAATGAATAAGCGCTTAACAAATAACATCATTATCATTGTCTATGTCAAAGGTTGTGTTTTTGTATGGAAGAATCCAAATTATCAGGAGAGTTTGTAGTGGGCAGGGAATGTGTCTACCAACTCCGTTACGTTGTCTTCTTCCAAGCGCTCAGTAGAGAGGGCTGTACACAGTAAGTGCTCAATAAATACAATTGATCGGTTCAAACCTACACAGTAGCTCTGAAAAGCAGCGTTTTAAGGTGGATAAAGCACTGGTCAAGGAGTCAGAGGACCTGGGTTCTAATCCTGCCTCCACCACTTGTCTGCTCTGTGACCTTGGGCAAACAGTGGGGTTTAAGGGATGGAGCACAGGCCTGGCATTCAGAAGGAACTGGGTTCTAATCCTGACTCCTCCACGTGTTTGCTGTGTGACTCGGGCATGTCCCTTCACTGCTCTGGGCCTCAGTTCCCTCGTCTGTAAAATGGGGATTAAGACTGTGAGCCCCATGCGGGACAGGGAGTGTGTCCAACCTGATTAACTTGTATCTCTGCCAGCACTTAGAACAGTGCTTGGTACATAGTAAGTGTTTAACAAGTACCATCATGAAGATTATTATTATAATTCTCTGTACCTCAGTTACCTCACCTGGAAAATGGGGATTAAGACTGAACCCCACATGGGAGATGGGCTGTGTCCAACGTGATTATCCCTTATCGAGTCCAGTGCTTGTTACGGTGCCTGGCACGAAGTGCGTAACCAATACAATTTTAAAAAGAATAGCCATCTGCTTGGCTCTTCCAGTAGCCAACTGCTTGATGGAGCCTCTTGATCTGAGAAGCAGCAGCGTGGCCTAGTGGATAGAGCCCAGACCCGGGAGTCGGGAGGTCCTGGGTTCTAATCCCTACTCCACCTCTTGTCCGTTGGGTGACCTGGGGCCTGAGTTTTCTCAGTTCTCATCTGTAAAATGGGGATTAACCGTGAGCCTCAACGTGGGACAACCCGATGACCCTGTATCCACCCCAGCGCTTAGAACAGTGCTCGGCACATAGTAAGCGCTTAACAAATACCAACATTATTATTTTGAGAAGCAGCGTGGCTCAGTGGAAAGAGCCCGGACTTGGGAGTCAGAGGTCATGGGTTCGAATCCCGGCTCTGCCCCTTGTCAGCTGTGACTGTGGGCAAGTCACTTCCTTCCTCTGGGCCTCAGTGACCTCATCTGGAAAATGGGGATGAAGACCGTGAGCCTCACGAGGGACAACCTGATGACCCTGTCTCTCCCCCAGCGCTTAGAACAGTGCTCTGCACAGAGTAGGCGCCTAACAAATACCAACATTATTATTATTCTCTCTGTAAAATGGGGATGGAAGCTGTGAGCCCCACGTGGGACAGGGATTGGGTCCCACGTGGGACAGGGATTGGGTCCAACGTGACGAGCCGCCCCAGCGCTTAGTACAGTGCCTGGCACATGGAGCTTTCTTAGCTGTGTGACCGTCGGCAAGTCACTTAACTTCTCTGTGCCTCAGTCACCTCATCTGTAAAATGGGGATGAAGACTGGGAGCCTCACGTGGGACCACCTGATTACCCCGTCTCTCCCCCAAGCGCTTAGAACGGTGCTCTGCCCATAGTAAGCGTTTAACAAACACCAACATCATTATTATTATTATTAACGAATGCCCCAGTTTTTCTTGTTCTGAGTGTCGCCCTTCCTCCGACTGGTACCTTTCGGGCATCTGGGCTCGAAGGGTGCAGGTTTTCAGGGTCTGCGGCAGGGAAAGGCCCAGGAAATGTCTCCCGGACCCTCGGGCCCGTTCGCCTCCAGACACGGGGAGAGAGAGACAGAGAGACGGAGGGCTGTGCGGAGGGCTGCGGTGTGCCGGGCTCCCTGTGACCTCATTCCCTTTAAAAGGAAAAGTATGTTTGGAATCCAGAGCCGGGGGCGGGGGCGGGGCCTCGGCGTCCCCCCGGCCCAGTTGAGTCCGGGCCGGCTTGGGGGCCGGGGGTGAGAGGTCAGGGGTCAGGGGGCGCGGATCGAGGGGGGCGGGGGAGGGGCCGGGGCGGTGGCGGCGTTGGGCTTTTCCTTTTTTGGAGCTCCGGTGTGCGGCTGCCGCCGGCCCCAGGCCCCCCCCCCCGGGAGAGCCGCTCCTCTCCTCTCCTCTGCTCTGCTCTGCTCTGCTCCGGCCAGTCCGGCCGGTGCGGCCCCGCCATGACGGGCAGGTAAGCGGGGGCCGCGGGGGCTGCGGGACGGGGTGCTCACCCCAGCCCGGGGCCGGAGGGAGAAAGGAGGGGGAAGCCCCGAAACAACGCGGGAAACAGGGCCTCTCCTCCCCTCCTCTGCCCTGCCCTCCCTTGCCCTCCCCTGTTCTGCTCTCCCCTCCCCTGTTCTGCTTTCCCCTCCCCTGCCCTGACCTCCCCTCCTCTGGCCTCCCCTCCTCCGTCCTGCCCCGTCCTGCCCGCCCCTCCCCTGCCCTGCCCTCCTCTGCCCTGCCCTCCCCTGCCCTCCCCTGCCCTCCCCTGCCCTCCCCTGCCCTCCCCTGCCCTCCCCTGCCCTCCCCTGCCCTCCCCTGCCCTCCCCTGCCCTGAGCATCAGCACCCCAGGCATGTTGTGACATGGCAGGTCAGTCAGGGGTCTTTAGAGGGGAGCCCTCCACCAGCCCCCCGGTCCACTTTCTCCATCCTCCCCACCTGCCCCTCCCAGCTCTGTCCGGGCCTGGCCTGACCCAGCCCCGGCGGCCCCTCTCCTGCCCACCCGCCCAGCCGGTCGGGGATGCCCAGCCCCTCGGACCGCCGGGGCCCGGACCCCAACTGCCAGCCGCACCCTGGGGCCGGGACCGGGGCGGGGGCTGGGGGATGTCCCCCCGGGGCCGGGGCAGCAGATACCGGCCGCGCCATCGGAGATGGACGGCGCACTTAGGGGACACGACTCCTGGGCTCGAGGAGTTGGCACACCAGCCGGTGAGACGGGCGGGCACTCACGGTCTACACATAACACAACGTAAGAGGCTGCAGAAGGTGCGGGCGGCGGCGTGACCGCTAGGATTTAAGGAACGACGGAACCGACGGCCGGGGGATGCGATGACCGGACTCGGAGACCCAGCCGAAGACAAGGATTGGGTCCAAATCTGATGATCTTCTTTTTATCTCAACACTTAAGGGTTTCCCTCATCCCCACGGCACTTTGGTATATAACATGTCTCTCCATCTAGACCGTAAGCACTCTGGTTGACGCAGTCTCTGCCCACAACTCTGTTACGCTGCTGCAACTGCTTAGTATAGTGCTCTGCACAGAGTAACTGCTCAACAAATGCAATCGATTGATTGCTTTAGTGCTTGTTGGCTATCGTCACATTATTATTATTGTTCATATATGAGTTGACAGCAGCATGGCGTAGTGGCTAGGACACGGGCCCGGGAGTCAGAAGGTCATGGGTTCTGATCCCAACTCAGCCACTTGTCTGGTGGGTGACCTTGGGCAAATCACTTCGTCTCTGGCCCTCAGTTACCTCACCTGTGAAATTGGAATCAAGACTGTGGGCCCCACGTGGGACAACCTGATTACCTTGTATATATCCCGGCGCTTAGGAGGTAGATTTCAGAAGACTTTGAAGATGCGGAGACGTGGTCCGTTGGCTCTGAAGAGAGAGGTCGTGCCAGCCTGGGGGCGGGACGTGGGCAAGGGGTCTGCAGAATGAGGTACAATGAGTAGGTGAATAAAGAGTGTGAGGTGGGAATGGTCCACCACTGAAGGTTTTCAACAAGAAAGGAGCTGTGCGCTGAAGGTCAACTTTTTGAAAATGATCTGGGCCACAGAGTGAAATATGGAGCCGGCAGGGGAAAGGCTGAGGAGATGAGGAGAGGTGAAGCAGCTTCGGGAGTCACATCCCGCTTATGGCAAGCGCCTGGGCCTGGGCCGTGGCTGCTTGGTTGAAGAGGAAGAGGTGGGTCTAGACGGTCGGCTTGTGGGCAGAGTAGGTATCTTCCAACTCTGTTAGACTGTACTCTCCCAAGCGCTTAGTACGGTGCTCTGCACACTGTAAGCGCTCAGTAAGTGCCACTGGTTAATTGTGGAGGAGAAACCAACAGTATCTGGTGACCTAGTGAGTAGGGCATGGGCCTGGCAGTCAGGAGGACCTGGGTTCTAGTCGTAGCTCTGTCATGTGTCTGCTGCGTGACCATAGGCGAGTCACTTCATTTATCTGTGCCTCATCTGTAAAATGGGAATTATGACTGTGAGCCCCATGTGGGACATGTACTGGATCTACTTGTATCTACTCCAACGCTTAGAAGAATGCTTGGCACATCGTAAATGCTTAACAAACACCATTAAAAAAATTATGAGGATTGAAAGAGAGGGAGGCTTCAAGGCTAGCAATACCAAGGCTGCGGACTTCAGAGGTGGGGAGGATGGTGGTCGATTGCGACTAAATCCAGTGGAGGAGAGGATTAGGGAAGGAAAATCAGGAATTCAATTTGGAGTGAATTGAGATTGGGGTGCCAGGGAAGAGAGATGAGATTTCAGAGAAGGGTAGCCCTCAGGATTGGTGAGGTAGAGCCAATAGCTAGATTGGAAACCTCTTGAGGGTAGGGTAATATTACTATTTATTTTGTAATCCTCTCCTCATAAATGCTCAATCAAAAATCTGGATTTACCGGGGCTTTAGGAGCAAGGTGAGTTTCCCCAAAGGAATGAGCGTAATTTGGGGAGAGAAGGGAACTCTAAACAGCCTTTTTTTAAAAAAAGTGGTATTTAAGTGCACTGTACTAAGACACTGGGGTAGATACAAGTTAATCAGGTTGGTCACAGTCCATGTCCCTCATGGGGCTCATAGTCTTTATCCCCATTGTACGTGAGAGATACCGTAGGGTGGGCGGCAGAGTAAGAGCTAGCAAAAGATACTAGGAATCGTCACCCAAAGTGAGAAGAGGTCGAAAAATGAAGGTTAGATAGTGTTTCCAGGAGAAAGGAGGACTCTGTGGTGGTTGAAGGCATCTGATAAGTAGATGAGGTCTAGGACAGAGTGCACACTATTAAATTTGGAAAGAAAAGGTTACAATCCTGCTAAATTGTAGGCTCCTTGAGGAAAGGGGTTATGTTTATAATAATAATAATAATAATGTTGGTATTTGTTAAGTGCTTACTGTGTGTGCAGAGCACTGTTCTAAGCGCTGGGAGAGATACAGGGTCATCCTGTCATCCCACATGAGGGTCACAGTTAATCCCCATTTTACAGATGAGGTAACTGAGGCAAAGAGAAGTGAAATGACTTGCCCACAGTCACACAGCTGACAAGTGGCAGAGCCAGGAGTCGAACCCATGACCTCTGACTCCGAAGCCCAGGCTCTTTCCACTGAGCCATGCTGCTTCCCTATCAACTCTTTTTTACTGTCTCAAGCTATTATTGCAATGCTGGGCACACAGGTGCTCAATAAATTCCCCTGATTGATTGTAGGCCCGTAAACTCATTGTGGATGGGGAATGGGGCTACTAACCTTGTTGTACTCTCCTAAGCACTTAGTACAGTGCTCTGCACAGCATAAGTGCTTAATAAAGACCATTAATTTTTTTCTGTGGTATTTGTTAAATACTTAGTATGTGCCAGGCACTGTACTAAGCACTGGGGTAAATGCAAGTTAATCGGGTTAGACACACTCCATGTTGACACATGGAACTGACAGTCTTAATCCCCATTTTACAGATAAGGAAACTGAAACCCAGGGAAGTTAAGTGACTTACCCAAGGTCACATAGGCGAGTGGCAGAAGCAGGATTAGAACTCGGCTCCTGACTCCCAGGACCATGCTCTAATATGTCTGTTATAATGCTGTATTTTACTCTCCCAGGTGCTTAGTATTATTCATTCAATCGTATTTATTGAGAGCTTGCTGTGTGCAGAGCACTGTAGTAAGCGCTGGGGAGAGTACAATACAACAATAAACAGAAACATTCCCTGCCCCCAGTGATCTTAGAGTTTAGATGGGGGTGGGGAGGAGGAGACAGATATTAGTATAAATAAATCATTTAATCAATCGTATCTGAGTGCTTACTGTGTGCAGAGCACTATAGTAAATGCTTGGGAAAGTACAATACAGCAGTAAACAGACACATAGTCTATGTACATAAATGCTGTAGGTCTGGGAGGGGGGAAGAACAAAGGGAGCGAATCAGGATAACGCAGAAGGGAGTGGGAGAAGGGGAAAGAAGGAGATTAGTCTGGGAAGGCCTCTTGGAGGAGATGGGCCTTCAATAAGGGCTTGAAGGGGAGGACACTAATTGTCAGATTTGAAGAGAGAGGGTGTTCCAGGCCAGAGGCAGAACGTGGGCCAAGTGTCGGAGGTGAGATGGGTGAGAAGGTGAGATGGAAGCACAGTGAGAAGGTTAGCATTAGAGGAGGGAGGTGTGTAGTAGGAGAGTAGTGAGGTAGGAGGGGGCAAGATGATCCAGTGCTTTAAAGCCAAGGGTGAGGAGTTTTTGTTTGTGCAGATGGATGGGCAACCCCTGGAGTTTTTTTGAGAAGTGGGGAGATGTGTCCTGAACGTTTTTGTAGAAAAATGAAGGGAGATGTGTCCTGAACGTTTTTGTAGAAAAATGAACCGGGCAGCAGAGTGAAGTATGCACTGGAGTGGGGAGAGGCAGGAAGGTCAGCAAGGAGGCTGATGCAATAATCCAGTCGGGAGAGAATGAGTGATTGCATTAAGAAGCAGCGTGGCTCAGTGGAAAGAGCACGGGCTTTGGAGTCAGGGCTCATGAGTTCGAATCCCAGCTCTGCCACTTGTCGGCTGTGTGACTGTGGGCAAGTCACTTAACTTCTCTGTGCCTCAGTTCCCTCATCTGTAAAATGGGGATTAAGACTGTGAGCCCCACGTGGGACAACCTGATTCCCCTGTGTCTACCCCAGCGCTTAGAACAGTGCTTGGCACATAGTAAGTGCTTAACAAATACCAACATTATTATTATTATTATTAACACGGTAGTTTGGATGGAGAGGTGCTCAGTAAATAGAAGCGTCGTGGCTCAGTGGAAAGAGCCCGGGCTTGGGAGTCAGAGGTCATGGGTTTGAATCCTGGATCTGCCACTTGTCAGCTGTGTGACTGTGGGCAAGTCACTTAACTTCTCTGGGCCCCAGTTCCCTCATCTGGAAAATGGGGATTAAGACTGTGAGCCTCATGTGGGGTAATCTGATTACCCTGTATCTACCCCAGTGCTTAGAACAGTGCTCTGCACATAGTACGCACTTAACAAATACCAACGTTATTATTATTATTATGATCGATGCTCTATCCACTTGGCCACACTACTTCTCTTAAGAGGACTGAAAAGAAGGGCAATTGGTGATTTGGAGCAATTGTCTCTGGAGTGAAGGGGACAGAAACTGCATTATAGGGGCTCAAGAAGGGAGCTAGAGAGGAAGTGGAAGCAGCTGGTGAATTTTGACAGAAATGGGAGGAAGTTGGAGAGCAATTTTTATATTTGTTTCCTATTGGAAACAAGTTGCACTGTGTGCTTGGAAGGCTTCTTTTTTTTCCATAGGAACCCTTTGGTTCCGAGATTTACTGTCAAGTGGCAGCAAGAGAGCATGGGGGGGGGGGGCGGAAATAAGTGGAGGGAGAGTCCTGCCCCTGCTATCACCGACCTGCTATTCGAAGCCATGTGAGGCCTCTCCCTGAAGCAACACCCACGGTCTCCCAGGCAGGCGTATCCTGGGTCGGTTGTCTGGTGGGCAGAAGAGCCCCAGGGAATCTTTTTTCTCCTTTTTTATTTGAACATTTTACATACCACTTGATTGAGGTCCACTGCTCTATAGAATTCAGTGTTTGGTACAGTTCTGGATTAGGTCCAGAAAAAACTCTGGGAGTGGAGCAGGAGTAGTGGAGGAAAGAGTCTGTGAAAATGAGTGCTGAATGTTTAAAGAAAAAAAATGTTACCTTGCACACCTCTCCCTCCAACCCCACCTCAGAAGGGTTTGAGGGGTGGGGTGGTAGTGTTATTATGGTAAATAAGCACTTAGTAGGTACTAAAGCACTGTACTAGGCCCTGAATTAACTACAAGACCATCAGATTGGACCAGTCTCACATGAAACTCACCCTTAAATTTTTAGCTGTAGAGAGAGAAGAGTTTAAGCTTTATTCAAGCATTACTGTTATTATTAATTGTGGTATTTGTTAATTCATTCAATTGTATTTATTGAGCACTTACTGTGTGCAGAGCACTGTATTAAGCACTTGGAAAGTACAATTTGGCAACAGAGACAATCCCTACCCAACAATGGGCTCACAGTGCTAAGCATTTAATATGTGTCAAGCACAGTAATTATGGTATGTAAGTGCTTATTATGTGCCAGGCTCTATTAACTACTGGGTGGATGCAAGTAAATTGGGTTGGACACAGTCCCTGTCCCACATTCATTCATTCAGTAGTATTTATTGAGTGCTTACTATGTGCAGAGCACTGTACTAAGTGCTTGGATGTACAATTCTGCCACAGATAGAGATAACCCCTGCCCAGTGACAGGCTCACAGTCTAAATGGGGGAGACAGCAAAAGCAAAACAGAACAAAACAAGATAACAACGAGGTAACTGAGGTACAGAGAAGTTAAGTGACATGCCCCAGGTCACACAGCAGACAAGTGGCAGAACTAGGATTAGAACCCAAGTCTTTCTGACTACCAGGTGCATGCTCTATTCTTTAGGCCGTGAAACGATCTGGGCATGTCACTCCCTCCAGTGGTTGCCTATCGACCTCCGCTCCAAACAAAAACTCCTCACTCTAGGCTTCGAGGCTCTCCATCACCTTGCCCCTTCCTACCTCTCCTCCCTTCTCTCTTTCTACCGCCCACCCCGCATGCTCCGCTCCTCCGCCGCCCACCTCCTCTCCTATCCCGCCGTCGACTCCCGGGCCACGTCCTCCCGCGGTCCCGGAACGCCCTCCCTCCTCACCTCTGACAATCTAGTTCTCTTCCCCTCTTCAAATCCCTACTTAAAACTCACCTCCTCCAAGAGGCCTTCCCAGACTGAGCTCCCCCCTTTTTCCCTCTGCTCCCTCTACCCCCCTTCACCTCTCCGCAGCTAAACCCTCTTCTCCCCCCTTTCCCTCTCCTCCTCCCCCTCTCCCGTCCCACCCCCTCAGCACTGTACTCGTCCGCTCCACTGTATATATCTTTATCACCCTATTTATTTTGTTTATTTCATTTAATATGTACACCACCCTGATTCTGTTTAGTTGCCATTGTTTTTATGAGATGTTCTTCCCCTTGACTCTGTTTATTGCCATTGTTCTTGTCTGCCCGTCTCCCCCGATTAGACCGTCCAAGGGCAGGGACTGTCTCTATCTGTTGCCCACTTGTACATTCCAAGCGCTTAGTACAGTGCTCTGCACATAGTAAGTGCTCAGTAAATACTATTGAATGAATGAATGCTTCTGGAGTAGATACAAACTAATCAGATCCCACATGAGACTCACAGTTTAAGTTGGAGAGAACAGATGCTGAGTCCCCATTTTACAGATGTGGGAACTGAGGTATAGAGAAGTGAAGTGACTTGCCCAAGGTCACAGATCATGGATTAGAATTCAGGTCCTCTGCCTCCCAAGCCTGGGATCTTTCCCCTAGGCCATGCTGCTACTCTAAAATTACTCGTGATTTACGGCTTCCCTAGGAATCCTAGATGAAATTACAATTTCATAACTGGCGTTATACTTTGTAAGTAGTTTTTCTTCCTTACTACAGATATTTCCCTTAATGGTTACTATCCTGAAAACTTTTTCAATCTGAAAGTGATGAAATATCATATAATTGCACTCTCCTAATTGCTTAGTACAGTGCCCTTGCTCACCGTAAGCACTTAACGAATACCATTGGTTGTTACAACCTCTTTGACTCTGGCCTCACTTAATTTTGGGTTAGGAGGTGGTATACTGTATGAACAGAAGGACGACTGCAGTTATGTCGCAAAAATTATGAAATAATGGAACTCGTTAAGGCGAACCCTAATTTGTCCTATCAGATTGCAGAAAGAGAAAAAATTTAATTTCTGTTCCAGATCGATCAATCAGTGGTGTTTGAGTGCTTACTATGTGCAGAGCACTGTTCTAAGCGTTTGGGAGAGCACAACAGAATTAGCGGAAGCATTCCCTGCCCATAATGAGCTTACAGTCTAGAGGGAATACATGTACCATAAGGCAAGTCAAAAGGTAATTTGTGAACAGTGTGATTACTTTGAAGTGCCATTCTCCTGGATTAAGAAATAGATCAGTGCTTGGAAGAAGAAATAGGCCTTATCAATTAGCTCTGCCTGTCACCTCATCGGATGCCACTTCTGGCTCTTTTTTTGTTCATCTCTACACCCCATCGTCCACTCTGCCCCCCCTTTGGGGGGGAAGGGCCGTTTCTAGGGTGGGGGTGTGTGGTCCCCAGTGCAGCAGAGGATGGCATTGAGGGGAGGAGGCCTAAGCCCCAAACAGAAATGCTTTTCCAGTCAATATAGGGACACATCCCAGAAATGTTCAAGGCAGTGGTGGAGACAGATCCGGAGCCCCAAGCCATCTCTGCCTCATTCATCATCACAAATGTCTCTGCGGGATGAACTGCTGCTGCCTTGGACCAGGGCTCACGAAGTAAATAATAAATGATAATTGTGGTTTGTTAACTGCTTCCTACGTGCCAAGCAGTGTACAAAGCACTGGGGTAGACAAGCAGATTAGATTGGGGTAGATTAGAGAAGCAGCATGGCATAGTGGCAAGAGCCCGGGCTTGGGAGTCAGAGGTTGTGGGTTCTAATCGCAGCTCTGCCGCTTGTCTGCTGTGTGACCTTGGACAAGTCACTTCACTTCTCTGAGCCTCAGTTCCCTCATCTGTAAAATGGGGATCGAGATTGTGAGCCCCATGTGGGACAGGGACAGGGTCCAACCTGATTATGTTGTATCTACTCCAGCGCAGTGCTTGGCACATAGTAAGCACTTAAGTACCATAATAATAATAATTATTATTATTATACAAGACAGGTACCACATGAGGCTCACGGTCTAATGAGGAGGGAGAAGGGTTATTGAATCTCCATTTTGCAGATGAGGGAACTGAGACCCAGAGAAGCTAAGTGAACTGCCTCAGGTCACACAAGAGAGCCAGGATTAGAACCCAGGTCGCCTGACCCCCGGTGTTGCCGTGCTTTTTTCTGCGTAAGAGGCAGTGGTGAGGGAATGTGACTGTCAATTCTGTTACTCTGTACTCTCTCAAGCGCTTAATACAGTGCTCTGCACACAGTGAGTGCTCAATAAATACTGTTGATTGATTGGTGGTGCCTCCCTGGGAAGACTCCAGAAACGTGAGGCCCAAACCCAGGGAATAAATGAATTAGTAGAACGACTTGGGTGGATGTCTTTTCCCCCTCCCCTCCCCCATAACAAGACACAACATCTCAGGCAGTCAGTCAATCATATTTATTGAGTACCTGTGTGCAGAGCACTATACTAAACGCTTGGGAGACTGTAATATAGCAGACCAATTCCTTGTCCACAATAAGCTTAGAGTCTAGAGGAGAAGACAGACATTAATATAAATAAATACATTGCAGATATATACATAAGTGCTGTGAGGTGGGCTGAATAAAGGGAAGAAGTCAGAGCAATGCAGAAAGGAGTGGGAAAAGAGGGCTTAGTCAGGGAAGGCCTCTTCAATAAGGCTTTGAAACGGGGGAGAGTCATTGTCAGATATGTGGAAGGAGAATATTCCAGGGTAGGGGCAGGATGAGGGTGAGACGGTGGCAAGATAAGCGCTTAGTACAGTGGTTTGCATGCAGTAAGCACTGAGTAAATAGGATTGAATAAATGAGATAGAGGAGATGGAGGTACAGTCAGGTACCTTAGCGTTGTGCAACTCTAAAAGGGAGTGTGGCACAAGGATTTCCAGTGCAGGGCCATTTAAGGCCAGATGTCAATGATTAATGTTGTACCATTGCCCGTCCTTGCCCTCCACATCATTTGAAGAGAACCTAGCCTTTTGCCCTTTCCCTTTCATTCATTCATTCAATAGTATTTATTGAGCGCTTACTATGTGCAGAGCACTGTACTAAGCGCTTGGGATGAACAAGTCGGCAACAGATAGAGACAGTCCCTGCCGTTTGACGGGCTTACGGTCTAATCGGGGGAGACGGACAGACGAGAACAATGGCAATAAACAGCGTCAAGGGGAAGAACATCTCGTAAAAACAATGGCAACTAAATAGAATCGAGGCGATGTACAATTCATTAACAAAATAAATAGGGTAACGAAAATATTTACAGTTGAGCGGACGAGTACGGTGCTGTGGGGATGGGAAGGGAGAGGTGGAGGAGCAGAGGGAAAAGGGGAAAATGAGGCTTTAGCTGCGGAGAGGTAAAGGGGGGATGGCAGAGGGAGTAGAGGGGGAAGAGGAGCTCAGTCTGGGAACGCCTCTTGGAGGAGGTGATTTTTAAGTAGGGTTTTGAAGAGGGAAAGAGAATCAGTTTGGCGGAGGTGAGGAGGGAGGGCGTTCCAGGACCGCGGGAGGACGTGACCCGGGGGTCGACGGGATGGGCGAGACCGAGGGACGGCGAGGAGGTGGGCGGCGGAGGAGCGGAGCGTGCGGGGTGGGCGGTAGAAAGAGAGAAGGGAGGAGAGGTAGGAAGGGGCAAGGTGATGGAGAGCCTCGAAGCCTAGAGTGAGGAGTTTTTGTTTGGAGCCGAGGTCGATAGGCAACCACTGGAGTTGTTTAAGAAGGGGAGTGACACGCCCAGATCGTTTCTGCGGGAAGATGAGCCGGGCAGCGGAGTGAAGCATAGACCGGAGCGGGGCGAGAGAGGAGGAAGGGAGGTCAGAGAGAAGGCCGACACAGTAGTCTAGCCGGGATATAACGAGAGCCCGTAACGGTAAGGTAGCCGTTTGGGTGGAGAGGAAAGGGCGGATCTTGGCGATATTGTAGAGGTGAAACCGGCAGGTCTCGGTAATGGATAGGATGCGTGGGGTGAACGAGAGGGACGAGTCAAGGATGACACCGAGATTGCGGGCCCGAGAGACGGGAAGGATGGTCGTGCCATCCACGGTGATAGAGAAGTCTGGGAGAGGACCGGGTTTGGGAGGGAAGATGAGGAGCTCAGTCTCGCTCACGTTGAGTTTTAGGTGGCGGGCCGACATCCAGGCGGAGACGTCCCGGAGGCGGGAGGAGATGCGAGCCCGAAGGGAGGGGGAGAGGACAGGGGCGGAGATGTAGATCTGCGTGTCATCTGCGTAGAGATGGTAGTCAAAGCCGTGAGAGCGGATGAGTTCACCGAGGGAGTGAGTGTAAATGGAGAACAGAAGAGGGCCAAGAACTGACCCTTGAGGAACTCCAACGGTTAAAGGATGGGAGGGGGAGGAGGCTCCAGCGAAGGAGACCGAGAATGATCGGCCAGAGAGGTAAGAGGAGAACCGGGAGAGGACAGAGTCCGTGAAGCCAAGGTGAGATAAGGTATGGAGGAGGAGGGGATGGTCGACAGTGTCAAAGGCAGCAGAGAGGTCAAGGAGGATTAGAATGGAGTAGGAGCCATTGGATTTGGCAAGAAGGAGGTCACGGGTGACCTTAGAGAGAGCAGTCTCGGTAGAGTGGAGGGGACGGAAGCCAGATTGGAGGGGGTCTAGGAGAGAATGGGAGTTAAGGAATTCTAAGCATCGATTGTAGACGACTCGTTCTAGGATTTTGGAAAGGAAGGGTAGTAGGGAGATAGGACGATAACTGGAGGGGGAAGTGGGGTCAAGAGCGGGTTTTTTTAGGATGGGGGAGACGTGGGCATGTTTGAAGGCAGAGGGGAAGGAGCCCTTGGAGATTGAGTGGTTAAAAATAGAAGTTAAGGAAGGTAGGAGGGTTTCCCCACAGGCAGGCCTAGGCCGCCTACAACTCCAGCCTCTTCTCCAGCAAGGCCTCCTTCTGACCAGAGATGAGAAACACCTGGGGCCAAGAGGGGAGGGCCACTGCCGAAAGAAGCAGTCTGGCTCAGTGGAAAGACCCAGGGCTTGGGAGTTGGAGGTCATGGGTTCTAATCCTAACTCTGCCACTTGTTAGCTGTGGGACTTGGGGCCAGTCACTTCCCTCCTCTGGGCCTCAGTTCCCTCATCTGGAAAACAGGGTTGAAGACTGAGAGCCCCACGGGGGACAACCTGATCACCTTGTATCCCCCGCCCCCCCCCCCCCCCCCCCGCCACACGCTTAGAACAGTACTTAAATACCTTCGTTATCATCTTTATTATTATTATGAGACACCTCTCAAACTGTGCACAAAGGGAAGGAAAACCACCCTCCCCCCAGCTGAAAGATCAATCAGTGCTATTTATTGAGTTCATACTATGTGCAGATCACTGTACTAAGCATCTGAGAAAAGTACAATATAACAGAGGAGGTAGAAACAGCGTGACCTAGTGGATAGAGCAAAGGTCTGAGAGAAGGACCTGGGTTCTAATCCTCACCCCTCCACTTGTCTGCTGTGTGATCACAGTCTTAATCCCCATTTTACAGATGAGGTCACTGAGGCCCAAAGAAGTTAAGAGTCTTGCCCAAGGTCACACAGCAGACGGGGGCAAAGCCGGGATTAGAACCCACATCCTCTGACTTCCAAGCCCGGGCTCCTTCCACTAAGCCACGAGTGCCCGGCACATAATAAGTGCATAACAAATATAACTATTATTATGGGTGTGAGGTAGTGATGGTTAGTACTGAACATATTTGTAGAAGACAGACAATCAGCGTGGGACTGGAAGTCAGGGGACCTGGACACTGGTTCCAGTTTTACCACTTGCCTGCTGTATGACCTTAGGCAAGTCACTTTCCTCTTTTGTATCTCAGTTTCCTCAACTACACAAATGGGATAATTTACCTGCCCTTCCACCGTCTTAGACTGTGCAGAATGTTTGGCACATAGTAAATGCTTAAGAAATACAATCAGCAAATGGTAAAAAAAAAAAATAAAGACTACAGAAGGTTATGTTCAAATGGCCTTCAAATCTGCTCTCTTCAGGTTCAAAGCCCTCTTTATTCAGTTGTATTTATTGAGCGCTTACTGTGTGCAGAACACTGTACTAAGCGCTTGGAAAGTACAATTCGACAACAGATTGAGACAATCCCTGCCCAACAGTGGGCTCACAGTCTAGAAGGGGGAGATCCCATCCATTAAGATCTTAAAATCCCATTTCCAGGAGTCCTTCTCTATCAATTCCTAGCATCACAAATCACAGTCAGACCTGCAGCCATTTGTTTTGTTTAGCATTTAGGTATTTACATCCCTCCTCCTCACACACACTATATATAGTCTTATTCATGTTTTTATCCTTCCATATTTTTAATCCTTCCCATCATCTCTTCTTCCTGCTTTCACCAATTGTAAATATTTTTAAATGATGTACGACTGTCTTTTCCCAAAAGATTGTTAGTTCCTCAAGGACAAGTGCCTTGTACATTCCCTCTATTGCTTAGAACAGTGATCTGTTCTACAACAGCAGGTGTCCAATCTGATTAGCTTGTATCTAATAATAATGTTGGTATTTGTTAAGCGCTTACTATGTGCAGAGCACTGTTCTAAGCACTGGGTTAGATACAGGGTAATCAGGTTGTCCCAAGTGAGGCTTACAGTTAATCCCCATTTTACAGATGAGGGAATTGAGGCACAGAGAAGTTAAGTGACTTGCCCACAGTCACACAGCTGACAAGTGGCAGAGCCGGGATTTGAACCCATGTACTCTGACTCCCAAGCCCGGGCTCTTTCCACTGAGCCACGCTGCTTCTCCAGCGCTTATAAGTGCTTTACAAATGCCATTTAAAAAAAAACAAACAAACCTGAGAAAGCTGCTCAATAAGTAGCATTGATTCATATTCCAGATAAAACAGTTGGAGTAAACTAACTCCTAGATAATATCGCAAGAAAAAGTTGTTAAAAATGGAGTAGTCCCCAGTAATTTATATTCTGGGTGGTCACAAGCTAAAGGGACTTAGGTGTCGTGGTTCTTGTTAGTGTTCTGCACATAGTAAGTGCTCAATAAATGCCATTGATGGATTTTTAGACCTAAACACCATATTACTTGCATAATTGCCCCATCCTGATTTTTAATAATAATTTTTTTTATACCGCTTAATTTTGAGCCCCGACAGGAGGAACAAAAAGATGAAAAAGGGACAAAAGAGCAGTTATAGGAAGTTAATTCATTAAGGTGGCCTGGGCCAAAGCTGGAGGACCAGGAGGTATTGTACAATTGTCAAGTGCATAGTACAGTGCTTTGCACACAGTAAGACAATACAGTGGACTGGGAGAGTTAATTCACTGCCTATTATATGCAGCACTAGGGCGAATGCAGGAGAAAGAAATCCAGTCTCAAGTGCGCTAAACTCTTTCTCTTCCCCTCCTTTCCCCTTCCTTTTTTTCTTCCACTCCTTAGAGCTAAATTTAATTGTCATGTAACCTGCGTAGTATCCCCACCCTGATTAAATATTACAAAAAGTATGTCAAAATGGGATAATTATGCCAGTAAATTCTGCCCGTTCTATAGCATTGACGGAATTTGCATTTCACGCCACCTCTGACTTGCCAAGCATGTGCGCAGCTGCTTGTCTGACACTGCATTGTGCTGTATTCAGACGGATGCACGTTGTTGGGAGAAAGTTTCCCAATTCTGCCTCCACATTCCACAGTGCTTAGTGAAAAGACACGCTATGGACCAATTGTGCATAATGTGATTTCCTTGGGACCAGGACCTTTCCTTTAGAGGCTGTATGAACTGAAGCTGGAACCTTCTTAGGGCCTGGGTGACGTCTTTTAGAGGAAGGGTTTTTCACTCTGGAGCGAACAAAACATTTTCAGTAATCAGTCGGCGAGCGCACAAATTGATGCAGCTGTTGAGAGCTTCAGCTGTTTGTCTTCAGGGTTTTGACATTTACTGGTATGATCATGATGTATCCTAAATAATAATAGCCATGATGGTATTTGTTAAGCGCTTAATATGTGCCCAGCACCATTCTGATAGGGTAGATACAGTTATCAGTTTGTCCCCCATGGGGCTCACAGTCTTCATCCCCATTTTCCAGATGAGGTCACTGAGGCACAGAGAAGTGAAGCGACTTGCCCAAAGTCACACAGCTGACAAGTGGTGGAGCTGGGATTTGAACCCACGACCTCTGACTCCCAAGCCCGGGCTCTTTCCACTGAGCCACGCTGCTACCCTAAAGCCAGTAGTATTTTCTTTGAACCTGCATTTAGGGTTCTTCAGACTTAATAATAATGATGGTATTTGTTAAGTGCTTACTATGTGCCAAGCACTGTTCTAAGTGCTGGGGTAGCTACAAGGTAATCAGGTTGTCCCATGTGGGGCTCACATCTTAATCCCCATTTTACATGTGAGGGAACTGAGGCACAGATGAGTTAAGTGACTTGCCCAAAGTCACACAGCTGATGTGGCAGAGGCGGGATTAGAACCCACGACCTCTGACTGCCAAACCCGTGCTCTTTCCACTAAGCCACGATTGACTTAGAGGCTACAGAAACTGAACTCGACTTGCAGTAAACCTTATTGTTCCCCGGGTATAATCCAGAGTGTGGCATTTTAAGGCGCCTTCATTGTTTTCGATAGGAAATTGTGACGTAGGGCATGTGGGCATTGAGTGTTCTAAAACAATGCTAAGAATTCAGAAAGAAAACTTTGCTCTAAAGTGGAATCTCAATCTCTTGTCCCTGTGAATATGGATTTTCTAGTATTCCACCCCCCACCAAGAAAAAAATGCATTTATGATCTGGACAGTTTACGTGTAGGTGGAAAGAGTATTTATTAGGCTGTAAGATTCCATCTGGCTTAGCTAATGTCTGTCTTGGAATAATTTTCTTTTTCAATATGTACCTTATTTCATTGTTGTGACTACTGAACTGTTGTCTGACAATCAGAAAATAGAATCCCACCCCACCAGACTGAAAGCTCTTTAGGGAGAGGGGACGTGTCTGTTAATTCTCTTGTATTGCACTCGCACAAGTGTTTAGAACAGTGCTCTGCACATAGTAAGTGCTCAATTAATATCACTGATGCCGTCATGTAGGTGCATGTGAAACTTACATGTACTGTGTTGAATTTAAACAGAAACTGAGATGGTTCACATACTTAAGCCAGTTGATCGGAACATTTGACCGACTCCTTTGTTGCAAAGAGCGATTTTTGTGTTGCTTTTAATATTAAGTTTTGCAGCTCATTTCCGTGGTGATTTTGAGAAGAAAATGTACAATGAAATGTTTGTGGCTGTGAATCTTTTATGTGATTTTTGTGGGACTGCAGTATTCCCTCTTTCTCCTACTTATTATCTATTCTCTTCTCCCACTATAGGCCAGTTGGCTGTCTTCATTGCTCCATAGCCTCATTCTCATTTCTCCTGCTGCCCACCTCTTACACTCTTTCCCCTGCCTAGAATCCCTTCCCTTCATAGCTGACAGACCATAGTTCTCCCCCGTCTCCTAAGCCCTTCTGCAATCATATCACACGCCCCGGGAGGCCTGCCCCAATTAATTTCCCCTTTCCCCATCGCTTCCTTGCTATTAAACACCTAAGTATTCACAACACCCCTATTATTATAATGTGTATCTTCCCTGCTAAAGTGTTAGCTCCTTCAGGGTAGGAATTATGCCTTATAATTCTACTGTACTCTCCTTGTATTGTGTATTATACGGTCCTTTTCGGTGTCTCTCCCTGGCTGCTCCTCTGCCTCCATCAATCAAGCTGTCTCCCACCCCTTTACTGTAAGAGTCCCTCAAGACTCAGTTCTGGGTCCTCTTCTAATCTCCATCTCCCTCTACGCCCTTGGACATTCGCTCCAAGGCTTTACTGTCCCTACATGGATAATCACGTATCCATGGATAAACGTGAATGGATAAATGTTCTGATCAACTGGCTTACGTTGCGTGTACCATATCAGTTTCTGCTTAAATTCAACACATTACACGTACGTTTCACATGCACCTACATGATGGCATCAATAATATCAATTGACTTCTCTCCTCCGCAGTTTCTCCTGCCTTCAGGACACCTCTACTTGGATGTCCCACCTCCACTTCGAACTTGTCGTAACTTCGAACTTCTCATCTCCCACACTTCCCCCAGACTTCCCCATTATCATAAACAGCAACACCGTTCTCCCTGTTTTACAAGCCGGTGATCGTCTCAGCTTTATCCTTGACTCGTCTCTCTCATCCAACCCACATATTCAGTCTGTCACCAAATTCTGTCAGTTCCACCTTCACGAGACCTGTAGAATCAGTCCTTTCCTCTTCATCCAAACTGTTACCACTCTGACCCAAACACTTATCATTATCCCACCTTGACTACTGCATCGGCCTCTTGGCTGAGTTCCCTGCTTTCTGTCTCTCCCCGTTCAGTCAATACCTCCGCTCTGCTGAGTTGATCACTATTCTAAAAAAAATGACTCAGTCCCCGATTCCCTTCTCCTCAAATACCTCCAATAGTTGCCGATACATATCCACATCAGGCGGAAATTCCTTATCCCTCCTACCTTACCTGCTGATCCTTACTACAACCCAACCTGGATACCTTGTCTTTCTAACACCAACCGCGTGGCTCAGTGGAAAGAAGCTGGGCTTGGGAGGCAGAGGTCATGGGTTCGAATCCCGGCTCTGCCACTTGTCAGCTGTGTGACTGTGGGCCAGTCACTTCACTTCTCTGTGCCTCAGTGACCTCATCTGTAAAATGGGGATTAAGACTGTGAGCCTAACGTGGGACAACCCGATTACCCTGTATCTACCCCAGCGCTTAGAACAGTGCTCTGCCCATGATAAGAGCTTAACAAATACCAACATTATAGAGAAGCAGCGTGGCTCAGTGGAAAGAATCCGGGCTTGGGATTCAGAGGTCATGGGTTCGAGTCCTGGCTCTGCCACTTGTCAGCTATGTGACTGTGGGCAAGTCGATTCACTTTTCTGGGCCTCAGTTACCTCATCTGCAAAATGGGGATTAACTGTGAGCCTCACAGGGGACAACCTGATGACCCTGTATCTACCCCAGCGCTTAGAACAGTGCTCTGCACATATTAAGTGCTTAACAAATACCAACATTATTATTATTATTCTCGATATATCTTGACTTCATCTTTCTTGCCATCCACCCCTTCCTTATTCAATTCAATCGTGTTTATCGAGCGCTTACTGTGTGCAAAGCACTATACTAAGCACTGGGGAGAGTACAATAAACAGACCCATTCCTTGCCCACAACGAGCTTTCAGTCTAGAGGGGGAGAACGACATTAAATAAACAAATTTCTGATATATACATATGTGCTGTGGGGATGGGAGGGAGGATGAATGAAGGGAGTGAGTCAGAGTGACAGAGAAGGGAATGGGAGAAGAGGAGAGGAGGGCTTAGGGAAGGCTTCTTGGAGGAAATGTCTTCAATAAAGCTTTGAAGTGGGGGAGAGCAATTATCTGATATGAGGAGGGAGGAGGATGTGGGCAAGAGGTCGGCGGCGAAGTAGACGAGATGGAGGCACAGTGAGAAGGTTAGCATTAGAGGAACGAAGTGTGTGGGCTAATGAGGTAGGAGGGGGCAAGATGATTGAGTGCTTTAAAGCTAATGGTGAGGAGTTTTTGTTTGCTTTCTTTGCTTATATCCTCATTTGGCATGGAACTCCCATCCCAACCATATCCCCACCTTCAAAGCCTTTAAGCACTTACTGTGTGCAGAGCACTGTGCTAAGTGTTTGGGAGAGTACAATGCAATAGAATTGATAGACATGATCCAGGGTTCTGCCCTCTGGGACCCCCTCACCCCAACCCCACCCCCGGCCAATCTGATAGAAGCTGAAAAAAAATCAGAATCAACTGCTGTTAGTTGGAAATGAACATTTAATTTTCTCAGTCAGATCCACCATGGGGGATGGGGCAGGGAGTTGTTAATAATAATAATTATTACGGTACTTGTTAAGTGCTTACTATGTGCCAGACATTGTACTAAGCTCTGGGGCAGATAGAAATAAATTGAGCTGGACACAGTCCCTTTCCCATGTGGGGTTCATAGTGCAGATGAGGTAACAGGCACAGAGAAGTGAAGTGACTTTCCCAAGGTCACACAGCAGACACATGGTGGAGCTGGGATTAGAATCCATGACCTTCTGACTCCCAAGCCCGTGCTCTTTCCACTAGGCCATGCTGCTTCACAGCCGCTTCACATGCTGCTTATCTGTAAAATGGGGATTAAGAGTATGAGCTCCATGGGGGACATGGACTGTGTCCAACCTGATTATCTTGTACCTACCCCACCACCTAGAACAGTGCCTGGCACGTAGTAAGCGTTGAAAGAATACCATAAAAAAAGCCCCCCAAAACAAACAGGCATCAAATCTCCATTTTACAGATGAGGAAACCAAGGCACAGGGAATAATAACAATAATGTCCTTATGTTGTTTTTAAGTGCTTATCTATGTGCCTGGCACATAATGAACATTGAAAGAATACCATAAAAAAAGCCCCCCGAAAAACAAACAGGCATCACATCTCCATTTTACAGATGAGGAAACCAAGGCACAGAGAATAACAATAATAATATCCTTGTGTTGTTTTTTGAGTGCTTAACTATGTGCCAAGCACATATACAAGATCATCAGATCCCTTAAGGGACTCACAGTCTAATCAGAAGGGAGAACAGGTACTGAATCCTCATTTTTGCAGATGAGAGAACTGAGGCACAGAAAAGTTAACTTGCCCAAGGTCACACGACAGGCAGGTGGCAGAGCTGTGATTAGAACCCAGGTCCTCTGACTCTCAGGCCTATATTCTTTCCACTAGGTAATACTGTTCCTTTCGCCAGGCTGCACACTTTGCTCCTCTAATGCCAATCTACTCGCTGTACCTTCACCTGACCTCTTGCCCACATCCTGCCTCTGGCCTGGAACACCCTCCCTCCTCAAATTCATTCAATAGTATTTATTGAACGCTTACTATGTGCAGAGCACTGTACTAAGCGCTTGGAATGTACAATTGGGCAACAGATAGAGACAATCCCTGCCCAGTAACGGGCTCACAGTCTCTGACAGACAATCCCTCTCACCCCTTTCAAAGCCTTATTGAAGGCACATCTCCTTCAAGAGGCTTTCCAGCCATTCATGTTATTTATAATAATAATTACTTATTATTATAATGATAATTGTAGTATATGTTAAGTCCTTACTATCTGCCAGGTGCTATTCTGAGTGCTGGGATAAATACGGGTAATTAGGTTAGGCATAATCCCTGTCCCACATGGGGCTCATACTCTTAATCCCCATTTTACAGATGAGGTAACTGAGGCCCAGAGAGTGAAGTAACTTTCCCAAGGTCACCGCAGACGAGTGGCAGAGTCGGGATTAGACCCCCAGGCCCGTGCCCTATCCACTAGTCCACGCTGCTTCAGGCAGGGGTTTGGCCCGTTGCTCTGGGCCTGTGAAGGGCTTCTTTGTTTTTCCATGTTGGACCCACTTATGGTGAAATAATAGTTCTAATAGTCCTAATGCTGTATTTTGGAGCCGTTACCCTGCAGGCAGGTGCCTCGACGGCTGCTGCAATCTTTGCCCTTCACGTTGGCTGGTGATTTTGGGGGATTCCTGCCGGTCCCCGCTACCTCCTGGGACACCGTAGGCGGTTCTCCGGCCTCCCACCCCCATCCCCGACCAATGATAGAACGGCAGCAGTGGGACCGGCACTGGACCCCGGGTCTCCTGATTCCTCGAGCGACGCTCTTTCCACCGGACCAATGGCAGGGCTGGATTGACACGCAGGAAGTGCTTAATGAATCAGAAATTCACTTAAAAATGAATCTGGGCAATCCCATCCCCCATCCTTTCAGGGTTCCTGGCCAGGTCCCCTATCACAGTTTCTGATGGGGCTCATTACCTGCCTGGACAACCTACTACAGCTTTGGAATTTGGGCTTGCTCTCCAATTGGGTTTCTAGTCCTGGGGACACCCCCTTCTGACTCTCCCCTTCTCTCCCTCTGTGTCCCTCTCACTCTCTCTGTGTCCCCCCTCCCTCTCTGTGTCCCCCCCCCATGTTCCCCCTCCCTCTCTGTGTCCCCCCTCTCCCTCTCTGTGTCGTCCCTCTCTCTCTCTGTGTCCCTCTCTCTCTGTATCTCTCTCTCTCTGTCTCTCTCTCTCTGTCTCTCTCTCTGTATCTCTCTCTCTCTCTGTCTCTCTCTCTGTATCCCTTTCTCTGTGTCTCTCGCTCTGTCTCTCTCTCTGTGTGCATGTGTCACTGTGTGTGTCTCTGTGTCTCTTTATGTGTGTCTCTGTGTGTCCCTCTCTGTCTCTCTGTGTCTCTCTCTGTGTGTCTCTCTCTGCTCCTCTCTCTCTCTCTCTCTCTGCCCCTCTCTGCCCCCTCTTTCTCTCTGCCCCCCCGCCCCTCTCTCTCTCTGCCCCTCTCTCTCTGTGTCCCTCTCTCTCTCTGTGTCTCTCTCTCTCTGTGTCCCTCTCTCTCTGTCCCACTCTCTCTCTGTCCCACTCTCTCTCTGTCCCACTCTCTCTCTGGCCCTCTCTCTCTGGCCCTCTCTCTCTCTGCCCCTCTCTCTCTGGCCCTCTCCCCTTCTCCCTCTCCCCTTCTCCCTCTCCCCTTCTCCCTCTCCCCTTCTCCCTCTCCCCTTCTCCCTTTGCCCTTCTCCCCCCCTGCATACCCCCTTCTCCCCCCAGCAAGCTTCCCCCAGGCCTGACTCTGGTTTCCAATTTCCAGGGACATATGCCAAGTTTACTCTTGGCCCCTTCTGCTCCTGGTAAGATGTGCAGGCCAGGATCCGCCTAGTCACTACTCTTGGGTCCTAAGGACAGGTTACTAGACATTAGTTACCCTGTTTGGCCTTTATTCTGAGATTTTGAATATGTTTGTTACCCCCTTAAGTTCAAAAGGAGAAAGAGAGCTCTCGTTCTAAGCCTGTTCTTGGATTTCTTCCTATACCAGTCAAGGCAAGAGTGCATTATCTTTCATTAAAAATATTTCAAATAAGTCTGCTTTTTAAAGGCACTTTAATTGAAATAAAGAGACATATGATCTGAGGCCCTCTGAACACACTACTGTAGGAACAGAAAATTGATCGAATCGGTATGAAGTACTTGCCTGGGTACTTTGGAGTCTGTCTGTATTGATAATTACGGCGAGTTTTCATACAGAACCCTGAAACAGCTCCAAAATTGAACTAGGACTCACCTGAATCAAGGATCCACTTAAATGCATTTTAAATTCAATCTTACTGCAATTCTCCCTCTTTATTCGCTGTTGAGTGGGTTACCTTTCCATAGAAGAGTATTTAAGGTGTTCGGTTCTGCCGGCGGGACCTTGGGAAGGGCTTTAGTTTCACTTCACAATAGGAGTGTTACCAAGGCCCGGCGGTCAGGTCTGCCTCTGAGATGTATCTGGGAGAGGTGGGTGGGTGTAAAGTGTGGCTGTTGGTGTCATTTCAGGATCACATCTCAACCCCCCTGTCCAATAGGGGCGGGCAGTTGGATGCGATCACAACTGTGGTTCGTGGCCATCAATTCTCCAGCATGGCCTAGTGGTCTAATGGTTAGAGCACGTCCTTGGGGGTCACGAGGACCTGGGTTCTAATTCGGGCTCCACCACTTGTCTGCTGTGTGACCTTGGGCCAGACACTTCACTTCTCTTTGCCTCGGTTCCCTCATCTGTAAAATGGGGATTAAGACTGGGAGCCCCGTGTGGGACAAGGACTGTGTCCAACTTGATTCGCTTGTATCCACCCCAGCGGTTAGTACAGTGCCTGGCACATAATAAGTGCTTAACAAATATCACAATCAACATCTTGTCATCTCCAGGTACGGTCATTAATAATGCTGGTATTTGTTAAGCGCTTACTATGTGCCAAGCACTGTTCTAACCGCTGGGGTAGATACAGGGTCATCAGGTTGTCCCACATGAGGCTCTCAGTCTTCATCCCCATTTTACAGATGAGGTAACTGAGGCACCGAGAAGTTAAGTGACTTGCCCAAAGTCACACAGTTGGCACGTGGCGGAGCTGGGATTAGAACCCATGACCTCTAACTTCTAAGCCTGGGCCCTTTCCACTGAGCCACGCTGCTTCTCATTGCCATTGCCATTCTGGGCTGAGGTGACGTAGTGGGTAGAGCAGCGGCCTGGGAGTCAGAAGGTCATGGGTTCTAATGCCGGCTCCATCACTTGTCTGCTGTGTGACCTTGGGCAAGTCATTTCACTTTTCTGTGCCTCAATTCCCTCATCTGTAAAATGGGGACTGAGACTATGAGCTCCAACGTGGGTCAGGGACTCTATCCAACCCGATTTGCTTATATCCACTCCAGTGCTTAGTACAGTGCATGGCACATAGTAAGCCCTTAACAAATACCATAATAATTATTATAGGAGGAGGAGAGTGCTAAGGGGACAAGGTCTTTTAGTTGTGCTTCCTGGCCTCATCACCTTCAATGGACGATCCACAGTATTTATTGAATGCCTACTGTGTGCAAAGCACTGTACTTGGGAGAGTACAACAGAGCTGGTAGACACGTTCCCTGCCCCCAAGAGGCTTACGGTCTAGATGGGGAGACAGACATTAAAATGAATTACAGATATAATGTGTGGCGGGGCTGAGGGTGGGGTGAACATCACATATTTTTACCGTTCTTTCCTGTTTCCACTTTTTCTCCCTCTCCTGGGTCTCGCTTAACAGCACGGTCCGCTACGTTATCTGACTCACTTCCTACTGGGGATGGACACGGGGTAGTTGGGTTTTTTGTAGTTTTGTTTTTTTAGGGTATTTGTTAAGCACTTACTGGGCAGCAGACACTGTACTAGGCAGTGGGATAGATACAAGTTAATCAGGTTGGGCAAAGTCCCTGTCCCACACAGGGCTCACAGGCTTAATCCCCGTTTTACAGATGAAGTAACCAAGGCACCGAGAAGTGAAGTGACTTGCCCAAGGTCACGCAACAGACAGGTGGCGAAGCCGGGTTTAGAACCCACTTCTTTCTGACTCCCAGGCCTCTCTTCTCTCCACTAGCCACACTGCTTCTCGTGATAAGATTTTGCATGATAAGGTTGTTTCAGTAATAATAATGATTATAGTAATTGTTAAGCACTTAGTCTGTGTCAAGCACTGTTCTGAGCACTGGGGTAGCTACAAGTTAATCAGGTTGGACACAATCCCTGTCCCACATGGGGCTCACACTCTTCTCCCCTTATTCTTATCTCACACCTTCACATTTTATGGTCACATCAGCCATCCTGGATCACCCCTTCTATCTCAGATCATTTCCTTTAGTCTGTGCCACCTCAGAGTGAATAACATCCGGCTAGGGAACTCCGTCATATTCCCCTTTCCGCTCCTTTCCCCTTTAGAGGGGTCTTTATCTTCCTTCTCAGATGGTGCGGCTACCCTTTCCGAGACCCGTCTGTGTAACGTGAGCCCCGGGGAAAGGGGGAGGGAGAGGACGAGAAGGTAGGTTACTGGTTACAGCCCCCGTTTCTAGCAGAGCGAGGATTCTGGAGGCTGGAATGTGAAGTATCCCGGAGAGCAGAAGTCTGCGCTCTCCCCGGCTCCGTTCGGAGAGTTCCCTTAAGTGGCGTGAGGGGTCCCGTCCGTTCCGGTTAGGAGAAGATGCTAGCACCAGGCAGGCGCCTCCAGGGGAACACCTAAAGTAATCAGACGCCCCGCCGTCCGGCAGAACTCGTGAGTTTTGGGGAGCGAGAAGCTCTGGCTGATTCCTCTTGCGTCTCGGATGCCGTGGACTAGGTTGAATACGGGGATTGCGATGCGATGGAGGAATGAGATGGGTTTGACTGATTGGCAGCGGACCGTTCCTCACGTCTCCCCGGTGCGATACCGGCTGGTGGTCACCGCTAGCCATTTCCTGGGCCGCGGTTGAAGACTGTCCACTGAAAAGCACTGTAAGGAGCGACCCAAGAGTGCACGGCCCAGAGGGCAGGCTTCGGTCTTGATTGATTGAAGCATTTCAGAGAAGTTAATTGAAACCCACCCCTCCTCCCAACACACACACACGCACACACATACAACCAAGCAGGAAAAGTGAGTCACTAGAGCTTTGGTGCTCTTATCAGGGCGCTTTCCACTCGGTCCGGCCGTCTCCCCAACTCATCTTGCACGGCCGAATGAGGGGCACCATGGCTGGCATGAGACTCTGGGATTTAGCGTCTTCCGAGCTTTACCGTCGCCGGCAGGATCGGCAGAGTGGCACTGACTCCCTTCTGAACAGTAGGGCGGACCCAGCTGGGATTCTTGGGTAGGTCTCTGGAGAAGGAGCCGGTACTGTTGGAGTATTTCCACAGGCGTTCTTTTCTCTTTTTTTGCGTGTGTGGTAGGTTGGAGGTTGGGCTGAAGGAGGTGTGTTGTCCTTTCTAGCTAGTGCGCGAAGCTCAGTTTGGAACAATAACAGGAAAACAGCGGCAGGGAAGCCTTGGCCATTGCAAATCTTTCACAAAGTCCTTCAGGCTCGCTGTCCCGCTCTTCCGGGCAAAGGAAGGGCACAGGGCACCGATTCAGAACAAAGACAGGATCCATTTCCGACGATGAGGCGTAGATATTTCAAAGCAAGAGGGATTTTTCATCTGTCTCCTGTGTTTGTCATTTCTGAGCTTTCTTTTCCCCCCGCTCGTCTGCTCCGTCTGCAGGAACTCTGTCGAACTAAGGCAGTGCGTTGCCAGATAAAAGGAAGGAGTTAAGTCCGGAGGACACGGTCCAGTGTTTAGATCCCTGCTTTGACCTGACTGCAGTGAAGTTAAATGGAGGAAAGAGCTAAAAGCCGCACTTGTCCTGGAAGCATAACTACAACCTTGGAGTACCTTGGACTACCTTGGAGAAGCAGCGTGGCTCAGTGGAAAGAGCCCGGGCTTGGGAGTCAGAGATCATGGGTTCTAATCCCCGCTCCGCTGCTTGTCATCTGTGTGACTTGGGGCAAGTCACTTCACTTCTCTGTGCCTCAGTGACCTCATCTGGAAAATGGGGATTAAAACTGTGAGCTCCATATGGGGCAACCTGATTACCCTGTATCTAACCCAGCGCTTAGAACAGTGCTCTGCATGTAGTAAGCGCTTAACAAATACCAGCGTTATTATTAGTATTAATCCCGGCTCCGCCGCTTGTCATCTGTGTGACTTGGGCAAGTTACTTAACTTCTCTGTGCCTCAGTTACCTCCTCTGTAAAATGGGGATTAAGACTGTGAGCCCCACAGGGACAACCTGATCACCTTGTATCCTCCCCAGTGCTTAGAACAGTGCTTTGCACATAGTAAGCACTTAACAAATGCCATTATTATTATTATTATTATTATTATTATTAACACCCTTGGGGCAGAGCCAGTATTTTACCTACAGAAAGTAAGCAGTTATTGGAGGTTATAGAATGATTCATATAGTCCTGTGACCTCGATAGCAACTAAATGGCCCCCTAAGTCAGTCTCAGTTTCAGAATATTCATAAATGAGGATGAAGTGGGGAAAAAAAATACAAGTTTTATTTTTGTGGCCAGGTTGAATTTGCAGTATTACCAGCAAGGGAAAAAATCTTTATAAATTGAGTAGTTTGGAATATCGAAGGCCAGGGTGATGTTTTTACACTCTCCCCTCAAAGCTTAATTGTGCTAAAGAATACTTAAGTTGGTTAGATCTCTTTAGCAAGGTACGCTCAAAATCAACCTAAGAACTGAAAGAACCCATGGGACAGGTTATAGAGGAACATTATGGCATCCACTGCCTCTGAGAATATTACAATTTGTCATCGGTCTGGGTTGATTTCAGTACCGTCTTTCTCTTGAGGACGTGACATTTCAAAGGGGACAAAAATCAATGCTAAGGAAATGGATTTGGAGTCAAGAGGCAATACCCTAAACTATCGGTGTCAATCGATAGGTATTGAAGACTCTGTGCAGAGCACTGTATTGAGCACTTGGGAGAGTTCAATATAACAGAGTTGGGAGATACTTTTGTGGCCCACAAGAAGCTTACGGTGTAGAGGGGAGACCGACATTAATATGAATAAATAAAAGTGATGTGGGGCACTTTTATACATCTGTTTCCTTGAGTATATATGTCCCCGAACAGGCAGTAGACCTGAGGCTTGGGAAGAGAATGAGAAACTAAGGGATATTGTACACTTAGGCAGTAATGACCCTCACGGGTATTGAGACGATGGAGATGGATTTAAAATAGATTATTTTATGAACCCTGGTGATGTCCCTCTCTGTAGGTCGCCTGATGTTCTCAGTCCGTGTTTATTTCCTCAGGAAACAGTGCCAGCCTAGTGGAAAGAGCCCCGGCCTGGGAGTCAGAGGGCTTGGGTTCTAATCCCTGTTCCGCCAGTTGTCTGCTATGTGACCGTGGGCATGTCGTTTTGCTTCTATGTGTCTCGGTTACCTCATCTGTAAACTGGGGATTGAATCCTCTGAACTACTGTTAGCCCCATGTGAGACAGAGATTGTGTCCAAACTGATCATCTTGTATCTATCCCGGTGCTTAGTACAGTGCTTGGCATAGTAAGCAATGAATAAATGTCATTAGAAGAAAGAAAAAGTATAGCCAGGCAAACATTGCGCTCTTTGTTCCCTGATGGCATGTGCTAAGGAGGAGATGGAATTTTCATTTCTTTATCCCATGGCCCCCTCACATAGCTACTGATGTTTACAGTAAAAAAAAAAAATGGGATGGGAAATCCCAAATTCCTTGGGTGAGAGTGTTTTGCTTTTTTTTTTTTTTTAGGGTATTTTTTAAAAGCTTATTATGGGTCAAACACTGATCTAAGCAGTAAATGTTCATTAGGTCGGACACAGTCTCTGTCCCACATCGAGCTCACAGTCTTAGGTGGGAGAACAGATATTGAATTCCTATTTTACAGTTAAGAAAACGGAGGCACAGAGAAGTAAAGTCACTTGTCCGAGGTCACAGAGCAAGCAATTGGCAGAGCAGGGATAAGAATCCAGGTTCTTTGATTCCCAGGCTGTTTACACTAGGCCATACCACTTCCCCCTTCTTTTTTTCTTTTTTGTCACATCTATATTCTCCGCCGAATCCCTTTCTTCATTTCTTTTTAATCTCACTAGCTGCCAAACTTGGAGGGCTCACGCTATCATGAGACAGGACATGAGTGAGAAAAAAGGATTATAGATTCTCAGGGCTGGAAGCCACCTTCAGAAGAAATCTGACTCAAAAGTTCATGTCAGCCAGCTTTCCTTACTCAAAAATAAAACGAAACCTGCGGAAGGGAGGCAGAACATAGGTGGGGCTATGTAGGGGAGGGGAGGGAGACTCCATCAGTGGTATTAATTGAGTACCTCGTGTGCAGAGCAGTGTACTGAGTGCTCGGGTGTGTACAGTTGGGAAGCATTCATTCATTCACTAGTATTTATTGAGCGCTTACTATGTGCAGAGCACGGTACTAAGCACTTGGAATGTACAAATCGGCAACAGATACAGTCCCTGCCCATTGACGGGCTTACAGTCTAATCGGGGAAGATTAGACTAAGCGAGGCTTAGTAGAAAACCCACTGGGCCTTGGGAGGCAGAGGACTTGGGTTCTAATCCCAACTCTGCCACTTGCCTGCCGTGTGACCTTGGACAAGTCACTTAACCTCTCTGAGCCTCAGTTCCCTCGTTTATAAAATGGGGATTAGTTACCTGTTGTCCCTCATATTTAGGCTACGAGCCCGATGAGCGTCAGGGATTGTGTCCGACCCGATGATCTCAAATCTACCCCAGCACATAATAAAGTGCTTGGCACATAGTAAGTGCTTAACAAATACCTCCATTATTACAAGTGAGGTAAAAGAGGATCTTCCACCCTAATAGATGTGATAGGCAAAATGATTTCCAGGTAGAATGGAAAAGGAGAATGGAAACATAGGGGAATAAGTAGAGTTTGAAACATGATTTGTACAAAAAGGCCGAGGCAGTGCTTAAGTGCTGAGTTTGTGGTTGGGGAGGATATGCTGTGTGAAGAAGAAGAAGAATTAAAGCAGAAAAAGCCTTTGGAAGGAGATGGGATTTTGGGAGGACATGGAATTTTACTGTGCCTCTATTAGCTAGGGAGGAAAGAAGAGTGCAAGCTGGAAGAAGAGATGACTGTTAAGAGGCAGAGAACAGACAGGGTTGGAGCATAATATAATCAAAGATGAGGAGTTTCTGTTTAATGCAGAGAGAAATGGGTAACCGTTGAAGGTTTTTGAGGAATGGAGAGACATGTGATGCATTAGGGAAATGATCTGGGAAGGAGAGTTTAGCTGTGATATGACAAGAGTTTGGACCAAGATGATTGATGCTTGGATGGAGAGGAATGTGTGGACCTGGGAACGGTTATGGATGAAAAACAGTGAGATTTAGCCATTTTCTGCCTGAATGTGAGAGTTGAAAGAGAGTGAGGCATCAAAGAAAATAAACAAGTTAGAGGCTTCGGGGCCAGGGAGGATAGTAGTGTTGTTGACTGTGATGGGAAAGTCAGGTGGAGGAGAGGATTTGAGACTGTAGATGAGGAGTTCAGTTTTGGACATGATGAGTTTAAGGTCACGAGGGGTGGGGGGGAGGGGGACCCTCATGTGGAGATGATAATTGTGGTTGGTTAGGCACTTACTATGTGTCAAACACTGTACTAAGCCCTGGGGTAGATACGAGTTGTTCAAGTTCTACATGGGCCTCACAGTCTAAGGAGGTGAGGCATTGAATCCCCTTTTTCCAGATGAGGGACCTGAGGCCCAGAGAAGTGAAGTGACTTGCCCAAGGTCGCACAGCAGGCACGTGGCAGAGCTGGGGTTAGAACTCAGGTCTTCTGACTCCCAGGCCCCTGCGGGTTCCGCTAGGCCACTCTGATTCTCAAGATCCTCTAGACTGTAAGCTCGTTGTGGGCAGGGGATGTGTCTGTTTATTGTGTTCTTGTACTATCCCAAGTGCTTAGTACAGTGCTTTGCACACAGTAAGCACTCAGTAAATACGATTGAATGAAGATGCCTTGGAGCAAGAGGAAATGAGATTTAACCAAAGAGGTGAGGGGCTGGGCCAGCAAGGTAGATTTGGAAGTCATCCGCATAGAGGTGGGAGACTCATCTAGACTGTAAACTCCCTCTGGGAAGAGACTGTGTTTACCATCTCTGCTGTACAGTACTCTCCCAAGTGCTCAATACAGAAGCAGCGTGGCTCAGTGGAGAGAGCCCGGGCTTGGGAGTCAGAGGTCATGGGTTAGAATCCCGGCTCTGCCACTTGTCAGCTGTGTGACTGTGGGCAAGTCACTTCACTTCTCTATGCCTCAGTTACCTCATCTGTACAATGGGGATTAACTGTGAGCCTCACGTGGGACAACCTGATGACCCTGTATCTCCCCCAGGGCTTAGAACAGTGCGCTGCACATAGTAAGCGCTTAACAAATACCAACGTTATTATTATTAATCCCCATTTTACAGATGAGGTAAATGAAGCACAGAGAAGCAAAGTGACTTGCCCAAAGTCACACAGCTGCTAGGTGGCGGAGATGGGATTAAAACCCACGTCCTCTGACACCCAAGATTGTGCTCCTACCGCTAAGCCAAGATGCTTTTCTAAAAAAAAAAAAAAAAAAAAAAAGTATTAAGCATTTCATTCATTCATTCAATAGTATTTATTGAGCGCTTACTCTGTGCAGAGCACCGTACTAAGCACTTGGAATGTACAGATCAGTAACAGAGACAGTCCCTGCCCTTTGACGGATTTACAGTCTAATCGGGGGAGACAGACAGACAAAAACAATAGCAATAAATAGAATCAAGGGGATGAACATCTTATTAAAACATAGTAAATAAATGGAATCAAGGTGATGTACATCTCATTAACAAAATAATAGAATCAAAGTGGTGTACATGTCATTAACAAAATGGGGTAATGAAAATAATAATGTTGGTATTTGTTAAGTGCTTACTATGTGTAGAGCACTGTTCTAAGCACTGGGAGAGATACAGGGTGATCAGATTGTCCCACGTGAGGCTCACAGTCTTCATCCCCATTTTACAGATGAGGTAACTGAGGCATAGAGAAGTGAAGTGACTTGCCCACAGTCACACAGCTGACAAGTGGCAGAGCCAGGATTCGAAGCCATGGCCTCTGACTCCCAAGCCCGGGATCTTTCCACTGAGCCACACATACATTTCCAATGTGCCAGGCACTGTACTAAGCGCTGGGGCAGATACAAGCAAATTGGGTCAGACACAGTCTCTGCCCCATGTGGGGCTCACAGTCCCAAGTCCTGTTTTATAGATGAGGTAACTCAGGCACAGAGAAGTGAAGCGACTTGCCCAAGGTCACACAGCAGACAATTGACAGAGCTGGGATTAGAACCCATGACCTTCTGACTCTCGGGCCGGTGCTCTATCCGCTACTTTCATTCAATTGTATTTATTGAGCGCTTACTGTGTGCAGAGCACTGGACTAAGTGCTTGGAATGTACAATTCAGCAACAGATAGAGATAATCCCTGCCCAACAACGGGCTCACAGTCTAAAAGGGGGAGCAGACAGCAAAACAAAACAAGTAGTCAGGCATCAATACCATCAAAATAGATAAATAGAATCATAGATATAGACACATCATTAATAAAATAGAGTAATAAATAATATATACAAATATACACAAGTGCTGTGGGGAGAGAAAGGGGGTAAAGCATGAAAGGTTGCATTCAATAAATACTTTTGATTGCTGTATTTTTATTGGCACACTGAGCAAGGGGAATAAGAGAATCTCGGCATCTTCATATGCAAGGATGCAATCTCACTATCTTCATTATCATCTTCAAACTGGAGGATAACTTTACCCACTTAGGAGTCTGTCTCGATTTTAAAGATTTCTAGAAGTAGTGATTGGACAGATTTGCTTCGGGGATGGTGGTGGGCTAAAATGAAAAGATAAAAGAGAACAAGGATAAAGAATAATTACGGGGCTCCACTAGGTGAGCATATTTTTTTTGAGAATTAAGGCCAAAATGATAGTTTCTTCAGATACTTTTCAGTAAAAACTATCATTTTGGCCTCAATTCTCCAGTCCCAAATGTCTTATGGTCAGGTTGAGGCTCAGGACCAAAGGGGTAAGAAGCAGCATGGCATAGTGGTTATACCACAGGCCTGGGAGTCAGAAGGTCATGGGTTCTAATCCTGGTTCCACTACGTGTCTGCTCTGTGACCTTGGGCAAGTGACTTTACTTCTCTGTGCCTTGGTTACCTCATCTGTAAAATGGGGATTGAGACTGCGAGCCCCAAGTGGGACGGGGACTTTATCCAGCATGAATATCTTGTATGGACCCCAATGCTTAGTACAGTGCCTGGCACATAGTAAGCACTTAACAAATGCCATTCTTCTTATTATTATTGTTAGGCCTCCCCTAACCCTAGGATTCTTGGGGTCAGCCTGTTGATTGAAATAATAATGATAGTATTTGTTAAGCGCTTACTATGTGCGAAGCACTGTTCTAAGTGCTGGTATTGAAAGGCAATATATCGTACTTATCCTGACATGAAGATAATTCTAGCTTCAGGGTAATCACTATTCTCCAAGGCCCAGGTAGGCTGGAAACCAGGTGTCTTTTGGGTGATGGAGAGAAGAGAATGGCTCTTAGCATCCAGTGACCTAAGCTCAATTGCAGCAGGAAAAATAAACTCCTTCTCATTAGACTATAAACACGATTGGGGTCACTTGGGTCTTTACAAAATAGGCAGAATTCATTAACTTTTTCTTAGTTGTTGGTTTTTTCCAGGGGGGTTGTTCTTAAATTGTTGCCAACTTCATTATAAGTACTTGTATTGCTGTTTGGATAAAAATTTACTTCAAATAAGAGTCATTGGAAGCTTTTAAGAACTTTTGAGAGAAGCAGCATGGCCTGGTGGGTAGAGCATGGGTCTGGGAGTCAGAAGGATCTGGGTTCTAATCTTGGCTCCACCACTTGTCTGATGTGTGACCTTGGGCAAGTCACTTCTCTGTGCCTCAGTTACCTCATCTGTAAAATGGGGATTAAAACTGTGAGTCCCATTTGGGACATGGATTGTGTCCGATCTGATTGTCTCCTAACCCCGTGCTTAGTACAGTGCCTGCGCACAGTAAGCACTTAGCAAATACCATAAAAAAAGAATTGATCCATTACCATCTTTTGTTTGAGCAATGCTCTCCCAAATGACCAGTAAAGGCATACTACTGTTATTTTCAAGGACAAAGTTTATAAGTTGGCAAGGAATTTTCAGCATGACATCCATAGCCATCACCATGAACAGCATCGTCTTCAAACCAAAGGACAGTTTTTTCTATTTCTTTTACATTACTATTGGTATGTTTAATACATGGATTTGAATCACGAGTTGGCAGCATTTAGGTACAATTCTGTCTTCTGTCTATAGCGGTTCTGCCGTTAAGGAATTATTGTTTTGTTTCTTGTTAATGTATTTTCCCTGTGTCCCATAAAATCTTTTGGAGGCAACAAATTGTTCTCTTTTCTCAACTGTGTGGACCAGAATAGGAAGTATCCACCCTTCTCCCTTGGGATCAGTCTATACAAATCCAGCCGGAGATATTCGGTCTTCCCCATTGGCCACTGGAACAGATAAGGTGGGGATAAAAAGGGATTTCCGTTTTTTAAATTATATTTGACCTGCCTCGGGGTTGAACAGACTTAGTTATCTTATTTTGGTAGATTATCTTAGTTTTTAGTATTTTTTTCTCCTCTCTCCAGCTTCTAAGGATCCTACCAGGTCAGCATCATAACCCGTTTTTCCATGTGGTAAATCGAATTGTTCCATTCCTCTACCCCATCCTGATGTAAAACTCCCATAATAATAATAATAAGAAAATTTGTTGAGTGCTTATTCTGTGGCAAACACTGTACCAAGAACTGGGATAGATACAAGATAATCAGTTGGATACAGTCTCTGTCCCACATAGAGAAGCAGCGTGGCTCAGTGGAAAGAGCACGGGCTTTGGAGTCAGAGGTCATGAGTTCGAATCCCAGCTCTGCCACTTAGCTGTGTGACTGTGGGCAAGTCACTTAACTTCTCTGTGCCTCAGTTCCCTCATCTGTAAAATGGGGATGAAGACTGTGAGCCCCAGGTGGGACAACCTGATTTCCCTGTGTCTACCCCAGCGCTTAGAACAGTGCTTTGCACATAGTAAGCGCTTAACAAATACCAACATAGGCTCACAGTCTAAGTAGGAGGGAGAACAGGTATTTATATATGCAAATACTTCTCATTCCCCCAGCATTTCAGGGAAATAAGTGTGTCTAATATAATAATTGGGGTATTTAAGTGCTTACTATGTGCCAGGAATGGATACAACCATGTCCCATGTGGGGCTCACAGTCTCAATCCCCATTTTACAGAGGAGGTAACTGAGGCCCAGAGAAGTGAAGTGACTAGCCCAAGGTCACACAGCAGACACGTGTGTGCTCTGTGCTGCCTTGGTTGCCTGGTTGAGCTAGGATTAGAGCCTATGACCTTCTGACTCCCAGGCCCTGGCTCTATCCACTATTGTATGCTACTTCTCATCTAGTGCTCTGTAGGCCACTGGCCACTCTGAGGACATTTAGTAATAATAATAATAATAATGATGATGGTATTTGTTAAGCACTTACTTGTACACAAGGTGGTGGTGATTATTCCTGCTTTTACTGTGGTTAGATCACCGGCCTGGGAATCAGAAGGACCTGGGTTCTAATCCTCGCTCCGCCACTTGTCTGCTGTGTTACCTTGGGCAAGTCACTTCACTAGAAGCAGCGTGGCTCAGTGGAAAGAGCACGGGCTTTGGAGTCAGAGGTCATGGGTTCAAATCCCGGCTCGGCCATTTGTCAGCTGTGTGACTTTGGGCAAGTCACTTAACTTCTCGGTGCCTCAGTTACCTCATCTGTAAAATGGGGATTAAAACTGTGAGCCCCACGGGGGACAACCTGATTCCCTTGTGTCTACACCAGCGCTTAGAACAGTGCTCGGCACATAGTAAGCGCTTAACAAATACCAACGTTAATTAATTAATTAACTTTTCTGGGCTACAGAACCTCATCTGTAAAATGGGGATTTACTTCATCTGTAAAATGGGGATTAAGACTGTGAGATCTATGTGGGACAGGGACTGTGTCCAACCTGATCAACCTGTATCTACCCCAGTTAAAATGCTTAACAAATACAAGAAAAGGGTTGTGTTCTGCTGCACTGAATGACTGATTTGGCCGTGAACAAAACTGGATGCTATTCCCCCTCCTCACTTTGTTTCCTCCCCTCATTATCCCACCCTAGCCACACCACTTGGCCATAATGGGAGGATGGCACGGTTAACGGGGCAGCGGCCAAATCCCAGGAGAGGGAGTGGTTGCTGGGACGTTAGGGACCACTTTGCACGTCCTGCCCAAAAATCCTGGAATTTCTCCGCTGATCTGCACGTTCCCAAAGCAAAGTTACAGGTCGGACAGAATTAGTGGATTTTCTTTGCTGATATCGTGCGTGTCCAGTTGGAACGATTAGGTGAGTGGGAACTGACACACAGTAGTGTCTGTGTGGCTTTCCGTTCCTGACTACTCCTTCTGCTTTAGTTTATCGGCCATTGTGGATTTTTGGCTCACACCTGTTAGATCCCTTTGTTAACTTGTGCAGGCTGCTATTTCACAAATTAAGGCTGTTCTTTCCTTTGTTATTTAGGTCAATCAGGCAATCATTTATTGAGCACTTACTGTGGAGAGTACCCTTGGGAGAGTACAATATAATCGACACGTTGCTGCCCACAGTGAGCTTATAGTCAAAAGGGGAAGACAGACATTAATATAAATAAAATTTCATTTATGTATGTAAGTGCTGGGAGGATGAGTAAAGAGAGCAAGTCAAAGTGATGCAGAAGAGAGTGGGAGAAGAGGAAAGGAAGGCTTAGTCAGGGAAGGCTTCTTGGAGGAGATATGCTTTCAATAATGCTTTGCTGTCTGTCTCCCCCGATTAGACTGTGAGCCCTTCATTGGGCAGATATTGTCTCTATCTGTTGCTGAATTGTACATTCCAAACACTTAATACAGTGCTCTGCACATAGTAAGCGCTCCATAAATGCTATTGAATGAATGAATGAATATGCCTTCAATAAGGCTTTGAAGGAGGGGAGAGTAATTATCCGTTGGATATGGAGAGACAAGGTGTTCCAGGCCAGAGGCAGGACATGGGCGAGAGGTTGGCAGCGAGATAGATGAGGTTATGATAGTATTTCTCGAAGAGTTTAATTGGAATTGCAGGGCATTGGCTTAACAGAATCTAGCCAAGATTCATTTGGTTTCTTGTACTTCTCTTACCTTAATAGTCGTAGGGGTAGTATCCATTGCCTGTCCGCTCTGAGTGGTGCACTCTACTAGGCGCTTGGGAAGTACAGAAAAAGAAAGTGACGTGATCCTAGGGAGCTTATATTCTAAAGGGAAAACAAATATAAGAATAGTTAATAATAATAATGTTGGTATTTGTTAAGCGCTTACTATGTGCCGAGCACTGTTCTAAGCGCTGGGGTAGATACAGGATAATCAGGTTGTCCCACGTGAGGCTCACAGTTAATCCCCATTTTACAGATGAGGGAACTGAGGCCCAGAGAAGTGAAGTGACTTGCCCACAGTCACACAGCTGACAAGTGGCAGAGTCGGGATTCGAACCCATGAACACTGACTCCCAAGCCCGGACTCTTTCCACTGAGCCACGCTGCTTCTCAACTAGTTACAACTAGTGGAGTCAAAAATACATTTAGCAGGTGTATAGAGAGTGATACTAAGGAGAGTGTACATTCGTCAGTGCTAGAGATGGCTGAGGAGATGAGATAGATCTGGGAAATCAATCCGGAAAAGCTTGCTGAAGAGGGTGAGATTTCAAGAGCTATTAGCCTCTTAGCTCACTGTGGGCGGGGAACGTGACTACCGACTGTATTAGCACATCTCCAAGAAGCCTTCCCTGATTAAGCCCTCCTCTCCTCTTCTCCCACTCTCTTCTGCACCGCTCTTACTTGCTCCTTCTTTCATCTTCCCCCCCCATCCCTGCAGCACATTTGTATAGATCTGTATTTATTGAATTGATCTATTGATTTATATTGTCTGTTTCACCCTCTAGACTGTGAGCTCATTGTGGGCAGGGAATGTGTCTGTTTGTTGTTACATTGTACTCTCCCAACAGCTTAGTATGGTGCTTTGCATACAGTAAGTACTCAACAAATATGATTGAATGAATGAGACTCTTCCAAGCACTTAATACAGTGCTCTGCACACCCAGTAAGTGCCCAATAAATATGATTGATTGAATATGGGGGGGAGCGCTGGCCTGTCTGTTATGGGAAGAGCGCAGACCTGGGAGACAGAGGACATGGGTTCCAATCCCGGCTCCTCCATATGTCTGCTTTGCAACCTTAGATGAATCACTTCACTTTTCTGTACCTCAGTTATCTCATTTGTAAAATGGGGATTAAGACTGTGAACGCCATGTGGAACATGGATGGTATCCAGTCTGACTGGAGAAGCAGTGTGGCTTTGTGGAAAGGGCATGGGCTTGGGAGTCAGAGGTCGTGGGTTCTAATCCCACCTCCGCCACTTAGCTGTGTGACTTTGGGCAAGCCACTTCTCTGTGCCTCAGTAACCTCATCTGTAAAATGGGGATCAAGACTGTGAGCCCCATGTGGTACAACCTGATTAGCTTGAATGTGTCCCAGTGATGATGATGGCATTTGTTAAGCTCTTACTAGGTGCCAAGCACTGTTCTAAATGCTGAGGGGGATACAAGGTGATCAGGTTGTCCCTCATGAGGCTCACAGTCTGAATCCCCATTTTACAGATGAGGGAACTGAGGCACAGAGAAGTAAAGTGACTTGCCCAAAGTCACACAGCTGACAAGTGGCGGAGCTGGGATTTGAACCCGTGATCTATGACTCCCCAGCCCGTGCTCTTTCCACTGAGCCACACTATCACCTGAGTGACTGTTGCTATGTTCTGGAAAGTTATTTGCTGCCTGAAGTTTAAATATTCTTTGAAGCCATTTGGGTCTCAAAGTTATAGGATTTCCTATCTACTGCTAACTTTCCTAGATCATCTTGTTATAAACTTACAGGGAAAATACCACACTAATCAGTAGTAATTATTGAGCACTTACTCTGTTCAAAGCACTTGGGAAAGAATAATAGAGTTAGTAGACAACTCTACCCTGGCCTCAAGGAGCTAACAGTCTAGCCGGGTGAGACAGAATTTAAAATAAAATACAGGAAGGGGGAATAATAGGGAAGCTGTGTGACCTAGTGGAGAGAGCAGGGGCCTGGGAGTCAGAGGACCTGGGTTCTAATCCCAGCTCCACCACTTACCTGCGGTGTGACCTTGGGTGAGTCACTTCACTGCTCTGTTCCTCAGCTCCTTCGTCTGCAAAATGGGTATTCAAGTCCTGTTCTCTTCCTACTTAGACTGTGAGTCCCAAGGGGGACTCGATTGTCTTCTGTGTACCCCAGCATATAGTACAGTGCTTGGCATATATTAAGTGCTTTGCAAATATCACAATTATTATTATTGTTATGAATAGAGTGTAAAGATGTGTTCTTGAGAGCTGGGTGGAGAAAGGTGGGTTGAGTACCTAAGTGCTTAGAGGGGAAGGACTCAAGTGCATAGATAACACAGTAATGGGAGAATGTTGGGTGGGAAGAAGAGAGATTAGTCAGGGAAGACCTCCTGGAGGAGATGTGATTTTTAGTAAGGCTGGGGAGATGGGGAGAGTAGTGGGGTGATGGATATAAAGCGGGAGGGAGTGGCACAATGATCCTAATTTAAAAATATTGAAAATGAAAGTTAATAAGATAGTCTTCGCTTCACAATATACACCCCCCCAAAATCTTCTCACTGACATTTGAGGTATATACTGTCTGAAGGTTTTCCTGAGCTACGTGCTTGATTTAAGTTTAGTTGGTTCCTTTGTTCATTCAATTATATTTAGGTCAATCAGTCAAACATTTATTGAGCACTTACTGTGTGCCGAGCACTGAACTAAACTCTTGGGAGAGTACAATATAACAGACACGTTGCCTGCCCACAGTGGGCTTATAGTCAGGAGGGGAAGACAGACATTAATATAAATAAAATTTCATTTATGTAAGTAAGTGCTGGGAGGATGAGTAAAGAGAGCAAGTCAAGGCGACACAGAAGGGAGTGGGAGAAGAGGAAAGGAAGGCCTAGTCAGGGAAGGTCTCTTGGAGGAGATGTGCTTTCAGTAAGGCTTTGCTGTCTGTCTCCCCCGAGTAGACTGAGCCCGTCACTGGGCAGGGATTGTCTCTATCTGTTGCCGAATTGTCCATTCCAAGCACTTAGTACAGTGCTCTGCACATAGTAAGCGCTCAATAAATACTATTGAATGAATGAATGAATATTTGAGTGCTTACTGTGTTCAGTGCTTAACACTTGGAAGAGTACAGTATAACAACAAACAGACACATTCCTGCCCACAACGAGCTCACAGTATTATTGGTGGTTCTGTCTTGGTCTTGTAGAGGAGGAAGAGAACTCGTTTATTGGATTCTGTGACAGTGGATACCAACTCCTTTCTGTAGGGACCTGGCAATGGTCACGCGGGCCCTGTTAAATTTTCGGCAGGTTGCCTGCTCCTGGCCTCCTTCCTAAGAAACCAGATATGGACAGCTGGGAAAGGAGAGGGGATGCCTTCTGGGCAAGACGCTCCTGATTCGAAGAGCGCTCACTCTCTCCCTTTTGAGATCAGCGGGGCCATCCGTCCTGTGGAGGAAGTCAAGGCACTCATACTGGACTGGGCCTTTTGTAGGGGTGGGAGGGGATGTTGGGGAGGAGCTCAGAGCAGCCCAAGGAAGGGAATGCAGTTGCACCAGATGCAGCAGTTGGGCCCACAGCGGATGTGCTTCCAAGAAGCATGGGGAGGATAGGGCCTGCTTGACGTGTTTCGCTACCCTGAGGAGGGGAAAAATGACCTCCTCCTCCTCCCCCTCCCAATCCCCCTTCTGAATGATAGCATTACTCATGCTGCATTCACCTGCATCGTAGCGTAATCAGTGGCATTTACTGAGCATTTCCTGTGTTCAGAACACTGCTAAGAACTTGGGCGAACCCAACATAACAGTTGGTAAATATGGCCCCTGCCCACAAGAAGCTTACAGTCTAGAGAACAAATTACGGACATGTTCACAAGTGCTCTGGGGTGAGGGCGGGGTGAATATTAGGTGCTTAAAGTGCGTAGGCTAATACATGCGTGTGTAGGTCATGGATTCTAATCCCGGCTCCTCCACTTGTTTGCTGTGTGACCTTGGGCAAGTCACTTCACTTCTCTGGGCCTCAGTTACCTCATCTGTAAAATGGAGATTAAGACTGGGAGCCTCATGTGGGACAACCTGACTACCTTATATCTACCCCAGTGCTTAGGACGGCCCTTGGCACATAGTAAGCACTTAACAAATACCATTATTATTATTAATAATGACATCAAAAGCCCGCCAGAACCACCCAAAACCAAAGCATTTCTCCCAGTGCTCCAGATGCATCGTGTTCCCTTGTTCACATAGACGCCACTTCGGATTTGGGTGGATGGAGGCCGAGCATTTTTCAAATCTCTAACCAAGACCACCTTCTCTCCGATGGTGCGCCCTGAAGCAGCAGCTCACTCACCAACCCCAGGGGAGGGACAGTGGTAGAGGTACCCTTTCCCCCTATTGCTTCCCGGTTTTTCTCCATCTCTCCTAGTTGACTCACTTTCCCAGAGGCTCTTCCCAGCCTCTGCTCTTCCAAAAGTCAAGCTGAGCCCGGGGTGCACAGGTTTTTCCACTCCGTTCTTTTCCCCTCAAGGAATAAGGCTATCCGGCTTAATTCTGACCTTGTTAAATTTGTCCAGTAACATGTCCGACGCCCTCGCGAATGCCATATGCCAGCGCTGCCAGGCCCGCTTCGATCCCTCCGAGAGAATCGTGAACAGCAACGGGGAGCTGTATCATGAAAACTGCTTCGTCTGCGCCCAGTGCTTCCGGCAGTTTCCGGACGGACTCTTCTATGAGGTGAGGACACTAGTGAGGGAGCCGAGGTCTCTAACGTGGAATCTGACCTTGCTGATTCCATTTGATCAAATCTATTGAGCCCTTACAGTGTGTAAAACATTGTGCTCCTTTCTCTGACCAGGAAGACTTCCTTTCTCTGCCTTTAAAACCCTCCATCACCTCGCCCCCTCCTTCCTCACCTCACTACTCTCCTACTACAACCCACCCCTCATACTTTGCTAACCTTCTCACTGTACCTCCATCTCGTCTGTCTCACTGCCGTCCCCTGGGCCACATCCTGCCCCTGGCCTGGAATGCCCTCCCTCCTCAAATCCAACAGATGGTTACTCTCCTCCCTGCCCCCCTTCAAAACCTTATCGAAGGCACGTCTCCTCCAAGAGGCCTTCCCTGACGGAGCCCTCCTTTCCTCTTCTCCCATTCCCTTCTGCATTGCCCTGCATTCAGCCCCCCTCCCAGCCCCACAGCACTTATGTACATATGTCATTTATTTATATTCATGTCTTTCTCCCCCCTAGACCTTGAGCTCATTGTGGGCACTTAGTAGAGTGCTGTGTACACAGTAAGCATTCAATAAATACGATAGACTGACTGAATGACTTCAATAATAATAATGATGGTATTTGTTAAGCACTTACTAATTGCCGAGCACTGGAGTAGATACACGGTAATCGGGTTGTCCCACGTGGGGCTCACAGTCTTAATCCCCATTTTCCAGATGAGGTAACTGAGGCCCAGAGAAGTTGCGTGACTTGCCCAAAATCACACAGCTGATAAGGGGCGGGGGCGGGATTAGAGCCCACGACCTCTGACTCCCAAGCCCGGGTTCTTTCCACTAAGCCACGCTGTGTCATTGCTTTACCTACGTGGCATTATTGCTCTTCTCATCTGTAGCCGTGGGGTCAGCCTTCCTGTGCCCGTCTAACCAACCCCACCTTGAGGAGACCACTCTTTGAAGAGTCTGACATTGGCTGGTTAATCATGTCCTTCAACATCATGATTTTCCTCCTCCCTAAAAATGTCATCTCTCTGAGCAGTACAAGTAATACAACAATAATTTTCTAATTGTGGCACTTCTTCAACGCTTACTTTTTGCCAAGCACTGGGCTAAGCATGGGGTAATTAGGTGGAGCACAGCCCTTGTCCCACACAGAACTCACAGTCTGACAGGAACAACAGGCATCCGATCCCCCATTTTGAGGATGAGGAAACCGAGGCTGAGGGCGTTAAGTGACTTGCCCGAGGTCACATAGCAGATCAGTGGCAGAGCTGGGATTAGAACCTTGTTCTCCTGACTCCTCAGTCCCGTGCTCGCTCCACCAGCCCATCCTGCTTCTCTAATGGGAGATGGATTGTGAGGGGAGGGATGAATTTCAAATCCTTAGTCTTGTAAGCAGCGTGGCCTAGTGGAAAGAACACAGGTTCTAATCGCGGCTCTGCCGGTTGCCTGCTGCGTGATCTTGGTCAAATCACTTAACTTTTTGGTGCCTCAGTTTTCTCAGGATTCGATACCTGTTCTCCCTCCTGCTTAGACTGGGGGCCCCGTGTCGGCCGGGGACTCTATCCGATCTGCATACGTACGGCATATCTATCCCAGCATTTAATGCAGTGCTTGGCACAGAGTAAGGACTTAACAGATATTACAATTATTATTAATATTTCCAAGTACTTTGTGATTTGTGTTCACGTAGCTCCTATTAAATGTGATTTGTTTTCAAATAAGGGTCATCAAATAAAAATTGGAATTAGGATTTTACAAGGATAGGAAGTTGGGTGGTGGCAGGCCTAGACCAAATATTCTCTCCCCACCACCGCCGCCTTCTCCTTGGAACTTAAACTGCAGTGGCTCTGTGACCTTTTGGAGCCAAATTGATCATTTCAACTCTTCCGAACCTCCTTTTCTTTGTCCCTTTGTATTTCCTTCCCTCTTTCCTAATACAATGACGAGCCTTGCGATTTTAAACTTCTGAATAGCAGCTTTGGTTTTTCAAAAGGAAGCTGATACAAATATACATATATGTTATATAAGCATCTAATAAATCATAAGCAAAAGGGAACATAAATGAAGTGCTGTAGGATGTGACTCACCTGTTCTCTTCCTTCTGTGGTTTCTAGTATGAAGGCAGGAAATACTGCGAACATGACTTCCAAATGTTGTTTGCCCCTTGCTGTGGAGCATGTGGTAAGCCCTGACAGCTTTCATGCTTTCTTTTCTCTCCTGGGACCTCTGCCTTTTTAAGGAGGTTCTAGCCAGTTTGCAGAAGACGATTTTCTTTACGATGGGGAATGTAGATGAAAGAATAATTCGGGGATTACCCTAAAGATTAAGCAGAATTATTCTCTTTCAACTGGGTCATCCTTTTTCGTTTGGGTGGAAAGCAGTGTGGCCGAGTGGCAAGAGCCCAGGCTTGGGCGTCAGAGGACGTGGGTTCCAATCCCGGCTCTGCCACTTGTCTGCTGTGTGACCTCGGGCGAGTCGCTTCACTTCTCCGTGCCTGTTACCTCATCTGTAAAATGGAGATTAAGACTGTGAGCCCCACGTGGGACAACCTCATTACCTTGTATCCATCCAAACACTTAGAACAGTGCTTGGTACATAATAAGCACTTAACAAATGCCATTATTATTATTTCCCTATCCAAGGGTGATTTTTTAATTTCCATGGGGCACTGAGTTTGAAGAAACTGTAAAGTAAAAAGAAATGCGCGGCAGTGGGGATGTTTGCTCTTATTGGCCCAGAGGTTCAGAGCTGGGCTTTCTCTTCTAACTCTTTTCACTTTCTTCTTTAAGGAGAATTCATTATTGGGCGTGTAATCAAGGCAATGAACAATAATTGGCACCCGGATTGCTTCCGCTGCGAGCTTTGCGATGTGGCACTTGCTGACCTGGGCTTTGTGAAGAACGCTGGCAGGTGAGAGAGCCCAATAGTCTAACCCTTGGGGACACGGAGGGGGTCATGGCTAGGGGAGGGAAGGTGGTTGGAAGTTGAGGGTTTGACGGTGGATTGGGGGGAAACTTGGTTGGGAGTTTTTGAGGGGGCAAGTGGGTGATCTTGAGCAGGATGTTGGTAGTGGTCAGGAAAAGTGAGTAGGATGCTGGGTGGAGTTTAGAGTGGGAAGAAGGAAATGGAGTGGAGTGAGAGGGACGGTGGGGGATGGGGAGGGACTTCCGCCAGAGTGTTGAAAATGAGAAGCAGTGCGGCCTAGTGGGAAGAGCGGGGGATTAAGAGTCGGAGAACCTGGGTTCTAATCCCGGCTGCACCACTCACCTGTTGTGTGACCTTGGGCAAGTCGCTTAACTTCACTTAACTGACCCTCAGTTTCCTCATCTGTAAAGTTGGAATTCCATACCTGTTCCCCCTCCCCCTAAGACTGTGAGTCTCATGTGGGACAGGAGCTGTGTCTGATCTGGTTAATTTGTATCTACCCCAGTGCTTAGAATAGTGCTTGACCCCCAGAGTTGCCTATAACTACCATCTTTATCCGGATGATTCACAAAATTGCCTCTCCAGCCCTGGTGCCTCTCCTTCTCTGCAGTCTTGCATTTCCTCCTGCCTTCAGGTCAACTCTAGGATGTCCGGCTGATATCACAAGCTAAACATGCCCAAAACAGAGCACCTCATCTTCCCATCCAAACCCTGTCCTCCTCCTGCCTTTTCCATCACGGTAGAAAACGCCATTATCCTCCCTATTCATTCGATAGTATTTATTGAGCGCTTATTATGTGCAGAGCACTGTACTAAGTGCTTGGAATGTACAATTCGGCAACAGATAGAGACAATCCCTGCCCAATAATGGGCTCCCTATCTTACAAGCCCATAAGCTTGATGTTATCCTCCACTCATTTCTCTGATTCATCTCACATTTTCAGTCTGTCAGCAAATCCTGTCAGTTCTACCTTCCCAACATTGCTAAAACCTGCCCTTTCCTCTCCAACCAAACTACAACTACGCTTATCCAAGCACTTATCCCATCTCGCCTTGACTACCGAATCACCCTCCTCGTTGACCTCCTGCCTCCTGTCTCTCCCCACTCCAGTCCATATTTCACTCCTGCCTGGATCATTTTTCTAAAAAAAAAAGTTTCAGTCCACATCTCCCCATCATTCCTCAAGAACCTCCAGGGGTTGACCATCCACCTCCGCATCAAATGGAAACTCCTGACCATCGGGTTTAAAGCTCTCAGTCACCTTGCCTCTTCCCTTCTTACAACTCAGCCTGCTCATTTCACTCTTCCAAAGCCAGTTTACTCACTGTATCTCCATCTTGTCTATCTCTCCACTGATCCTCTGCCCAAGTTCTCCCTCTGACCTGGAACTCCCTTCCCCTCCATATATGACAGACCATCTCTCCCCACCTTAAAAGCCTTATTAAAATCGTATCTCCTCCAAGAGGCTTTTTCCGATTAAGCTTTCCTTTCTCCTACTCCCTCTTCCTTCTGCACTGCCTAAATACTCGAATCTGTACCTTCGTAGCACGTGATAGTCACCCCACCCTCAGCCCCAAAGCACTGATGTACATATCCGTAATTTAAATTGTCTCTTACCCTTCTAGACTGTAAGCCCCTTGAGGTCAGGCAACGTATCCAATGGCTCGTATTTGTACTCTCCCAAGCACTCAGTACAGTGCTCTGCACACAGTAACCGCTCAGAAATTACCATAAATTGGTGGTAAGTGCTTAACAAATATTATTATTAGAGTAAAAATAATAGACAAAACACATCACAGTCTTTTTAAACTATTCACTTTTATGATACGTAGAAGCAGCTACACAGAACAAGATAACTGTAATAAAAGGGTGAATCATAAAACAGTTCACACCCTGACAAAGAGTGCTTCTAGACAGACTTGAGGCTTATAATCTAAAGAGAATCGTTGAGAACTGGAAGAAGGAGTTACAGAGTGGAGGATTGTTTGTATTAATGTTGATTCATTCACTAGATCGTATTTATTCAGCGCTTACCGTGTGCAGAGCACCTAATCCCACAATAATTGTATCCCTAGAGTGAAAAGTGCGTATCTGTGTAATTCTACTGTAGGCTTCTGTAATTAATGCAAATCAATCAATCGAATAGTTTATTTCCCCTCCCAGCCTTCTAAATTTGACTACTAGTCATCTTTTTACCTTTCCCAAAATAACGTGGCCTGTCTTCGGGAAAGCAGTTTGAGAATCTTGATGATTGTTCAGTCAGATTAGAAAGAGGTGGGTTTCAAATAAAAAAAAATGACCCTTCACATTTCAAAAATCTCGGAAAATGTTTTTGAGACCTCCTATTGGTTTGGATTGCATCCACGAGGTGCTCATCAGGACTTTTCACCCTTGTCTGTTTTAATATCTAGTCACAACATTCAGCCATCAAACGTAGGCCTCGTCCCTATGTTAGCCAGGCTTAAGTTAGCGACACGCTGTAGCAAGAGTTATTAATGATAAAACAAAAATCCAAAAAAAATGTAAAGGCAAACTCTCACTTGAGCAATTTTCCAGGCTCTTCCTTGTTTAACCTCTACAAAAGTAGTTAAATTCCTTTCTTCTCCTTAGCTGTAAGCATTTAGTAAAGAAAGACTTTCATTGTTCTGTAATTTTCACAAAAACTTTATCTTGGGCTGAGATCACTAGGCTAACCGCTAACAGAGTTAAATCAATCAGTGGTATTTATTGAGCACGTATTATGTGCAGAGCACTGTACTAAGCGGTTGGGAGGGTACAGTTCGACAGAATTAGTTAAAAGGGGGATTAAAAAAAAAGATTCTTCCTTTAAGGAGAAGTCCTAGCTTGATTGCATCTGTCCATCTCTCCTTTTCAAAAGTTCAGTTGTCAGGCTCAAGGCCGGTAATGCCATTGTTAAAGGCATCTGAATTAGTGCTTGGTGATCCGCTGAGAGTTCAGGCCTTTTGCCGGTCGTGGTTGTGGAAGGAGGTTAAACTCCCCCTCCTTGGCCCAGCAGTAATGTGCATTTGGCTCAGAGAAGTCTCTTCCCAGGAAAACGAGTCTCCTGTCCGGAGGAGACTGTGAATCTGGGCAAAACCTTGGGTCTGTACCTGGTTTTCACAGTTCTGACTTAGCACTCAGTGAACTCTCATTGGTCTTCCCTTCGAAACTCGGAGGGAGCCTCACCACCTTTCTGCCGCAAAGCAAATTGCACAAGGCCTCACGGAACTTCTCGGCCACAAAAAAATACATGACGGGGTCAAGGGCACCGTTGAGGCTCGTGAGGCAGGAAGTGATGCGGTTACCGAGCGCCAGGACACGCTGTGTCTCACAGGACGTCTGGGTGCCGTCGTAATGGAGGACGTAAATATAACGGTTGACGTGGTAGGGCACGAAGCAGATCAGGAAGATCATCAGCACCATCACGATCATCTTGATGGCTTTGTCCTTGAGATGCTTCTCCACCCGACTGCCGCTCCGCAGACTCCGGATAATCAGCAGGTAGCAGGTCACGGTGGTGACGAACGGGAAGGTGAAGGCCACCGCCAAGGACACGAGAGCGTGGCGGGAGGCCTTTTCCCGGTACAGCTGCAAGCAGACGGTGGTGGAGTTCATCTCCGCCGTCTGCACGCTGACCAGCAGCGGGGCCATCGCCACGGCCACGATAACCCAGAGAAAGGCACAGGCCAGGTGGGCGTAGAGGGGCCGGCGGAGTTTGATGGACTTCACGGGATGCACGATGGCCAGGAAGCGGTCCGCACTAATGCAGGTGAGGAAGTAGATGCTGGCGTACATATTGAGGTAGAAAAGGAAGCCGGTCAGGCGGCACGGGATTTCCCCGAACGGCCAGTGGTTTCCCGAAAAGTGGTAGACCAGTCGGGTGGGGAGTACCAGCACGAAGGACAGATCGGCGACGGCGAGGTGCATCAGGAAAATGTTGGCGGGGGTACCCGACTTTTGGTCCCGGATGAAGAGCCAGAGGGCAAGGGTGTTGCCCGCGAAGGCGAGGATGAAGTCCAGCAGATAAAAAGAGGCAAAGAGAATGTTTTCCAGAGCCGTTTCTTTGCCGCATTGTTCTGAGGTTTCCAGGGAGGTGTTGAAGAACAGATTTGAGGGATCCACCGCCAGTCCATCCATGCTTCGGCACCAGGTCGGAGCAGTGAGGAAGAGCCTGAAAGAATCACAAAGGGGCCACAGAACAACTGAGCGGGTTGAGAAATTGCTGCTGATCCCCTTACTGGCTTGAATTCAGAAGGGCTGCACCGAAGATTTATCATTGGCAGCAGTATCTATTAAGCACCTACTGTGTGCGGAACACTGTACTAAGTGCTTGGGAGAGTACAGTGTAATGGAGTTGGTAGACGCGTTCCCTGTCCATAAAGAGCTTGCAGTGTGGGAGGCAGACATTAATATAAATAGATCATTTATATTTTTTTCCTGTCAAACCCTCTAGGTCTGATCAAGGAAATACTCTTCATCCTAAAGATTCAGAGAAATTCTCAATTCTAACTCTGCCTTTAGTTGCAGAAAAGGACTCAAAAAGCATTAAGTCCCCTGGTGGGAACTGGCTCAATGGCATGCCTGGTTTGGTTTTGGACTACTAATCGGATGAACATTTGCAGTGTTCTAGTGGCTTCTTCAGGGATGATGATAATAATAATAATAATGGTGTATTTAAGTGCTTACCATGTGCCAAGCACTGTACTAACTGCTGGGGTAGATACAAGCAAATTAGGTTGCACAAAGTCCCTGTCCCACGTGGGGCTCCCAGTCTCAATCCCCATTTTCCAGATGAGGGAACTGGGACACAGAGAAGTGAAGTGACTTGCCCAAGGTCACATGGCAGGCAAGTGGCGGAGGCAGAATTTGAACCCAGGCCCTCCTGACTCCCAGGCTCCATCCACTACTCCATGCTGCTAGCACAGATACAAGTTTGGGCATGATATGTACATTCAAGGATTCAAATTGTTACTGTTGTACAACTTTTTCATGCCACTCCACTTGAAACATGGAGGAAATGAATTAATGTTTGTCCTGTAGCCTCCTTGGAAGTAGTCACTTCTAGACTATGAGCCCGTTGCGGGCAGGGAAGGTGCCGTTTATCGTTGTAGTGTAATAATAATAGTGTTGGTATTTGTTAAGCACTTACTAAGTGCAGAGCACTGTTCTAAGTGCTGGGGTAGGTACAGGGTCATCAGGTTGTCTCACGTGAGGCTCACAGTTAATCCCATTTTACAGATAATGTTGGCAATTGTTAAGCACTTACTATGAGCTGAGCAATGTTCTAAGCGCTGGGGTAGATACAGGGTCATCAGGTTGTCCCACGTGAGGCTCACAGTCTTAATCCCCATTTTACAGATGAGGGAACTGAGGCACAGAGAAGTGAAGTGACTTGCCCACAGTCACACAGCTGCAAGTGGCAGAGGCGGGATTTGAACCCATGACCCCTGACTCCCAAGCCCCGGGCTCTTTCCACTGAGCCACGCTGGTTCCAGAGTGTTTAGTGTAAAATTGAAGTACTCACAGTTAGAGGTCCCCCAGAGGGAGGGTTCTGGAAACGAGTGTAGATCAGCTGAGCTGGCAGTGAGCTGAAGGGGGGCCCAAAGGCTTTGGCTGGAGTGTGGAGAAGAGGATGACTTTTGGGGAACGACGAGTGTGAACACGATGGGGGTCACTAGTTATGTCAGTGGAAGCCCTAGATGAGCCAGTCTCCCAGGTCACCCAACTTGTAGGCCAGAGCTATTAATTCAGTGCGAAGAGTAGGATCACGTAAGATCCAAAACCTGAAAAAGAAGCAATTAAATCTATCAGGTTTCTTTCCTAGAAGAGAGAATTTCACCTATTACCCCTTTCTCTGCAGCTTGTGCTGTTAATGAGTTAGACATTAATGCCCTTAACTCACTGGCCACTGCCCTTTACCCCCCGCAAGGACTCTCATCGAGAGGCAAAAGATCCCAAATTGCATGTTTTACTGCAGTTGGGGAGAGCAGTGCTATGTAGAGGAAACATCAGTGAACAAATGAAAGGTAAAGAAAATAGGACTTTATTACTTTGCACTTTGATGGGAGAGCATTTCTGTCCTTAAAAAAAAAAAAAGGCACTTTGGAGTTCCTTCTGGGTGCAGTCAAATTGCTTCATCACTAACCAGTTCAGAGCCTTTTATTACCATTGTTAGAACTTCAGCAATAAATATTTCTTCTTAAATGTCTGCTCTAACAATTTTAGTTCAAAAGAGCAAACCTTTAGTCTGGAGCCATCCTACATAGTAGTAGTTTGGTTTAAATGTTTCTGCTTACACCGTTTTCTTCTAAAAGCATACTGCAGTAGTAATAATGATATTTGTTAAGTGCTTTCTATGTGCAAAGCACTGTTCTAAGTGCTGGGGAGGATACAAGGTGATGAGGTTGTCCCACACGGGGCTCACGGTCTTCATCCCCATTTTACAGATGAGGGAACTGAGGCACAGAGAAGTTAAATGACTTGCCCAAAGTCACACAGCTGACAAGCGGCGGAGCTGGGATTTGAACCGATGACCTCTGACACCCCAGCCCATGCTCTTTCCACTGAGCCACGCTGCTTCTCTGTTAAACAGTAATAAAACAATATGGAATTCTTTGGCTAGTCCATCACCATGTGGGGCTCACAGACTTAATCTCCACTTTACAGTTGAGGCACAGAGAGGTTGAGTGACTTGCCCAAAGTCACCCCGGAGGCAAGTGGCAGAGCCGGGATTAGAACCCAGGTCCTCTGACTCTCAGCTCTGTGCTCTTTTCACTAGGCCATGCTGCCGTTCGTTGATGCCTATTCCCAGCACTTGTAAGAGTATATTCAGTTGAACATTCAATTTTATTTACTCTTACGCCTCTCATTGTGAGTTATTTCTTTGCCTGTCTCCCCCATCAGTGTATAAACTCCTCGTGGGTGTGGATTATGTCTCTTTCTTCTGTTGTACATCCCAAGGGCTCGGTACGGTACGATGCAGTAAGTAGCATTCAATAAATAGCATTACCTACTATGGGATAGCTTAGGTGCAGTTCTGTGTAGATCATCTTTGGCGGTCTCTTCCAACTCTGGATTCTCCAAATTGTTGAGAGACTGGGAATTCATAGGCAGATGGAAAAGAGGATTTGTTTAGCCCCTGAACTCTCCCCTCATAGAGACACGGCTTTACCTTGCTGCTCAAATGGCAGCAAGATATTTTAGTTGCTGTGCTGAGACTTAAGACATTAACAGTAAAAGCCTCTGTCCTCAGTGACCCACTAAATAGTGACAAAGGAGGGGTGAACTAGACAGCCATGCAGGGAAAAAGCAGGCTCCATCACTCTCATGTCAGGAGAAGGGTTGGCATCTCTAGATCGATCAATCAGTAGTATTTGTCAAGCACTTACTGGATGCAGATCACTATACTAAGTGCTTGGGAAGGTACAATAATGGTCTAGAAAAAGAGTATTCCAAAAGTGAGTGTTTGAATAGGCCACAGGCGCATTTCCTTAGTGGAAATATTTACTCATGTTTTGATTCTAGTACCTTGAAAAAGCCAAAGCAACAGAGTAACTAAGGAGCACAGATTGCAAACCAAATTACCACACTTCATGTATCACACTCCCACGTTTCCTTTCTCAATTGCAAGGCAGTCAAGCTTTTTGGGAAGGAGAGAAGAGAGAGAAAAAGGTGTGGTGATATCCACGACTGCCTGAAGTCATTTACGGTGTGCCAGGTCAGAAGGACTCCTCCCAGTTAATCCATATTGGTCTTTTTAGAAGATTTTATTTTTTTAATCGGAGAGTTCACATCTTCCTATTACTACCCTGTGATTTTTGGATCACTTCCAATCAGTCTAGTCTTACCTGAAATGTTTCTTGCTCCAAATGCTTCCAGAAGTCTGACCATTCCTTTCTGGTTAGGGTTGGGAAAAGGGGCAACCCATCAGTTAATAGTAATGATGATGATCATAACTGCAGTCTTTGTTAAGCTTACTACGGGCCAAACACTGTGCTGAGCACTGAAGTAGATGATGATAATAACTATTAACGGTACTTGTTAAGTCCTCCCTATGTGCCAAGCACCTTTCTAAGTGCTGGGGTAGATACAAATTAGTCAGGTTGGACATAGTCTCTATCCCACATGGGGCTCATACTCTTAATTTCTGAAGCCCAGAGAAGTGAAATGACTTGCCTAAGGTCACACAACAGACAAGTGGCAGAGCCAGGATTAGAATCAAGGTCCTTCTGTCTCCCAGGCCCGTGCTCTATCCACTAAGCTGCGCTATGCTGAATCAAAATAATCAGGTTGGACACAGCCCCTGTCCTATACAAGACTCAGTCTAACAGGGAGCGAGAACAGGTACTAAATCCCCATCTTTCAGATGAGGTAACTGAGGCATAGAGAAGTTAAGGGACTTGTCCAAGGTCACACAGCACTCAATCGGCAGAGCTGGGATTAGAACTCAGGTCCTCTGACTCTCAAGCATGTACTGTTTCCACTAGACTGAGCTGCTTCTCAAAGTATTTATTAAGCGTCTCCTGTCTGAGCGCCGTATTAGGTATTTGGGATAGTACAATAAAATTAGTAGCTGTAATTTGTGCCCTCAAAATTCTTACCATCTAGAGGGGGAGGCAGACATTAAAATAAATTGCAGGTAGGAGGAAGTGATAGAATACGCAGATACATAAATACTGCAGGAGGTTGTCAGTATTTACATGTTTAGGTAGTGTGGAAGTGCTGAAGGGGCCACTGGAGAAATATAAAGTGGGGAGATTAGAAATTAATCCAGGAGGAGATTAATGTATCGCTCATGGAGGAGATACAGTTTCCAAAGGATTTTGAAGATGAGGAGAGCAGTAGGCGGTCGGATGTGAAGAGAGAGGGAATTCCAGGCAGGAGAGAAGACATTGGCAATAAACTGGCATAAGGAAAGTTCCTTGGGAGTTCAAATAAGGAAAATTTTTGCAACTCAAATTCTGACTTAAATAACTCCTCCACATTTAGATCAATTGGTAGTATACACTGAACACTTGCTGTGTGCAGGTCACTGTACTAAGTGCTTGGGAGAGTATAACACAACAGAGTTGGTAAATGCAATCCTTGCCCACAGCGAGCTTACGGCTTACATAGGGAGGGAGGAGCAGGTATTAAAATTGATTCAGGGGAAGGAAAATAATAGTGTATAAGAATTTTTACATATGTACTTATAGGGCTGTGGTATCGAGTTGCTTGAGGAATACACATAAAAGTGCATAGTCAACACCAGAGGAGAGGGTAGATAAGAGAAATAAAGGTTTAGTCTGGGAAGGTTTTGTGTTGGATTTGCGATGCCGCTCTTTTGACGCCCCAGAAGACTTTACAGACACTATCAAAATGAATTAAAGTCTCCCATCTTTTCTAGGAAGCGGATGGGATATGCCACCATTTTATAGAGAAAATCGGTAATGAGAGTAGGTTCAAGAGACCTGGGCCCTCAACCACTCAATCTAGCAGGAGGAAGGAAAATAACTTAAAATATTAGAAAAGGGAATCATTCTGTCCAGCCACAGAGTGGCCCCATTCCTCTGTGGTATCTAGTCGGACAGCATTTCTACGATACAGGAAAGTCACCCTTAAAGGAGCCTTGTTTGGAGTCAGGAAATCTGGAAGCACACAGGCCATATTGCAGACTGTCTCAGCCATAGCAACTAATGAAATTAAAGACTGAGTGGGGGGTGACCGGGGATGAGATGATAGGGCTTGCTTGTGAATTTATCTTTTTCCCTGAGCCTAGCGACGACATTCAAGCCTGGCCCATAGTAAGGACTTAACAAACACCGTAATTATTATTCAAGGTTTTGTGAATTTCTAGGTTCATTTTAAGGAAAAAAAAAGAAAGAAAAAGGGAAAAAAAGTCTTGCGTTACCACCTAGCCCTTAGAAAATATAGAAGTCGTGCTTTGCACTAAAGAATTCAAAGAATGGTAAAAAGAGTATCTCAAGTCCTCAAAATATTCCATTTTCAGTACATTGCTTCCCCTCTACAGGCAGGAATACTAAGCCAAGAGAAACGGGCTGCCAAAAAATCAAGGTGCAAAAGCATCCCAAGAGTCCTACCTATGTTGCCTGTCCCTGCGATAGCGGCAGAATCGTGGAGAAGGAGATGGGGCTTGGCCACCCCAGTCCAGGGTCCAAGCACCTAGGCGGGGCTTCTCTCTTTTTGCTAAATGTTTAGGAAACCGTCTAGCTCCTTACCGCAGTTATTCATTGCAATTAAGTATGTCCCTGAGAGGTGAGTCACTATCATTTTGTCTCAATTTTACCGATCCGTTGATGAAAGAAGTTAGGTTCATCAGAGATGTTCATTCCTGATTAAACTTGGGGCTGGGATCATTAATCCACTCCACTCACTCCCCAGGGGCTCAGATCATGAAACTGAGCAGTCATCAATTTTTTTGAAAATGAATGAAAATGTAAATGTGCAGTTCGAGTTTCCAGCTGAGAGGTTTAGCCCGACGATGCCACAGTACTAATGAAAAGAAACTTCTTAGGACACTATAGTTTTTAAAAAAACTTTTACTTCCAAGCGATATGAATGAGTATGCCTTAATTATTTGTATGCTGCTATAAAGTACTTGACCATTTGTACCACTGTGAAAATAGGAAGCTGCTAATATTTTTTGCTATCACCAATTTCCATCTGTTCTAGGGTGGAAATTATGAGAGAACATTTTGGAGGGCTGTACAGTCACTGTAATAAAAAAGCAATTTACTGAACTGAAAATTGGCTCTCAAAATAACTCCTTGTTGATGTTTTCCTCATGTATAATCGTTTCATTTCAGAACTGAGCACTGAGTCAGGTGCTATTCGCAATATCCATTTTTTGAATTTTTAACGAAACACCCAAACAGATTCTCACATATGCAAGTCTAGAATCCTCATTAACACAGTTGTTGAAAACCCTAATAGGGAAGACACTGTATTAAGTTCCTTAGGAAACTATTACCTGGAGAAATGAATACTTCCATCTGTAACAGTCCTGCCTGCCACTCTGACTTGGAGGGTTGGGATTTAATGATTAGCAAGGATGTTGTTGTGGGCAGGGAATGCATCTACCAACTCTGTTAGATTGCACTCTCCCAAGTGCTTAGAACAGAGTTCTGCACAAAGTAAGTGCTCAATACATACGACTGATTGGTTGGCAACTCAGGGAGAGGGGAAGAATATAGAATTTCCCATGCTCTCTGTATTTGACCTTGCCGACATGAGTTACACTACCTAAGCATCAGCATTCATTCAATCTCATCTATTGAGTGCTTACCATGTGGAGAGCACTGTACTAAGCTAGGGAGAGTACAATACAACAATAAACAGATTTTCCCTGCCCACAACGAGCTTACAGTCTAGGGGTGGCGGGGGAACAGGTATCAATACAAATAAATAAATTACAGATATGAAGCCACCCTTACGAGCAGCAGTTTCATCTAATCTCCGAGCAGACGGCAGTCCTGGAGCTTACCTCTTGAGCTGTCCAGGTGGAAGAGAGAGTTCTCTGAAGTGGAGGTCGGGGAAGGTCTCCCTGATGCCTGCAAATCAAGGAAAAGCAGAGACCCACACGTTGATCCCAAGGGAATAACGGAGGGATGGTCCAGAAGGGTCAGCTGCCGGCTCAGTGAGGGGGCCGGGACGGAGCCCTCGTATATAAAGACGCTCGTTGGCTCTGAGGGCGCGTTATCGACTTACATTAGAGGGAGGGGAGATGGCCCACGCTCACAGTGAAAGACTGGCTTCATTCCGTGTTCGGAGGGGGATCCACGGCTATAATAATTATGAATATTTCTAATGTGCTTCCCCCCTCCCCCCGATGGCAGGAATCTCTCTGAAGTTTCTCTGAACCCCCAGCCTCTTATATTTACAGACGGCGGAGTCTGTGATTATTTTAGAAGGGGTGGACTGGGGCTGGAGGTGATTCTAGCTAGTATTAATAGACACAACAGGACATTTCAGAATAGGATAATTCCACAACAGTGGGGGTGAGGGGGGGGTAAAGGGGCTTGCTGCCATGGTGACGGGTGCGGGCTTTCAGGACTGCACTTGGCCACAAATAGAGGAGGGTCTATGGTGTGGCACAGAGAGTTTGTGAATGGGGAGGGGGGTGATAATGGCCCGTCAGTGCGGAGGGTTGAAGGCTTCTTGTTATACTGAATGAGAGGGGACTCTTTCAGGGCGGTTGCTGTAGGGTCCCAGTGTCCTGCCCTGTATAATTAGTCTCCATTTGACTTGGCTGGATAAAATCGATGCTTTTATCTGGATGCGAGCACAGCTGCATACTCCCTCATAATAGGCCGCTGTCTGCTGTCCCAAGGGACCGGGGCTCCGTCTGGGAGGACCGTCGGCCCTGGACCCGCAGAGACGCTCTTTCTCTCAGAAGTGGTGGCCCGGAAAATCAGGGCTTGGGCTTTCTCTTCCACATACCGATGAACCCCTCGTGGGGGGTAAGAAATACTTGCTTTGTCTCGGTTGGAGATGCCGGCAAGTGTCAAGAGGGGAACCGCAGCGGGGTGGCTGAGATGCAGTCCCGGCAAGGTCACTCCCTTACCACCTCTGGAAGAGTCTGAATGGTCTGGGGACAAATGGGATGTAAAAAAGCTACCCCCCCATTCCCCTTTTAGGCCTGTATGTTCCTACATTTTTACGACTTGAACAGTTCTGTTAGTCCTTTCTAATCAATCAATCAGTGGTACGTACTGAACACTTACTGTGTGCCGACCACTATGCTAAACGCTTGGGACAGTACAGTCCAACAGAGTCAGTAGACGAGATCCCTGCCCACAAGGAGCTTGGGATCCAGTAAAAGTATCTGGGAAGCAGCATGTCCTAGCAGAGAGAGCACGGGCCTGGCAGTCGGAGCACCTGGATTCTAATCCTGGCTCCACACATACCTGCCGTGTGACCTCGGGCAAGTGACTTAACTTCCTTGGGTCTCAGTTCCCTCATCTGCGAAATGAGGATTCAATACCTGTTATTTCTCCTACTTAAACTGTGAGCCCCACGTGGGACCTGGTTATCTTGTGGCTTAGTGGAAAGAGCCCGGGCTTGGGAGTCAGAGGTCGTGGGTTCTAATCCCGGCTTTGCCACTTGTCTGCTGTGTGACCTTGGGCAAGTCACTTCACTTCTCTGGACCTCAGTTACCTCATCTGTAAAAGTGGGAATTAAAAAAATGTGAGCCCCTCATGGGACAATCTGATTACCCTGGATCTACCCCAGAGCTTAGAACAGTGGTCAGCATGTAGTAAGCACTTAACAAATATAATAATTATTATTATTATCTTATTATTATCTTGTACCCACCTCAGTACTTAGTATAGTGTTTGGCATAGAGTAAGAGCTTATTATTACTATTTTTAGTATCTGCAAATCTGGTGTGGATAGACAAAAGTTCTGAGACCTAGTTGTGTCGGTAACAAACGGTATCATGAATGTAGAATTTTGTTGATGAAGTTTTATTCACTGGGAGTGAGTTCTGTTCAGTGCAAGTCCTCATTTCTTGGGTCGTCTTCAGGAGAGATTTCCGGTCCCTTTGAACCTGTCCTTCAATGGCATGGTGGAGGGTGCATTAAGCGTTTCTATGATGAAGATGCCCTCAGTGAGTCTTTGCTTCCAAGCTTTCCCCACAGTTGATAGAGCCCCAGCAGGCATTCCCCTGCCTGTCAAGGCAGGACTAGAACCCAGGTCTCCTGATTTCTAGAGCTCTGCTTTTGCCATTAGATCAACAGCAGGGCTGAGAGGTCCACATACAGTATAAATATTTGCATCCTGGGGCCCTGAATAGGGGATGTGTTTACCACCTCTGTTATATTGTACTCTGCTAAATGCTTAGTACAGTGCTCTACACACAGTAAGTGCTCACTAAATATGAGTGATTAATCAATTGCAGCAAATTCAGAGACAGTAAAACGGAGAGTCACGTGCCACAGATCAGGGAGTCCACCAATCCTCTACATTTTCTTCTATGGGGGGTGTTTAAAATAATTGGGAAACAGCATGGCGTAGTTGATAGAGCCCGGGCCTAGGAGTCAGAAGGTAATGGATTCTAATCCTGACTCCTGACACTTCACTTCCCTCTGCCTCAGTTCCCTCATCTGTAAAATAGGGATTGAGACTGTGAGCCCCACATGGGACAGGGACTGTGTCCAACCTCATTTGCTTTTATCCACCCCATTGCTTAGTACCGTGTCTGGAACACAGTAAGTGCTTAACAAATATCGCAAGTGTTGTTATTGTTAATTCCTGTCATTTGCATTGTGCCATACTGTATCTTTAAGATCATTTTTGCTGACCTTACTTGTATTCAATTTATGCCTCATCCCGAGAAATATGTGCACAAGATGCTCCTTTAGGCATTCTGGTGCATACGCACATTCAGGTAAAATTCTGGTAGAATATTAGTACTGTGAATCATTCACTGTAATGAAATCTTCCTAGCCTGATCCCTCTTAACTTTTCTATAAATTTCCCATCTCGTTGGCTGTGAGCCACCAAACTTTATAACAAAATATTTCTGACTCTACTAACCTCTTGAGGAGCTGCAATAAGGTGCCTTCTCTGAATGCTGGCCTCCATTTTGTTCTCATCTTCCTGAAGACATGCCCCACAGTGTATGGAATGGGGAGAAGTGGAGAAATTCTAGCTCTGCCATGTATTTCACCGCTACCTCCTGATTTTTAGAGCTCCGCTTTTGCCATTAGACCAAGAGCCGGGTTGAGAGGTTCACGTACAGTATAAACATTTGCATCCTTGGGGCTATCTAGAATGTGCTCCATCTGATGAGCAGAGGCCGTTGCCAGGGAGTGGAGGGGAAATCTTTTTTTTTTTTTGTAATGGAGCAGCCCTAGGCCACTGCAGACAGAAGGTGAACCTCAGGACTGTGATGATTTCTGGGCGTAGTAAAGAGGGATCACTCCCAGCCTGCATCCCAGCTGCCTGGCATCTCCAGGGCTGCTTCCTCTCTCTTCATCCTTCAGAGTTTGGAATGACTGTAAGCTCATCCTCTAGACCGTAAGCTCGTTGTGGACGGAGAACACGTCTACCAACTCTGTTATTTCTTATATTGCACTCGCCCAAGCGCTTAGTACAGTGCTCGGCACACACTACGCGCTCAATAAATACCATCGCTTTATTGATTTCTGGCTGCTCAGATGGTCTCTTTCTGCTCTCTTCCCCCTCATGTTGCCAAGGAACATCCTTGCTGTCTTGGCACATGGGGGCCATTTTCCCTTCCTGTTACACCTTGGTGGGCTGAAACTCATGTCGGATCCAGCTGAGCTATTCAGGAGCCTCCCAGAGTTACTAAAAGCAGTTGAACCAGAGACCACTATAAGTAGGGGAGTAGGGGGACCCATGGGTGGCCAAGAAACCACTCAGAACAACCATGGGAGGAGCACTTGACCAAACTCCATCACAACACGGATCCAGTAGAACAAATTTAATTGGACATTCCAAGGAATTTTGTCGTAACGGGATTTCACTTGTATTGGGTGTCCATTGTGATCTCAGGTATTTCCTTAGCCATTTAAGGATGCACCACATACTGCTGTGTGACCTCGGGCAAGTAATTCAACTTCTCTGTGCTTGTTTCCTCATCTTGTTAAATGGGGATTCGACTGGGAGTCCCTTGTGTTATCTTGTATCTACCCCAGCTTGGTACATAGAAAGTCTTTAAAAAATATCCATTATTATTATTGTTATTGTTATTACTGTAGAGATTCTGTCATTTCTGCCCCATCCCCTCTGCCCCACCCTTTGTCCACTATGCTGAACCACTAATTCCCTGTTTGCACATGGAGGTGAATCCAAGAATAGAAACTGGTTCAGATAATGCAAGTTGTGTCTAGAAGTGTGTTTGAGTGCGCACATCCATCCCTCCCCCACCCCCAGTGAATCTCACGTTAGAGGAGACGGTGGTTATTTCACAAATTGATCTGGAAACGTTCAAAAAGAAGACTTTATTCGAATGCTTATAGGTCAATTGATGGTATTTATTGAGCACCTGTTTATGGAGCACTGTCTTAAGAGCTTTGGAAAGCACAATACCATAGAGTTGGTACACTTGTTCCCAGATGCAAGGAGCTTACTGTCTAGATGGGGAGACAGGCATTGATATAAATGAATAAATTACAGATAGGTAAAAAATGCCATGGGGCTGGAGGTGGAGGAAATATCAAGTGCTTAAAGGATATAGCTCCAGCTGCATAGGTGACATGGGCAAGGGAGGAGAGGAAATGAGAGGAAGGCATCTTGGATTTTAATAAGGCTCTGAAGGTGGGGAGAGTAGGAGGTCTGTCGGATGTGAAGGGGGAGGAAGTTCCAGGCCAGAGAGGGGACTTGGCAAGGGGTCGGTGGTGAGACAGACGAGCTCAGGTACAATGAGGAGGTTGGCATTAGAGGAGTGAAATTGAGGACTGGGTTGTGGCAGAAACTCATCGAGGTGGGAGGCAGAGAGCTCATTGAGTGCTTCAAAGCTGATTTGGCTGATGTGGAGGTGGGTGGGCAGGAGTTGGGAGATGTGGACTGAATGCATTTTTAGAAAAATGATCTGGGCAGTGGAGTGCAGTGTAGGCTGGAGAGGGGAGAGACAGGAGGAAAGAGAAGTCAGCCTGTTAAGATGAAATATGTTGTGTACTTGGATCAGTTTGGATGGAGAGGAAAAGGGTGGATTTTAGTGCTGTTGTGAAGGGAGAACCGACAGGATTTGGTGACTTACTGAATATGTGGGTTGAGAAGCAGCATGGCAGGAGCACAGAATTGGAAGTCAGAGGGCGTGGGTTCTAATCCTGGCTTCGTCACCTGTCTGCTGTGTGACCTTGGGCAATTCACTTAATTTCTCTGGGCCTCAGTTACCTCATCTGTAAAATGGGGATTAAGACTGTGAGCCTCATATGGGGCAGGGACTGTGTCCAACCTGATTACCTTGTATCTACTCCAGCACTTAGATCAGTGCTTGGCATACAGTAAACACTTAAATACCATTATTATTATTATTACTGCTACTAATAATAAATGAGAACCATAAGTTGAGGCTGATGCCCAGGTTATGAGTTTGTGAGACAGGAAGGGTAGTGGTGTTGTCTGCAGTGATGGAAAAGAAAGGGGGAGGGTACCGGGTTTGGCTGGGAAGAAGTTCTATTTTAAAATGTGGGATGTTTAGAAAAGATAAGCAAAAGGAAGTTTAGGTAATGATTTTTGAGGCCATTCTAACAGTGTAGTGGTTTGGGTGGAAAGGTTACTGTGAGATCCCATAGAAGGACTCAGAGTAGGTCAATAAACAGGAGAATGCTCCCTCGATCTGGGAGGAGGTCATAATATCCATTGGAAGCTCAGAATCTGGGTCTTACAGTCTCAGGATCCACTCTTTTTGCCTTTCGTTAGGGATTCTGGGGAAAATGTTGGAAACGTTAAAAGGTTCAAGAAGGGCTTAAGGTTTATTAGAGGAAAGTGTTAAAGATGTTTGGTAATGCTGCCTTAACTGGGAAGATAGATATCACAGAGGACAACCATCATACGATTCTTCCAAGCTTCCTCTGTTGCCACAACTAGAAACCAGATTCTGAGCCGACTGGACGGCTGGTCTAACACAACATGGCATGGATTGTGGGCTAATTTCATTCCTATCTCCTAGGCACTTGTGCAGACCATGCCACAACCGAGAGAAAGCCAAGGGCCTGGGCAAGTATATCTGCCAGAAGTGTCACCTGATTATCGACGAGCAGCCCCTGATGTTCAAAAATGATTCGTACCATCCAGACCACTTCAACTGCGTGCACTGTGGGTAGGTAGCCTGGACCCCACCGCACTTATGTACATATCTTTAAATTATTCATTATGAATTATTCATATTATTATCTGCCTCCCCCTCCAGACTTTAGTAAGCTCGTTATGGGCAGGGACTGCGTCTGCTAATTCTATTGTATTGCACTCTCCCGAGCGCTTAGTATGGTGCTCTGCAAATAGAAAGCGCTCACTAAATATCATTGATGGATTGACGCTGGCCGTCCCTTAGCTAATGACTCTGAGCCTGTGGGACAGTTAGATGGATCACACAGCACAGCCTCTGTTTGATGGGGCTCTGCCTCAAATTTTATGGCCTCAAGTCTGGCCAAAACAAGGTGGACGGGGCAGATTTAAAGGAGAGAGCAGTATTTCTTCTGGTCCGTGATTAATGTTCCCTGCCTGCTGGTGTTTCTTGGGAGACACTGAAAGATGATCTTTTGAAGGATGTAGACAGTGTTGGGAGATTTCTGCTTTTGTGATTTTTGCCCCCCTCCCCCACCTGCCCAAGCATCGCTTTCTTGGAAGGCCTCCAGGGTAGTCTTCCTGAGGAGGCCTGAGGTGGTCTAAGATCCCAGGTTTGTGTTTCAGGAAGGAGCTGACTGCTGAAGCCAGAGAGCTGAAAGGAGAGCTCTACTGCCTGCCCTGCCATGACAAGATGGGGATCCCCATCTGCGGCGCCTGTCGCAGGCCCATCGAAGGGCGCGTGGTCAACGCTCTGGGGAAGCAGTGGCACGTCGAGGTGAGGCCCTCAGTACCGTATTCTGATGGGAAAGATGTGCTTCTGGCAAGAAAATGCGAGGGAACGTTGAGAATTCCTTGCCAAGTGCCCTCTTTCCTTGTCCTGGCCAGGGACTACCCAGGCCTTCTGGTTCTTTCTTTCTCCTTCCTGTTCCTCAAGTTTTTACCATTCACTATTCATTAAGAACACCTCCAAAAGTAAAAGGTGAAACTGAAATCAGTCCATTTTGTTCCTAATTGATTGCTCTGGGGAAGGGTTGAGGGAAGCAGGAGGTTAACTGTCTTATTGACTAAAATGAGGTCTCTGGACTTGCATGTATTTTGAGCCTCCATGCTATTCTGCTCCCTTCTGTCACAGGTCACTGAGATTTGGCTGTCACAGATAGCTCTCGGTTTGCTTGAAGTCCCCATGACTCCATGGAGTTCCTGAAAAGACACTCTGGCATCCATCCCCTAGTTGGGGTTACTCCCCTCGTTCTCTCTGCGTAGAGAGATGTGAAAATCAGACTATGAAGAGCAGGTGTCCACATTGGGTACCCTTCCCAACCCCCTGGAATTTTTTTTTCTGAAGTTTTGGATTCATGTAATGACTTTTCCTTCTCCAGCATTTTGTGTGCGCCAAATGTGAGAAGCCATTTCTGGGTCATCGACACTATGAGAAGAAGGGTCTGGCGTACTGTGAGACCCACTACAACCAGGTAAATTTGACCTGCTGTGGGGAAGTTGGATGACAAACCCAGGGGATCACGTTTAGGCTTCAGGTAGAAATGGGGCCTGTTGAGCCACTAAATCACTAGTAGCCTCTCCCTCCCCTTGACCCAGTAAAATCACTAGTAGCCTCTCCTTACCTCATCCCCAGAGTGATGAAATGGGTCTGCCCCATCAGTTAAGACTGAAGGCTTTCACCCAATGTAAACTCTTTGAAGGACTCAGAAAAGTCACCCAATCCATCTCCCCTGCCTTTAGACAGACCCTTACCTAAACCATCCCAAACAGATGATCGATCAAGTCAGTGGTATTTATTGAGCACTTACAGTGTGCAGAGCACAGTCCTAAGCTCTAGGGAGAGCACAATGTAACAGAGTTGGTAGACACGTTCTCTGCCTCCAATGAGCTTACGTTTTAGAAGGATGATGATTTTTCCAGTCTCGAAAGGTTTTCAAGAAAGGTGATCGATCCTAAAATCTCCTTCCGAAGCGTGTTCCAATGCCTAATGGTCCTTTCTGACAGCAAATTTTTCCTTCCATCTTCTTCCATGCTGCAGTTTCCTCACAACTCACTAGCAGTAGCTGGCCTAAATGGTTGAGTGTTTGACTAGCAGCCTCTCATTTAGCTTGGGAGTCAGAGGACGTGGGTTCTAATCCCAGCAGCCACTTGTCTGCTGTGTGATCTTGGGCAAGTCACTTAACTTCTCTCTGCTGGTTACCTGATCTGTAAAATGGGGATTCAGACTGTGAGCCCCAAGTGGCACGGGGACTATGTCCCTGATTACCTCGTATCTACCCTAACAATCAGCAAGGTACTTGACAGATGATAAGCACTTAATAAATACCACAATTATTATTATTATTTTGAGCAGCTCTGGTGCTGTGCCCTTATAGGCTCTGGGGAGATTGTTCCTGCTGGCGAAATTGGAAACAAGCCAGCTCTAATGAATGCCACGCCTGTGCCTCTCATATCTGTATTATGTATCATATCTGAAATTTATGTACATATCTGTAATTTATATTACTGTCTTGTCTCCTCCTTTAGATTGTAAGGTCATTGTGGGCAGGGAATGTGTCTTATATTGTACTCTCCCAAGTGCTTAGTACAGTGCTCTGCACACAGTAAGCGCTCAATAAATATGATTGACTAATGCTGTTGTGGCAGAGAACAAGAGCCTGGCTGTTGAGGACATGGGTGGCTTTTTATTGTTTCGAGGCCTCTGTACTTTCAAATGGCCAAGTACAAGGTGTGGGGTCTGGTGTTTTCTGGAACTTCCATGCCTCTGATAAGAGAGCTCCTTCCTCTTATTTGTCAACTCTGAGGGAAAGGTTTCTTGCGGTGTGGCTTGTGGGAGTTGGCTTTGACTTGTAATTGCTTCTTAAGAGATTTTGGCATCAGGAGTTGCTTATCCTGGGGCAATATTCTGACCCAGCAGTTATTTTTATCTGAGAGAGGGAGATTGAGTGCAAGAGTTCATAAATGTTTTGGGTAAAGTAAACCACTATGGAAGAGCGCTAAACTGTGTGCAGAAGAGACCCAACTCCCCAGATTACCGCCCACGCCCCGGACCCTCTTCTATCCTCTTCCTCGTCTTCATTCTTGTCCTCGTCTTCATTGCTGCCCGGATCATCTTTCTACAGGCACATTCAGGGCATGTCACCCCCTTCCTCAAAAATCTCTAGTGGTTGCCTATCCAACTCCGTATTAAACAAGAACTCCTCCCCGTTGGCTTTAAAGCTCTCCATCCCCTTGCCCCCTCCTACCTCACCTCGCTTCTCTCCTTCTACAGCCCATCCCGCACACTCCGCTCCTCTGCCGCCGCTAACCTCCTCACTGGGCCTCATTCTAACCTGTCCCGCTGCCAACTCCTGGCCCACATCCTGCCTCTGGCCTGGAATGCCCTCTTTCAAATCCGCCAGATAATTACTCTCCCCAACTTCAAAGCCTTATGGAAGGCACATCCCCTCCGAGAGGCCTTCCCAGCCTACGTCCCTCTTTTCCTCATCTTCCACTTCCTTCTGCATTTCCCTGACTTGCTCCCTTTGCTCTCCCCACCCCAAACCCCAGCCCCACAAACACTTACCTCTCTATCTATAATTTTATTTATTGTATCGATACCTCTTTATTTGTGATGTCTGTCTCCCCCACTCTAGAATGTGAGCTTGTTGTAGACAGTGATTGCCAGTTTATTGTTGTATTGTACATTCCCAAGTGCTTAGTACAGTGCTCTGCACACACAGTAAGCACTCAATAAATACGATTGAATGAATGAAGGAATCCTCCTCCTTCTCCTTGTCCTCCTCCCCCTCATCTTCATTCTCATCCTTCTCTTCTTCTTCCTCATCCTTGTCCTCATCCTCATCATCTTCATCCTCCTTGTCCTCATTCAGTCAATTGTATTTATTGAGTGCTTACTTTGTACAGAGCACCTCCTCCTCTTCATCCTGATCCTTGTCTGTATTCTTGTCCTCATCTTTATCCTCCCGCTCCTCCTTCTTTTCCTCCTCTTCCTCATCCTTGTCCTCGTCCTCCTCATCCTTCTCGTTTTCCTTGTCCTCATCCTCCTCTTCCTCCTCCTTTCCCTCCTCCCAGACCAGGCTCCGCTCTGCTCCTCGCTTCAGCACCATCACCACCTTACTGTAGCCGGTGCTCTCACAACCCCTGACCGGCTTCCTTTTTAAACAGTAGCCACAGCTGCAGTTGGCCAGTGGCTATAAAGCAGAGCATCTCCCTCACTTAAAGCAATGGTGGAAGCGGTAGCCATGGTTGAAGGGTCACGTTGGAAAAACACCATCTAAGCCAGTGAACCAGTTTCCTCACGGCCCAAACCTGTTCAAAGGACCACCTTTTGAGGAACTCTTACTTAATGGATGAAGCACTGGGTTGAACAGTGGGGCTTCGGCTCTCCGCCTCGGTTCACTGGATCACCAATCAGTCAAAAGATCGATGATATTTATTGAGGGATTACTAGTGCAGAACACTGAACTAAGTCCTTGGGAAAGTACAATAAAATAGAGATGGTAGACACATTCCACTTCCCACAACACCAAGCTTGTTAGAGAGCACTGTGTTAAACACTCAGTTTGGACCTGGTTGTTTTAGATATGCAGCCTGCAGTATTCTGAGGGAAAGGAGGTTCTCCCCAGCCTTATTCTCCCCTTTGAGGAGTCCTATGCCCTTCTCATTACCTGAGGATGTGGGGTGATCCTGAGTTAAGGAAGATAGGTCAAATACTTTGAACCGCTTGGTAGGAAAGGATTCTGGAAATATTAGAAGAACAGCCCTCTCTGTGGTGCGCAGCTCAGGTAACGAACCTGGCAAGAACCAAAGTTGTAATGCGTCTACCAACTCTGTTGAAATCTACTCTCCCAAGTGCTGAGTAGAGTACACTGCACACAGTGAGCTCTCTCAGTACATACGATCGATTGAGAGCTGGAAGAATAAAAAGAGAGAGATGCCTTCCAAGAGCTTGCCAGGTTAGGATTTGATTGACTCAGAGGGCTGGGGAAGAGATTGAGAGACCCTATTCAGTGTTATCTAAGGTTTTTTCTGCAGGATCTGTGAATTCCCATGTGTAGGGTTTCTTCATTTTCGCTGCAGCTGGTTGTCCGGGGGAAGACGGGCCCCTTCGCTGTCATCGAAATAACTTGCCGCTGTGTCTCTTCTGCCCACAGCTCTTTGGAGACGTCTGCTACAACTGCAGTCACGTGATCGAGGGAGACGGTAAGAAGTGTTCTGGGCTCATTTGGGATTTTTCTCTCACGGCTGTGATGAGTGCAGCTGTGGAGCCCTCTGAGTGGGAGACGGTTCTCTCCGCACATCTGGCCTCGCGGCATTCAGGCTGAGGTCACGGCAACGGGCGGGGGTTGAATTCCTCTGTTTGTGTGTTTTGCAGTGGTGTCAGCTCTCAACAAGGCCTGGTGTGTGAACTGCTTCTCCTGTTCCACCTGCAATATCAAGCTCACCCTGAAGTAAGTAGACAGCGGCTTCCCAAGAGAAGCCCTTCTCCCTTGGGGAGGGTACACATCGAGCACAAGGATGGTGTCTTTCGCACTCGCCGCCGCTTGTTCCCGCTCCCGTCAGCTTCCCGTAGGAGCCTTGGATCGCATTTCATTGACCGTATGCTCCTCGAGGGCAGGGCCTGGGCTGCGTCTTTTCAAACCCGTATGGTCCCCGGTGGTGGTGATTCCAGTAGGAGTTCAGTGCATCAGATCATGTCACAGGTTCCAACTCTTCGCCCCTGTGCAGTTTTACGGCTCCCAGGAGACATGAGTCATTTTTAAAACTCCGGCCATTGACTTGCAACTCATTTTAAGGTCAGCTTCTGGCTCCAGCGGAGGAGGCCAGGGATCATGTTTATTAACTCTGTGGTACTCTCCATGCCTTGCTGTCATAAGCTCGGTGAGTATTACGATTGGTGGCTAGAGCACCTAAGTACCCAACAGCAGGCAGGAGCCAAATGTCTGGCAGTGTCGACGGTGGTTGAATCAGTGCAGGCGGAGGGAGACACACGGAGATGACCAGAGACAGACAGAGACAAGAGTCAGAGAGAGAAAGAAATGATCGGAGACCCCAGAAGATAGAAGGAGATGGAAAAACACGAGAGAGAGAGAGAGAGAGAGAGACTGAGACAGGAAGAGACAAGGGAGACTGAGTCAGGGAGATTCACGTATTTGGATCCCTACCCGCTTAAGCACTTGCTATTCACCCAAACTCCAGCTCCTACAGAGTACTTAGTGTACATGCTTGGGAGTCAGAGGTCATGGGTTCTAATCCCGGCTCTGCCACTTGTCAGATGTGTGACTGTGGGCAAGTCACTTCACTTCTCTGTGCCTCAGTTCCCTCATCTGTAAAATGGGGATTAACAGTGAGCCTCATGTGAGACAACCTGATTACCCTGTATCTACCCCAACACTTAGAACAGTGCTCTGCACATAGTAAGCACTTGACAAATACCAACATCATTATTATTATTATTATAATCCCGGCTCCTCCACTTGTCTGCTGTGTGACTCTGGGGAAGTATTTCACTTCTCTGTGCCTCAGTTACCTCCTCTGTAAAATGGGGAGTGAGACTGTGAGCCCCACATGGAACAGGGACGGTGTCCAACTCGATTTGCTTGTATCCACCCCGGTGTTTAGTACAGTGGCTGGCATATAGTTAGTGTTTAACAAATGCCATCATTAAATCTGTAAGAAACAGCATGTCCTAGTGGAGAGAGCATGGGCCTGGGAGTAAGGAGGACCTGGGTTCTAATCCCAGCTCTGCCAACTGCTTGCTGAGTGACCTTGGTCAAGTCACTTCACTTCTCTGTGCCTCAGTTTCAACAGTAAAATGAGGATGCGGGTTCTCTGTCTTATTTAGACTGTCATCCCCATGAGGGGGATTGTATCCGATCTGATTAATTTATACCTACCCCAGCACTTAATAGCCCCCGATTAGACTGTAAGCCCGTCAGCGGGCAGGGATTGTCTCTATCTGTTGCTGAATTGTACATTCCAAGCGCTTAGTACAGTGTTCTGCACATAGTAAGCACTCAATACTATTGAATACTATTGAATGAATGAATGTCACAGAGTAAGCACTTAACAAATACCATTAAAAAGAAAAAAAAAGTCCTCCCCACCCCGTGTCATTGCCTCTAGGGACTACATTTTTGGGGGATTCCCATAGAGAAGTGTCAAGAGAACCTCAGACTCCAGGAAAGCAGTGAGAGCAGGGGGAATTCTGTTCCGTAGTACATTCTGGGATGCTTGGCCAACTGCCAGCCTGACTCAGGGCAACAGGAGACAGAAAGTATGGGAATTTAGCCTCATGGGGTAAAATCTCTGGTGTCTGAGAGCTCTCAGCCCTTACCAATATCTGAGTTAATTTCATCTAAAGCTATTTCCAGCTCCTCAGCTGGAGGTGGAGCAGCCTAGGCAATTGCTACTCTAGGGGATTTGGTCTTCCTCCATGTGGGATTTTGTTGGGGTTGATCTGAAGTGAGTCAGAAAATGCTCATTAGTCTGCTGCACTTAGCCCCTCCTCGGATTCTGGGCAGTTCCACGCAGCCACAGTTACTCACGAGCCCTCGGGCAGCTCTCCCTCCACGTGGCCACAATTACCCAGCCTCTGAGGTCTGAATGACTGTTTAATTGAAGAAAAGAGTGGAATTTTACCAGTCTGTCCCCGAAATCCCCCTCCATCTTGGCACTGGGTTACCATAGGAGTCCCTAACACAGGACCTATGAAGAGACTGGGCCTTGGGGAGATTCCATCAAACCCTTCTCAGATGCCTTTCGAAAGGTCTGCCCCTAAAAGGGGAATTATTTCAGGAAATACGTGGTTCCTCAAGGTTCAGTTCTGGGTCCCATTCTAACCTCCATCTACACCCACTCCCTTGGAGAATTTATTTGCTCCCTTCTGCACTTCTGTGCAGATGATTCCAAAATCTACTTCTCTAGACCTGATCTGTCTCCCAGTCTCGCATTTCCTCCTACCTTCAATACATTTCTACTTGGATTACCTGCTGTCACCTCATACTTGACATGTCCCAAACAGAAATCTGTATCTTCCCACACATACCCTGTCTTCCCCCTGATTGTCCTGTCACTGTAGACAGCACTAATGTCTTTTCTGTCTCACAAGCCCATTACCTTGCCATTATCTTTGACTCCTCTCTCTCATTCAATTCACATCTTCAATCTACCCCTAAATCCTGTCGGTTCAACCTTCACAACATTGCTAAAATCCATACTTTGCTCTCCATCCAAACTAATACCATGTTAATCCAAGCACTTATCCTATCCCGCCTTCATTATTGTATTGTCCTCCTTGCTGACCTCCCTGTCTTCTGTCTCTCCCCACTCCAGTCCATGCTTCACTCTGCTGCCTGGACCATTTTTCTACAAAATTGCTCAGTCTATGTTTCCCCACTCCTCGAGAACCTCCAGTCGTTGCCTATCCACCTCTGCGTCAAACAAAAACTCCTCACCTTTGGCTTTAAAGCACTCTATCACCTTGCCCCCTCCTACCTCACCTTGCTGCTCTCCTACTATATCCCTGCCCTCATATTTTGCTCCTCTAATGCCAGCCTACTCACTGTGCCTTGATCTTGTCTTTCTCGCCACCAACCTCTCGCCCACGTCCTGCTTCCGGCCTGGAACGCCCTCCCTTTTCATATCTGACAGACAGTGACTCTCCCTCGCTTCAAAGCCTTGTTGAGGGTCCATCTCCTCCAAGAGGCCATCCCTGAATAAGCCTTCATTTCCTTTCCTCCCACTCCTGTTTGCATTTCCCTGATTTGCTGCCTTTATTCACCGCCCCCTCAGTTCCACAGCACTTATGTGCATACCCATAATTTATTTTTATTAATGTCTGCCTCCCCTTCTAGACAGTAAGCTCACTATGGGCAGGGAATGTGTCCAATATATTGCCTGCCCTGTATGGTGTTCTGTACATAGGTACTCAGTAAATATGATTGAGCATTAGTGGTACAGATTTAGGATGACATAATTAGGAATTTTCCTACAAAATGTTTCCGATAGGATCTTCTTGGAGGTTTTCTTGCGTAGGTTGGAAGGTGCAGAAATTGGCAGTTTTCCTAACATTACCAGGTGCTTTCTGGGGATGAGGAGAAGCCTCTGCCCGAGGAGTGGAAATTCAGCTTTTTCAAAGTTGTTTTGTCAGCTAAAAAAATGAACTGTTTAGTGGCAGATAGTAGGAGCAGATTTTAAATGAGTAGCCCTGCATTACTGGATTCTGAATAAGCACAAAACAAAGTCTGGATTCTGAATTATGGGAAATAAGAGTACCTCTCAGTTCTTATTGGCTTCTCTAGGAGGAGCGGTAAGAATGACCTTGGGCCTTAGCTACTGGGAAAATTAACTAGATGGCACTGAAGGTGCAAGTCACATATCAGCACCCACCTGACTAAAAAGGCCAATGTGGGACCCATAATCCTGACCTATTATCTACTCCAGAAGGCTTCCCCTCGTTGTGTTGTCATGTTTGATATTTATGGCACCCAGTGCCATTTTTGCTTTTGCCTCCTTATCTCCTGCTGCTTCCCTCCTCCTTTTTTTGCTGAAGAAGAGCCACTCCTTTCTTGAGGCAGTGCACCACACCGGTCTATCCTCGGACAGGGACTTTCAGATTGCAGCTGGATGCAGCGTGGTTTGAGGCTTTGCATTTTTATGCCCTTTAAATGTTCCTTCTGTCCTTGCTTTTGATTCCCCAGTTTCTGCTTGTCATTTAGCAGTTGTTTGGATCTCCTGCTGTCGTTTGTTCGCCTCGTGTGCCCTGCCTAATGAAGCTGGGTTGACGTGGACATACCTTCAGTGCTAGGAGCCCGGCTACATTCTGCAACTTGGTTGTTTGTGATGCTGCACAAAGTGCATGCTCGACATGTACCACTGATTGATTGATTGATCCTACCTCTTTAGCTAGTCATTAGTCAGCGAGCCGAGTATTTATTGGGTACCCTCAGGGTAAATAGCACTTTTTATGGGAGCATGGGAGTTCATGTTAAAAGAGACTCAGTCTCCACCTTCAATCGCAATAATTGTGACATTCGTTAAGTGCTTTTTTATGGTATTTGTTAAGGGCTTACTATGTGCCAGGCACTGTACTAAGTGTGGGGTAGATACAAGATAATCACGTTGGACACAGTCCCTGTCCCTTATGGGGCTCTTCTGTCTCCATCCCCATTTTACAGATGAGGTAACTGAGGCACAGAGAAGTTAAATGACTCGCCCAAGGTCAGGCAGCAGGCAACTGACAGAGCCGGGATTAAAACCCAGGTCCTTCTGACCCCAGTGCTCGTTTCTCTAGGCCATACTGCTCCTCAAGTATTCTCTAGGCCATACTGCTCCTACCATAATGGTAGGCACTGGGGTACAGTTAGGATAATCAGGTCAGACAGTCCTTGTCTCAACTGGGGCTTACAGTCTAAGAGGGAGCTAGAACAGGTATTTAATCCCCCTTCTATAGATGAGCACACAGGCACAAAAAAGTTAAGTGACATGCCCAAGTCGATGAGTGGCAGAACTGAAAAAGTGATAGGGGCAAAAAGCCACCCAAAGGATCACTATAGATATGTCCCAATAAATCGAATAATGTTAAGAGTATATAGGGGAAGAGCGGCTAGAACACTGTGCAGCTGACAACTTGGAGAACTGGTGAGGTCAGTCAAGGAGAGCTTCCAGGCAGACACAGTGAATGCTTGACAATGTGAGGGAAGGTGCCCAGCGATAAAACTACAAAAAATCAAAAAGACCCGTGTGACATCTCTGGAAAGTAACTGAAAGAGAAGATTGCCAAAAATAGCCTTAGAAGGGAAAACTGCCCGTTGGATTATAATGACGCTGTTCAGTAGCGACGCTGCCAGAACGGCGGGTCTAACGGTCTGCCATTTCTCCAAAAGGAACAAGTTTGTGGAGTTTGACATGAAGCCAGTGTGCAAGAAATGCTATGAGAGATTTCCACTGGAGCTGAAGAAACGCCTGAAGAAGCTGTCTGAGCTGGCTTCCAGGAAAGCTCATCCCAAGTCTGTGGACTTAAACTCTGCCTGAACCAAACAACACTGTCCTCCTCACTGCGCCTTCATCTTCTCCTCACAGCCTGCAGCTCCTGGGAGTAGAGGTATCTGTCGAAATCGGCTAAAATGAATCAAACATAAATAGTGCCTCCTCCAGCTATGCTTACCTTGGTTCCCCGCCCCCCCTGCCGCTGCAAATGGCCTTTAATTAGGGAGCCACAAAAGCCACTTGAGCAAGATGGGCAACTGGCAGCTCACTTTGGCAATGGGCACAGGTGTTAGCCTAGTGGTTAAGCCATTTGCCATTCCTTTCCAAATCCCTCCCTATCCCTGCGTATGTGGAATGAGCTTCGGTGCAGCTTGGAAACTGCTCTTGGCGGGCAAGATGACCGGAGAGGTTGTCTTCCCTCTTCTAACTCTGAAATTTTCGGGGGACTTCAGTGGGAAGCCAAGTCCCTCATTCCAGCCATTTATTTGGACACCTGAGATGGCTGCAGAACCCCATCCTACATATATCTTGATGGTACTGCTGTTGCCTCCTGGTTTTGGGGATTGCCCGGGGGCTTGAAAAGCGGCCCAGCTTCTTGATGGGTGAATGTCCTCTTCACTGTCCTGAGCATTGGAGGACCGAGACTCGGCAGAGGAGCTGGGGAAGCCCCCGCCGGCCTGCCCTCTCTAATCGAGGACATTCACTAGCTCGGGAAAAGGTAGCTATCTCACCGTTACCCTGGCCGTTCTTTGGACTTTGGTCGGAAAATGCCAACTGAGATTGAATTATCCTCACTGGCCTGGTTTGTCTAGAGCAGGTGTCCTTTTGGAGATCATTTCTCATTTGGAGTAAAATCTGGCTGGGGCCTGAGGACCAATCTAACAACAATCTTGGATTGTGCCAGGGACACCCTGTCTACAGCCCCTAAGTTCTGCCATCAAGGCTACCCCAAGAGCGTGACAGCAGCCGATTGACAGTTAGTATTTCAGGTTCTTCCACCACCTCCCGCATCTCCTCACCCTTGGTCAGCTGAGTGGCCCAGGCTGCCTCCAGGGAGTCCCAGCTATTAGGCTGGAGGGCTCTTGGCCTAATCGTGGAAGCAGATGGTCTAGTGGAAAGAGCATGGGTCTGGGAGGCAGGATGCCTGGATTCTGATCCCGGCTCGGCCCCGATCTGCTGTTTGCCCTTGGGGAAAGTCAGTTAATTTCTCTGTGTCTCAGTTTCCTCATCTCCCTACCTCTCAGGGATGGTGCGAGGCCAAAATAGCTCAGTAATGGAAAAGCGCTTTGGCAAAATAAAAGCACCGTTTCAAGTCTAGATATTATTTTTATTAGGAGACACACATTTATGAGCACAACTGTATTGCAATCTTGCATGGAAGATTGAAATGTGAGAGGCTGGATTTATGAGCACGTCTCTTAATTGGCCCAAGCAATATTTGTTCGACTGAGTTATATGAGTAACTGGCAAAGCATCCGCTGGGCTCAGTTGGGGAGTCTTCACATTCAGCTCTGAGGTGAGGAAGAAACCCACTTCAGAATTGTTCAGGCCATTCAAGGATCAGCTTGACCCCTTCTCTCTCACCTGTGCTAATGAGACTGCTCCTGAAAACTAAAGCTACCGTTGTCATCTAGATAGTGGAGTTGAAACTTGACTGTCTCTGTTTCTTCCTGTCAAAATGCTCCCTGGCTCCTAGGTGAGGAACCTTTGCTCATCTGGTGGAATGCTCAGCTCTCTCCCTCCCTCAGGGTGCAATCCTAATGCTCACTTTCTCTCAATTTCTCCCAATCCCAATCTCCCAGCTGTCTTTGGTCAGCGAACGAGCCGACAATCTCTTTCAGTTAACACTTCTGGATGTGGTGGTATCACTCCAGCCCATCGTAAACACCATCAAAGAAAGGATTAATCATTTAGGCCACGCTGTAATCACATATTTTGGTGGCCTGAATCTAAATCCGCCGCTAATCTTGTTCTCTTGCTGATTGTAAATGCTTCCATCTGGGTTGGATAGAGGAATGACCCTGTAAGAGTCACCTGCCTTCCGGTGTTCTCCAGGGCCCTGAAGAGGAGGAGAAGACAGGTCGACGTCCAATTAGATCCCATAGCAGCTGATACTCCTTAGGCGGTGTTCCAATTCCTTGATCCAAGTTGCTAGATGTCTTATTCTCTAGGAGAACAGTTATTACCCTGGGCCCCCTTAGAGTTTTGGCCAAACCACCCAGAGTGATTTGGGTGATAGTTGAAAGAATCCTCCCTTGCAGAGTTCTGGATAAATCGGAATACATAGCCATTTGAGTTTAAAAGGCCTCAAGAGGCAGAGAAGAGACATCTCAAAACAAAAGCAGGTTGGTCACTTTCCCAAAGGAGAGCAGGCTAATTTCTTCTGAGATGAGTTCTTGCCCTCCTAAAGTGAGGGGTCAGTCAGCCAATCATATTTATTGAGCGCTTCCTGTATGCCAAACACTGTACTAAGGGCTTGGGCGAGTAGAGGGCAACAACAAACGGACGCACTCCCTGCCCACAATGGGCTTACGGCCTAGAGGAGCTTACAGTCTGCAGACGATGTTGAGGGGGGAGGATGAGGGGGCAAGAAGATCTCCAGGAATAGCAATGGGCACTCTCCACTGTTCCTGTGAGGAAATGAATGACCCATTACCGTTTTGATTCGGCAGCGACGCGTTTCAATGGCAGTGGTCACTCTAGCCCGCATAAGATCCACATTCCGATGCACCCTATCCAGATGGGCAGCCAGACACAGTTTGGTCATTTCCATGGCCAGCTCCAGCTAATTTAGAATACCTTTTTTTTAATACCAAAATCTGCTGTCACGCAACCAACTTTTATAGTTTTAAAGTCTATATTTTATATACATAATATATATATATATATATTATATATTATAAAGCACCAATACTCACTGACTACACTTGAAAATGGCAGTGCTTCAGAAACCTGAAATATATATGTGTGTGTGTCTCATTACCCAAAGGGAACACTAGATGCTTTTTTAACCTAATTTCAAGCCAAATATGAGCAGATATCAGTTTGGATTACACTCTGCGTCTTTCCCCCTCTAAAGAAGAAGACTTCTGTACGGCCTTCTGTTGCTCAGTCGCGTATCCGTCTGCCACATCTTTCTATTGGGCAAAGCTGGCACTGGGGTTTAGCGTGGAAATGGATGTTTTCAACCAAGAAGCAGTTTGGGCGGTTTTCACTGATGTGTTTCGTACAGGAAAATCATAGGCCCCTTAGAATCACCATCACAGGGAGAGGGTCAAGATGATTTCTTAGGTTCAGTCTGAACCGAGCCTGCCGTGAATAGTGGGTCTGTTAATTTTGGCTTGTGGCCTGGAACTGTCCAAGTCGGAGGCTATTGGAACCAATGTGCTCCTGCTTTATGCACCAGTATTACCCATTTAACAGTGCACTTAAAATTAACTGTGGCCAATTATAATTGCTCATCACAATAAAAGTGTATAAGAATGAAAATTGTTCCGTGTGATCTCTCTCTCTCTCTCTCTCTCTAATCTGTCCTTTTTACTCCAAGATGATACTGTCCACTGATGGTAAAATTCACCCATGGATGCTTGTGTGATTGAATAAGTCATTGTGGGACATAATAGCCCTGACCCCATCGTGAACCTACAGGGATGGTCCTTTCTTTGGGTGTTGTGTCTGCTCTCACCTCTTTTTCTCATGATCCTTTGAAAGCATTTGCTCAAGAGCTACTCTTTCTTGATTGCACTGTACCATGTTGGTCTATATGTGGCAAGTGCCTCCCGTTGTTCAGGGAGATTCAGCATTGGCTGAGATCTGTTTTGTTTTCTCTTTCAAAAGGTTTCCTCTAATTTTGGTTTCCCAATTTCAGCTCACCCTCCAGCAAGCAATTGTTTGGATAGCCTGCTGTCATCGATTCTCCTCCCATCCACCCACCAAGTTATATTGAGGTGAATAATAGATGGGATATACTTTTTTGCCTTATTCCTTGACAGCTGGAATCGTACAAGCTGTTTATACGGTGATTATGTGAGCATAGAGAGTATGTGCTGTGTGGAAAAAATTGAATAAGTACTGAAAGTCATCGTGAGTCAGAGGTTCATGTAATCAGCAGACTATAAATGTCAACATAATTCACATTATTCAAATGTTTATTTAAAAATTGGAAACAACATATTTTGGCTTCAGGGATTTGTTTGCTACAAGAAAAGTTTCTTCAGATATTTCATCTAAGAGGTTTGACATGAATTAAATTCAACACTGAGTCATCTAATTCAGTAATTAACATCTCAGTGCTGGAGATCAAGACATCCATTACTGGCACCGAAAGTACTCTGGGAGCTTTGGCTCTCATCTCTCCCGGGCTCAGATCATTTGGAAAGTTTGGTGCATGTTAACTACTTCTAGACTTGGCAAGTTTTTGTTTTAAAGAAGGTAGACTTTTCCTGGTGTTTATTTCAGCAAACTGGATCAAGAAAGTGGGCCGCGCCATGAAAGCCCGCAGCCTTTCTGGTTCCTCTCGAGGGATTCAGTGTAAATTTGAAATATGCACCCACCCACCCCGTGATTGGCCTGCCTGCCTTCTAGCCCTGAGGAGGAGTTTGGGTAGACGGTCTAGTGATAGAAAAAGAAAAAGCTTTGGGTAAAGAAACCACAGGCTGGGCAAACTTCCACCCAAATGGTCCCCAGATAAACAAGATGCCTGGGTGGATCAATGAGAAAGAGAAGCAGTGAGATTAAATAATCCAGGTGCTTGGATTTGAAGAATCCTAGACACCAGGAAGAAGGGAAGGAAGGGATCCAGTCAGCGCCTACTGGATTTTCAGACCCCAGCCCGAGGACCTGCAGATCCAAATCTGTGGCTGAGACATTCTGCAGGCTGAGGGAAATGAAAGTAGACGACATCAGGTTTTGTGCTTTTTTTCTTTTTCTGCAAGGTTTTTCTTCTCTCTTAGTGGTGGTTCACCTGCTGGCTTGCTGTCTGGATTTTTCCCCAGTGCTTCAGGCCATCTTGCTGTGAAGGCATTAACTGGCTGGCTTGACTTCCATGGGGAAATGAAGTAAAACACTTTACTTTTTGTGAGCACAGAAAGGGAATAACAACTTCTCCGGTCTGTTTTCCACACTGGGTTCAGTTCTAGAAGTTAGAGGATTCACACTGTCTTGACCCTGAAATTGGGGTTTTGAAAACCTTGCCCAAGGGGAATCCGTAGCAAACAGAGGCGGATGGCCCGGGGACGGAGGCTCATTTTTGTTTCCCGTGAAGACCGCAGCCTGTGCTCCCACAGGCAAGCCAGAAGAGTTAGCAAAGGACCGCTGGAAACCTGAAATAGCTGTTTGGCACGCTGGGGAATGGAGGTGAGTTCCTCGATCAAGGACTCTGTTCGGCCTTAGAGAGGAGTATGGGAATGTTTCTGCTTATTCACTGCATTCATCAGGAGTTGAACGTATGATGTCAGTAGGTCATCCATTTTGTAACCCTGAAAGTGGAAAAAAACCAAATACAGCAGAATCAATGTGGGCAAACAAGAACAATGGCCTCTGTCTCCTCCAAAGGCCTCTGGGAGCTGGGGAGAGTCCATGACAGATAGTACATTTATTTGTACCCCAACAGAATTTTCCCTCCAACCTCAGCTTTGCGAGTCTTTCAGATGACCACAGAATGGCATCCCATGAAACAGGGAAGGAGGCATGATTGGGTCCAGGCTGGTACTCGTTCCTGGTTTCGACAGAAACTCCAGGGTGCACGGTGAGGTTGGTCTTATGCCTGGTGCTAATGGGGCTGAGGGAGATTGGGACAGGAGTAGGGGTCTTCCAGGTGAGACTGCTCTGCTTCTTGATAATCTGGGGGTTAATAATAATAATAATGTTGGTAGTCGTTAAGCGCTTACTTTGTGCTGAGCACTATTGGAGCAGCGTGGCTCAGTGGAAAGAGCCCGGGCTTCGGAGTCAGAGGTCATGAGTTCAAATCCCGGCTCTGCCACTTGTCAGCTGTGTGACTGTGGGCAAGTCACTTTACTTCTCTGTACCTCAGTTCCCTTATCTGGAAAATGGGGATGAAGACTGGGAGCCTCATGTGGGACAACCTGATTACCCTGTATCTACCTCAGCGCTTAGAACAGTTCTCTGCACCTAGTAAGCGCTTAACAAATACCAACATTATTATTATTATTATCCTAAGCGCTGGGGTAGATACAAGGGAATCAGGTTGTCCCCCAAGGGCACACAGTTTTCATCCCCATTTTACAGATGAGGTACCTGAGGCACCGAGAAGTTGAGTGACTTGCCCAAAGTCACACAGCTGACAGGTGGCAGAGTCAGGATTAGAATCCGTGACCTCTGACTCTTAAGCCTGTGCTCTTTCTACTGAGCCACGCTGCTTCTCTACTTCAAACAGGACCTTGTATCTTAGGATGTTGTTCTTAGGATATGAATAATAATTCCCCACATCTCTGCTTACCTCATCATAGGATTATTTTACCATCGACTAGAGTGGCCTTTTAGTTATCCATTCTTTCTTCGCCCTGGCCTCAGTTTGTGTAATAGGAACCCACACCTAACCTAAAAGCAATTTTAGGCAATAGCTCAACCACGTTCTCCCCAGAGATGCAAATAGACTCATTTGAGTTTCACCTCCTCTCCTTAGGAGAATGATGGTATTTGTTAAGCACTTACTATGTGCCAGGCACTGTTCTAAGTGCTGGGGTGGATACAAGTAAATGAAGATGGACATAATCCTCCCTCTCCTTTCCCCTCCCCTCAGCACTGTGCTTATTTGTATATATTTTTATTACCCTATGTATTTTGTTAATGAGGTGTACATCCCCTTCATTCTATTTATTGTGATTAAGTTGTCTTGTTTTTGGTCCATCTGTCTCCCCCGATTAGACTCTAAGCCCGTCAATGGGCAGGGATTGTCTCTATCTGTTGCCGAATTGTCCATTCCAAGTGCTTAGTACAGTGCTCTGCACATAGTAAGTGCTCAGTAAATACTATCGAATGAATAATCCCTGTCCTGTCAGAGAAGCAGCGTGGCTCAGTGGAAAGAGCCCGGGCTTGGGAGCCAGAGGTCATGGGTTTGAATCCCGGTTCTGCCCCCTGTCAGCGGTGTGACTGTGGGCAAGTCACTTTACTTCTTTGTGCCTCAGTTCCCTCATCTGGAAAATGGGGATGAAGACTGGGAGCCTCACGTGGGACAACCTGATTACCCTGTATCTACCCCAGCGCTTAGAACAGTGCTCTGCACATAGTAAGAGCTTAACAGATACCAACATTACATTATGTGGGACTCACAGTCTCAATCCCCATTTTACAGATAAGGTAACTAAGACGCAACTTGCCATGGGTCACACAGAGCGGTGTTAGAACCCGTGACCTTCTGCTGCCCAGGCCCATGCTCTATCCCCTATGCCATGCTGCTTCCCCAATTAATGTGCAGTGAGAGAACCAAATGACCACCACAAAGGGAAGCAGAATAAGCAAAGGGTCTGGGTAATCAGGGTCGGGGACTGTGTTTCATTCCCACCTGTAATTCTTTTTCAGGAAGCACTTAAATACTATTGCTATTACTATTTATCTCTTGAATACTATAGATTGTTACCATCCTTACTAATGGAGGGGAGAAAACTGAGGCACAGAGAGGCTAGATATCTTTCCCATGATCCTAACGTGAGTGGGGAGGCGAGGAGGGAATGCATTTGAGTATTGGGTGGGGGCACTGATCAAGGCTCTTGGCTCCCCCGCTTCCCCAGTAGGAGAGGACGAGGAGGAGTATTTGAGACTCAGAATGGCCCTAGAGGGAAAAGCACAGACCTGAAAATCAGAGACTCTACCACTTAGCTGCTAAGGTTAAGTGACCTCGGGCAAATCACTTAACCTTTCTGTGCCTCAGTTTTCTCATCTGCAAAATAGGGGTTCCATGCCTTTTCTCCCACCCGCTTAGACCGTAAACCCTGCGTGGGACAGGGTCCGTGTTCAATCTGATTATCTTGTAACGGCTCCAGCGCTTGGCACAGAGTAAACCCTAAACCAGTACCACAACTCTGCTTATTGTCAGCCCCAACTCACCAGAGAGGTCTCGCACAATAGCCGGTTTCCCCGCACCAGGTTTCCGATCATCATGTGGAAGTAGGTGCTGCCGCTGCTCCAGTTGGAGATTTTGTTGAAGGGGTAGGTGTTTAGGAGTTCCTGCAGGGAGAATCCCATAGAGATGAACACAATGGCAGAAAGTCACAGTTGCTCGGCGTCTTCCTTCAGCCCTCCAAGCCAGGGTTGCAGGTGGGTCCCCGGTGAGGCCCGTGTGGGCTTCGGTAAGCGCTCAGTAAAGTGCTCTGCAAATACCACTGATTGACTGGTGACCTTCCGCCTTGCTTCTCTCCAGGGGCTGGGACTATATGCTGCCCTTTGGGAAGACCCGGGGTGGTAGCTACAATTCTCCAACCTTTCCTGGGGCCCTCCCCACTGCTCACAGAAGCAGCGTGGCTCAGTGGAAGGAGCCCGGGCTGGGGAGTCAGAGGTCATGGGTTCTAATCCCGGCTCGGCCGCTTGTCAGCTCTGTGATGTGGGCAAGTCGCTTCACTTCTCTGTGCCTCAGTTCCCTCATCTGTAAAGTGGGGACGAAGACTGTGAGCCCCACGTGGGACAACCTGATCACCTTGTATCTTCCCAGCGCTTAGAACAGTGGTTTGCACTTAGTAAGCGCTTAATAAATACCAACATTATTATTATTATTCCTTTTGCTCTGATTGAAGCCACAGGTAGGCCAATGATCAGGCAGGTAAGGTTGTCGGAAATACCGGTTTGGCTCTTTCCAGGGAATGCCTGAGACAGAGTCCTAAATTCAGTCCTATGTGGCTGGGAGACCCTCCCCCCGCCCCCCCCCCGGCAGAGTCGCTCTTGAATACTATTTGCAAACTTCATTAGCCGCAGAATTCCACTTGACTTGCCCAATGCCACCCTTGTCCTCCATCCCAAATCACCAAGCCAATCAGTCAAAGGTATTTACTGAGCACTTGCTATGTGCAGAGCACTGTACTAAGCATTTGGGAGAGTACAATATGACAGACACATTCCCTGCCCCCAAGAAAGTGCAAAACATTTGGGAAAGTACAATAGAACAGACATATTCCCTGCCCACAAAAGAGTGCAAGCCACCGGTTTCCAGTGATGAGTGAGGTAAGCTACCATGTATTCAGTCACCAAACCCTGCTGATTTCTGCTTTACACCTCTAGAATCTGCCCCTCCTCTCCATCCCCCCTCTACGACTGCATCACTCCTCACTGTCCTTCCTGCCTCCTGTCTCTTGCCTCTCTACCCCATACTCCACTCTGCTGACCAGATCATTTTCCTGAAGAAAAAAAAAAAATCAAACCACCACTCTCCCTCTTCAAAAAACTTCCAATGATTGTCGCTCCATCTTCACATCAAGCAAAACTCCTCACCCTCAGTTTGAAGGCTCTGAATCACTCTCTCCTCACCTATTATCCTTGGTCCTCTCCCACTACGACCCAGCCCAAACACTTCACTCCTCTAATACCAAACCATTCTGTGACTTGCTCTCATCTCTCTCAGTGTTGACCCTTCACTCATGCCTTGCCTGGACCTCCCTCTCCCCATCATTTAAGTCCTATCTGCTCCAGGAAGCCTCCCTGTCTAATCTCTCATCTCCCCATCTTCTTCTCCCTCCCTTCTATGTCACTTGTGGACCCAAGTCCATACCTGCTAAGCACTTCGATCTCCACTACCGCATCTTATATACCTATTCTTACACTCATTTGGTTCCCCTTGTCTTGTCTTGTGCTGTCAAGTCGTTTCCAACCCGTAGCGACTCCACGGGCACATCTCTCCCAGAACACCCCACTGCCATCTGCAATGGTTCTGGTAGTGTATCCACAGAGCTGTAATTTCATTTAACGTCTGTTTAACCCACTAGATTGTAAGACACTTGAGGGGCAGGGCTTGTGTCTACAATAATAATAATAATGGTATCTAAGCACTTAACTATGTGCCAGACACTGTACTAAGCAGTGGGGTGGATATAAGCAGATCATAGAGTTGGGACCCTCCCAAGCATTTAGGTCGATGACCTCTGTCCACAGTAAATGCTCAATAAATATAACTGATTAACTAACAAACTCTGGGACCTACCACAGAAGGCTCCCCCCACCCCGGCCTTATTCCTAAATTCTCTCCACTGCCATGGCAGCAGATCTCCTCTTACCTTACTCTTCGGGTGGATCAGCAAGACTCCGTGCTTATTGATGGCAATCTGTATTATCTCAGGGTAATTTGGCTCTGAAGTTTGCTGAAACATTGAACACACAAGGGAGAGAGGGGGAGTGTAATGATGAGAAGCCACGGGTTCTGAGAAACAAAAGTAATAATTCTCTCTTCCTACCCCCATCTCCCTCCTCTAGAGTACCTCATCGGCAAAGAGCTCGGGAGAAGTGGGGCCAAAAGGACTGACTGCATGAGTCCTCAGTATAGGAAAATGAAGGCTGGACACTAATGCCTCCAACATTTTTTTGATCAGGGAAGCCAGCCCCACAACCTTCAGGGCAGCTGAGTTATTTCCACACAGTTGGCTGGCAAATAATTTCATTTACTTGAAAGACTTATGAGTTCTCTGGGGCCACAATTCTGGCAAACTCTACCTGAGTGAGTCCCTACATCCCCCTGCCTCACTAGAAGGAAGGCTGGGGTCACTGGACTCTACTGGGTACACATTCTGGGAACTTGGCATGAAAGAAGTACTTGGCACAGTCATTAATAAAGTTCCACAACGAAGCCAGATTTTTGGTCCACGTGGGTTTCTCTTTTGGCTAGGAGAAATGATGCGGTGGAGCAATCCGGACACTTATGGGCTGCCTTAGTCTTAACCGTGAGAGTCGACTGACTAGGGAGTAAAGGCTCAGACCTACCTTCACCTCAAAGAAGGCGGACCCAAATGTTGGCCAATGGGAAATATACTTCAGGAAGGCAATTTTGGCTTCATTCACAGTCTTCCCTGAATATTTGTTGTAGGCGAGAATAATATTCTGGAAAGAAAAAAGATCTGAGTGAAAAAAGTGATGATTTCCTCATCTTAGGGCCTGTGAAGGACACTTGAGGTCTTGAGATTTAGCCAAATTTGGCCCCGGGGTAGTGGGGGGACAGGAACTGTGGCTTCTGACCTATGAATGGCTTTCAAAATCGAAGTCCGACTTCACACCTGGACATTACAAAATTTCTAAGGTGGACCGATCGAAAAGCGTTGGCACTCCTCCAGGAGGGTGAAATGGAGAGAGCGGAGAGGACCCAGCACAAGTCACCATGCTCGTGAGCACACTTCTGAAGCCCAAATTGGCTTATTCAAAATAATAGCTTCCAGGGCAGGTACAATTCACTACCTCCTGCCCTAACTGGGACCCTAGGGTCTGAAAGAGGGAATGGATTCCCTGAAAGTCCCTACACACCCACCTTAGATATTTCTTTGCTGGTCTGAGGCCATCTGTTGGCCACAGCAACCCTAATCCTTTCCCATTTCCTCCCTGTCAATTGCATCCATGTAAGCGCTCATGATGATGATGATGATGATGGTATTTGTTAAGCGCTTATCTATGTGCAAAGCACTGTTGTAAAGCTCTGCGGGTGATACAAGGTGATCAGGTTGCCCCACGTGGGGCTCACGATCTTCATCCCCACTTTCCAGATGAGGTCACTGAAGCACAGCGAAGTGAAGTGACTTGCCCAATGTCACACAGCTGATGAGCGGCAGATCCGGGATTAGAACCCATGGCCTCTGACTCCCAGACCTGGGCTCTTTCCACTGAGCCACGCTGCTCAACTCCTCTGGGGCCAGGCTCAGGCTCTAGAAGTTCCAGTATAAAGGGCGTCAGAGGCCATGAGTTCTAATCCCGGTCCTGCCACCAAGTCACTTCACTTCTCTAGGCCTCTGTTACCTCATCTGTAAAATGGGGGTTGAGACTGTGAACCCCATATGGGACAGGGACTGTGTTCAGCTCGATTTGCTTCTATCCACCCCAGCACTTAATACCAGTGCCTGGCCCACCGCAAATGCTTAATAAATACCGCTACTATTAGCATTACTGAGTGACCCAGCAACCTGCTGAGGGTAGAAAGACACCCAAATAGCAACTGATTAATGACCTTCTGAGGGGCAGTGGTGGGCGGAGACCCCAGCCATCCCAGGCCCCAGTGCAGCATGGAAAAGCCTGGCTCACCCAGCGTGAGAAACAAATCCCAAGGGAAATAGGCACCTTTTTCCATTCCTCGGCAGCCATCAGGCGGATCAGGTTCTCCGGCACTAGGTCCTTCAGCATTTTGGGAATGGTGGCTTGCTGAGAGTTGTCGGCGTCAAATTTGACTTTGTAAATCAGCCCGGCGAGTAGGACGGCGTCGTCCGGTGAGCACTTGTGAAATCCCCTCAGGTACTTCGGCAGCTCCTGAAAGAGACGGGGGTGGTGAAAATCCTTGTCGCGTGCCTACGTTGAGCCCGCCGGACTCTGTCCCCCTTCCGCGGCGGCACCAAGCCGACGGCGGAAGCCCCCCATGACCGACACCCACCAGCTGCGAGGAGGGACTGGGCCGTTCAGGCTGACGCCTTCTCAGACACCTTCCCTTATCTCTGCCTCCCTCCAGTCAGGCCAAAGAGCATCTGTCTCCTTCCGCTTCTTCCCTCTCTGGTAAGGTAGATGTGCGCACGTGTCTTATTTCTACCTCAGTCTGGGAGCTGATTTCACCGATTTAGAAACCTATTGTGAATTTCGAGTGGGCTATATCGCCCTAAATTTGGGTTTGAAGAGAATTGCAACAAGTGACCGACTCATTTTCTTTGAGAAATTTGGAGTTGGAAGTTCATGCAAACCAACACGAGAAGCAGCGTGGCCTAGTGGAAAGGGCACGGGCCTGGGCGTCAGAGGACCTGGGTTCTAATCCCTACTAACTCGCTTGTCCTGGGGCAAGTCATTTAACTTCACAGTGCCTCAGTTTCCTCCATGGTAAAATGGGGATTCAATACCTGTTCTCCCTCCTACTTAGACGGTGAGCCCCATGTGGGACAGGGATTGTGTCCGACCTGATTAACTTGTATCTACCCCAGCACTTAGAACAGTGTTTGACACATAGTAAGCAATTAATACCATTAAAAAAAATACAAACCAAGGAATAGAACGTGAGCACCTACTGTGTACAGACCAGTGTACTGAGGATTGGGAGAATGCAGCAGATAGAGGAGACGTGATTTCTGGCCACAGCATAGTTTGAGAACATGCTCATTTTCACATCTGCCAAGTCCTGGCACTAGAGAAGCAGCGTGACTTAATGGAAAGACCACGGGCCTGGGAGTGAGAAGACCTGGGTTCTAATCCCAGCTCAGCCATTAATCTGCTGTGGGACTTCGTTTATGTTAACAGCTGCCTCCCCTTCTAGAATCTAAGGTCATTATGGGCCGGGAACATGTCTTTTGTATACTGTACTCTCCCAGATGCTTAGTGCAGTGTTCTGCACATAGTGAGCACTCAATAAATACCATTGACTGATTGAGGATGACAAGCCTGTTCCAGCCCAAGGGTGCTACGCTCTCGGGCATCAACCAAGGCTCCTGCAGGGTGGGGCTCTTTCACAGGCAAAACTGTGGGGTTGAGTTGAAGTAGCCTTCGGCAGTACCTTTATTCCAGGGGTTCAGGGTCATGATAATAATGGTGGTTTGGTTGAGCGCTATGTATCAGGCACTGGCTTAAACGCTGGGGTGGATAGAAGCAAAACGGGGTTAGACACAGTCCCCGTCCCACGTGAGCCTCCCAGTCTCAATCCCCATTTTACAGATGAGGTAGCTGAGGCCTAGAGAAATGAAGTGACTTGTCCAAGGCCACACAGCAGACAAGCGGTGGAGGTGGAATTAGAACCCATGAACCTCTAACTCCCAGGCCCGGGCCTTAACCACTACCCCACGCTGCTTCCCAGGGGCAGATGGTCAGGGCAGATGGTCTGCTAATGCACTTGGGTGGATAGTTCCTTGGCTGCTGGGACTCCTCTGCTTGCAGCCCCAGAGGCAATCACAGCCTGTGCAGTAATTCAGTCTCTTAAATTGAGTTCAAACCATCTTCTAGTTGGGTCTGGGCTCACTTTGGTTGATATCATTCTGGGAAGAGCTGGGTCTGAGGTTTCTGTCCTGGGCACAGCTCTTATGTGAGTCCTTCTCACTTGTGCCCTAGCTAAGAGGGCATCTCCCACCCTAAATGATGGACAAACCACTCATTCAAAAGACATGATAATAATTATCACTGTCAGATTTGTTAAGCACTTACTACATGCCAAGCACCTTACTAAGCGCCGGGGTAGATACAAGATAATCAAGTTGGGCACCGTCCCTGTCTCACATGGGGGTGGTCACAGTCCACGAGGAAGGGAGTACCAAATCCCCATTTTATAGATGAGGAAACGGAGGAATAGAGAAATGACTTCCCCCAGGTCACAGAGGCCATGTGGCAGAGCCAGGATTACAGCCCAGATTTCCTGATTGCCAAACCCACGCTCGTTCTATTAGGCCTCGCTGCTTCAGAACCGGGAGCCTGCATGCAGTATTTGATTTATGCACAGGCCCCAAAGGATGCCTGCAACAGGCATTCCCTCCTTGCTTTGGGACCTCATGGAATCAGCTACCTGGTGATAATGGAGGATGGTGTCAGCATTCAGATCTCTCCCAGGAGTGACGTTCAGCCAGAGTTTCCTCATGAAGTGCACGGTGTACGGCAAGTTCAGCAATGCCCCTGAGGAAACAACAGTGTTGATGTAACTAGAGTCCTCTCTAGACCGTAAATTCACTGTGGGCAGAGAACGTGTCTACCAGCCCTGTTATATTCGTTTTTTTCTTTCCCAAGTGCTCAGTACAGTGCTCTGCACCCAGAAAGCGCTCAATACGACCGATTGACTTTTCACACCTTTTGCCCTGAATGTGCAGTCAATTCTGCCATAATATGTGTTTTCACTACGTGCTTTAGATGTATCATGGTTGAGGAATTAGAGACTATTCTTTCGTACATCCGTCTAGACGGAGCATGAGCTGGCCAAGATTTCTACTTTACCATGATGGTCTTCAGGTGTGCAACACCCATGCCGAAGGATAACTGACCTGCCCTTCATTCTTCAGCCCTCTCAGGAAGCTCAGGAACTGGAATTACCCTGGCACCTCAGCTATGATTAACCAATCGTTGGTATTAATTGAGCGATTACTGTGTGCAGAGCACTGTACTGAGCACTTGGGAAAGTTGGTAGACATGCTTCCAGTCCACGACGACGAGCTTATAGAGGCCCTATGTCTATGTCCAGGAATTTGTGGTATGGTGACACAATAGAAGCCCCAAACCTTGACATTCCATCAACCAAATGGACTTCAGAGCCTCAGACTCAAATATGGATGGACGATCTAGGCTGCAGCACCAGGGACTGAAATACAGTACCATTGCAAATAACCTTTTCCCCAGGCTTACTCCAGGCAAATTCTGTCCCACCCCTCTTCCAGGTCTGTAGCAGGGAGAGACTCAATCTGATTTACCCAGCACTAATACTTATACCTTGAACTGGCCTCTTCCAAAGGCCTGTTAAAAGCATCAAAAGTATTTGCCAATTAACAATAACAATAATAATCACCATACTTGTTAAGCGCTTACTATGTGCCAAGCACCGTTCTAAGCGCTGGGATAGATTCAAGATAATTGGGTTGGACATAGTCCCTGTACCCCAGGGGGCTCACAGTCATTCGTTCATTTGTATTTATTAAGTGTGTAGTGTGTGCAGAGCACTCTACTAAGCACTTGGGAGAGTACAATACAAAAGAGTTGGTGGACACATCCCCTGACTAATGGGCACGTTGATTATATATAGATCACTATTTACATAAAGTGTTAAGGTGGATGTTGGAGTGACGTGGATGTGGGATGGAGGAATTCCAACAGGGAATACTTCCAGAATGAAGTAGGATTTCAGGAAGGCCCTATATCGGTGGAGAAATGCGGTCAAGCAGGTTTGAAAGAGGACAGAATTTTTCAGGCAGGAAGAAGGTTTTAAGCAATGGCTCAGTGGCAAGAAAGGCAAGAGAAAGTGAGATAAGGAGGAGCAAATGACGTGGCCTGCATGATAAGAGTTGATGTGTAAGAAAACACATCTTGACACCAATGGGCAGAGATTTCTGACTGATGCAGAGGGAGGTGGGTAAACTTTCTACAGACTCATGCAGAATAATGTCATAGTACGATTTGGGCCATAGATGGAAGCAGGAGGTTGATACAGAAGATAATGAGAGCCCAAACCAGGCCAGTGGCCATTTGGAAGGATCTGGGAAATATGGCAGGGTTTAGAGACAGACTAAACGTGAGAAGCGGAAAGAACTCAGGCCCGCGAGTCTGGGGTCCCAGGTTCTAATCCCAGATCTGCCACTTTCCTGCTGCGTGACTTTGGGCAAGTCACTAAAGTTCTCTCTGCCCCAAGTTCCCTCATCTGCACAATGGGTATTAAATCCTCCTCCCTCTTAGTCCCCGTCCCACATGGGGCTCACAGTCTGTGTCCTACTTATTAGTCTTGTATCCATCCCACTGCTTAGAACATTGCTTTACACCCAGTAATCACTATGTGCCAAGCTGGGGTAGATACAAGGTAATCAGGTTGGACACAGTCCCTGTCCCACCTGGGGCTCACAGTCTTAATCCCCAGTTTACAGATGAGGTAAATGAAGCACAGAGAAGTGAAGTGACTTGCCCAAAGTCGCACAGCAGACAAGTGGCGGAGCTGGGATTAGAACTCAGGAAAGAAGACCCTGAAGCTGCCAGCCTCTGAAACAGGGAAGAGGGTTTGTCAACTGGGGTGGGAAAGGAGCCCTGGAACATCTTTAGGGAAACCAAGCCAATCTCAAACTTTCCAAACCCTCTCTGTCAGCACGGAGGAAATCCCCACCCCGGTAGCATTCGTCTAGCCCCATAATTATACGATCTCTGGCAGCAGGGGTAGGCCCCGGCTCTCCTTCGACTTCCTTACCATCCTTCACGGGTTTGTTTTTCTGAGTCCAGTCAGAGACCTGCCTCAGCGAGTCAAAGAAGAAATCGGCTTCGTTCTGACTGATGACCTGGAAGGGAGATAAAGCTGTCAGCGGGTGATGGATTTTGAGACTGTCAGGACAGTCGAAGCCCAAAGGGTCCCGGCTGAACGTGTTCGAATGGGAGGGGGTGCTTTCCCATACTCTGCCTGCTTGGGTTGGATGCGGGTTGGGGTTGGGTTCAGGGAGGGGTGCTCTTTAAGGGAAGGAAGTTGGGATAGTTTGTGCAGGTTCAGTTGGAGGGTTACCCTGGCCCTGCCCTCCATCCAGTAATCACCTTGTCGGAAATCTTGACAAACAAGCTGCAGCCATCCCAGGAGCTCAGCTGCAGTTTGGAGCTGATGTTCTGGCACAGATCCCGCACTTTGGTGTTCGTTCCCACTTCAAAAGTCTGAAACACAGCAGGCCGCACAATCAGGCACGGCGGGTTTGGAAATGAAGGGAGTGGAGGATGGGAAAGGACGGAACACATGGTAGACAATCTGCAAAGAACTGGAGAAACACTACAAAGATGAGGAAGCCCAGGCTTGGGTGCGTAAGCAGCCGATAACTCGCCGTGTATTGCCTTTTCAGGGCAACACTAAAGAAGACAGCTAACATCTGCGAGTCCCTCAGCTCAGCTCTGAGCACCCTGGAAGAACCCATGGTCCTGGTTCCGATTGCAGGAGGGCAGAGGCTTTAGCAAGCAGGACGCCGGGCCAGCCCTTCCCGGACCAAGTTCGGGAACCACTGCTTAGGGCGGCCACACCGGCCCCGGGCTTTGTCCGGGGAGGGAGCGGATGGTTTAGAGTGCAGGAACTCCAGGACTGGCGGGCATCTGAAGGCCCTTGGAGACACCAGCTTGCCTGGAGATGCTAAATTGGCCAGCTCACATCCGACGAAGACGTGAAATCGGCTTCATGGAGTTGATGGCAGGGAGAAGCGAGGAATCTGAAGCAAGAATTGAAGCCTGGCCAGATCTCAATTCTCCAGGCTGCTTGCTTCTCTTCCTTCACTCTGCCCGTTTCCATACTCATTAGCACCTCCACCCAGGGATGGTATGGGGCAGGGACAAAGGAAGTGACACTCAAACCAAGCTTTGCTCCTTACGAGCAGCTCTAGTACGAAGGACTGTGCTTTTGGATCGACCATGGATTTTATAATAATAATAATAATGTTGGTATTCGTTAAGTGCTTACTATGTGCAGACTACTGTTCTAAGCGCTGGGGTAGATACAGGATAATCAGGTTGTCCAGCGTGAGACTCACAGTTAATCCCCATTTTACAGATGAGGTAACTGAGGCACAGAGAAGTTAAGTGACTTGCCCACAGTCACAAAGCTGCCAAGTGGCAGAGCTGGGATTCGAACCCATGACCTCTGACTCCCAAGCCCAGGCTCTTTCCACTGAGCCACGCTGCTTCTTCTCTACAGTGTTAGGGGTGTCATGATTTTTTAAGATTTATTTATATTAATGTCTGTCTCTCCCTCTAGAATGTAAGTTCTCTGTGGGCAGGGAATGTGTCTCTTTATTGTTATATTGCCCTCTTCCAAGGTCTTAGTTCAGTGGTCTGCATACAGTAAGTGCTCAATAAATACAAATGACTGACTGACAAGAGACTTTTGGCCAAACCAAATTCCCAATACTCCGATTAGGCAATAGTGCACAGACTCAGAATTTGGGGGAACCGATCTGATCAAGCCTGCCCTACTCCTGACTGGCATTTCACCCTACCGAGTACAGGTTCTGGACCTCAGCCTCTCCACCCGAGCCAAACTAGAAACAGGCCTGAGGAGATTCGGAAGTGACCCTGGCTCACTTCCAATTCGGGCCATGAGGTGTGCATGATTTATGCTGATGTGCAGCTAGTCCAGTGGATAGCAGACATCCAATGGAACAATCGGGCCAGGCCACCTCCTCCCTGCCCTCTCCTGCCATATCAGCCCCCTTACCCAGACACGGAAGCAGCACAATTTAAGTTTTCAGCTTCCCCAGTTTCCATTTTGAACCAGTCTGCCTGTGGCAAACTATCTTGGGACCCAAAAGACTGGCCAACCAAGCCCAGCTGCCACCGGCTCTCGCTCCAGGGCCTGGAGGACACTGGTGATCCAGAGACCATGAAGGATAAAGACTCTCACCTCTTCTGTGCCATTTGGAAAGAAGATCTTATGGGAGAATTTCGTGGAATTCCTCTGGATAGCCTCCACTTCCATGAGGTGGGGAGGCCATTTTCGGGGGCCAACCCTGGAAAAGACCAACACGAAGGGCTTCATTAATATCACGTCATCATTACTACTTAATCAAAGAGGATTTGTTAAGAGCTTACCTAAACACCGCTCCCTGCTGTGTGCTGAGAGATCTCCTAGCCTAGAGAATTTACAGTCTTAACATAGCATCAGAGTAAAAACAGACGGCACATTGCTGCCGACCTCTCTCCCACGTCCTGCCTCTGGCTCGGAACGCCCTCCCTCCTCATATCCAACAGACGATTATTCTCTCTTACTTCAAAGCCTTATTGAAGGCACATCTCCTCCAAGAGGGCTTCCCTGACTAAGCCCTCCTTTCCTCCTCTCCCACTCCCTTCTACGTCACCGTGACTTGCTCCCTCTATTCATTCTCCCTCCCAGCCCCACAACACATATGCATTTCTGTAATATATTTATTTATATTGATGCCTGTCTCCCCCTTTAAACTGTAAACTCATGTGGGCTCATGTGTTGCACTGTACTCTCTCTAGTGCTTAGTACAGTGCTCTGCACCCAGTAAGCGCTCAGTAAATAAGATTGACTACCCATAAATAAGATTGACCGACTGACTTTAAATGCTCGCCTTTCCATCTGCACTCTGGCTGTGGGATACGTATGGCACTGTTGCCTATAGCGAGCCTGGGGACTCTTTTTGGCACAGGAGGCTTCAGGCTGATCGTGAGTCTCAGAGGAAGAGCCTAAAAAATGAGTCAGTCTCTGCCCACAAGAGCTGTCTGTGTTTGTGTGGGGACAGTCGTCGCTACGTGTACACAATGGTTTCTTTAGGCACCGCCGACACACAGACAGGGAACACCAGCAGCAGCATCTCTGTCGAATATGAAGAACGGTTATTTACGGCCCTACATGAGTTATAACAAAATCTCTGTCAGAGACGGTTCGTGTCTGGGATGGGGGTGGGGGGTGAGAGGGGTAAACTGCCAACCGTTTGCTCATGGGGCTATTTTTAGCTCTTTACATTCTGTATTTGTCTAGCTGCAGCAGAAGCCATTCCCACATATCAGCTGCATAAAGGGTGCATTCAGCAGAGTTCAATAAATCCAAGATCAGCCCTTCGGTCTGGTGAGCTCGGGCCGCCTTCCCTCTGGCATTTCGTCGGTGCCCCGACGGACTGAAGTCATGCGGGGGCGGCACCCTGAGCCTGCCTCGGGGCTTCTTCAGGAGCTCACCTTCAATTTGGGGAGGCAACAGCAAGAAGGCTTCAGTGTGTGCTTCTGGAGGGCTGTACTCCCAGGCTTTCCCCATGGGCTGAAGACCCAAGGTGGAAACCACCCACGAAAGCAAACGAGAAAGCCCTTGGAGGGTCGTTCGCGTACCTGTTCGACTCTGTTCTGAGTCTCAGTGCCGCGGGCCTGTAAGCTGAAGCTCTGGTGAGCCCCATTACTGGGACTACCTAGTTCTGAGGGGCTTACCCGTCAACGTGGCCTAGAGGAAACTGCCAGGAGACCCAGCTGGTCCCAGCTCTGCCACTTGCCCGCTGTGTGACCTTGGGCAAGTCACTTAATCATATCGGACACAGTATCCGTCCCGCAAGGGCCTCACAGTGTAATATAAGGCAACTGAGGCTCAGAGAGATTACTGTGGAAATATTCCGGTGATTAGCATAGCGCTTGGCATTCATTCATTCAATCGTATTTATTGAGCGCTTACTGTGTGCAGAGCACTGTACTAAGATAGAGACAATCCCTACCCACCAACGGGCTCACTGTCTAGAAGGGGGAGACAGACAACAAAACAGGCACATAGTAAGCACTTAATCGATACGATCGTTATTTAATTATTATTTATATGGGATCTTCCCTGGCTTGAGCTGAAATTCCTGAGATGGAAGTTTTCCTCAAAAGATCAGTGAGCTTCCTCACTCCACATGTCCTTGGCTTCTTCCAAAACACTAGCAACCAATGCGAGGAGGAGGAGGCAGTAGCCAAAAAGTTCGGTATCCCCAGCTGGTGTTCAACTTCTGAAAAATCTAAGCTCGGGTTGGACAGCGACTGACTAACAGAGCCGGGGGAAGGACCCAGCGCCCAGGTCTTTACCTCATCACCTTCTGAATTCTGCGGCCGCACTCCGGGGCCAGGAGCTTTTTGCGCCGGGTGTCGATGAACTTCTGGACGGGTTTCAGCAGAGACTTACTGGGCGGAAAGAGCCCAGTGCAGAGCCAGAGCAACTGCCAGCCACGCTCCACGCTGTAACTGAAAGCACAAGACACTGCCCTCAGGCATCAGGCGGGAACGGCAGCTTTGCCGTGGGGGAGAACCTGGGATGAAGGGCACCTTACAGGGTTACCATTGGTATGCGCTCCAAGTGTCTGAGCGGGATGGAAGGCTGCTTCTTGCCAACGGGGGTCAAGAGCAGGGGTTCTGGCTGGGGGAACTCTCCTCTCACCGATGGGAGTGGGATAGCTTCACCGAATGAGGCCCCGCTTCCCAGAGACCAAAGAGCAACCTGGATGCCAGACACCACGGGGCACATGATGGAGGGGACTGGGCTCGTGAATATTCATGATGGCCCTCGAATAGCCACGAGCTCTGATTTAAGACCCAGGCTTGGCTGGAATGCCTACCGACTGGAATTCCAGTTGTCACGCGAGTTACGGCGGCAGACTAAACCGCTACTATGATTTAGGACACGTTCCGATCCAGAGCCCGTCCCCGGGGTCGGGAATCCGGGCCCGGGGGGTGACCTCATCAGTCAGTTAGTTATTCAGTCTCTAATGTCTGGGCTTCAAAGGCCCTTCAGAGGAGAACCGCCTGGGACAGACTTAGCATTTCATTCCTTCTTCAGAAGGAGGTGACCCTCTGGAGGATGACTCCATGGGGGAGTCTGAGGGTCCCTGAGGATTCGTGTAGAAGTAGATTCATGTAGAAATACCCCTGGGAAGGGGGGTTGAGGGGGCAGGGGGCGCTGGATGTGAATAGATTAGAGGACTACAAAGGAGGATGACTAAATGGTTGGTTTATTCCCTTGCAAAGGATGCTGGGCCTGATAGCGACTGCGGGAAAAATGAGCAGAGGCTGTGGAACTAGGGAGTGACGTGAGGGGAGGGGAAATGATAGGGACTCCATGAACTCTAGAAGATGCCGTTAAAGGTACTGGGGGAGGGAAAACCTGTCTCCCAGCATCAGGAAGTCCTGGGAATGCCCAGAACCTCTCTCTCGCCCCTCCTCCAGCGTGCCCAATGGAGGCTCCAAATACTGAGAGCCCAGAGAAGCGCTGTGGCTTCCCCATCCCTGCTCTGCCTTCTGACCTGCCTCATGTCTCAGGCAGTTAGGGAGAAGAGGGGCCATGGCCCTACGGGATATTCCCCATGTCCAGCTGCCAGTCCCGACGCTCGCCTGGGAACCGGGCTCTGACACAGTCCTGCAGCCAGCGCTCCGCTCTGGGACGATCCCAGGCCATCTGCATGGCTTTGGCAATCAGCCCCAAGGGACGCCAGGCGCAACCGCCCAGCCCGCCTACCTGTTGGAGTTCTCCGTCAGCTGCTTCAGGATCTGGCAGTAGATTTCGTCTTTCAAGGCGTCTTCGTAGATGGCGGCGGTGAAAATCTGGTCGGTGAGCTCCACTGGGGATCGGGCCTGGCTCGAGGGATAGTCTCCCATGTACTTCATGATAGGTGAGGGACCAGTTCAGGAAAAGAGATGCTAATGAGGAACCCGCTGGGAAAAGAGGAGTGGCCCTGGATTGAGATTCCTCTGGGCCACATTTTATTCCAGGGTCACAAATTGGCCCTACACGTTTGGTGGATTCAGTAGCCATTTGGCTCAACGATCACAAGGCAGTAAATTGGGCTCGAGGAGACAGGTCTTGCCAGTCGTCAAGTAACTGTGGCAAAACCATTTATCCTCTCAGGGGCATCTTTTCTTGTCTCAAAACTAGGCCAATGAAGGTCACCTTTGGCCTGCCTCCCAGTGATGATGAAAAGAGCAACAGGGTAAGGTCTGCTGTTGGACAAGGGGTTTTACAGTTATAAGACATAGATACCCAGGCAAACATCCCCAAAACACCTTCTATCTCAACTCTGCAACCTTCCGTTCCACCCGACTCACCACCTTGGATCTCATCTGTGCACCTTTTTGAATTTAATCTATTCAAAATCCCACAATCTGACCCCAACCTTCTAATACGCTGTGTCTCCCACATACACCTTCCCCAAAAAACTGTCCTCTGCAACACTCAGAACCCACCAATCTTTAGACAACGCCCTGCCTGACTTCTTCTAGGCCACCTTCCCCTCTCGTGCTGCACAAATCAACATCCTCAACTCCACCTTCTCCACAGTACTTGGCTCCTTTGTCCTCCATTTTTCCACGGATCGTACACTATCAACCCTCAGCCCTGGATCCTGCTCTGGTGCCACTGAGCATGGCTGGTGGAAAAATCCAGGCTTCAGATTGACTTTGGCCATCTGTAATTTGTCCTTACCTGCTGTAACTCTGTCCTCTCTTCTGCCCAGCAACACCGCTTCTTCTTAGGAACCTTTTTGCCCAGTGTCTCCACCAACTATTCCAGACCTTTAACTCCCTCTTGAATCCCCTAGTGTCCCCACCTATCTCTCATTCCTGAGGACTTTGCCAGCTACTCTGACAAAATCCAGCCCAGAGGCGTGAGCTCCCCCAAATCTTCACCTCACCTTCCCAATTCCCTCATCTATTCGATCATCCTTCCCGGTCCTCTCTCAAGACAAGCTCTCTTGACTGCTTTCAAAATCAACCCTCTCCACCTACTCCTCCAACCCCATCCGTTCTCGCCTTCTGTAAATACGGGCACCCACTCTTTTTTCCCTCCCTACCATCCGCTTCAACTGCTCCCTCTCTGATGGCTCCTTCCCTTCTGCCTTCAAACATGTCCATATCTCCCCAAAGCTAATAAAACCTACTTTGGATCCACTGCTCCATCCAGCTATCCCTCCTCCCATTCCTGCCCAAACTCCTCGAATGGAATGCCTCTCCTCCAATTCTCTTCTTGATCCTCTGAAATCTTCTCCCTTCACTCAACTGAGACTTTTCTCTCTCAGGTTACCAGTGACCTCTTTCTTGCCAAATCTAATGAACTCTACTCTGTTCTAATCCTTCTCAAGCTCTCAGCTGCTTTCAACAGGGTGGATCCCCCTGCAATCCCCCTGATAAGTTGTAAGTTTCTTGAGAGCAGGGATCAGGTCTACTAATTCTCTTATACTCTACTATATATATAGTAATTTTAGTAGAATCACTAGTATTACTAGAATAGTAATTACTATAATAATTCAAGATCTACTAATTCTATCATACTGTCCCAAGTGTACTCTGCACATTGTATGTGCTCATTAAATATTTTTGACTGATTGAATTTTCTTCTTTGCCCCACACTGTCAGCTGGCCAGCAGTCAAGCTGAGGCTCAGAGAGGTGTAGTCATTACCTCAAGATCACACAGCAAAGACTGGAACTAAAACTCTGCCAGATTCCCACTTCAATATTTTACCACTAGACTTCGCTGTCTCTGGTGTTTGAGACCCAGCCCAAATTTCCCACAAGAACCTCCCCAAAATGACTGGTCCATCTGGGAGAGTTGGGTTGCCCACTGGAACAGTCGAGCTTTTGTGGGAGACTGGGGCGTCCGAAGACCTGTCCTGAAGGAGATGAGAGAAGTTGGTAGGGAGATGGCATGATACGGAGGGAGGAAGAAGCAGCAGCCATGGTCAGTTCCATGGGAGAGGAAAGGATATCAATGAAGGCCTGGTAGGCAGGGTCCCTCAGTTCTGCTATGGCATGAACTTTCTTCAGCAAAGGCTGCTTGAGAGGCTCCCGGGTGTAGGCCCACAGGTAACTCTTTCCCCTTGCCTTAGGTAACACGGCTTTGCTGATTGTCTCCTTCTCGGGTGCCCTGAATGGGAACAGAAACCTAGCGTTAAGATGCTGAGGAAAGAACGTAGTCCAAGCAAGGGAACTTTCTAATGACTCCTCTTTTCAGGTGACACCAGTCAGTAAGCAATGGGGTCAGGGTGATGTTTGGACAAGGAAGGAGAGAGGTGATCCTTAGTACAGTGCTTTGCACACAGTAAGCGCTCAATAAATATGATCGAATGAATGAATCCAAGGCTCTAAACCCCTGAGACACAGAGCCCTCAAACAGCTGAGGGAGGATATGGACGTTCTTGTCCCTTTTGAGGGGCTCTGCAAACATGATGGATGGGGTAGTTTAGAGTGGACCTGCTTGAAGGCAGGGGAATAATAGATAAAATGACCTCTCAAAGCCCCTTCCAGCTCTCTTATTTCATGATTTGGTGACCATTCTGGCTCCCTCAATGATTGGAAAGCCTCAGGGTTCCCGGAAGGAGTCAGAAGATGCCCCTAGAAGGGCAGAATGAGTTGAAGTTTATCCCCAGTACACCTTCAGCCCCAACTTCTTTGACCCCAGCTGTTCTGCAAGAGGGAAAAACTGCTATTAAATGCTATTTCAGAGTTCACATTGTGCTAGTTGTGGTCCTAAAATGTATGGCATGGACCCTTCCCTCTGAGGCCCTATGGCAGGCTGATCAGGGAAAGAAAACCCCTGCTGATACACATTAATTGTTCAGGGGTTGGTTCTGGCCTTTTTTTTGTGGCCTATGGAATATTAAGGCCAACAAACATCACATTCACTGTGCTACCATTGTGGGACAGCTTCAACTGCCAACAATCTGTGCCCTCACCCGGGCACAGGTGGGTTTGGTAAAGGGTGGCAGGTTTCCAGCCAGTATCCCAGTCTACCCCAGCAAGGTCTATGGGGTTTGTTTCATCATGAGGAAGAGAGGCAAGCCGGAGTCCTCTCCCTTGGTCACTGTTTCAGACACAACAATTGTCATCCCAATCCACTTTGAGGTGGTAGGAAGGCTGGTCTGGGGCAGCTGGGCCCAGTTCCATTGGTCCAAGTGAGGAGCACTTTCCTTCCTGGGCAAGGGAGAAAGAATATTAATCCCATTTTTTATGCTGAAGTAATGGGGGGAAAATGAGTGGTGACCCAATCATTCTGTTTGCAGGGCTCGTTTAGAAATAGTCACAGTCTGGAACAGGGCTCTGGCCTTAAGCATGGAAATTATTTTCCTCTGAGATATGAACTTCTGACTTGCAGTTTCCGGATCAGAACTCTGAAAATGAACTCTGAAATGAAAGGTCATATCTGCAACTATTTCTTGTTGTTTCTGTTTTTCCACCATTTCCTTTTCCCTCTGTTCTTGCAATTTCTTTGCTCTTTCCAACCTTCTAGCCAATGCTTCCTGTGCATCCATTGCTGTATTTCGTCCTCTAAAAGGAGGTGGACTCGGAGTTCGGCTCAAACTTCTGCTGAATCCTCGCGGCTTGAGAACTCCAAGTCAGAGAACTGACTTGAGAACTCCAGTTTCTGGTTTGCCTAATCTGTGGGATTTGTGTAGCCCTGCCTACTCTCTTAAGAGACGTGGTCAGCAGTGGAACAACCCAGATGTGGCTTCTGGAGCAAGGTTCATCTTAGAGTCCCTAAGATAAGACAAGGAGGTGAATAGAAGGGAGGTATTTAAATCCTAGGTACTTTTGAGATTTGTATTCTCAGAGTTTAGAGCATGTGCACTGAGAGATAACCAAGCTTTCAGTACACAGACTCCAAACTCTGGGAATACTGAAACTGCTCTTTAATCAGAAGAACCCCCAAATAATGATAATAATGATGATGATTATCACTGCTATGATTATTCATAATAGCATTTGTTAAGCACTTACTAGGTGCCAGGCACTATACTAAGCTCTGGAGCAGTTACATGATAATCGGGTTGTACATAATCCCTGTCCCACATAGTGCTCACAGTCTTCATCCTCATTTTATAGGTGAGGAAACTGAGGCACAGAGAAGTTAAATGACTTGACCAAGGTCACCCAGCAGATAAGTGGCAGAGCCGGAATTAGAATACAGATCCTCTGAATCCGCTGCTCCTTACACTAGGCTACGCTTCTCAGACTTCCACTGACACAACAACTAGGGCTTTAGAGGGATTCTTCCTAGACACCAACAGCCTCAGGACAACCACCTGAACTTAGGCTCGGGATTTAACCACACCATGTATGGCAGTGCAGGACCCCGGTCATCTGAAGGGCAGTCAAACCCCAGGGGAAACATTACCTGAAAAATTCATAGGCGAATTCCTCCAGGGTGAAGGGCTGCACTTGTGATTCCTCTTCCTGAGGCTTCTCTTGGTGGGAATTCTGCCTCATCAACTTTCGCTCCTCTGGTGACACGGCCAACAAACTCTGGAAATACAGCACTCCAAGGTAACATAGCCCAATGTGAAGCAGGTAAACAAGACAAAACACGGTTCTTCCTCCCAACAACAGCCTGGAGGGGTGGCTGGGCGGAGGGAGTGGGGTGACCTGAATAACCAGATGCTCCGATAAGGAAGGGCTCGCTTGGCCTGGGAGTGGAAATGAGCACCAGCTTGGCTGTGGTCACCGTTCATGCCAGGCACCTCTGCTTGGGAACCTTGCTATACACTACAAGTTGACTCTCTGGGTTGTCTGCTCCTGATTGGGACTTTATCAGGAATTTCAACCACCCTGTGAAGCCTCAGATTTGAAGCTGAGGCATAACTGACGGGTATCTGCAGCTTCGATCCTGCTCATTCTGACACGAACTGTGCTCTTCCCTGTCATTTATTATTTATTCATATTAATGTCTGTCTCTCCCTCTAGCCTGTAAGCTTGTTGTGAGCAGGGGTGTGTCTATTATTATATTATACTCTCCCAAGCACTTAGTACAGTGCTCTGCACACAGTAAGCACTCAATGAATACAATTGAATGAAGAGCCCAGGCTTTCATGAAAAATGGAGCTTCATTCTGAAGTGACCACTGGAAACCAAATCTCAGATGACAGAGATTCTTAAAGCCCTTCAGCTTTAGTGACTTTCATCAGAATGGAAGGGTTTTCTGAAGGTCATCCCAGAGACAGAGAAATAGATGAACTGATCTTGCCAGACCCGTTTTGAGTTTCTGTCCCGATTTCTGTTCCCCAGGTGAGAGCCAGGAGAGGCTCCTGGACTTCGAAAGTCCCACTCTCAGCCTGGGTTCCCACAGCTGCATCCCAGACCAGAAGGAACGCAGCAGGAGTGCTTTGTGGAAAGACAGGGAGAGTTCATTCAGGTTGCCCTTCCCCCCTTTCAAAGCCTTATTATTAATAACAATTATTATTATGATGATTCTTATTAAGCGCTTACTAGGTGTCAAGCACCGTTCTAAGTGCTGGGGTAGGTACAAGTTAATCAGGTTGAATTTGGTCCCTGTCCCACACGGGGCTCACACTCTTAATCCCCATTTTACAGATGAGGTAACTGAGGCCCAGAGAAGTTAAGTGACTTGGCCAAGGTCACACAGCAGATGTGTGGTGGAGTCGGTATTAGAACACAGGACCTTCTGACTCCCAGGCCCATGTTCTATGCACTAAGTCACGCTGCTTCTCTTATTGAAGGCCCATCTCCTCCAAGCGGCCTTCCCTGACTAAGCCCTCATTTCCTCTTCTCCCACTCCCTTCTGCATCCCCTTTTGCACTTGGATTTCCTCCCTTTTTCACCCCTCCCTCAGCCTCACGGCACTTATGTACAGTCGTCATTTTTTTGTTTATATTGATGTCTGTCTCCCCCTCTAAACTGTAAGCTCTTTGTGGGCAGGGAACGCGTCTACCAACTCTGTTATACCTTACTTTCCCATGCACTTAGTACAGCGCTCTGCATATAGTAAGCACTCAATAAATACAACTGATTAATTGATTGATTGGCTGTGGACCCGCTTCTTTAGGGGAGCAAAGTGTGCGGGCTGGGTAGTAGGAGAGAAGCGAGGTGAGGTAGGAGGGGGCAAGGTGATGGACTATTTTAAAACCAATGGTGAGGAGTTTTTACTTGACACGGAGGTGGATGGGCAACCACCGGAGTTTTTTAGGAAGGGGATGACGTGTCCTGAACGTTTTTGTAGAAAACGTTGAGTGAAGTATGGACTGGAGTGCGGAGAGACAGGAGGCTGGGAGGTCAGCAAGGAGGCTGATGCGCTAATCCAGGAGGGATAGGATGAGTGACCGTACTAAGACGATAGCAGTTTGGCTGGAGAGGAAAGGGCGGATTTTAGCGACGTTGTGAAGGTGGGACCGACAGGATTCTCCACTGTGGAGCACCGCCCCCAACCCCCAGAGCGTTCCTCACCAGCATCTGGGGAGATGGCTTCAGGACGGTGGGGATGACATAGATGGCATCTAGAGGCACAGCTCCGCTTTTGCCTGTCCTCTCATTCTCAGCGCCCATCCAATCTTTAGTGGCCACTATCTTCCGGTCATTATTCAGGATCAGCAAGTCTCCTTTCCTGCAGGCCAGAAGGGTGATGTCATCTGGAAAGAGAAGCAGACCCCTGAGGGACTCTCCCACTGCCTGCTTGGTGAACGAGGCAACCCCAGATCACTCCAACGCCAGGAATCAATCAGTGGTACCATTGTGTATCGAGCGGTTACTATGTGCTGAGCACTGTGCTAAACACTTGGGAGAGGAAACAGGCCAACTGAGATGCTGTGCGCATCTTGGTCATAGAATCTTGCTCCCATTCTTCCCAGGTCACACTCTCCCAATTCCCTCCTCAGCATTTATGAACTCACAGGACTTGCACACGGTATTACCGAGTACTATTTAGGAGCTCTTATGTTCAAAGCGTTGTGCTAAGCGCTGGGGTAAAGTAATCCCCCTCCTATTTAAGCCCTTAGTCACAGTCATCTTTCAAGTCCCTCCTCCTTCCTAGCTGTAAATTAATCCGTGTCTACTCTTTTTTCGATCGTAAGCACCTTAAAGGGGGAAGCATGTCTTCTACTTTACAGGAAGCAGTGAGCAGAGGCCCGGGAGTCAGAGGACTTGGGGTCAAAAATCTTAGCACAGTGCTCTGCACATAGTAAGCGCTCAATAAATACTATTGAATGAAAATCTGGCCCCTTCATCGGCCTGCTGCGTCACCTTGGGGAAGTCACTTAAATTTTTTGTGCCTCATCCATAAAATGGGAATTCAATACTTCTACCGTGAGCCCGTCTTCTAGACTGTGTTGGGTCGTCTCTGTTGCCGAACTGTGCTTTCCAAGCGCTTAGTACAGTGCTCTGCACACAGTGAGCGCTCAATAAATATTATTGAATGAAGAAATGACCAAAACTCATTAGAGAAGCAGCGTGGCTCACTGGAAAGAGCCGGGGCTTTGGAATCAGAGGTCATGGGTTCGAACCCCGGCTCTGCCATTTGTCAGCTGTGTGACTTTGGGCAAGTCACTTCACTTCTCGGTGCCTCAGTTCCCTCATCTGTAAAGTGGGGATTAAGACTGTGAGCCCCACGTGGGACAACCTGATTCCCCTGTGTCTACCCCAGCGCTTAGAACAGTGCTCTGCACACAGTAAGCGCTTAACAAATACCAACATTATTATTATTATTATTATTAATAAATACGACTGAACGAATGAACTGTGAGCTCCAGGTGGGATGGGGACTGAGTCTGACCAGATTATCTTGTAACTATCCCAGTGCTTGATACAGTGTTTGGCACATGGTAAGGGCTTAAATACTGCAACTGTATTCTCCCAAGCACTTAATACAGGGCTCGGCACCCAGAAGGCACTCTGGAATTAGATACTGCTTTTTCTTTTCTCAATTCAGTTACTCCTCTGGGAGCTTCCTAGAGTGTCAGACTAGCTGAATAAAGGATCCTAGAAAGAAACTGGCAGGAGGCTGAGGAGCCCCAAGTATATATATATATATATATATATATATATATATATATATATATATATATATATATTAATGGTATTTGTTAAGAGCTTACTGTGTTTCAGTCACTGAACTAAGAACTAGAGTAGATACAAGACCATCAGGTTGGACCCAATCTGTGTTCCACATGGGGCTCATGGTCTTAATCTCCATTTTATAGATACTAATGTTGGTATTTGTTAAGCGCTTACTATGTGCAGAGCACTGTTCTAAGCACCGGGGTAGATACAGGGTAATCAGGTCGTCCCACATGAGGCTCACAGTTCATGCCCATTTTACAGATGAGGTAACTGAGGCACAGAGAAGTTAAGTGACTTGCCCACAGTCACACAGCTGGCAAGTGGCAGAGCCAGGATTCGAACTCCTGACCTCTGACTCCCAAGCCCGGGCTCTTTCCACTGAGTCACACTGCATAGAGAAGTGAAGTGCCTTGCCCAAGGTCACAAAGCAGACAAGTGGCGGAGCCAGGGTTAGCACCCAGGTCCTTTGATTCCCAGGGCCATGTTCTTTCCACTTGGCCATGCTGCTTCTATTCATTCATTCAGTAGTATTTACTGAGCGCTTACTATGTGCAGAGCACTGGACTAAGCGCTTGGAATGGACAACTCGGCAACAGATGGAGGCCATCCCTGCCCAATGACGGGCTCACAGTCTAATCGGGAGAGACGGACAGCAGAGCAAGACAGAATGAAACAAAAACAAGAAAACATCATCACGATAAATAGAATGAAGGCGATGGACACTTCATTAACAGAATAAATAGGGTAATAAATAATATATACAAATGAGCACAGTGCGGAGGGGAGGGGAAGGAGGCTCAGCTGAGGGGAGGGGAAGGGGGAAGGGGGAGGAGCAGAGGGTGGAGAGGGAGCAGAGGGAAAAGGGGGGAGCTCAGTCTGGGAAGGCCTCTTGGAGGAGAAGCAGCGTTTATAGTCTAAGCCACTTAAGCCCCAGGCAGACTTTCATAACGCCCTCATTCTGTCTCAGTTTTCTGTTCTCAACCAGCAAAGTCATCTTCCCGTACTGCAAGGTGCCACTCATTTATGAGAAAGCAGCGTGGCTCAGCGGAAAGAGCCCAGGCTTGGGAGTCAGAGGTCATGGGTTCGAATCCCAGCTCTGCCACTTGTCAGCTGTGTGACCGTGGGCAAGTCACTTCACTTCTCTGGGCCTCAGTGACCTCATCTGTAAAATAGGGATTACGACTGTGAGCCTCACGTGGGACAACCCGATTACCCTGGATCTACCCCAGCGCTTAGAACAATGCTCTGCACATAGTAAGCGCTCAACAAATACCAATAAAAGAGCTTTCTCCTCCGTGTCCTGCTCTGGGACCTCAAAGAGAGACATAATAATAATAACAATGATTGTGGTATTTGTAAAGTCCTTACTACGTGACAGGCATCGTACTTAGATCTGGGGTGGACACAGGCAAATGGGGTTAGACACATTCCCTGTCCCACATGGGGCTCACAATCTTAATCCCCATTTTCCAGATGAGGTAACTGAGGCACAGAGAGGTGAAGTGATCTGCCCAAGGTCACACTGACTCCCAGGTCTGGGCTCTATCCACTATACCATGCTGTTTTTACTCACCCCTCCATTCTACTCTCTGAAAAAGCCGCTGGTCCCTGGTGCGGGCCTTTTCGACATGGGGCCGGTGTCGACGACATCTCCCACGATCCTCTCTCTTACTAGAAACTGACAGCTCTGCTACAAGCAACCAGTATCTGCTAATGGAAGCAGCATGGCGGACCGGGTAGACAACGGACCCGGGAGCCAGGAGGTCAGGGGTCCTAATCCCACCTCCGCCGCTTCTCTGCTGCGTGACCTTGAGCCAGTCACTTCATTCCTCCGGGCCTCAGTTACCTCATCTGCAAATTGGGGCTTGAGACGTGAGCCCCACGTGGGACAAGGGACTGGGTCCGACCTGATTTGCTTGGATCCACCCCAGCGCTTAGTACAGTGCCTGGCACATAGTCAGCCCTTAACAAATACCATGATTATATTATTATTATCTGGGCCAATTTTTCAAGGCCGGGCTTTGCTCAAGCACCAGGATCCCGGAGGGCAGTAGGCATTTTGCCTCCACCGGCCTCCGGCGGAGGGTGCCAGGCCCTGCCCTCCTGGCTGGTTTGCCCTTCTTACCTTCGCGCTCATTGTGAGCCCGTCACTGGGCAGGGATTGTCTCTATCTGATGCCGAATTGTCCATTCCAAGCGCTCAGTCCAGTGCTCTGCACATAGTAAGCGCTCAATAAATACGATTGAATGTATTTATTGAGCGCTTACTATGTGCAGAGCCCTCGGGGGGCCCCCGCACCAATCCAGGAGGCGTGTTCACTGGGAGCCCATTACCTGTCTGTTTTCTGTCCTTCACTGCCATGGCATAATTCGACCTCATCTTCAGGCCCTCCAGGAACTTGGCCACCAGTTCGGCGATGACGACGCTGTGGACCGAGGTCAGGACGTACTCCTCTCCCTGGAGCGTGTGGAGGGTGAAGCTCTGCCCATATGTCTTGGCTGCCCTGTGGACCACACAGCTGTTCAGCGCCCCGACCCAAAGCCCACTCCCCGGTCTTGAGCTGCAGGTGGGGTTAGCTCGACGGAAATGTTGCCCAGACCCTTTCCACTCGGTCAGTCGGTCGGTGGTATTTAATAATGTTGGTATTTGTTAAGCACTTACTATGTGCAGAGCAGTGTTCTAAGCGCTGGGGTAGATACAGGGTAATCAGGTCGTTCCACGTGAGGCTCACAGTTAATCCCCATTTTACAGATGAGGTAACTGAGGTCCAGAGAAGTGAAGTGACTTGCCCACAGTCACACAGCCGACAAGTGGCAGAGCCGGGAGTCGAACCCATGACCCCTGACTCCGAAGCCCAGGCTCTTTCCACTGGGCTTCCGCTTCTTTGACCGCTTACTCTGTTCAGTGCAGTGTCCCTCCCCATCTCCCCTACTCGCTCCCTTTGCTCTAACCCCCTCCCAACCCCACAGCACTTGTGTATATATGTACATATTCATAATGATAATTCTATTTTTATTAATAATGTGCATAGATCTATAATTCTTTTTATTTATAATGATGCGACCGATGCTTGTTTACCTGTTTTGATGTCTGTCTCCCCGCTTCTAGACTGTGAGCCTGTTGTGGGCAGGGATTGTCTCTATTTGTTGCTCAATTGTGCTTCCCAAGCACTTAGTACAGTGCTCTGCACACAGTAAGCGCTCAATAAATGCAATTGAATGAATGAATAAATGCAGAGCACCCTACTGAGTGTTTGGGAGAGTACAATACAACAGAGTGGGTAGACACAATCCCTGCCCACAGGGAGCTGACAGTCTATGGGGGAGACAGACAATAAAACTCACTGGGAAGCAGCATCTCTTAGTGACAATAGCCTGGTCTTGGGAATCAGAGGTCATGGGTTCTAATTCCGGCTCTGTCACTTGTCTTCTGGGTGTCTTTGGGCAAGTCACTTAACTTCTCTGTGCCTCAGTTCCCTCATCTGTAAAATGGGGATTAAAACTGTGAGCCCCACATGGGACAACCTGATCACCTTGTATCCCCCCAGCGCTTAGAACAGTGCTTTGCACATAGTAAGCGCTTAACAAATACCACCATTATTAGTAGTACAGTGCTCTGCACAGAGTAAGAGTTCAATAAGTATGATTTTGATTAGTTGATTCTTTTCAAGGCTAAGAGCTCCTTTCTATTTGATTTTTAGGAGACCCCACCTGTTCGTTAATATCCCTGTGATTTCCGGGAAGGAGAGATCCAGAAGTTTCTTCTCAGACTCATCCAGGAAGCAGAGGCCTTTCCAATTGATAGCCACTATTATGTTATTCTTGGGCAGGCTGGGTCCTGAAAGAGGAGAAATCATGGTTAATGGCTTCTGACCCATCTCTGCCCCTCTCTTAGTCCTCTCTCTCTCTCACTTTAATGGTGTTTGTTAAGTGCTTGTTACCTACCAGGCAGTCTTTTGTCTGCCTTGTGACCTTGGGCAAATCACTTCACTTCTCTGTGCCTCAGTGACCTCATCTGTAAAATGGGGATTAAGACTGTGAGCCTCCTGTGGGACAACCTGATCACCTTGTATCCACCCCAGTGCTTAGAAGAGTGCTTGGCACATAATAAGCACTTAACCAATACCATTCTTCTTCTTACTATAGAAGCTAATCAGGTTGGACAGAGTTCATGTCCCCCATGGGGCTCACTGTCTGAATTTCGATGTTCCAAATGAGGGTACTGACTGGTAGAGAGGTGGCTTGCCCAAGGTCACAACACCGCATGCGAGTGGCCGGGTCAGGATTAGAACCCAGGTCCTTCTGACTCCCAGATCTGTATTCTATCCACTTAGGTGAGGCTCCTTCTTATCATCCCTTCCCCATCTGTAGACATTACCTGAAAATCTGCTGGCTTCAAAAAACCTAGAAAACAGCAAAGGCCACTGAAAACGAGCCAAATCCACCAACTGTTCCTTCACGCTCAGACTGGAGGCACGTTCCTGGGTGTACGGAGCCTACAACGGAGAAATGATTCCCTGGCTCAATTAATAATAACAACAAATTACTTCGCTAATTATCAAGCACCGTACTAAGTGATCGAGTAGAAATGAGATGTCATACACCGTTCTGGTACCTCTTGAGGTGCGCAGTCTAAGTAGGAAGGAAGGTAGGTATTTAATCTTCATTATACAGAGGAGGAAACTGACGTTCAGAGAAGGAACTTGCCCGAGGTCACGCAGCAGGCAGATGGTGGAGTTGGAATTAGAACCCAGGTTCTCTGATTCCCGGGTCTCTGCTCTTTCCACCAGGCCACGCTGCTAACTGCTGTCCCAGGCTGGCAGGTATCCAAGCATCGTTGATAAATTCATTCATTCATTTATTCAATAGCATTTACTGAGCGCTTACTATATGCAGAGCACTGTACTAAGTGCTTGGAATGTACAAATTGGCAACAGATAGAAACAGCCCCTGCCCATTGACGGGCTCACAGTCTAATCGAGGGAGACAGACAGACAAAAACAATAGCAATAAATAGAATCAAGGGGATGTACCTCTCATTAACAAAATAAATAGGGAAATAAAAAATATATACAAATGAGCGGACGAGCACAGTGCTGAGGGGAGGGGAAGGGAGAGGGGGAGGAGTAGAGGGAAAGGGGGGGAAAAGGGGAGCTTAGCTGAGGGGAGGTGAAGGCAGGGGTAGAGAGGCAGCAGAGGGAGCTCAATCTGGGAAGGCCTCCTGGAGGAGGTGAGCTCTCAGTAGGACTTTGAAGTGGGGAAGAGAATTAGTTCGGCGGAGATGAGGAGGGAGGGCATTCCAGGACCGTGGGCGGTCGTGGCCCAGGGGTCGACGGCGGGATAGGCGAGAACGGGGGACGGCGAGGAGGTGGGCGGCGGAGGAGCGGAGCGTGCGGGGTGGGCGGTAGAAAGAGAGAAGGGAGGAGAGGTAGGAGGGGGCAAGGGGATGGAGAGCCTTATAGCCTAGAGTGAGAAGTTTTTGTTTCGTGCGGAGGTTGATAGGCAACCACTAGACGTTTCTAAGAAGGGGAGTGAAATGCCCAGAGCGTTTCTGCAGGAAGATGAGCTGGGCAGCATAATGAAGAATAGACTGGAGCGGGGAGAGACAGGAGGAAGGGAGATCAGAGAGAAATTAGACTGTGAGCCTTGCCAAATGACAGGAGTGACACAGTGGAGGGCTCAGGAGGTTGAAGGAGCAATAGCTGGGCCAGGAGAGGTGGTTGGCATGGACCGGAGCACCGGACAGGAAGAGAGGTAGGATCAACACGGGGAAGAACCAGTCACGGGTGCGTCTTCTCCTATGGCTGGCTCACGTGCCATCTCCCTCTCGTGGGAGCAGCGGGGCAGGTGTTGAGTGGTCAGAAACCTGGATGTTTTCCTTGTCTTTTGCTGTCAAGTCGTCTCTCACCCATAGCGACACCACGGACACATCTCTTCCAGAACGTCCCACCTCCACCTGCAATCGCTCTGGTAGTGTAGCCATAGAATTTTCTTGGTAAAAATATGGAAACGCTTTACCGGTGCCGCCTTCCTCGCAATAAACTCGAATCTCCGCCCTCGACTCTCTCCCATGCACTGGTGAGTTTTAACTTGTAGAAGGCAATTGCTAGCCACTGGCTAAGCTAGGAGAGGAATGGGTATGGCTCTGCTTGATTCTCTCTCCCATAGTAATAATAATGCTGGTATTTGTTAAGCGCTTACTATGTGCAGGGCACTGTTCTAAGCGCTGAGGTAGATACAGGGTAATCAAGTTGTCCCACGTGAGGCTCACAGTTAATTCCCATTTTACAGATGAGGGAACTGAGGCCCAGAGAAGTTAAGTGACTTGCCCATAGTCATATAGCTGACAAGTGGCAGAGCCGGCATTCGAACCCATGACCTCTGACTCCCAAGCCCGGGCTCTTTCCACTGAGCCACGTGAGACTGGTAGAATACTGGAAACTCTCCAGGTGCCACCCTGAGAGGGTGGACGTATTCCCAGGCGGTTCTACTAGCCAACCACCACCTTTGATACGTTAATACCGTAGCTATGGCAATCAGATCATCCATATAAAACTTAGCAACTTGCAGAGAAGAGTCTCCGTTACAAGCCCACCTGGTCCACAGCAAATGGACCATCTTGAACAGAGTTATTACTGCTAACTTACATTTAGTATCTACTCTGTCCAAGCACTGACTATTTGAAAAGACCCTCCTTCCAAAACGTGCGTAGTACGAAGAAACCAAGTATAGAAAATGAACATGACATCATATGTTTTCCCAGACGCTCTTCTCGATTTCTCTTTCAGTTAATTTGGCTTTTGCTTTCAGTTTGTGGGGGGGGGGGGGGGGGGAGGCGGGGAAATGTTCTTCTTGGGGAAATGTGTTGAGGAGGGGAAAGGTAGGGGCAGACTTGAAAAGAGAGGGGTATCAGGTAGAGGGTGTTGCTGTGGCCTATAGAGTAGAGGAGAGAAATGGGGAGAGACAGAAGAAGGGCAGGGGCTACGTCAGGTCTTCTGAATCAATCATTCGTATTTATTGAGCACGTACTGTGTGCAGAGCACCGTACTTGGGAGAGTACAATATAACAGAGCTGATAGACACATTCCCTTACAAGCTTACAGTCTAGAGGGGGAGGCAGACATTAATACATAAAAATCTGGGTATATACGGGGATGAGAGAGGGGTGAATCAAGGGTACGAATCAAGTGCAAGGGTTACACAGAAGGGAATGGGAATTACTCTCAAGCTCTTCAAGGGAAGGGACCCAGTCTTTTATTTATTTCTACTGCATTCCCAAGTGCCTAGAACAGTGTTCTGCGCCCACATCAATAAAAGCTGTTGATGATTATAACGATGACTATGTACTCATGTCCTATTTAGCTTCAAACCAGTACGCTGCTTTGAGATCTTTCAGTGTGCAGAGCACTGTACTACAGGCTTGAGAGAGAACAATACAAGAGAATTAGCAGACGCATCCCCTTTTTGGAGGAAATATGATTTTAATACGGCTTTGAAGGTGGGGAGAGCGGTGGTCTGTCAGATATGAAGTGGCATGGGGTTCCAGGCCAGAGTCGGGAGATGGATGAGAAGATAGTGGTGAGATAGATGAGAGTGAGGTAGAGTGAGAAGATTGGCAACAGAGGAGTGAAGAGTGAGGTAGAATGCGAAGATTGGCAACAGAGGAGTGAAGACAGCACGCTGGGTTGTAGTAGGAAATCGGCAAGGTAAGGTAGGAAGGGGAAAAGCGACCGAGTGCTTTAAAACCAATGGAAAGGAATTTCTGTTTGCCGTGGAAGTGGATGGGCCATCACTGGAAGTTCGTGAGGAGTGGGGAAAGCATGGACTGAATGGTTTTTGAGAAAAAGTGAACTGAGTAAAGTACGGACTGGAGTGGGGACAGACAGAAGGTAGGGAGATCAGTAAAGGGGCTGATTCAGTAGTCAAGGCAGCCCATCATAAATGCTCAGATCAACGCGGTAACAGTTTGGATGGTGAATAAGGGCAGGTGTTAATGCTGTCGTGAAGATAGAGAACTGATGGGATTTGGTGACAGACTGAATATGTGGACTGGATGAGACAGATGAGTCGAGGTCGATGCCAAGGTTATGGGCTTGGGAGAGGGAGAATGGTGGTGTCGTCTGCAGCGATGAAAAGGTCAGGAGGAGGAGAGGGATCGGATCCAATCTGGGGACCGTGTTTATTCCTACTGCCAGTCTAGGGATAGTGACTAGACCAGGCGGCTGCCTCGCCTGAGATCAGACTGTTCTAAAATCAATCAGTGGTATTTATTGCGAGATTACAGTGCGCAGAGTATTGTATTAAGCATAGGGAAAGTATAAATTCTAGAGTTCAGAAACACGTGGCCATACCCCAACACCAGTCTTAAATGACTCTGGTTGCCGACGTGAGATGCTTACCTTAGCATGGGCGGAAGTTATGAGGCTCACCCACTTCTCAGGGGGTTTTGTCTTGAGAAGTTTTGCGGGGATGCAGTCTGGGAGCATTTTCTGGACCTGTTCATTCTTGATTGAGTGCCCAAACAGAACATAGCAATGCCTGGCCGCTATCTCCACCAGACCTTCCTCCTGTAACAGTTTGGTTATTATTTTTATTATGGTATTTGTTGAGCACTTACTAGGCTTCAAGTACTGCGCTAAGCACTGGGGTAGATACAAGTCAGTCGGGTTGGACGCAGTCCCTGTCATACCTGGGGCTCACAGTCTAAGTAGGTGGGAGAACAGGTATTGAATCCCCATTTTACGGTTGAGGAAAATAAGGCACGGAGAAGTTAAGTGACTTGTCCGAGGTTACACGGCAGGCAATTGGAGGAGCTGGGATTAGAACCCAGGTTCATTGACTCCCAGGTCTGTACACTTTTTACTATGCTGTGCTGTTTCTCTGGTTAGTCAGTCAATTGTATTTATTGAGCACTTACTATGTGCAGAGTACTAAGCTCTCAGGGTAGATACAAGCTAAACAGGTTGGACACAGTCTATGTCCCGCCTGGAGCTTAAGGTCTTAATCCCCGTTATACTGATGAGGGAACTGAGGCACCGAAAAGTTAAGTGACTTGTCCAAGGTCCCGCAGCAGACAAGTGGCGGAGCCAAGATTAGAACCCAGGGCCTTCTGAGTCCCAAACCCGTGCTCTATCCACCAGGTCACACCGCTTCTCTGTTAGCTTCGACGTTCTTAATTCCTCGATCCCCACTTGTACCGGCTCAGAGTTGCGGCCATCTGCAAAGCCGTCGACCCCGGGAGGACCTGGACGGCTCGGAGAGATGCCCACCTTTTCGCAGCGGTACTCCCCGAACCGGATGCCCCGGATGATCTGTTGGTAAATGAGCTCGGTGCTGACGGCGTCTTCTGTGGAGTCGTGCCACGGCGTGAAGATCTCCTTCCTGAAGTAGAAGCGCCAGGGAGCTTGGCGTTCGTGCCCGCCTTTCTCCTTAGCGAGCTGCTCGCACTGGGAGATGGCATCCATCACGTGATCCCGGCCGCTCCCCAGAGACCAGCACTGAGAAGCAGAGAGTTGAGAGAAATACAGAGGAGGGGAGAGGGGGATGATGAAGAGATGATCACCACCTTCATCCCAAATCCAGAACAAAACCAGAAGAGAGTACGCTGGGCCCACCTTGTTTGGCTCAAGGACAAGGAGAGGAAGTCCCAAGCCGTGAGATCGACTTCTTTGCCTCAAATCCATCAGATGTCAGCGCTTAGAACAGTGCTTGGCACATAGTAAGCGCTTAACAAATCATTATTATTACTTACCATCATCATTATTATTATTATTAATTCTTAGGAGATGCCAGATTGTTTCTACGGGGTCTTTAACAGTCAAAAAGAATTACATCTCTACCTCTTCCCCAAAGAAATATTTTTCCGGTCTCTCTCACCCAAAAGGGGAGGAGGGACAGAGGGCAAAATAGTGCATTGTTAATTTTTAAATTGTGAGGAATCTGAGCTCCTTGTCTGTTCATGCCTTCTCACCCTTCACTCCCCCACCATCTTCCCAGTACCCATCCTGGCAGTTTCAGCAAGAGGTCCACTTATCAGGTTTGGGTTAAGAGACCTGGGGGTAGAATTGTTATATCGAAGAATGGAGAAAGAAATGACTTCTATAGCGTTCTCAATGCCTTCACTTCCAGAGAAGGAGTGATGGAATACATCAGCCTTGCAAATAACCTCTTGCCTCCTTGTCCAAGGCAAGTGACCAGACATTCCTGGAAAACAGAAATGACAGCTAAGTCATCTCTCTTCCACCAGAGTCACTTTTTGAGGACGTGAGAAGGGACAAAATCCGTAAGGGCTGGATCTTATTTCTAAGACGAGGCTCTATCACAGGGAGATGAAACTGTTTCCCCACTCAGGTCTTTTTATGGCACCAGTGATCACAAGACCAAGTGTTCAGAGAAAAACAGAAAAAGTGCTTAGGATGAACCACAAAAAGAAAGTTCTGGCCCCCGCTGAAGGTGAATTCAGCTCTTTCTGAAAAAAGGAGGGTTCTGCTGGAATGGAAAGCTCTGTTTAGGAGCCAGGGATAAGACAGGAGTTCCTGGATAATCATCACATTCCCTGCCCACAAAGAGCTTACAGTCCTATAAATGTAAATAATTCATAGATAGGTACACAAGCGCAGTGGGGTTGAGAGTGGACAATTACCAACTGTCCAAAGGTCACGGATCTTAGGATGAAGCTTTCTTCCAGGTGGGATGGGATCGGGAAACTATCTGGCCTAGAACTCTGTACCTTGTCAAAAATGGCCACATAGAGGGAAAATCCAAACTGATCCTTCAGTTTCTGCTTCTCAGCGATGTACTGGCAGGTCTCTTTGGAGGAAGAGGCAGAATCTGCCATAACGGTGATGCTCTGGCCATTCACCAGGGTGACGCTGAACACGATGGGACGCTTTGTCTTGATTGCCTGAAAGACAAACCTCAGGGAAGAACGAGATTCCAGGCCTTCCTGCTTTTCTTGGGGGACTGGGGCCAATTAATCAATGGCATTTATAGAGTGCTTAGTGCAGGGAACTGTACTAGGAGCTTGAGAGAGTCCAATATAACAGAGTCGGCAGACACGTTCTCTGCCCACAGTAAACTTACAAGAGTCTAGAGTCCTGAGACCTCTGGGACCAGGGGCTCTCCCACGCCCAGGCTCCCTCTGTCCCAGGGCAGACACGCCGATGCGGCCCGCACAGATGTCGGAGACGTCGAGGAGCGGTGTTGCCTAGTAGATAGAGCACTGGCCTGGGAGTCAGAAGGCCCTGTTCGAATTCCTGATCCACCACTTTTCCGCTGTGTGACCTTGGATAAATCATTTCACTTCTCTGTGCCCCAGTTACCTCATCTGTAAAATGGGGATTAAGACTGTGAGGCCCATGGGGCGCTGTCCAACCTGATTACTTTGTAACTACCCCAGCGCTAGTACAGTGCCTGGCGCATAGTCAGCACATAATAATAATAGTATTTTGTTAAGCACCTTTCTACGTGCCAAACACTGTTCTAGGCTCTGGGGTTGATACGCGGTAATCAGGTTGGACAGAGCTTGCAGTCTTAATCCCCATTTTACAGATGAGGGGATTGAAGCACAGAGAGGTTAAGTGACTTACCCAAGGTCACAGAGCAGACAAGCGGTGGAGCTGGGATAGGCACCCACGTCCTCTGACTCCCAACCCTGTGCTCTCATACCACGATTATTATTAGATGCAAAAACAGTTGTCCCAGCCCGCTCTCCCCTCACTGTCAAGTTATCCAACTCTGTGTGAAAGGTAATAATAATGATGTTGTTGGTATCTGTTAAGCGCTTACTATGTGCAGAGCACTGTTCTAAGTGCCGGGGTAGATACAGGGTAATCAGGTTGTCCTATGTGAGGCTCACAGTCTTCATCCCCATTTTCCAGATGAGGTCACTGAGGCCCAGAGAAGTGAAGTGACTTGCCCACAGTCACACAGCTGACAAGTGGCAGGGCCGGGATTCGAACCCACGACTTTCAACTCTCAAGCCTGTGCTCTTTCCCTTGAGCCACGCTGCTTCTCTGCATAGGAGACATCCCTGCCCCGGACCGGGAGACCTCCGGAGCTCGCCACCGAGAAACCGTTAGAAAGTTACCTGGAGTTCCAGCCAGCTGGGAGGCTCACTGCGCACTCCGTTGGTGAAGGTGCGTTTCAGCCGCTCGGCGCAGTAGGGGCCGTAGGCTGAGGGCCCCTTGCTGAGGAAGTTTAGCAGGTACTGGGTGGAGAGAACGAGAGAGGTGGGCGCTGACGGGAGGAGTTTATATCAAGTGAGAAAGCTCGGCATACCAGTCTGAAATGTCCAACCGACTTCCCTGAATTTGGTAAATGGGACTGGGAACATGTCTGCCAACTCTGCTGTATCATACTCTCCCAAGAGCTTAATACAGTGCCCGGATCATCTATCTTCCTGAAGAAACGGTCTGGGCATGTCACTCCCCTCCTTACAAACCTCCAGTGATTGCCTATCAACCGCCTCATGAAACAAAAACTTCTCAGTCTAGGCTTCAAGACTCTCCATCCCCTTGCCCCTTCCTACCTCTCCTCCCTTCTCTCTTCCTACCGCCCACCCCGCACGCTCCGCTCCTCGGCCGCCCACCTCCTCACCGGCCCCGTTCTCGCCTATCCCGCCGTCGACCCCCGGCCCACGTCCTCCCGCTGTCCCGGGACGCCCTCCCTCCTCACCTCCGCCAAACTAACTCTCTTCCCCTCTACAAAGCCCTACTTAAAGCTCACCTCCTCCAAGAGGCCTTCCCAGAATGAGCTTCCCCTTTTCCCTCTGCTCCCTCTGCTGCCTCTCTGCCCCACCTTCACCTCCCCTCAACTAAGTCCCCTTTTCCCCCCTTTCCCTCTGCTCCTCCCCTTCTCCCTTCCCCTCCCCTCAGCACTGTGCTCGTCCGCTTATTTGTATATATTTTTATTACCCTATTTATTTTGTTAATCAGATGTACATCCCCTTGATTCTATTTATTGCTATTGTTTTTGTCCGTCTCCCCCGATTAGACTGTGAGCCCGTCAATGGGCAGGGACTGTCTCTATCTGATGCCGAATTGTCTATTCCAAGCACTTAGTACAGTGCTCTGCACATAGTAAGCGCTCAATAAATACTATTGAATGAATGAATGTTCTGCACATGGTAAGCGCTCAGTAAATACAAACAGTCCACCACCTTGCCCCTTTCTACCTCACCTCGCTCCTCTCCTTCTACAACCCAGCCCTTACACTTTGCTCCTCTGGTGCTAACCTTCTCACCGTGCCTCCATCTCGCCTGTCTCACCGCCGACCCCTGGCCCGCGGCCTGCCTCTGGCCTGGAACGCCCTCCCTCCTCAAATCTGCCAAACAATTACTCTCTCCCCTTCAGAGCCTTATTGAAGGCCCACCTCCTCCAAGAGGCCTTCCCAGACTAAGCTCCACTTTTCCTCATCTCCCACTTCCTTCTGCATCACCCTGACTTGCTCCCTGGGCTCTTGCCCCTTCTCCCCGCCCCATGGCACTTATGTATATATCTGTCATTTTATTTATTTGTATTGATGTCTGTTTATTTGTATTGTTGTCTCCCCCTCATAATAATAATAATAATGTTGGTATTTGTTAAGCGCTTACTATGTGCAGAGCACTGTTCTAAGCGCTGGGGTAGACACAGGAGAATCAGGTTGTCCCACGTGGGGTTCACAGTCTTAATTCCCATTTTACAGATGAGGTAACTGAGGCACAGAGAAGTGAAGTGACTTGCCCAAGGTCACACAGCAGACAAGTGGCAGAGCTGGGATTCGAACTCACGACATCTGACTCCAAAGCCCGGGCTCTTTCCACTGAGCCACGCTGCTTCTCTACCATGAGCTTGTTGGCAGGGATTGTCACTCTTCATTGTTGTACTGTACTTTCCCAAGCGCTTAATACAGTGCTCTGCGCAGAGTAAGTGCTTAATAAGTACAGTGGAATGAATGAATGAATTAACTTATGCACTTATTCATTATTTATCATTGTCTCTCCCTCTAGACTAGCTGTTAAAAGGGCTTAGTACAGTGCTCTGCACACAGTAAGAACTCCATAAATGCAATGGATTGATGGAGGATCAAATCTTCAACCACATGACAAATATTTTTATTACCCTATATATTTCTATTACCCTATTTATTTTGTTAATGAGGTGTACATCCCCTTGACTCTATTTATTGCTATTGTTTTCGTCCGTCTGTCTCCACCGATTAGACTGTGAGCCCGTCAATGGGCAGGGACTGTCTCTATCTGTTGCCCATTTGTCCATTCCAAGTGCTTAGTACAGTGCTCTGCACATAGTAAGCGCTCAATAAATACTATTCAAAGAATGAATGAATGAAATATAACCTCTAGAGCTTTAGCAAAGTGGAACAAAATAAAACTTTGATTTTACAGATTTCCTTTCATTTGGGAACACATATAACATGAAACCCAACTCTAGAGCAGTTAGTCGAGTGTCTTGCATAAAGTAAGTGCTCAAGAAATTCCACTGACTGATTAATGGAGTGCCGTAATACTCACTAATTATGCAATCATGAGAATAGCATCGTTCTCTCACAGAACCTTGAAATCATTTCACCCACCAAACCCTTCCCTGAGAGGAGTATGGCAGAACTGTAATAAAATTTTCATTTTAAGACAAGGCCCCAGGAGGATGTGAGACAGTGTTTGACTAGGTAAAGGATCCAAATCCCTTGAATCCCAGCATAGGGGGCCGTAGGTCAGATAATAATGTTGGTATTTGTTAAGCGCTTACTGTGTGCAGAGCACTGTTGTAAGCGCTGGGGTAGACACAGGGGAATCAGGTTGTCCCACGTGGGGCTCACAGTCTTAATCCTCATTTTACAGATGAAGTAACTGAGGCACAGGGAAGTTAAGTGACTTGCCCACAGTCAGCTGACAAGTGGCAGAGCTGGGATTCGAACCCATGACCTCTGACTCCAAAGCCCGGGCTCCTTCCACTGAGCCACGCTGCTTCTCCAATGGTTGGTTTGGAGCAGGAAGATAGCTCCGAAACCTTCTTGTAGCTTCGGTATTCCTGTCCACATATTGTGGACCTCTCCCCACTTGCTCTCTCCTCCTTATCTGCTTAACAAGAGTGACTGTTTCCTTGTAGGCCATTTTTCCAGGAATAGCAGGAACGGGCAAGAGTTCCCATCAGCAAACCCCTTCGGTTGGCTCGCAGCTACACCAGACATTAAGAAAGGAGACCTTACCTTCACAAACTTATCTGAAGGCGGGAAACAACCCAAACAGAGACAGAGCAGAATCCAACCACGCGCGTGACTGTTCTTGTTGTAGTTCTCGGATAACTGCTTGCAAATTTGGCAGTAAATTTCATCCCTGAAAGACACGTGCAGGTAACTGTTTGAGTGCTCCTCCGTAAATAGATCGCAATAATAATAATGTTGGCATTTGTTAAGCGCTTACTATGTGCAGAGCACTGTTCTAAGCGCTGGGGTAGATAGAGGGTAATCGGGTTGTCCCTCCTGAGGCTCACAGTTAATCCCCATTTTACAGAATGAGGTCACTGAGGCCCAGAGAAGTGAAGTGACTTGCCCACAGTCACACAGTTGACAAGTGGCAGAGCTGAGATTCAAGAACCCATGACCTCTGACTCCCAAGCCCGGGCTCTTTCCACTGAGCCACACTGCTTCACAATGATAACGACAACTAGACTGGACTCACGCATGGCCCACCAATAGGTTTCTACATCAGGGGATTGGACGAGGTGACTCTGAGGTCACTCTGAGTCTCCAGGTTTGCAGGTAGAAACTCGACTATCTACAAGTCTGTGAGCAGCAGGCGTTTGCCCTAAAAAAAAAAAAGAAATTATGGTACTTTTAAGTGCTTACTATGTGCCAAGCACTGTTCTAAGCACTGGAGTAGATACAAGTTAATCAGGTCGGTCGGGCACATTCCCTGCCCACGATGAGCTTACCGTCTACATGGCATCCATGGGAAGGACAATATTGGAATTGGCCTGAACCTGAGACACAATAGCCCCGAGTCCTTTTCCCGGCTCGACACTCAAAAGGTAGCTAGTAAATATGTTGACGGACCAACCGGTGTCTCCTTGAGTTCTCACGGGAGAGGTGGAGTCTCCGCGGCAGCTCTGGGTGATGGGCCAAGTTCTCTTCCCCCTTATCTGCCTCTCCCTGGTGTTCCCTGTCACCTTTGGAGCCTGGAATACCTAGGTTCCAAGCAGCGTGGCTTAGTGGATAAAGCACGGGCCTGATGGGGGGGGGGTCAAAAGGAGCTGGGTTCTAATCCACATATCTGCTGTGTGATCTGGGGCCAGTCACTTCATTTCTCTGTGCCTCAGTCACCTTATCTGTAAAATGGGGATAATAATAATAATAACTATGGTATTTGTTAAGCGCTTACTATGTGCCAGGCACTGTACTAAGCGCCGGGGTGGATACAAGCAAATCGAGTTGGACGCAATCCCGGTCCCATGTGGGGCTCAGAGTCTCAATCCCCGCTGTACGGATGAAGTAACTGAAACACAGAGAAGTGAAGTGATTTGCCCAGGATCACACAGTAGACAATTGGCAGAGCGGGGATTAGAACCCATGACCTCTGAATCCTAAGCCAGGGATCTTTCCACTCAACCACACTACTTCTCCAAGTGCTTAGTACGGTGCTCTGCACACGGTGAATGCTCAATAGATACCACAGATGGATCCATCCATCCTTCCTTTAACTGTTGGAGTTCCTCAAGGGTCAGTTCTTGGCCCTCTTCTGTTCTCCATTTACACTCACTCCCTTGGTGAACTCATTCGCTGTCACGGCTTTGACCAGCATCTCTACGCAGATGACACGCAGATCTACATCTCCGCCCCTGTCCTCTCCTCCTCCCTTCGGGCTCGCATCTCCTCCCGCCTCCGGGACGTCTCCACCTGGATGTCGGCCCGCCACCTAAAACTCAGCGTGAGCGAGACTGAGCTCCTCATCTTCCCTCCCAAACCCGGTCCTCTCCCAGACCTCTCTATCACCGTGGATGGCACGACCATCCTTCCCGTCTCTCGGGCCCGCGATCTCGGTGTCATCCTTGACTCGTCTCTCTCGTTCACCCCACACATCCTATCCGTTACCGAGACCTGCCGGTCTCACCTCTACGATATCGCCAAGATCCGCCCTTTCCGCTCCACCCAAAAGGCTACCTTACTGTTACGGGCTCTCGTTATATCCCGGCTAGACTACTGTGTCAGCCTTCTCTCTGACCTCCCTTCCTCCTCTCTCGCCCCGCTCCGGTCTATTCTTCACTCCGCTGCCCGGCTCATCTTCCCGCAGAAACGATCTGGGCACGTCACTCCCCTTCTTAAACAACTCCAGTGGTTGCCTATCGACCTCCGCTCCAAACAAAAACTCCTCACTCTAGGCTTCGAGGCTCTCCATCACCTTGCCCCTTCCTACCTCTCCTCCCTTCTCTCTTTCTACCGCCCACCCCGCACGCTCCGCTCCTCCGCCGCCCACCTCCTCGCCGTCCCTCGGTCTCGCCTATCCCGCCGTCGACCCCCGGGTCACGTCCTCCCGTGGTCCCGGAACGCCCTCCCTCCTCACCTCCGCCAAACTGATTCTCTTTCCCTCTTCAAAACCCTACTTAAAACTCACCTCCTCCAAGAGGCGTTCCCAGACTGAGCTCTTCTTCTCCCTCTACTCCCTCTGCCACCCCCCCTTTACCTCTCCGCAGCTAAACCCTCTTTTTCCCTTTTCCCTCTGCTCCTCCACCTCTCCCTTCCCATCCCCACAGCACTGTACTCGTCCGCTCAACTGTATATATTTCCGTTACCCTATTTATTTTGTTAATGAATTGTACGTCGCCTTGATTCTATTTCGTTGCCATAGTTTTTACGAGATGTTCTTTCCCTCGACTCTATTTATTGCCATTGTTCTCGTCTGTCCGTCTCCCCCGATTAGACCGTAAGCCCGTCAAACGGCAGGGACCGTCTCTATCTGTTGCCGACTTGTTCATCCCAAGCGCTTAGTACAGTGCTCTGCACATAGTAAGCGCTCAATAAATACTACTGAATCCATTGCCATCCCCTCTTCTCCATGCTGAAATGGAATCATTTGAATTGGGAAAACAAAATTAGGTAAAACTAGTCTTTGTAAGAATATAAAAACCACGTAAGATCGTGTGCCTTTTACCGACCTCTTGATTTGAGAGGGCCTGAGAAGCAGCGTGGGTCAGTGGAAAGAGCCCAGGCTTGGGAGTCAGAGGTCATGGGTTCGAATCCCAGCTCTGCCACTTGTCAGCTGTGTGGCTGAGGGCAAGTCACTTCACTCCTCTGTGCCTCAGTTCCCTCATCTGGAAAATGGGGATTAAAACTGTGACTCCCACGTGGGACGACCTGATCACCTTGTATCCCCCAGCAGTTAGAAGAGTGCTTTGCACATAGTAAGCACTTACCAAATACCACCATTTTATTTATTTATTTTATTTTTAGATCCCCTTTTGGGTTGAGGTTTTACTTATCAGGTGAGGCAATGGCCTTTTCAACCGTTGGGGAAAAGGAGCTGCTTCCCCAGACCACTCCCTGACCCTCAACCATGGCCACGTCGTTGGCACCCTCCGTCTCCTCTACTGCCGCCGGGCTGGGCTAAATGTAGGCCTCCTCTGAGAGCCTCCAAAGTGTCAGGGAGAAATCATGTGAGAAGTTGGAAGTCTCGGGGAGGACCCAGGAAGATGGGCTTTAATAATGTTGGTATTTGTTAAGCGCTTACTATGTGCAGAGCACTGTTCTAAGCGCTGGGGTAGATACAGGGTCATCAGATTGTCCCACGTGAGGCTCACAGTCTTCATCCCCATTTTACAGATGAGGTCACTGAGGCACAGAGAAGTTAAGTGACTTGCCCACAATCACACAGCTGACAACTGGCAGAGCCGGGACTCGAACCCATGACCTCTGACTCCCAAGCCCGGGCTCTTTCCACGGAGCCACGCTGCTTCCCATAGCTTTCCCATAGCTTTAGTCCGCAAGGCTCCCAGAATTTCCCAGTCCTGTGCCTACAGTCTTAATCCGGCCCGGCCTACCACAGGTATACAAATAATAATAATAATGTTGGTATTTGTTAAGCACTTACTATGTGCAGAGCACTGTTTTAAGCGCTGGGGTAGATACAGGGGAATGAGGTTGTCCCACGTGAGGCTCACAGTCTTCATCCCCATTTCACAGATGAGGGAACTGAGGCACAGAGAAGTGAAGTGACTTGCCCACAGTCATACAGCTGACAAGGGGCAGAGTCGGGATCCAGGAAGACACCACCTATGCCGACTAAGACAACCTATACTGGGGATGCCTGCTGGCCTCTGGAACACGATCATGAACAGCAGTGTGGCTCAGTGGAAAGAGCACGGGCTTTGGAGTCAGAGGTCATGGGTTTGAATCCCGGCTCTGCCACTTGTCAGCTGTGTGACTGTGGGCAAGTCACTTCACTTCTCTGGGCCCCAGTTACCTCATCTGTAAAATGGGGATGAAGACTGTGAGCCCCACGTGGGACAACCTGATTCCCCTGTGTCTATTCCAGCGCTTAGAACAGTGCTCTGCACATAGTAAGTGCTTAACAAATACCAACATTATTTAACCAGTCCCGGACCAGTAAGAGAGGATATGGGCCACTGCAGCATGACTTGGCCCAACCCAACCCGTCCTCCTTTTTCTCTCCCCGCTGCCTCCCATCCCTTCCGTTTTCAGCTACCTAATTTTGGTCCTACTACAGTTTGCTGGAAATCACGTCTCACACTTCAAACTTGCCCCTCCTTCACCCCTCCTATTCCATCCCCATGCTCCTAGCCACTTTCCAGCCTTACCGAAACAGCCCTGTGCCAGGGTGGCTTAGTGGATAAAGCCCAGGCCTGTGAGTCAGAAGGTCCTGAGTTCTAATCCTGGCTCTGCCAATCTTGGGCAAGTCCCTTCACTTCTCTGTGTCTCAGTTCCCTCATCTGTCAAACGGGGATTAAGACCGTGAACCCCGTGGGGTACAGGGATTGTGTCCAACCCGGTTACCTTGTATCTACCTCAGGGCTTAGAGCAGTTCAGCACACATAGTAAGCACTTACCAAGTACCATAATTATTATTATTCTAATCAGTCTTGTTTTGTGGGTTTTTTTAAAATTTCTATTTTATTTTTAACCACGGTGATGAATTAGGATCAGGTTCTTTTTTGCCGTACACGTATTAAGTACAGCACTCGCTTAGCTGCTTCGACAGACCCTATCTTTGGTAGGCTGGGCCTTTGAAACTACAGGGGCCGAGGCGAAGCGGAAACATGCCAATCGACCTGAAGCGGTCGACGGGTTCAGAGTCGCTTTAGTAAGTGGCATCTGTTGAGATGGAGGAGAGGGAGCTGAAATTAGCTGAAACTAATTCTCTTCCCCTCTTCAAAACCCTACTTAGAGCTCACCTCCTCCAAGAGGCTTTCCCAGACTGAGCTCCCTCTTTTCCCTCTGCTCCCTCTGCTCCCCCTCTACCCTCCCCTTCACCTCCCCTCAGCTAAGCCCTCTTTTCCCCCCTTTCCCTCTGCTCCTCCCCCTCCCCCTCCCCTCAGCACTGTGCTCGACCGCTCAATTATATATATTCTCATTACCCTATTTATTTTGTTAATGAGATGTACATCACCTTGATTCCATTTATTGCTATTGTTTTAATGAGATGTTCATCCCCTTGATTCTATTTATTGCTATTGTTCTTGTCTGTCTGTCTCCCCCAGTTAGACTGTAAGCCCGTCAATGGGCAGGGACTGTATCTGTGGCTGATTTATACATTCCAAGCCCTTAGTACAGTCTCTGCACATAGTAAGCGCTCAACAAATACTAATGAATGAAATTTTCCAAGAGCAGAAGGCACAGACCTGATGCCGGGCCGCAGTATCGCATTGCCGACAATGAAGTGCAGTTTTTCCAGGTTGGACATGGGTCTGTCAGAGATGGAGCTGTCCGTTTCAAAAATCTCCTCCCCGCTGCTCAGCCGGTTTGCCACCTGAAACCCAGAGAGAGGTCATCAATCAGTCATATTTACGAAACACTTCCTGTGGGCAGAGCACTGTACTAAGCAGTTGGTAGAGTACAATATAACACAGTTGGTGGACAAGTTCCCTGCCCACAACATGCTTACAGTCTAGAAGACACGTAGAAGATTTCTCTTGAGATTCTCTTCTCTGGAAACCACTGCTGCCTCCCAAAGAAGCTTAGGAATGGAGTCCATCACTACATAATAATAGTGATGGCGTTTAAGCGCTTACTATGTGCCAAGCACTGTTCAGTGAGACAGTTACGTTTGTTCCTATTATCGCCGCAATCCCTTCTTCGCTCAACGCCTATGAGGTCTTTCCCTGGCACAGTACTGTTGGGTTAGACGAACTTCTCTAAGAGCTTATAATTAGTGGGAAGCTGCACACACACACTTAGCATATTTTAGATAAACTATTCAGAGTGAAGGTCGAGATGCCCTGGAGATACGGATTTCAGTAAGAAATTTTTAGGTAATCAGCGAAGGCCATCTGGAGGAGATGGTGGATTTTTTTATGGTATTTGTTAAGCCTTTAGGGATGCAGCAAAATGATGAAGGAAACACAAGAAAGCGAAGCCCGTTAGGTAAAATTTTGGATAGGAAGTTGGATTCTAATCCTTTGACCTTGCTTTACTCTTTATCTTGGGCAAGGTACTTAAGTGCTCTGTACCTCAATTTCCTCATCAGTAAAAATGTGGCCTACTGAAAGGAGCAGGGGGCTGGGAGGCAGAGGACCTGGGTTCTAATCCCTACTCCGCCACTTGCCTGCTGCCTGACCTTGAGCAAGCCACAGTTTCCTCACCTGTAAATTGGGGATTAAATAAGTGTTCTTTCTCCTACTTATACTGTAAGGTTGATGAGGGACAGGAGCTCTGTCCAACCTGATTATGCTCTATCTACTCCAGCATGTAGTTCAGTCCTTGACACATAGTAAGTCCTTAACAAATTCCACTATCACTATTAATAAAGTAGAAAAAGAAATACCTCTTTCTCCCTATCTCACTACAATGCTGCAAGGTGATAATTGATATTAATAATGATGCTCTAGGAATGCAAGTCAACACTTTCCTGGAAGTTGGAAGTGAGGGGGGAAGAAACTCAAGGTAAAAATTATTGTAGGTGAGGAAAAGAAAACCTGCAATCTAGAATGTTTGGTTGATTAACTCATCTTGAAATGATCATGGATACCCATTGCCCCTTCAGAGGCAGTGTTCCTAGCAACCAGGCATTTCTGATGGACTTTATTTTTCAGGACATTTTTTGACATCTGTCACCCAAATCACTGCCAAATTTACAAACAGGTTCCTCCTACGGAAGTCATGGGAGAAACAGTGTGGCCTAGTCGAGAGAGCCCGGGCCCGGGACTCAAAGGACCTGCATTCGAATCCTGTGAGTCCTATGTGGAAGAGGGACTGTGTCCAACCAGATTAGCTTGTACTTACCCCAGTGTTTAATACAGTGCCCGGCCCATAGTAAGAACTCAATAAATACCATAAAAAAGGCATCAGCCGCTCTCCCTTTGTAATGTAATCTCTAAACTCACCCACACTCCATTAACGTTTCTACTTTAAAACTGCTCCTCCCAAAGATTAGAAATTTCTCTCGGGTGGACGTGTGTCATGGACACATCTCTCCCAGAACACCCTAACTCCATCTGCAATCCTTCCAGAAGAGAGAGTTGGGTTGACCTAGGGATGCCTCAGGACATTTGGAGAGAGCGAAGGAAGGATCGGCGGGGGACAACTTTTCATGGGAAAGCTTCAGAGGGAATGAAGAGATATTCGAGTTCAATGGATTTGTTAAATGGTATTTGTTAAGGGCTTACTATGTGCCAGGCACTATACTAAGCACTGAGGTAGATAAAACACAAGCAGGTTGCACACAGTCCATGTCTCAAATGGGGCTCACGGTCTTAATATTCATTTTACATATGAGATAACAGACACAGAGAAGTTAAGTGGCTTGTCCAAGGTCACACAACAGATAGGTGGTGGACTCGGGATTAGAACCCAGGTCCTTCTGACCCCCAGGCCTGTGCTGTGTCCACTAGGCCACACTGCTTCTAATGAAGATTAGCCCCAGTGGTGTCAGAGATAAAGGAGAGAAAGAGTTGGAGTGGGGTTGAAGATAAGGTGGGAGGTGACTATCAGAATTGTTTGGGAAATTTTGTGTGCCAGGACAAGCAGAAGGAATCAGTGTTATGGGCTGAGAAGCAGTGTGGCCTGGTGGAAGAAGCTGGATTCTAATCCTGGCTCCATCTCTTGCCCCCTGTGTGACCACTGTGTGACCTTGGGCAAGTCACATCACTTCTCTGGTCTTCAGTTTCTTCATCTGCAAAAATGGGGATTCAATACCTATTTTCTCTTGCACTTAGACTGGGATCCCCATGCGGTACAGGGACCGGGTCCAGCCTAATTTTTGGGTATCTACTTCCATGCCGAGTAAAGTATTTGACACATAATAATCGTTTATCAATGCCACAGTTATTTTAATTGCGGAAAGAGCACAGACTTGGGAGCCAAAGGACCTGGGTTCTTTTCCCAGCTCTGCTATTCCCCTGTTGTTGTGATCTTGGGCAAGCCATTTAACTTCTCCGTAGCTCAGCTTCCTCATCTGTAAAATGGGGATTAAACAGCTGTTTTCCCTCCTACTTAGACTGTGAGTCCAACGAGGGATAGGGATAATGTCCAATCATGAGCACTCAATAAATATAAACACTCAAATACCACCATAATTGCTATAAAGAAAGGTAAGAGGCCAAAATTCCAATTTAGCATCAATAGACTGAACTGTTTCCATGCCAAGGCGCAGTGAAAGAAAGGTAGTGGGGCCAAGAGAAGTACTAAATTCTTACTTGTTCCGTCAACTTGGATGATCGCTTCAGCTTCATGGAGGAAATCTCTTTAATGCTTTTATCTCTCTGATGAGTATTCTAGGATGTAAAGGATAAGAATTACATACCCAAATTAGGGGAGGCTGATGCATGATGATACAGTGAATCAATCAATAGTATTTACTGAGCACTTACTAGGAGCAGAGCACTATAAAAGTGCTTGGGATTATACAACAGAGTTGGGAGACAGGCTCAAGGCTCCCCAGCGAGCTTAGAGGATGAGTGAAAATAAAATGTCTGTCTATGTGAAAGAAACCAAGGAGGCTGATCCCAGAGCAGTGGCTCCTTGAGGACCTCTCACCAGCTCTAATGGAAAACACATGCCTGTTCTCTCTTGTTCAGATTGATTTAGTGCTATACCAACGCCCCTGATCCCCTCAAGGGTTAGAAAAAATGTTCCCTTGCTGACTCTTCAGCTCCTCATTGATCTCTTTGGCACGGAACCTCATAGAATCCCTGATCTTAAGGCCTGGACCTTAAGTTAGTCACTTATCCGAGAACAAAGGGGTCATGCTGTTGATAAATCATTCATTCAGTCGTATTTATTGAGTGCTTACTATGTGCAGAGCACTGTACTAAGTGCTTGGAATGTACAATTCGGCAACAGACAGAGACAATCCCTGCCCAACAGTGGGCTCACAGTCTAAATGGGGGAGACAGATAACAAAACCAAACAGAACAGAACTAGTAGTCTGGCATAAATATCAGCAAGTTAAATAGAATCATAGATACATATACATCCTTAACAAAATAAATAGAGTAATAAATAATATATACAAATATGCACAGTGCTGTGAGGAGGGGAAGGGGGAAGAGCAGAAGGTGGGAGAAGGGGGAATGGGGAGGAGAGGAGGAGCAGAGGGAAAGGGGGGGTTCAGTCTGGGAAGGCCTCCTGGAGGAGGTGAGCTCTCAGTAGGGTTTTGAAGAGGGGAAGAGAGTTAGTTTGGCAGATGCGAGAAGGGAGGACATTCCAGGACAGTGGTAGGATGTGGGCCGGAGGTTGATGGACAGGTGCAAACTGGGTCCGGGGGGAGGTGAGCGGCAGAGGAGCGGAGTGTAAGGGGTGGGCTATAGAAGGAGAGAAGGGAGGTGAGGTAGAAGGGGGAAAGGTGATGGAGTGCTTTGAAGCCAAGAGTGAGGAGTTTTTGTTTTGTGCAAAGGTTGACAGACAACCACTGGAGGTTTTTGAGGAGGGGAGTGACATGCCCAGAGCGTTTCTACAGGAAGATGAGCCGGGCAGCGGAATGAAGATTGGACTGGAGTGGGGAGAGGCAGGAGGAAGGGAGATCCTAGAGGAGGCTGACACAATAATCCAGTTGGGATATTATGAGAGCTTGTACCAGCACAATAGCCGTTTGGATGGAGAGAAAAGAGCGGATGTGGGTGATATTGCGAAGGTGAGACCGGCAGGTGTTGGTGAGGGATTGGATGTGTGGGGTGAATGAGAGAGCAGAGTCAAGGATGACACCAAGGTTGCGGGCCTGTGAGACGAGAAGGATGGTTGTGCTGTCCACAGTGACAGGGAAGTCAGGGAGAGGACAGGGATTGGGAGGGAAGATAAGGAGATCCCCTATTAAAGAATGCCCACTGGGAATCAGAGGTCATGGGTTCTAAACCCGAATCCGTCACTTGTCAGCTGTGTAACTTTGGGCAAGTTATTTAACTTCTCTGGGCCTGAGTTACCTCATCTGTAAAATGGGGATTAAGTCTCTGAGCCCCACGTGGGACAACCTGATTACCTTGTATTAACCCCCTTACCCCCAACCCAGTGCTTAGAACAGTGCTTGGCCCATAGTAAGTGTTTAACAAATGCCATCATACTTCTTCTTCTTCTTCTTTTTATTATTATTATAGTATGTGTTGCTTTGACTGATGCCACAAAAATGCCTCAACCATTTATTCTGCCACTGCATCCTGTTCTCCTCAGGGAGATGCATGTCCTCAGAGAAATGTTCCTGAACTCCCTAATAGTGTCCTATTCATTCACTCAGTCATTTATCGAGTACTTACAGTGTGCAGAGCACTGTACTAAAGGCTTGGGAGAGTGCAATATAACGACAGATGGACGTATTCACTACCCACGAATTTACAGTCTGGGGGGAGACATATATTAATATAATAAATACAGATAATAATGATAATAATAATTATGGCATTTGTTAACACTTACCATGTGCTAGGCACTGTACTAAGCACTGGGGTGGATACAGGCAAAGCGGGTGGGACACAGTCCCTGTCCCACGTGGGTGTCACAGTCGCAATCCCCACTGTACAGATGAGGGAATGGAGATCCAGAGAAATTAAGCGACTTGTCCAAGGCCACACGGCAGACAAGTGGCGGGATTAGAACTCATGACCTTCTGACTCCCAGGCCTATGCCCTATCCACTATACCATGCTCCTTCCCTTCTGAGATTTTGGGTCAGGGCTAATGGTCCCTTAGGCACCATTACCTGGCCAAGGAGATTCGCTGTCATTCTGCTACAGGGATAGCAAAAGCCAGGAATTGGGGACAGTAAACTCAGGGCAGGACTTCAGGAAAATCAACTGAGCGGAGATTCCTCTCCGACTGGCAGGCCATTCCATGCCTCGGATCAGTCCAGGTCCCTGCCATGATCCTCCTCAGGGTCACTTACTCGGCCTCCGCAAAGGGAAGGCCTCTCATTTCCCGCCCATCTCAGATCAACGTACCTGATCTAGGCTCCTGCCACTCACAAACCGGGCGTTGCTCTTCTTGCCTAGGGTGTCACAGATCTGTGTCATCACCGAACTTCCCTTGAGGGAATTGTTTTTAGCGTAGAGCAGTGGCTCTGGAAATTCTCCCATGAATCGCAGGATGACGTTCCACACGGCTAGAGAGGCCTAGGAAAACAAAAACCAAGGTACTCGTCTCAAGAACGGAGACTTTCTGCTCGAGGTTATGCACTCAGAGCCTTCCTCCTTCTTGGGAAGAGTGCACGTGTGTGCACACGCACGCATACATATGGCCTCACACATACACAAACACACATTCCACGCCCGTTTTCAGAGAATTAGCTCCCCAAATCCTCCTCCAGCTTAGTCCAAATTTCTCATCCCCAGATGCAAACAGCAATAGAGATGCTTCACTTTCTTCATCTGTAAAACGAGGAGTAATGTCTGTTCTCCCTCCTCCCTCCCGCTTAGACTGTAAACCCAACGAGGGACAGGGGCTCTGTTTGGCCTGATTATCTTGTTTCTACCTCAATGCTTAGGACAGTGCTTGGCACATAGTGTTTAAGTACAATTATTCTTACTACTGTTGAGTTAGGCTTTAGAGTAATAAGAGGTTTTAGAGAAGCAGCGTGGCCTAGTGGAAGAAGTATGGCCCTGGGAGTTAGAGGATCTGAGTATTAGCCCCAGCTCTGTCCATTGCCCGCTGTGTGACCTTGGGCAAGTTACTTAACTTTTCTGAACCCTCAGTTTCTTCATCTGTAAAATGTAGCTTGACTCCCTGTTCTCCCTCCTACTTAGAGTGGGGCAGGGACGGTATCTGACGGTATTAGAGAAGCAGCGTGGCTCAGTGGAAAGAGCACGGGTTTGGAAGCCAGAGGTCATGGGGTCGAATCCCAGCTCTGCCACTTGTCAGCTGTGTGACTGTGGGCAAGTCACTTCACTTCTCTGTGCCTCAGTTCCCTCATCTGTAAAATGGGGTTTAAGATTGTGAGCCTCACGTGGGACAACCTGATTACCCTGTATCTACCCCCGCGCTTAGAACAGTGCTCTGCACACAGTAAGCGCTTAACAAATACCAACATTATTATCATCTGACCTGACTAATTTGTACCTACCCCAGTGATTAGAACAATGATGGGCATAGAGTAAGCTCTTAAACACAGTGATGATGATGATGACAATAATAAACTTCATCATCCTAAAAAACCATCTTCTTCCCTCAACTTCTTCTCCATCTCCCACCAGACACTGGAAAGAAAAGTTCCTCCCTTCACCTTCACCGTGTTTCTAAATCTGCAGCCGTCTCAGCTGACCTCACCTAAAGAAACAAGGAGGCAGAGGGAAAAGCAAGCTTAGCAGCCAAGCCACCAGGTGACAATCTACGGGAAGTTCAAAGAGACTACCTACTAAATACTGGGGATAACATTTAGCTTTTTCGTTCATTTTATCATTTCTAAAACATCCACATTCTCTGTGCTTGGGTGGAGGCCAAAAGGCTGGACTACTGGCTCCCACTCTTAGGATTCAAAAATCAATCAAGGGTATTCATTGAGTGCTTACTGTGTGCAGAGCACTCGGGAGAGTATGACACGATAGAGTTGGTAGACACAAACTTTCCCCACAAGGTCTCTCAAGACCATAATGCTGGTCCTTCCACTCGATCCTCGGAGTGGGAATGTGATTGAGGGGAGGCAACTAGACCGCAAACTCTTTGTGGGCAGGAAATGTGTTTGTTTGTTGTTGCATTGTACTCTCCCAAGCACTTAGTACAGTGCTCTGCACACAGTAAGTGCTCAATAAATACAAGTGAATGAACTACCAGGATTGTGCCTCTTTATAGTGAGTCGCTTTATAAAGGCGAGGACATGGAAGTTGCAGGGTTCTGACAGAGACAAAGAGGAAGAAAAGAAAAGACAGAGAAGGGAGGAAAAATGGGATACTTATTAAACATCTCCAGGACTGAAGTGAAAAATTCCAGGCAGGAAATGTGAAGAATTTGCTTACTCCTGGACTTCATCCCCACCTCTCCAGATGACCCCACTCCACGGTTCATCCTGTCCCAAAGGTCTGTTCAAAACCCCAAGACAGTGAAATGCAGAGTCGTTTTAGAGGAAAAGCAAGTGGAAAGCCGATACCAAGATCTCGCTGTCATCTTCATGGTAGAGCAGTGGGTATCGGAGACTTCGGCGGATATGTGTGTGGGTGGCGGACTTCTGAAAGTAGGTGGCAGCAAATTTGGGAAAAGTGAACTCGGCCAAATCATCAACTTCCTCGTTAAGGTCCACTGACATGGGAATCGTATCCAGGTCCACCTCGTCCAGCTTCTGTGGCGGGGTTTCCAGATCCTGTGAGGGAACAGAGTATTGTAGTCAGTCAACTTTCAGGGAAGCCTCCACTGTGTGTGAAGCAAGGGATCGGGCAACTGAATTCTCTTCCCTTTTAAATCCAGAATTCTCTCCTCCTTTGCCTTTTCTGTCAGAGAAACCACGGACATCAAACTCGGTCACCAGTTATCAGTCAAGTAACTGGTCTCACCCTCCCTGGGCAATATTGTTCAGACCAGTCTGCACCGCGCCCCGGCGGGATGCCGTGGCTGACAATCACATCACGTGACTCAGCCATGGCTCTCTGTTACGAGATAGGTTCTCTGATTCATCTCAATCTTCACAGTCCTCTCCTGCATCAATCCCAAATGAGAATTGAGATGGAGCTGCCTCAGGACTGTGTATGCCTTTATATGGAAATAATGCCATACCTTTCTTTTAAAGCATACAAAGTCCACTACGTGCATATACATATATATGCACACACACGTATGCTCACATACACTCAAACACACACACACACACACACAATATTAATTAGAGAAGCAGCGTGGCTTAGTGGAAAGAGCCTGGGCTTGGGAGTCAGAGGTCATGGGTTCTAATCCCGGCTCCACCACTTGTCAGTTGTGTGACTTTGGGCAGGTCACTTAACATCTCTGTGCCTCAGTTACCTCATCTGTAAAATGGGGATTAACTGTGAGCCTCACGTGGAACAACCTGATTACTCTGTATCTACCCCAGTGCTTAGAACAATGCTCTGCACATAGTAAGCGCTTAACAAATACCAACATTATTATATTAATCCTGAGGCAAAACCACTAACTATTCCTGGGAGGTAGGTTTGGAACAAGTAGTGAGCCCCTTCTATAGATGAGAAGGCACAGAGATAAACAGTGTTTCAGAGCGAGTCCATGACCCAGGTGGGTATAGAGCTGAAGCCCAAGTTTGCTAGTGCTCAGCTCAGAGTTTTGTCTACCGGCCGGACCATGTTGTTGAGCCTTTTCATACCATCTTTTCCTTGTGAACATCCGAAACCTCAGACCCTTCTTTTTATGAATCTAATTCCCCTCTTCAAAGCCCTACTTAGAGCTCACCTCCTCCAAGAGGCCTTCCTAGATGGAGTTTCCCCTTTTCCCTCTGCTCCCTCTGCTGCCCCTCTACCCCCCTTCACCTCCCCTCAGCTAAGCCCCCCTTTCCTCCCCTTTCCCTCTGCTCCCCCCCCTCCCCTCAGCACTGTGCTCATCCGCTTATTTGTATATATTTTTATTACCCTATTTATTTTGTTAATGAGATGTACATCACCTTGATTCTACCTTTTGCTATTGTTTTAATGAGACATACATCCCCTTGATTCTATTTATTGCTACTGTTTTTGTCTGTCTCCCCCGATTAGACTATAAGCCTGTCATTGGGCAGGGACTGTCTCTATCTGTTGCCGATTTATACATTCCAAGCTCTTAGTACAGTGCTCTGCACATAGTAAGTGCTCAATAAATACTACTATTCAATGAATGAATGAATGAATCTCTGGAGGTTCCTCAAGGCTCGATTCTGGGTCCCCTTCTATTGTCCACTTACCTCCACTCCCTTGTGGAGCTCATCCACTCCTACATCTTCAACTATCATCTCCACGCAGTTGATTTTCAAATCTACAGCTCGAACCCCGTAGCTCCCCTTCTCTACAATCTCACATTTCCTCCTGCTTTCAGGCATCTCTACCTATCCAAACTGCTATCATACTGGTCCAAGGATTTGTCATTTCTGTTTTCAACTACTGCATTAGTCTCCTCACTTACCTCCCTACCTGCAGCTTTTCCCCTCTCCAGTCCATACTTCATACTGCTGCCTGGATCATTTTTCGAAAATAAAGTCATTCTGTGCACCTCTCCCCAATCCCCCAAATCCTCCAAACTTTACCCATCCATCCCTGCATTAAGCAGAAACTTCTGCTCATCAGCTTTAAGGCAGTCAGTCCATGGCATCTGGGAAAGTCAAAGAGACTTCTGTATTTTCAACCAGAGTTAGAGTAACCAGTGCATAGCGATCAGTTGCCCATGGTGGAAGATGGTGTGAAATGATTCCAGGGGGTTGAAGACATTTTTTGGACTATTATGGTTGGTCCAGGAGCGAGAAGCCTGCTGTTTTAAGGTAGCCATGGGATGGCTTTCTCACTGCTCTTCCATCCACTCTCCCAAAATTTGGATGCTCAAAGAGTGACCTCAGGTGATAACGGGTTAGTTGAAATTACCTCAAATCCCTTAGGTGCCTCTCCTTCTTGGCCTCCTATCATTTTGGGTAGAAATCCAAACACCTTTTCAACCATCTCAGTATCGCTGATGGTGTCGTAGATGGATCTTCGCTTGTTGGAGCGGGGGTCTTGTTTCTTCCGATCTCCCACTTCTTTCTCCAGAATGCCCAAACTCTTTTCCACAAGTAAGAGACAGTCATTAAACACAGGTGAGTATACAGTTGCCCCTCACACCCCACACATCATACTCCTGGGATTAAGCTCCAATAAAGATGTCACTAAGGACACATCCAGGGTACCTGAGCTGGGTTAGGTTTATTCAGTTAAGAAATCATTGGTTTTTGCGGTCACATCTCCTCCAAGAGGCCTTCCCCAACTTTTCTCGACTCCCTTTCCCTTCTACGTTGTTTATGCACTTGGGTCTGTACCCTTTGGTAGAGATTTAAAGGGGAAGACAGACATTAATATAAATAAATCAATTGTCGATGTGTACATAAATGCTGTGTGGTTGGGGGTGGGGTGAATACAGCGTGGCTAAGTAGATGGAACACAGGCTTGGGAGTCAGAAGGACCTGGGTTCTAATCCAGGTTCCACCACGAGTCTGCTGTGTGACCTTGGGCAAGTCACTTCACTTCTCTGTGCCTCAGTGATCTCATCTGTAAAATGGGGATTAAGAGTATGAGCCCCATGTGGGACTGTGTCCAACCTGATTAACTTATGTATCTACCGTTCAGACTGTGAGCCCGTCACTGGGCAGGGATTGTCTCTATCTGTTGCCAAATTGTACATTCCAAGCGCTTAGTACAGTGTTCTGCACATAGCGCTCAATAAATACAAATGAATAGATCTACCCCAGCACGTAGAAGAGCGCTTGGCACATAGAAGCATTTAACAAGTACCATAATTATTATACCCAAAGGGTATAGATCCAAGTGCACAGCGTGGCTCAGTGAAAAGAGCACGGGCTTTGGAGTCAGAGGTCATGGGTTCGAATCCCAGCTCGGCCACTTGTCAGCTGTGTGACTTTGGGCAAGTCACTTAACTTCTCGGTGCCTCAGTTCCCTCATCTGTAAAATGGGGATTAAGACTGTGAGCCCCATGTGGGACAACCTCATTCCCCCTTGTCTACCCAGCGCTTAGAACAGTGCTTGGCACATAGTAAGCGCTTAACAAATACCAACAAATACCAACATTAAGTGCACGGACAGTGCAGAAGGGAGAGGGAACCTAGACTGTAAGCTCAGTGTGGGCAGGGGAGATGTCTACCATCTCTATCAGATTCTCCCAAACACTTACTAAAGTGCTATGTACATCAATCAATTGTACTCGTTGAGTGCTTACTGTGTGCAGAGCACTGATCTAAGTGCTCGGGAGAGGGCAGTACGGCAGAGTTGGTAGACATGTTGAGAAGCAGCGTGGCTCAGTGGAAAGAGCCCGGGCTTGGGAGTCAGAGGTCATGGGTTTGAATCCGCTTGTCGGCTGGGTGACTGTGGGCAAGTCACTTCACTTCTCTGTGTCTCAGTTACCTCATCTGGAAAATGGGGATGAAGACTGTGAGCCTCACGTGGGACAACCTGATGACCTTGTATCTCCCCCAGCACTTAGAACAGGGCTCTGCACATAGTAAGCGCTTAAAAAATACCAACATTATTATTACGTTTTCTCCCCACAGCAAGTTTCCAGTTTAGAGGACGCACTCAATAAATACCACTGATTAAGTGAATTCACAGGAAAAAGCCTTGATCCAATTCAATTAATGTTTTCTGACCACCCAGGTGCTATCTGGTATCTAGACTTTTAACTTTCTGGCTTCCCCAGCTTTTCAGTCACCTGGAACAAAGCAAAGGTGCTGAGGCTTTGAATGCAGAAATGGCCAGGGTAACCACTGTAGCTGGACATTAATAATAATAATGTTGGCATTTGTTAAGTGCTTATTATGTGCCAAGCACTGTTCTAAACGCTGGAGGGGTACAAGGTAAACAGGTTGTCCCACGTGGGGCTCACAGTCTTAATCCCAATTTTGCAGATGAGGGAACTGAGGCCCAGAGAAGTGAAGTGACTTGTCCAAGGTCACACAGCTGATAAGTGGCAGGGGTGGGATTAGAACCCATGACCTCTGACTCCCAAGCCTGTGCTCCAGTTTAGGAGCATGAGACAGTGATGTTATATCTAAGAAAAAATGCAGTGGTAATACAATCAGCATGGCCCAGTGGAAAGAGCCCGGGCTTGGGAGTCAGAGGTCATGGGTTTGATTCCCGGCTCTGCCGCTTGTCAGCTGTGTGACTGTGGGCAAGTCACTTTACTTCTCTGTGCCTCAATTACCTCATCTGTAAAACGGGGATGAAGACTGTGAGCCTCACATGGGACAACCCGATTACCCTGTATCTCCCCCAGCGCTTAGAACAGTGCTCTGCACATAGTAAATGCTTAACAAATACCAACGTTATTATTATTACAATGCTTATTGCCAGCAAAATAATTAGAAGAAATACTTGATTACAGCTGATGACATCCCAGCAACCTAAATCCGGAAAACAAGGGTGGCGTTGGTAGAAGACCCCACCAGCGCCTATTCTACATAGGGGAGAAAAATACTTTTTAAATAGAGCTCTCAATTATACAGTTTGTGGACTCTTTGTTTCTTCTCTCTTCTCGTTCTAATAATAATGATAGTACTTGTTAAGCGCTTACTATGTGCCATGCAAGATATATGCAAGATAATCAGGTCCCACATGGTGCTCACAGTCTAAGTAGGTGGGAGCACAGGCCCTGAATCCCCATTTCACAGATGAGGGAACTGAGGCCCAAAGCCGTTCAGTGACTTGCCCAAGGTCACACAGCAGGTTCGTGTTGAAAGTGGAATTAGAACCCAGGTCCTTTGGCTCCCAGGCCTGTGCTCTTTCCACTAGGCCACATTCTGCCTCTCTTTTTGTTACCTAACTTTTGTCCATTCCTTTGCTTGAAAACACTTTCACTAGAAGGTGGACAACAAGGTTGGGAGTGACAGAAACAGTCCATATTACTGATTGATAACAACTTTGTTAAAATCTGCCGGGGGAAGAGATGGCTTTAAAAAGAAAAAACAAGAATCTGATGGATCATCTATAGATTTTAATTATCCACGCCCTTCCTTCTCCCCTTGACCACGTGTCACCGATATTTAACTGTAATCTCACTGTGGCAGGGAACGTGTCTACCAACTCGGTTGTATTGAACTCTCCCACGTGCTCAGTACAGTGCTCTGCACACAGTAAGTGCACAAAAAATAAGAGTGATCGATTGACTGTAGCTGGACTTGAGTAGTAATAGAGGAATGGCAAACTATTTCAACTAAATGCCTTTAGGGCATTTGATCTCCAAACAGAAATCAAACGTTGGCTACCTCACGTGCTGAAAACCTTCATTAGGAAGAAGGTTTTGATTAGAGTTAGGACTAGGAAGAGGGTTAGAAATCGAGGCTAAAGCAGAGCTTTTATCAGGGGGTTGTAAACCGCAGTAAAAGGAGGAAAACATTTTCATCCCAAACATTTCTGGGAGGTGGTGTCCTAGTAACACGGATAAGCATAAAATGATTTGATTATATGCCGAGCATTTGACATAAAGTGCTTAATACCAGGATTATTATCATGGGACTTTGTTTTCAAGAAATCCTGACGGTGGTGACAGTAACACAGCCTTAATAATAATAATAATGTTGGTATTTGTTAAGCGCTTACTACGTGCAGAGCACTGTTCTAAGCGCTGGGGTAGACACGGGAATCAGGTTGTCCCACGTGGGGCTCACAGTCTTCATCCCCATTTTACAGATGAGGGAACTGAGGCACCGAGAAGTTAAGTGACTTGCTCACAGTCACACAGCTGACAAGTGGCAGAGCTGGGATTCGAACTCATGACCTCTGACTCCAAAGCCCGTGCTCTTTCCACTGAGCCACGCTCACCTGTCAAAGACCTGAATTTTCCCAGCAGCAGGGAATCTCAGAGCAGAGGTACAGCACTTCTCAAAACCACAGAGAAGCAACATATCCTAGTGAAAAGAGCAGGGCCTTGGGAGTCAGGGGACCTGGGTTCTATTCCCGGCTGCGCCACTCATCTGCTGTGTGGCCCTGGGCAAGTCACTACTTCTCTGTGCCTTAGTAACCTCATCTGTAAAGTGGGAATTAAGACTGTGAGCTCTATGTGGGAGAGGGACTGTGTCCAACCTCATTATCTTATATCTACCCCAGTGTTTAATATTGTGCCTAACACATAGTAAGCGCTGAACAATCAGCATTAAAAAAAAAAAAAGCACAGGGCTGAGATTTAATGACCTAGGTGAATCTCCCTCACATCAGCCCTGAGCTGCAGTTAGAATCAGAGCTAGACTGAGGTGCAGGTTAAGAATGAGAATCAACGGTCGACGAGTGGCTTTTTAGAAAAATCAGACAATCGGTGATGAAGGATTGATTGATATTTAGGCATTTGAGTTTTGGTCATTTCTTCATTCAATAGTATTTATTGAGCACTTACTATGTGCAGAGCACTGTACTAAGCGCTTGGAATGTACAAATCGGTAACAGATAGAGACAGTCCCTGCCCACTGACGGGCTTACAGTCTAATCGATAATAATAATGTTGGTATTTGTTAAGCGCTTACTATGTGCAGAGCACTGTTCTAAGCGCTGGGGTAGATACAGGGTCATCAGGTTGTCCCTTGTGAGGCTCACAGTCTTCATCCCCATTTTACAGATGAGGGAACTGAGGCACAGAGAAGTGAAGTGACAGTCACACAGCTGACAAGTGGCAGAGGCAGGATTCGAACCCATCACCTGTGACTCCCAAGCCTGTGCTCTTTCCACTGAGCCACGCTACTTCTCTCACTAAAGAAGGGGGAGCAGGTGAGACTCTGCATGCTTTCTCAGGGCTTCCCACACCTTTTCCACACTACTAATAATAACAGCACTTGCTAAGTGCTTACTATGTGCCAAGCATTCCCCAAACCCACTGCTTAGTAATCAGGTTGGGCACAGTCGCTATCCCACATGGGGCTCACCGTCAAAGAGGAAAAGAGAACCGGTATTAAATCCCCATCATACAGAAGAGGCACAGAGAAGTGAAGCGACTTGCCCAAGGCACACGGGATCCGGGATTAGAACCCAGGTCTTCTGACCCCAGAGGGCTCGAGTGGCTATTTCAGGTGGCTCGGTGGATCTCTCCAACTAGCGTGCCGCCGCTAGATCACTCTCCTGCTGACCCTTGACCCAAAGCCCTCCATCATCATCTCCCCCTCTCTGCTGCTGCTTTGACCAACGTCGTCGTTTCATCTGGGCCCTTGTATCTACTTACCTCTCTCTTCTTCCGCTGAAAATTCCGCCGAGCGTACATGCCCCTTGTGTGGGCTTGGAGCACACAGGCGGCTTTCCTCTCCCGTGCAATCTTCTGGCGCGTCAGGTAGCCCCGGCAGAGGGCTTGGAATCGGATGATATTGGCACGGGTGGTCTTATATCTCTGGGCTAGTTGACGGCTGTGGATAAGGGCTTGCAGGCGTTCAAAGCCCAAGAGGATCTGCCAAGGAGGAGAGATTGAGATCGACATGGAGAGAGTGGCAATAATGATAATTGTGGTATTTGATGAACGCTTACTACGCACCAGGCGCTCCACTAAGCGCTGGGGTGGACGCAAGCAAATTGAATTGGACACGGTCCCTGTCCTACCTGGGGCTCACAGTCTCCATTCCCATTTTACAGATGAGATAACTGAGGCACAGAGAAGTGAAGTGACTTGCTGCAGGTCACACACGGTGACGACGGTCAGACCCGAATCACCCAACAAGGCAGCAACTTTCACTGATCTTCATGATTTGCTGCCAGTCAGGGTGAGTAATTCCATGCCACCAGCTCCTCCCTCCTCTCCGCTCACTTCCTGATTCCAGATCCCCTCCCCAACACCCCAAACCTGCCCCCAACCCACTTGTCTCCCCCGTCCCATTGTGTTCCACTGTCCCCGCCATTCCTGGTGGCTTTTTCTTTCTTTAAAAGAAATAAAAATTGAATTAAAATTTAGCACTATCCTGCCTGCCACTTGTCCTCCCCTTCTTCCACTGCCATTCCCCTTCTCCCTCTAGGTAACAATAATAATAATAATAATAATGTTGGTATTTGTTAAGCACTTCCTATGTGCAGAGCACTGGTCTAAGCGCTGGGGTAGATACAGGGTCATCAGGTTGTCCCACGTGAGGCTCACAGTTAACCCCCATTTTACAGATGAGGTAACTAAGGCCCAGAGAAGTGAAGTGACTTGCCCACACTCACACAGCTGACAAGTGGCAGAGCCGGGAGTCGAAGCCATGACCTCAGACTCCAAAGCCCGGGCTCTTTCCACTGAGCCACGCTGCTTCCCAGTCCCTGTAACGAGCCTGGCTTTTAACAGTTTTTTTTTCTTAACAATTTAGTTTAATAATCATGGTATTGGTTAAGCGCTTACTATGTGCCAAGCATGTTCTAAGCGCTGGGGTTCCGATTACCTTGTATTCCCCTCACCCCCCGCACTTAGAACAGTGCTTAGCACATAGTAAGAAACAGCGTGGCTCAGTGGAAATAGCCCGGGTTTGGGAGTCAGAGGTCATGGGTTCAAATCCTGGCTCTGCCACTTGTCAGCTGGGTGACTGTGGGCAAGTCACTTAACTTCTCTGTGCCTCAGTTACCTCATCTGTAAAATGGGGGTTAACTGTGAGCCTCACGTGGGACAACCTGATTACCCTGTATCTACCCCAGTGCTTAGAACAGTGCTCTGCAAATAGTAAGCGCTTAACAAATACCATCATTATTATTAACAAATTCTATCGTTATTATTATTACAAGGTAAGCAGGTTGTCCCACGCGGGGCTCACAGTCCTAATCCCCATTTTACGGATGAGGTAACAGAGGCACAGAGAAGTTAAGTGGTTTGCCCAAAGTCACACAGCTGACAGGTGGCAGAGCCGGGATTAGAACCCATGGCCTGACTTCCAAGCCCGGGCTTTTTCCACTAAGCCACCCTGCATCTCTACTTCAACAGCTTTGCCATTTCCTGCTTCAGCCACAGCCAGAAGGACAATGTCGTCTCCCCCTCTAAATTGGAAGCTTCCTGAGGGTAGGGAAAATGTCTACCAACTCTATAGTATTATACTGTAAGTGCTCAATAAATCCCATTGATTGATTGATTGATTAATAGATTGACAGGGCTGGCCCGGGGTAGGATGAGGAGGAGTAAGCAGTGGCGGATTTGGTTTGTGAGGGATCACCTTACCCTTTCACCCGGGAAAGTTTGGAGGGGAGGAAGCTGCAGCAGCAGCTGTGATGTAGCTACTAAATTGAAAGGAAAAAGCTAAAAACAGAAGTGTAAAAAGTGGATGGGGGGAGTGGGGAAAAGCATGCTGGGTGCAGAGCCTGGGCAGCAGTGAAGAAAGCATGAAATTAAAAAAAAAGATTTAAGATAAAAGAACGAGAAGGCCATTATAAGGGGATCATCTCGATTTGTTGCTCTGCACACAGTAAGCGCTCAATAAATACGATGGAATGCATGAACGAGGAAGGAGGGCAGGAGGCTGCACCAGAAACCACAGAGGGAGAGATGACGAGGGTAGGAGTGTGGTGAGGAGGATGGATTTATTTATTTGCCACATCTGGAAGCTCACACATAAAATCACTTCCCCGGGAAGTGATTTCCCCTAGGCTGTCTTTGACCGGAGTTCTAAGAAGAGTTAGGGATAGAATGGACTCAAATGGAAAGACAGACCGACAACGCAATCCAGTTAACTGAAAAAAAGAATACATTTGGGATATATCAATCAGACACTGGGGTTTATTGAGGGCTCACTATGTGCAGAACACTGTACTAAATGCTTTGGGGGAGTACAATACAACAGAATTAGCAGACATAATCCCTGCCTGTAATGCATTTTCTTCCATTCCTGGAAGATCTTCCCCATTTCACCAAGTGGACATCCCTATTTCTGAGAAATCTAATAAGGAGTCTTGCATTTCTCCTTCTTTGGTATATCCAACCTCCTTCTCTTCATTCCGCTGCCCAGCTCATCATCCTGCAGCAACGCTCTGGGCATGTACTCCCCTTCTTAAAAACCTCCAGTGGTTGCCTATCAACCTCCGCACGAAACAAAAACTTCTCACTCTAGGTTTCAAGGCTCTCCATTACCTTGCCCCCTCCTACCTCACCTCCCTCTCTCTTTCTACTCCCCACCCCGCATGCTCCTCTGCCACCCACCTCCTCACCGTCCCCCGTTCTCGCCTAACCCGTTGTCAACCCCCGGGCCGCGCCCTCCCGTGGTCCTGGAATGTCCTCCCTCCTCACCTCCGCCAAACTAATTCTTTTCCCCTCTTCAAAGCCCTACTGAGAGCTCACCTCCTCCAAGAGGCCTTCCCAGACTGACCTTCCCCTTTTCCCTCTGCTCCCTCTGTTCCCCCTCTACCCCCCCCTTCACCTCCCCTCAGCTAAGCCCTCTTTTCCCCCCTTTCCCTCTGCTCCTCCCCCTCTCCCTTCCTCTCCCCTCAGCACTGTGCTTGTCCGCTCAACTGTATATATTTTCATTACCCTATTTATTTTGTTAATAAGATGTACATCACCTTGATTCTATTTATTTGCTATTGTTTTAATGAGATGTTCATCCCCTTGATTCTATTTATTGCTATTGTTTTTGTCTGTCTGTCTCCCCCGATTAGATTGTAAGCCCGTCAGAGGGCAGGGACTGTCCCTATCTGTTACCGATTTGTACATTCCAAGCGCTTAGTACAGTGCTCTGCACATAGTAAGCACTCAATAAATACTATTGAATGAATGAATGAATCAAGCACTGAGTGATCTTAGACCATTATGTAGCAACAGCAAGGACAACCATATTTCTTACCTGTTTGAAATTCCTTCTGCAGGCGTAACCCCTCCATGCTGTCTGAAGCGTCACAGCTGCCTGCTTCTGTCGCAGAAACTCCTTCCTAGCAGGAAGAAGGGCCAAGACATGGTTATTTCCTAAAGTACCTCTTCTCCAGCCATTAACTCCTGAGTGAGTTGTCTACACCTGCTGTCTCAAGTTTCTCTCCAATTCTCTCCTTGATCTCCTCCAATCCTGCTTCCATCACCTTCACTCCACAGAAACCACCCTCTCAAACATCACAAATGACCTCCTTCTTGCCAAATCCAACAGCCTCTACTCTATTCTAATCTTCCTCCTCGACTCTCAGCTGCCTTCGACACTTTCGACCACCCCCTTCTCCTGGAAACATTACCCAGCCTCGGCTTCGCTGACACTGTCCTCTCCTGGTTCTGTTCCTATCTCTCTGGCTTCTCATTCTCCATCTCTTTCGTAGGCTCCTCCTCTGCCTCCCACCCCCTAACTGTGGGGGTCCCTCAAGGTTCATTTCTGGGTCCCCTTTTATTTTTCATCTACACCCATTCCCTTGGAGAACCCATTCGCTCCCATGTCTTCAATTACCCACTCTATGCAGATGATTGCCTAATCTACCTCGCCAGCCCCGATCTCTCTCCTTCTCTGCAGTCTCTCATTTCCTCCTGCCTTCAAAACATCTCCACTTGGATGTCATCCATCACCTCAAACAACATTTCAAAAACAGAACTTCTCAACTTCCCACCGAAACCCTGTCCTTCTCATGACTTTCCCATCACCGTAGATGGCACCGCCGTCCTTCCTGTCTCAGAAGCCCGAAACCTTGTGTTATCCTTGCCTCTTTTCTCTCATTCAACCCACATATTCAATCTATCCCTGAATCCTGTCAGTTTGACCTTCACAATCATCGCTAAAATCCATCCTTTCCTCTCCATCCAAACTGCTACTCAGTTAATTCAAGCACTTTTCCTATCCCACCTTGATTGTTCTATCAACCTCCTTGATGACCTCCTTGCCTCTTGTCTCTCCCCCTCCCGTAAATACGTCACTCTGCTTCCCAGATCATCCGTCTACAAAAACATTCAGTCCATGTTTCCCTTCTCCTCAAGAACCTCCAGTGGTTGCCCATCCAATCCCTCATCAGATATTCTTTATCATTGCCTTTAAAGCACTCAATCACCTCGCGTCCTACCTCGCTTTACTATTCTCCTACTACAACCCAGCCTGCACACTTCACTCCTCTAATGCCAACCTACTCACTGTACCTCAGTCTCATCTATCTCACCACAAACCTCTCATCCACATCTTGCTTCTGGCCTGGAACACCCTCCCTCCTCAAATCCAACAATTCCTCTCCCCCTATTTCAAAGTCTTATTGAAGGCACATCTCCTCTAAGAGGCCCTCCCTGACTAAGCCCTCAAGTCCTCTTTTCCCACTCCCTTCTGCATCACTTTCACTGTATTCATCACCCCCCCCCACACACTTTTGTACATATCTGGAATTCATTTATTTATTTATGTTAGTGTCTGTCTCCCCCACCAGACTGTAAGCTTGTTGTGGACAGGGAAGGTGTCTGTTATAATGTTGTGTTGTACTCTCCCAAGTGGTTAGTACAGTGCCCTTCATATAATAAGAGCTCAATAAATATGAGTGACTGATTGATTAATCTTCAGTGGTTTTTTATCCTGGGAAGTACTTTCTTTCTGAGGCAGAATATTCAAGACACTACTCAAGAATATTTACTGAGCACTTGCTGTGTTGCAATCCCTGTCGTGGAGTTGCTTAAACTCTTCCAGACTGGGTTCTTCCCAGAAGTCAGGTGTTACTGGGTTAGTCAGATGGGCAGTTATCCAGGTGCAATTTCTGCAGGCCCCAGAGCTTTATCTCCTCCTTGGGGTCCCTCAAGAGGACTTGCAACTATGCCTGACATTTTCAGAGCTCTTACATCAGCCCTCCCCATCCTACCTGTCCTCCCAAATCTTGGAGAAGCAGCGTGGCTCAATGGAAAAAGCCCGGGCTTGGGGGTCAGAGGTCATGGGTTCGAATACCGACTCCGCCACTTGTCAGCTGTGTGACTCTGGGCAAGTCGCTTAACTTCTCTAGGCCTCAGTTACCTCCTCTGTAAAATGGGGATTGAGACTGTGAGCCCCACGTGGAACAGGGACTGCGTCCAACCCGATCTGCTTGTATCCATCCCAGCACTTAGTACAGTGCCTGGCACATAGTTAAGCGCTTAACAAATGCCATAATTATTTATTATTTATTTTACAGCCCAGCCTGCACATTTTGCTCCTCTGACACTAACCTACTCACTGTATCTCCATCTCCTCTATCTCACCACCGACCCCCATGTTCTTCCTCTGACCTGGAACTCCCTCCCCCATCGTATCCAACAGGACGGCACTCTACCCATCTTCAAAACCCTCCTAAAATTACATTTTTTTCCGAGACACCTTCCCTAACTAACCTTTCACTTCGCCACCCTATTAAATCTTCCATCCGTGTCCACTACGCACTTGGTTCGGCACCTCTTAGGCACTCTGATATTCATCCTATCCCCAGCCCCACAGCACTTATGTATTTTGTTTAATGGTATTTGTTAAGCACTTACTATGTGCCAGGCACTGAACTAAACTCTGGGATAGATACAAGGTAATCAGGTTGGACACAGTCTCACGTGGGGCTCACAGTCCTAATCCCCATTTTACAAATAACTGAGGTATAGAGAAGGGAAGTGATTTCCCTAAGGCAAAGCAGCAGACAACTGGCAGAGTCAGGATTAGAACCCAGGTTCTTCTGACTCCCAAGCCTGTGCTCTATCCATTAGGTGATTATGGTAATAATAATAATATTTCTGGTAATTGTTAAGCACTTACTGTGTGCCAGACACTGTACTGAGCATTGGAGTAGATACAAGGTTTTCAGCCCCCATGGGGCTCATAGTCTAAGCAGAAGAGAAAACAGGTACTAAATCCCCAATTTTCAGAAGAGGAAGCTGAAGCCCAGAGAGGGTAAGTGATTTCCCCAAAGTCACATAGCAGGCCAGTGGCAAAACTGGCATTTGAACCCAGGTCCTCTGACTCCTAGGCCTATGCTCCTTCCGCTGTGCCATGCTGCTTCCCTAGAATCAGTGTGACTATTTTAAACAGTCACCGAAGATAATTTTATATCTTAACAACTTGAAAAAAAAACATCGTAGCTCAGGAGACAGGAAAGAGGAAACATCCTTGATGCCACAAATGCATATTTCTGTGCATGTATTCTCTCTCTTGAATCAGCGCTTCTCTCCAGGTGTTAAGCCTTAGCTTGGTAAGATGTTGAGTTACCACATTGATCCAAGCACTTATCCTGTCCTACCTTGATTACTGCATTGGCCTCCTTGCTGACCTCCCTCCCTCTCCCCACTTCAAACTTCACTCTGCTGCCGGGATCATTCAGTCCATGTTTCCCTCAAGAACCTCCGGTGATTGCCCATCCACCTCCAAACAAAAACTCCTACCGTTGTCTTTAAAGCACTTAATCACCTTGCCTCCTCCTCCCTTACCTTCCCAATTTCCTAATAGGATCCAGCCCTCCCATTTTACTCCTCTAATGCCAACCTACTCACTGTAGCTCGACCTCATCTATCTCACCGTCGACCCCTTTCCCACATCCTGCCTCTGGCCTGGAACTCTCTTCTCTCTTCAGACCTGTTAGGCAATCACTCTCCCCACCTTCAAAGCCTTACTGAAGGCACATCCACGTGGTCTGGTTGATAGAGCATGGGCCTGGGAGGCACTTGTCTGCTGTGTGGTCTTGGGCAATTCACTTAACTGTACTGGGCCTTAGTTATCTCATCTGTAAAATGGGGATTAAGACTGTGAGCCCCATATGGGACGTGAACTGAGCCTAACCTGATTACCTTGTATCTTCCCCACCACTTACAACAGTGCCAGGCACATAGTAAGCACTTAACAAATACCAAGAAATAAAATAAAACTCCTCCAAGAGGCCTTCTCTAAGCCTCATTTCCTCTTCTCCCTTCTGTATCACCCTTGTACTTACATTTACAACTTTTATTAACTCCTCCTTCAGTCCCACAGCACTTATACACATAGCCATAATTTATTTATTTTAATGCCTGTCTCTCCCTCTAGACTGGAAGCTCTGTGTGGATAGGGAATCTGTCTACCAACACTCTTGTACTATACCAAGATCTTAGAAAAGTTCTCTATGCTCAATCAATACAGTTGATTGACTGAGAATCATCACACCAGAACAAGATTTATCCTAGGACTTGGGAAAGCAGAGAATGTGTACTGTTAGCAGGAGGACGGAGCTACAGCTCTTAGTACGGTGCCTGGCACATAGTAAGTGCTTAATACTATAATTATTATTATCTCTAGTTACCTGCACTTGTATCCTCGCAGAACTTTTTGGATAAGGATAGCCTTGCTTTCAATAATTTTGCTTCGTTGGATCTCCAGCAGAGTGTCGTGTTCACTCTACAGAATAAGAAGGGACATGGATTAGTGCTCAGAGAAAGATTTCTTCAGAGGCTGCATAGTCAATCAAGAGAGGGTTCAAGAGTGTCACTCGGACACAAACCCTACATTTTAAGCCTATCCAGTTCAGGTCTTGCCGATAAGCACTGCACCATACTTCCTGCAAGTCTGAAATTTGCAATAGAGAGGCCCAGTTTAACGAATGACCGAAATAATATATCTAATTTTTCCTTTAATGCTTGACGTTCTATTCTTTACCCTAGTGTCATATCAAGCCCTGATATGAAAGAGGCTAGCTCATGTAATCTTTTTACCCATGTGGATAACAAAATGGCCGATGACAAAACCCATCGAGGACTTCATCTGTTCTACCTTGTCTCTTTAAAGTGGAATCCCCTCGGGGCAGGGACAGGTCTTTTAGGACCAATGTAGTGAAGCTGCTGGCTCGTGGTGCTTGTCCAACACAGAGGAAATGATTAGTATCATCTGCGTTAATGAGCAGTTCTCAAGAGAGATTATAGCCAGCCAACATGGGAGAAGAACTCAATCCTTAAAGGTTGACTTCACTCTCATCTCCAACATTAAACCATCAGTTGGCCAGCCTACCACAAAATGGTAGGTTAGTGGAATCTATGCCAAAACAACCTAGGCCTCTTAAAGCAGCCTTGCAAATAGACACCTGTCCACCTAAGGCAAGTAGTAATTAATGACCATTTGCCCTCCATTAATAGAGGAAAGACTGGCATTCACATTAATGTCTGCTTCTCCCTCCATTCATTCATCCATTTGATCGTATTTATTGAGCACTTACCATATGCAGAGCACTGTACTAAGCGTTTGGAAAATAAAGTATAGCAATAGAGAGACAATCCCTGCCCACAACAGGCTCATAGTCTAGAGGGGCGGGGGAGGCGACATCAATCCAGGTAAACAGGCATCACAATAAATAGAATTTTTTTTATATATATATATATATATATATATATATATATATATATATATATACACACACACACATAAGTGTTGTGCTGGGGGGGGGGGGGCGGGCGGAGAACAAAAGGAGCGAGTCACGGAGATGTGGAAGGGAGTGGGAGATGAGAAAAAAGGGGCTGTGTCTGGGAAGGTCTCTTGGAGGAGGTGCACCTTCAGTAGGGCTTTGAAGGGGGAAAGAGTGATTGGTGGATTTAAGGAGGGAGGGCGTTCCAGGCCACAGGTAGGTCGTGGTCCAGGGGTCGGTGGTGAGACAGACGAGATGGAGGCACGGAGAGAAAGTTAGCAGCAGAGGAGTGGAGTGTGCGGGCTGGGATGTAGAAGGAGAGAAAGGAGGTGAGGTAAGAGGGGGCAAGGTGATAGAGAGCTTAAAAGCCTATAGTGAGGAGTTTTTGTAAACTATAGGCAGGAAACATGTCTAGCTCTGTTGTACTGGACTCTCCCAAATGCTTAGTATAATGTTCTGCACATAGTAAGCGCTCAATACATAGCATTGATTGATAAAAATTTTAGTATTCATCTATCCACCTGAACGTTAGTGTAGGAGTACAACTCCAAAGTTGGAATTACCAAGCAGCCAAGTGGGATCACCGTCTATGGGACTTTCTTCAGTTCCCAGAATCCTTTTACAGAACTTTTCCCCACGATGCCTTAACTCCCACACAAGGCCTAAGCACAGATGACCATGCAATGATTGAAATACCTACACAGGATTATTGCACCCTACCTATAGGAACAAACACACATACTTCTCATTTTGGATTCAGCAAATGTGAAAAATATGGCTCTTGGAGCCAGTATTGGAGTTTTGGAGGCTCACTCTAATGCTAACAACCCTGGGCGATTCAGCTATTACCTCCAGCAACAGCCAGAGTTCAAAGGCAATGTCATTCTTCTACTGAGGTCCCCTGTATCTCTGCTCCTTTGCCCTGTCCACTTGGGGTACAGGACAGACCGCTAAGTAGGACATAACACAGTGCAAAGAGAAAACTCTCAATACTCTGGGAATTCTTTTCAGACCCTTCATTGCAGTCTTTAAACTTCTTACTCCCTGCCTTTGAGCCATTTCGTTAACTGGCCATTTGGGATGGGTTAGGACAGAGAAGGAGGAAGTCACATCAGCCCATTGTTGTTATTGATTGTTGTTGGCTTGAATTTTTTATTTTTAAAGAGGGGGAAGAAGATGAAAATTACTGGCTATATTTAGGCTTTTCCATTCAGGGCTTAGGTTTACCTTAGCTCTGTCTGTTCCCCAGAATCACACATAACTGAGAGCTCTCACAATCTTGATTCCTACCCTAACTTCCGTAGCTCTTTTCCTAGACGGATGCAAGATGGAAGGAACAGCGCAGTAGGGTCCAAGGGAGGTTAGACTGTGTTTAACAAACTCAAGTTTTCCTGTAAGAGGTCTATGTTGGTTTTAGCTGGAGATCCCAAGCTCACTCCCAAACTTACTTTCAGGAAAATCTTGGTTTTCCCCATTTTCCAATCTTGGTCATTTCCCAGCAAGACTTTTGAGATGTGCAAAGTGTTCTGGCGGGGATCACCCTGCATTTGACATTCAAGAGAAACATCACATTAGTGCCTGGAGGAAACAGAGCCCCTGCTAGACCACAGAACAAATACCCTAAGGCATAAACTGTGGAGAATTAAATATCTTGGCTCCTTGAATCAGAAATACCACCACCTTAAACAAAGATAGTGCCTTTCTTCTGAAACAATCACATCCCTGTGAGGATAAGCAAGAGGATCAACCCCATTCTACAGATGAAATCATATGCTATAAATTTACTTATTTACATTAATGTCTGTCTCTCCTTCTAGACTGTAAGCTCATTGTGGGCAAGGAACATATCTGCTAATTCTATTGTATTGTACTCTCCCAAGCGGTTAGTACAGCGCTCTATTGATAGGGAACACTCAAATATGATTGATTGATATTGGCACTCCATCCATCCCGATGGGCCAAACCTGTAGAAGACTAAGAAAATAAGGAGAAGAGTTCTTTTTCCATCAATCATATTTATTAAGCGCTTACTGTGTGTAAAGCACCATACTGAGCACTTGGGACAGTACGACAGATCGGGCTTGGTAGACACGTTCCCTGCCACAGTGAACTTAAAGTCTAGAGGGGAAGACAGACATTAATATAAATTATAGATATGTACGAAAGTGATGTGGGACAAGAGGAAATGAGGACTTAGTCAGGAAAGGTCTCTTGGAAGAGACGTGCATGGTCTGATCTGAAGAGGAAAGATGTCCCAGGCCAGAGGCAGGACACGACTGAGAGGTTGGTGGCAAGATGGACGAGATCGCGGTACAGTGAGCCGGTACCATGCCTTCCTTGGGGGTCAGAACCAAAACGATCCAGGACTTTCGCTGCACACAAGAGAACGTACTTGGGCAGCTCCAGTGAAACCAGACAGTGGGGCCAGCATCTCCAGGGTCACTCCAGTGATCTTTGGTATGTCTGCTAAGAACCCCTACATCATTCATTCAATTGAAGTTACTGAGCACTCACTAACAATAAACAGATACATTCTCTGCTCACAAGACCACAATGACTCCAGGAGCAATCAAAATTACCTGGCACATAGATTGAGCTGAGAGAATAGGAACAGCCCTGAAGAGCAATCTTACAAAGCCACCCAGTCTGAAGCCCTCAACAAGTGAATGCTGAACTGCAGAAGTAGAGGGACTAGGATTAAAATTCCCTATAACAAACCTTCTGTCCAGAGGATCCGGGCAGCAGAAAGTTGTACCTCTTATTGAACTCTTCAAAAGTATACCGGATAGGGTACCCAGCTTTCCTGATCTTGACTGTCTCCATCATTCCAGAATAACGCAATTGCCGGATACACAGCTCTCGATCAAATAGCTTTGAGAGGCAGGAAAAAAAAATTACATAGAGGCCATCAAAGTAGGAAAAGCAAAACGAGTACTTATTCTTTAGGGAATATACATCCCCTTGTTTTTTTGGTGGTGTTTTTTTCTTATGATACTTGTTAAGCGCTTACCATGTGCCAGGCACTGTACTAAGCGCTGGGGTAAATACAAACTAATCAGGTTGGACAGAGTCCACGTCCCACACGAGGCTCAAGCTATTAGTCCCCATTTTACAGATGTGGTAACAGAAAAGTTAAGTAACTTGCCCAAAGTCACCAGACACGTGGCTGAACTGGGTTTGAACCCAGGTCCTTCGGACTCTCAGGCTCCTGCTCTACCCACTAGGCCTCTCTGTTTATAACACCAGCTCTCAAAAAACTGGCTCTGTAGAACTTCATGAGTAGCCTAGTCCTGGAGAATTACCTGCAAGAGGCAGACAGAGGCAGGATGGCAATTGCCTATCACTCCATTACTTTCTTAGCCTCTTGAATGTTCTATTGAAGTTGCCTGGGAGATCATGCTAAGAGGCTCTCGACAAGCCTTCCATCACTTCTACACAAATGGCTCACTAGTTCACACTTTTCTAACATCTAAATTGAAATGGAAAAGCATTTTAGGCCTGGGGAAAAACCAAGTCTTGGTATAAGAATAATAATGATGGCATTTATTAAGCACCTACTATGTGCAAAGCACCGTTCTAAGTTCTGGGGGAGATATAAGGTGATCAGGTTGTCCCACGTGGGGCTCACAGTCTTAATCCCCATTTTACAGATGAGGTCACTGAGGGCCAGAGAAGTGAAGTGACTTGCCCAAAGTCACACGTGACAAGTGGTGGAGCCAGGATTAGAACTCACGACCCCTGACTCCCAATCTCGGGTTCTTTCCAAAATTCTGGGCCTTCCACCTAGACTTCAAATTACTTCATGGAAATGAGCACCTCATAAGACCCCTCGCCTGAACTAGGCATTATGATCTCTATGTCCACACCTGGGAAATGGAGGCCCTGAAAGGGGAGTCAGTGAGGTGGGCAAGAAATGTAGCCCAGGTTCTGTGAATCCCCTCACCAGAAGTCTGAAGAGAAACACTACGACAGATATCACTTAGCAGAGTATATACACTATAGTGATGACATTGTCTTGCTCCGTTTCAGAATCACAGGAGGGTAGCACTTCTACTTGAGAAAGGAAAACATACATTGAGTTTCTGGGGATTAATGACTCCATGTTTGAGGCCTCTTCATAATTTGTAAGGCTGCCCGGGGAAACTGTGACCCACACACACCGCAGGGTGAGAAGATACCTCATTTGGGCAAGATGCTCCAACTGTAGCCAGTTTCCTAAGAATTTTTCTTCGGAAGCATAAAAAGACCTAATTTGTGTACCGACTCTAATTTTAGATAGATAATATTAATAACAGCGATGGTATCTGTTAAGTGTTTATGGCAGGCACTGTACTAAGCACTGGGGTGGATACAAGCAAATCGGGCTGGACACAGTCCCCATCCCCATTTTACAGAAGGTCACAGAGCCGACCCGTGGTGGAGCAGGAATTAGAACCCATGATCTTCTGACTACCTTACATTCAATTTTGGTGGGTCCCCAGCTCGGCAGTACCAGGCTGCAGAAGAAGTCTCCAGATTGCAAGTATCTGGACTTCTAAATTTTTGCTTGGAGGAGCAGTATGACTTAGTGGATGGAGCACGGGCCTGGGCGTCAGAAGGACCTGGGTTCTAATCCCTGCTCCGCCACATGTCGGCTGTGTGACCTTGGGCAAGTCACTTAACTTCTCTAGGCCTCAGTTATCTCATCTGGAAAATGGGGACTAAGAGTGTGAGCCCCATATGGGACAGGGACCGCGTCCAACCTGAATGACTTGTATCTACCCCAGTGCTTAGAACAGTGCTTGGCTCATAGTAAGTGCTTAACATGTACCATAGTTATCAGTATTATCCCTACTATTATTATGGGATAGCTGACCTATGTGGTGGCTTAGGGAAGCTGATTGTGTCTGATCAGGGTTGCGTACTGCAAGTCTAGAATGCCTGAGGGGCTCATAGAACACACTACATAGGGACTATATTAGATGATCTGTTAATTTGGGGGGGGGGGGAGTTTAGGGAGGGTAATACTACAGTTCCCATCCCAAATCTTCACCTGTCTTTAAAATCCATATCTTAGAAAACAGACCATAAAGATGTGGAGAGAGATAAGTCATTAATGGGAAAGTAACTGATTGCCATGGTAAACTTGTAACATTCTCTGAAATTTAAATAAGCCTAATTGGACCATCCAGGAGATATGGACAGTTGGGGACAAGTGACACCTGACGTTACTAGGTACTGAACAGGGCTAATTATAGCCCAGAGTGGCAATACAATATAGATTATTGTGCCACTGTAAACCCCAGGGTGTAAATCCTGTCATTTGTGTTTCTACTCGGGACTCAGAATGGTGTGGAGGGAAAAGAAAGGTGATTTAACATCTTCTTCCCTTGCAAGCTCAAGTACCATACCTAAAATCTTAGTCTCAAACCATCTGGACTAAGATCCTCAAAAACCTACTTAAATTTTCCCCCCAGTCTCTCCTCCCCACATCCCCCGATGATAGCGGTACACGGAGCGTGACTCTTCTACAGCGATTACCAGAGGCTTCTTGAACTCATTGGGTTTGATGCAGCGGATGAAGTAGGGTTCGCAGCTGGCTAGAATTTTCATCAGCTGATCCAGGGACTGCTTGAACTGTCCCCCTAAAGTAGAGGGACGTTTGGTGGCATCTGAGCCCTGTAGAAATAAGAGTGAACACGTGCCCACATATACACAATCAATCGTACTTACTGAGCGCTTACTGGGTGCAGAGCACTGTACTAAGCACTTTGGAGAGTACAACACAACAATAAAGCAGACACATTCCCTGCCCACATTGAGCTTACACACACGAAAGTCTCTACCAGTTGAATCTCCAAGAATTCTCCAGATTTTCAGGAGACGCTGGTGGCAAATGCCCTAGAATTAGGCAGTTTGTCAGGGATGGAACAACCTTATTATTAGTTAATAAGGGGACTACTGTCAAATCCCCTCCCCCTTCTGACTAATTCATTGTCAGCGTGGCTCAGTAGAAAGAGCACGGGCTTGGAAGTCAGAGGTCATGGGTTCGAATCCTAGCTCTGCCACCTGTCAGCTGTGTGACTGTGGGCAAGTCACTTCACTTCTCTGGACCTCATTCCCCTCATCTGTAAAATGGGGATGAAGACTGAGAGCCCCATGTGGGACAGACAACCTGATTACCCTGCATCTACCCCAGCGCTTAGAACAGTGCTCTGCACATAGTAAGCGCTTAACAAATACCAACATTATTACTATTATTAGGTAAAGGACCCACCACCCTGTGTGCCAGGCTCTTGTTTCTGGGATAGCTAAGCTATGTATGTACTTGCTGGTTTAGGGGAGATTTTGAACTATTTAAGAAATAATGATTCAGGAAGGAAGGCATTTACTGGCATTAATAACTCAGTTTTTCTTTTAGGTTTGTACATCTGTCAATCATGGAACTCTAGAGCAGGCTATTATGCCTTAGACAATTATTCATGAGCAAAGATAAATAAGATTACCGCTGTTCCATGTGTCGAAAGTTAAATGTTGAAGCTCCACCAGGATATCTCATTCCATTTGCCACATTCTTTTCCTAGCAGCTAATGCCAGTAACTAGTGATAATGATCATCTTTATTTCTCTAGCACTTTCCCTCTCCTCCAGTTTTAATGCATTATAATGAAAATTAAAAATAGCGTTTGGTGAATGGCTTTACATCCCATGTGGTCTCTCCTCATTAGAGAAGATTGGAAGGGAGTCAGAGTGATTCAATTTCTTGAGAGCACTTTGGATCTTCAGTGTTTTGCTCCATGAGCCATAGAAAGAATAAGGATGCTAATTACTCAGTCTCTGGCGTCCCTTCATATAAAAGCATGACCTCTTCACAATAAGGGATTTATTAGAGGAGCTCTGACACCACTAGCCAACAAAGCACCGATTAAGCCTCACCATAGCTATATTTCAACCACAAAACCGAACAAGAAATGTCACTAAGCCCATGGATATGCTGGATCAATAATTTACCTCTGTGTCCCAGAAGTTTTTTTTTTTTAAGCTAGGCTATCTAAAGAACCAAAGGGACTTTATTCAGCATTTTATAATGGTTTTTGTTAAGCACTTACTCTGTTCCAGGCACTGTACTAAGCGCTTAGAGAGATGCAAGTAATCTGGTTTGCCACAGTCCCTGTTCCACGTAGGTCTCATAGTCTCAATCTCCATTTTACAGACGTGGTAACTGAGGCACAGAGAAGTTAAGTGACTTGCCCAAGGTCAGACAGCAGATTAGTAGCGGAGCTGGGATTAGAACCCAGGTCCTTCTGATTCGTAGGCCCATGATCTATCCTCTAGACCACGCTGCTTCTCATTCTCCCCCGATTAGACTGTAAGCCCGTCAAACGGCAGGGACTGTCTCTATCTGTTGCCGACTTGTTCATTCCAAGCGCTTAGTACAGTGCTCTGCACATAGTAAGCGCTCAATAAATACTATTGAATGAATGAATGAATGAATGAATATTTGCGAGAAAGGCCCAAGGACCTTGTTGATCTAGAAGTCCAAATGAATTGGCCTTTACCATTAGTCAGAAACCTCCAAATTACAAAACTCAGGAATGTGAAACCGATCTGGATTCTTGGACTTTGAACAAATTCTGCTGGGATGAACATTAGTGTTATTTCTCTAGTCTAGATTCAACCTATACAGAATTTCCAGATCCTGTGATAAGGCAAGGCTGCCCTCATGTGGAAGAAGTTCCTGAAAATAAAATTTAATGCCAAGTGCATTTTAAAACTATGATTTCAAATGGCACCTGTCTAAAGGAGGGAAAGTACTCCCTCATGTCTAATGCTGTTTTAGGATGTCCACACCCTAAGACAACTAAGGATTTTCATTAGCAGCAAAAGAACTGAATGAGGTAACCACATTCCGCTACCCAGGCAGTCTCCTCAGCGCTGCACAGTGGAACAGAAAACACAACCAAGAAGACGTAGGGCCTAATGCTGTGACTGAATCACGTTCATCTTATCTACCCAGTATTTAGAACAGTGAAGCCCTTAATAAACGCTAGCCCTCAGTGCCTAATTATACTTTACATGGTTGGAAAAGTGTTGAGTATATCTAAAAGGCACTGGCAACAAATATAAGCCTAAGAAGAGCATTATTTAAAATAGAATAATAATAATGGCATTTGTTACGTGCTTAATGTGTGCCCAGCATTCTTCTAAGCACTGGGGTAGATAAAAGGTAATCAGGTTGGAAACAGTCCCTGTCCCACATGGGGTTCACAGTCTCATTAGTAACCCAGCTATCCAGAATGGGGCTGTGGCCTTGTCTGGCCCAGGGAAATTGACTCTCTAGTCACACCCAGGACTCTGTGACTTTCAACCTTCATTTCTTTTACAGAAGAGGAGCTGTTCGAGATTGCTATTTTTATTCACGCCTCTCCAAGCTCATTCCGCTAGTAGCTACTGACTCCTCTGGAGGGCCTTGAGGAATTTTTCACTGAGAGAGCGTCGTCTGCCACCAAAGCTGGCATCAGGTGTAGGGAGAGTGGTTAGCTTGGCAACTGTGCATCGTCCCAACCATATGAGTTTTGTCCACCCTGGCTCTGATGGGGTTTTTAGATTCTTGCAGGAGCCCTAGAGGTTAAAGGGCCAAGCCGGGATTCTTGAGAAGCAAGACCTGTTTCAACAACTAAGTAGTTTCTAACTCTTTAAATCTCCCCTCCCCAATGGAGGCCCTTAAGTACCTAATGACCATCTTCCACTGCTTGGCACTACAGAGAGCTGGGGTAATTTAGCCCTTCCCAAAGGAACCAGTTCCCAGGAATATCAGCTGCCACGGCTCCCTGTGGTCCTATGGCACTCAGAATTCAGGTGGGATAGGATAAACTGTGGCTCTTGAAGAAAGACAGAGCGGAGAAACCTGGCCCTTGAGTGGGTACAATTCCCGGCAAGCAAACTGACCTTGAAGTTGTGATCGAGTCTGTTATGGCGAATAGTTCCACCGCCTAGCACAGTCGGGGATTTATCCAGATGGAAGATTTCCTTCAGGAACTTATTTTTAGATGAGTGAAACAGATTGAGGATATCAGCACCAAGCGTATCACGATTCTTCTCTAGAAAACCTGTCAGTTAAACAAAAACCAGCTCAACCATCTTTCCCATACCCAGAAGCCCCATCACCTTTCCCCCCAGACCCTCACCCTCTTCCCATTTCCACTTGATCTCTTCCATCCTCCTTCAGTTGGTTCCTTACATTCTGGTCAACGGTCCTCAGAGACTCGTTTCTCATCCTGACAGTATCAGTTATAAATGATTTTACAAATACACACACTTTAGAGACACCGATTAATTAAGCACTTCCCTGTAATTTTCAACCCTGAAGGCTCAGAGCTTTTTAAAATGCCAATGTTAACGGTGTGCTCCGAGTCATACTAATCAACAACCAGGATCAAACGACGCATCCAAACTAGATCTAGGTTTCTTCCCTATTTCCTGTTCTCCAAAGTTCTAAGGATAGGTCTAAAGGATAAACAAAAGAACTATAAATACATTTTTGATTGGACTACAATATACTATACTTGTGGAGGCCTTAAGAGATTGAGAAGGGAGAGGAGAAAAAACAAAAGGAAAGAAAGAGATTCTGGTGCTGAATGTCTTTGTTTAAGCATCTAGTGACAGGTACCATGTAAATATCAGCCAATATATCAGTAGAGTGAATTGAGTACCTAGTGAGCACAGTACTAAGCACTTGAGACAGTTTATTGGAATTAGCAGAAATGATCCCCGCCCTCAAAGAGTTCACAAACCAGTGAGGGAGACAGAAATAGGAGCCCGAGGGCCTGAGTTTTAGTCCTGGCTCCACTACCTGCCTGCTGTGTGACCTTGGGCAAATCACTTAACTTCTCTGTGCTTGTTTCCTCAGCTGCAAAATGGGTATTCAATACCTGTTGTCCCTCCTTGTTGACTGTGAGGCCCATGGGGGACAGGGACTATATTCAATCTGATTAACTTCTATTTACCCCAGTGCTTATAACAGGGTCTGATACATAGTAGCATTTAACAAGTATCATAAAAAAGACAGGAAGAAGGAGGAAAAGGGGCATATGCTCAGTCAGCCCCTATGGAATGGGGTATGAGAGATACACACATAAATGCTATGGTACTCTCTAAGAGTTTAGTACAGTGTTCTGCACACAGTAAGTGCTCAATAAATACAATTGGTCAATTGGGAGATTGACTATACAAGTGTTCAGGTAGCACTGAAGTGGTAATTTCAGTATGGGAAGCAGCGTGGCTCAGTGGAAAGAGCCCGGACTTGGGAGTCAGAGGTCACGGGTTCGAATCCCAGCTCTGCCACTTGTCAGCTGTGTGACTGTGGGCAAGTCACTTCACTTCTCTGTGCCTCAGTTCCCTCATCTGTAAAATGGGGATGAAGACTGTGAGTCCCATGTGGGACAACCTGATTACCCTGTATCTACCCCAGCGCTTAACAAATACCATTGCCCAATTTGGGAATATAACCTGGGTGATTAGAAATTAATTGGGGGAGGTCTCCTGGAAGAGATGTGATTTCAGGGGGGCTTTGATGAAGGGGAGAGCTTTCTAATTTATGGAAAGAAGATTTGTAATTTGATTCACCATCTACAAATGCACCTCAGGAAAGTCCTAAATTGAATTCAGTGTCTTTTCATCTTGTGGTTTAGATGGAACCACCCAAAGGCAGTACTTGTATTTGAAAAAGAATGAGACCCGCACAGCCCTCTGTGGTTAAAGAAATAAGTAAAGAACAATTAGGTATCACACACTTTTATGTATACATGAGATACAGGTTTCATATTGTCAGTGTGTCATGTATGGGCTGCTCCCAGCTGAGCTGGTTTGGTTGACATTTAGATGAAACCCAATAAAACATAATCTTAGAAAACCTAAAGGTGTCTAGTGTAAAGCCTAAATAAACTAAATTTCTTGCCCTATGTCAGCTTGGTTCTGGCACCTTTATTTAGTCATTAAAGGAACCACCTGTCAGCTACTTATGTTTTTGCTTTCTAACTGGTTTTACCCCAGATAAGCTAAAGTGTGATGAAGACCAGTTGTTTGGTGACCACTCTTCAGTTTCGTTCACTGTTCTAACTTTCACCCCTTAACTGGGGATGTCCCACAAGATTCTGTTCTTGGTGCCCAACTCTTCTCGCTCTACAGTCACGGCATGATGTAGTGGATAGAGATGTTTCTCCTGGCGTGGCGTAGTGGATAGGACATAGGCCTGGGAGTCAGAAGGTCATGGGTTCTAATTCTGACTCTGCCACTTGTCTACTTGCTGGGTGACCGTGCCCAGGTCACTTAACTTCTCGATGCCTCAGTTACCTCATCTGTAAAACAGGGATTAAAACTGTGAGCCCCATGTGGGTCATGGACTGTGTCCAACCTGTTGTGCTTCTATCCATCCCTGGCACACAGTAAGCACTGAAATTCCACAATTATTATTACATTCACCTACTCAGGAAGCTCATTCACTCACATGACTTCAGCTCCCACCTCTATGAAGACGAGTCCCACATCTACATGTCATGCTGTCCTCTCCTCTAATCTGCAATTCTGCCTATCTCCTTGGCTCCAGGACATTTTCAAGTGGATGTCCTGTGTCCCCTCGAACTTACTTCTTCTAAAAGGAAACTCCTCCCCTTCCCTCCTCCTCCTCGCTTTCCTCTCTGTTGATAATAGCACCACCCTCCCTGTCCCAGAATCCCACAACTTGCTGTCCATCTGCTAACGTTCACTCTACTGCAAAGTCCTTCTGTTCTTCCACACGTTATCTTCTGAATCTGCCTCTCCCCCTCCTCCTGGATAGGTAACCTCCTTGTAGAAACTCAAGTCATAACATGGTTAGACTATTTAATCCATCTCCTTGCTGATCTCCTCGCCTTCAATCTAGACTCTACCCTGCTGCATGGATCATCTGCTTGGAGAATCAGTCAGCAGGCACTTCTCCATTCCTCAGGACACTCCACTGGCTTCCTGGGCTCTCTGGATCAAGTGAAAACTCCTCACAATTATCTTTAAGCCTCTCAACCTAATTCCCCCATCTTACAGACCTCCTTTCTTTATCTGCTATTCTCCAACACTGTCTTCGTTTCTCCCAAGCCAACTTTCTAACTGTTTCTTGCTCACAGCTCTTCTGACTCCATCACTTTGCGCTGCCTGTTCTCCTAAATCCGCTACTATCTTATATTCCCAGCCTTCCTGAAATCCCACTGGCTCCAAGCCTTCTCAGTCTCTAAAACCATATAAATCCACATAAACCTTGAGCACTCATGCACTTAGACCTATCTTTAGAACTTTCAATGAATCAAAGGCATTTATTAAGCAATTATTGTGTTCTCTATATATATGTATTCAGATGTACTTTTGATTGTTTTGATTACTCTGCAAATATTTTTAAGTCCGTTTCCCCACTTTAATGTAAGCTCCCTATAGACAGGGAATGGTCACTTCACTAAATTGTACATAATAGTGATGGCATTTGTTAAGCGCTTACTATGTGCAAAGCACTGTTCTAAGTGCTAGGGAGGATACAAGGTGATCAGGTTGTCCCACGGGGGGCTCACAGTCTTAATCCCCATTTTCCAGAAGAGGTACCTGAGGCACGGAGAAGTTAAGTGACTTGCCTCAAGTCACACAGCTGACAAGCGGTGGAGCCTGAATTTGAACCCATGACCTCTGACTCCGAAACCCGGGTTCTTTCCACTGAGCCACGCTGCTCCTCTATTCCCCAAGGATTTGGTACAATGCATTTCATAAGGGAGCACTCAATGAATGTTATTAGTACTACTGGCATTTATGTTGTACATATTTTTATGGTGTTTATTAAGTGCTTACTCTCTGCCAAACACTAAGCACTGGGATAGATATAAGATAAAAGCCTCATTTTCCCCTTTTCCCTCTGCTCCTCCACCTCTCCCTTCCCATCCCCACAGCACTGTACCCGTCCGCTCAACTGTATATATTTTCGTTACCCTATTTATTTTGTTAATGAATTGTACATCGCCTTGATTCTATTTAGTTGCCATTGTTTTTACGAGATGTTCTTCCCCTTGACGCTGTTTAGTGCCATTGTTCTTGTCTGTCCGTCTCCCCCGATTAGACTGTAAGCCCGTCAAACGGCAGGGACTGTCTCTATCTGTTGCCGACTTGTTCATCCCAAGCGCTTAGTACAGTGCTCTGCACATAGTAAGCGCTCAATAAATACTATTGAATGAATGAATATAAGATAGGTTGGGCAGCGTGCCTGTCCCCTATAGGACTCCCATTTTTACAGATGAGGAAACAAAGGCCCAGAGAAATTAAGTGGCTTGCTCAAGATCACACAGCGGGCAAGTGGTGGATGTGGGATTAGAACCCAGGTCCCCTGACTTCTAGGCCCATGCTCTTTCCATTAGACCCCGTTGCTTCTGCGGAGGTGTTCTTTTGCTTGTCGGGGAACATCCTTACAGCACCTATGACTTTGGATCTGGTCAAGCAGGCTCTTCGATCAGGAGCAAAGGGGCTCAGGACATGTTTACCAATGTCAGAGGACGAGTTAAAGCTGTTTTTGGTGGGAATCAATCTAAGGGATGCAGAACCTTCACCCCTTGGTTTGTCTCAGGCAAGACTGTCCCAGCTAGGCAGACCTGACCCCCCTGCAGCTGAGAGAAGTAATAAAAGATGAAGACCTCCCTTCGGCTCCCGAGATTGGCCTGGAAACTATGATGCTGCTTCACTGTCTCTTCTCCCTGGTGCCCTGGGCCAGAGCCCTCCGATCACGGGTCAGCCCGATCCCTAATGAACTCACCTTCTGACTGGTAAAAAACCACTCCTGCAAAATGGTTGATCCCAAAATGGGTGTCATGGATGTTCTTGGGTGGGATATAGATTGCGCTTTGTTTGTGGAGGATGTTGAATTTGCTTAGCATGGTGGAGTCTGTCCCCTAGAGTCAAACACAACCAAAGAATAAATGAGTTTAGTGTTTCGGTGCTAGACACCATACCCATCATAACCAAGGAGCTAACTGATGACAACCTCATTCAAAAAACAAAACAAACCAAATAGACCAACATTACACAACCGAAGGTCATAATCCTGGCCCCCAAGTCAGAGGTGAGGACAGGGGTTTTTTTGCACCTCAATGGATCTATATTTATTTATTGAGCACCTACTACTTACAGAGCACAATACTAAGTGTTTGACTACACAGAATGGTGGAAGACACGGTCCCTGCCCTTAAGGAGGTAATAATCTAGTCAGGGAAATCGACACAAAATAATTTATAGAAAGGATGAAGAGACTGGAAAGAAGAATAGGCGAAATAGCTAATGTTGAATAATAGAGTATGTAAATCAACATGTATGAAAGGGTTTTAGGTGGCTGTGAGTGCATAAAAGCTGAGGTGGTGTTAAGATCCTCAGGGAGACTTGGGATGATATGGTCTAGGAAGAAAGTTCCCTTGGAGACAGCGGGAGAAGGCTTTGAAGATCAATGGGCTGATGGGGGTGAGGGGGTGGGGTTGGCCTTTGTGTGTGTGTGTGTGTGTGTGTGCTTGTGTGTTGGCAGGGGAGGAGGGGATGCAGTTCTGGGCTAGAGAAAGGGTGTGATCCTGTAAACAAGTTACAGTAAGAAATAGAGTTTGAGAGGAATGAAAGATCAAGCTTGGGAGAAGTGATGGAAAAAAAACAATCAATGGTATTTATTGAGTATTTACTGTGTGCAGAACACTATGTTACACACTTGGGAAAGTACAGTATAATTGTGTTGGTGGACAAGATCAGAAGCCATCAGAAGTTTAAGTCTCCAGGGTGAGACAGACACTAATTACAGATAGGGGAAAATAGTGAAAGAGAAGGATTTTTACACGAGTGCCGTGGGGTTGGGTTATCCAAGCGCTTAATGTACACAGCCAAGCGCACAGTCAATGGCGAGGGGGTATGGAGAGGGGAAATGAGGGCTTAGCCAGGGATAAGTAGGAGGGAGAGAGCGCTAACTGGGGGCTTTCTAGCTAATAGACCGAAGTTTCTAGTTAATGGAGAGAGGATGGGTAACCACTGAAGTCCATTGAGGAGGAAAGAGACGTGCAGAATGACTTTTTTGAAAAATAATCCAAGCAGCATAGTCAAGTATGGCCTAGAGAGGAAAGCAGCACGGTGTAGTAGATAGAGCAAGGGCCTGGGAGTCAGGTGGTCATGGGTTCTAATCCTGGCTCTGCCACTTGTCTGCTGTGTGGCCTTGGGGAAGTCACTTCACTTCTCTGTGCCTCATTTACCTCATCTGTAAAATGGGAATTAAGACTGTGAGCCCTGTGTAGGACACGGAGTGGGTCCAACCCAATTTGTTTGTATCCACCCCAGGACTTAATACAGTGCCTGGCACATAGCCAAATACCGTAATTATCATTATTATTATTTTAATTAAGAGACCTGTGAGAAAGCTGATTTAGTAGAGAAGCAGCGTGGCTCAGTGGAAAGAGCCCGGGCTTGGGAGTCAGAGGCCATGGGTTCGTATCCCGGCTCTGCCCCTTGTCAGCTGTGTGACTGTGGGCAAGTCACTTCACTTCTCTGTGCCTCGGTGACCTCAGCTGTAAAATGGGGATTGACTGTGAGCCTCACGTGGGATGACCTGATGACCCTGTATCTCCTCCAGTGCTTAGAACAGTGCTCTGCACATAGTAAGCACTTAACAAATACCAACATTATTATTATTAGTCTGGGTAGGATATGACAAGCATCTGGACTAGGGAGGGGACACCAGGACTTAAAATTTTTTGCTAATTGTTAGAGGCAGTAAGTATTTTCGGAGAGTTGAACATTAAAAAAAAAAAGACAGGAAAGGTTGGAGGAGAAATATATCACTAACAAACCAAAAATACATTTTTGCTTTCTTTGTGTCTCCTCTGGGTCTGGGCTGAAGCTCGAACCTCATTTAGGGAAGGGGTCATATCTACTAATTCTATCATACCCTCCCAAATGTTCAGGAAAGTTGACAGCACGTAGCAAGCATTTAATAAATACTACTGATGATCTGATTATTGTAGTACTTGTTTTAGAAACTATGTGTCAAGCACCATTCTATGCACCGGGGTAGGTACAAGTTAATCAAGTCTGACACAGTTCCCAATTTACAGATGAGGAAATTGAGGTACAGAGAGGAGAAATAACTTGCCCAAAGTCATACAGCAGTCAAATGGCAGAGTCAGGATTAGTGCCCGGTTGAAAAAGCACCCATTTTTCACCGAGCTAATTAAAAACCCTAATTTAGAAGTGATTTCAAAATTGGAAAAGGTTTGTGAAACTTAATACTAAAAGGGATTTATCAAAATAATAATTAAAATTTGGGGGGAGAGCAGTGGACCAACCGAAAATTGAGAAAATCCCAAAGAAAAAAAATACTGGCCTATTCAGCTGTTCCCTCCAGACTGATGGACAAGCTCTAACTTTGCTTCTGAATTTTTTCAACATTTCCCCATCACAGGTCCCTGCCCACCCCCCCGCCTTTCATACCACAAGAAGTATGAAGTTCTATCTTCCTTCATCTTCATTTAAGACCCCCAGGAGTTCTTTAGAGATAATAATAATAATAATAATAATGTTGGTATTTGTTAAGCGCTTACTATGTGCACAGCACTGTTCTAAGCGCTGGGGGAGATACAGGGTCATCAGGTTGTCGCACGTGGGGCTCACAGTCAATCCCCATTTTACAGATGAGGTAACTGAGGCACAGAGAAGTGAAGTGACTTGCTCACAGTCACACAGCGGACAAGTGGCGGAGCCAGGATTCGAACTCATGACCTCTGACTCCCAAGCCTGTACTCTTTCCACTGAGCCACTCGAAGAGAGTGAAAATTTTATAGTCAACTCTTAGGGGTTAATCATCCAGGGCTCTGGCTTCTGTGCTTCCTATTACCCATATTTTGTCCATTTCACTTCTAGAAGGTGTTGCCCAACTAATAAGCTCAACCTCTAGACTGCAAGCTCCTTGTGGGCAGAGAATGGGGCTGTTTGGAACTGTGACCTTTGGGCTTTTGGTATTTGCCCCACCCTAAACTACACAGCACATCTGCATGTATCTCTGTTCTAAGTTATGTATTTATATTAGGGAAGCAGTGTGGCTCCCTAATAGCCCGGGCTTGGGAGTCAGAGGTCATGGGTTCGAATCCCAGCTCTGCCACTTGTCAGCTGGGTGACTGTGGGCAAGTCACAACTTCTCTGTGCCTCGTTACCTCATCTGTAAAATGGGGATTAAGACTGTGACCCCCAAGTGGGACACCCTAATTGCCCTGTATTTACCCCAGCGCTTAGAACAGTGCTCTGCACATAGTAAGCACTTAAATACCAACATTTTTATTATTACATTATTATTATTATTAATTTCAGTCTCTCTCTCTCTCTCGATGGAAGCTCACTGTGGGAAGAGCATGTGTCCACCAACTCTGTTGTATTGTACGCTTCCAAGTACTTAGTACAGTGGTCTGTACACAGTAATAATAATACTTATTAAGTGCACTGTACAAAGCTCTGGGGCAGATACAAATTAATCAGGTTGGACACAGTGCCTGTCCCACCCTGGGGCTCACACTCTTAATCCCCATTTTACAGATGAGGCAACTGAGGCACAGAAAAGTTCAGTGACTTGCCCACGGTCACCCCGACATGCAGTGGAGCCAGGATTAGAACCCATGACCTTCTGACTCCCAGGCCTGTGATCTATCAACTAAGCTACACTACTTCCCTGCTCCATACCACTGATTACCAACTCTGTTAGATTGTACTCTCCCCAGTGTCCAGTACAGTGCTCGGCACACAGTAGGCACTCAATACATCAATAGAGAAGCAGCGTGGCTCAGTGGAAGGAGCCCGGGCTTGGGAGTCGGAGGTCATGGGTTCAAATCCCAGCTCCGCTGCCTGACAGCTGTGTGACTGTGGGCAAGTCACTTAACTTCTCTGTGCCTCAATTACCTCATCTGCAAAATGGGGATTAAGACTGTGAGCCTCATGTGGGACAACCTGATTACCCTGTATCTACTCCAGCGCTTAGAACAGTGCTCTGCACATAGTAAGTGCTTAATACCATCATTATTATTATTATAAATGACTGAACAGAAGATATTCTCCCAGTGTTGTCATCCCAATAGCCATCCTCAGTACATATCAGTCTATTATATTCATTAAACACTTACTATGTGCTGAGCACTACACTAAACTCTTGGGAAAATACAGTGTGAGTTGGTAGACATGTTCCCTGCACACAGTGAGTTTACAGTATATGGGGGGGGAAGGTAAACATTAATATAAATCAATTATGTACATAATAATAATGTTGGTATTTGTTAAGCGCTTACTATATGCAGAGCACTGTTCTAAGCGCTGGGGTAGATACAGGGTAATCAGGTTGTCCCACATGAGGCTCACCGTCTTAATCCCCATTTCACAGGTGAGGTAACTGAGGCACAGAGAAGTTAAGTAATTTGCCCACACTCACAGAGCTGACAAATGGCAGAGCTGGGATTCGAACCCATGACCTCTGACTTCCAAGCCCGGGCTCTTGCCACTGAGCAAGTGCTGCGGGGCTGAGGGAGGGGTGAATAAAGGGCACAAATGCAAAAGGGAGTGGGGGAACCATTTACATAAATCTATATTCATTCATTTCATTTTTCAATCCTTTGGTACTAGTAAATTTATATCTTTTTTTCCTGAGCCCATGGTATTATGTTCAATTTATGTCTGCCTCTCTTACCAATAGTTTGCAAACTCTTTGGAACCAGGGACTGTTAAAAAAAATCCTGTTGGATGAATGAATGAATCCTAATCTCCTCCTTTCCATCAAAAGATAGGCAGTAGAAGAAAAAATGAGAAATTGATTTCTGCAAATTCAGCTGCTTGGGTAAAACAGTTTGGTAGAGGAATGTTCAGAAACATTTGACCAAAGTGACATTAAGGGATCATATTGAATAAGGATTCCATGAATCTGTGTTCTTCCTATTATGGACAGGTGCGGATTCATTCATTCATTCAATCGAATTTATTGAGCGCTTACTGCACGCAAAGCACTGTACTAAGGCGCTTGGGAGATTGCAATATAACGGCAGACACGTTCCCTGCCCTCAGTGAGCTCACAGTCTAGAGAGGGAGACAGACATTACTATACATAAATAAATAATTTACAGATCTATACTTATATGCTTTGGGAGTGGGAGGGAAGACGGATGAAGGGATCAAGTCAGGGCGAATGCAGAAGGGAGTGGGAGAAGAGGAAAGGAAGGCGTAGTCAAGGAAGGCTTTTCGGTGCCTTCAATAAGGATTTGAAATGGGGGAGAGCAGTTATCTGTCTGATATGAGGAGGGAGGGCGTTCTAGGCCAAGGGAAGTACCTGGGCAAGAGGTCGGCGGCGAGATAGACGAGATCGAGGTACGGCGAGAAGGTTAGCATTAGAGGAACGAAGTGTGCGGGCTGGGCTGTAGCAGGAAAGTGGCGAGGTAAGGAGGGGGCAAGGTGATTGAGTGCCAATGATGAGAAGTTTTTGTTTGATACCGCGGTGGATGGATGCTGATCAAAAACCTGCGATGTTTAAAATTGTGCAGCACAACCAGTGCAGTTCCAGACTCCTAATAGCAGTTACAGCATTTATTAAACGACTCGTGTGCAAAGCACTCTGATAAATGCTAAAATCCTCTCTGGGAAGATCACAGAGGTAGCAACAGCCACCCACGTGTCCTTCCCTGCCCAGAGCGCCAGACGCCCATTCTGCCACTAGGACAAACACACAGAGACAGGAGTCGCGGGACGGCTGAATGAGGTTTCCCTGCAGGTTCTCCCACCAGTCCAGCAGGCTAAAACCAGCAGCAGTTACTGCCAACAGCAGAGAGGCCTCTTCCAGTTCACGGCCAGTAGGATTGAGACCAAACAGATGGTGCTGCCTTTGCAGACTTGTGCTGTGGAACTGTGGGATTCTGACTTTTGGAGGACCACCGGATGAACCAAGGTCAGGCCTGAAAGAGAACTGCTGCCTCCAGCCCTAGATCTGACCCCAGGTTGCTGCTTCTGGAACCATCAGCTGAGCTTGCCTGCTGCCCCCCGGGACATGAGGTCCCACAGACCCTCAGAAAGTCATCCAGATATGAGATGTGAGAGAATGAAATTCTCCTCTAGACTGTGAGCTCGTTGTGGGCAGGGACTGTATGTCTACCAACTCTATTGGAGAGTCCTCCCCCAAGTAGGAGCTCATCTCCTCCAGGAGGCCTTCCCAAACTGAGCCTCCCTCTCTGCTCTCCTTCCTCTCCCCTCCTTCCCCACCCTCTGCTCTTCCCCCTTCCCCTCCCCTCAGCACTGTGCTCATTGTATATATTATTTATTACCCTATTTATTTTGTTAATGTATAATGTTAATGTATATCTCCTTGATTCTATTCATCTTGATGATGTTGTCTTGTTTCTATTTTGTTCTGTTTTGCATTGCTGTCTGTCTCCCCCGTTTAGACTGTGAGCCCATCATTGGGCAGGGATTGTCTCTATCTGTTGCCAAATTGTATATTCCAAGCGCTTAGCACAGTGCTCTGCACATAGTAAGCGCTCAATAAATACTATTGATTGATTGATTGAAAAACAAGTACACAAATGAGACTGAGATATGATCACTGATTCCCAAAGGGCCCGGTGACAGACACACAAGTAAAGATTAAACTAAAAAATATAAGAGACAGTTACAGGTGCTCAGATGAGGGTAGCCTATTACCCTTTTACCAGGAAAAAGAGGGTGGGGAGTCGGGATGGGGTGTACCCACCTGGGGGAATTTACTTTCTTCATCAATCAGGGAGAAGATATTCATGGGTTTGACAGCAATTACATCCAGGGTCAGGCGGTTGTCATTGAAGTCGATGTAATGCCAGGTGATATTCTCCGTTTGATATTCCTCCTGCTCCAGCATGAAAACGCGGTGAACAAAGAACTGCTGCAGATGTTCATTGGCCAGGTTGATGCAGAGCTGCTCAAAACTGGTTTTTTGAGGGGGGAGAAACACCACAAGCATATCAGCTTATATCTCACATCAGTTGTTGGAAAGGGATTGTCTCTATCTGCTGCCTAATTGTACTTTCCAAGCGCTTAGTGCGCTCTGCACACAGTAAGCGCCCAATAAAGACGACTGAATGAATGAATTCCTCCAGGTGCCACTTTGGCTTTCACACTAGGAACTGACTAGTCGATCTGATTGACCAAGACACCGAATACAAGGGCCCAATTCTTTAGAATAGGAAGTGGACAGATACTTCATCAAACCAAGTCTCTTAAGTACCCCAAATTCCTCTCCCTGACAAATAGCAGACTCCCTTCAGAAATGGCTTCCAATTTCCAGGACTCTGCACTGAAACCACGAGCATCAAAGCCCTAAAATCTTGGTGCTACTTTCTCCTTATTCAGTCTACTTGTGCTACCATGCCTCTCCCAAAAGTTCACATGGGGTTGATGAGTGGGAGTGAGGAGAGATTTGGGAAAATGATTGGATGTATTAGGAAGGTGAGAATTAATGAGGTTTCACTCCATTTAATCGCACATGGAAGTCATCTCCCGGAGGCATTGTACAGAAGTGAAGTATCACTCTCACAATTGAACGATACATTTCCAGCTTCCGGGTTAAGGCACTGGTTCAAAAACAAAGCACTGGCATCAGGATAAACGAGAAGAGAAATCTAATCGAACCCATTCCACATTTATCAGCATCCCCTCCGCGTTATCACCTCCTTAACGTCGTTGATAGTGTTTATTGAGTGCTTACTATGTGCAGAGCACTGTACTGAACACTTGGAAGAGCACGGTACAACAGAGTTGGTAGACGTGTTCCCTGCCCACAGCAAGCTTACATACAGTCAGTTTTAGGGTATGAGAATCAAATTACCTGAGCACCCACTACGTGCAGAGGATCGTACTATATTGCACAAGGAGAATAATAAACTAATAATACCGATTGTGGTATTTGTTCAGTACTGACTGTGTGCTAAGCAATGTACTTGGAATTAATATAATCTCGCTATAAACCCAAAATAAGTACCTCTAAACTGTAAGCTTGTTACAGGAAGGGAACGTGTCTGCAAATTCTGTTGTATGGTATGGGAAGCAGTGTGGCTCAGTGGCAAGAGCCCGGGCTTGGGAATCAGAGGTCATGGGTTCGAATCCCAGCTCCGCCACGCGTCAGCTGTGTGACTGTGGGCAAGTCACGTCACTTCTCTGTGCCTCAATTACCTCATCTGTAAAATGGGGATGAAGACTGTGACCCTCACGTGGGGCAACCTGATTACGCTGTATCTACCCCAGCACTTAGAACAGTGCTCTAAACATAGTAAGCGCTTAACAAATACCAACATTATTATTACTCCCACAAGGGCTTAGAACAGTGCTCTGCGTATAGTAAGCACTCAATACCACTGATTGAATTGATAAGTTAACTGGGCAAAGCCCTTGCCCCACAAGGAGCTTACAGTCTAAGGGGAGGGAAAGCAAAATATTCCCATTTCTACAGCTCAGGAAACTGGGGCACAGAGAAGTTAAGTGACCTACAAAGAGCTGGAATTAGAAACCAGATCTCCTGCCTTAAAATGGTGAACTCATAATAATAGTAATGTTGGTATTTGTTAAGCGCTTACTATGTGCAGAGCACTGTTTTAAGCGCTGGGGGAGATCCAGGTCATCAGGTTGTCCCAAGTGAGGCTCACAGTTAATCCCCATTTTACAGATGAGGTAACTGAGGCCCAGAGAAGTTAAGTGACTTGCCCACAGTCACACAGCTGACAAGTGGCAGAGCTGGGAGTCGAACCGATGACCTCTGACTCCGAAGCCCAGGCTCTTTCCACTGAGCCATGCTGCTTCCCCATGCGGGTAGGGAACATGTCTACCAACTCATGGCGAGCAAGGAATGTGTCTACCAACTCTGTTGTATTGTACTCTTCCGGGTGCTTAGTACAGTGCTCTGCACCCAGGAAGTGTTCAATAAATACCACTGATTGACTCCCAGACCCTTCCACTAGCCCACACTACTTCTCCTAAAGAATATAGAGTTCACAACTTTTTCCCTGTATTGAATACATGCAAAGCTCACTCTAGAATAAAATGTACAGCCGAAAAAGAGAAGTAAAAAGGAAAAGCATTAAATTTGAGTCCTACTGGATAATTTTTTTTAGGTCACATTCTTGGCTGAAAGGCTGTCAAGGTCCTACACAATGCTACCACATTCCTTCAGCCTAATGTCCTGGGATAACTGGTCATTTCGGTTGGACAAAAGTAGGAAAACTTCCCCTCTGTATCAAAACGAGATCCAACCGACCCACATTCCCAGCCATGTAAACGAGAACTTTGTGTGCTGGCTCTCTCCAACAGCTACAAATATAATAATAATAATATTAATAATAATAAGCTCACCATGCCTTTACAGTTTTGAGGCAGGAGATCCGGATTGTAATTCCAGCTCTGTGTAGGTCACTTAACTTCTCTGTGCCCCAATTTCCTCAGCTGTATAAATGGGGATAAGGTATTTGCTTTCCCTCCCCTTAGACTGTAAGCCCCATGTGGGACAGGGACTTTGCGCGCTTACCGTGTACCAGGCACTGTATTAAACGCTGGGGTGGACACAAGGAAATCAAGTTGGACACAGTCCCTGTCCCACATGTTGCTCGCAGTCTCAATCCCCATTTTACAGAAGAAGGAATTTAGGCAGAGAGAAGTGAAACTACTTGCCCAAGGCCACGCAGCAGACAAATTCATTCATTCATTCAATAGTATTTAATGAGTGCTTATTATGTGCAGAGCACTGTACTAAGCACTTGGAATGTACAAATCTGTAACAGATAGAGACAGTCCCTGCCCTTTGACAGGCTTACAGTCTAATCGGGGAGAGGGACAGACAAGAACAATAGCAATAAAAAGAACAATAGCAATAAAACTAGGATTAGAACTCATGACCCGTGCCTCTGACCCGCGGGCCTGTGCTCTATCCACTGGCACTGCCAGTTTTGGCTCAACACACGTCCTAACATCAATAATCCCTGGGTATTAATTTAGCAGAATATTTCCATTGCTTGCTTTAAATACCATAATTATTATTATAAAGCAAGTCTTCTATCTGAAGATAAGCAAGCTGTGATTCAGCCCCCCAAAAGAGTAGTGATAGTATTTATTAAGTGCTTACTGTGTGTAGAGCACTTTGCTAAGCACTGGGAAAGGCTATACAGGTGGGAATTAGAACAAGGAATAGGGAGTTAACTCCATTAGCTCGACCATTCCGAGTTCCGCCAGGAACCCCGGGCTGATTGGCAGAGAGCGTTTTAGGTTTTCCTACTTCCTTTCTCCCTCAAGTCCCGCTTCTTCTGTCTCGTAGGGGACCAAGGAGGCTTCATGGTATCCCCAAAGTCCTAGCAAACGGAGGTGTGAGTGAGAGATGGTGGTGTTTGGAGGGTGGGGAGGGGATGCAGAACAGAGGGAGGCGTGAAGAGCTGTCACTACCACCAGCAACAACCATCAATCATGTGAATTCTCAGCTATTATTCCCCGATAGTAATAATAATTATGATATTTAAGAACTTACTATGTGCCTGGCACTGTTCTAAGTGCTGGGGTGGATTCAACTAAATCAGCTTGGTCATAGAAGGAGCAGCATGGCCTAGTGGCAAGAGCACGTGCTGGGGAGTCAGAGGTCGTGGGTTCTAATCCCGCCTCCGCCCCTTGTCTGCTGTGTGACCTTGGGCAAGTCACTTAAATTCTCTGTGCCTCGGTTACCTCATCTGTAAAATGGGGTTTGAGACTGTGAGCCCCTCATGGGACAACCTGATTACCTTGTATTTACCCCAGCGCTTAGAACAGTGCTTGGCACATAGTAGGCGCTTAACAAATACCATAATTCCCGTTTAGACTGCGAGCCCATCATTGGGCAGGGATGGTCTCTGTTGCCGAATTGTACATTCCGAGGGCTTAGTACAGTGCTCTGCACATAGTAAGTGCTCAATAAATACTACTGAATGAATGAATAGTCCCTGCCCCATGTGGGGCTCACAGTCTCAATCCCCATTTTACAGATGAGGGAACTGAGGCACAGAGAAGTGAAGCGATTTTCCCAAGGTCACACAGTAGACAAGTGGCAGAGCCAGGATCCCACAGATCCCACAAAACACCTTCTTTGTCTATACAGACCCCAGAGAGCACTCTCCAGCATTGCCAACTGAATACGATGAAAGTCCACGTTATTAAACTCCGTATTTATTAGCTAGAAAATGAGGTTGGAAATGTCAGCATTTTTCAGAAAGATGTGGGAATCCATTAATCATTTTTTTTTCAAATTACCATTAGCTCCATCTCAAGCATAAACAAACTGAGGGGTGAAATGATACATAATACATATCATATTAGGAAAACAACGTAGCCAAGTGTTTCTATTTTTCAGTTTCTTCGAAGTAAACAATTCAGGAATAACACACCTGTTGGTTTGGAAGTTTTCAAAGCCGAAGATATCTAGTAATCCAATGGACCTGCGCATATTTTTGAGATCCTGGGATTGTGGCTTGAAAGTTGCTGCATTGATCCTACTGACAATCCACAAGAAGAGGTGTCCATAAATTCCCTGAAGATGAACAAAATAGGAAGAAAACCAATTCCAATCATGCTGAAAGAATTCTAGGCAACAAATTTGATCTGCATCTTTATCTTGTGCAAAAATCTTATCATAACACAGGGTACAAAGATCAATAACACAGATTGGTATACCATTTTAGCATCGGCAATTGAAAAGGTGGAAAAGAAACCTGAAACCAAATGAAAGAAAAGCCTGGTTTCTTCTGAAGTTGGAGCCCTGATCCAGAGAAGGAGAAATATGTGGCCATTCCAGAAAGCAAGATGGAAAGGGAAGAAGATCCACTAATGGCGGGGAGACTTGCAGTATGACAGACCAAGCTGAAAGGTAATAATAATAATAATAACAGTGGTATTTGTTAAGCGCTTACTATGTGCAGAGCACTGTTCTAAGCGCTGGGGTAGAGACAGGGTAATCAGATTGTCCCACATGGGGCTCACATTTTTAAATCCCCATTTTTACAGATGAGGTAACTGAGGCACCGAGAAGTTAAGTGACTTGCCCAAGGTCACACAGCAGACAAGTGGCGGAGCCGGGATTAGAACCCACGACCTCTGACTCCTAAGCCTGGGCTCTTTCCACTGAGCCAGGTAGATACGGAAGTCTGAGAAAAGGACTTTTTTTTGGTATTCTGCCATAACCTGCCTTTTTCTGAGAATCAATAGAGTTTGCCAGGGACAGAGGTAATCAAATCCTAGTTTTATTTTCAAGTAAATAAAGGTACATTCAGTTAGTGGCATTTAATGAGCATTTACAGTGCCCAGAGTACTGTACTAAAAGCTCGTGTGAGTAAAACAGAGCACAGAGTCAGGGTTTAGAGGAGGATCTAGGAAAATCCACTGTAAAAAGGAGATGAAGCCAGGAGGAGGATTGCAGGAGAGAGAATAATAATAATATTTGTTAAGTTCTTACTACTTTTAGATTGTGAGTCCGTTTTGGGACAGGGATTGTCTCTATCTGTTGCCGTATTATACATTCCAAGCGCTTAATACAGTGCTCTGCACATAATAACTTCTCTGCCTCAGGTCCTTCATCTGTAAAATAGGGATGAAGACTGGGAGCCTCCCGTGGGGTAACCTGATGACCCCGTATCTCCCCCAGCGCTTAGAACAGTGCTCTGCACATAGTAAGTGCTTAACAAATACCAACATTATTATTATTATAATAAGCACTCAATAAATACGATTGAATGAATGAATGAATATGCCCATGACTGTTCTAAGCAATGGGGTAGATATAAGGTAATCAGGTTGCCCCAGGTGGGGCTCACAGTCTTAATCCCCATTTTACAGATGAGGTAATTGAGGCACAGAAAACTGAAGTGACTTGGCCAAGGTCACACAACAGGCAAATGGCAGAGCAGGATTAGAACCCATGTCCTGACTCCCAAACCTGGGCTCTTGCCACTAGGCTGTGCTGCTTCTCACGGGAAGGGAACACGCCAGGAACTCCTTCCACCTATATATCCAACAGACAATGACTCTCCCCACCTTCAAAGCCTTATTAAAATCACATCCCCCCAAGAAACCTTCCCCAACTAAACTCTCATTTCCTCTTCTCCCACTCCTTTCAGCATCATCCTTACACTTGGATCTGTACCCTTTATTCACTTCACCCTCAGCCCCGTGGCATTTAGGTACATGTCAGTAATTTATTTATATTAATCTCTGTCTCCCTGTAAGCTCCTTGTGGGCAGGGAACGTGTTTATCAACTCCGTTATATTGTAGTCTTCCAAGTGCTTTGCACAATGTAAGGGCTCAATAAATACTTTCATTCATTCATTTATTCATTCATTCAATAGTATTTATTGAGCGCTTACTATGTGCAGAGCACTGTACTAAGCGCTTGGAATGGACAATTCGGCAACAGATAGAGACAGTCCCTGCCCTTTGACGGGCTCACAGTCTAATCGGGGGAGACGGACAGACAAGAACAATGGCAATAAATAGAGTCAAGGGGAAGAACATCTCATAAAAACAATGGCAAATAAATAGGATCAGGGTGATGTACATCTCATTAAACAAAATAAATAGGGTGATGAAGATATATACAGTCGAGCGGACGAGTACGGTGCTGAAGGGGTGGGACGGGAGAGGGGGAGGAGGAGAGGGAAAGGGGGGGAGAAGAGGGTTTAGCTGCGGAGAGGTGAAGGGGGGGTAGAGGGAGCAGAGGGAAAAAGGGGGAAGCTCATTCTGGGAAGGCCTCTTGGAGGAGGTGAGCTTTAAGTAGGGTTTTGAAGAGGGGAAGAGAATTAGATTGTCGGAGGTGAGGAGGGAGGGCATTCCAGGACTGCAGGAGGACGAGGTCCAGGGGTCGGCGGCGGGATAGGTGAGAACGGGGGACTGTGAGGAGGTGGGCGGCAGAGGAGCGGAGCGTGCGGGGTGGGCGGTAGAAAGAGAGAAGGGAGGAGAGGTAGAAAGGGGCAAGGTGATGGAGAGCCTGGAAGCCTAGAGTGAGGAGTTTTTGTTTTGAGTGGAGGTTGATAGGCAACCACTGGAGGTGATTAAGACAGGCCCAGATCGTTTCTGCAGGAAGATGAGCCGGGCAGCGGAATGAAGAATAGACCGGACCGGGGTGAGAGAGGAGGAAGGGAGATCAGAGAGCAGGCTGACACAGTAGTCTAGCCGGGATATAACGAGAGCCTGTAGCGGTAAGGTAGCCGTTTGGGTGGAGAGGAAAGGGAGGATCTTGGCGATATTGTAGAGGTAAGACCGGCAGGTCTTGGTAACAGATCGGATGTGTGGGGTGAACGAGAGAGACGAGTCAAAGATGAAAATAAATGGTGGTATTTGTTAAGCGCTTACTATGTGCAAAGCACTGTTTGTTCTAAGCACTGGGGGATACAAGGTGATCAGGTTGTCCCACGTGGGGCTGACAGTTTAAATCCCCATTTTACAGATGAGGTAACTGAGGCACCGAGAAGTTAAGTGACTTGCCCACAGTCACACAGCTGACAAGTGGCAGAGCTGGGATTTGAACCCATGACCTCTGACTCCCAAGCCCGTGCTCTTTCCACTGAGCCACGTTACCACATGCACGACATCCACATCCCAGATACGATGGACTGTGCTCTGGAAGTCACAATCACAATGAAGCAGCTTGCAAATCCAATTCTAAATTCAAAATATTAGGATAGTAATAGATGGTGGGGAGAGAGGAGTCAGGGTTGAAGAAGGTATTTCAATGGTGGACACGATTTCAATGAAGGCAATCACTCTCTCTGTAGGATTCACTGAACACTTCCTCTGTGATATGGTGTTTGGTGTGACATTTAATGAAAGTTGCTGGGAGAGTAAAGCAGACAGATGAAGCCAGACCCATAGGTAAAAAGACTAGAAAAAGGTCAGGATTAACATATGAAGACTAACCTAAGTGATGATTCAGAGTGGAGCAGAATGATGAAAATAGGAAGGAACAGAAACACTCGAGGAAATCTGGTTGTAAAAAAGGCTGAAGCAAACCATGCAAATGATCTGGATAATTGAAGTCTAAATAATATTTAGGTCACAATTAACTAGATTTTTCAGGCTCCAAAAATCTTATCTAAGGAAAATAATTTTCCATATTAATATCCATGTGTAGGCAACGCCTAAGACAAGCTCATTCATCAAGGCGCGAAGGGAAAGAACGAGGAAAGGTATTAAATGAAAAAATATGAATAACTGAGTACTCCCAATCCGCAGGCAAGACAGAGATCAGGGAAGAGCATCTAGAGAGAAGCAGCAAGAAATGGGTACGGATTCACCTTGACAAAGGCATCTCGTCGGTCAACGGCCTGAACGATGTTCAGAGGCCTTGAAACGCTTTCTCCTCGGATGAAGTTGGAGTGGTACGTCAAGCAGTTCTGGAGTGCTTTGTGTTCCACCTTCAGACACAAACAGAAGAAGCAGATTACTTTTAATAGGAACAAAGAGAGGGCAGGAAAGGGAGAGAAGAGGGAGTCATAGCTCAGGGGCCCAGGGAACCTTGAGCAAGGAGGTGTTGGGGTTACAAAGCCCAGGGAGCAGGTCTGAATCCTAGGATGGGGACAGTGCTCTCATCTGGAACCTGGGGAAAGGTGTCACAGTGGGCAAGGACTGTGTCTCTTTATTGTTGATTTGTACTTTCCAAGCGTTTAGTACGGTGCTCTGTACACAGTAAGCGCTCGGTAAATACGATCGAATGAATTAGCCATGAAGAAGAGGGTCCAGGCAAACGGAAAGCAGCAGAGCGGGCGGAGAATTTCAGTGAAGACAGCCCAACCCTCAAAGTCAGGAATCCACTGGATGCGTTTTGTGACTCTTAACGCCTCAATTCTGCAGAAGGAAAATGAGCCTGATAAGGTCAATTATCCTCCTACTGAGCAGTTTTTGTCGAGATAGATAAAGTTCTTCAGAAATGGTTTTGAAAACGAGTAAAGCTGCCAAAACGGGACCTCCTTTTGACCACATTTGGTTCCCCGTCATTGCTCCTTTGAACAGCCTGGTGGGTGCGTCAGCCCAGCGACCGGATTCCCGGGGATACCTGCAACAAACTAAAGCCGGTGAAAAGTCGATATTACCTCGAGTAATTTAGTCACGGTGGGAAAGTGTGGGGAATCCAACACATCAGAGCAGTCCAGATTCTCGAACACAGCGGCTGGGAACCAGAAATAGCAAAAGAAATTAAGAACGCAACACCATCCATCTAGCCCAGTATTCTGCCTCCACTAGGGCCACCAAAGGTTGCTTGAAAGAACATCTGAGCCTCATGGTTAAAAGGCATATCTACTATAAAAATAATAATGGTATTTCTTAAGCATTTACTATGTGCCAAACATTGTGTTTAGTGCTGAGGTAGATACATAATGATCAGTTCAAAATTCTATCACTTTTAATGTTACCCTCACTAATAATGGATCTATTGTTCATCAAACTAACCCTTCTTAAGCCTTCAAATTTCTCTTAACTATTCTCTCCTATCATTAATTCTTCTCTAGAATAAGTAATTATGGATTTCTCATTAATGGAATTCATGTTAAATCTATTGGTATTTTTTTTTTTGCCTCCACAATGACCTGTGATAAATTCCAAATGTTTGCCACTCTTCATAAATAAATTTTTCCTTTTGTTTTAAATCAAATATACTGAATTTCTGGAGGTGTGGGATTTAATGAAAAACAAAGTTGTTTTCACCCTTTCACCACCCTTAATCATATTCTCTCTCAGCCTTATATCTTTCCAGTCAGAAATGTCATATGGTGTTTTTTTTCCAGTTTATCCTCATATGGAAGAGGGTCCATGCCCCTGGACTTTTCAATTTCCTTCCTCTGTACTTTCTCCACGAGGGGTACAACATTTTTTAAAATGAGGCAACCAGAACTGCAAACATTCTTTCAGATGCGGGCAAATATTTTCTTTTCTTTCCATATAATACCCATCACGTTGGTCCTTTTCAGTTGCCGCTGCTCACCGAGCTGATGATTTGAAGGAATAGTTTTCATTGATTATCCTTTTTATCTAGGTTGTGATTGGTTCAGAGCCCATCATCATGCAGTTTGCATTATTTTTCCCCAGTGGAATTATTTTACATTAGTTCAAGCTGAAACTCATTGGCCACTTTCCAGCCCAATTATGCAGTCGCTCCCCAAAATCAAACCTCCATTAAAATCTAGTATAGGCGTTGAAGACCTCAACCCCAACCTACGGAAAAGGATCGTCTTTTCCCACCGGTACCGTGCTTGCAGTTATCTGGAGGAGCGACACTGCTTCTGAACATCATTACTGACCATCAGTCACCCAAAAGGCTTTCAGTAGCAACTCTGGGGCCACTGATTTATATAAAATTTCATGTTTAGAAGTAACTAGAGTAAACCACCTAAGCATAAAGAATGGTACCAAAACGGAAAACCAACCCTTCTGTGAATCCAGCCAGTAATGAAGTTCTCATAAATAATACGCAGGCAATTTCCAAGGTGAACAGTCGTTCTTGTGGCTGTGGCCACATCTGGCTTACATTGTATCCTCAACTTGCAACTCCCTCCTCCCCACAAATCTACCAGACCACAGCATTTCCCAGCTTCAGAGCTCTTCCTGGATGAACCCACAGTGTCTGTCACACGAAATCAACATCCCCCTTTAGTACTTACGATTGTCGGCAGTTCTTATGCATATTTTTAATTATTACACACTTATTCAGCTATTTTATCCTGATACATTTGTTCTTCCTACTTCCATGCTCTTTCAATATGTTTTATCTCTTTCTCTCCCTTATTCGGGCAGAGAAACTTCATCTTTGCTTCTCTTTTCTCTCCATTCCTTCTCAGGCTCTTTCACGGGCTCTTCCCTGGTCATTCAATCCCAAACTCTGGGTGTCCCTCAAGGCTCAATTCTCAATCCATCTCCACTCCTTGGGGAACTCAACCTCTTTCAGGGCTCTAAAGATGAATCAAATCTACTTCATTAGCCCAAACCAGTCTCCTTTCCTGCAATCTTGAATCTCCCATCTCCAGAACATCCCAACATAGATGGCCCCTCAAGCACACCATATCCAAAATTGGACTTACCTTCCCTCTTAAGTCCTCTCTTGCTCCTAACTTTCCCATTTTTAAAAAATCGATAAAACCTCCTCCCTCCCCATCTCTCAAGCTCCCAATCTTGGCATTACCCTTTCTCTCTTTCATCTCCCATATTCAGTCAGTCATTTCCTTCTTCACATCTTCTCTCCAACCAAATTGGCACCACAGTGGTCCAAGGACTTGTCATAGCCCAACTTTAATGATAATAATGACGGTATTTGTTAAGCGCTTACTCTGTGCCAAGCACTGTTCTAAGCACTGGGGTAAATACAGGGTAATCAGGTTGTCCCACATGGGGTTTACTGTTTTAATCCTGATTTTTCAGATGAGGTAACTGGCACAGAGAACTTAAGTGACTTGCCCAAGGTCACACAGCAGACAAGTGGCGGAGGCGGAATTAGCACCCACGTGCTCTTGCAAATGTCTCTGTCATCAGTTTCCCTCTCTAATCCATGGTTTACACAGCTGCCCAGATCATTTTTCAGGAACATCATTTTGTACATGCCTTCCCACTGCTCAAAAACCTCAAATGGTTGCCCATTCCTCTCTGTATCAGCAGAAACCCCTGACAACTGGCTTCAAGGAATTCAGTCGGCTCTCTCCCTCCTACTTATCCTCATTTCTCCCACTGTACTCAGCTCATTCACTTCACTCCTCTTCAACAAAGCTATTCGATTTAATATTTAAATTTAATCTCAAGGCCAACCTCCTATCCTCCCTCCTTTCTGGAGCTGCCTCTCTCTTCACTTATGGCAGGCTGCTCTCCCTCTCTCTTTAAAGGTCTTCTGAAATTAAATGTCCCGCAGGAGACCTCTTCTGGTTCCTCTCTCATTTCCCACCCTGTTTCTCCCTTGCCACTTGGGCACTTCCATGTAACCTGTTGGGGAACTCACTCTCCTGTTGCATTTTTGTATATATTTTTACACTTTGTGGTTTCTCCCTACTTGCGATTTATTTTAGTGTTTATTTTACTGTTGGGAGATCCCTGAGGAGTTTTCTCCCAAGCATTAACTACAATGTTTTGCACAGATTAAACACTCAGTATTACTGATTGATTTTATACTCTTACAAGTGACTAATCTAGTGTTCCTCACTCAGACATCCAATAGATACCATTGATTGATTGCTTTCACTTTGTTGGGAAGCCTTACTGAAATGGATGGAATTTTAGGACATCTCTGGGAGCTCACCGGATTGTTTAGGTCACTGGGAAGGACGAAGTTTACCTGTGAACTCCACATTCCCCAGATGTAAAATGGCCGCCAACAACTTGCTAATGTCCCAGTTCTCAGAAGGGGAGAACTGGAGGATCTTCATAGCAGAAGAAATATGAGCATACTCTTTGGCATCGTCCCGCCCATCACAGGAAGTACAATTCCCCTGTAAAAGTGAATGGGACAGCATAAAGGTAGCAAAATCTTCGAGCAGTCGGGCTAGCCTGAATAACGCCGATTCACACACACGAAGGAGCTACATTTTCCCAATCCTTCTCCCGGGTTCCATCCTCATCCAGCATGCCACTGAGTTGAGAGAGGATGGAGTGAATTTTTCCAGCAGTCCAAGGAATCCCAAGTGTTCTGAACAGGATGAGTTCCGAGAAGACATGCAAATGATTGTAAACGAAGCAGCGTGGCTCAGCGGAAAGAGTCTGGGCTTGGGAGTCAGAGGTCATGGGTCCTAATCCCGGCTCCACCACTTGTCAGTTGTGTGACTTTGCGCAGGTCACTTCGCTTCTCTGGGCCTCAGTTACCTCATCTGGAAAATGGGGATTAAGACTGTGAGCCCCATGTGGGACAACCTGATTCCCCTGTGTCTACCCCAGTGCTTAGTACAGTGCTCTGCACATAGTAAGCGCTTAACAAATACCAACATTATTATGAGCTAACAAATCAGCCACTTGTTTGTGATATTTGTTAAGTGCTTACTATGTGCTAGGCATTGAACTAAGTATTGGAGCTTACAATTTTAATCCCCATATTACAGATGAGGCAACTGAGGCACAGAGAAGTGAAGTGACTAACAGACATCTGGCAGCGGAGCCGGGATTTGAACTCGGGTCCTCCTGACTCCCAGGTCCATGCTCTTTCAAGAAGGCCAACACGTGCTTTGAAAATATTGTCAAGCAGGGTGCGGTAGAAGAATAGAATCAGGTTCCAGATCACCCAGAAGGTCTTCAGGGCCTTAGTGCTGTCCAACCTTGTCTACGGTTTGAGATCCAGGTCCAACACAGACACCACACCTGACTCCTTGAACAGTTCCAGCAGTATCAATTCTGTGCTTTGCTCAACACCAAGCGGCAGATCAGGTTTACAAAAAAATGAAGTCCTGGAAGAAGTCAGTCAACTAGCACTGACACTATGCTCACCACAAGACGGCAAAACCAGGTGGGCCTCGGGAGGAGAATAGACAATGGCAGAATGCCCAAGCAGCTGGTCTATGGCCAACTGAAATTGGGCAACTGGAAACAAGGAGGCCAGAGGAACCAATTTTTAATAATTCCTCCCTATCTCGCAAGTCTGTAACCTCCATGTTGTCCTCTCCCAAGCATTTAGTTCAGGGCTCTGCACATAGTAAATGCTCATTAAATACCACTGACGGTGATAGTTGCCCTCATCTCACCTCTCTCATTCAGCCCACATATTTAATCTGTCACCAAATCCTGTCGGTTTTATCTTCACAGTGTGAATGAATGAATCCCTAAAATCCACCCTTTCTTTTCCATCCAGGCTGCTACTCTGCTGATTCAAGCACGTATCCTGTCCCACCTTGACTATTACCTATCTACCTCTTCACCGCTAATTCTATTGTAAGGTACTTTCTGAAGTGCTTGGTACAACGTTCAGCACCTAGTAAGCACTCAATAAATACGATTGATTGTTTGTCCTCCCTGCCTCTTGTTTTTCCCTACTCCAGTCCGTACTTCGCTCCGCTGCCGGGATCTTTTTTCTTAAAAACCCCCACATTCAATCCATGTCTCCTTAAGAACCTTCCAGGGGTTGCCCATCCACCTCCGCCTCAGTTGAAAACTTCTTACCTTTAGTTTTAAAGCACTCGATCAGCTATCCCCCTCCTACCTTCCCTCACTGACCTCTTACTACAATCCAACCCACCAACCTGGCTCCTCTAGGACCAGCTTGCTCACTGTGCCCCGATCTCATCTAACTGGTAACCCCTTTCCCATATCCTCCCTCTGACCTGAAACTCCCTCTCCCTCCACATACACCAGACGACCAATCTCCACACCTCCAAAGCCCTATTAAAGTCATATCTCCTCCAAGAGGCCTTCCCCAGTTAAGCCTTCTTTTCCCCTGCTCTCTCTCCCTTCTGAATCATCTTTGCACTTGAATCTGTACCATTTAGGCATCTGCTATTCGTCCCACCCTCCGCTCTCGCATCTTGTCTTATACCGTCGAGTCGTCTTCCACCCGTAGCGATGCCATGGACACATCTCTCCCAGAACGCCCCGCTTCCATCTGCGATCGTTCTGGTAGTGGATCCATAGAGTTTTCTTGGTAAAAATACAGAAGTGCCTCCTTCTGCGCAGTAAACTTGAGTCTTAACCCTTGATTCTCTCCCGTGCTGCTGCTGCCCAGCACCGGTGAGTTTGGGCTTGCAGCAGATTGCCTTCCACTCGCTAGCCACTGGCCAAGCTAGGAATGGAATGGGTAGGCCTCTGCTTGACTCTCCCTCCTGTAGACGAGACTGGTGTGACCCTGAGAGGGGCAGCTCTTGCATACATATCTCTAAATTATATATTATAAATTATTTATAGTAATGTCTGTCACCCTCTTGACTGTAAGGAGGGAACATGTCTACCAACTCTGTTATACTCTCCCAAGTGCTTAACACAGTGCTCTGAATACAGTAAGTGACCAACAAATACCACTGATGATGACAGAGCAGTGAAACAAGTTCAGAGTCAATCTTTTTATGGCATTTCTTAAGCGCTCCCATGTGTCCAACATTTTCCTAAGCGCTAGGATAGATACAAGTTAATCAGATTGGACACAGTCCCTTTTCCACATAGGCCTCACAGTCTTAATCCCCATATTACAGATGAGGTAACTGAGGCACAGAGAAGTAAAGTGGCTTGCCCGAGGTCACCCAGCAGTCGTGGCCGACTCTCAGACCCAGACCTAAGCCGCTGCCTTTCTATACCATGGCTCACTGCAATCAGGAAGGATAGACCCTGCTGGGGAAGGAGCTCTTTAAGGAGGCGGAAGTAAAGAGCCTCAGGTGAAGACAGTGTCAACAGCTGAAAGCAAGCTTGGCAGCATGAAGGTCAGACTGGCCACATGCACAATGCTCACTCACCAAAAGGTGTAATTCACTGGCAGTAGTGTCTTCGTAAAGGATGAACGATGACGAGCTCATTGATGGGTAGGGATTGTCTCTGTCTGTTGCCGAACTGTACTTTCCAAGCACTTACTACAGTGCTCTGCACATAGTAAGCACTCAATAAATATAATTGAATGAATGAACTATTCATTCAATTCATTCATTCAATAGTATTTATTGAGCGCTTACTATGTGCAGAGCACTGTACTAAGCGCTTGGGATGAACAAGTCGGCAACAGATAGAGACGGTCCCTGCCGTTTGACGGGCTTACGGTCTAATCGGGGGAGACGGACAGACGAGAACAATGGCGATAAATAGAGTCGAGGGGAAGAACATCTCGTAAAAACAATGGCAACTAAATAGAATCGAGGCGATGTACAATTCATTGACAAAATAAATAGGGTAACGAAAATGTATACAGTTGAGCGGACGAGTCCAGTGCTGTGGGGATGGGAAGGGAGAGGTGGAGGAGCAGAGGGAAGAGGGGAAAAAGAGGGTTAAGCTGTAGAGAGGTAAAGGGGGGATGGCAGAGGGAGTAAAGGGAGAAGAGGAGCTCAGTCTGGGAACGCCTCTTGGAGGAGGTGAGTTTTAAGTAGGGTTTTGAAGAGGGAAAGAGAATCAGTTTGGCGGAGGTGAGGAGGGAGGGCGTTCCGGGACCGCGGGAGGACGTGACCCGGGGGTCGACGGCGGGATAGGCGAGACCGAGGGACGGCGAGGAGGTGGGCGGCGGAGGAGCGGAGCGTGCGGGGTGGGAGGTAGAAAGAGAGAAGGGAGGAGAGGTAGGAAGGGGCAAGGTGATGGAGAGCCTCGAAGCCTAGAGTGAGGAGTTTTTGTTTGGAGCCGAGGTCGATAGGCAACCACTGGAGGTGTTTAAGAAGGGGAGTGACACGCCCAGATCATTTCTGCGGGAAGATGAGCCGGGCAGCGGAGTGAAGAATAGACCGGAGCGGGGCGAGAGAGGAGGAAGGGAGGTCAGAGAGAAGGCTGACACAGTAGTCTAGCCGGGATATAACGAGAGCCCGTAACGGTAAGGTAGCCGTTTGGGTGGAGAGGAAAGGGCGGATCTTGGCGATATCGTAGAGGTGAAACCGGCAGGTCTCGGTAACGGATAGGATGCGTGGGGTGAACGAGAGAGACGAGTCAAGGATGACACCGAGATCGCGGGCCCGAGAGACGGGAAGGATGGTCGTGCCATCCACGGTGATAGAGAAGTCTGGGAGAGGACCGGGTTTGGGAGGGAAGATGAGGAGCTCAGTCTCGCTCACGTTGAGTTTTAGGTGGCGGGCCGACATCCAGGTGGAGACGTCCCGGAGGCGGGAGGAGATGCGAGCCCGAAGGGAGGGGGAGAGGACAGGGGCGGAGATGTAGATCTGCGTGTCATCTGCGTAGAGATGGTAGTCAAAGCCGTGAGAGCGGATGAGTTCACCGAGGGAGTGAGTGTAAATGGAGAACAGAAGAGGGCCGAGAACTGACCCTTGAGGAACTCCAACAGTTAAAGGATGGGAGGGGGAGGAGGCTCCAGCGAAGGAGACCGAGAATGACCGGCCAGAGAGGTAAGAGGAGAACCGGGAGAGGACAGAGTCCGTGAAGCCAAGGTGAGATAAGGTATGGAGGAGGAGGGGATGGTCGACAGTGTCAAAGGCAGCAGAGAGGTCGAGGATTAGAATGGAATTAGATTAGAATGGAATTAGAATGGAATGAAATTAGAACTATCTAGGCTAGGTAGTCTGTAGACTCATTTGAAGACACAAATTCTGAAAATTGGGTCTAAATGTGGGTTGAGTCCAGATAATAATCACATCCAAAGAGAACAGATATATAGGTCATGAATAGCTAGAAAAATAAATAGCAGTTTAGATGATTGATCTATCTAAATTTTTTTTACTCATCCCTTCATCCACTGGGGAAATACATAAAGCAGTAGAGTGTGATACTGTTACAAGACACCCAGTGGTCCCCTAGTGATCTGAAACCCTGAAAATCATTCATTTCAGTGTCTGGAATTTTTATTTGTTGTTTATATGCAGCAGAAGCTTATTTCCTTTGCTTTGGCGGGACTTGTTGATGAGTCTGGTTGACAAAATGAGGTAGGAGTTCATTGAAGTTGGGGATATAAAGTAGTGTCTTACCATAGTCAGGTAATGGTACTCTGAAGCAGTCCCCAAATTCAGCATCTTCTTTTGTTCTGCATTCATTCCCATTAACATGCAGTAAAAGATGTGATAATTCCTCTCTTCAGGCGCCTGGTGGGGGAAACACCAGATTTCGTCACTTAAAACATTCACATTGATTCCTCCTTGGTTTCCCAACCCAAAGAGACAGGGGATTAAAGAGGCAGTAGGGATCCAGGGACAAGATGGTCACTCTAAAATCACCAGCTTTAACCTCATAACCCTTACACCGATGCACAAAATTATCCCAGGGAAACAGAATCAAATGATCGACCCCCTAAGGTGACCCAGCTAGGGAAAATGTAAAGAAGAAACACAGCTCGTGAATGGGGGAGAGCGTGAAATTCTCTGTTGGTAGATGGTCACAATCCCCATTCTTCAACTGATTCCAGAGATTGCTCTGGCAGCTACAAATGATACAGAGGTCAACTAAGAGTGGGTGCTTCTCCCCAGCTGGGACAAGGGGGCTGTCTTTACCTGTCGGCAGACGCGGGATTTCTCCAGGAGAAACTGCTCAATCTGGGCTCCTTCGATCACCCCGTTCCGGTTGAAGTGGATGTCGATGTATTTTCCGAAGCGGCTCGAGTTGTCATTTCGAATGGTTTTGGCATTTCCAAAGGCTGGGAAGTGGCGGGGAGGGAAGATGGATGGGGAGACATAGTGTTCATTCACAGGTCAGAGGGCTCCCAACCCCTCACAGATTCCATCTGCAAAATTAGGGGATTCTTAACGTGCTCTCTGGGTTAAAGGAGAGGAGCCTCGCTTGGATAGTGTGTGAGTGTGCGAAGTGTGTGATCTCTAGGGATTTCACAACTAGGACAGCCATTTATCAGATTCTACCACCAAAAGTTGGTTTTCATCCTCCCTGTCCTTCACAGTTGCGGTGTCAGATTCTATTTTGGCCGTTACTTTAATTTTGTGGGCTCAGTGACTCTCCGCTGCATCTTCCGCTGCTGAGTTCTGCAGAACAGACAAGGCGTCTACATTCACATGAACCTGGGAGGGGAGGGCTCTGGAGCATTTAATAAAGATGGTATTTATTAAGTGCTGAATACGTACCATGGACTAGCATGAATTGTGCTGGCTGGGCTGTAGTAGATTAACCACCCTCGGCCCTATGGCACTTATGTATCTGTATTTTATTTTAATGTCTGTCTCCACCTCTAGATTTCAAGGTCCTTGGGGACAGGGAATGTGTCTACCGACTTGGTGTGTTGTACTCTCCAAACGCTTAATAAGGTGCTCTGCACACATTAAGTGCTCAATAAATACCATTGATTGAGGTAAGGTAACAGGGGGAGAGTTGATTGAGTGCCTTAAAGCTGATGGTAAGGAGTTTCTGTTTGATGCAGAGATGGGTGGGTAACCACTGGAGGATTTTGACAAGGGGGGATGTATGGGCTGAATGGCTTTTTACAAATATGATCTGGGCAGCAAAGTGAAGGATGGACTGTAAAGAGAGGCGAAACAGGAGGCAGGAGGAAGCAAGTCAATGTGATCAATGAGAGCTCAGAGCTGTAAATACCTTGTTGGACATGCAAGAATAACGATAATAATAATATTGATGACGATGGTATTTGTTAAGTTCTATGTGCCAAGCACTGTTCTAAGTGCTGAGGTAGATACAAGATAATCAGGTTGTCCCATGTGGGGCTCACAGTCTTAATCCCCATTTTACAGATGAGGTAACTGAGGCACAGAAAAGTTAAGTCGCTTGCCTAAGGTCACCCAGCAGACAAGTGGCAGAGCCTGGATTAGAACCCACATTCTCTGCTTCCCAAGCCCATACTCTTCCCACTAACACCTAGCGTGAGGATCTGGCTCAACACACTCCCAACCAGTGGCTGTCTAGAGGAGGAGAGAGGCCTGAAAGAGAAATAAAGCAAAATTTTCCCAAGTGGTCCAAAGAGTAAGGTTGGGAGAGTTCTAGGTTTCAGGTGGGCTGTCTGGTCTTTTACCAATAAGCTATGGTGTGACATGTTAAGCTATGCTGTGACATCAAGCGCTTAGTACAGCGCTCTGCACATAGTAAGTGCTCAATAAATACTATTGAATGAATTCAGTGTTTCGGGCAGGGACTGAGAAGGAGAGGACTCAGCATCTCTACGCTGCCAAGGCCTCCAAGGGGAAAGGGGCGGCTTGTTTCTCCCTACCTTCCAGAATAGGGTTGGCCTCTAGAATCTGCTGTTCAATCCAGGAATGCTGGCCACTGACAGCAGCTAAAAACTGCAGGATCAGTTTGGTTGTCTCAGTCTTCCCCGCTCCTGACTCTCCGCTAAAAAAGATAAAGACATTGAAAACTCAGTATTGGCTTTCTATACTTCCAGAGGAGAGGTTTTTCCCTCAGGCCTGATCGAATCTGGTGCTTGTTTCTAGTTGGTCACTCCCTTAAATTGATGCTCTGGGTTGGAATTGAGGGGAAATACACCTCATCAGACCATACATATGTAAGTGCTAGTTTGCCAGAGTCAATTTTTGTCATTAATTGGCTGACCCAGCTTGGTGTGTTACTGGGACACCCAGACTTAAATCAACGTTGAAATAGTCTGGCCCACCAACAATTCTTTCCTTTCCCAGCCTTCCCCAGGGTTGTTTCACTAGTAGTACCCTATTTATTTTGTTAATGAGATGTACATCACCTTGATTCTATTTATTTGCTATTGTTTTAATGAGATGTTCATCCCTTTGATTCTATTTATTGCTATTGTTATTGTCTGTCTGTCTCCCCCGATTAGACTGTAAACCCGTCAAAGGGCAGGGACTGTCTCTATCTGTTACCGATTTGTACATTCCAGGTGCTTAGTACAGTGCTCTGCACATAGTAAGCGCTCAGTAAATACTATTGAATGAATGAATGAATAAATAGTAAAACCAGTGACAACTATCACCAGGAACAATAATAATGCCTTGAATTTGCATAGTGCTTTTATTTTCCAAAGCACTCTCTCATTACTCCTCTCATATTCATTTATACTTATAAGATAGGGGGAGGCCCACATTAACAATACCCATCATACAGATGAGGAAACTGAGGCAAGAAAAGTATAGGATGGGCGGTCCAGAGGGAGACTGGAACTAGAACTCAGGTCTTTTACATCTCAGAACCCTGCTCTTTCCATAAATCATAGAAAAGGCTCTGCAATCTCCTTACCGCCCCTCTCAGGATCACACCTGGAGAGTTTCCAGTCCTCTACCAGTCTCAACTACGAGACAGAGAGTCAAGCAGAGGCTTGTCCATTCCATTCCTAGTTTGGGCAGTGGCTAGCCAGTGGCAGGCAATCTCCTGCAAGTCAAAACTCACCTATTCTGGGCAGCAGCGGCACGGGAGAGAGCCGAGGGCAGAGACTCGCGGTAACGGTAAACCACTTCCGTATTTTTACCAAGAAAACTCTATGGATCCACTACCAGAACGATTGCAGATGGAAAGCGGGGTGTTCTGGGAGAGACGTGTCCGTGGTGTCGCTATGCGTCGGAAACGACTCGACGGCATAAGAAGAGACAATCTCCTTACCCAGCAGCACCGAGTCTACTTTCCTGACCCTTCTCAATTATTAATATTGGGCTTCAAAAAAAAAAGGTACCTGATGACACAACACTGGTCTTTCCTATTCCTCTTCATGTTGAAGTAGCAGTTGTCTGCGATGGCAAAGACATGAGGTGGTAGTTCCCCAACCCGCTTGTCATAATACAAGTGGATCTGGTCCAGAGAGTAGAGAGGCAACACCTGATAGGGGTTCACCGCTACCAAGATGGAGCCCGTGTAGGTCTGTGGAAGGAAGGGGTTAGTTAGCCCCAGTATACGAAGTAGCAAGGGGAGAGAGTCGAGGGTGTTCAGGATGTCCGAGACCTACCAAGTGCGTTCAGAGCAGCTGGCAGCAAAACCCACTAGATTTCTGTTGAAAGCAATACTTTTTTCAAATGGGGTGGTGGAAACACTACGGGGAGGGTCAAGGGGGAAGGCCAAGGGAGCTGCAGAGACCGGAGCTGGAGAGTTTTGAAAAGCAGTAGGTGATGGGCACAGGAACCGGCTAAGTGCACGTTGAGCAGACTTCCTTCACCTCAAGGGGTCTATCTTTGTACTCCCTCGACAACCTTTACGATGCTCCGCAGTGCCAGTGGGAAAACTGGATCTGTGGAGCTACACACAAGTTTCTACATTTTGGGGGGCAGAATAATGTAGACCAAAAGGGGCAATGAGAGCCCTTGATGGGGAGAAGGGAAGGAATCAAGATTCATTCATTCAATCATAATTATTGACTGCTTACTGTGTGCACAACACTGTACTAAGCACTTGGGAGAGTGCAATAACCATTCCCTGCCCACAAAACGTTTAAAGTCTAGAGGGGGAGACAGACATTAATATAAATAAGTTATGGATATTAATAGTATCTGAATAAAGGGAGTAGGTCAGGATGACACAGAAGGGAGTGGGAGAAGAGGAAAGGAGGGCTTAGACAGGGAAGGCCTCTCGAAGGAGATGTGCCTTCAATAAGGCTTTGAATGGGGGAGACAGTAATTATCTGTTGGATTTGAGGAGGGAGAGCGATCCAGGTCAGAGGGAGGATGAGGGTGAGGGGGTCAGCGGGGAGACAGAAGAGATCGAGGTACAATGATAATAAGGTTGGTATTAGATGAGCAAAGTGCTTGGGCTGGGTTGTAGTTATTATAATAATAATGTTGGTATTTGTTAAGCGCTTACTATGTGCAGGGCACTGTTCTAAGCTCTGGGGTAGATACAGGGTCATCAGGTTGTCCCATGGGAGGCTCACAGTCTTTATCCCCATTTTACAGATGAGGGAACTTAGGACCAGAGAAGTTAAGTGACTTGCCCACAGTCACACAGCTGACGAGCGGCAGAGCTGGGATTCGAAACCATGACCTCTGGCTCCCAAGCCCGGGCTTTTTCCACTAAGTCACGCTGCTTCTCTCTAGTAGGAGAGTAGCGAGGTGAAGTAGGAGCGGGCAAGGTGATTGAATGCTTTAAAGCCAATGATGAGGAGTTTTCATGACTTGGAAAAGTTTAGGCTATCAATTTATCAGCAAAGGGAGATCTTGGGATTTCTTAGACTTCTAGTTACCATAGAGTGCTGAGTACCCTGATGGTGCTCAATAAATTAAGGCAGAATTATTGACTTGCTGGCTATCTGTCCCAAGGGATGGGTCTGAGGGAAGCTGGATCTGAGATCATTTCCTTTGTAAGAGAAGATTTGTTTTTCTTTATCATGATTTTATTCACCAGTGAATTCAAGGGCAGGGTAAAGATAAGTCCACTCAGAAAATAGTTTAGAGTATGGGCCTGGGAGTCAGAGACCCAGGTTCTAATTCCAGCACTATCCAGTTCTCTGCCATGAGACCTTGAGCAGGTTACTTAACTTCTCTGTGCCTCAGTTACTTCATCTGTGGAACAGGGATTGCGCCCAACTTGTTTTTCTTGTATCTACTCTAGCACTTAGTACAGTGCTGGGCACATAGTAACAACTTTAGTACCACAGGGAAAAAAACCAACAAATACCAAAAACCAACAAGGACAAGAGGCATGGCCCAGTAGAAGGAGTATGAGACTAGGAAGTTCTAGTCCCAGATCCACCTCTTGCCTGCTACGTGATCTAGGTTAAGTCGTTTAACCTCTCTGTGCCTGTTCCCTCATCTGTAAAATGAGGTTCTCTCTTTCTTATAGATTGCAAAAAGGTGGGACAGAGACTACGTCAGATATGATTATCTTGAATCTACCCCAGCGCTTATTGCTAGTAGGTGCCGTACTCTGGTCAGTTTTTACTGAGAGCTGTATGCTTTCAAAATATCCAAAGGTCCTTTTGAAAGTTGGCAAGGAAGTTCCCAGGAATTGCATTTCCCAGGAAACAAAGGGAATGACTCACTACCTTCTTGTGCCACAGATAGGGGGTGGGCCTGGACTGAGGCAAGTCCCCAGAGTTTTCTCGAGAGTGGGGAGTGGCGGACACAAAAACCTTTCTCTTTTCTCCTGGAGCTGGTGGCCTGAGATGCCTCTTTATCCAGCAGAGCAGGTTTCATATGGGTAAAAGTCCCTACCTCATTATTAAATGGATGGAAAAGTAGCTTGATGATCTATTTGGAGGTTTTCTACTGTAAATATTAGTTTGTTAGAAATATCCTAATCCTCCTCGACCTCTCAGCTGCCTTTGTCACTGTCGACCATCCCCTTCTCCTTCACACCTTATCTCACCTTGGCTTCAAGGACTCCGTCCTCTCCCGGTTCTCCTCTTATCTCTCTGGCCGGTCATTCTCGGTCTACTTCGCGGGCTCCCCCTCCCCCTCCCATCCTCTAACTGTTGGGGTTCCTCAAGGGTCAGTTCTTGGTCCCCTTCTGTTCTCCATCTATACGCACTCCCTCGGTGAACTCCTTCGCTCCCACGGCTTCAACTATCATCTCTATGCTGATGACACCCAGATCTACATCTCCTCCCCTGTTCCCTCCCCGTCCCTTCAGGCTCGTATCTCCTTCTGCCTCCGGGACGTCTCCACCTGGATGTCTGCCCGCCACCTAAAACTCAACATGTCCAAAACCGAGCTCCTCATCTTCTCTCCCAAACCCTGTCCTCTTCCTGACTTCCCTGTCACTATGGACAGCACCACCATCCTTCCTGTCTCACAGGCCCGCAACCTTGGTGTCATACTTGACTCGGCTCTCTCATTCACCCCACACATCCAATCCGTCACCAAGGCCTGCCAGTGTCACCTTTACAATATCGCCAAGATCCACCCTTTCCTCTCCACCCAAACGGCTATCTTACTGGTACAGGCTCTCATAATTTCCCAGCTGGATTATTGTGTCAGCCTTATCTCTGATCTCCTTTCCTCCTCTCTCGCCCCGCTCCAGTCTATTCTTCATTCCGCTGCCCGGATCATCTTCCTGTAGAAACGCCCTGGGCATGTCACTCCCCTCCTCAAAAACCTCCAGTGGTTGCCTATCAACCTCCGCATGAAGCAAAAAACTCCTCACTCTTGACTTCAAGGCTCTCCATCCCCTTGCCCCCTCCTACGTCACCTCCCTTCTCTCTTTCTACTGCCCACCCCGTAGGCTCCGCTCCTCTGCCACTCACCTCCTCACCATCCCCCGCTCACACCTATCCCACCGTCGACCTCTGGCCCACATCCTACTGCTGTCCTGGAATGCCTTCCCTCCTCATTTCTGCCAAACTAACTCTTTTCCCCTCTTCAAAGCCCTACTGAGAGCTCACCTCCTCCAAGAGGCCTTCCCAGACTGAGCTATCCCCTTTTCCCTTTGCTCCTCCCCCTTCCCCCTTCACTTCCCTGCAGCTAAGCCCCCTTTCCCTCTGTTCCTCCCCATTCCCTTCCCCCTCCCCTCAGCACTCATTTGTATATATTTTTTATTACCCTACTTATTTTGTTAATGAGGTATACATCCCCTTGATTCTATTTATCGTGATAATGTTGTCTTGTTTTTGTTTCGTTCTGTTTTACTCTGCCATCTGTCTCCCCTAATTAGACTGTGAGCCCGTCATTGGGCAGGGATTGTCTCTAGCTGTTGCCAAATTGTACATTCCAAGCGCTTAGTACAGTGCTCTGCACATAGAAAGCTCTCAATAAATACTAATGAATGAATGAAAATATCAAGTTGATTTTCTTATATTCTTTTCAATTGTATCAATGATTAAAATATAATTTGTTAGCAGACATCTTTAGAAACAGCATGGCATAATGGATAAAGCACGGACCTGGGAGTCAGAAAGTCATGGGTGCTAATCCTGGCTCCACCACTTGTCTGCTGTGTGACCTTGGGCAAGTCACTTCACTTCTCTGGGCCTCAGTTACCTCATCTGGAAAATGGGGAATGAGACTGATAACCTCATGGGGGACAGGGACTTTGTCCAACCCGATTTGCTTGTATTCACCCCAGCTTTCAACCCAGCCTGGCACATAGTAAGTACTTAAATACTATTATTATTTAATAGGAGTTTTAGAGTTCTTCTAATGACTCAGGCAGAGTTTCCTTTGGGAATCTGGCCAGATTCAATCATTTTTATTCCTTCTAAATGCCAATCGCGAAGGGCTCCTTTGGCTTCTCATTCTAGGCACTTTGCCTGTCTCAGAAAATGAGTGAGCTTAATGATGGCATTGATTCAAACTTATGTGCCAGGCACTGTGCTAAGTACTGTAGAGGAGCTCAGGCAAGAGTGAGGTACAACAAAAGTTGGCTTTGGAGGAGCAAAGAGAGTGGGTAGAACAGCTAACCAATAGAGTAGAAAAGGTTCGTTGGGCCGAGTTCAAGCTGCTTGAGGGGAGATTCCGCTTGAGGCTTAGCACGGTTCATTGCATCAAGTGGGTGCCATGAAATGGGGAACCCAACTTCCACCCTGTCAGTCAGTCACTGTCCCATCCGGTTGTGATAACGTTCAGGGCCTCGTCACTACCTGCAAGTCCGTCCCCCAAACTTCTTTTCCATTCCCCTCCACGAGTCCCCACCCCAGGGTGCGGCATCTTGGAAATCCATCCGGCCCGCTGGTGGCCCACTTATTCCCCCGAGTGTGGGCGTGACCTTGGACTCACATAAATTTTGTGTTCCTGGTGGCGAATGAGAAGATTGTGAACCATTCCTGCTTCGTCCAGGTCCCCCAGGAGGATCATGTCTTCCACTCCTCGGATAGAGGTGGGGTGCATTGGACGGAGGGTGTTGAGATTGCGGACATCGATCCAGTGTTCCTAGAACGGAGTAACGTGGTGGTGTTGGAATTTGTATCAAATCTGTACAGATTGGATTCCTGGATTTGTATCCATTAACTCAGAGATGTCCCAATCAAAGGCTGTGAGCCTCATGTGGGACAACCTGATTACCCTTTATCTACCCCAGCACTTAGAACAGTGCTATGCACATAGTAAGCGCTTAACAAATACCAACATTATTATTATCTGTAATTGATTTATATTACTGTCTGTCTCTCCCTCTAGACTGCAAGCTTGTTGTGTCTTGCTTATAGTTATATTATCCCATGTACTTAATACAGTGCTCTGCTCACCGTAAGCACTCAATAAATATGATTGACCGAATGACCTACTGAACAGACATGAAGGCTACTCTGTCCCGCTCTCTGCTAGGTCTTCTTGCAAAGGCAGTGCCAGAGAAGCAGTGTGGCTTAGTGGAAAGAGCCCAGGCTTGGGAGTCAGAGGTCATGGATTCTAATCCCACTGCGACTTGTCAGCTGTGTGGATTTGGGCAAGTCACTTAACTTTTCTGGGCCTCAGTTCCCTCCTCTGTGTTGTTGCGATTGGATATGCTACCCTAAAATACTGCCCACCTATGCCAGAAAAATGCCAATCCCAACAACACCACATTTCCACTGAGCCACGCTGCATGTCCCATGGGGCTGGGAGGGGGGATGAATAAAAGGAGCAAGCCAGGGCAACGCAGAAGGGAGTTGAGGAAAAGCAAAAGAGGTCTGTCTGGGAAGGCCTCTTGGAGGAGATGTGCCTTCAATTAGGCTTTGAAAATGGGGAAAGTAATTGTCTGTCAGATATGAGGAGGATCTGTTCTCCTGCTAGGCCTTCTCTCCTTTCTCTCACCCTAGTTCCCACCAGGTTGTTGGTGGAAAGGAGGGTCAAGGAGTCACCCGGCCCCCAAACCTCATCTTAGCACAGGGGGTAGCCCAGATGAAGACTGTGAGCCTCACATGGGGCAACCTGATTACCCTGTATCTCCTCCAGCGCTTAGAACAGTGCTCTGCACATAGTAAGTGCTTAACAAATACCAACATTATTATTATTGGAGGTGCACTTGATCCCAAGCCAAATATGTTCGGCCCACCACACCTTCGCTGGGGCTTAGGGTTGGCACTGAAGCAGGGAGCTTTGGATCATGGCGTTAGTGACTGGGCACAGGTTCCCCAACCAGCTGTGCAGAGGGTCCAGCTGAGTGACCTTTCCCTTCCCCCTGGGAGGAAAAGGCCAAGGCCCATCCGCTCTCCTCTTTGATAACCAAGTCAACCACCAGAGAAAAGGAAAGCCGAGTCAAAGACAAATCTACTGAAGTACAAACGCTTCTGTTTATACTTTCATATGACAGTATAGGCTTATACCTCTTTGTCCACTGGTTTTCACACTTGATTATTTTTATTGCTATCATTATTTGCTCAGTGACTGGGTGATGGCAAAGAGGTGTCTGGGATTCCTCAGTTCTGTCAATGGCCACCCCGTGTACCGGTCAGAGGACCGAAGAAACATCAGTGTAAGGTCTTCCATCTTTGTGGCTCAGTGGAAAGAGCGCGGGCTTGGGAGTCAGAAGCCACGGGTTCTAATCCCGCCTCCGCCACTAGTCAGCTGTGTGACCTTGGGCAAGTCACTTAACTTCTCTGGGCCTCAGTTCCCTCATCTGTCAAATGGGGATGAAAACTGTGAGCCCCACGTGGGACAACCTGATCACCTTGGATCCCCCGCGCTTAGAACAGTGCTTTGCACATAGTGAGCGCTCAACAAATACCACCATTTTATTTTTTTATTCAATAGTATCTATTGAGCACTTACTATGTGCAAAGCACTGTACTAAGTGCTTGGAATGTACAATTCAGCAACAGATAGAGACAATCCCTGCCCAATAATGGGCTCGCAGTCTCCCAGCTCCAGACGCTTTTCTGGTTTCCAGTAGTGGCTTGACCCAGGTCCAACCCTTTGAAAGATTCAGGGGCGACTTACCTTTCCCTCATCATCCTCCACCAAGAGCTTTCCAGGTTTGGTGTCCTTCACTACCGCTCCGATAGGGACGGTTAGCTTGTTTGAGGAGGAATGGTCCAACCACACATGATCTCCCTGCAGAGGAAAAGAGGATCCGTTGGTCAAGTCCCACTAGCTGACTCGTCCCCAAGTAGCCCATAGGACAATTTCACATCTATGACATCAACCCTAAGAATGAGACAGCCTGCTTGGCCCACGCTGTCTTCTAATTTCATGTACTTCAGGCACTGGGCCCCAGGCCCAACCAGAAATGGCTCCCATCTAGAACAGCTCCTTCTTGGAACCAGCAAGACCCAGATCTCCTGGCTCAAGCCCAACAAGCATTCAGAATTCAAGGTCTGGTGCATCCTATCCCCGCATCCTTAAAAATGTTACCTGTGAGACAGGCCCATATTTAATGGGGGTGTGGGGCATGTCTAGAGTGCATTCATTCCTTCATTCAATTATATCTATTGAGGATTTACTATGTACAAAGCACTGTACTAAGCGCTTGGGAGAGTACAACCGTAAACAGATACATTCTCTGCCCGCAGTGAGCCTGCACGTGTGATGTAGCAGCGTGTCTCAGTGGAAAGAGCACGGGCTTGGGAGTCAGAGGTCATGGGTTCTAATCCCGGATCTGTCACTGTGTGACTGGGTGTCAGCTGTGTGACTTTGGGCAAGTCATTTCACTTCTCTGTGCCTCAGTTACCTCATCTGTAAAATGGGGATTGACTGAGAGCCCCATGTGGGACAACCTGATGACCTTGTGTCCCCCCCTGCCCCAAGCACTTAGAACAGTGCTTGGCACATAGTAAGTGCTTAACAAATGCCATTATTATTGTTATTCTTTTGTACACCGAAAGATTACTCTTACATTACTATTTCGGTGTACAACCTAAGGAGCCTAAGAAGGAGTGTGACTGACTAGGGGTGTTTTCTGACCAACTGGATGTAGCCTCCACTTGATCATCACTAGGTTTGGTCTCTGATGGGATGTAGTTCGGAGAAAGTCACCAGTCATATGGTCTCTTTTACCATATGACTGGGGTCTACAGCCAGACTAAATATACTTCATCTTTTCCAGTTTTAGAAATGAGACAGGCAGAGGATTATGGGGATCACAGAACCACCAGCATGCCCACAGAGCAGCTGTCATTCAGGCAGACTCCAAGGCTAGGGGGCAATCTAACAGCAAAATATTATTTCTGTGAATACATTGTAACAATTTTCTGCTCCTACCATGCTGGACAGCGCAAAGAGTAGCAGCAGCTGGCCTCCCTAATATTCACAAGGAGTAATAATAAAAATGTTGGTATTTGTTAAGTGCTTACTATGTGCCGAGCACTGTTCTAAGCACTGGGGTAAATACAGAGTAATCAGATTGTGCCACATGAGGCTCCCAGTCTTCATCCCCATTTTACAGATGAGATATCTGAGGCACAGAGAAGTTAAATGACTTGCCCACAGTCACACAGCTGACAAGTGGCAGAACCGAGATTCATGTGTCAGATAGTGTCTGTCCTGGAAAGACACAAATAGACTCCCAGGAAACGTTTGTGACCCCAATTTGCTTGCTGAAGACACAAGCAGTGAATGCTAAGTGAGGAGGTGGATGTAGCAGCGTGGCTCAGTGAAAAGAGAACGGGCTTTGGAGTCATAGTTCATGGGTTCGAATCCCGGCTCTGCCACTTGTCAGCTGTGTGACTGTGGGCAAGTCACTTAACTTCTTTGTGCCTCAGTTACCTCATCTGTAAAATGGGGATTAAGACTGTGAGCCCCACGTGGGACAACCCGATTCCCCTGTGTCTACCCCAGCGCTTAGAACAGTGCTCTGCACATAGTAAGCGCTTAACAAATACCAACATTATTACTATTATTATTTCTCCACTGGGGATGGTGGGATGAGGAAATATTCACTGGGTTGCCTTATCAGAGATTCATCTGGGCTGCCTTATCAGAGGTCCATTTTATTCATTCATTCGATCGTATTTATTGAGTGCTTACTGTATTTATTGAGTGCTTACTGTGTGCAGAGCACTGTATTAAGCACTTGGAAAGTACAATTCAGCAACAAAGAGAGGCAATCCCTGCCCACAATAGGCTCACAGTCTAGAAGTGGGGAGACAGACATCAAGACAAGTAAACAGGCATCAATAGCATCAATATAAACAGAATTATAGATAATACATATACACACACATCAGAACAAGTAAACAGGCATTAATATAAATAGATTTATAGATAATAATAATGTTGGTATTTATTAAGCATTTACTATGTGCAGAGCACTGCTCTAGGCGCTGGGGTAGATATAGGGTCATTAGGTTGTCCCACGTGAGGCTCACAATCTTAATCCCCATTTTACAGATGAGGTAACTGAGGCACAGAGAAGTTAAGTGACTTGCCCACAGTCACACAGCTGACAAGTGGCAGAGCCGGGATACAAACCCATGACCTCTGACTCCCAAGCCCGGGCTCTTTCCACTGAGCCACGCTGCTTCTCTACATATGTACATATATACACAAGTACTGTGGGTTGGGGAGGTAGAGCAAAGGGTGTGAGTCAGAGCAATGGAGAGGGGACGGTGAAGGATTTTAAGCCTTTCAGCTAGGATGAACAAACCCTTTGGAAATTTTTCAAAATATATGAGTCGGGAGAAAAAGGGCAGGGAAGGGTTGAAAATCAAATATGGTGGCATTCTGGAGTGGAAAAGGAACTGTTCATTCCATCCTGAAGAATCCCCTGTTTGTTTCATGGTATTTGTTAAGCATTTACTTGGTGTCAGTCACTGTACTAAGCACTGGGGTAGATACAAACTTATCATGTTGGACACACACAGAGTTCCTATCCCACACTGTTATATTATACTCTCCTAAGAGCTTAGAACCAGTGCTTTGCACACAGTAAGCACTCAACGAATGATTGATTGACGGGGCTCACAGTCTATTTTTCAATTTTACCGAGAAGGTAACTGAGGCACGGAGCAGTGAAGTGACTTGCCCAAGGCCTCCCAGCAGACAAGTGGCAGAGCCAGGATTAGAACCCAGGTCCTTCCGACTCGAAGGCCCGTGCTCTTTTCACAAGGCCACACTGCTTCTCCTGTGGTCATTGCCTGCCCGTCTCCTTCCCTTCTCATTAAAATCCAGAACAAATAATCTTTCTTACCGTTCTGAAAACCACCATTCTGATTCAGCGCCCTTCATACAGCCTGAGAGAAGAGAGAGGACAATGGGGTCACAAGACTCTGATTGGTGAAACTTATCAATACTGTATATCCCAACATTACCTAAAGAAGAAATGAGTTTATTATTCATTCATTCAATAGTATTTATTGAGTGCTTACCATGTGCAGAGCACTGTACTAAGCGCTTGGAATGTACAATTCGGCAACAGAGACAATCCCTGCCCATTGACGGGCTTACAGTCTACCCATGTAACATCCCTTGTCAAAATCTTGGCTTCTTGAATTTCCTTTCTACATCTAAAATCAGTTTGGGGCATGATTAATCAACTTTTCTATATGCTAGGCAGAATCTACAGTATAATTCTTACTTATGGCTAGAGAATCTTATGATCAAGATCATACTGTGCTTACCATGTTAACACGCTACAAAGAAGTCCTGGTCTTACTTTTACTTAAAACGAATGGCATTTAGGATGTGAATTTTCAAATATGTTTCAGCTTTACAACACTAGCCTTCTTTGAGGCACCGAGGAGGACAAAGAAGTTGTAAAAGATGAGGGAATAAGTGGAGGAGAAAGCTTAAAAAAGGTGGGGAGAGGGTGGACTGGGAGAGGCTGGGGTAACGGGTTTGGGGGTAAAATGAGAGAGTCCATTTTACATCCAAGGAAGAAAAAAGGTGGTTACCCTATCGTGGAACCTCTCTGACTCAATAAAATATAAATATTTAAAGGGTATGTTATTTACCTCCTATTGAGTACATAATTCTGGGCAATTCTGGAAAAAAAAAAATAAGGTATCCAACTTGGTTCAGAAACTAATCCCTCATTTTTAATATTGTTGCTGTGAGAAAACTGATCCCAATTGTGTCATAAATCAGGCGACTTCGTGTACTGCAGTTTAGCCTTGAAGATCACCACTTGCCTACTTGTTCCAGTTGAGGAAAAATTTACACCAGATAAGTGGGGAAAGAGTGATACTGTTAATTTTCCTAACAGTATGCCCTACCCACCATGGGTAAGTGCTGCAAAAAATTGCCAGAGCAGACACATTTGGGGCACTGACTTTTTTTTTAAATGGTATTTAAGGGCTTACTGTGTGTCTGGCACTGTACTAAGTGCTGGGGTAGAGACAGTTGAGCAGATTGGACACAGTCCCTGTCCTAAACGAGGCTCACAGTCTTAATCCCCATTTTACAGATGAGGTAATTGAGGCCCAAGAATTTAAGTGACATGCCACACAGAAATGAAGTGATATGAAATTCAAAAGGAATAAGAAATTAGAAAGGAATAAGAATTAGTATTCTAATTAGAAATTAGAAATGAATAAGAAATTAAGTGACATGACACAGAAATTAAGTGAATTTAAGTCACACAGCAGACGAGTGGCAGAGCCAGGATTAGAACCCATTTCCTTCGGATTCCCAGGCCTGTGCTCTATCCATTAGGCAAGGCTGCTTCTCTTACCTAGTAGAAAAAGCACGGGCCTGGGAGCTGGAGAACACGGGTTCTAACCCCAGTTCGGCCAATTGCTCGCTGTGTGACCTTGGGCAAGTCACTTAGACTCATTGTGAGCAGGGAATGTGCCTATTATTGTACTGTCCTCTCCCAAGAGCTCAGTACAGTGCTCTGCACACATTAAGCACTCAATAAATACGCCTGACTGACTGTTCTCCCTCTTAGATTGTGAGCCCCAAGTGGGAAATGGTCTGTATCTAACTTAATTAACTTGTACCTACCCCAGAGCTTAGAACAGCGTTTGATACATAGTAAGCACTTAGGTACCATTAAAAAAAAAAGACATCTCTATTAGAATATGAAGAACCGGGGCCTGCATAATAATAATAATGTTGGTATTTGTTAAGCGCTTACTACGTGCAGAGCACTGTTCTAAGCGCTGGGGTAGATACAGGGTAATCAGGTTTTCCCACGTAGGGCTCAGTCTTCATCCCCCATTTTACAGATGAGGTAACTGAGGCACAGAGAAGTGAAGTGACTTACCCAAAGTCACACAGCTGACAAGTGGCAGAGCCAGGATTCAAACCCACGACCTCTGACTCCCAAGCCCAGGCTCTTTCCACTGAGCCACGTTGCTTCTCTAATAGTCTAGAGCAGAGGTGGCCAACCCTCAGGAAGTAAAGAGCTTCAAATCAAAAATATCAGTAAGGGCCAAGAGCCATGGATTTTTAAAAAATCCTTCATTAATAATAATAATAACGGTATTTGTTAAGCGCTTACCATGTGTCAAGCACTGTTCTAAGCACTGGGATAGATACAAGGTCATCGGATTGTCTCAGGTGGGACTCAAACTCTTTATCCCCATTTTACAGATGAGGAGCTGAGGCCCAGAGAAGTTAAGCAGCTTGCCCCAGGTCACACAGCTAGACGAGTGGCGGAGCCGGGAATAGAACCCACGTTCTCTGACTCCCGAGCCTGGGCTCTTCCATTCCAGCAGAACGGAAGATATCCGGAAGCTGTCCGGGGAGGGAAGAGAGCAGATGTTCCCACGGAGGAATGGCAGTGAGCAGGGGTGGCGAGCAAGAGAAAGCCAGAGCAGTGCCAGGGGGTGAAGTTGGGGTCATAACAGCTGGGACCAGAGAGGTACAGTTCACTCTGCTACTTCCGCAGTGGCAAAATAATAATAAAAATTAAAAATCACAAAGCACGTTTGCATAAGCTACACTGAAAACGACAAAGAACCACATGGGAGAGGCAATCCCTGCCCACAACGGGCTCAGTCTAGAAGGGGAGAGAGACAGACATCAAGACAAGTAAACAGGCATCAATAGCATCAATAAAAATAGAATTAAAGATATATACCCACACATCAGAACGAGTAAACAGGCCTTTATATAAATAAATAGAATTATAGATATATACATATATACACAGGTGCTGTGGGGTAGAGCAAAGAGGGTGAGTCAGGGCAATGTGGAGAGGAGGGTGAAACCAAACCAAACACAGTTTGAAAGGCCCAGTTAGGTCATTCCAGGCCTAGAGACTTAGTAGGAATACATTTTAACAGTCCAACTCTTTTCTGAGATCATTTGCATACAACTGCTTAGGAGAACTGTCCGGGTAATGTATAACTTATTTTGCAAAGAGCATCAGATAAAGAACGGTCTATTTTTGCAATACTTTTATGTTAACCCCGTGCCCTTGGATGTAGTTACGCAGTAATGCTCTGCCTTCCCTGACTAAGCCCTCATTTCCCCTTCTCTCTCCCTTTTGTGTCACCTACGCACTTGGATCTGTACCCTATAAACGTTTGATAGTCACCCCACCCTTGGCCCCACAGCAATTATGTACATATCCGTAATTTAACGTCTGTCTCTCTAGACTCTAAGCTTGTGGGTCATGCACACTGTACGTGCTCAATAAATACCACTGATAGATTGCTTTTGCTTTCCCTCTGTTATCTCTCCTAGAAGGGAAAACCCAACACACATCTAAACCAACCAGCAGCTAACAAGCCATACTGTTCAGGCATTCCCCTGCATGTCAAGAGGCTGCAGATTCTGAGGCGGAAGAGTCTATAAGAGGACTGAAGGGAGGCTGCCATCTTAGGAGGAGGCCGCCAGAGCCAGATTGGCCTCTCCCCACTTTCAAAGTCTTAACGAAGGCACATCTCCTCCAAGAGCTCTTCCCTAAACTTTCATTTCCTCTTTTCCTACTCCCTTCGGCATCGCCCAGTCCCACAGCACTTATGTAATAATAATAATTACGATATTTATCAAGCACTTACTATGTGCCAGGTTCTATCCTAAATGCTGGGGTGGATACAAGCAAATTAGGTTGGACACAGTCCCTGACTTGCATAGGGCTCACGGTCTAAATCCCCATTTTACAGATGAGATAACTGAGGCGGAGAGAAGTGAAGTGACTAGCCCAAGGCCATACTGCAGACAAGTGGCAAAGCCAGAATTAGAACCTATGACCTTCTGACTCCCAGGCCCATGATCTATCTGCTATGCTATGCTGTTTCCCCAGTATGACAAGCTACTTTCCCATATAATTATTTTAATGTATGTATATTATATAATAATCATATTTATAATTTATTTCTATTAATGCCTATATCCCCCTCTAGACCATAAGCTCACTGTGGTCAGGGGAAGGCACATCTCCAAAAGGCCTTCCCTAAGCCCTCCTCATTTCCTCTTCTCCCACTCCCTTCTGCGTCATTGTCAGTTTGTTCACCCCCCCAGCACTTTTATACATATCTGTAATTCATTTCTTTATTTATGATAGTATCTATCTCCCCCACCAGACTGTAAGCTTGTTGTGGACAGGGAATGTGCCTGTTATATTGTTGTGTAGTACTCTCCCAAGCGCTTAGTACAGTGCCCTGCACTCAGCAGGAGCTCAATAAATATGACTGATTGATAGAGGAAATAGACTGGGGAGCTGGAAGCTAGGTGGGTAGATGTGGTATACATTTGGGCATAAATCAACTCCATGAAGCAACTTGGGCCTATAAAAAAAATAGTGATCAGAAGCTGGAATTTGGAAAATCTTCCAGTCTTCACTCTCCCCACTCTAATAATAATAATGTTGGTATTTGTTAAGCGCATACTATGTGCAGAGCACTGTTCTAAGCGCTGGGGGAGATACAGGGTCATCAGGTTGTCCGATGTGAGGCTCACAGTCTTCATCCCTATTTTACAGATGAGGTAACTGAGGCACAGAGAAGTGAAGTGACTTGCCCACAGTCACACAGCTGACAAATGGCAGAGCCGGGATTCGATGTCCATACCAGGATTTCCTGATAACAGTCCTTTAGACTGTAAGGTCTTTGTGGTAGGTGTCCCTACCAAACGCTTAGTATAGTGCTCTGCATACAGTAAGCACTCAATAAATAGCATTGATTGATCGAAGCTAGTCCAGCCTTGGTGCTGGGTCAGACAGAACACGGTGGACAGAGAGGAAGGATTGAGGTCGGGGGAGGGCAGACTGAGCACCCGCCTGAAATAACTGCCTTGAAAAATTTCCTCTCCTTTGCTTTATTCCAATATTATTAGGGATTTAATGATACAATCATATTGCTTAAACAAAGCTTTTTCTATTAAAAAAAGGACTTGGAGTTGTTATTTTCCAAGTTTGAGTGGGAGATGAGTAGTGGAGGGTGAGATTTCTCAGCAGTGGTAACAGAGATAGTCCTCTAGACTATAAACTTGTGGGCAGGGAACGTAACTACCAACTCTGCAATACTGTAAGCTCCCAAACTCTTAGTACAGTGCTCTGCACACAGTAAGCGCTCAATAAATACAACTGATAGTCCTGGAGCCTGGTAGAAGGCAAGGACAGGACGTGCTTTAAAATGCCTCCTCCCTCAGTGTGGCCTGGTGGGTAGAGTCCAGGCCTGGGAGTCAGAAAGAACTGGGTTCTAATCCCGGCTCCAACACTTGTTCATTCATTCATTCAATAGTATTTATTGAACGCTTACTATGTGCAAAGCACTGCACTAAGTGCTTGGAATGGCCAATTCGGCAACAGATAGAGACAATCCCTGCCCAGTGATGGGCTTACAGTCTAATCGACGGGTCTGCTCAGTGACCTTGGACAAGGCACTTAACTTCTCTGGTATCTCATTTCCCTCATCTGTAAAATGGGGATTAAGACTGTGAACCCTATGTGGGACAGGAATGGTGTCCAACCCAATTATCTTGTAACTAGCTCAGCATATAGAACAGTGCCTGGCACTTAGTAAGCACTTAATAAAATACCACAATCATTATTATCCTCTCCAGAGCAGGTGTTTTAGCACTTTCATTCATTCAATAGTATTTATTGAGCGCTTACTATGTGCAGAGCACTGTACTAAGCGCTTGGAATGAACAAGTCGGCAACAGATAGAGACAGTCCCTGCCGTTTGACGGGCTTACGGTCTAATCGGGGGAGACAGACAGACGAGAACAATGGCAATAAATAGAGTCAAGGGGAAGAACATCTCATAAAAACAATGGCAACTAAATAGAATCGAGGCGATGTACAATTCATTAACAAAATAAATAGGGTGATGAAAATATATACAGTTGAGCAGACGAGTACAGTGCTGAGGGGATGGGAAGGGAGAGGGAGAGGAGCAGAGGGAGATGGGGGGAAAAGAGGGTTAAGCTGCGGAGAGGTGAAGAAGAGGTGGTAGAGGGAGTAGAGGGAGAAGGGGAGCTCAGTATGGGAAGGCCTCTTGGAGGAGGTGAGTTTTAAGTAGGGTTTTGAAGAGGGGAAGAGAATTAGTTTGGCGGAGGTGAGCACTTAACAAATGCCATTATTATTAGTATTCTCATGCATAGTGCATAGAGCACAGGCCTGGGAGTAAGACGGTCATGTGGTTCTAATCCCCACTCTGCCACTTGTCTGCTGCATGAGCTTGGGCAAGTCACTTCACTGGGCCTCAGTTTCCTGATCTGTAAGAAGTAGGGATTGAGACTGGGAGCCCCACATGGGACAGGGACCGTGTCCAACCCGATTTGCTTGTATCCACTTCAGCGCTTAATACAGAGCTTGACTCACAGTTAGCGCTTAACAAAAACCAGAATTATTATTATTCTTACCTACACCTCTTTGATGGCTCTTTAGGGGTGCTGACCACTTCCCCTTTAACTGAGGGGTCACTCATCCTGAAAAGCATTACAAAAGCCCTCTGTACATAAGTTTTCTTATTACTACATTTGGCCCTGGGTCAGTCAGTACATTAACAAGGAGACCATGAAGGCCAGGGATAAGTCAAAACTGTCAACACTTGGCTGGCTGTCAGAACCTGGGAATTTAAATCCAGAAATTGCTGTTGCCGCCTAATAAGAAGTCTTTGCCAGCTCCCTCCCCCGGGGAGACAACTCAAGATGCCAGACCCCCTTGCGGTTTTATTACCATTTGCGATCTTTCGGTGAAGTGGGCAAATTCATTCAATGGTATTTATTGAGTGCTTACTGTATGCAGAGCACTGTACTAAGCGCTTGGAATGTCCAAGACAATGGAAGTAGAGAGGGAGCCAAAATTCTTTACTCAGTTGTATTTACTGAGCACTTACTATGGGCAGAGCACTGTACTAAGCACTTGGGACAGTATAATGTAACAGGCACATTCTAGACTAAGCTCATTATGGGCAAGGAATGGGTCTGCTAATTCTGTTGTATTGGGGTCTCCCAAGCGATTAGTACAGTGCTCTGCCCATAGTAAGTACTCAATAAATGCCATTGATTGCTTGATTTAGGGTCAGGGCCCAAGGTATAGGAAGGTCTGGATTCTTGCTGCCATCACTTCTCATCTCTGGGTCTGTTCCAGGCTCCGGCGCTTCAATTCCCAGAAATACCTGGACATTAAATTTTTCACCATCTGCCTCATATCCCCCAAGTATTTCACTTTACGTTGGTGACTTAGGGAGAGCAGAGAGCTGGATAATAATAATAATAATGTTGGTATTTGTTAAGTGTTTACTCTGTGCAGAGCACTGTTCTAAGCGCTGGAGTAGATACAGGCTAATCAGGTTGTCCCACGTGAGGCTCACAGTCTTCATCCCCATTTTCCAGATGAGGTAACTGAGGCCCAGAGAAGTGAAGTGACTTGCCCACAGTCACACAGCTGACAAGTGGCAGAACTGGGATTCAATCCCATGAGCTCTGACTCCCAAACCCGGGCTCTTTCCACTTAGCCACTCTGCTCGCTGCCGAGGAACCTGAATTAGCTGGATCCAGAACCATTTGAGATTTGCTCTCACTAGAACTAGTGTCTCACCTCAATCTGGAATGCCAACTTGTATCGCCCAAATCATCCAGCTCTGTTTTTTGAACCAGCCTGTCCCAGTGTTATGGCATTTCTCCAGGGAGCAAAAATCAACAGAAATCAACCATTTTTTTTACCACTCCTTTTAACATAATTGCCGGCCATAGGTTGGAGAGATGATAGTTATCTCCCGGAGTGCCCTAAATACTAAGAAGATAGGAATTTAAGGCTGTAGAGACTTGATTAAATTGTACGCTTCGTGGTTAAGGAGTTCCCTAACTACTGGGTAGTTCAATAGGTCAGTATAGTATCATCTGTGTAAGGCCAAAGATTCATAAAGTAAATCATTACAGAGAGAGAAGAGGCCTAGAGAGATTCAGTCACAGGAACGAGGAGGAGAATAAAGGAAAGACGAGATAGCAGATCTGTTACTCTGTGTGGGACAGGGGGCAAAGGGAAAAAGAGCATTTTTCCTTTCGCCTGATTGGCCTGAGGGTGAGAGGAATGATCCACTAACTTTTTGAACTTTCACTAAAGCCTCAAGATGTTAATCACACCAGGCAAATCTCAAATTCCATCATTCCATGCCAGCTGAAACTACATTGCTAAGTGTAATTCTGCAGAATCTTGCTTTCTCCTCATCTTTTACCTACCCCTGAGAATCTGCAAGCCTTTATTTGGTAATGCGAGAGGAGCCAAGGTTCTCCAGACCAATTCCTTGTAGTGTTTTCAGGGAACTTGGAAGAAAAGACAGGGTCAGGGTCCCTCAGACAACCTCCTCCATTGAAACGAAGATTGGGGAATGAAAAACAACTCTAGTTGTGTATTTGTGGCATAGTAGAAGAGCACTGGTCTGGAAGCCTGGGTCATCAGCTGGATGAATGACTGTGGACAAGTCACTTCACCTTTCTGTGCCTCAGATTCCTCATGTGCAAAATGGGGATTGCAACCCTGACTTTCAGACAGATTGTGTGTGAGGGTGATAATTAGATAATTAATGTGAGAACACTTTGGGACTAAAAACCGTCTATAGAAACCAAGGTTTTTGGGACCGTGATCCTTTTGTCGTGCTATCCTCTGAGTTGGACCATGTATAATGTGAAAGCGCTGTGGCCTACTGGAAAAAGCACAGACCTGGGAGTCCGAGAACTTGAGTTCTAATCCTAACTTCGCCATTTATCTGTTGTGTGACCTTGGTCAAGTCACTTCATTTCTCTGTATCTCAGTTTCCTCAACTGTAAAATAGGGACTCATTCATTCCTTCATATTTTTTGAGTGCTTACTCTGTACATAGCACTGTACTAAGCACTTGGAAAGCACAATTCCGCAACAGATAGAGACAATCCCTACCCAATAACGGGCTCACAGTCTAGAAGGGGGAGTCAATACCTGCCTCTGACCTGATTAACTTGTATCTCAGTACTTAGAACGGTGCTCGACACCATAGTGAACACTTAAACGGACCTCTTTATCTTGCTATCCAAACCCTGTCCTCCCCCTGTCTTTCCCATAACCGTAGAGAGCACCGCCATCCTTCCTGCCTCTCAAGCCTGCAAACTTGGTGTAATCCTTGACTCCTCTCTCGCATTTCATCCCACATAGTCAATCCATCACTAAACCCAGCCGCTTCCACCTTCACAACATTGCTAACATCCACCTTTTCCTCTCCAAATTGCTGCCACATGAATCCAATCACTTATCCTATCCCGTCTTGATTAGCATCTCAGTCTCCTTACTCACCTCCCAGCCTCCTGTCTCTCCCCACTCCAGCCTATTCTTCACTGCGCTGCCTGGATCATTTTTCTACAAAAACGTTCAGTACGCATTTCCCTGCTCCTTAAGAAGCTCCAGTGGTTGGCCAACCACCTCCATATCAAACAAAAACTCCTCACCATTGGCTTGAAAGCTCTCCATCACCTTTCCCCCTCCTGCACACTTCACCTCTCTACTGCTAAACTTGTCACTGCAATAATAATAATACTGTGGGTATTTGTTAAGTGCTTACAATGTGCAGAGCACTGTTCTAAGCGCTGGGGGAGATAGAGGATAATCGGGTTGTCCCATGTGGGGCTAACAGTCTTCATCCCCATTTTACAGATGAGGTAAATGAGGCCCACAGAAGTGAAGTGACTTGGCCACAGTCACCCAGTTGACAAGTGGCAGAGCTGTACCTTGATTTCCGTCTCACAGTCGACCGCTCGCCCACGTCCTGCCTCTGTCCTGGAACGCCCTCCTTCCTCAAATCTGACAGACAATTACTCTCCCCCTCTTCAAAGCCTTACTGAAGGCACATCTCCTCCAAGAGACCTTCCCTGCCTAAATCCTCCTTTCCTCCTTCACTCCCTCTGCATCACCCTGGCTTGCTCCCTTTATTCACCCCTCCTATCGGCCTCGCAGCACTTATGTACCTATCTTTAATTTGTTTATTTATATTAATATCTGTCTCCCCCCCCCTTCTAAACCGTAAGCACTTTGTTCATTCTTACAATTGTACTCTCCCAAGGGCGTAGAACAGTGCTCTGCACACAGTAAGCACTCAATAAATACGACTGAAATACCATAAAAATTATCTCAGTAAAATATCAAAAATCTTAACCTGTTTCTGGCAATGCCACTTTGAGGAGATTTGAGTCTATCAAAAATATATTGATTATACAACCTCGAGGGGTATAATAACGGTACTTGTTAAGCACTATGTGCCAAGCACTGTTCTAAGCACTGGGGTAGATATGAGTTCATCAGGTTGGACACAGTCCTTGTCCCACATGGGGCTCACACTAAGAGGGAATAGGATTGAATCCCCAGTTTACAGATGAGATAGCTGAGGCACAGAGAGGTTAAGTCACTTGTCCAAGGTCACAGAGCAGAAGTGGGGGAGCGGGGATTAGAACCCAAGTCCTTTGACTCCCAGGTCTCTGATCCTGCCACATTAAGGGCTTGAAGAGCCAAGACGGAAAGGGAATGCTGCACTGCCTTCAGCAGCGTCTGGAACCAGAAGCTTGTGAAGGCAACCGCCCGTCTAGCACCGACCTTTGAAACTGATCAAGTGATTTTATTATCGATGCAAATAGGTACTGACCGGCATTATGGCCTACTAGGTAGAGCACAGGCCTGGGAATCAGAAGGTCATGGGTTCTAATGCCGACTCAGCCTCTTGTCTGCTATGTGATCATGTCACTTCACTACTCTGGGCCCCAGTTCCCTCATCTGGAAAATGGGGATGAGGACTGTGAGCCCTCTCTGGGACAGGGATTGTGTCCAACCTGATTATCCTGTTGCTGCCCCAGTGCCTAGAACAGTGCCCTGCACATAGTAAGCGCTTAATAAATACCATTATTATTATTATTATTAATAATAGTGTTGGTATTTGTTAAACACTTACTATGTGCAGGGCACTGTTCTAAGTGCTGGGGGGAGATACAGGATAATCAGGTTGTCCCATGTGGGGCTCACAGTTTTCACCCCCATTTTACAGATGAGGTCACTGAGGCACAGAGAAGTGAAGTGACTTGCCCACAGTCACACAGCTGACAGGTGGCAGAGCTGAGATTCGAACCCATGACCGCTGACTCCCAAGCCCGGGCTCCTTCCACTGAGCCAAGCTGCTTCTCTGCAGAGTGATAAAATGAAGTGATAAAATGAATGGTCTTGATCTTTTTTTTTACCAGGAGTCAGGGTTACTCACCCTGGGAGAGTGGCTCTCTATCAACCTTGTCAGCTCTGTGACTTTGGGCAAGTCACTTTACTTCTCTGTGCCTCAGTGACCTCATCTGGAAAATGGGGATTAAGACCGTGAGCCCCGCCTGGGACCACCTGATAAGCTTGTATTTACCCCAGTGCTTACAACAGTGCTTGGCACATAGTAAGTGCTTAACAAATGCCATCATCATTATCATACTGATCTACCTGACTCGTTTCTAAGTTGGGGGGGTAGTAATTCTGACAACTTGCAGAAAGGGACTTAATATATATTACGCGATCATTTACAAATATAATGCTACATAACCACCATTGTCAGATGGATTAAATTACCTCCTCCTCCCAGCAGGCTGGGCCAACATTCAGGACAAGAGGTAATTAGGCAGGGGACAAGGAAGAGGGAAAATAGGAAGAGAGTTTCGAGGGCATCTTGCCAAACCAAATCAAAAGTCTGTTGGAGAAATCCCAACACCAATCAGCGGTATTCATTGGGCACTTACTATGTGCAGAGCATTGTATTGGGCCATCAGGAAACAGATCTCTTTTAACAACATTATCACTGCTTCTTTTTCCTCTATTCATTCAGTAGGAACTTTCTTTAGAGCTTATGGCCAGAATACCATACAATGCCTCTGTTACTGTACCCACAGACAGTTTTCCATATTAGGTTATTCAATCAGTTGTATTTATTGAGGGCATACTGTGTGCAGAACAGTGTACTAAGCTCTTAAGAGAGTTCAGTGTAACGGAGCTGGTAAACACATTCCCTGCCCACAAGGAACTTGGAGTCTAGAGGGTCATTAATGCAAAGTGAAATCGACCAGTCTAAAGTTATGGAATTCGGAGATTAAATTGGGCACGCCTCTCCAAGCCAGTCACGTCTGCCTTACTAGATCAGGTTCTTTTCACGATGGAGGGAGACGGGGAAGAGTGGGATGCTGATAATGTGTCTCTGCGGAAACGTGGCTCTCTGGGGACCTTTCCCCAATCTATTTGGGCCCTCAGGTGTGTACCAGACCCTGTGCAGAGATCCTTTTCCAGCCCCAACTCTCCATATTTTGGGGGAAGTAGAGTGGCCTGGTGGAAAGAGCACAGGCCCGGGATTCAGAGGACCTGGGTTCTAGCCAGCTCTGCCAATTGCTTGCTGTGAGACATTGGGCAAATCACGTAACTTCTGTGTATTTTGATTTCCTCCACTGTAAAATGGGGATTAAACATCTACTCTCCCTCCTTTTTCCACATAGAGCCCCATGCAGGACAGGGACTGTATCCCATCTAATTAATTTGTAACTCCCCAGCATTTAGAACAGTGTTAGACACACAGTAAGCACTAAACACATACCATTAAAAAAAAGTATTTCCAGAACAGGGCATTGGTCAGCCATTCAGCTTCAGTACTGCTGGGCAGGGACAAGATACCGAAGGGACCATTATCTGAGACCAACCACGAGAAGCAGCATGGCCTAGTGGATAGAGCACGGGCCTGGGAGTCAGAAGGGCCTGCGTTCTAATCCCCACTCTGCCACTAATCTTCTGTGTGACCTTGGGCAAGTCACTTTACTTCTCCGGGCCTCATTTACCTCATCTGGAAAATGGGGATTGAGACGGTGAGCCTCACGTGGGACAGTGTCCAACCTAATTTGTTTGTAACCACCCCAGTGCTTAGTCCAGTGCCTGGCACATAGTAAGCACTTAAATATCACTATTATTCCTCTAGACTGTAAACTCGCTGTGGGCAGGGAATGTGACTGTTAATTGTTGCATTATACTCTCTCAAGGGCCTCTCAGGGTCGCACCTGGAGCGTTTCCAGTACTCTACCAGTCTCGGCTACGGAAGGGAGAGTCGAGCAGAGGCCTATCCATTCCATTCTTAGCCTGGGCAGTGGCAATCTGTTACAAGTCAAAACTCACCCATGCTGGGCAGCAGCGGCATGGGAGAGAGTTGACGGTGGAGACTCGAGTTTACTGCATGGAAGGAGGCAACGGTAAGCCACTTCCGGATTTTAAACTCTACGGATCCACTACCAGAACGATTGCAGATGGAGAGCGGGACGTTCTGGGAGAGACGTGGCTGTGCTGTCGCTATGGGTCGGAAACGACGTGACAGCATAAGACAAGACAATTGATTGAGTGCTCCCAAGACCAAGGAAGTATGTCAGAAAAGTTGCGGAGATGGAGACCTCTCCCAGGCAGCGCTCTGCACACAGTAAGCATTCAGTAAATACCATTGACGGAGGAGATTGCTGCAGAACGGAGCCTCTCCCTAACACCCTTCGAGTTTTCAATATTTCAGTCTTGGATTGCTCAAAGATGTTCATTTGCCAGCAGAGGCAAACATCTGATGTGGGTGTAGCACTGTGCTAAAAATAATATCAAGTCCAATGCATCCAAGGTTTCAAAGGAACTCTCATAATCTCCTCTTCTAACAGGTACATATAAAAAAAACCAGAATAGCTTAGTGGGAAGAGCACAGGCCAGGAAGTCAGAGGATCATGGTTCACCTTCTGGCTCTGTCACTTACTTGCTGGGTGACCTTGGTCAAGTCACTTAACTTCTCTGTGCCTCAACTGTAAATGAGTGGAGTAAATACCTGTTCTTCCTCATACTTAGACTGTGAGCCGAGTCTGATTATCGCGTAGCATTCCCAATGCAAGGTACATGGCAAGTGCTTAACAAATTGCAATTATTATTATTATGACACCCACTTTTCCATCCTCTTCATTGAATCTTCAAATCACAGGGCTGGAAAGGACCTTGTGAGACCATTCACCCATCCTCCACAGCTGGAAAAGGGGTGGGCCCCGGTGGAATCTTAAGTAGATCCATCTCCTCATCTGGCCCACTTCTGGCCTCCACCGATCTCAGCTGAGAGGAAATCTTCCTTTCGACTAGTTTTTCTAAGAATCCACTTCACCATCCTATTTCTACCCCTGACCTAATCCCACCCAGAAAAATGAGAATTTATCCTACTTTCTAGGATCTTCCAAATACGAATTTTAACAGCCTTCCAAAATAACTCTCAATCCACTGCTTAACCACCCTCTCTGCCAGGAGATTATTTAGGTCTTACCCACACCTTGGGGCCGATTTCTTTCCTCAGTTGGGATGGAGAGCAGCAGGTTTGTCTTATCTGTCCCCCAGGTTGAATAACTTCAGCAGTTCCAAACTTTCCTCCCAAGTCTTATTTTCCAATACTTTAACCTCTTCTGTAGCTCTCCCCTGAACTTTTTCAAAACCATCTACCTCCCTCCAGGAGAACAGAACCTAGGAACAGCTGGTTCTACATCATTGCATCTAAGAAGTTTCTCAGCCTCTACATAAATATAATGGAGCTCTGGGTGGGCTTCACTCTTGGGGCCAAAATGAGAGGGCCTAAATCTGGCCTGAAATATGGCAGGGACCCAAGGGATTCTAATCTCACTCTGCGGGAGATGGTAAAGGGAGAAATAGTTAAACAAATGCATCTGGTAGCTGCTTTCCTGGGTGGTTGCTTGGACTTGTGTGGCCCCAGTGAGGGCACACAATTATTATTTGAGTGCTTGGTAAGTGCTCACTAGGTGTCTAGTACTGTTCTAAATACTGCCCAGTTCGCTGTGCAGGTATGCCATCTTGACAGCCGCTGTGCTCACTGGAATCATGCCAGCAGCCCCCTTCCCCACCTCCCCCCAAAAGGTCCTGAGCCCTGCCCACCATTCTGGCTCTAAAGCATCGGGTTCTGCCAGTTTTGATTCAAATAATGGGCCCAGGTCCTATTAACTTGGCATAAGGCACCTTCAGGGCAGGTGAGTTAGATGGTTTAGCTCCTCTGATCTGCTAAAATAAGCAACATCGATACCTCATTCATTCAATAGTATTTATTGAGTGCTTACTATGTGCAGAGCACTGTACTAAGTGCTTGGAATGTACAAATTGGTAACAGATAGAGACACTCCCTGCCCTTTGACGGGATTACAGTCTAATTGGGGGAGACGGACAGATAAGAACCATAGCAATAAATAGAATCTAGGGGATGAACATCTCATTAAAACAATAGCAAATAAATAGAATTAAGGCGATGTACATTTCATTAACAAAATAATGTTTGTACCTCATAGAGAAGCAGCGTGGCTCAGTGGAAAGAGCCCGGGCTTGGGAATCAGAGGTCATGGGTTCGAATCCCTGCTCTGCCGCTTGTCAGCTGTGTGACTGTGGGCAAGTCATTCACTACTCTGTGCCTCAGTTACCTCATCTGCAAAATGGGGATTAACTGAGCCTCACGTGGGACATCCTGATTACCCTGTATCTACCCCAGCGCTTAGAACAGTGTTCTACACATAGTAAGTGCTTAACAAATACCAACATTAATTAATTGGCTAAAACATCCAGCAGCCTGAAAGAAAAGAGGAATCTACCTCTCTTGGGCTAAGGGAAGACTGGCAGGGAGGGCTTTCTCTTTCTTTTCCTCCTCGTTGGTCTCCAAGCCTAGTGGAGGGAAAGGGAACCTCTGAAAATCTATTCTAACTTGCACGTCCCCAACCAGGGGACTTTCCTTCCACTTCTTGGCAGAAAGAGAACTGGGCAGGGGAATCACAGAGATCTCTAATTACATCAAAGCACTGCCGCACACATAGAAGTTTCACTCTGATGGGGACCACATTTAAAAATCAAACAAGTGACCCTTACCCATACCCTTTCACTTTGACCGTGATTTGAGAGCAAAAGGTTCAATCTTTTGGGAGGATTCATGATCTTAGGATCCCTCTCCTTCAGTGCTTGGCTTGGACACAATCATCTTGCTCCCTCCTACTTCCTACTACAACTCAGCACACACACTTTGCTCCTCTAAATCCAACTTAATCACTGTTCCTCCCTCTTGCCACCGACCTCTTGCCCACTTCCTGCCTCTGGTCTGGAACGCCCTCCTCTTCATATCCAACAGACAATTACTCTTCCCACCTTCAAAACATTACTGAAGGCACATTTACTCCAAGAGGCCTTCCCTGACTAAGTTCTCATTTATTTTTCTCCCACTCCTTTCTCTATAGCTCTGACTTGCTCTCTTTATTTTCCACCCCTCCCCCCATAACGGCACTCATGTACATATCCATAATTCACTTATATTAATGTCTGTTTCCCCCTCAGCCTGTAATCTTGTGTGGGCAGGGAATGTGTCGGTAATATTGTTGTGTTGTACTTTCCCAAGGGAGTACAGTGGTCTGCACCCAGGAAACACTCAATACATGATTGATTGCCTGCTAATTTGCCAGATCCTCAGAATTACACAGAGCCCAGGTATTTATACTGCTGAGGTCTGCTGGGTTTGCCAAAAAAATTCAACATTCAAACACAACTTTTGGGAAACTGTCTCAGCGTAACAGGATTAACCAAGTTTTCCTCTATAGTGTGGCCTAATGGAAAGCGCCTGGGCCTGGAAGTCAGAGGATGTGGGTTCTAATCCCAGTTTCTCCACGTCTGCTCAGTGACCTTGGACAATTCACTTAACTTCTCTGTGTCAGTTACCCCATGTGAGACAGGGACTGTATCTGACTTGATTATCTTATATTACCCAGTACTTGGCACATAGTAAGTGCTTCACAAATACCAAAATTATTATTATATTCAGGAATCACAGCCCCCCAAATCCAGCCATTCCATCAACATTAGGCTCTAAGTCAGCAGCCAAGAACACGGGCCACAAGAGTTTAAACTTTCACAGAAGTTCCCCAATGGGTATCCTCCCCTACAGTCGGTAGGAGAAGGAAAGTCCAGAATGCAGTACCAAAGAATCACAGAGTTGCTAGGGACCTCGATAAATCATCTGGTCTAATCTCCCGTTTCAAGCCTAACCCTACCAGAACTTGTGTTCCTTTGCTCTCTTTAAAGATGGAGAATTCATACACTCCCTCTGTAGCTGACACAACATTTAGCCTTATTCTCCTTTTCACATAATTGCCCTCACTTTTTGCTGCCTCTTAAATTAACTTCTTGTTCCAAACTCTCTGGACCTGTGGGCAGGGAATGTGCCTGCTATATTGTACCCTCCCAAGCACTTAATACAATGCTCTGCACACAGTAAGAACTCAAATATGAATGATGAATGACAACTCTCTGGAAGCATATCTACATTTCCTTTCAATAGCTACATTTCCTTTCATACTGCCATAATCGCAAGCAGTACTCCTTAGAATATGACTATTCAGAAGACTCCCGTGTCTTTTGATCACTTGCTATGTAGTAGTTTAAATGTCCACTCTTGTTCACCCACAGTTTTATAATAAATCACTTGAAAAGTTAAGGAGGACCATGGATCTGCTCCAGCCACACAAAGCCCATCTCCATTCCTGATGCCTCACCATTTTCCTCTGTCAGTGAGCCGAAACAACCAAGCTCTCCGCAGCATAAAAATTTACCACTTGTCCCATTCTACTGTCTCTTTCCACCTTCAGTAACGTGTCCTGTATATGCTGCTTCTGACCTGCCGGGCAGTGATTTGATTACAAAAAAGAACTGAAAACACAGGAATGAAACCAAATCTCCTTCTTCTCCTCCTTCCCCCACATCACTGACTTTGGGGTTTATGAGGTCAGATTTGTTCTTACCATTACCCTCCTAAATTGCTGACACTCTGAGTTCCCTGCAGGCCGCTTGCTGCAAATTTCACTAATTGGGTCAGCTTTTTGCCCTTATAAAATATCTGTTCAAATGCTTCTGGGGGCCTTTCCTCCTGTCTCCTAACCTTGAAGTGTAACTGAAATCCCTAGCTTAGAAACCAAACACACCAGAGTAGAGTTTAGAAAGAGACAGGTTGCTCCTTACCTGATAGAACTGGAGCTCTGATTTTTCCCTGTTGCTGCTGTGTCTCTTCTTTTGCCCCCCTACCTCTTTGGGAAAGTACAAATCAAGAAAAGGTGCTTGAGAATCTTAGCCTGGGACTCAATCCACCCATGAGTGGAGGAGGAAAGAAGAAAAACTGGGAGGAGGAAGTGACTGAACTTCTATTACCAACTACAATTTACGATAGGACTTTGCCCCCAATTTGACATTTATCCCTTTCCACGCCCCACACACCAGTCACCAGTCAGACTAGTTGCTCTTCTGCACAGGCCTGAATAATTTCTGAACATTAACCTCAGCTGAACATAGCTTTTTCCAGCATTTTTTTTAGGAAGAAACATTACCTCTCCTAAACCGTGATTACATCTTTTATTCCTAGTGCCGCAGCGTGGCTTAGTGGAAAGAGCACAGGCTTGGGAGTCAGAGGATGTGGTTTCTAATCCTGGCTCTGCCATTTGTCTGCTGTATGACCTTGGGCAAGCCACTTCACTTCTCTGTGCCTCAGTTACCTCATCTATACAATGGGGATTAAGACTATGAGCCCCGCATGGGTCAACCTGATTACCTTGTATCACGTGCTTAGAACAGTGCTTTGCACATAGTAAGTGCTTAACAAATACCAACATATTATAAAATTTATTATAAAGGAAGAATAGAGAAGCCTCCATATCCAACTTGAATTAGATAACCAATTCTTATTTTTTAGGGACTGAGAGACTCAATGCCTGGGCGCAAGGTGAAAATTACCTTTGTAGAATAAAACTGCACAGTTTATCTTAATCTGTTCTAGGAAGCAACCTGCATATTTAGAAATCCAATTTGCCTGGATTTCTGCTGGGTAAAGGTGCTCTCTTTCTCTTTCTCTCTCTGCCTTATTTGCCAAAGATGGACAGCAACATGTTTCTGAGGACTCTCAGTAAACACTACAGGCTGTGACAATCCATCTGTTCTGAGTATTGATTAAATGTTCCCAGTGAGCAGAGCACTGTACAAGACGCTGTAGGAAATTTCAAAGAATTACAGTGTCCTACTCCCGGACCCGCATAAACTGATGAATAGAAATACACAGTCTCTTCAGTGCATAGACAGTGACAGAGGCCTAGAGCATCAATAGGTATATGAGAACCACAGATATACACAGTCCAGTTTGCATAGCTTATAGAGATAAATAAATCCAAGGGGAATTGGAAAAACCAGAGGAAGAAGGGGTTCCACTATTACTTACATTTGGACAACAGATAATTTACCATCAGTTATGCCGCTATCATCCCTGCTCTATAAATCCATTTCAAAACCCATCCCCCACAAGAAGCAGCATGGTTCAGTGGAAAAGAACCTGGACTTCAGAGTCAGAGGTCATGGGTTCGACTCCCGGCTCTACCACTTGTCAGCTGTGTGACTGTGGGCAAGTCACTTAACTTCTCTGTGCCTCAGTTACCTCATCTGTAAAATGGGGATTAACTGTGAGCCTCATGTGGGGCAACCTGATTACCCTGTATCTACCCCAGCGCTTAGAACAGTGCTCTGCACACAGTAAGCGCTTAACAAATACCAACATTATTAAGAAGGTTTCCCTAAATAAATGTGCTGAGGCAAGGATATACATGCCTCTCAAAAGAGAACCGCTGCCTTTAAACCTTAACCTCCATCTTCTACCTTCATCCTTTTTGTGATGCAAAAAAAGAAAAGTCCTCTTGTCTGAATGTATGATAAGTTCCTAAAGGACAAGAATCATTTGTTTTGTATATGTTCTTAAATAATTATGACTTCCCCAAGGTCACACAGCAGACAAGTGGCAGAGCTGGGATTAGAATCCATGATCTTCTGGCTATCAAGCCCATGTTCTATCCACAAGGCCACGCTGCTTAAATATCCGTGCCCGTTTGAAGGCAGTGTGAACACTGTGTTTACTTATCAGTTATTAGTATCGGGCTTCAAAGGAACTACTCTTACACCTAGTTTCCACCAAATGAAAACAGTAAAAGCAGAGTTACTTTGGAATTTGGGAAAACAGTATGGCTCGAGAATCGACGTTCAGAATCGTCACTCATTAGGTGATCAGTTGCCGCAACCATTTTAAGTCAACATGTACTTACCATACTATCAATCGTATCATTTAGACTGTGAGCCCGCTGTTGGGTAGGGGCTGTCTCTATATGTTTCCAAACTGTACTTTCCAAGCGCTTAGTACAGTGCTCTGCACCGAGTAAGCACTCAATAAGATTGAATGAATGAATAAATTTTCTACAAGTATTGCATTTCATTCTTGCTAGATAGCCATTTAGTTAGCATTTATCATCACAGCGACGAGTTGGTACTGGGATTAATGGATTCTGGGGGCCTTTATAACAGAGAAGCAGTGTGGCTCAGTGGAAAGAGTCCAGGATTGGGAGTCAGAGGTCGGGGTTCGAATCCCAACTCCGCCACTTGTCAGCTGTGTGACTGTGGGCAAGTCACTTAACTTCTCTGGGCCTCAGTTACCTCATCTGTCAAATGGGGATCACGTGGGACAACCTGATTAGCCTGTATCTACCCCAGCGCTTAGAACAGTGCTCTGCACGTAGTAAGTGCTTAACAAATACCAACATTATTATTATTATACATGATATCATTATGTCACTCTGGCATCACTAGAGGCATCTTGCCAGCTTTACTCTGATCTGCACCCAGAGAGAAGCTTCCCCTATTTAATCAATCAGCCAGTGGTATTTATTGGGCACTTACGAGGAAAATCATCAGGTGTGATCTCCCAGAAATCTCTCTTTCCCTCTGACTCTCCCATCTTTCCCAGCAATATTTCAAAGGGCGATCTCCCACCTCCTCTCAAAACCACACCCTGCACCTGTGCCTCTGACCCCAGACCTTGGCACCTTATCAAAATACTTAGCCTTTTCTTCCTTCCCTCCCTCCCTGATTGCCATCTTCAACCATCTTCAATCTTCCAACGGCTCCTTCCTGCTTTCAGATACGCTCATGTGTCTTCTATCCTAAAAAAAAACCCTTTTTTCTAAAATATTTCTAAAAAAAATTTCTAAAAACATGTTCCTTCCATGTTTCCCCCCTCCTCAAAAACCTCCAATGGTTATTATTATTATCATTATTGTTGTCATATTTGTTAAGCACTTACTGTGTGCCAAGCACTGTTCTAAGCACTGGGGTAGATACAAGGTAATCAGATTGGACACAGTCCCTCTCTCACATGGGGCTCACAGTCTTAATCCCCATCTTATAGATGAGGTAACTGAGGCATAGAGAAATGAAGTGACTTGCCTAGGGCCACAGGGCAGACAAGTGGCGGGACCAGAGCTGTCGGGCAGGGATCATCTCTATCTGTTGCCGAATTGTACTTTCCAAGCGCTTTGTACAGTGCTCTGCACATAGTAAGCGCTCAATAAATGTGATGGAATGAATGAATGAATCCACCTCCACATCAATCAGAAACGTCTTACCATCCATTTTAAAGCACTCAATCAGCTCGTCCCCTCCTACCTTATCTTGTTGATTTCATACTACAAACCGGTCCATGCAATTCATTCCTCTAAAGCTAACCTACTCACTGTACTTCCATCTCATGGCTCTTGCCGTTGACCTCTTGCTCACATCCTCCCTCTGGTCTGGAATTCCCTCGCCCTTCATATCCATCGGCCCTCCACTCTCCCAGCTTTCAAAGCCTTACTAAAATCACATCTCCTTCGAGAGGCCTTCTCTGACTAAGCCCTCATTTCCCCTATTCCCTCTTCTTCCGGCATCACCTATGGACTAGGATATGAACCTTTTGAGCATTTGATATTCATCCCTTCCTCATTCCCACAGCATTTATGTAAATATTGGTAATTTACTATCTTTCTCCCCCTCTAGACCATAATCTTGTGGGCAAGGAATGTGTCTACCAACTGTTGTATAGTATCCTCCCAAGCTCTTTCTTAGTTCTAATCCTGGCTCCGCCATTTGTCTGCTCTGGGGCCTGGATTCTAGGTTACCTCATCTTTAAAATGGGGTTTAAGACTGTGAGCCCCACATAGGACTGGGACTGTGTCCAATCTGATTTGCTTGTATCCACCTCGGTGCTTAGTACGCATTTAACAAATTCCATAATTATTATTAGTGCAGTGCTCTACACACAGTAAGTACTCAGTAAATACCGATGACACTGATTGTGTGGGAGAGTAAAATACAACAAATTGGTAGACATTAACCCTGACCTCAAGGAGTTTACAATATTTGGGGGGAGACAGAGATTAAAATAAATTACAGGGAGGGGAAAGAGCAAAGTTTAAGAATATATACAGAAGTGCTGCGGGGTTGGGATGAGGCAAATAACGAAGTGCTTAAGGATTACATACCTAAGTACATAGATGCAAAAGGGAGGGGGAACGTGTTTTTCTTAGCGTTTGGAAGAATGGTGGTCTGTCGGATATGAAGGGGAAGGAGTTTACGGCCAGTGGTAGGACATGAGCAAGGGGTCAGAGGTGACGGAAATGAGATCAAGGTACAGTCAGTCGGCAATAGAGGAGTGAAGTGTCTTGGCTGGGTTGTAGTGGGTGATGAGGGAGGTTATCAACTGGCAGCATTGAGGGAGTACTTTAAATCCAGCAGTAAGGAGTTCCTGTTTGATACGAAGATGGAAGGACAACGACTGGAAGTTTTTGAAGAGTGGGAAGACATGGACTGAGTTTTGTTTTTTTAATGATTCTGGCAGCAAAGTGCGGTATGGAGTGGGGAAAGAGAGGAGGCAGGCAGGTCAGCGAGGAGGCTGATGCAATAGTCAAGGTGGCAAGATCAACATGGAAGCAGTTGGGACGGAGAAGACGGGGTGGAGTCTAGAAATACTGTGAAGGGAGACCTGAAAGGATCTGGTGACAGATTGAATATGCAGGTTGAATGAGAGACGGAGAGATGAATCGAGGATAATGCCAAGGTTATGGGCTTGTGAGACTGGGAGGATGGTGATGTTGTCTACAGTGATGGGAAAGACAAGTGTAGAACGGAATTTAGATGGGAAGATGAGGAGTTCTGTTTTGGATATGTTAAGATTGAGGTGTTGGTGGGACACCCAAGTATCGATGTCCTGAAGTCAGGAGTGGTCTATCCAACTCCACATCAGACAAAAACTCCTCAACATTGAATTTAAAGCTCTCCATCCTCTTGCCCCTTCCTACCTCACCTCGCTACTCTCCTACTACAACCCAGCCTGCACTCTTCGCTCCTCTAATGCTAACCTTCTCACTATGCCTTGATCTTGCCTCTGGCCCGGAAGGTCGCCCCTCCTCAAATCTCACAGACAATCGCCCAACTTCAAAGCCTTATTAAAGGCACATCTCCTCCAGGAGGTCTTCCCTTGCTAAACACCCCCTTTCCCGCTCCCTTCTGCATCGCCCTGACTTGCTCCCTTTGTTCTTCCCCCCTCCCATTCCCACAGCACTTATGTGCACATCTGTAAAATTTATTTCTATTCATTCATTCATTCACGTTTATTGAGCACTTACTATGTGCAGAGCACTGTGCTAAGCACCTGGAATGTACAATTCGGCAACAGATAGAGACAATCCCTGCCCAATAATGGGCTAATGCCTGTCTCACCGGCTCTAGACCGTAAGCTCGTTGTGGGCTGGGAATGTGTCTGTTCATTTTTGTATTGGACTCTCTAAGCACTCAATACAGTGCTCTCTGCTCTCAGTCGGCGCTCGATAAATAAGATTGAATGAATGAAAGGAGGCAATGTGACACTTCTGAGAAGGAAAGAGATCAGGTCTGCAGAGGTAGAGTTAGGAATTACGAAGAGGTGGTAATTGAATTTGTGGGAGCCAATGAGTTCTCCAAGGGGAGTGGGTGTAGATGAAGAATAGAAGGGGAACCAGAACTGAGTCTTTAGGGACTTCCGCAGTTTTGGGGGTGGAAGGCAGCGGAGGAGCCTGCGAAGGAGACTGAAAATGAACAGCCAGAGAGGGAGAAGGAGAAAGAGGACAGGACACTAACTGGCTATTCCCACGCTGGCTCCCCTGCCCCACTTTCTCAGACCAGGGAGATTGATCCGTTCTGAAAATTTTGTATGCTTCTGTGTGCGTGTGTGTGAGTGCACATTCATTCATTCAATCATATTTACTGAATGCTTACAGTGTGCAAAGCACCGTACTAGGGGCTTAGCGCCGCACATGCATCTGTGTCCCCCCTCACATGGTTTCCTTGCTTAACATTCACTAATCCCTCTGCTCCCCTCTCAGGGTGGCACCTGGTGAGTTTCCAGTCCTCTTCTGGTCTCGACTATGAGAGGGAGAGTCAAGCAGAGGGCCTGTCCGTTCCACTCCATTCCTAGCTTGGCCAGTGGCTTGCAAGTGGAAAGGCAATCTGCTACAAGTCAAAACTCACCCGTTCTGGGCATCATCGGCACGGGAGAGAATCGAGGGCGGAGACTCGAGTTTACTGCGCGGAAGGCGGCAGTGGGAAACCACTTCCGTATTTTTACCAAGAAAACTCTATGGATACGCTCCCAGAGCGATTGCTGATGGAGGCGGGGTGCTCTGGGAGAGATACGTTCATGGCGTCGCTATGAGTCAGAGACAACTCGACGGCATAAGACGAGAGGAGAATCCCCTTGATATTAGCATTTGCTAATTCCTCAGCTATTAGTTACTGCTAATGGCTGGAATTCTTAGCTAATGGTAACTGAGGGGGCTATTGGCTAATGCTAATTGAGAGGGGGTATTGAGAAGCAGCGTGGCTCAGTGGAAAGAGCACGAGCTTGGGCGTCAGAGGTCATGAGTTCGAATCCCAGCTCTGCCCCTTGTCAGCTGTGTGACTGTGGGCGAGTCACTTAACTTCTCTGTGCCTCAGTTACCTCATCTGTCAAATGGGGATTAACTGTGAGCCTCACGCGGGACGACCTGATTACCCTGTATCTACCCCAGCGCTCTGCACATAGTAAGCGCTTAACAAATACCAACATTATTATTATTATTACGGGGTCATTCATTCATTCAATAGTATTTTTTGAGCGCTTACTATGTGAAGAGCACTGTACTAAGCGCTTGGAACGCACAAATCGGCAACAGATAGAGACGGTCCCTGCCCATTGACGGGCTTACAGTCTAATCGGGAGGGGTTATATGCTCTGTGACCATTAGAGTCAAGGCTCCCTAGAACCGCAGCTGGTCCACAGCCTGGAACTCCCTTCCCCTTCATAACTGACACGCCACCACGCTTCCCATCTTCAGTGAACTTCACTGACATTTGATATTGTGTGGCCCGAAAATGATTCCAATTGCTCAAGGATGAGGTGCCTGGGTGGGGTCCAGATCTCACAACTTCCAGTTGAATTTAGTCATATTTATTGAGCGCTTACTGTGCGCAAAGCACTACGTACTAAGCTCTTGGGAGAGTACCATACAACAATCAACGGACACATTCCCTGCTCACAGCGAGTTTACAGCTTTGGAGAACTTTCATTCAATAGTATTTATTGAGCGCTTACTATGTGCAGAGCACTGTACTAAGCGCTTGGAATGGACAATTCAGCAACGGATAGAGACAATCCCTGCCCCAAGATGGGCTCACAGTCTAAACGGGGAAGACGGCAAAGCAAAACCATTTTGATCAGTTAGAGAAGCAGCATTGCCTAGTGGATAGAGCACAGGCCTGGGAGTCAGAAGGTTCTAATCCCTGTCTACTGGGTGATCTTAGACAAGTCATTTCACTTTTCTATGCCTCCTTTACTTCATTTGTAAAAATGGGCATTGAGACTGAGCCCCACATGAAACAGGGACTGTGTCCAACCTGATTTGTTTATATCCCCCCCCAGCGCTTAGTACAGTGCCCGGCATAGAAAGCACTTAACAAGTAGCACAGTTATTTTTTATTATTATGAAGCCTGCTACTACGCTGTCCCCACCTTCCCATCTTGGTTTGGCTTTACTATTTCCTTGCCTATCACTTCATCTTTGGAGAGGGTGTCGAATTTATAAGGTTGGCCTTTTCTCCAGCCAACGTCTTGCTCACGCCCTTCTTCCCGCCCAGAATCGCCTCTCCCTTCGCACCTGGAAAATCACTGCTCTCTCCATCTTCAAACCCTTCTGAAATGTCACCTCCTCTAGGAAGCCTTCCAGTATTGATTTCAAATCTCACTGTATATCCCCAATTGTTATTTCAGTACTTCTGCACCATCTAAGCACTTAAGTTCTGTACGTAACCTCATACTCAACTACTTCTTCCTCACTGTAATTTACTTTAGTGCTCGTCTTCCCGGCAAGGTTGTAAAGTATTTGAGGGCAGGGATCAAGTCTACTAATTCTATCGATCTTATCTATCTTACCTCAATCTCGCCTATCTCATCGCGGACCTCTTGTTCCCGTCCTACCTCTGGCCTGGAATGCCCTCCCTTCCTCGTTTCCGACGGACAATTACTCTCTCCCCATTTAAAGCTTTACTGGAGGCGTAACTTCCCTGACTAAGCCTTCCTTTCCTCTTCTCCCTCTCCCTTCTGTGTCACCCTGACTTGCTCCCTTCATTCATTGAGAAGCAGCGTGGCTCAGTGGAAAGAGCCCGGGCTTTGGAGTCGGAGGTCATTGGTTCGAATCCCAGCTCTGCCACTTAGCTGTGTGACTGTGGGCAAGTCACTTCACTTCTCTGTGCCTCAGTTACCTCATCTGTAAAAATGGGGATTAAGACTGTGAGCCCCACGTGGGACAAGCTGATTCCCCTGTGTCTACCCCAGCGCTTAGAACAGTGCTCTATACATAGTAAGCGCTTAACAAATACCAACATTATTATTCATCCCCCTCTTCCCAGCCCCACAGCATTTATGTACATATCTGCCATTTATTTATTTATATTGTATGTCTCCCCCTCTAGACTGTAAGTGGGTGGGGAATGTGTCAGTGTATTGTTATACTGTACTCTCCCAAGCGTTTAGTACAGTACTCTGCACACAGTAAACGCTCGATAAATATGATTGAATTAATTAATGAATGAGTTTATTGCAGTGCTATGAACATAGCTGGCTATTATACTGTAAGTTGAATACTATTGATTGATTGATCCAAGTTGGCCATCTGTCCAATTTTATAGTAGACAGCCCATTTTTCAACTGGTTCGTGCCCTGTTAGGATACAGTACCGGATTTAGTTTTGTCTGGTATTTTTATGTTAACCACCGAGCCTCCTACCGCCTCGGCTCTGACCATAATGTCCCGTGCCTCGGGAATAGAGCTTGGGAGGAGAATGTGATGGCTCTGGAGCAAGGAGTAGTGTCATGGTGTCTACTTGGCGACATGTTCAGCAACTTAATGGGGTTTTTTTATGGTATTTGTTAAGTGCTTACTATGAGCCAGGCACTGTATTAAGCACTGGAGTAGATACATGCTAATTAGGTTGAATACAGTTTCTGTCAGTCCCTCAGTAGTGTTTATCGAGTGCTTACTGCATACAGAGCTCTGTACTAAGCACAGCGTGGCTCAGTGGAAAGATCCTGGGCTTCGGAGTCAGAGGTCATGAGTTCGATTCCCGGCTCTGCCACTTGTCAGCTGTGTGACTGTGGGCAAGTCACTTAACTTCTCTGGGCCTCAGTTTACTCATCTGTAAAATGGGGATTAACTGTGAGCCTCACGTGGGACGACCTGATTACCCTGTATCTTCCCCAGCGCTTAGAACAGTGCTCTGCACATAGTAAACGCTTAGCAAATACCAACATTATTATTACAATACAACAATAAACAGACACAATCCCTGCCCACAATGAACTTACAGTCTACAGCTCCAAATTGGGCTCATGGTCTTAATCCCCATTTTACAGATGTGATAACTGAAGCACAGAGAAGTAAAGTGGTTTGCCCAAGGTCAAACAGTGGAATCGAATGAATGAATCTGATGATCTTGTATACTCCCCTCAAAATTTAGTTTCGTATTTTCCACATAGTAAGCTCTTAACAAGTGCCACAGTTGTCATTTAATAATATGGTTCCAAGTAAAGGTTGGCCACCACCTCCAACATTCACCTTCAGAGGAGCAAGGTAAAGGCAGGATTCTTCAGATTTTTTATGTAGGAACTGAATGGTTAAGAAAATAAACCTGGCAGAACAGTTGCTGCCATTATTAAGGAAGCCCCAGATGGATTCAGTTCTCTCACCTACTCACTTCTCTTTCTACATAGGACTTTTCATTCATTCATTCATTCATTCATTCATTCATTCATTCATTCAATGTATTTATTGAGTGCTTACTATGCGCAGAGCACTGTACTAAGGGCTTGGAATGGACAATTCAGCAACAGATAGAGACGATCCCTGCCCCGTGACAGGCTCACAGTCTAACTGGGGGAGACAGACAGCAGAGCAAAACAGAACAAAACAAAAACAAGACAACATTATCAAGATAAATAGAATCAAGATGATATACACCTCATTAGCAAAATAAATAGGGTAATAAATAGTATATACAAATGAGCACAGGGCTGAGGGGAGGGGAAAGGGGAGGAGCAGAGGATGGGGGGGAGCAGAGGGAAAGGGAGGGCTCCGTCTGGAAGTCCTCTTGGAGGAGGTGAGCTCTCAGTAGGGCTTTGAAGAGGGGAAGAGAGTTAGTTTGGGGGAGATGAGGAGGGAGGGCATTCCAGGACAGCGGGAGGACGTGGGCCGGCGGTCGACAGCGGGATAGGCGTGAGCGGGGGACATTGAGGAGGTGAGCCGTGGCAGAGGAGCGGAGTGCACGGGGTGGGCTGGAGAAGGAGAGAAGGGAGGTGAGGTAGGAGGGGGCAAGGGGATGGAGAGCTTTGAAGTCAAGAGTGAGGAGTTTTTGTTTCATGTGAAGGTTGATAGGCAACCATTGGAGATTTTTAAGGAGCGGAGTGACATGCTCAGAGCGTTTCTGCAGGAAGATGAGCCGGGCAGTGGAATGAAGAATAGACTGGAGCGGGGAGAGACAGAAAGAAGGGAGATTTGAGAAGAGGCTGACACAACAATCCAGTCGGGATATTGTGAGAGCTTGTACCAGCACGATAGCTATTTGGATGGAGAGGAAAAGGCGGATCTTGGCGATACTGTAAAGGTGAGACCGGCAGGTGTTGGTGATAGATTGGATGTGTGGGGTAAATGAGAGAGCCGAGTCAAGGATGACACCAAGGTTGCGGGCCCGGGAGACGGGAAAGATGGTCGTGCCGTCCACAGTGACGGGGAAGTCAGGGAGAGGACAGGGTTTGGGAGGGACGATAAGGAGTTCAATCTTGGACATGCTGAGTTTTAGGTGGCGGGCAGACATCCAGGTGGAGACATCCTGAAGGCAGGAGGAGATATGAACCTGAAGGGAGGGGGAGAGGACAGAGGAGGAGATATAGATTTGGGTGCCATCTGTGTAGAGATGATCGTTGAAGCCGTGGGAGTGAATGAGTTCACCGATGGAGTGAGTGTAGAGGGAGAACAGAAGAGGGCCGAGAACTGACCCTTGAGGAACCCCTACAGTTAGAGGATGGGAGGGGGAGGAGGACCCCGCGAAGGAGACCGAGAATGACCGGCCAGAGAGATAAGAGGAGAACTGGGAGAGGATGGAGTCCGTGAAGCCAAGGGGAGATAAGGTGTGGAGGAGGAGGGGATGGGCGACAGTGTCGACGGCAGCTGAGAGATCGAGGAGGATTAGGATAGAGTAGGAGCCGTTGGATTTGGCAAGAAGGAGGTCATGGGTGGCCTTTGAGAGGGCAGTCTTGGTGGAATGGAGGGGACTTTTACCCTTTGGAGACTGCAGCCACTTTAAATACACTCTCAAAGGGGAAATGAATCTGTGTGCAGAGCACTGAATGAAATGCTTAGCACTGTACTCATGAAAATGAAAACAACCGGTGAGCTTCTGACATCCCACTGATAATCTGTGTTATCATCATTGGTATTTATTGAGCACTTATTATGCACAGGGTACTGTAATAATAATAAAGATGGTATTCGTTAAGCGCTTACTACGTGCCAAGCACTGTTCTAAGCTCTGGGGTAGATACGAGGTGATCAGGTTGTCCCACGTGGGGCTCACAGCCTTAATCCCCATTTTACAGATGAAGGAACTGAGGCACAGAGAATTGCCTCTGTTAAGTGACTTGCCCAAAGTCACACAGCTCACAAGTGGCAGAGCCGGAATTAGAACTCATGATCTCTGACTCCTAAGCCCATGCTCTTTCCACTAAGCCATGACACACAGTACTAAATGCTCAGCGTTGATCTTATCAATCCTGGCTTTTAGGAAGAGAAGCACCATGGTCTAGTGGATCGAGCACAGACCTGAAAGTCAGAGAACTTGGGTTCTAATCCTCACCTCTGCCAAACTAACTCTCTTCCTCTCTTCTAAGCCCTACTGAGAGCTCACCTCCTCCAGGAGGCCTTCCCAGACTGAGCTTCCCCTTTTCCCTCTGCTCCCTCTCTGCCCTCCCCCTTCACCTCCCCTCTGCTAAGTCTCCTTTCCCCCTTTCCCTCTGCTCCTCTCCCTCTCCCTTCCCCTTCCCTCCCCTCAGCACTGTGCTCATCTGCTCATTTGCATATATTTTTATTACCCTATTTATTTTGTTAATGAGATGTACATCCCCTTGATTCTTTTATTGCTATTGTTTTTGTCTGTCTGTTTCCCCCGACTAGACTGTAAGCCCGTCAATGGGCAGGGATTGTCTCTATCTGTTGCTGAATTGTCCATTCCAAGCGCTTAGTACAGTGTTCTGCACATAGTAAGCGCTCAATAAATACTAGTGAATGAATGAATACTCTGCCACTGGTCTGCTGTGAGACCTTGGGCCAGTCATTTAACTTCTCTGTCCCTCAGTTAGCTGGTCTGCTGTGTGACCTTGGGCAAGCCATTTAACTTCTCTGTCCCTCAGTTACCTCATCTGTAAAATGCGGATTAAGACCGTGAGCCCCACGTGGCACATGGCCTGCGTCCGACCCGATTTGATCGCATCCACCCCGCCGGCACTTAGTACAGCGACCGGCACAAAGTAAGCCCTTAACAAATGCCGCAATTATTATTAGCGCGCACAACCTCATCCACAGATCAAAAGACTAAGTCATCTACGGTGGCCAGGTCCTCTCCCAGACTTCCCTATCACCGTGGATGGCACGACCATCCTTCCCGTCTCTCGGGCCCGCGATCTCGGTGTCATCCTTGACTCGGCTCTCTCGTTCACCCCACACATCCTATCCGTTACCGAGATCTGCCGGTGTCACCTTTACAATATCGCCAAGATCCGCCCTTTCCTCTCCACCCAAACGGCTACCTTACCGCTACGGGCTCTCGTTATATCCCGGCTAGACTACTGTGTCAGCCTTCTCTCCGACCTCCCTTCCTCCTCTCTCGCCCCGCTCCGGTCTATTCTTCACTCCGCTGCCCGGCTCATCTTCCCGCAGAAACGATCTGGGCGTGTCACTCCCCTTCTTAAACACCTCCAGTGGTTGCCTATCGACCTCCGCTCCAAACAAAAACTCCTCACTCTAGGCTTCGAGGCTCTACATCCCCTTGCCCCTTCCTACCTCTCCTCCCTTCTCTCTTTCTACCACCCACCCCGCACGCTCCGCTTCTCCGCCACCCACCTCCTCACCGTCCCTCGGTGTCCCGCCTGTCGACCCCCGGGCCACGTCCTCCCGCGGTCCCGGAACGCCCTCCCTCCTCACCTCCGCCAAACTGATTCCCTTCCCCTCTTCAAAACCCTACTTAAAACTCACCTCCTCCAAGAGCCCTTCCCAGACTGAGCTCCCCTTCTCCCTCTACTCCCTCTACCACCACCCCTTCACCTCTCCGCAGCTTAACCCTCTTTTCCCCCCGTTTCCCTCTGCTCCTCCCCCTCTCCTTTCCCATCCCCTCGGCACTGTACTCGTCTGCTCGACTGTATATATTTTCATTACCCTATTTATTTTGTTAATTTTGTTAATGAAATGTACATCGCCTCGATTCTATTTAGTCGCCATTGTTTTTATGAGATGTTCTTCCCCTCGACTCTATTTATTGCCATCGTTCTCGTCTGTCCGTCTCCCCCGATTAGACCGTAAGCCCGTCAAACGGCAGGGACTGTCTCTATCTGTTGCCAACCTGTTCATTCCAAGCGCTTAGTACAGTGCTCTGCACATAGTAAGCGCTCAATAAATACTACTGAATGAAATATCGCATCAAAAAGCGACCCCTCTGCTCAAGGAGCTTAGAGGCTGGTGGAATAACTCGAGGCCCATTTGGAAGTCTCAGTCACAGTCCCCGCTGGAGACCGCGCTGGTTCCGGGAAGCAACCCATAGAGCCTCAGTCCCTGCTGAGCTGCAAGACGATGTCCACCCGGACGTCGCCGACACCCCTTCCACTCTCCACTTCCTCCTCTCGCTCCTCGGCGTCGCTGACCTCCTGCTCCACCCCATCTCGCCCACTCACCAACATGGACACACGCACTCGATCTCTAGTCGCTGGACACGAGCGCATTTGAAAGCAACGGGAAAGCGAACGGTTGAAGGTGGCAGTTCGGGGAGGGAAGAAGGGTTGGGGAGCAAGCGTTGACCTAAGGTGCAGAGGGGGGCGATGGGAGGCCCAGGGGGAGGGGGTAGATTGTGAGAGGAGGCGGGAGATCTCCCCTTACGATGCTGCTGGGAAAGATGAGCGATTAGAGAAGCAGCGTGGCTCAGTGGAAAGAGCAGGGGGTTTGGAGTCAGAGGTCATGGGTTCGAATCCCGGCTCGGCCACTTGTCAGCTGTGTGACTTTGGGCAAGTCACTTCTCGGTGCCTCAGTTACCTCCTCTGTAAAATGGGGATTAAGACTGCGAGCCCCACGTGGGACAACCGGATTCCCCTGTGTCTACCCCAGCGCTTAGAACAGTGCTCGGCACACAGTAGGCGCTTAACAAATACCAACATTATTATTATGAGAGAGGCTAAGAGGAGGAGGAAGGGACTGGAGAGGAGCAGGGGGGATTTTAGAGAGATCATGACTGATGGTTTCACTTAATTGATACTAATAATAATTGTGGTATTTGTTAAGTGCTTACTATGTGCCACAGGCACTAAGCACAGGGATAAGTACAAATTGCCCCCTCTAATCTCACCTCACTTCCCTCCTTCTCCAGCCCAGCCCACACTCTCCGCTGCTCTGCCGCCGCTCACCTCCTCACTGGGCCTCGTTCTCGCCTGTCCCGCCGTCGACCCCGGCCCACGTCCTACCTCTGGCCCAGAATGTCCTCCCTTCTCACATCCGCCCAACTAGCTCTCTTCTCCTCTTCAAAGCCCTGCTGAGAGCCCACCTCCTCCAGGAGGCCTTCCCAGACCGAGCCCCCCTTCCCCTCTGCTCCTCCTCCCCTCCCCTGACTCCCTCCCTCTGTTCTACCCCTTTCCACCCCACAACACTTGTGTATATTTCTACATATTTATTACTCCATTTTATTAATGATGTATAGATATCTATCATCCTATTTATCTATTTTGATGGTGTCGATGCCTGTCTACTTGTTTCGTTTTGTTGTCTGTCTCCCCCTTCTAGACTGTGAGCTCGTCGTTGGGTAGGGATTGTCTCTATCTGTTGCCGAATTGTACTTTCCAAGCGCTTAGCAGTACAACAGTTGCTCAATAAATGCGATTGAATGAAATAAATAAATAAATAAATTACAGATAGGTAGATAGATAGATATGTACATATGACAGATACATCCCTTCTGAGTTGCCCTTCTGGTATAAAGGATTTGTGCCCTTTATTCAGCCCATGGTATTTATGTACAGAACTTTAATTTATTTTAATGTCTGTCTCCCTGTCTAAACTGCAAGCTCGTTGTGGACAGGGAACATATCTACCAAATCCATTATATTTTTCCCAATTCAAAAAATGCACTCCAGATTGATCCCTACACTGACTGTGTCTAGAGACATGAGCCAAAAAACGGGAGGGCCCACTCCATCGCAAAGAGGACCTGAGGAGGTTTAGGAATCTGTTGCAAGACAGACCCGGGACGTTCTTCAGCTGCTTTCGAGGATCGTCATCTCCGAGTTTTGAGGTTATTATGTCAAATGCCCTGTGACTTTAAGGTTCTGTTTTTCGTGGATAGATTTAACTAGGGAGGAGATAAGGCAGGGCCTAGGCTTATCTTATTTTACCGGAAGCAGCAGGGCCTAGTGGAAAGGTCACAGGCCTGGGAGTCAGAAGATCTAAATTATAATCCCGGCTCCCCACTTGTCAACTGTGTGACTGTGGGCAAGTCACTTCACTTCTCTGTGCCCCAGTTACCTCATTTGTAAAATGGAGATTAACTGTGAGCCTCATGTGGGACAACCTGATTACCCTGCATCTACCCCAGCGCTTAGAACAGTGCTCTGCATATAGCAAGTGCTTAACAAACACTAGCATTATTATTCTCAAGTCATTTAACTTCTCTGAGCCTCAGTTATCTCATCTGTAAAATGGGGATTAAATTCTTCTTCCTCCACTTCATTCATTCATTCTATCATATTTATTGAGCACTTACTTTGTGCAGAGCACTGTACTAAGCACTTGGAAAGCACAATTCAGCTTTAATAATAATAATAATGTTGGTATTGGTTAAGCCCTTACTATGTGCAGAGCAGTGTTCTAAGCGCTGGGGGAGATACAGGGTCATCAGGTTGTCCCACGTGAGGCTCCCAGTCTTCATCCCCATTTTCCAGATGAGGTAACTGAGGTACAGAGAAGTGAAGTGACTTGCCCACAGTCACACAGCTGACAAGTGGCAGAGCTGGAATTCGAACCCATGACCTCTGGCTCCCAACCCGGTGCTCTTTCCACTGAGCCACGCTACTTCCCTTTAGACTGTGAGCCCCATGTGGGACCGGAACTGAGTCCAACCTGATTTTCTTGTATCTACCCCAGATCTTAGTCCAGAAGCAGCATGGCATAGTGGATAGAGCACGGGCCTGGGAATCCACAGGTCATGGGTTCTAATCCCACCTCTGCCACTTGTCTGCGGTGTGACCTCGGGCAGGTCACTTCAATGTGCCTCAGTTACCTCATCTGTAAAGTGAGGATTGAGGCCGTGAGCCTCACGAGGGATAGGGACTGTGTCCAACCCCACTTGCTTGCATCCACCTCAGCGTGTCCAACAGTGCCGGAACATAGTAAGCGCTTAACAAAGACTATTATTATTATTATCATTACAGTGCTTGGGACAGAGTAAGCACTTAACAAATACGATTTTAAAAAGACAAGGCATTAACAAACACTGTCAGGCCTTAGGGAATTATGGAAAATAGTGTATTGATGATTAAAAATCAGAGTGGACAGCTGAGCGTGAGGTTACTTAGAGACTAAAGGGGGGGGGCGGGTTTCAGCCTCCTGCAGCTGGTTAATTGTGTTCAAGTATCTAGGACAGGAGGGAATGAGGCGGAAAAAGAGGAAGGAAGATAAGGTAGGAAGGAGAGTTCTGATTCATACTGCTAGTGCTAGGAAGAGAGGAATAATAACAATAATGTTGGTATTTGAATCGCTTACTATGTGCAGAGCACCGTTCTAAGCGCTGGGGAGATACAAGGTCATTAGGTTGTCCCTCGTGGGGCTCACAGCCTTCATCCCCATTGTCCAGATGAGGTAACTGAGGCCCAGAGAAGTGAAGTGACTTGCCCACAGTCATACAGCTGCCAAGTGGCAGTGCCGAGATTCAAACCCATGACATCTGACTCCCAAGCCCAGGCTCTTTCCACTGAGCCACGCTGCTTCTCTAGCACCTCCCGTCAGGAAAATTGAAGTTGGTGTGGTTACCGCCTAGCCTGCGGTGAATCCTCAACCGCTATTAACTGATGACGTGGACAACCGCCCAGGGAAGGAAAGGAACCAGTTAGAGCTAATATCTGTTGATGAGGAGCAGTGTGGTGTAGTAGAAAGAGCAAGGACCTGACAATCAGAAGGATCTGGGTTCTAATTCCTGTTCTGCATCAGAGAAGCAGCGCGGCTCAGTGGAAAGAGCCCGAGGTCACGGGCTCTAATCCCGGCTCTGCCGCTCGCCAGCTGGGTGACTCTGGGGAAGTCACTTCACTTCTCTGGGCCTCAGTTACCTCATCTGGAAAATGGGGATGAAGGCTGTGAGCCCCACGAGGGACAACCTAATGACCTTGTATCTCCCCAGCGCTTAGAATGGTGCTAGGCACAAAATAAGCAGCGTTATTAATGGGTTAAGCAGCGTGGTTCAGTGGAAAGAGCCCGGGCTTGGGAGTCAGAGGTCATGGGTTCTAATCTCGCTCCACCACTTGTCAGCCGTGTGACTGTGGGCAAGTCACTTAACTTCTCTGAGCCCCAGTTACCTCATCTGTAAAATGGGGATCAAGACTGTGAGCCCCACGTGGGACAACGATATCACCTTGTATCCCCCCAGAACAGTGCTTTGCACATAGTAAGCGCTTAACAAATGCCATCATTGTTAAAATAAGCGCTTAACAAATACCACCAATATTATCCTTGGGCAAGACACTTAATTTATCCACAAATGGGAACTCCATCCTCCCTCTTACCTACTCTTTCGTGACTTGGTTAGTGAAGGGCAGGGGCTCAAGACTGGCCCTTCCTTCTGTTGAGTCATTGCTGCCATACTTATCGCCAGTCCAACTGAAATCAGGACTTCCGGCTGGTGAGGGGGGTTTCCAGCCATTTTTCAGGTAACGGTCTTTGACCATCCCCCTTTAGACCGAGAAGCAGCGTGGCTCGGTGGAAAGAACACGGTCATGGGTTCTAATCCCAGTTCTGCCGCTTGTCGGCTGTGTGACGTTGGGCAAGTCACTTCGCTTCTCTGGGCCTCAGTGACCTCATCTGGAAAATGGGGATGAAGACCGTGAGCCCCACGTGGGACAACCTGATTACCTCGTATTCCCCCCCACCCAGTGCTTAGAACAATGCTTTGTACATAGTAAGCACTTAACAGATGCCATCGTTATCATTTAACTTCTCAGGGAAGCAGCATGATCTAGTGGATAAAGCCTGGGAGTCAGGAGGACCTGGGTTCTAATCCTGGATCCACCACTTGTTCTCTATGTGACCTTGGGCAAGTCACTTAACTTCTCTGGGCCTCAGTTACCTCATCTGTAAAATGGGGATTAAGTCTGTGAGCCCATGTGGGACAAGGACCATGTCTAACCCAATTACCTTGTATATAACTCATCGCTTAATACAGTTATTATTATTATTCTTAGGGAAGGAGCCTGACATAGTGGATAGAGCACAGGCCTGGGAGTCAGAAGGTCACGGGTTCTAATCCCGCTCCACCATGTGTCCGCTGTGTGGTCTTGGGCAAGACACCTAACTTCCCTGTGCCCCAGTTACCTCATCTGTAAAATGGGGAATAAGACCGTAACCCCCCTGTGGGACAGGGACTGTGTCCAACCTGATTTGCTTGTATCTACTCCAGTGCTTAGTACAGTGCCTGGCACATAGTAAGTGCTTAACAAATACCATTTAAAAGAATATCTTTTGACTTTCTCCTTTTGTTTTCTTTCACACAAGCCTGAATTTTCATCATTTCTTCTTTTAATAAATCCTTAGTCTTGTGGGATATAACTCAGGTGTTTCCAGAAGAGATGGTCCTCAAGTGCTTATTGATCCTCACCGACTATTTAAATTTTTGGTTTTCCTACAAACCTACTAATTATTTTCCAGAAATGCCCTCAGTATAGTGAATTCTCAAGTGAATCACAAAGTTAAGATTAGAAGTGAAGCCTAGGGCAAGCAATCGTGGCTCAGTGGCAAGAGCCCGGGCTTGGGAGTCAGAGGTCATGGGTTCGAATTCCACTTTGCCACTTGTCAGCTGTGGGACTGTGGGCAAGTCACTTCACTTCTCCAGGCCTCAGTTACCTCATCTGGAAAATGGGGATTAACTGTGAGCCTCCCATGGGACAACCTGATGACCCTGTATCTCCCCCAGCGCTTAGAACAGTGCTCTACACGTAGTAAGCGCTTAACCAAAACCAACATTATTATTAAAATAGAGAAGCAGCATGGCTGAGTGGAAAGAGCCTGGGCTTGGGAGTCAGAGGTCACAGGTTCGAATCCCAGCTCTGCCACTTAGCTGGGTGACTGTGGGCAAGTCACTTCACTTCTCTGGGCCTCAGGTCCCTCATCTGGAAAATGGGGATGAAGACTGGGAGCCTCACGTGGGACAACTTGATTACCCTGTATCTCCCCCAGTGCTTAGAACAGTGCTCTGCACATAGTAAGCGCTTAACAAATACCAACATTATTATTATTATTATTTTAGATGAAAAAGTCCAAAATGTATTTCTATGTTGCATGTCCCCTACAGTCTGGTTAGTAAGGCTGTAATTGGGGCTTAACTGGGCTTAACTGGGTTTAACCTAATCACCTTCTTGGCTTGTTAACGCATGGTTAGACCAGGCCCTACAGCTCCAGGAATCCAAACATTCTCCAAAGTGAAAGCATTTAGTATAGAAATAAAAGTAATACTTTGCTCATTCACATACCCTCAGCTTGGCTAAGTAGGAAATAAGAAGTAATAATAATAATAATGGCATTTTTAGGTGCTTATTATGTGCCAAGCATTGTTCTAAGCACTGGGGTAGATACAGGGTAATCAGGTTGTCCCACTTGAGGCTCACAGTCTTAATCCCCACTTTCCAGGTGAGGCGACTGAAGCCCAGAGAAGTGAAGTGACTTGCCCAAAGTCACCCAGCTGACAAGTGGAGGAGCCGGGATTAGAACCCACCACCTCTGACTCCCAAGCCTGTGCTCTTTCCACTGAGCCACGCTGCTTCCCATAGAAAGATGGAAAGTACATTCTCTTTTTAAAAAGGTTCATGACGAGCCATTCATCATAAAATCATCAATCAATCATGCAGTCATATTTACTGGGAAAGAGGCCGGGCTTGGGAGTCAGAGGTCATGGGTTCTAATTCCGGCTCCGCCGCTTGCCTGCTGTGTGACTTTGAGTGAGTCACTTCACTTCTCTGTGCCTCACTTCCCTCATCTGAAAAATGGGGATGAAAACTATGAACCCCACGTGGGACAACCTGATCACCTTGTATCCCCCAGCGCGTAGAACAGTGCTTTGCACATAGTAAGCGCTGAACAAATACCACCATTATTATTATCATTATTACTGAGCACTTACCGTGTGCAAAGCGCTCAGGAGAGTATAGTATAGCAGAGTTTGTAGAGATGTTCCCTGCCCACAGTGAGTTTATACTTGAGGGGGGATACAGAACAATAATTAAATACACTACAAAGGTAAGTGCTGTGGGTGAGGGAGGGGTGAATTAAGGGGGCAAATCCAAGAAAAGCGCGACTCGGGAATCGGAGAAAAGGAAATGAGGGCTTAGGGCAGGTCTCTTGGAAGAGATGTGTCTTCAATAAGACTTTGAAAGAGGGGAGAGTGATTGTCAGATATGAAGAGGAAGGGTGTTCCATACCAGAGGCAGGATGTGGGTCACCATAATAATCAGGAATATCCCTAAGAACCTAGGTGAGGAATTGTACTCAATATGCATCAGTCTTGCAATACATTCTGTTTCATGGAGCTTGGACAGTGAGGGATGGAGAGCTGGGGCCGGGGAACGAATGTGACATAATAAATGTGGCTTCTCAGTCTAACACAGTGCTGTGTTTAAGAGGGTCCTCGATACATATTAACTGAAGCGGAGGAGGAAGAGGAATTTGAAGTTTTTAATTTTAAGGAATTTTTATTTCCTCCTTGCGGGCAGGGAACGTGCCTACCAACTTTGTCGTATTGTACTCTCCCAAGTGCTTAGTACACATTGATCGATCGATTGATTGATTGATTAAATGGGTGAGAGGGATCCAGAGCAGTGCTCTGCCAGTACCCCAAGGAATCTCCTGCTTCACCCCAAAGGGGACAGACAAGCGGCTAAAGGCAGCAGAGCTTTTAACCCTGGCCATCAATCAATCAACCGGTGGTATTTATTCAACAATCATTCACTCAATCAACGGTATTTATTAAGCGCTCTCTGTGTGCAGAGCACTGTAGAAGCAGCGTGGCGCAGTGGAAAGAGCACGGGCTTTGGAGTCAGGGCTCATGAGTTCGAATCCCAGCTCGGCCACTTGTCAGCTGTGTGACTGTGGGCAAGTCACTTAACTTCTCTGTGCCTCAGTTCCCTCATCTGTAAAATGGGGATTAAGACTGTGAGCCCCACGTGGGACAACCTGATTCCCCTGTGTTTACCCCAGCGCTTAGAACAGTGCTCTGCACATAGTAAGCGCTTAACAAATACCAACATTATTACTAAGCCTTTGGGAGAGAACAACATAGCACAATTGATAGGCACAAAACAGACTGATTTAAAACTCAATTCTGCATTTCTCTTAGGGTTGAGAAGGCATTTTCAAAAGGCACAGGAGAGCTGTCGGAATCAGCAGGAAGCAGCGAAGGAGGGCAAGGGGAAGATATGTGTAGAGTCAGTACTCTTATAAATAAAACAGGAGGTAGTTTTCCTAAGGAACCTTCTGTTACAGAAACTACGCTGTGGAATACTCGTGCCTTACCTGCCGCCCAGCGCCAAACCTTTTGTACCACCGCATCCAGTTATGTCCAGTCAGACAAGCACTGTCAATCAGTGTTTTGTGGGAAGAATGTTCCCCAGTTCCTCAGTAATGTTCTATCCAACTGGCAGTATGGTAGAACTGGCCGGACGTACTTCTGCTGCATGATCACCGCCCCTACAAGAGTGGTTTGCTCACAGAAGAGGCTTAATATGGATTGTCCTTACCCTTCTTCATCATCTATGCCCTTGGATCTGTACCCTCTGGCCACTTGATATTCACCCCACCCTCAGCCCCACGGCACTTATTCATTCATTCAATAGTACTTATAGAGCGCTTACTATGTGCAGAGCACTGGACTAAGCGCTTGGAACGGACAATTCGGCAACAGATAGAGACAGTCCCTGCCCAATGACGGGCTCACAGTCTAATCGGGGGAGAGAGACGGACGAAAACAAGACAACATAATCATGATAAATAGAATCAAGGGGATGAACATCTCATTAATAAAATAAAGAGGGTAATAAAAATATATACAAATGAGCATAGTGCTGAGGGGGTGGGGGGAGCAGCGGGAAAGGGGGTTTAGCTGAGGGGAGGTGAAGGGGGGAAGAAGGAGGAGCAGAGGACAGAGGGGGAGCAGAAAGGGAGCAGAGGGAGCAGAGGGAAAAGGGGACGCTCAGTCGGGGAAGGCCTCCTGGAGGAGGTGAGCTCTCAGTAGGGCTTTGAAGAGAGGAAGAGAGTTAGTTTGGCAGAGGTGAGGAGGGAGAGCATTCCGGGACAGCGGGAGGACATGGGGCAGGGGTCGACACCGGGACAGGCGTGAACTTATGTACATAGCCATAATTTAGTTATATTAATGTCTGTCTCCCCCTCTAAATGGTAAGCCCATTGTGGACAGGGAATGTCCCTTCAGCTCTGTGCTTAGTACAGTGCTCTGCACATGGTAAGAACTCAATAAATTGATCGACTGATTGTGACGGTTGTATAATCTTATAAATAAGTTATTCTTCTGTTTCATAAAACATGCAGGGGCTGATTTATCGGTGAAGGCATACAGCAATGTATCAGGAGTAAATTAAAAACAGAATACAGTCTGGTGAATGAACATTTAGTCATGAGCTTAGAGTATCTAGCAATTGAAACAGTTAGGAGGTAATAATAATAATAATGGTGGTATTTGTTAAGTGCTTACTATGTGCAGAGCACTGCTCTAAGCGCTCGGGCAGATCCAGGGTAATCGGGTTGTCCCTCATGAGGCTCACAGTTAATCCCCATTTTCCAGATGAGGTAACTGAGGCACACAGAAGTGAAGTGACTTGCCCACAGTCGCACAGCTGACAAGTGGCAGAGCCGGGAGTCGAACCCACGACCTCTGACTCCCAAGCCCGGGTTCTTTCCACTGAGCCACGTTGCTTCTCTAGGAGGTGGGAGGCAGAGGAGGAGCCCGCGAAAGAGACTGAGAATGAATAGCCAGAGAGGTAAGAGGAGAACCAGGAGAGGACAGAGTCAGTGAAGCCAAGATTGGATAACGTTTCCAGGAGAAGGGCGCGGTCCGCAGTGTCGGCTTTCTGAGGCCTAGCCCTAGCCCGCGTCCTGCCTCTGGCCTGGAACGCCCTCCCTCCTCAAATCTTGTAGACGATTGCTCTACCAGACTTCAAGGCTTTAATGAAGGCCCATCTCCTCCAAGGGGCCTTCCCAGACTAAGCCCCTGCTTTCCTCTTCTCCCCTCCCTTCTGGGTCACCCTGACTTGCTCCTTTGTTCTTCCCCCCTCCCAGCTCCACAGCACTTATGTACATATCTGTCATTTATTTATTTAGATTCATTCATTCAATAGTTTTTATTGAGCACTTACTATGTGCAGAGCACTGTACTAAGCGCTTGGAATGTACAAATCGGCAATAGATAGAGACAGTCCCTGCCCTTTGACGGGCTTACGGTCTAATCGGGGAGACAGGCAGACAAGAATAATGGCAATAAATAGAGTCAAGGGGAAGAACATCTCATAGAAACAATGGCAACTAAATAGAATCAGGTTGATGTACATCTCATTAAACAAAATAAATAGGGTGATGAAGATATATACAGTCGAGCGGACGAGTACAGTGCTGAGGGGGTGGGATGGGAGAGGGGGAGGAGGAGAGGGAAATGGGGGAGAAGAGGGCTTAGCTGCGGAGAGGTGAAGGGGGGTAGAGGGAGCAGAGGGAAAAAGGGGGGAGCTCAGTCTGGGAAGGCCTCTTGGAGGAGGTGAGTTTTAAGTAGGGATTTGAAGAGGGGAAGAGAATTAGATTGTCTGAGGTGAGGAGGGAGGGCGTTCCAGGACCGCGGGAGGACGTGGCCCAGGGGTCGACGGCGGGACGGGCGAGACCGAGGGACGGTGAGGAGGTGGGCGGCGGAGGAGCGGAGCGTGCGGGGTGGGCGGTAGAAAGAGAGAAGGGAGGAGAGGTAGGAAGGGGCAAGGTGACGGAGAGCCTCGAAGCCTAGAGTGAGGAGTTTTTGTTTGGAGCGGAGGTCGATAGGCAACCACTGGAGGTGTTTAAGAAGGGGAGTGGCAGGCCCAGATCGTTTCTACGGGAAGATGAGTCGGGCAGTGGAGTGAAGAAAAGACCGGAGCGGGGCGAGCGAGGAGGAAGGGAGATCAGAGAGAAGGCTGATACAGTAGTCTAGCCGGGATATAACGATAGCCCGTAGCTGTAAGGTAGCCATTTTGGGTGGAGGATGGATGTCTGCCTCGCCCTCTCTAGACTATAATAATAATGTTGGTATTTGTTAAGCGCTTACTAGGTGCAGAGCACTGTTCTAAGAGCTCGGGTAGATACAGGGTCATCGGGTTGACCCATGTGAGGCTCACAGTCTTAATCCCCATTTTACAGATGAGGTAATTGAGGCACAGAGAAGTGAAGTGACTCGCCCACAGTCACACAGCTGACAAGTGGCAGAGCCGGGACTCGAACCCCTCACCTCTGACTCCCAAGCCCGGGCTCTTTGAGGGCAGGGAATGTTTAATGTTGTATTGTACTTTCCCAATGCTTGGTAAAGTGCTCTGCACACAGTAAGTGCTCAATAAATATGACAATGAATGAATATGAACAATTAAATTACAGATTTATTAATAAATTACAGATACCAGTACTTACACCTTCACCAGTGACCCTGAGGAAGAAATGTGTGTGTGTGTATCTTTATGTGTATATAGACACACACCCAGACTTGGGAGGCAGAGGTCCTGGGTTCTAATCCCGACTCCACCACTTGTCTGCTGTGTGACTTTGGGCAACTCACTTCACTTCTCTGGGCCTCAGTGACCTCATCTGTAAAATGGGGATTAAGACTGTAAGCCCCACGTGGGACAGTCTGATTACCCAGAGAAGCAGCGTGGCTCAGTGGAAAAAGCTCGGGCTTGGGAGTCAGAGGTCATGGTTCTGATCCCGGCTCCACCACTTGTCAGCTGTGTGACTTCGGGCAGGTCACTTTACTTCTCTGAGCCTCAGTTACCTCGTCTGGAAAATGGGGATCAAGACTGTGAGCCCCATTTGGGACAACCTGATCACCCTGTATCCCCCCAGTGCTTTGAACAGTGTTTTACACATAGTAAACGCTTAACAAATGCCATTATTATTATTACCTTGTATCCTCCCCCAGTGCTTAGAACAGTGCTTGGCACATAGTAAGCGCTTAACAAATGCCATCGTCATTATTATTATATACATATACACACAGAAATGGAAAGACAGATGAGATAGATGAGAGATGGAGAATGAGAATGAGAGAGGCACAGAAAGACAAAGGAGAGACAGAGACAGGAGAGACAGATGGAACTCAGCTTGCGTGAAGGGGATGTTGTCAATTACCATTTTTCTGCTCTTAATCTTCCTGGCTCCTGTCTACTTGTCACCGGGTCCCCCCTGCAGGCTCCCACGGCGGAGAAAAGAAGTCTGGGGATCCTGCAGACCGTTTCTCAGGTGGCCAGACGGAGCACCAAATTTCAGTAGGCTCTTGCCTGATGTAGGCCATCTGGTCACTTTAATTTTATTTTAAATCCTTGGAGTTAGGGTAGGGTTGCCAGCTCAGTTTTGGGAAACACAGGGTACCAGCTGCAGAGAGGTGGGGCTAGCGAACTCATATAAGGAGCACGTTGGTACACTGCTTAGCACACAGTAAGTACTCATTAAAAATCACTGATTTATGAGAAGAATGGGACAAGGCAAAGACTCTCGATTCTATTTATTGCTATTGTTTTTGTCCGTCTGTCTCCCTCGACTAGCCTGTGAGCCCGTCAATGGGCAGGGATGGTCTCTATCTGTTGCCGAATTGTACATTGCAAGCGCTTAGTACAGTGCTCTGCACATAGTAAGCGCTCAATAAATACTATTGAATGAATGAAATGAGGGACAAACTCATATGTGTATAAATGTACGGCAACCCTACATTAGAGACTCGAAATGCACCAGAGTTATGGATTAATTGAAGGGGGGAATTTAATAATGTTGGTATTTGTTAAGCGCTTACTATGTGCAGAGCACTGTTCTAAGCACTGGGGTAGATACAGGGTAATCAGGTTGTCCCACGTGAGGCTCACAATCTTCATCCCCATTTTACAGATGAGGGAATTGAGGCACAGAGAAGTTGTGACTTGCCCACAGTCACACAGCTGACAAGTGGCCGAGCTGGGATTCGAACTCATGACCTCTGACTCCCAAGCCCGGGCTCTTTTCCACTGAGCCACACTGCTTCCCGAATTTCACAATCTCTACCCAAGGATCCTGGATTCTTCCCATGTAAACGGAAACGTTTATCACTGAACAGTTGATGAAAGTAGATTTTTTTACAGACAATCAGGGCCTGGCCAAAACTCTGCTTGTTAAGCCAAAACAACCAAGTGTCTTTGATCAGCAAGGTGAGATTCTGTGAATAAATGAAGCTGTAATAAAGATGAATTAAAATCATCATCCTTAAGGAAGCAGTGTTGCCTAGCGGATAGAGCACGGGCCTGGGAGTCAGGAGGACCTAGGTTCTAATCCTGGCTCTTCCTCTGGTCCTCTGTGTGAGCTTGGGCAAGTCATTTTACTTCTCTGTGCCTCAGTAAAATGGAGATAAAGACCGTGAGTTCCATGTGGGAAGGGGACTGGGTTCCATACAACTTGCTCCCCAGCGCTTAGAACAGTGCCTGGCACACAGTAAGCGCTTAACAAATGCCACACATTACTATCATTATTATCTAGTCTTTACCTCTCAGTGTTATAAAGTTTCTATGGAGATTGAAAGAGCCCATGAGACTAACTTGGCCATTTCTCTCCTCTCAGCTTTGGATTAATGATCTGATTCTGAAATATCCATGTTGATTCTAATTTTCATGGTTATTTATTGATTCTGATTTTCATGATGGGAAGCAGCGTGGTTCAGTGGAAAGAGCCCGGGCTTGGGAGTCAGAGGAAATAGATTCGTATCCCTGCTCTGCCACTTGCCAGCTGTGTGACCCTGGGCAAGTCTCTTCACTTCTCTGTGCCTCAGTTACCTCATCTGTAAAATGGGGATTAAGACCGTGAGCCTCACATGGGACAATCTGATGACCCTGTATCTACCCCAGCACTTAGAACAGTGCTCTGCACATAGTAAGCGCTTAACAAATACCAACATAGAACAGTGCTCTGCACATAGTAAGCGCTTAACAAATACCAACATTATTACTATGATACAAAGTACTCCTGTCACCCCACACCAGGTGCCCCTCTGGCTATTTCAAGCCCCTCACTATCCCTTCCTTCTTTGTGGGCTCCCCCATGACCTCCCTGCTTATATCTAAGCAGATTTCTAACTCTAAGTCATCATCACTGACGACTAATTCAGACAGGCGGGAGTAGGAAAAGCCCAGGGAAGAACAGAAATCCAGTACCCACCGGCTGAGGAGGGTCAGGAACACTTCTGTTTTTCTTAAGCATCTCCGTTCACCTGGGGAACTTAATGTTGACGGGATACGAGGCAGCCGTCGGGACTCCTGGCTCTTTCCCGCATTCTCCATTCCTCTTCATTCCAGAGGGTATTTCTTACTCTGGTTGCCACAGGGCAGGTCATTCTCCCCTACTGTGCAATCCCATTATGGTCTGAGGGAATCTCTCCCTTCTCTCCTTTGGGATCCTGCCAAAAGCGCATTACAGGAACAAACAGGATCGGTAGCATTGCGGCCTAAACGGAGCGGACATAACATCAGGTTTCCTTCACCTTGCTTCCCTGCATACACATATTGCCGGCTGAGGAGACGAATCCTGTATATCTAATTAAAATTATATATATCTAATTTGAAGCAGCGTGGCTTAGTGCAAAAAACCCGGGCTTGGGAGTCAGAGGTCCTGGGTTCTAATCCCCGCTCCGCCTCTTGTCAGCTGTGTGACCTTGGGCAATTGATTGCTATTGTTCTTGTCTGTCCGTCTCCCCCATTAGACTGAAAGCCCGTCAAAGGGCAGGGACTGTCTCTATCTGTTACCGATTTGTACATTCCAAGCACTTAGTACAGTGCTCTGCACATAGTAAGCACTCAATAAATACTACTAAATGAATGAATGAATGAAAGTCACTTAACTTCTCCGTGCCTCGGTTCCCTCGTCTGTAAAATGGGGATGAAGCCTGGGAGCCCCACGTGGGACAACCTGATTACCTTGTATCTACCCCAGCGCTTAGAACAGTGCTTGGACCATAGTAAGTGCTAAACAAATGCCAACGTTATTATTATTATTATTATTAATCATAAAAACGAAAATTTTAAAGAGGGACTCATTTCATTTCCCTTCAGGAGGCTTATTCAGACCGTTTCATTTTAAAAATAAAATCAACAGTGAACCGTAGTGCTCGGGCTTTTTACAAGCTGAAGGAAAGAGCATGTATAAACTTGGTCATTCAGGGAAACAGAGAAGTTATCGATTGCTTTTAAAAAACTTGAGAATTATGTTACTCTTCTTCATTAATAATCATCATCATGCCCATTGATGATCATTAAGATGAAAATGATGATGGTTATTAATGTACTAGATGCTACGGGGTTTACGAAATATTCAGATATTCTCTAGCACCTTGCAGTTTACTGGGAAGACAAAACGGATTTTGTCAGAGATTTTTCTCTTGAATTCAATATCTTGCCTCCTAGGATAAAAGGAAAGGAGGGATGCTATGCTTGGGGAGAGGGGAGGAAGTTTGAATAGAATCGCTAATATTCAAGGTGTTACGTTATGAGATTAAGTGACCAGATTACCAGAGGTTCAAGAAGGTGCCTGCATGAAACAAAAAGAGGATGGGAAGTCAGAGAGGGGAAGGAAAAAAAGGGAGAAGAATGGATTAGAGAGGAGGGGGAAGAAAGAAAAGGAGAGGGAAAGGGAAAGAAGGAGGGAAGGAAACGGAGGCGGAAAAAGAGAGGAACAGAGAGGGAGACAAGGGTAAAGGAAGGGAAGGAAAAGGAAAGCAGGAATGCACAGAGAGAAAAACAGAAGAGGGGACAGAAAGGATCCAAAAAAAGGGAGGAAAAAAGGAAAAATGGAGGACGGAAAAAGCGATAGACGGAAAGAAAAGTGGAACCATCTTACTGAGCCACCGTCTTCTGCTGCCATTGTCCTCTGCTGCCAGCAACAGCCATCCCAGCCACAGCCTCCTCCAGACACCTCCCAGGCCAAGCCAGACCCGGACCAGGGACATGGGGGAAGTGTTGGTGGAGGTGGCACCTGCCCCGCTGAGAAGCATTCATTCATTCATTCAATAGTATTTATTGAGCGCTTACTATATGCAGAGCACTGTACTAGGCGCTTGGAATGTACAATTCGGCAACAGATAGAGACGATCCCTGCCCAAGACAGGCTCACCGTCTAATCAGGGGAGACAGACAGCAAAGCAAAACAGAACAAAATGACAACAAGTAGTCTAGCGCAGACATCATCAAGATAAATAGAATCATAGAGATATACACATCATTTACAAAATAGAGTAATAAATAGTATATACAAATATGCATAGTGCTGAGGGGAGGGGAAAGGGAAAGAGCAGAGGGCAGGAGAGGGGGTGATGGGGAGGGGAGGAGGAGCAGAGGGAAAGGGGGACTCAGTCTGGAAAGCCCTATCGGAGGAGGTGAGCTCTCAGGAGGGTTTTGAAGAGGGGAAGAGAGTTAGTTTGGCGGAAGTGAGGAGGGAGGGCATTCCAGGGCAACGAAAGGACATGGGCCAGGGGTCGACGGCAGGACAGGCGTGAACGGGGGACCATGAGGAGGTGAGTGGAAGAGGAGTGGAGTGAGCAGGGTGGGCAGTAGAAAGAGAAGGGAGGTGAGGTAAGAGGGGCCAAGGGGATGGAGAGCTTTGTAGTCAAGAGTGAGGAGTTTTTGTTTTGTGTGAAAGTTGATAGGCAACCACTGGAGGTTTTTTGAGCAGGAGAGTGACATGCCCAGAGCGTTTCTGCAGGAAGATGATCCAGGCAGCGGAGTGAAGAATAGACTGGAGCAGGGAGAGACAGGAGGAAGGGAGATCAGAGAGGAGGCTGACACAATAATCCAGCCAGGATACGATGAGACCCTGTACCAGCAGGGTAGTAGTTTGGATGGAGAGGAATGGGAGGATCTTGGCGATACTGTGAAGGTGAGACCGGCAGGTGTTGGTGAGGGATCGGATGTGTGGGGTGAATGAGAGAGCAGAGTCGAGGATGACGCCAAGGTTGCGGGCCCGGGAGACGGAAAGGAGGGTCGTGCCGTCCATAGTGACGGGGAAGTCGGGGAGAGGACAGGGCTTGGGAGGGACGATAAGGAGTTCGATCTTGGACATGCTGAGTTTTAGGTGGCAGGCAGACAGCCAGGTGGAGACGTCCTGGAGGCAGGAGGAGATACGAGCCTGGAGGGAGGAGGAGAGAACAAGGGAGGAGATGTAGATCTGGGTGTCATCTGCGTAGAGGTGATCGTTGAAGCCGTGGGAGCGAATGAGTTCACCGAGGGAGTGAGTGTAGATAGAGAACAAAAGGGGGCCAAGAACTAACCCTTGAGGAACTCCTACAGTTAGTGGATAATAATGTTGGTATTTGTTAAGCGCTTACTATGTGCCGAGCACTGTTCTAAGCGCTGGGGTAGATACAGGGTAATCAGGTTGTCCCAAGTGAGGCTCACAGTTAATCCCCATTTTACAGATGAGGTAACTGAGGCACAGAGCAGTTAAGTGACTTGCCTACAGTCACACAGCCGACAAGTGGCAGAGCCGGGATTCGAACTCATGACCTCTGACTCCCAAGCCCGTTCTCTTTCCAGCTTCTCGATGGGAGAAGCTTCTCGATGCTTCTCGTTGGATGGGAGGGGGAGGAGGAGTCCACAAAGGAGACCGAGAATGACCAGCCAGAGAGTTTAGAGGAGAACCGGGAGAGGACGGAGTCCGTGAAGCCAAGGTGAGATAAGGTGTGGAGGAGAAGGAGATGGTCCACAGTGTCATAGGCAGCTGAGTGGTCGAGGAGGGTTAGGATGGAGTAAGAGCCATTGGATTATGGCAAGAAGGAGGTCATAGCATGGCCTAGTGAATACGCAAGGGTCTGGGAGTCAGAAGGATCTGAGTTCTAGTCCCTGCTCCACCACTTGTCTGCCGTGTGACCTTGGTCAAGTCATTTATCTTCTCAGTGCCTCGGTTGCCCCATCTGTAAAATGGAGATTAAGACCGTGAGCCCCATGTAGGACATGGACTGTGCCCAACATGAGCAGCTTGTATCTACTCCTAATGTTTAGTACAGTGCCTGGCACACTGTAAGTGCTTAACAAATGCTGTTAGAAAAACCAAAAAAAACTCTGAACTGGCCCTCCTTGGGTTGTTTTTAAGAGACTTCAGGCTAGGACAGGGTCTTGTCTGACTTTAAACAGGATAATTATTTTTATTTTTATGGTCTTTGTTAAGTTCTTACTACGTGCCAGGCACTGTACTAAGCGCTGGGGTAGATACATTGGTTTCTTTTTCAATACGGTATTTGTTATTCATTCAATAGTATTTATTGAGCGCTTACTATGTGCAGAGCACTGTACTAAGCGCTTGGAATGAACAAGTCGGTAACAGATAGAGACAGTCCCGGCCCTTTGACGGGCGCACAGTCTAAGCGGGGGAGACGGACAGACAAGAACAATAGCAATAAATAGAATCAAGGGGATGAACATCTCATTGAAACAATAGCAAATAAATAGAATCGAGGTGATGTACATTTCATTAACAAAATAAATAGGGTAATGTTGTTAGAGAAGCAGCGTGGCTCAGTGGAAAGAGCCCAGGCTTGGGAGTCAGAAGTCATGGGTTCTTATCCCGGCTGCGCCACTTGTCAGTTGTGTGACCTTGGGCAAATCACTTAACTTCTCTGTGCCTCAGTTCCCTCATCTGGAAAATGGGGATGAAGACTGGGAGCCCTACGTGGGACAAACTGATTACCTTGTATCTCCCCCAGCCCTTAGAACAGTGCTTGGCACGTAGTAAGCGCTTAACAAATACCAACATTATTATTATTTGTTAAGCACTTACTCGGCACCGCAACCTCAGATGAGGTAACTGAGGCAGAGAGAAGTCAAGTGACTTGCCCAGAGTCACACAGCAGACACATGGCGAAGGCTGGATCAGAACCCAAGTCCTTCGGACTCCCAGGCCTGGGCTCTCTCCACGCCAGGCCACGCTGCTCTTCCAAGTCGATCTATCCCCTTCCCAGTTCTGGAAGTTGAGGAGAGCCGACAAAGGGGTGTCCAGTATATTCTGCAGCGTCATCAGTGGCCACCCTATTTCGGATGGAGCTAGCACCGTAACACTCTGGAAACTCCGGGAAACGGCTGAATGTGAGACCCTTAAACGGGTCTTGTCAGAAGTCTTTTGGGGGGGATGGAACTATGTGATGGCTACTCTGCTGAAAGCGGGATGATGGATGACACCGGTGGCTTTTGCTAGACATTGTTTTCTGTATTTTTAGGGTAAGTGGGGGATTACAGCTGACCGTAGAAATCGAGGAGCGTGTCCAAGATCTTAGGAAATCCAGGAGTTGGCTTGGTTTTTTTTCCTTTTCCTCGGGATTTACCTTGGTGCTGTAGGACTACATCCCCCAGGGGTTTTTGCTTCCGTCCTAACCTATGGACATCCCAGGCAGGGGTCTTGGACTCCAGTAGTATTAGAGATGAGCAGATCTTCCTCCTTCTACCTCAGATCTTTTAAAAGAATCAATGTGTTGTTCCCGAATGATTTCATTCATTCATTCAATCGTGTTTACTGAGCGCTTACTGTGGGCAAAATAATAACAATAATAATAATGATGATGGTATTTGTTAAGCGCTTACTATGTGCCAAGCACTGTTCTAAGCGTTGGGGTGGATACAAAAACAAATAAATAGTGGTATTTAAGCACTTACTATGTGCAAAGCACTGTTCTAAGCGCTGGGGGGATATAAGGTGATCAGGTTGTCCCACGTGGGGCTCACAGTTTTAATCCCCATTTTCCAGAAGAGGGAACTGAGGCCCAGAGAAGTGAAATGACTTGCCCAAAGTCACACAGCTGGGAAGTGGCGGAGCTGGGATTAATAATAATAATAATAATAACAATAATGCTGGTATCTGTTAAGCACTTACTATGTGCAGAGCACCGTTCTAAGCCCTGGGGTAGATACAGGGTAATCGGGTTGTCCCACGTGAGGCTCACAGTTCATCCCCATTTTCCAGATGAGGGAACTGAGGCACAGAGAAGTGAAGTGGTTTGCCCCCAGTCACACAGCTGACAAGTGGCAGAGGCGGGAACCGAACCCATGACCTCTGACTTCCAAGCCCAGGCTCTTGCCACTGAGCCACGCTGCTTACAAGGTCATCAGGCTGACTCAAGCCATGCTGTTTCTCTGCTTCTCCTCTACTAAATGCTGGGGAGAGTACAAAATAACACCTCTCCCCCCTTCTCCAAAGCCTTACGGAAGGCCCACCTCCTCCAAGAGGCCTTCCCAGACTAAACCCCACTTTTCCTCATCTCCCCCTCCTTTCTGTGTCACCCTGACTTGCTCCCTTTGCACTTCCCCCTCCCTGCCATCCCAGCCCCACATCATTTATGTATATATCTGTAAGTTTATTTATTTATATTAATATCTGTCTCCCCCACCCAGACTCTGAGGTAGCGGGCAGGGATCATCACTGTTTATTGTTCTATTGTACTTTCCCAAGCGATTAATACAATTACCCTATTTATTCTGTTAATTCATTCAATAGTATTTATTGAGCGCTTACTATGTGCTAACACTGTACTAAGCGCTTGGAATGGACAAATCGGCAACAGATAGAGACAGTCCCTGCCCATTGATGGACTTACAGTCCTGAGATGTACATCCCCTTGATTCTATTTATTGCTACTGTTTTTGTCTGTCCGTCTCCCCTATTAGACTGTAAGCCCGTCAGAGGGCAGGGACTGTCTCTATCTGTTACCGATTTGTACATTCCAAGCGCTTAGTACAGCGCTCTGCACGTAGTAAGCGCTCAATAAATACTATTGAATGAATGAATGAATGTTCTGCACATAGTAAGTGCTTAATTAATTCAATCGTATTTATTGAGTGCTTAGTGTGTGGAGAGCACTGTACTAAACGCTTAATAAATACAATTGAATAAAGGAACAATAAACAGATACATTCCCTGCCCACAATGAGCTTTCAGTCTAGAGGGGGAGACAGACATCAATCTAAAGTGATGTCTGTCTAGAGAAGCAGCGTGGCTCAGTGGAAAGAGCCCGGGCTTGGGAGTCAGAGGTCATGGGTTTGAATCCCGGCTCCGCCACTTGCCAGCTGTGTGACTTTGGGCATGTCACTTCACTTCTCTGTGCCTCAGTGACCTCATCTGTACAATGGGGATTGAGACTGTGAGCCCCACGTGGGACAGCATGATCACCTCGAATCCCCCGCAGCGCTTAGAACTGTGCTGTGCACATAGTAAGCACTTAACAAATACCACCATTATCATTAAATAAATAAATTACAGACATGTACATAAATGAGGTTGTGGCCATGGATCACAGGGGACAGAGTATTTGCATTTTGAAGGGTATATGTTAAACGCTCACTGCGTGCCAGACACTGTAGTAAGCACTGGGGTCGATACAAGATATTCGGGCTAGACGCAGTCCCTGTCTCAAATGGGGCTCGTTGTGGGCAGGGGACATGTCTACTAATTCTGTTGTATGGTACTCTCCCAAGTGCTTAGTGCGATGCTGTGCACATAATAAGCCCTTAATAAATTCCAATGATTGATTGATTAACGGGGCTCACCGTCTTAAATCCCTTTTTACGGATGAGGTACCTGTGGCACAGAGAAGGTAAGTGACTTGCCTGAGGTCACAGAGCACACACGTGGAGAAGCTGGGATTAGAACCCAGGTTCTCTGGCTCCTGAAACTTCTGCCCACCTAAAATATCTCCGGTGTCTGTCACTTGGCTGAGGAAAACCACAAGTCCCAGCAACTCCATTTGCGGCTCCTCATCCCTCCCACCTCCCAAACCCCGCTTTCACCGTAAGCCCGTCAAACGGCAGGGACTGTCTCTATCTGTTGCCGACTTGCTCATTCCAAGCGCTTAGTACAGTGCTCTGCACATAGTAAGCGCTCAATAAATACTATTGAAAGAATGAATTCATTCAGTTGTATTTATTGAGCGCTTCCTGTGAACAGAGCACTGTACTAAGCGCTTGGGAGAGTACCATACAATAAACAGTGACATTCCTGGCCCACAGCGAGCTCACAGTCTAGGGAGAGCTAAGAACTGTGTCCTATCTCTGGCCTGGGACGCCCTCCCTCCTCAAATCCGCCGGACAATCAATCTCCCCCCATCAAAGCCTTACTGGCTCAGTGGGAAGAGCCCGGGCTTGGGAGTCAGTGGTCGTGAGTTCTAGTCCCGGCTCCGCCACTTATCAACTGGGTGACTTGGGGCAAGTCACTCAACTTCTCTGGGCCTCAGTTCCCTCATCTGTAAAAGGGGGATGAAGGCTGTGAGCCCCACGTGGGACAACCTGATGACCTTGTTTCTACTTAGAACAGTGCTTGGCACATGGTAAGCACTTATCAAATACCATCATCATTATTGTTCTTATTACTGAAGACCCATCTCCTCCAAGAGGTCTTCCCAGACTAAACCCCACTTTTCCTCATCTCCCACTCCCTTCTGTGTTACCCTGACTCGCTCCCTTTCCTCTTCCCCCTAACCCATACCTGCCCCACAGCCCACCAGTGCTTAGAACAGTGCTCTGCACATAATAAGCGCTGAACAAAAACCAACATTATTATTATATGTGTAAATTTATTTATTTGTATAGTTATCTGTTTATTTGTACTGATATCTGCCTCTAGACTGTGAACTCGCTGTGGGCAGGGATTGTCACTTTTTATTGCTGTATCGTGCTTTTCCAAGCGCTTAGTACAGTGCTCTGCGTATAGTAAGTGCTTAATAAATACGATTGAGTGCTTACTCCTAACTCCTCTCCTCCCTCCCTCTGCTCTACCCTCTTCCCCTCCCCACAGCACGTGTGTATGTTTCTACGAAAAGCAGTGTGGCTTAGCGAAAATAGCCCGGGCTTGGGAGTCAGAGGTCATGGGTCCTAATCCCGACTCTGCCACTTGCCAGCTGTGTGACTTTGGGCAAGTCACTTCACTTCTCCGTGCCTCAGTTACTTCATCTGTAAAATGGGGAGCTTCACATGGGACAACCTGATTACCTTGTATCAACCCCAGCACTTAGAACAGTAGTTGGCACATAGTAAGTGCTTAACCAATGGCATAATTAGTATTATTATTAACCCATCTGTAAAATGGGGATTGACTGTGAGCCCCACATGGGACAACCCGATCATCTTGTATCCTCCCCAGCGCTTAGAACAGTGCTTTGCACATAGTAAGCGCTTAACAAATGCCATCATTATTACATATTTATTATTCTATTTTATTAATGGTGTGTGTATATATATATATCTATGATTCTATATATCTATTTAGATGGTATTGATGCCTGTCTACTTGTTTTGTTTTGTTGTCTGTCTCCCCCTTCTAGACCGTGAGCCCGTTGTTGGGTAGGGATTGTCTCTCTCTGTTGCCGAATTGTATTTACCAAGCGCTTAGTACAGTGCTCTGCACACAGTAAGCGCTCAATAAATACCACTGAATGATCAAGTGAGCCCCTTGTGGGCAGGAACTGTCGCTGTTGTTAAATTGCACTTTCTAGGTGCTCTGCACAGAGTCAGCGCTCAATAGAGCTAACTCTCTTCCCCTCCTCAAAGCCCTACTGAGAGCTCACCTCCTCCAGGAGGCCTTCCCAGACTGAGCTTACCCTTTTCCCTCCACTCCCCTTCCCCTCCCCATCGCCCCAACTCCCTCCCTCTGCTCTTCCCCCTTCCCCTCCCCATAGCACTTGTGTAGATTTGTATATATAATTCATTACTCTATTTTATTAATGATGTGTATATATCTATGATTCTATTTATCTTGATGGTATTTATGCCTCCTTGTTTTGTTTTGTTGTCTGTCTCCCCCATTTAGACTGTGAGCCCGTCGTTGGGCAGGGATGGTCTCTATCTGTTGCCCAATTGTCCATTCCAAGCGCTCAGTCTAGTGCTCCACATTCATTCATTCATTCAATAGTATTGAGCGCTTACTATGTGCAGAGCACTGTACTAAGCGCTTGGAATGAACAAGTCGGCAACAGATAGAGACGGTCCCTGCCGTTTGACGGGCTTACGGTCTAATCGGGGGAGACGGACAGACGAGAACAATGGCGATAAATAGAGTCGAGGGGAGGAACATCTCGTAAAAACAATGGCGACTAAATAGAATCGAGGCGATGTACATTTCATTAACAAAATAAATAGGGTAATAAATATATACAGTTGAGCAGACGAGTACAGTGCTGAGGGGATGGGAAGGGAGAGGAGGAGGAGCAGAGGGAAATGGGGGGAAAAGAGGGTTAAGCTGCGGAGAGGTGAAGGGGGGTGGTAGAGGGAGTAGAGGGAGAAGAGGAGCTCAGTCTGGGAAAGCCTCTTGGAGGAGGTGATTTTAAGTAGGGTTTTGAAGAGGGGAAGAGAATTAGATCGTCTGAGGTGAGGAGGGAGGGCATTCCAGGACCGCGGGCGGACGTGGCCCGGGGGTCGACGGCGGGATAGGCGAGACCGAAGGACGGCGAGGAGGTGGGCGGCGGAGGAGCGGAGCGTGCGGGGTGGGTGGTAGAAAGAGAGAAGGGAGGAGAGGTAGGAAGGGGCAAGGTGATGGAGAGCCTCGAAGCCTAGAGTGAGGAGTTTTTGTTTGGAGCGGAGGTCGATAGGCAACCACTGGAGTTGTTTAAGAAGGGGAGTGACATGCCCAGATCGTTTCTGCGGGAAGATGAGCCAGGCAGCGGAGTGAAGAATAGACTGGAGCAGGGCGAGATAGTATAGTACATAGTAAGTGCTCAATAAATACGATCGATTGAATGACTGAATGACAAACTACCAGTGGTACGATTTAAAATACCAGCAAAAATGTAGCTCGAAGAGCATAAATCTTCTATTTATCTTAGAGCTTTTTACATTAAACTTTCAATTCCATAGTCAAAGTGGTACTAAATCTTTCTTGGGAACTTTGCAATCTGTTGCCCAATTGTCCATTCCCAGCGCTTAGTGCAGTGCTCTGCACCCAGTAAGTGCTCAATAAATACAATTGACAATGAACAGCAAGTTGCCCCCTCCTGTTCATGGATTGGCTAGTGAGCAGCCAACTTAATATGGGGCCAGAAGGGCGGAGGCATGGCAGGTTTAGCACAGCAGTTAGGGCAGCCTCCACACTCCAGCGGCCACTGTCTGAGAAGCCCCTGCCTCCCAGGTGGACCAACATGGCCCTAGGCCCAGACCCAAGCCCAGGCCCTGGCGTTCGCCTCAGACTATTGGTATTCTGGCCCTGCGCGGCCACCGTCCCCACTCATAGCCCTGTGCCTTCCCCAATGGCGCCTGCGCACTGCGTCCCTCTGAAGCTCTCGGGCAAGCGCCATCTTTCCTCTGCTCCTCAGACCGTTGGTATTATGACCCCGCGCGGCCACCGTTTCGACTCATTAGCCCAGTGCCCTCCCCAGCGGCGCTTGCGCACTCCGTCCCTCTGAAGGTCTCGGGCCGGCGCCATCTTTCCTCTTCTCCCCAGACCGTTGGTATTATGACCCCATGCGGCCACCGTTTCGACTCATTAGCCCAGTGCCCTCCCCAGCGGCGCTTGCGCACTCCGTCCCTCTGAAGGTCCCGGGCGGGCGCCATCTTTCCTCTTCCCCGATTGGTTAGTGAGCAAGCCAACTTAATATAGAGCCTGAAGGGCCCACCCATGGCGGCTTGTGCACAGCGCGCCCGCCCCCCTCTCCGACAGCCGCCGTCCAGTAATCCCCTGCCCGGGCCGACCAAGATGGCCCAGGCGTTCTCCTCAGATTGTGGTAGTCTGGCCCTGCGCGGCCACCGTCCCGATTGATTAGCCCTGTGCCCTCCCCAGCGGCGCCTGCGCACTCCGTCCCTCTGAAACTCTCAGGCCGGCAGCGTGGTTCAGTGGAAAGAGCCCGGGTTTGGGAGTCAGAGGTCATGGGTTCGAATCCCGGCCCTGCCACTTGTCAGCTGTGTGACTGTGGGCAAGTCACTTCACTGTTTCAGTTACCTCATCTGTAAAATGGGGATTAAGATGGTGAGCCCTGCGTGGGACAACCTGTTTACCCTGTATCTCCCCCAGCGCTTAGAACAGTGCTCTGCACATAGTAAGCGCTTAACAAACACCAACACTGTCTTTCCTCTACTCCTCAGACTTGGTATTCTGCCCCTGCGCGGCCACCGTCCCGACTCATCAGCCCTCTGCCCTGTGCATCGGCGCCTGCGCAGTCCGTCCCTCTCAAAGTCGTCATCTTTCCCCGTCTCCTCAGACTGTGGGTAGTCTGGCCCCGCGCGGCCACCGTCCCCACTCATTAGCCCCGTGCCCTCCCCGGCGGCGCCTGCGCACTGCGTCCCTCTGAAAGTCCCGAGCGGGCGCCATTTTTCCTCTTCGCCTCGGACTGTGGGTAGTCTGGCCCCACGCGGCCACCGTCCCCGCTCATTAGCCCTATGCCCACTCCGGCGGCGCCTGCGCACTCGTCCCTCTGAAAGTCCCAAGCGGGCGCCATCTTTCCTCCTCTCCTCAGACTGTGGGTATTCTGGCCCCGCGCGGCCACCGTCCCGGCTCATTAGCCTGTGCCCCGCGCGGCGGCGCCTGCGCACTGCGTCCCTGTGAGGGAGCGGGTGAGGCGCCATTTTGGGCGCGGGGTTGTGAGGGGAGCGCGGAGCCCGGCCGCCCTCCGCCTCCTCGCCGCCCACCCACCGACGGACCGACCGACGGACCGACCGGCGGACCGACGGGCCAACGGGCGTCCGGGGCGGGGCGGGGCGGGGGGCGCGGCGGCTGAGGCGGCCCCGCTCCGGGCGCCGCCATCCTCACCCTCCCCGGACCCGCCATGGAAACCGACTATTACAGCGGGGACCAGTCGGGTAATGATGGGCGTCGTTCCTCACTCCGCTTAGCCTTAGTTATGACCGACTGAAGGGTCAGCCGCCCAAGAGCCCGGGCTGGGGAGGCCGAGGTCATGGGTTCGAATCCCGGCTCGGCCACTTGGCAGCTGTGGGACTGTGGGCAGGTCACTTCCCTTCTCGGTGCCTCAGTTCCCTCATCTGGGAAATGGGGATGAAGACTGGGAGCCTCACGTGGGACAACCTGATGACCCTGTATCTCCCCCAGCGCTTAGAACAGTGTTTGGCACATACTAAGCGCTTAAATACTAGTATTCTTATTAAGTCACTTCTCTGGGCCTCAGTTTCCTCATCTGCAAAATGGGGATGAAGATTGTGAGCCTCAAGTGGGACAACCTGATGACCTTGGATCTCCCCCAGCGCTTAGAACAGTGCTCTGCACAGAGTAAGCGCTTAACAAATGCCAACATTATTATTATCTGTAAAATGGGAATGAAGACTGAGCCTCACGTGGGGCAACCTGATCATCCTGTATCTCCCCCAGCGCTTAGAACAGTGCTTTGCACATAGTAAGCGCTTAAATACTAACATCCTTATTAAGTCACTTCTCTGGGCCTCAGTTCCCTCATCTGTAAAATGGGGATGAAGCCTGTGAGCCTCACGTGGGACAACCTGATGACCCTGCATCTCCCCCAGCGCTTAGAACAGTGCTCTGCACAGAGTAAGCGCTTAACAAAGATCACAATTTATTTTTGTATCTCCCCCAGCGCTTATAACAGTGCTCTGCGCAGAGTAAGTGTTTAGCAAATACCAACATTGTTATTATTAATAAGAGCCATTCTGAGCGCTCGGAGCAGGGGGAAGGTTGGCAGGTGGCCCCCCACGTGGGGCTCCCTATGTTCATCCTCCCCCTTTTTCCAGATGAGGTCACTGAGGCCCAGAGAAGTGAAGCGGCTTGCCCAAAGTCACACAGCTGACAAGTGGCAGAGGCGGGATTAGAACCCACGGCCTCTGACTCCCAAGCCCGGGCTCTTTCCACTAAGACTAACAACAATAGTAATAATGATGATGGTAATGGTTAAGCGCTTACAATGTGTTACACATAGTGATAATAATAATGGTGATGGTATATTACTAATAATGTTGGTATTTGTTAAGCGCTTTCTCTGTGCAGAGCACTGTTCTAAGCGCTGGGGGAGATACGGGGTCATCAGGTTGTCCGGCGTGAGGCTCACAGGCTCCATCCCCATTTTACAGATGAGGGAACTGAGGCACAGAGGAGGGAAGTGACCTGCCCGAAGTCCCACAGCTGACAAGTGGCGGAGCCGGGATTAGAACCCACGACCTCTGACTTCCAAGTCTGGGCTCTTTCCATCAAGACTAATAATAATAAGAATGATGATATTTGTTAAGCGCTTACAATGTGCTGCACCTACTAATAATAACGATGGCGGTATAATAATGTTGGTATTTGTTAAGCGCTCACTATGTGCCAAACACTGTTCTAAGCGCTGGGGGAGATGCAAGGTAATCAGGTTGTCCCACGTGGGGCTCACAGTTAATCCCCATTTTACAGATGAGGGAACTGAGGCCCAGAGAAGTGAAGTGACCTGCCCACAGTCACCCAGCTGACAAGTGGCAGAGCCGGGATTCAAACCCATGACCTCTGACTCCAAGCCCGGGCTCTTTCCACTGAGCCATGCTGCTTCTCACACTTGAGGGGGGCTGGGTCCTGCTTTCCCAAGCGCTGCTGTTCATTATTAATTATCGTTGGTGATAATCCATTCATTCAGTCGTACCTATTGAGCACCTGCTCTGTGCAGAGCATTGTACTGAGCGCTCGGAAAGGACACTTGGGCAACGGAGGCCATCCCTACCCAACGACGGGCTCACAGCCTAGAAGGGGGAGGCAGACAACGAAACAGAACAAGTAGACGGGCATCACTGCCGTCAAAACAAAGAGAAATATAAGCACATCATTAATAAAATAAATAGAACAGTGAATATATATAGAATATATATAGAATAATAGAATATATAGAAACTTGCACAAGTGCTGTGGGGCGGGGAAGGGCTAGAGCAGAGGGAGGGAGCCTGGCGATGGGGAGGGGGCTACCCTGGGATGGACCTTTGAGAGCTAAAATAATAATAATAATGTTGGTATTTGTTAAGCGCCTACTATGTGCCGAGCACCGTTCTGAGCGCTGGGGGAGATACGGGGTCATCGGGTCGTCCCACGTGAGGCTCACAGTCTTCATCCCCATTTTACAGATGAGGTAACTGAGGCACCGAGAAGTGAAGTGACTTGCGCAAAATAGTAATGGCAACAATAAACACTATTCATTCAATTCATTCATTCAATAGTATTTATTGAGCGGGTGGAGTGCTTAGAACAGTGCTCTGCACATAGTAAGCGCTTAACAAACACCAACACAGTGCACTGTACTAAGTGCAGAGCACTGTACTAAGCGCTTGGGATGAACAAGTCGGCAACAGAGACGGTCCCTGCCGTTTGACGGGCTTACAGTCTAATCGGGGGAGACGGACAGACGAGAACGATGGCGATAAATAGAGTCGAGGGGAAGAACATCTCGTAAAAACAATGGCAACTAAATAGAATCGAGGCGATGTACAATTCATTGACAAAATAAATAGGGTAACGAAAATATATACAGTTGAGCGGACGAGTACAGTGCCGAGAGGATGGGAAGGGAGAGGTGGAGAAGCAGAGGGAAAAGGGGAAAAAGAGGGTTTAGCTGCGGAGAGGTAAAGGGGGGGTGGCAGAGGGAGTAGAGGGAGAAGAGGAGCTCAGTCTGGGAACGCCTCTTGGAGGAGGTGAGTTTTAAGTAGGGTTTTGAAGAGGGAAAGAGAATCAGTTTGGCGGAGGTGAGGAGGGAGGGCGTTCCGGGACCGCGGGAGGACGTGACCCGGGGGTCGACGGCGGGACGGGCGAGACCGAGGGACGGCGAGGAGGTGGGCGGCGGAGGAGCGGAGCGTGCGGGGTGGGCGGTAGAAAGAGAGAAGGGAGGAGAGGTAGGAAGGGGCAAGGTGATGGAGAGCCTCGAAGCCTAGAGTGAGGAGTTTTTGTTTGGAGCGGAGGTCGATAGGCAACCACTGGAGGTGTTTAAGAAGGGGAGTGACACGCCCAGATCGTTCCTGCAGGAAGATGAGTCGGGCAGCGGAGTGAAGAATAGACCGGAGCGGGGCGAGAGAGGAGGAAGGGAGGTCGGAGAGAAGGCTGACACAGTAGTCTAGCCGGGATATAACTAGTGATAGTAACACTGCCGAAATGGTGGGAGAGAAACGGGGGGGGGGGGGGGACGGGGGCCGCATCCGAGGCTTCAGTCGTATTTATTGAGCGCTTACTGTGTGCTGAGCACTGGAGTAATCGCTGTACTGAAAAGTACATTTCAGCAACAAAGACAGACACTCCCTGCCCACAGCGGGCTTACGGTCGGTTCAGGCATCCTCTTCCAGCGATGATGATAAAATAATAATGGTATTCAGTGCTTACTATGTGTCAGGCACTGTTCTAAGCACTGGGGTAGATACAGTAATAATAATGCTGGTATTTGTTGAGCGCTTGGTATGTGTCGAGCACTGTTCTAAGCGCTGGGGGAGATACAGGGGAATCAGGTGGTCCCACATGGGGCTCCCAGTCTTCATCCCCATTTTACAGATGAGGGAACTGAGGCCCAGAGAAGTGAAGTGATTTGCCCCAGGGCCACACAGCGGTCAAGTGGCGGTACTGGGATTAGAACCCACGTCCTCCGACTCCCAAGCCCTTGTTCCTTCCACCAAGCCACCCTGCTTCTCAGTGGAGGGCTTGCTTTTTTTTCTCACGGTATTTGTTATTGTTATTATTTTATTATTATTGTTAAACACTTAATAATAATAATAATGTTGGTATTTGTTAAGCGCTTACTATGTGCCGAGCACTGTTCTAAGCGCTGGGGTAGACACAAGGGAATCGGGTTGTCCCACGTGGGGCTCACAGTCTCAATCCTCATTTTACAGATGAGGGAACCGAGGCACCGAGAAATTAAGTGACTTGCCCAAAGTCACCCAGGTGACAAGTGGCCGAGCCGGGATTCGAACCCACGATCTCTGACTCCAAAGCCCGTGCTCTTTCCACTGAGCCACGCTGCTTCTCTGTGCCAGGCACTAACGAAACGCTGGGGTGGATAGAAGCTAATCAGGCTGACATGGGGCTCACAGTCTTCGTGCCTCATCTTACAGAGGAGGGAACTGAGGCACAGAGAAGTGACGGTCACACAGGTAGACAAGAGATGGTTTTAGTCTCCGTAGGTTGTGGTTAGTAGCATTGTAGAGAAGCAGCGTGGCTTAGTGGCAGGAGCCCGGGCTTGGGAGTCAGAGGTCGTGGGTTCTAATTCCGACTCCACCACTTGTCTGCTGGGTGACCTTGGGCAAGTCGCTTCACTTCTCTGGGCCTCAGTGACCTGTAAAAATGGGGATTAAAAAATGTGAGCCCCACGGGCGACAATCTGATGACCCTGTATCTGCCCCAGCGCGTGATACAGCGCTCTGCACGTAGCGCTTAAATACTAACATTATTATTACCTTTATTATTATATTTGTTAAGCAATCATTTCATGTCAAGCACTATTCTAAACACCGGGGGAGAGTGGAAAGAGCCTGGGCTTCAGAGTCAGAGGTCATGGGTTCGACTCCCGCCTCTCCCATTTGTCAGCTGTGTGACTGTGGGCAAGTCACTTAACGTCTCTGTGCCTCAGGGACCTCATCTGTAAAATGGGGATTAACTGTGAGCCTCACGTGGGACGACCTGATTGCCCTGTATCTTCCCCAGCGCTTAGAACAGTGCTCTGCACATAGTAAGCGCTTAGCAAATACCAATATTATTGTTACAAGGTAATTATGTCGGACACAATTCCGGTCCACCTGGAGCTCACAGTCTAAGTAGGGAGGACAGGTTCAGAATCCCCACTGTTTACAGTCGAGGAAACAGAGGCACAGAGAAGTAAAGTGCCTTTTCCAAGGTCACACAGCAAACATTTGGCAGAGCTGGGATTAGAACCCAGGTCCACCGACTCCCAGGCCTGTTCTTTTTCCACCAGGCCCTGCTGCTTCCCAGATACCTTCTCCCAGTAATTATAACAATATTTAAGCCCTTACTATTCGCCCAGCCGGTGAGGACTCGGCTAGCGGTCCCTGCCCCGCAAGGGGCTCACCGTCTGAGTGATAGTGATGAGAATTACGAGATTTATTAAGAGCTTGGTCCGTGTCGAGCCCTGTTCGAAGCACTGGGGTAGAGCAAGTCAAGTTCCTTTTCCCACAGGGTGTTCACAGTCTAGGGAGGAGGGAGAGAAGGTATTGAGGCCAGGTGTCGAATCAGCGGGCAAGAGGCGGAGCCGGGATTAGAACGCAGATCAGTCGGTTTGATTGGGCGCTTACTATGTGCAGAGCATTGCACTAAGCCCTAGGGAGAGTCCAGGGTCCTCTGACTCCACGCCCCGAGGCACCCTGCTTCCCAAACGCCTTCCCAACAGTAACGAAGCGTGAAGCGGAAGAGCCACCGTCCTTAACCGGGATGGGACCGGGAGTTGGCCGTTGTATCGGATTTTCAGTTATCGGTGTTCAGATGCGCACGGATTGCCGCCTGCGGGCTGTCCTGAACCCAAATGGAAACATCCATTCCGCCAAACTTTCAAGCGAAGGGCGCGCGTACCGAGTTTGGGAAAGTACAGTGCAGACTGGCATGACCGCTGCCCCCAAGGAGCGCGCCGTCTACTTGAATCATTTCACAGCGTATCCGATAATAATAATAATGTTGGCATTTGCTAAGCGCTTACTCTGTGCAGAGCACTGTTCTAAGCGCTGGGGGAGACACGGGGGAATCAGGTTGTCCCACGTGGGGCTCACAGTCTTCATCCCCATTTTACAGATGAGGGAACTGGGGCACAGAGAAGTGAAGTGACTTGCCCACAGTCCGACAGGTGGCAGAGCCGGGATTCGAACCCATGACCTCTGACTCCAAAGCCCGGGCTCTTTCCACTGAGCCACGCTGCTTCGGTCTCGGGAGTTGGAGTTTTTAGTCCGTTACTTGCCCAAAGAAACGTCCGCCCAGGGCGTGTTGTTAGTGGGTCTCGGTTGCAGGCTGGGTTCTGTGGAACTTCAGAATAATGCTTTTAACTTTGAGCTCAGTTGCACTGTGAGTAGAATGAAATGATGGACAAAGATCGCGGAAGGATGCAAGTTCATTTTTCCAGTCCTTTCGAATTATTTTCAGTTGTGCTGCGTTCCCGGTGGTTTTCATCAAATCAGGCTTTCAGCCCTGGCCGGTGCTATAGTTTATTTAATATCTGTATCCCTGCTAAATTGTAAGGGGGGCAGGGATTGGGTTTCCTTACTCTGATGTGCTCTCCCAAACACTTAGTAAGTATCATTGCGGGAGTAACAGTTGAGATTCAGTCAATCAGGGGTATTTATTGAGTGCTTAGCACTTGTACTAAGCGGTTGGAAGAGTACAGTACATCAGAATTATGTATTATCAGGGTCACGTTCCCTACCCCAATAGGCTTACAGTCTGGATTCCACATCATCAATATCTGGGTTAGAATGCTTAAAGAGAATAATAATAATAATAATGTTGGTGTTTGTTAAGCGCTTCCTCTGTGCAGAGCACTGTTCTAAGCGCTGGGATAGATACAGGGGAATCAGGTTGTCCCATGTGAGGCTCCCCATTTTCCAGATGAGCGAACTGAGGCACAGAGGCAGAGAAGCAGCGTGGCTCGGTGGAAAGAGCATGGGCCAGGGAATCGGAGGTCCCGGGTTCGAATCCAGGCCCTGCCACTCAGCTGTGTGACTGTGGGCAAGTCACTTCACTTCTCTTTGCCTCAGTTGCCTCATCTGGAAAATGGGGATGAAGACTGTGGGCCTCACGTGGGACAACCTGATGACCCTGTATCTCCCCCAGCGCTTAGAACAGTGCTCTGCACATAGTAAGCGCTTAACAAATGCCAACGTTATTATTATTGTTTGGCTGCGGTAGTGGGAGGCTGCAGTATGTCGCTGCTCCTTCCCCTTCAGCAGCAGCAACACCCCTGCCTCCTTGGGCTCGCGTTGGCAGAAGTACGGCTTCCCCCCCGGTGGCCCCGGCCCCCAGAAGCCTGCTCCCCATTCCGGTGTAAATACCTAGTTTCCGATCCGCGGCACTCAGTCCTATTGTGCTGTGGATTTGCGGCTCTTCGGTTCACGAGTCTCGGTCACTCCTGCCTTGGACGGTTAGGTTGGCAAGCCCTTCACGACATTCTTTATCCATTTTGTTCAATTTGAGTTTGTGGTCTCTCTGAGAAGAATCCCAGCCCCTCCTAAGCTCCCCGCGGGAAGGGAACACGTCTGCCAACCCTGTTATATTGACTGCTCCCCAGCGCTTAGTATGGTGCTCGGCACACAGCGCTCAGGAAACACCTTTGATTCGCCGTGGGCAGGGAACGTGTCTACCTCCTCTGTTATAGTCTACCCTTCCAAGTGCAGTGGCTAGCCGCGATCAATAAATGCCATCGGTTGATAAGACCTGATTGTCTTCTATCTACTCCAGTGCTTAACAGCGTTTGGCATTTAGTAAGCGCTTAACAAATATAATTATTTAACATTAATTGGCAGGCTTCTCCAGTCAGAGGGCCAGGATGGCTCCCGCTTCAGGCTATACAGTTCTCCAGCCCGCCGTACTAACCACCCCGTGGAAGTGCAGAATTATTATTCTGTCTTCATCCTCCATCACCCTCATTCTGGAGCGAGCTCCCCACCGGGCCACCCAGAACCTCCACGCTCATACCCCGTTTATCCAGTGTGCCCCTCAGAAACACTTTGTTAGAATCTGACAGAAGGTGCACCCTCTGTGGCAACCAACTTAGTAATAATGATAATGTTGGTATTTGTTAAGCGCTTACTATGTGCAGAGCACTGTTGTAAGCGCTGGGGGAGATACAGGATAATCGGGTCGTCCCACATGAGGCTCCCAGTTAATCGCCATTTTACAGATGAGGTCACTGAGGCACAGAGAAGTGAAGTGACTTGCCCACGGTCACACAGCTGACAAGTGGCAGAGCCGGGAGTCGAACTCATGACCTCTGACTCCGAAGCCCAGGCTCTTTACACTAAGCCACGCTGCTTCCCAGCCTGGCTCATAAATGGTGCCCGGGTGCCCCCTGTGTAGAAACACCCTGTGCAGGGAGGAGAGCCCCGGCTAGATCTGGCTTTCACGTTCCACACTAGCAGGGTTTGGTTGGACGGGCTCGGGGCAAAAATCAGCCGTGTTTGGGTGGGCTGGGATGGTGGCGTGGATTCCCTCTCTCTCCACCTCATAGGCGGCAGGCTCAGTGGATTTATATGGCCCCTTCCTCCTTTACAGTCGGTCAGGCATTAGATTACGAGTCGCTTTGGGTTGTATATTTCCCTCTAGACTGTCATCGTACTCGTCCCGGGGTTTATCCATCTTGCATTCTCAGTGGGGGTTTTCTTGTCTGGTTTTGCGCAGACGATGGTGGCGCTACTCCGGTTCAGGATGAACGGGATTCGGAGTCAGAGGTGGAAGACGATGGAAACGACCAGCACTCTGGATCAGAAAATGGAAGTCTAGAGCATCATTCAGAGGTATTGATTTAATAGCATCTTTTGGGGGACAGATTTTTGGTACCCTTGTGACTTGCATATTTTAGCCAGAAACTAAAGATACCTTGCCAGAGTGCAAGCTTCAAACTCTCTCCTCCCTCTCTTTCCCCGTCTTCCCCCTCCTCTACGTACGCATATATTCTTCCCACCAAGTGTGACCGTAATGTGAGGGCTGGGGTCTTATGAAACCACACATTAAGGAAAACTTGCACTGTAGTGGCCGCTTGTACCGACACTTTGCACTGGTGCACAAACAGTTTCCCTGTTTGGACATCCTGACCAAACAGGCCCATGCGTGGGAAGACTCTTCACGCTCCAGTCTATTCTTCATTCCGCTCCCCGGATTATCTTTCTACGTAAACGCTCTGGGCATGTCACTCAAAAACCTCCAGTGGTTGCCTATCAACCTTTGCATGAAACAAAAACTTCTCACTCTTGGCTTCAAAGCTGTCCATCCCCTTGCCCCCTCCTACCTCACCTCCCTTCTCTCCTTCTCCAGCCCAGCCCGCTCACTCCGCTCCTCTGCCGCCGTTAACCTCCTCAATGGGCCTCGTTCTCGGCTGTCCCGGCGTCGGCCCCTGGCCCACGTCCTCCCGCTGTCCCGGAACGCCCTCCCTCCTCACCTCCGCCAAACTAACTCTCTTCCCCTCTTCAGAGCCCTCCTGAGAGCTCACCTCTTCCGGGAGGCCTTCCCAGACTGAGTCCTCCCTTTCTCTCTGCTCCTCCCCCCCTCCCCATTCCCCCATTCCCTTCCTCTGCTCTTCCCCCTTTCCCTCCCCACAGCCCTTGTGCATATTTGTATAATTTATTTTGTTAATGATGTGTCTATATATATGATTCTCTTTATCTTGACGGTATCGACGCCTGACTACGTTTTGTTTTGTTGTCTGTCTCCCCCGTTTAGACTTTGAGCCCGTCGTTGGGTAGGGATTGTCTCTCTGTTGCCGAATTGTACATTCCAAGTGCTAGTACGGTGCTCTGCACATAGTAAGCGCTCAATAAATACGATTGAATGAATGAAAATGAGTGAATGAAAGACTTGTTCCTAATTCCTTAATTGCGATCCAGCCCCTGTACTGAAAATACTCGCTCTGACAGAACTGAGTGTATTTATACCCTGGCTGCCATTTGTAATTCTCAGTATCCTTATAATAATGTTGGTATTTGTTAAGCGCTTACTCTGTGCAGAGCACTGTTCTAAGCACTGGGGAAGATACAGGGTCATCAGGTTGTCCGACGTGAGGCTCGCAGTTAATCCCCATTTTACAGATGAGGTCACTGAGGCCCAGAGAAGTGAAGTGACTTGCCCACGGTCACACAGCTGACAAGTAGCAGAGCGGGGATTCGGACCCGTGACCTCCGACTCCCAAGCCCGTGCTCGTTCCACTGAGCCATGCTGCTTCTCTATCCTGATGAGCTCTGGGATCCAGACATCGATTTGAAAGTCCTGGGTCTCCTGGGTGTTGGGTTCTGACGAGTATAATCATTCATTTGCAGCGTGTGTCTTTTCCCAGTGGAGATGTTCCTGAACCTTTCTCCTATGGGTTAGCAGTAGTGATGATATTTACAGAGTGTCTGTTGAGAGCCACGCGACGAAACTGAGCACTTGGGAAAGTACGCAGAAGCGCAGTGAATGTTCACAGTCTACTTGGGAAGACAGATAAGCAAAATATTTCCCAATAGTGAAATCAGAATAAATAATAATTGTGGTATTTGGTAAGCGCTTATAATGTGCCAGGCACTTTACTAGGCGCCGGGGTGGATACGAGCAGTTCAGGTTGGACAGGGAACCTATCCCTCATGGAGCTCAGTCTTAATCCCCATTTTACATGTGCTCTAACTGAGGCATGGAGAAGTTAAGCGATTTACCGAAGGCCACACAGCAGACAGGTGGCTGAGCTGGGATTAGAACCCAGGTCTGTCTCCCAGCTCCGTGCTCTATCCATTCAGTCGGATTTATCGAGCGCTTACTGTGGGCAGACCACTGTAGTGAGTGCTTGGAAAGTACACTAATAGTCCCTGCCCACAGTGGGTGTACATTCTAGGCCACGTCGCTTCTCGTCCACAAGTGTTGAGGAAGGGACTAATAAATGCATTCATTCAGTTGCATCTATTGAGCGTTTGCTGTGTGCGAAGCACCGTACTGAGAGCTTGGGAGCGCACAGTATAACAAATGGCCCCGTCCCCTCCCCCACGAGCTTACAAGCTATCGGGGGGAGGCAGACATTAATATGAATGAAAAATAAATTACAAGTACGTACATAAGTGCTGTGGGGCTGAGAAGGGGAATGAATAAAGGGAGATGCAGAAGGGATTGGGAAATAAATAAATGCATTAATCCTAGAGGTGAATCAAGTTAATATAGGTCATTGTGTTGGGAATTGATCAGGGAAGGCTTGCTGAAGGAGGTGAGATCTTAGAAGGGCTTTGAAGTTGGTGAAAGGAGGAGAGTTCCAGGCCAGGGGAACAGATGGATGGAGGCAGGTCAGTCAGTTGTATTTATTGAGCACTTACTGTGTGCAGAGCGCTGTACTAAGAGCTCTGGGAGAGTACAGTATAACAATATAACATACATTTCCTGCCCACAACAAGCTTACAGTCTAGAGTGAGGCCAGAAGTGATCTTGGGAGGAGCAAAGAGTGTGAGCTGTTATCACAAGCTCACTATCGTTCATGTCCTGAATCTCCCCTCAGTGAAGCTAGCCGCGGGCCAGTGCAGAACCCAGAGGCATTCTTAGCCGCCATGTAGAAACTCCCGGCTTCCTGGTGAGTCCAGCTCTCTTCTGCTCCTGCTGCCTCTGGGCGCTGCCCTGAGCTCTGGATTGGCTTTCATTCTTTCATTCAATAGTATTTATTGAGCGCTTACTATGTGCAGAGCACTGTACTAAGCGCTTGGAATGAACAAGTCGGCAACAGATAGAGACGGTCCCTGCCGTTTGACGGGCTCACAGTCTAATCGGGGGAGACGGACAGACGAGAACAGTGGCAATAAATAGAGTCAAGGGGAAGAACATCTCGTAAAAACAATGGCAACTAAATAGAATCAGAGCGATGTACATTTCATTAACAAAATAAATAGGGTAATGAAAATATATACAGTTGAGGAAAATATAGGCTTCCTGAGCCGCACCAGATGTCCCACAGGCCGAAACTCATCAAAGTTTCTTCATTTCTTCATCGCTTCAGCCAAGGGGCGGTCTGCTTCCCCCAAACCCACACTTCACGCCATCCTGCGTGGGAGCGTCCTACAGTGGATCCCATAGAGTTCTTTCAGAGACTCCTATGTTACGAAAAACTCACGCCAGAGTGCTCACACTTCAACCAAGATCCCCATATATTTGCAAAGCAGTTTCTTCCCTCTCCACGCTGTGTGTTTCCAGGCACATGCACATTTGAGAAGAGCATTTCCTAATCCAGTAGCCTTCCCTCCAAACGTAGTGAAAATCCATTACATTCCAATATGCCTACTAGAGGCTGTGTGTCAGATTTTAAATTCTGAGTAAAATTGTCCTTAATTTCTTACTTACCAAGCCCTAATTTCTAGGTTACTCCAACTTGTTGGGCTGGAGTATCTAGCAAATTAAAAAAAGTCAACTTACTTGGACTGTTCACCCTTCACCTTGACGGAATGCCAGAAATCCACCAGGTGACTTGTTACGTGACCAAAACTACCTTCTTGTGAAAAAAACTACCCGTCAGAATCCAAGATCCCGTTAAGACCGGGAGGTGAATATTCTCACTTTTAGAGATTAGCACCCCCTCTTCCCAAAGCACAGAGTCTGGACCGTGCAGAGAATAAATACACTTAGCAATCCAGAGATCGACTCTGACTTCTATTTAAAATATTTGTTAACTGCACTGATAGGTTGCGGGAGTTGCAGATAAAGTTAAAATGTCTAATGCTAGAAATAGCTAACATATGGTATGATTTTTCAAGTATCATTTGTAAGATTTTCTACGCAATGTCTTTAGAAGCATCGTCACGGACTCTGCAGATGAAGACCAGCAAGTCTGTTTCGTCCTTTGCCAAGCTCCTCATGTTAACTGTCTGTATTTCTACGGTGGCATTCTTCCATTTCTCGATATTCCTAACAGTCCATTTTCAATTATAATTTGGAATCCTAATTTCTAACTCTTGGAGTTGAAAATAGAAAGTAGACAAAAATTTAGAAAGTGAAAATAGAAGCATACATAACACTTTTGGGTGACTGAAAGATTGAATCGGTGTTGAAAAATCTTGACAGTCATTGAGAGTTAGGGGAAGAAGACATTAATGATTGTTTTGCATATTCAGAAAGGCATTTTCAGTGGGAGAGGTGTAAGTGATAATTTTGTTTGTACTTTTCAAGGTAGAGTTTTCTATGAGTGGGAGAAATGTCTGCTGGTTTCTACGTGAAGGTGCTTAGATTGGTTTTGAAGAGATTTATTGATTCCCTTAGAAGTGCCTGCTGGTTTCTTGTGAGAGGCGGGGTTAATTTTAAGTGTTGTGTTCCAATAAAACATGATTTCTGAGTAAATTGTGGGATGCTAAGAGACTGGAAAGGGTATTTTGAATTCATATTTATGCCCTTTCAAAAATGGTTCGATTGCTCTGAGTATCAGAGGCTTACAAATATCCGTGACTCAGGAAAGTGCTGTAATTGCTAGCTTATTTAAAATACTGATCTTGCTTCCTGGAGTAGAAAAAGTAGAATAGGTCAATTTGGGGATCTTCTTGGTATGGAGAGAATTTGCACTTTTTTGGCCTCTCTGTTATTTTCCATGACCTTCCCATTTCTCTTGCTGCCTGTAGTGGAGCGCGACCTTAGTGAGCTAGAATTTTTACTGGATGGGAACTAAGAATGTGGTCGCCTTCTAAAAGCCGGGGAGGAGAACAATTCAGGTTATGATTTTCACTCCAAGGGAAATGAAAACTATCCCAGAGTGAGTGTACTGTTCCTAAAAACCAAGGGAAGTGGGATTCAAGTCAAGGAGCTTGCATTCTTGAAGAGCCCCACTTCAACGAAAACTTGAATTATAGTTTTTGGCCTTCGCATTTGAGAAGGCCTTGACAGATGGAGTTTTCAGGAGGACAAAAACTGGGTCTTCGGGCACTGCGGTCAATCAGTCGAGTAGAGCACATCCCATCACATTCTGTCCAGAGAGGCGATCGCTGACCAAAAAAACCCTTTTCCCTTATGCCTCGGAAACTGTCCGTCCACAAACACTTCTAGGACAACTTGTGGTTCGGTAAAATTTTTTCTATTCTCCCTGCCCTGCGAAAGGGTATCTTCAGTCATAATAATGTTGGTATTTGTTAAGCGCTTACTATGTGCAGAGCACTGTTGTAAGCGCTGGAGTAGACACAGGGGAATCAGGTTGTCCCACGTGGGGCTCACAGTCTTAATCCCCATTTTACAGATGAGGGAACTGAGGCACAGAGAAGTGAAGTGACTTGCCCACAGTCACACAGCTGACACGTGGCAGAGGTGGGATTCGAACCCATGACCTCTGACTCCCAAGCCCGGGCTCTTTCCACTGAACCACGCTGTTTCTGTTTTATGAACATTTCCTACAGCCCCCACATCTAGCATCCTTTCGTGAGAGGAAGAGGGAAAGCGCAGAGCTGCTCACCCGCTCTCTGGTTCCTTCTTTTCCTATCTAGTAACTCCTAGCGTCCCCAGTGAGTGGGGGAGAGGAATGGAGCTCTCCTCGTGCTGCTTCCCTGTCACGTAAAGAAACTTTGTATTCGGCAAATACATGGTTTCCAAAGAGGGACTGCTGAGCATTCTGAATGAACCTACATTTTTGAAAAAACTTAAGAGGATCCAGTAATAGCTTTAGTATTTTTCACCTTCGCTGTGTGATCAGCTCGATTCTCCCCCGATTAGACCATTCTCCCGTCAGTGGGCAGGGATTGTCTCTATCCGTTGCCGAATTGTCCATTCCAAGCGCTCAGTCCAGTGCTCTGCACCTAGTAAGCGCTCAATAAATGCTACTGAATGAATGAATGAATCAGCTAGGGGCTCTGTGCTTCTCCTACTACTTCTACTTCTGTGCTTCTGCTATTTTCCTTGTGTTATTTAAATTAATAAAATTAAAATATTCTAAAGCATCAAATGTTCATGCAAAATCTTTTCATGCAAAGTTCTCAAGAAAGATTTAGTACTATTTTGACTACGGAATTTAAAATTTAATGTTCAAAAGCTCCAAGATAAATTTAAGATTTATGCTCTTTGAGCTACATTTTTGCTATTTTAAATTGTGCTGGGTTCACTGGTAGTTTGTCATTCAGTCGATCGTATTTATCGAGCGCTTACTATGTGCAGAGCACTGTACTAAGCGCTTGGAATGTAGTTTGGCAACAGAGACAATCCCTGCCCAACAACGGGCTCACAGTCTAAACGGGGGAAACAGACAACAAAAACAAAAAAAACCACATAGTCAGGGGTCAATACCATCAAGATAAAGAGAATAATAGTCCCTTGTTCTCAAATTCTCAGCCACACTAGTTCCCTCCCCACTAGACTGTAAACTCCTTGAGGGCAGAGATCATATTTCCTTATTTTATCGTACGCTTCCAAATGCTCTTAATAAATACCATTGATCGGTTGATTGCTATTGCTATTACTTTAGCATTCATTCAATAGTATTTATTGAGCTCTTACTATGTGCAGAGCACTGTACTAAGGGCTTGGAATGAACAATTTGGCAACAGATAGAGACAATCCCTGCCCAGTGACGGGCTTACAGTCTAATCGGGGGAGACAGATGGACAAAAACAAAACAACATAAACACGATAAATAGAATCAAGGGGATGTACACCTCATTAACAAAATAAATAGGGTAATAAAAAATATATACAAATGAGCAGAGTGCTGAGGGGAAGGGAAGGGGGTGGGGGGGGGGAAGGGAGCTTAGCAGAGGGGAGGTGAAGGAGGGCAGAGAAGGAAGGAGCAGAGGGAAAAGGGGAAGCTCAGTGTGGGAAGGCCTCTTGGAGGAGGTGAGCTCTCATTTGGGCTTTGAAGAGGGGAGAAGGTATAGCTTGGCAGAAGTGAGGAGGGAGGCCATTTCAGGACAGCGTAAGGATGTGGGCCGGGGGTCGACGGGATAGGCGCTAACTGGGGACCGTGGGGAGGTGAGCGGCAGAGGAGCGGAGCGTGCGGGGTTGTTTTTGGTGTTCAGGGGCAGATTTTCCCAAACTGCATTCAATTTTTAGAGCCTCTAAGGGGCTCAGAAGATTCAAACTGATACTTGTTAGGAGGAATGGAAGATGAGAGACAAAGAGAAAAAGTAATCCAGAGAAATAAAACTTTTCTTCCGATGGCCGGATCGGTGTTAGCTAACGATAATAATTGTGGTATTTGTGAAGCGCTTGCTATATGCCGTCTGCACTAAGCGCACGGATAGATCCGCGAGATCCTGGTCAGACACAGTCCCTTTTCCTCAAGGAGGTTCACGGCTTGAAGGGGAAGGATAACAGTGCTCAATAAGTACGATTGATTTTAGTCCCCATTTTGCAGGCGAGGCAGCTGAGGCACAGAGAAGTTAAGTCACCGTGGTCATACAGCAGGCGAGTGCAGAGGTGGGTTTAATAATAATGTTGGTATTTGTTAAGCGCTTACTATATGCAGAGCACTGTTCTAAGCACTGGGGGAGATACAGGGTCATCGGGTTGTCCCACGTGAGGCTCACGGTTAATCCCCATTTTTACAGATGAGGGAACTGAGGCCCAGAGAAGTGACTTGCCCACAGCTGACAAGTGGCAGAGCAGGGATTTTTAGAACCCAGAACTCCTGACTCTCAGGCCTGCGCTCTTACTCCTCGCTCACCCTGCCACCCCCTGGCCTCCCAGCGATGAAGGAGTGAGAAGGGTGGAGAGGAGGAAGAGAGGGGACACACTGAAACTTGTAGCTGGTCTTCTTGCTGTTTCTGACTCTGGCTATAGGTGGGACAATAATAATACCAATGTTGGTATTTGTAAAGCGCTCGCTAGGTGCCAAACACTGTTCTAAGTACTGGGGTAGATACAATTCATTCATTCAATAGTATTTACTGAGCGCTTACTATGTGCAGAGCACTGTACTAAGCACTTGGAATGGACAATTCAGCAACAGATAGAGATGATCCCGGCCCAGTGATGGGCTCACAGTCTAAACTCTTTTTATTGCCATTTTTCTTGTCTGTCTGTCTCCCCCGAGTAGACTGTAAAAGGGCAGGGACCGTCTCTATCTGTTGCCGATTTGTCCATTCCAAGCGCTTAATACAGTGCTCTGCACATAGTAAGCGCTCAATAAATACTATCGATTGAATGAATAAACGGGGGAGATGGCAAAGCAAAACAGAACAAAACAAAACATTTTACAGATGAGGTAACTGAGGCCCAGAGAAGTGAAGTGACTTGCCCAGAGTCACCCAGCTGATAAGTGGCGGAGCCGGAATTAGAACCCATGAGCTCTGACTCCCAAGCCCGTGTTCTTTCCACTAAGCCACGCTGGGTGCCTTCAACAAGGTCATGTTCTGTTTCTCGTTTTATCTCTGCAGCTTTCTCTTAGGCAGTTCGAATTGTCAGGTTTGCTAGGTTTTTCTTCATCTGCATTGCCTTAATCATCTCACGACTGCCCGGGATTTTACATCCGGAGCCCGCGCGGCAGTTCGGCTTAATCAAGGGTCCGTCCGGCCGTTGGCCTCCGAACAGTGGCACCGGAGAATTTTGAAGGAACCGCGTTACTGCCTGGTTGAGCTCATAAATAGGAGAGATCGCTTCTTTTCTGGAGATGCTTCTGTGACGAGTGAACCTAAAACAATACATAGGTGAATCAGTGCAGTATGAGCCAGTATCAAGGGAGGAATATCGTTCCTAGGCAAGGAAGAGAAACGGAATGACAAAACACAGAGTAATGTTGTACCGTAGTGGGATATGGCGAGCACTAACCAATCCTTCAGATTGTCAGCCAGTCATATTTATTGACTTTATTTATTTATTGAGCGCAGAGCACTGTAGATTGCAGAATGACCATGTCAATCAATCAGGTAATGGTACCTAGTGAGTACTTAACTGTGTGCAGATCACTGTACTAAGGGCTTGGAAGAGCGCGATAGAAGAGAATTGGTAGACGTGTTCCCTGCCCACAAAGAGCTTCTGTGTCTCGCTCCCTTTGCCGCTCTACCGCCTCTTGGAACATGGTGATTTTCAACAGGTCATAGGGTTTCCGGTGAATGGGCGCTAAGATATTAAACACTTGGAAATTTGAAAGACACTAATAAGCTTGACCGGAGCAGTGAGATTGTTTAACCTTATCATTTTTCAGGGCTATGAAACTACACTTAGGTGCTTAAATTGGGAACATCTCCCTTGAATCAGGGCAGTAAAGAGGTATGACTTTGAGTTAATTCTCACTGTGCGGTTCTGCTAGGTTTGGGGGAGGGAGAGGTGGCTTCTGTTAGAATTTGGAGTTTGGGGATGTGATAATTACCTGCCAATGAAATCTGAAAGTCAGATTCTGAAAGAGTTGCTTTGTGGGTTTTTGCTCCTTTTGTATCTTAACTGGAGGAAATGAACGCCACCGTTCTCTCAACGGGAAAGTGGGTGTAATAGGCTATCTTGATGAAAGAGAGAATAAAACAAGGCCTGTTATTAGCAGAATTAGCCTTGGATTTGGAGAGTACTATTTTCATCTTTTGTTCTCATAGCTTTTTTTTTTTAATCATTTTTGAATCGTCTTTCCTTATGATAATATCAATCATTCTCAGTCATGTCAGTAAATAATTACGTTGTGATACTTAAAAATTGCTCTTTATCGTGAATCTTCGTGAACTCATTTGGGTTTTATTTTTACCAGATTTTCTTCTCTTTCAGAACGAGCAGAGTGATAGAGAAGACGACGGGCATACCAAAAGCCACCACGTGACAGACTCGGAAAGTGAGGACCCTCCCCGGCAAAAAGACAGCGATTCAGAAAACGAGGACCCTCCTAATCACAATAGTGATTCTGAAAATGAGGAGCCCCTCAGGCATAAGGACAGTGATTCTGATATCGAGGATCTTGCAGATCATCACGCGAGTGACTCCGAAAACGACGACCTCATTCATCAAGCAAGTGATTCAGAAAACGAGGAGACCCGGAAGCCGCCTCCGAGCGACTCGGACATCGAAGACCCTCTGAATGGCCGTGCGAGTGACTCCGAAAATGAAGATATTCCCAAACACCCCACGAGTGACTCTGAAAATGAGGACCTCCAAAGAGGCCACGCCAGTGACTCTGACAACGAGGACCTCCAGAAAGGTGCCGCCAGCGACTCCGACAACGAGGACCTCCAGAAGGGTCCCGCCAGCGACTCGGACAACGAGGACCTCCGGAAGGGACCCGCCAGCGACTCGGACAACGAGGACCTCCGGAAGGGTCCCGCCAGCGACTCGGACAACGAGGACCCCCGGAAGGGTCCCGCCAGCGACTCGGACATCGAGGACCTCCGGAAGGGTGCCGCCAGTGACTCGGACAACGAGGACCCTCAGAAGGGTCCCGCCAGTGACTCTGACAATGAGGGCCTCCAGAAAGGCGCTGCCAGTGACTCAGAAATTGAGGATGCTCCCAAACATGCCAGTGACTCTGAAAACGAGGAGCCCTCACAGCATCCTGCGAGTGATTCTGAAACCGAGGAGCCGCCAAAGCGCCAGGCCAGTGATTCAGAAACCGAAGAGCCCCCCAAGCCCCTAGCCAGTGACTCTGAAAGCGAGGAAGCTCAGAAAAATCACATCAGTGACTCGGAAAACGAAGCCGTTTCCAGGCACAGACCAAAAATCGAGTCAGACGATGAGAGCGACCGAGAAAACAAAAGCGAGGCGGTAGAAATGGTAAACGATTCTTATCGTTCTGATAGCCAACCGGAGCAGAAAACACTCAACACCTCTGACAGTGAAGACGAAGAGCCAAAGAGGCAGAAGATCGACAGTGACGAGGAAGGGGGGAAGGAGGAGGAGAAAGTAGCGAAGAGGAAAGCTGCCGTTCTTTCGGATAGCGAAGATGAGAAAACACGTAAGGAAATGGTTTCGGTTTACTTTCGGATGGGACGACGTCTCTTTGATTTAGGTGGAAACGTTGGTTCTGTTTCCTTAGTCTTGTTTCCTGCCTTTCTTCCTGATGTGTCCGGGCTTGTCTGAAAAGGAGCTCGTTGCGAGCTTCTCCCGTAATGGGCAACAAGTATTGAAGTCGAAGGACTCCTGTTGCCAGAGAGCTTACTCTGCAGTTAAACCTTGATAGGATGATGAGTTCATAAAACTCGATAGGTTGATAGTTGAATCGGTGACATTTTTTCCTTGGACTTTGACCTCAGTAGGGCTAGAGAGAACGCCAGGTGGTAAGATTTCATTTCACAAACAGAAATAAGCCACAACAAAGGTACTCGCGACCTCCCTGACCAACACCTTCAATCCTCAAGGTCACCAGTGGCCTCCTCCGCCCCAGATTTAACAGACTCTTCTCCGTCCTCATCTCCTCGACCTTCCGGCCGGCTCTGTTACCTTAGACGGCCTCCTCCTCCTGGAAACACCGTCTAGCCTTTGCTCTTCTCTTAGTTCTCCTCCCGCCTCTCTGGCCAGTTCTTCTCAACCTCTTTCCCTGGTCCCTCCCCTGCCTCCCCCTCACTAGCCGAGGGTGACCTCGCTTCCTCTGGGCCTCAGTGACCTCATCTGGAAAATGGGGTTGAAGACGGTGAGCCTCACGTGAGACAACCTGATGACCCTGTATCTACCCCAGCGCTTAGAACGGTGCTCTGCACATAGTAAGCGCTTAACAAATACCAACAATATTATTATTATTTAAAGCACTTAATCACCTCGCCCCCTCCTGCCTCACCTCATTACAATCCTATTACAACCCAGCCCTCACACTTCATTCCTCTAATGCTAACCTTCCCACTGTAGCTCATTCTTGTCTATCTTGCCACCAACCTCTCGCCCACATCCTACCGCTGGCCTGGAATGCCCTCCCTCCTCATATCAGACAGATAATTGCTCTCCCCCACTTCAAAATCTTATTGAAGGCCCATCTCCTCCAAGAAGCCTTCCTTGACTAAACCCTCCTCTTCTTCCTCTCCCTTCTGCGGCACCCTGACTTGCTCCCTTCATTCATCCTCCCTCCCATACCCACAGCACACATATATATATAGAGAGAGAAAAACAGAGAAGCAACGTGGCTCAGTGGAACGAGCCCGGGCTTGGGAGTCAGAGGTCATGGGTTCGAATCCCAGTTCTGCCACTTGTCAGCTGTGTGACTGTGGGCAAGTCCCTTCACTTCTCTGGGCCTCAGTTCCCTCATCTGGAAACTGGGGATGAAGACCGTGAGCCCCATGAGGGACAACCTGATCACCTTGTCTCCCCCCAGCACTTAGTACAGTACTTTGCACATAGTAAGCGCTTAACAAATACCAACATTATCATTATTATTATTATGTGTTATTTATGTATATTAATGTCTGTCTCCCCGTCTAGACTGTGAACTCACTGTGGGGCAGAGTGTGGTTGGTGGTTGTTGGATTGTACTCTTCCAAATGTTTAGTACAGTGCTTTGCATACAGTAAATGTGATTGATTGATTGAATGAATGAATGAATGAAGTGGCAGAGCAGAGATTAGAACCCAGATCCTCCTGCCTCCCAGGTCCGTGATCTCTCCCCTAGACCATGCTGTTTGTCTCGTTGCGGGCAGTGATCATGTCTACCAACTCTGTTATGTTAAGCCCCTAAATTCAGTGCTCTGCACCCAGTAAGCGCTCGGTAAATACGATCGAGCGATTGGATTCATTCATTCATTCATTCAATAGTATTTATTGAGCGCTTACTATGAGCAGAGCACTGTACTAAGCGCTTGGAATGTACAGTTCGGCAACAGAGAGAGACCATCCCTGCCCAACGACGGGCTCACAGTCAAAACGGGGGAGACAGACGGCAAAGCGAAACAGAACAGAACAACGTCGTCAAGAGAAATCTTTCGTAAGTAACAGAAGTGACGACTTTATGCCCCAGTCAACGAATTATAAAAGTCGAAGGAGTCCTGACAGGGAAGTAGGCTACTCAAAATCTCAAAAAGACAAAGGGGATATATACATTTTGTTTTGCCTTCTAAGGTCATTTGAACAGAGTGAAGGCTATAAAGAATCAGGGTAGGACACTGATCTCGTGAGCATCTTCTCTGTGGGCTTGGTGACCTCAGACATCTGAAGATGATCTTCGATGACTCCTAGGCCCCCGGGTCCCAAGAAATGGCGATATTTGCCTCCCTGCCCCCTCGTGCCCAGTAAAATAGGCCCGTTGCTATATGTAATGACACTGTCTTGTTTATTGGCAGCTGCAAAGAAGGGACGCATTGTGTCAGATGCGGAGGACTCTGCTAGCGATGCAGCATCGGAGAAATCTGACCAGAGAAATAAAAAAGCCATAGCGTCAGATAGCGAAGTGGAAGACGGTAAAGAGGAGTCCGGCAAGAAGAATGAAGAGAAAGACCTCTTCGGGAGTGACAGCGAGTCAGGGAACGAAGAAGAGTAAGCACCCGGATAAATGGGGGATCCGAAAGGTTTATGAAGAGTGTCACATTCAGGGGCTTCGTGGTTTGAAATTCGCGTTGGGGTTTCTCCGTGTGAAATGGAATATCGGATGGGAGTGGAGTTTTGGTTTCTTTTTGAAACTGGGGAGAAGCAACCGTAACTCTTCTCACCCCTCTTATCTTCTTTATAGGAACCTGATTGCCGATATATTTGGAGAATCTGGTGATGAAGAGGAGGAAGAGTTTACCGTAAGTGTAATGTGACTAATGTAGGAAAAATTCCTGTAAGTTCTACACATCCTCGCTTCATTTTTTTAAAAAACTTTCAAAGAAAAGATTCATCCAGCTATCCAGAGACCTGCTAGTGCAGTGAAATTTTCATCCTATATTTTGCTCTTGACCATCTAAATAGTCTGTTGGAATCATCTCTGTTGGATTTTTCATGCCTGATTTGTTTTTTCCTTTTTTTAGTGTGATCATACACATTTTTGTGACGTCTTTGGTAAAGCTGAAAGTGGGTAGTTTGGTCCTAAGAGACTCACTCTCTATTAAAAGAAATGTAAGTGGTAAATAGCAGGATGTGGTCATTTGGGCCAACTTGGCTAACGCTGTTGCCTTTCATGTAGGGTTTTAACCAGGAAGATTTGGAAGAAGCAAAAGGTGAAACACAAATGAAAGAGGCAGCAGATGATTCAGATTCTGATGACAACATAAAAAGAGGAAAACAGTAAGTCTGCATGCAGATAGAACAGTGTCATGAAGGAATTCAAAAATTGAAGGGAAAGGATCCCCTAGCTTTTTTTTTTATCCTGCTCTGAATTTAATTTTTTTTCCAGTTTCTTTTTGACTTCCATGTTTCTCCTCTTTTGATCTTTTTTTCTGGGCAAACACACACGTTCTTTTTAGATTGTTCTTATAATTACGTGATTCTGGCCTAGCATCTTAGGTTTGTAAGCCTCTGGAAGCGTAAAGTAGTCGTCGGTATTTAAGCATAGAATTAGAGTTCGGGAAACTCTGTCAACTCCACAAAGCTGTTCAGTGGGAGGTTGCAGCCCAGGACTGGCTTAGCCGTGAACTCCTCTTGCCGTTGCAGAATTGAGCCCAAGGTCCAAAGCTAGATGTCAATATGGGCAAAAACTGAACATGGGGACCAAAGATTAGAGCAACCTGCAACTAACGATCCCCTTGTAGCTTTTATAATACTACTGCTAATAATAATAGTGTTATTTGTTAAACGCTTACTATGTGCCAGGCACTGGGGTAGATACAAGCTAATCAATTTGGACCCCGCCCTTGTCCCATGTGGGGCGCTCAGTCTCAATCCCCATTTTAGAGATGAGGGAACCGAGGCACAGTGAAATGACTTGCCCGAGGTCCCACAGCAGACAGGTGTCGGGAGCTGGGGTTAGAGCCCACGACCTTCTGACGCCCCGACCCGTGTTCTATCCACTGCACCGCGCTGCTCGTACAATAATAATAATAATGTTGGTATTTGTTAAGCGCTTACTATGTGCCAAACACAGTTCTAAGCACTGGGAGAGATACAAGGTGATCAGGTTGTCCCACATGGGGCGCACAGTCTTCATCCCCATTTGGCAACTGAGGCACAGAGACACTGTGACTTGCCCAGGGTCCCACAGCTGACAAATAGAGCCGGGATTGGAACCCACGACCTCTGACTCCCAAGCCCGGGCTCTTTCCACTGTGCCACGCTGCTGCTTAAGCGACTGGCAGTTTATTTCACCCCTGCATTTTGCCGCAGGGCCGATCCTTCGGGTGAGGGCGGTGGGTGCCCTGGGCCAGCCCTGCCCCAGCTCCCCACCTTAGCTCAGTGTCTCGCTTATTGCTGCCACTGACGCCATCGTCCTCCCTCCTTGAAAACCTGCTCTCCGCGAGCAGCCGTCCTGGTTAAAGGAATTATTTTTGATCCGCACCTTGCGGCTCCTCGGGTCACGTGGCTTGGCCGTCCCTGGCCTGGGATAGTTGAAAGTCGGGTGGGCGAATCCCACTTGGTTTGGTCAGGCGTTTGCCTCGTTGCATTTGGCTAGTGGATTCTTTTTTCTCTAACCAAAAGAAAACTGGGACCACGAAACCAGCTCTCTCCTGTATTTTCACTTGGCCGGGCCTGGGAGTCAGAAGGTCATGAGTTCTGATCTCAGCTCTGCCACTCGGTGACCCTGGGCAAGTCACTTCACTCCTCTGCGTCTTGGTTACCTCATCTGGAAAACAGGGATTGAGACTGTGAGGCCCCACGTGGAACAGGGATTGTGTCCAGATGGATTTGCTCGTATCCATCCCAGCCCTTAGTACAGTGTCTGGCACGTAGTAAGCGCTTAACAGATCCCAGCTCTGCCACTTGGCAGCCGTGTGACTGGGCAAGACATTTAACTTCTCTGTGCTTCAGTTATCTCATCTGTAAAATGGGGATTAACTGTGAGCCTCACGTGGGACAACCCGATTACCCTGTATCTACCCAAGCGCCTAGAACAGTGCTCTGCAAATAGTAAGCGCTTAACAAATACCAACCTTATCATTATTACCACCATCACCATCATTTGCCTGCCGAGTTGAAGAGCGTGAAAAATCCGTTTCCTCCAGAGTGCCTGGTGACGGGGGAAAGAATCGTAACGCCTAGCCTCGACTCTGTGCTGGTCTTATATTACCCGACTCCAGGCTCGGTCCCGATTTGTCACGAAAGGAGCTGTCACTCTTGTCAAGATCAAAGGTGACGTCATCGGGCCAGTTTTCTCCAAATGACTCGGTCTGGAGGCTTGAATTTAGGTCTCTGGTTGAGCCAGCAATTGGTGGATAATCTGGCTCCAGATCTGGGAGGCGAGTATCGTCATTGTGTTCCCACTGGATACAAAAAAACCATCTGTGTCTTCCAAGGAACCTTTTTAAGATTGCCTGGCTGTAAACCTTCACTAATGAGTCCCTGTGTGGCATGACTTCTGTGAAAATATACGTTTTCCAAAACGCAGGGGACCGCAGTTTCAGTATCGGGAAAGGTATATCCCGCAAAATGTAGCGTCACTTTGGGAAACCCCGTACCTGGATGGCCAGAAGCTTTCATTGTTTTTAAAGAAGAATCTCAGAATTAGCGCGTCTCTGAATTTGAAATAACAGCAGATGCGTCTGTTTACTCGCCGATGGGACGCTGAAGGGAAGGCGTGGCCCGATCAGTTTTTCATCATGCTCTGTTCCTTTCTTCACTATTCAGTATGGACTTCATGTCCGATTTCGAGATGATGTTACAGCGAAAGAAGAGTATGAGCGGCAAGCGCAGACGGAACCGCGACGGGGGAACTTTTATTAGTGACGCGGATGACGTAGTTAGCGCCATGATTGTAAAGATGAATGAAGCCGCTGAGGTGAGAGCTCAAACTCCTGGGGTGAAGTCATTTTAATCCCTGGTTCTCATGGGGTTGGAAAGTGATACACATCCAAATTGAACAATAGTGCCTGGCACGTAGTAAGCACTTAATAATAATGTTGGTAGTTGTTAAGCGCTTACTATGTGCAGAGCACTGTTCTAAGCGCGGGGGGAGATACAGGGTCATCAGGTTGTCCCACGTGAGGCACATGGTTAATCCCATTTTCCAGATGAGGTAACAGAAGTGAAGTGACTTGCCCACAGTCCCACAGCTGACAAGGGGCAGAGCCGGGATTCGAACCCATGACCTCTGACTCCCAAGCCCGGGCTCTTTCCACTGAGTCACGCTGCTTCTTAAGAAATACCACCTTTATTATTATAGCATCCAGAACACTTGAATTCCTAATGTGTAAGTGGACATGGTCAAGCGGAGCTGTGAGTTTGGAATTCTTAGCTATTCAGAAAGGAGTTTGCTCTTCATCTAATTTTTAATAACGCAAACATCCGTTGAAGTCACCATCTCCTGGCCGTGCTACCCCGCCCCTCACTTTAGCACACATTAATCGATCAGTCAGTGGTGTTCATCGCATGCTATGTGCAGAGCACCATACCCAAGTGCTTGGGAGGGTACAGCATAATAATAATAATAATGTTGGTATTTGTTAAACGCTTACTACGTGACAAGCACTGTTCTAAGCGCAGGGGTAGATACAGGTAATCAGGTTGTCCCACGTAGGGCGCACCACAGTCTTCATCCCCATGATACAGATGAGGGAACTGAGGCACAGAGAAGTGAAGTGACTTGCCCACGCTCATTCATTCAATGGTATTTATTGAGCACTTACTATGTGCAGAGCACTGTACTAAGCGCTTGGAATGGACAAATGGGCAACAGATAGAGACAGTCCCTGCCCATTGACGGGCTTACAGTCTAATCGACTCTAACAGTCACACAGCAGACAAGTGGCGGAGCCGGGATTCGAACCCATGACCTCTGACTCTCCAAGCCCGGGCTCTTTCCACTGAGCCACGCTGCTTCTATCCCCTGCATAACAGTTGATAGACACATCTCCTGCCCACGGTCAGTCGAGAAGCGGGATAGCCTAGTGGAAAAAGCACGGTCCTGGTTCCAATCTCTGCTCTGCCATCTTTTTGTCTTTTTTTTTTTTTTTTTGACGGTATTTGTAAAATGTTTACTTTGTGCCCGGCACTCTACTAAGTGCTGGGGTAGTTCCAAGCCAATAGGTTGGGCACAGTCCGTGTCCCACATGGGCCTCGAGGTATTATTCCCCATTGTACAAATGAGGTAACTGAGGCACAGAGAAGTTAAGTGACTTGCTCAAAGTCCCACAACCCAGTGACGGAGGCGGGATTAGAACCAGATCCTTCTGATTCCCGGGTCCGTGTCCGATCCACTAGGCCACTCTGCTTCTCCGCTTCTCTTCTGCGTGACCTTGGGCAAGTTACTTAACTTTCCTGTGCCTCACTTACCTCATATGTAAAATGGGGATTTCCGTGGTCACAGGTGATCTCCTTCTTGCCAAATCCAACAGCCTCTTGTCCATCCTAATCCTCCTTGGCCTCTCGGCCGCCTTCGGCACTGTTGGCCAGCCCCTTCTCCTGGAAACGTTATCCAACCTCGGCTTCCCTGCCACTGTCCTCTCCTGGTTCTCCTCTGTCTCTCTGGCTGCTCGTTCTCGGTCTCTTTCACGGGCATCCGCTCCCGCCCCCTAACTTCGGGGGGTCCTCAAGGTTCAGTTCTGGGTCTCCTTCTATTCTCCATCTACACCCACTCCCTGGGAGGATTGATTCCTTCCCGTGGCTTCAACTACCACCTCTCTGCAGATGTTTCCCAAATCTACCTCTGCAGCCCTGATCCCTCTCCTTTTCTGCAGTTTCGCATCTCCTCCTGCCTTCAAGACGTCTCTGTTCGGATGTCCTGCCGTCACCTCAACCATAACATGTCAAAAATAGAATTTGTCATCATCCCACCCAAACCCTGCCCTTCTCCTGACTATACCGTCGTGGTAGACAACACCGTCGTCCTTCCTGTCCCTCAGGCCCGTAACCTTGGCATTTCCTTCACTCCTCTCTCTCATTCAATCGATCACTAAATCCCGTCGGTTTAACCTTCGCAGCACTGCCGAGATCCACCCTTTCCTCTCCAGCCGAACTGCTGCCCCGTTAGTCCAGGCGTTTATCCTTCGGCGGCTTTAGTGCTGTATCGGCCTCCTTGCCGATCTCCCGGCCTCCTCTCTCCCCACTCCGGTCCGTACTGTACTCTGTTGCCTGGATCAGTTTCCCGGACAAAAATATTGTCCATGTTTCCCCATTCTTTAGAAACTTCCAGTGGTTGCCCATCCACTTTCGCATCAAGCAGAAACTCCTTTCCATCGGCTCTGAGGCACTCAGTCGCTCATTCACCCTGCTTCTCCCCTACTACGGCCCACCCCACCCACTTGGATCCTCTAATGCCAACGTGCTCACGTACCTCCGTCTCATCTGTCTCGCTCACGTCCTGCCTCTGGCCTGGAATGCCCCTACTCTTCATTTCCAACAGATAATTACTCTCCCCCCGCTTCAGAGCCTTATTGAAGGCCCATCTCCTCCAAAAGGCCTTTCCTCTTCTCCCACTCCCTTCTGCGTCTCGCTGATTTGCTTCATTCATCCCCCTTCCCAGCCCCCCAGCACTTAGGAACACATCTGTAATTAATTTATTTATATCGTCTGCCTCCCCCCTCCTGACTGTAAGCTCATCGTCGGCAGGGATGTGTCTGTTACGTTTACTCTCCCAAATGTTTACTACAGGGCTCTGCACACGGTAAATGCTCAGTAAATACAATCGTTTGATGGGGATTGAGACTCCGAGCCCCATGTGGGACCTGAATTCTGTCCAACCCGGTTATCTTGTAGCTAGCCCACCACGTAAAAAGCGCTTAACAGATATCATAAAGAAAATCAGTCAGATATCACACAAGCGAGTGCTTGCGTGCAGAGCACTGTATTAAGCACTTGGGAAAGAACAATACATTAGCGTGGTAGACGTGATCCCTACGTACAAGGAGCTGTGAAGAGAGGGAGACAGGCATCAAAATCAATTACGTAGAGGGGAATTAGAGGATAAGGGTATGTACCTGGGGTTGGGGTAAGAATCAAAGTGCTTAAGTTGTATACGGCCAAGTGAGTGTGTAAGGATATTTATCATTACAATGTTTTCATATTGATCGTTTGGCATTGTGGAACCTCTTGTCTCCCTCATTAGATCATAAACTTCTCCAGGGCAGGGACAGCTTTTTTTTGCTTCTCTCATAGTGCCGGGCGGAACTTTGCACACAGTAAGCCCTCAGATGCTGTTGATGATGACCGTGTAATTCCTCAGTGGTGAACTGAGATCACACCATTCAAATGCAGATCAGTTAAATAGGATATGGAACTCTACTTAGGTAAAAGGGGACATCTGAGAAGCAGCGTGGCTCGGTGGAAAGAGCCCGGGCTTGGGAGTCAGAGGTCAGGGTTCAAATCCCGGCTCTGCCACTTGTCAGCTGTGGGACTGTGGGCAAGTCGCTTCACTTCTCTGGGCCTCAGTCCCCTCATCTGTAAGATGGGGATTAACTGTGAGCCTCACGTGGGACAACCCGATTACCCTGTATCTCCCCCAGCGCTTAGAACAGTGCTCTGCACTTAGTAAGCGCTTAACAAATACCGTCGTTATTATTTTATAGAATGTATTTGTTGTTGAAATTTGGAGAAATGGTGACCTTGGAATGAGCACAGGCCTGGGAGTCAGAGGGCCTGGGTTCTGCCACATGTCTACTTGACTTTGGGCGAGTCACTTAACTTAGAGTGCTCTGAATATAGTAAGCACTCAATAAATACTATTGAAGGAAATACTATTAAATGAACTTTTCGGTACCTCAGTTACATCATCTGTGATAAAGTTGTGAACCTCACGAGGGACATGGACATGGACCTGATGGTTCATTCATTCATTCAATAATGTTTATTGAGCACTTACTATGTGCAGAACACTGTACTAAGCGCTTGGAATGTACGAGTCGGCAACAGATAGAGACAGGCCCTGCCCACTGACGGGCTTACAGTCTAATCGGGGGAGACAGACAAAAACAATAGCAATAAATAGAATCAAGGGGATGTACACCTCATTCAGACAATAATGATCTTGTACCTACCCCAGTGCTTAGTATATAGTGCCTGACACAAAGTAAGTGCTTAACAAATCCTATTAAAAGAAATTGCTAATATATTAAGCAATTCCTTTATCCCAAGGTTTTGTTAAAGCCGTGAGAGCTGGAAAGAATTTTGAAGTCAGCCTATCCAGACAGCCTTACTGGAAAGGTAGCTGACTCTTTGCTTTCTTTAATAATAATTCTTTTAAAAAATCCATACGGTGCCCCACCGTTTCCTTTGGTAATCACTAGTAAATTACTCCCGAATCGGTCGTATTTATTGAGCACTTACTGTGTACAGAGCACTGTACTGAGAGCTTAGGAGAGTACAATATAAGAGATTTAGTTGGTGGACACATCTCCCGATTGGAAACAATGAAACCCAGAACTCCAGGGAGATGATTTTCCAACTCTTCAAAGGTGACAGTGTGCTGAATCCTTTATCTTTAGATGACTTTGTGCAGATATCCCAGCAAATGACAGAATTCCTCCATCCAAATGACAGAGGATACCTGTAAAACGGTGGTACCACACACAGGTGGAATTAAAGTGTTCCTTCAGTTAGTGAAATTCTTGATGTGTAATGGAGGGGGTCCCCGGCATAACTAATTCTTAATAAAGAATTTATTTCCTTCCTTTCTAGTTAGGTTTCCACCGTAGAAGCGAGGGCTACCTTGATAAATGCTGATGGTTCTATGTATGCTTATTGAGCATAAGCCTGCTGTTGCCGGCCAGTTTGTGGCTGTGTACAAATGGTTCGGTTTACTCCCGCCTACTTGATTTTGAGCAAAGGTTGGAGTTTGTCAGAAGGAAAAACCAGTACTTCAATCCACCTTTCTGTAAATATGTATGAGACCATTTTACGTGGATCTTAAAAATCTATTCGGTAATCTTCACTCCACAGGAAGACAGGCAGCTGAACAATCAGAAAAAACCAGCACTGAAAAAATTAACTTTACTACCAACAGTAGTAATGCATCTGAAAAAGTAAGTATTTTGTTCCTTCAGTGCTATTTTTTTTCTATTTAGTCCCCCCAAAAAATCTGAGCGGTTGCCTATTCTTTGTCATAGTGGGCCAAGAATCCACACTGATCATTTCTTCCTCAACCAAGTATGAAAATCCAGTTGCAAAGAAAGCAAAATATTCATTTGAAAACATTTTCTCTCCTTCAGAACTGGGTACAATTATTTTTCTGTCCAAGATGATCACACATCACTTTGTATCATTTTGGCAATTTGTCTTTCTTAGACTCAAGATGTCCTCGTCTAAAAGATTGTATTTTAATTGTACATTAACTGAGGTTGGGTAGCTCTGTGAGGTTATAGTGAAGATAAAATGAAGGAGTGATACTAGAAAATCAGTCAGGGTTTTGTGATCATCTAGGAAATTGAAAGAAACGAGCAGGGTGACTTGAATGTATTTTTTTTTTTCATTGACGAATAGGGCTCGTTGGTACTCCGGAAACTGATCTTGGTTCTCGTCTTTGTAGGCAGGACCTGAAAGAAACATTTATTGACAGTGGCGTGATGTCTGCTATCAAAGAATGGCTTTCACCCTTGCCAGACAGGAGTTTACCGGCACTGAAGATTCGGGAAGAGCTCTTAAAGATCTTACAGGAGGTTAGAGGCTCTGTGATTCTGTCTTCTTTTCTCTATGCTTGTATCAGGTCATATTTGTCGAGAAACGAAAATCACTAAAGTTCTGCGTTTATCCCAAATTGCTTACTGAGGGTTCAGTATTATTGAGATCTACCTTAACATTTATTACGCTCAAATAATGATCTGTTCAGTCACTTAAACACTCCCGAACAGCATCCGCCCCCCCCAGACTGTGGGCAGACAATGTGACAGTTGGTTGTCGTTTTGTACTCTCCCAAGCACTTAGTACAGTTTGTTGTTGTTTTTACTCTCCCAGGCACTTAGTACGGTACATTTTTTCCTCAATCAAGTATGAAAATTGCAAAGAGAGCAAAGTATTAATTGCTTAATATACGATAAATAGGATTGAATGAATACAGTCGCTTAAACACTCTTGAACAGCACTCTTCCCCTGCCCCACCAAACCCTTAATTTGAATTATGTGCTTTCATTAAAATAGCTGGCTATGGGTATGAATGCAGGTACAGTGTGCGTTTTTTTCTGTGTATTGATTAGTGGCACAGAATTGGGAAATGTCATTTCAACAGTGTGCATCTACATTCACTGCAGCGTTGGAAGAAATGGATGGCTGGGTGCATGCGTGTGGGTGGAGTGGACATGCTTTAAATCCTACGCTTGATTTTCCATAAGGAGGGGGTCCTGCACGCACACAAAACCCTTGCCCTCTAGGAGGACTGGGCCTAGTCCAACTCCTAGAAACTCTGATTGTAAACTTTTTGAGGGCAGTAGGGGTTCCCCCGAGCACTGTGCTGAGTAAGGGTGCAGTAGGATTTAAGCCTTGGGAAGGGAAAAAAATAAAAAAAAAACCCAACCTGAGGGACTATAACATTTGTTTTTCTGCCAGCTGATAGTTTGACTTGCTGTCCCGCCTGCCTTTTGATGTAATTGGTAAATCTCTTGACAGTGGGGACCTCAGAACCGCTCCCCCCCGCCCCGAAACACTGTTACGGTTATAGTTTTTCGGTTTTGTGTCTAAAGCCTGGGCCTGAGCTAACTTGCATGGCTAATTTAAAAACATCAAATTTTCTAATATTCATTAATTGCGGAAGCAGTGATCAAAACCTGGTTGTTTGAGTGCTTATCCACTTCTCTGAATTCCGTATTTTCTAACTATGCCTACTTCAAATGCTCACAGGCAGTGTTTCCGTACATTGAATGTGATGGTGGAAATGCTGCCTGCCGTTTCCGTCTGAATTTGGACATGTGTTCTGTACATGGGGAGTCTTTCTTCTTGGTTGACCCTTCATGATCTCAAAAGTTATTCTTACTGTTATCGAAGGCACATCTCCTCCAAGATGCCTTCCCTGACTGTCCTCTTTTCCTTTTCTTCCACTCCCTTCTGCCTCACCCTGACTTGCTCTCTTTATTCATCCCCCTCCCAGCACTTAGGTACACATCTCTAATTTATTGATTTCTCTTTATTCATCCCCCTCCCGGCACTTAGATACATATCTCTAAATTATTGATTTATATTAGTGTCTCCCCCCTCTAGATTGTAAGCTCGTTGCAGACAGGGAATATATCTGTTTATTGTTTTACTGTATTCTTCCAAATGCTTAGTACAGTGCTCTGCACACAGAAAGTGCTCAATAAATGACTGACCGACCCTGTTAGTTTCTGAGCCTTAGCGTGGGACGGGGACTCTCTGATCTGATCGTCTTGCGTCAGCGCTTAGAACAGTGCTTGGCACATAGTAAGTGCTCAACAAATACCATTTCTATTATTATGGTTATTATTACCACCTCAGTGCTTAGTGCGGTGGTTGGCATATTGTTATGCTTACCGAATAACGAAATCTAAAATAATGTAAATAAGTGGAGGATTTGGATTCTTAGATATGATAGAACTGATCACAATCTGCGAGACCACTAGGTTTTGTGGAACCTCAGTGATTGCTGAGTGTTATTTTCTCATGTGCTTGTATATTTGTGTTTTCCAGTTACCTAGTGTGAGCCAGGAAACCCTGAAACATAGTGGAATCGGTCGTGCTGTAATGTACCTCTACAAACACCCCAAAGAGTCAAGGCCCAACAAGGACATGGCTGGAAAATTGATAAGTATGTAAACCTCGCTGTGAGCCAGGTGTCTGCGTCTGACTCTTTTTAGCCTTCAATCTGTTCAAATGATCTTAGAAGGCAAAGCAAAGAAACTACACACACACACACACACACACACACACACACGGATATATGTCTATGTGTATTAATGTATATACATATGTATATATATAATATATATACACACACCCATATGTATATATACTCATATACACGTGTATATATGTATATGTGTATTAATGTATATACATATGTGCATGTGTATATATACTCATGTACACGTGTGTATATATGTGTGTATTGATGTATATACGGAGAAGCAGCGTGTCTCAGTGGAAAGAGCACGGGCTTTGGAGTCAGGGCTCATGAGTTCGAATCCCAGCTCTGCCACTTGTTGGCTGTGTGACTGTGGGCAAGTCACTTCACTTCTCTGTGCCTCAGTTCCCTCATCTGTAAAATGGGGATTAAGACTGTGAGCCCCACGTGGGACAACCTGATTCCCCTATGTCTACCCCAGCGCTTAGAACAGTGCTCGGCACATAGTAAGCGCTTAACAAATACCAACATTATTATTATTATGTGTGCATATGTATGACATATATATATACACACATAGGTATATATGCTCATATACACGTGTGTGTGTGTGTGTATGTGTGTGTGTGTGTGTAGGAAGCAGCGTGGCTCAGTGGAAAGATCCCGATCCTAGGCTTGGGAGTCAGAGGTCATGGGTTCGAATTCCAGCTCTGCCCCTTGTCAGCTGGGTGACTGTGGGCAAGTCACTTCACTTCTCTGTGCCTCAGTTCCCTGATCTGTTGAATGGCGATGAAGACTGTGAGCCTCTCGGGGGGACAGCCTGATGACCCGGTATCTACCCCAGCGCTTAGAACAGTGCTCTGCACATACATAGTAGGTGCTTAACAAATACCAACATTATTATATCCCCATTGTCCTTTTTGAGATTTTTGAATAGCACACTTCCCTGATTGTCAAGACACCTTTGACTTTTATTATTCGTTGTCTGGGACATTAAAGTTGTCACTTCTGTTATTTATGAAAGCTGTGGGCAGGGTATGTGTCTATCAACTCTATTGTAGTGTGCTCTCCCTAGCACTTAGTAATAAGAATGATAATAATAATGTTGGTATTTGTTAAGCGCTTACTACATGCAGAGCACTGTTCTAAGCGCTGGGGTAGATACAGGGGAATGAGGTTGTCCCACGTGATGCTCCCAGTCTTCATCCCCATTTTACAGATGAGGGAACTGAGGCACAGAGAAGTGAAGTGAGTTGCCCACAGTCACACAGCTGACAAGGGGTGGAGCTGGGATTCGAACACCCATGACCGCTGACTCCCAAGCCCGGGCTCCTTCCACTGAGCCACGCTGCTTCTCTGCACACCTAACTGCACACCTAGTACAGTTTCCTGCACACCTAAGCGCTCAATAAATATCATCGATGATGCTTGCTTATGTTCCATAGTAAAATGCTGAAAACCCGACAGAATGATCAAAAATTTTCAAAGGTGGGGTAATTAAATCACATTTTCAAGATACATGTTTAGTTGGAAAGGAAGGCTCAAAAAAGGGAAGGTTAAATATTTCCTCAAATTTGAGCCTTTGGCTTTTTAGTATCCTGTTGTGCTTAACTCTCAAATGACCTCCAAGCGGATCCTAAAGAGAAATGGAATTAGAAATGACAGGCCCATGATGATTACCCTTAATGGACTAGAGAAGCAGTGTGGCTCAGTGGAAAGAGCCCACGCTTGGGAGTCAGAGGTCATGGGTTCGAATCCCAGCTCTGCCACTTGGCAGCTGTGTGACTGTGGGCAAGTCACTTCACTTCTCTGTGCCTCGGTGACCTCATCTGGAAAATGGGGATTAACTGTGAGCTTCATGTGGGACAAGCAGATGACCCTGTATCTCCCCCAGTGCTTAGAACAGTGCTCTGCACATAGTAAGCGCTTAACAAATCCCAACATTATTAAGCAGCATGACTTAGTGGAAAGAGCATGGGTTCAGGAGTCAGAGGTCGTGGGTTCGAATCCCGGGCTCTGCCACCTGTCAGGTGTGTCACTCTGGGCAAGTCACTTCACTTCTTTATGCCTCGGTTACCTCATTTGTAAAATGTGAGTGAAGACCGTGAGCCTCACGTGGGACAACCTAATTACCCCGTATCTACCCCAGTGCTTAGAACAGTGCTCGGCACATAGGAAGCGATTAACAAATACCGACACTATTATTATTTTCATTATTATCAGGCGGAAAAGTTAGGGATTTAGAGAAATTCATAGGCAACACCTTCGTGGGGTATTAGAAGGAAAAATGTGTGGTGGTGTGCTCAAGAAAAATTTAGATAAACTCACGGGCAGTGGAAAGGGATGTTTTCAGTGATCGAAGTTACTTTTCTTCCTGTGAGGGAGAATACAGAGGAAGGCAATCACTGCACGTGTCTCTTGTGCTTTTCCCTGTACTTTTAACTGCCAGACCACTGGTGTGACCCAGTGTTACATTTCTCATGTATATATGCATTTATGTATAAGGGTGCCTTTTTATTCATACATTTACATGCTAAATTATTTGGCTTCATTTCTTTTTTCCTGATAACTCTATTTGTTCTATAGCCTTGTCCTTCCTCTTGCTCCCACTGTTTGTGAAGCATTTTTGACGGGTCGTTCCTAGAGGAGCAGCGTGGTGTAGTGGATAGAACATGGGCCTGGGAGTCATTCATAGGTTCTAATCCCAGCTCCATTTGTCTGCTGTGTAGCCTTGGGCAAGTCACTTCACTTCTCTGGGCCTCAGTTACCTCATCTGTCAAACGGGGATAAAGACTGTGAGCCCCGTGTGGGACAGGGAGTGTGTCCAACCCGGTTTGCTTGTATCCAGTCCAGCGCTCAGTGTAGTGCCCGGCACCTAGGTAGCGCGTAACGAATACATAGAGAAGCAGCGCGGCTCAGTGGAAAGAGCGTGGGCTTGGGAGTCAGAAGTCTCGGGTTCTAATCCCGGCTCTGCTGCTAGTCAGCTGCGTGACCTTGGGCAAGTCGCTTCTCTGTGCCTCAGTTGCCGCCTCTGTCAAATGGGGATTAAGACTGTGAGCCCCACGTGGGACAACCTGATTGCCTTGTATCCCCCAGCTTTGCACATAGTAAGCGCTAAACAAATACCACAGTTTATTTCTTTTATTTATATCTACCCTATCGCTTAGAACAAAAGCACATAGTAAGCGCTTAACAAATGCCATTATTATTCCTATCAGATTATGAGGTCCTTGAGGGCAGGAATCCTCCATTATACCGGACTTCACTTCGCTTAGAGAAGCAGCGTGGCTCGCTGGAAAGAGCCCGGGCTTGGGAGTCAGCTCATGGGTTCGAATCCCAGCTCTGCCACTTGTCAGCGGTGTGACTGTGGGCAAGTCCCTTCACTTCTCTGGGCCTCATCTGTAAAATGGGGATTAACTGTGAGGCTCACGTAGGACAACCCGATGACCCCGTATCTACCCCAGTGCTTAGAACAGTGCTCTGCACATAGTAAGCGCTTAACAGATACCAACATCATCATTATTCTACTCTTCCCAGTACCAGTGTTCATCGGTCACCGGTGTGTAGCGAGCACTTACCGTGTGCAGAGAGCACTAAGTGTAGGCACTAAGCACTCGGAGAGCGTACGGTACAACAAGTTGGAAGATCCGATCCCTTCCCCCTGGGACTTTTACAAGTCTTGTGTGCACCAAGAGGGTCTCAGAGCGGGTTGTTGGTATCGTTGGAGCTAAAATTCTTTAAACTCTTCCTTGCGGTAGATGAGTGGTCTCGGCCAATATTTGGCCTCACCTCAAATTACAAAGGGATGACGAGAGAAGAGAGGGAGCAGCGAGACCTGGAACAGATGCCTCAGCGACGCCGCATGAACAGGTAAGGACGGGAACCTCAGGGGCTTACAGATTGGCCGTGTCAGCCCGACTGTATTTCAGCCCCCGGCCATACTGGGGAAACCTACGAAAGGACCAGAGCTTTCATTCAGTCAATAGTATTTATTGAGCGCTTACTAGGTGCAGAGCACTGTACTAAGCGCTTGGGAAGCACAATTTGGCAACAGATAGAGACAATCCCTGCCCAGTGACCGGCTTCCTGTCAGAGCTGTCATCATCCCCGATTAGACTGTCTCCCTCGATTAGACTGTAAGCCCGTCATTGGGCAGGGACTGTCTCTATCTGTTGCCGATTTGTACATCCCAAGCGCTTAGTACAGTGCTCTGCACATAGTAAGCGCTCAATCAATGCTATTGAATGAATGAGTGGTAACTGAGTGTGTTGGGGTCCAGGCCTCATTTTTGACTTGAAGCCCTCCCGTGTTCGACTGCGACCCTTTGCTTTTTTGTCGTTGCAGCGCTGGTGGTCAGACGCCTCGTAGAGACCTGGAGAAAGTGTTGACTGGAGAGGAAAAGTAAGCTTTCTTTTTCATTTCCAGGGAAGCTATTAGCGAAAAATAATAGTGACTATACTTGTTCAGCGCTTACTATGTGCCAGGCACCGTTCTAAGCGCTGGGGGAGATGCAAGTTAATCGGGTGGCAAGAAACGGGCCTGCCAACGGTTATTCATTCAGCCAGTCGTATTTATCGAGCCTTACTGTGCGCAGAGCACCGTACTAAGCGGTTGGGAAAGTACAATACAGCGATAAGCAGTGACAGTCCCCGCCCACAACGAACTTATGGTCCAGAGGGACTGTGTAAGTGGTTAGTACAGTTCTCTGCACACAGTAAGTGCTCAGTCAATACCACCGACTGACAGATGGATCGATCGATCGAAACGCGTTTCGGTCTGGCTTAGATATTTTTTTTAAAAGCAACGTATTTGTCTTCCCAGAGCCCTTAGGCCGGGAGACCCTGGATTCTGTGCTCGCGCCAGGGTACCCATGCCCTCAAACAAGGATTATGTCGTCAGACCCAAGTGGAATGTGGAAATGGAATCACCCAGGGTAAGTGACAGAAAGGACAACATGCCTGTTGACTTTTTCCCTGGGTACGTCTTGAATTTGGGTGCCCTTGTCCCCTCTGTGATGGCTGCAGTTATTGTCAGCCGAACTCGGGAACTGTCAAGGACAGAACCGAACCTGAGAGTCAGAGCTTTCCAGCCTCAGCTCGACCTCCGAGTCGAGAGCTCGTCTCTCGTAGCCGTCCTCGTCTCGAACGTTTAGACGTTGCGGTAGACATCTCGGGTCGGAACTGCGCCGTCCGAATTTTCGGGGTGTCAACGGGATCCGGTCCTGTGTCGCGTTCATTTTTCCTTCCACCCATTAATCGAGATGCCGTTTATAGCCCGGCCTTAAAAAAGGCTTAAGCCGCTTGGAAAAACACAAGAGGCGATTTGCCGAACAGAAACGACTGAGCCAAATGCATCGAGCTGTCAAGTTCAGCATTGAAGGCAACAGGATGCCCCTGTAGACCCGACCCCGTACCTGAGGTTTTCGGAGAGGTATCCCTAAGTGTGACCTTGCATGTGCTTTAGCCGTTGGCAGTTTTACGGCAAAATACTCTGTGCACTCGTTCACACGTCTGGAAGAAACGACCCCCTCTCCCGTAGAGTATCCGATACCGCCCCCAATAAACACTTTAAGATACAGGTTTTCCCGAGCAATCTCTCATCTCTCGTGGAACGAAGCATAGAAACTAAGAAAGCAATGTCTGCGAGTGTGTGCCTTCTTGGGCTGGGCCCTGGCTTAAGCGGTGCCCGTTGTACGGTTTTGTCTCATTTCCTCAATCTCTTCTACCCATAAGATAGTTTAAGTGTTCTCATTGGGGAAGATGGTTAGGGAGCCAACAGAATGTAGGTAGGCTTTCATTCCTACCTTAGGAAGGCTTTCATTCCTACCTCCACCCCTTAAGAAATTTATTTTTAGTGGTATTTATTAAGCTCTCAGTACTGTATGTCAGGCGTTAGATGTAGCACTGGGGTAGTTAGAAGATAATCCCGTTGGGCACGGTCCCCGGCCCTCACGAGGCTCGCGATCTCAGCTTCGTTAGACACAAAAAAGCCGTCCCGTGGGTTAGGTCGAACATTTTGAAGGGCCTGGTGCTGTTTTCTCTTTCGCCGGTTCTTTTTATGCTTCATTGCTTAGGTTATCATCCTTCTCGGCAAAGCATTGGCAAATCAAGTGATCTCTTGCTTAAGCCTAGTTTAGCTGTTCTCAGTTTTTTCCGAGGATATATTTGTGACCACATTTTTTGTTTTTAATTTTAATATTATTTGTTAAGGGCTTACAATGTGCCAGGCAGTGATCTGAGCACTGGGGTAGATTCAAGACGATCAGGTTAGACACAATCCGTGGCCCACAGGGGGCTAACAGTCTTAATCCCCCTTTTACGGATGAGGCAACTGAAGCACAGAGAAGTGAAATGATATACCCAAGGTCACACAGCAGAAAAAATGGTGGAGCCAGGATTAGAACCCTGGTCCTTCTAACTCCTAGGTCTGTATTCTAGCCACTAAGCCACTCTGCTTCCCAATCTTCAAATTTTTTTTAATAATTTGTAATGTTTATAATTTATATAAATTTATGCCAAAGAGAAACTAGCAGAAATCTGTGTGAAATAGCTACGGTATATCCATTTCTCTTATAATATGAGTGTCCTTAAAAAGCCCCACATTAAAGGAAGCATACATGGTAGGATAGTGTCCAGTGCAGTGTGCTTTTTTTCGTTATTTACTGGTGTTTAGCACTTCTTATGTACCAGGCACTGTTCATTCATTCATTCAGTAGTATTTATTGAGCGCTTACTATGTGCAGAGCACTGTACTAAGCGCTTGGGATGTACAAATCGGTAACAGATAGACACAGTCCCTGCCCTATGACGGGCTTACAGTCTAATCGGGGGAGACGGACAAAAACAATAGCAATAAATAGAATCAAGGGGATGTACATCTCATTAACACACCGGGGTAGATACGAGGTAATTAGGTTGGATACAGTCGATGAGCCCTCACAGTCTTAATTCCCATTTTACAGGGGAGGTACCTGAGGCACAGAGGAAGTGAAATGACTCGCCCAAGGCCACACAGCAGACAAGAGGCGTAGCCGGGAGCAGAACTCAGTTCCTTCTGACTCCCGGGCCCATGCTCTATTCACTAGACCACACTGCTCCGCATAAACTGTTTCTCCCAACCCAGTGTCACACTGTCTCCAAGCAGGCTTGGGTTGTCGATGAAAAAAAAATTCCCTAAAAGCATTCTAGTCGGAATGTGTGGTGAAAGTAGACTTTCTGTCTGTGCATCTGTCCCTCCGTGTGGGGAAATCCCGTAGTGGCTAGAAGTGGCGTTTCTGCAACGTGGCCACCTCTCCTGCACGTTAAAGTTGTTACCGTGTGGCGATTAATTGAACTAAAGTCTCGCGGTGCACGTTCCGAGGCCGGTTTTTGGGTGACCGAGGTGGAGTCGTGTACTGTTTCCCCTTTTTTTCTTTCTTTTTCTTTTTCCTTCTCCCCTGAGATAGCCCCAATAGAAAATCTTCCACGCACTAACCCAGTATTAAAACGATCCTCCCGCTGACACTAAACCATAGGACCTGAGCTGTGGCAAGAGCGTGTAGGCCCCCGTGTGCTGTCCGTGCCGCTCATTTCCTCGGTTCTTACCGAGCCCCGCAGAACAACTCACTGGAATCGTGAGTCTCCTAACGGACGCTCGCTAGCTGCCGAGAATCAGATGCCGGGAGACGAGAGCGAGCGTGACGCCTGCGATACATTCGACGTCTCCTTCCGGGAACGTTTCATTCATTCGTCCTCTGACAGTTTCAGGGTACCTCGAAGAAGGGGATCAGCCGGCTGGACAAGCAAATGCGGAAATTCACGGACATCCGGAAAAAGAGCAGATCCGCCCACGCGGTGAAGATCAGCATCGAAGGCAACAAGATGCCATTGTGACCTCTCGGAGGATACCTCCAACTCTGCTGTGAGACGTGCACCCTTGGACTCTGTTTAGAGAACGTACAGTTTTTTAAATATTTTTTTTAGCGTATCTGTAAATGGTTGGTTCCGATTCTGTAACTCAATGCTGTCTGAAGACCGGAGAGCCGAGGATCCGTTGTATTTAAGCTGTCCCGTCGTGTACCTGTACAGATAGAGACTACCCGCCGGACCGCTGCAGACTTTAGAGAATAAATTCCCCCTTCTAGTTTTTGGGGTTCCGTCTCCAGTGTCACAGCCCGGACCCGCAAAGTAGCTTCGACCCCAGTGAGTCAGCTGCTCTGGGAGAGCAGCCGACTCCCGGTGCTCCCCCGGACCACGGCCCTCCCCTGGCTCTTTTTCTTGAATCCGGGGCGGCGGAGCCGCTCGGCGTGCGGCGGACAGTAGGAGCGGCCTGCCGGAGGGTGGCGGAGGGGCCCGGCCCCCAGAGGTGGGGTGGCGGAGGGGAGGTGGCGAAAGGTGGGGCCTGGGAGGCTGGAATCCCAGCCCTGACCTTGAGCCCCCCAATTTAACCTCTCTGGACCCCGCTTTCCTCGCGGTGTAGTGGATCGAGCGCCGGCCCGGGAGGCCGAAGGTCCCGGAAGCGGCGTGGCTCAGTGGAAAGAGCTTGGGAGTCGGAGGCCGTGGGTTCGAATCCCGGCTCTGCCGCTTGGAGACTGTGGGCACGAGCCAGAGAAGCAGCGTGGCTCAGTGGAAAGAGCACGGGCTTTGGAGTCAGAGGTCATGGGTTCGAATCCCGGCTCGGCCACTTGCCAGCTGTGTGACTGTGGGCAAGTCACTTCACTTCTCGGTGCCTCAGTTACCTCATCTGTAAAATGGGGATGAAGACTGTGAGCCCCATGTGGGACAACCTGATTCCCCTGTGTCTACCCCAGCGCTTAGAACAGTGCTCGGCACATAGTAAGCGCTTAACAAATACCAACATTATTATTATTATTATTACTTCACTTCTCTGTGCCGCAGTTCCCTCATCTGGAAAATGGGGATTAACCGTGAGCCTCACGTGGGATGACCTGACTACCCTGTATCTACCCCGGCGCTTAGAACAGTGCTCTGAACATCGTAAGCGCTTAACTAATACCGACATTATTCTAAATCCCTGCTTCGTGACCTTGGACAAATCACCTCACTTCTCTGTGCCTCAGTTACCTCGTCCGTAAAACGGGGGTTGAGACTGTGAGCCCCATGGGGGACAGAAACTGGGCTTGTATCCACCCCAGCGCTTGGTACAGTGCCTGGAACAAAGTAAGCGCTTAACAGATACCACAATTATTACGATTAAGAAGGGGGATTCGTTCATTCAGTCGTATTTATTGAGCGCTTACTGTGTGCAGAGCACTGTACTCAGCGCTTGGAAAGTACAATTCAGCAACAGATGGAGACAATCCCTGCCCAACAACGGGCTCACGGTCTAGAAGAGAGAGAAAACAAAACAAGTAGGCATCAGTAGATCCCTATTCTCCCCTCTTCCCCCCTTGGGATGGGAACTGCATTTTTCAGTACTATTTACAGCGCTGTGTGAGATTTTACTTGGTAGACAAAAGCATGGGTTCAACCGTGGAACCAGACGGCCTCTAAGATGTCTGCGTGCCCTAACGATTTTATTTTAGAGCGAACATCAGTTGAAAAGAGGCCTCTGTTTTCCTGAGACTTTACACTCCCGTGCTTTCTCCCCGGCCTTGGCTGATCTCACCTCAGTGGGGAAGCACCTTTAGAGCATTCTGGTCATTTCATTAATTAATGTTGTTATTTGTTAAGCGCTTACTAGGTGCAGAGCACTGTTCTAAGCGCTGGGGTAGATACAGGGTGGTCAGGTTGTCCCACGTGAGGCACACGGTTAATCCCATTTTCCAGATGAGGTAACAGAAGTGAAGTGACTTGCCCACAGTCCCACAGCTGACAAGGGGCCGAGCCGGGATTCGAACCCAGGATCTCTGACTCCCAAGCCCGGGCTCTTTCCACCGAGCCGCGCTGCCTCACAGGCGGCGTTACGATTTTGTCCGAACCTGAAGTCTCCTCCGTTCGTCACAGCTGACTTCCAGAAGAATCATTGGAGTGGAAAATATATGGTGTGGCAGTTAAGAAAGAAAAGGTTTCTGTTCTTGTTCCTACAGGGGAGATGGTGCTGAGCGTGTGCTTTTTTTTCCCACCTTATCAGGTAGTTCCCAGACACATTTTAAATGGCCTCTCACGTCTGTTCAGTGTAATCTGAAACCTGTGTGTACCCTCCTTTTTTTTTTACCTTCCTCAGCACAACCCTCTCTCCAGGCAGACAGTGCCAAACCAGGCACCCAGGGGTCTGCCCTTATCTCCCTTAAAGAAACCCTCGACTTCCAAATAGAAGCCATTCATTCATTCAGTCGTATTTATTGAGCACTTGCTGTGTGCAGAGCACTTACTAAGCGCTCGGAAAGTACAGTTCGGTAACAGAGGCAATCCCTACCCAACGACGGGCTCGGGGTCTCGAAGGGGGAGACAGACGACAAAACCGACTGGCATCAATACCATCAAAATAGATGAATTATAGATATAATAATAATGTTGGTATTTGTTAAGCGCTTACTATGTGCAGAGCACTGTTGTAAGCGCTGGGGTAGACACAGGGTAGGCTCCCAGTCTTCATCGCCATTCTTCCAGATGAGGGAACTGAGGCACAGAGACGTGAAGTGACTTGCCCACGGTCACACAGCCGACGGGTGGCAGAGCTGGGATTCGAACCCATGACTTCTGACTCCCAAGCCCGGGCTCTTTCCATTGAGCCACGCCGCTATACACATCATTATTAAAATCAGTAGAAAAATAAATATATACTAATATACAGAAGTGCTGTGGGGCGGGGAAGGGGGTAGGGACGATGGGGAGGGGAGGAGGAGCAGAGGGAAAAGGGGGTAGCTCGGCCTGGGAAGGCCTCCTGGAGGAGGTGAGCTCTCAGTAGGGCTTCGAGGAGGGGAAGAGAATTAGTTCGGCAGAGGTGAGGAGGGAGGGCATTCCGGGACAGCGGCAGGATGTGGGACAGGGGTCGACGGGATAGGTGTGAGCGGGGGACGTTGAGGTGAGCGGCAGAGGAGCGGAGCGTGCGGGGTGGGCAGTGGAAGGAGAGAAGGGAGGTGAGGTAGGAGGGGGCAAGGGGATGGAGAGCCTCGAAGTCTGGAGTGAGGAGTTTTTGTCTGGTGCGGAGGTTGATAGGCAACCACTGGAAGTTTTTAAGGAGGGGAGTGACGTGCCCAGAGTGTTTCTGTAGGTAGATGATCCGGGCGGCGGAATGGAAAATAGACCGGAGTGGGGAGAGACAGGAGGAAGGGAGATCCGAGAGGAGGATGACAATAATCCAATCGGGATGTTACGAGAGCTCGTATCAGCCCGATAGCCGTTTGGATGGAGAGGAAAGGGCGGATCTCAGCGATTATCGTGAAGGTGAGACCGGCTGGGGTTGGTGACGGATTGGATGTGGGGGGTGAATGAGAGCCGAGTCAAGGATGACACCGAGGTTGCGGGCTTGAGAGACGGGAAGGACGGTCGTACCGTCCACAGTGATGGGGAAGTCAGGAAGGGGACTGGGCTTGGGAGGCAAGATAAGGAGCTCAGTCCTGGACATGTTGAGTTTTAGGTGGCGGGCGGACACCCAGGTGGAGACGGCCCGGAGGCGGGAGGAGATGCGAGCCTGAAGGGAGGGGGAGAGGACGGGCAGAGATGTAGATCTGTGCGTCATCAGCATAGAGATGATGAAGCCGTGGGAGCGAGTGAGTTCACCGAGGGAGTGAGCGTATATGGAGAACAGAAGAGGGCCAAGAACTGACCCTCGAGGAAGCCCAACGGCTAGGGGATGGGAGGGGGAGGAGGAGCCCGCCAAGGAGACCGAGAATGACCGGCCAGAGAGATGAGGAGAACCGGGAGAGGACGGAGTCCGTGGAGCCAAGGTGAGAGAGAGAGTGGAGGAGAAGGGGATGGTCCACAGTGTCAAAGGCAGCCGAGAGGTCGACGAGGATCAGAATAGAGTAGGAGCCGTTGGATTTGGCAAGAAGGAGGTCGTGGATGACCTTCGAGAGAGCAGTCTCGGTAGAGTGGAGGGGACGGAAGCCGGATCGGAGGGGGTCCGGGCGAGAATGGGAGTTAAGGAATTCTAGGCAGCGAGTGTAGACGACTCGTTCTAGGAGTTTGGAAAGGAAGGGCAGTAGGGAGATAGGGCGATAACTGGAAGGGGAAGTGGAGTCGAGAGAGGGTTTCTTCAGGATGGGGGAGACGTGGGCATGTTTGAAGGCGGAGGGGAAGAAGCCATTGGAGGGTGAGCGGTTAAAGATAGAAGTTAAGGGGGGGAGGAGGGCAGGGGCGATGGTTTTTATAAGGTGAGCGGGGAATGGGGTCCGAGGCGCAGGTGGAGGGGGTGGCACTTGGGAGGAGGGAGGAGATCTCTGAGGATACTGTGGGGAAGGAAGGGAAAGTAGGGGAGAGGGTTGGGAGCTGGGCGAAGGAGAAGGGGAAGGAGTGACTTTGGGATGTAAGCCTGTGTATGTGAATTCATTCAGTTGTCCTGTGTATTTAAAGGAGACACTACAGACGGTGAAGTTGCCTTATGAGTGCTTGTGAGGCTGAAGAGGCCAATAATAATAATTATGGTATTTGTTAAGTGCGTGCAAGGAGATGGGGTTGGACGCAGTCCCTGTCCCGCACGGGGCACACGGTCTTAATCCCCATTTTACAGGCGGATAACTGAGGCACAGAGAAGATAAGTGGCTTGCCCAAGGCCATACAGCAGACAAGTGGTGGAGCGGGGATTAGAACCCATGACCTTCTGACTCCCGGGCCCGTGCTCTATCCATCACGCCATGCTGCTTCCCGTAATACACAAAGGTTGTCCTTCATGTTGTACTTAATGTTTTTAGCATCTGGTGCTGTTTTCTCTTTCTGATGATGATGATGACGGTATTGGTTAAGCACTATGTGCCGAGCACTGTTCTAAGCACTGGGGGGGATACAAGGTGAACAGGTCGTCCCACGTGGGGCTCACGGTCTTAATCCCCATTTTCCAGATGAGGAAACTGAGGCCCAGAGAAGTGAAGCGAATCGCCCACAGTCACACAGCTGACAAGCGGCGGAGCCGGGATCGGAACCCATGACCTCTGACTCCCGAGCCTGGGCTCTTTCCACCGAGTCTGTCTTTCCATGGGAAGTTTACGTTCAAAGAGAGCGACTCCCTTGTTGATGACAGTGGGCGTGCTGGCCCATCCTCAGCAAGCACCTCCCAGTTTTCAGCCCAGATGCGGCATTATCTGAGGCTTCATTTTACCGAGTCCTTAAAACGATTCCCCCGCCCTACTTGCTTTGGGTTTCCCAGTTTCGGCTACCTGGGAATCCTGCCGGCGCTCATTCTCCTCAAAATAATAATGATGATAATGGTTGGTATTTGTTAAGCGCTTACTATGTGCAGAGCTCTGTTCTGAGCGCTGGGGGAGGTACAGGGTCATCAGGTTGTTCCACGTGAGGCTCCCAGTCTTCATCTCCATTTGACAGATGAAGGCTCAGAGAAGTGAAGTGACTTGCCCACAGTCACACAGTTGACAGGTGGCAGAGCGGGGATTCGAACCCATGACCTCTGGCTCCCAAGCCCGGGCTCTTTCCACTGAGCCACACTGCTTCCCTAATGTTGGTATTTGTTAAGCGCTTACTATGTGCAGAGCACTGTTCTAAGCGCTGGGCAGGTGTCCCACCTAAGGCTCCCAGTCTTCATCCCCATTTTCCAGATGAGGTCACTGAGGCCCAGAGAAGTGAAGTGACTTACCCACAGTCCCACAGCTGACGAGTGGCAGAGCAGGGATTCGAACCCATGACCTCTGACTCCCAAGCCCGGGCTCTTGCCACTGAGCCGCGCTGCTTATTATTATTGAGTGCAGTTTTGCCGCAAAGAGACCGACTTTTTAGAACTTCATTGTTTGTCATCTTCCGGTAGATATTAAGCGTGGCCCCCAAGTGATGGTGGCGGAACTGCTCCGGAGCTGAATGTGCCATTCATTCAATCGTATTTATTGAGCGCTTACTATGTGCGGAACGCTGTACTAAGCGCTTGGAATGGACAATTCGGCAACAGATAGAGACGATCCCTGCCCAGCGACGGGCTCACAGTCTAATTCGATGTCTGTCATTTTTGCAGTCCAGGTCTCCCCGGCGTAGAGGAGGTTGGATGACGACAACTCAGCTCTGTAGACCTTTAATAATAATAATAATAATAATAATAATAATGGTATTTGTTAAGCGCTTACTACGTGCAGAGCACTGTTCTAAGAGCTGGGGTAGATAGAGGGTAATCAGGTTGTCCCACGTGAGGCTCACAGTTAATCCCCATTTTACAGATGAGGTAACTGAAGCCCAGAGAATAATAATGTTGGTATTTGTTAAGCGCTTACGCTGTGCAGAGCACTGTTCTAAGCACCGGGGTAGATACAAGGTAATCGGGTTGTCCCACGTGAGGCTCACAGTTAATCCCCATTTTCCAGATGAGGGAACTGAGGCCCAGAGAAGTGAAGTGACTTGCCCAAAGTCACACAGCTGACAAGCGGCTGAGCAGGGATCTGAACCCATGACCTCTGACTCCCAAGCCCGGGCTCTTTCTACTGAGCCACGTTGCTTTAGTTCGGTCTGGAATTTGATACCGCACTCTGATAGACTCCCAAAGGATGCGCTGGCCTCTTTAATCCTGTTTTCTATTTCCCTGTCCCTTGGTCAGTGTGTTGCCTGAATGGAAGTAATAATAATAATAATAATAGCAATGATAATAATAGACTAAGTGCTGGGGTAGATACAGTATAATCAGGTCCCACGTGGGGATCAGAGTGTAAGTAGGAGGGTATCTTACATGATATCATAGTGCTTACTATGTGCCGAGCACTCTTCTAAGCACGGGGACAGACACAAGGTAAGCAGGTTGGGGACACAATCCGTGTTCCAAATGGGTCTCACTTTCTTGATCCCCATTTGACAGATGAAGAAACTGAGGCACAGAGAGGAGAGGTGACTTGTCCAAGGTCACACAGCAGACAAGTGGTGGAGCCGGGATGGGAACCCCGGTCGGGGAAGCGGCGTGGCTCAGTGGAAAGAGCCCGGGCTTGGGAGTCGGAGGTCATGGGTTCCGATCCCGGCTCCGCCGCGTGTCAGCTGTGGGACTTTGGGCAGGTCACTTCACTTCTCTGGGCCTCAGTTCCCTCATCTGGAAAATGGGGATGCAGACTGTGAGCCCCACGAGGGACAACCTGATTACCTTGTACCCCCCCCCCGGGGCTTAGAACAGTGCTCTGCACATAGTAAGCGCTTAACAAATACCATCATTATTATTATTCTGATTCCCAGGCTCGTGATCTCTTTTTAGGCCGTGCCGTTTCTCTAATTGGATAAGAAACAATCAAGGGAGGTTTGAGGTGGGGTTTTAGGGGAGAAAGGTGAAGGTGGAGAAAATCGTCCCGTGGTTACTTTCGGAGGGGTGAGTAGGTAGGTGCCAGTCTTGGGAGATCAATCCGAGTCTGGGGTCAGAGGCAGGAAGAATTGAGGGTGAGGTACAGTTACGGGGTGAGCTTAGAAGTAGCTGGGGAGTAAGCACTTCAGTATTAGGGAAGCGGCGCGGCTCAGTGGAAAGAGCCCGGGCTTGGGAGTCCGAGGTCATGGGTTCGAATCCTGGCTCTGCCACTAGTCAGCTGGGTGACTGTGGCCAAGTCACTTAACCTCTCTGGACCTCAATTACCTCATCTGGAAAATGGGAATGAAGACTGTGAGCCTCACGTGGGACAACCTGATGACCCTGTATCTACCCCGGCGCTTAGACCAGTGTTCTGCACAGAGTAAGCGCTTAAATACCACCGTTATTGCCCCCACGCAAGCGCTTAGGGCTGCGCTCCGCACACGATAGGTGCTCGGTAAATGCTGTCGACAAAAAACGGGCCCGGAAAGCCAAGGGAGGAAGTTGGCGAGAAGCTCGGAAGCCAGGGGTAAGTAGTTTCTGTTTGGTGAGGGAGGTGGGTAGTTCATTCATTCATTCATTCATTCAATAGTATTTATTGAGCGCTTACTATGTGCAGAGCACTGTCCTAAGCGCTTGGAATGTACAAATCGCTAACAGAGACAATCCCTGCCCTTTGACGGGCTCACGGTCTAATCGGGGGAGACGGACAGACAAGAACGATGGCAATAAATAGCATCGAGGGGATGAGCATCTCAGTAAAACAATAGCAAATAGAATCAAGGCGATGTACATTTAACAAGATAAATAGGGTAATGAAGATATATACAGTTGAGCAGACGAGTACAGTGCTGAGGGGAGGGGAAGGGAGGGGAGAGGAGCAGAGGGAAATGGGGGGAGAAGAGGGTTTAGCTGTGGAGAGGTGGGGGCGGGGGGGGCAGAGGGAGAAGAGGAGCTCAGTCTGGGAAGGCCTCTTGGAGGAGGTGAAGGGTTTGAGGATCGGGGAGAGGGATGCTGAGAAGCGTTTCGGGATTCGTGAAGCGGTACGTAGCGGGAGGGTGAAAGAGGGGGAAAGGCCGGAGGCAGGGAGACCAGCGAAGAGGCGGAGACGGGATCCGACGAGAGCGTCGGTCCAGGGCGAAGGGGGCAGATCTGGGAAAAGTGGGAAAAGAACTGTCGAGAGATTGGTCAGGGGGCCAGTGATATGGTGAAAGGCAGGGGAAGCAGTGTGGCCTAGTGGAAAGCGCCCGGGACTGGGTTCTGATCCCCGCCCTGCTACTGGTCCGCTGGGTGACCGCGGCCAGATCGCTTAACCTCTCTGGGGCCTCAGTTTCCTCCTTTTACAAATGAGGATTAGATAGACTGGGAGCTCCGTGTGGGGCAGGAACTGTGGCTGTCTGATTATCTCGTGTCTACTTTAGCACTTAGCAGGGGTGCCTGGCACATAGTAAGTGCTTAACAGACACCATTTAAAAAATCACTTACAAACCATTCTTCACCTGCTCTGTGTCTACAGGCTCAGCCTCAGGAACCCAAGGCCACTGTGACTGAAACAGAGGGAGCAGACGGGGTGAGCAAAGACACCACTTAGGAAAGGCAGTATTGAGCAAGAGAAGCGGGTTTGGACCCGAGCCTGGATTCTCTGTCCATATTTCTGTTGGGCTTGTCCATTAAGGTGGATGGCAACCAAAGCCCTCCTGAAAATTGCGCCCCCCCCCCCCCGCCGCCCCCCGACCACCTCAGAAGCGAAAGCCATCCTTTCAGCATGGTAGAGGGGGGTGGAGGGGGCCTTGCAAAGTGGCTGTTCAGACTCAGTCATTCAATAGTAACTCTTACTATGTGCAGAGCACTGTACTAAGTGCTTGGAATGTACAATTGGGCAACAGATAGAGACAATCCCTGCCCAGTGACGGGCTTCTCCTTCTCCTCCTTCCCCTTCCCCTCCCCTCCCTTCCCCCTTTCCCTTCCCTGCCCTCCTTTTCCCCTCCCCTCCCTTCCCTCTCCTTCCCTCTCCTTCCCTCTCCTTCCCTCTCCTTCCCTCACTCCCTCCCGCCTTCCTTCCTTCCCTTCCCTCCCTTCCTTTCCTTTCCTTCCCTCCCTTCTCTCCCTTCCTTCCCTTCCCTCCCTTCCTTTCCTTCCCTCCCTTCCCTTCCTTCCCTTCCCTCCCTTCCTTTCCTTCCCTCCCTTCTCTCCCTTCCTTCCCTTCCCTCCCTTCCCTCCCTTCCCTCCCTTCCCTTCCTTCCTTTCCTTCCCTCCCTTCCCTTCCCTCTCCTTCCCTCCCTCCCTTCCTTCCCTTCCTTCCCTCCCTTCCCTCCCCTTCCTTCCCTCTCCTTCCCTCCCTCCCCTTCCTTCCCTTCCTTCCCTCCCTCCCCTTCCTTCCCTTCCTTCCCTCCCTCCTCTCCCTCCCCTTCCCTCCCTCCCCTTCCTTCCCTCCCTCCCTCCCCTTCCTTCCCTTCCTTCCTCTCCTTCCCCTTCTTTCCCTCCCTTCCCTCCCTCTCCTTCCCTCCCTCCCCAGGGACCTCTGCATGTCCCCAACACCTTACCACCATAATAATAATAATAATAATTACGGCATTTGTTAAGCGCTTCCTGTGCGCCAGGCACCGTACTCAGTGTTGGGTCGGACACAGTCCCGTGTCCCACACGGGGCTCACAGGCTCAATCCCCATTTTACAGAAGAGGTGACTGAGGCCCAGAGAAGTGAAGTAACCTGGCCAAGGTCACACAGCAGACAAGCGGTGAAGCTGGGATGACTTTCCGACTCCCAGGCCCGTGCTCTATCCACTACACCTTGCTGCTGCTCTGAACCCCCGAACCCTGCCCCTCGGAGAGCAGGAAGCAGCTCTCTGTGGCACTTTCATTCGATCGTACTTATTGAGCGCTTACTCTGTGCGGAGCACTGTACCGAGCGCTTGGAATGGACAATTCGGCAACAGATAGAGACGATCCCTGCCCACCGACGGGCTGACAGCCTGGGGAGATTGGTTTTAGGCTTCAGAGGCGGCACTCTGCTGAGCACAAAGGACAGCCGTGGGCTGATGATTAACTCCTCCTCAATATTGACCGAGACCCGGGGTCCCGCGGACCAAATCCAAACCAAACAAGACAGCTGGGTTTTCAACTCCCGGAAAATAAAGCCGGTTACCACAGTCTCTCAAAGGACGGCAGCAGGCCACGAGGACTGGGCGGGCATCCTCTGCCCCCTTTGGAGGTAAATTGGCCGCTGTGGCTTTTCATCGGTGTTGATCCACCTGAATGACGTGAATGACCTTTCAGCTAAAGCTCCGTGGTCCTTCCAACCTAGTCCGCGGGGGTAGGGGTCACTTAATTTCTGATAAGCTGCGGGGACGGCTAAGCACGTCCCGGCCTTATGGCCAACAAATCTCCCTCTTATTGGTCTCGGAAACCAAGCCTTTGCCTTGTGGTTCGGTGGCCTCGGCCTATACCCTTGTGCTTAGAACAGTGCCTGGCATATAGTAAGCACTTAACAAATACCGTAATTATTATTACTAATCAGTATTCGTTAAGCACTTCTTATATAGAGAAGCAGCGTGGCTCAGTGGAAAGAGCCCGGGCTTGGGAGTCACAGGTCATGGGTTCGAATCCCGGCTCTGCCACTTGGCAGCTGGGTGAACTGTGGCCATGTCACTTCACTGCGCCTCAGTTGCCTCATCTGGAAAATGGGGATTAACTGGGAGCCTCACGTGGGACAATCTGATGAGCCTGTATCTATCCCAGCGCTTAGAACAGTGCTCTGCACATAGCACTTAACAAATACCAACATTATTATTATTATGTGCCAGTCACCGTTCCACTCAGCGAGCAGATACGAGTTTGTCAGGTTGGACGCAGTCCCTTCCCACGTGGGACTCACAGCTGCGCGGCTCAGTGGCGAGAGCCCGGGCTTGGGAGTCAGAGGTCGTGGGTTCTAATCCCGGCTCCGCCACTTATCAGCTGGGTGACTTTGGGCAAGTCACGTCACTTCTCTGTGCCTCAATTACCTCATCTGTTAAAATGGGGATGAAGAGCGTGAGCCCCACGTGGGACCACCTGATCACCTTGTATCTACCCAGTGCTTAGAACAGCACTTGGCACATAGTAAGAGCTTAACAAATACCAACATTAGTATTACTAGGCCACGCTACTTCTTAAACTCCTCCGAAGGACTCTGTGCCCTCCACGCCTCATTGACAACGTGCTCACCCATCACCGTCTTCTAAGCGGACCGGGATCCCCGGCGGCTCAAGGGAGCGGAGAGAAGGTCCGTTTCTTTTATGGTATCTGTTAAGCCCTTACTGTGTGCTTGTCTCGTTATATCGTACTCTCCCCAGCGCTTAGTGCGGCGCTTTGCACGCGGTAAGCGCTCAGTAAATATGATTAATTAAAAAAAAAATAAATTGCGGTATTTAAGCCCTTACTATGTGCCAAGCACTGTTCTAAGCGCTGGGGGATACAAGGTGATCAGGTTGTCCCACGTGGGGCTGACAGTTTTAATCCCCATTTGACAGATGAGGTAACTGAGGCACAGATAAGTGAAGTGACTTGCCCAAGGTCACACAGCTGACCAGCGGCGGAGCCGGGATTAGAACTCGTGATCTCCGACTCCCAAGCCCTCGCTCTTTCCACTGAGCCATGCTGCTTCTGATTAACGATTAATATTATGATTAATAGTACTAGTGTGTCAACCACTGCTCTAAGCACCGGGGTGGACAGAAGTTAATCAGGCCGGATAGAGTCTCCGTCCCACACGGGGCTCACAGTACAAGACGTGAACGGGGATGGAATCCCCGTTTTGCAGTTGAGGAAACTGAAGCCCGGCGAAGTGAAGTGACTTGCCCGAGGTCACCCGGCAGGCAAGTGGCGCAGCCGGGATTAGAACTCAGTTCCCCTGGCTCCCGGCCCTCACTTTATCGCTTTTGGAGAAGCAGCGTGGCTCGGTGGAAAGAGCCCGGGCTTGGGAGTCCGAGGTCATGGGTTCGAATCCCGGCTCTGCCACTCGGCAGCTGGGTCGACTGTGGGCAAGTCACTTCTCTGGGCCTCAGTTCCCTCATCTGTAAAGACTGAGAGCCCCGCGAGGGACAACCTGATCACCTCGTATCCCGCCAGCGCTTAGAGCGGCGCTCGGCACATAGTAAGCGCTCGACAAATACCAACGTTATCATCCACTAGGCCCCGGGGCTCGTCCAGGCAGCCCCCAGCAAGGGCAGGGAAAAGAACACCCCCAAACACACCGGTGACTTCAGATGTCCTGTCTTTAATTGCAGAAGAACGCTCAGGGCCTGGACCTGGGGACCAGCCCGCCCTCGGGCTGCTGCGTATTCTTCATCCGGATGTCGTACTGCTTCATCTTCTCGCCGATCCAGTCGAGGTACTGGCTGACCTTGGTGTAGATGCCGAAACTGTCGGGGTTCCCGCAGCCCTCCCCCCAGCTCACCAATCCCACCAGGAACGACGTGTTCCTGTACGAGGAGACCATGGGGCCTCCGCTGTCCCCCTCACAGGAATCCTTCTTGTTCCCCAGCAGCCCCGCGCAGAGCATGTTCTTGGAGACGGTGTTGTGCATCGTCTTGGCGCACTCGTCCCAGGAGGCTATGGGGATCTCGATGTAGCTGAGGAACACGGTGGTGTTCCCGCTCTCCTTTCTGCCCCAGCCGGTCACCACCACCGACTCCCCCTTCTTGACCAGCACCTGCTCGGCCAGCTCCTTGGTGGGGAGGCAGATGGGGAGGATGTACTTGGTGAAGGTGGCGGGCTTGTTCAGGAGCAGCAGGGCGATGTCGTTGTCCGAGGTCCTCGTCGAATAGTTCGGGTGCATGATCAGTTCCTCGATCTGAAAATCCTGCTCCGTCTTTTCCCACTTCCTGCGGTCGTATTCGCCTGGGGGGGGACGAAGGGGTCGGAGGGGTAGAGGGGCAAGTCGGTGACCTCCCCAGATTCGCCAAAGGGCCTGACCCTGCTGAAAGGGACCTCTTCCTTTTAAGAAGCAAATGCCGAACCCCCGTCGCCTGAAGCTGGAAGGAGCACAGGGTCGGAGGATCTGGTCCGTACCACTTACCAGGTGACTTCGCTTCTCCGTGCCTCAGTTCCCTCATCTGCCAGATGGGGATTCGATACCTAGCCTCCCTTCTACTTAGACTGTGAGCCCCACCTGACACCCACCTGACCCACCTGACGATCTCGTATCTACCCCGGCGCCCAGTACGATGCTTGACACCTAATAGGCACTTGGTAAATGCTATTATCGTCATCGTTGTTACTATTCTCACTATTACTGTTGCCTCATGCAGCGGACGTGTGGCGATCGGCTTCGCTGACCCGTCCCAGTTGTCTGTCCCATCGCCTTGTTTTTCTAAAATTTCTCCTCCCCTTGAAAACCTTCGGTGGCTACTCGTTCCTCTCCAAAATCAAACGGAGGCTCAGGGAGTAAGTATCCGCCGGCTTGCCGTCTTAGTTGCTCTCAATTTAACTCACTGTGCCTCGTCTTCATCTCTCCCACCTCCGATCCCTCGCTCAGTCCTCTCCCCAGCCAAACCACTGCCCCCTTCTTCACAGTCCTGCTGAGATCACACCATTTCCAGGAAAACTCTGCTTAAATTTCTCTTCCTCTGCCAGATTATACTCCTTCCTTTATCCATTCGTATCTATTGAGCCCTTACTGGGTGCAGACCGCTGTACTAAGCGCTTGGGAAACTACGTATAACAAACAGTGACATTCCCTGCCTGTTACATCTCCCCAGCTGTCACTGGGTTCGAATCCCGGCTCTGCCGCTTGTCAGCTGTGTGACTGTGGGCGAGTCGCTTCGCTTCTCAGTGCCTCAGTTCCCTCATCTGTAAAACGGGGATGAAGACTGGGAGCCTCACGTGGGACAACCTGATTACCCTGTATCTACCCCAGCGCTTAGAACGGTGCTCTGCACATAGTAAGCGCTTAACAAATACCAACATCATCATTATTCAGAACTTGCGCACCAAATATTCATCTGTGTATTCACAACCAAGCCCTCTCCCGCTTCGCTCCTCCAACACCAGTTTACTCACCGTGCCTCGATCTCCGTCTCTCCGGCTGTTGACCCCCGGCTCGAATCCTCCCTCCCGCCCTTCGTATCTCACAGACTGCCGCTCTCCCCCTCTTCAAAGCCATACTATAATCAGATCTCCTCCAGGAAGCTTTCCCTGATTAACTTCATCTCCTCAACCTATTCTCCCCTCTTCTACGTCACCTTTGTCCATACACTCTGCTGCTTCTCTTATCTGTAATCTATTTTAATGTGTCCCCCCTACTGGATTGTCAACTCTGAGGACCGGGAATCATCTCTACCGACTCTTCCAAGTGCTGTTCACGGCGAGTCCTCAATAGATGAATTGAGATAGAATGGATAGGTTGCATTTGCGCACATAGCAACATACGTATTCTACTATTTAAGCACTAACTCGTATGTATATATCTCATGCTGCATCCTGTGATTTATTTCCGTATCTGTCTCCCTGGTTTAAACTCTCCTTGTATGGCTCTTGAAGGAAGGAATGCTGTTTTAGTAGTTAAACAGGCGTCAGCAGAGGAGGAGGAGAATTCCGTACGGGGGGAAGGGCACTGGACTGAAGACGGGAGAGTCTCCGTTAGAAGATTAGCCGGAGGAGACGGAGACAAGACTGATGCTGCTGCTGCTGCTGCTGCTGCTGCAAGGATTTGGCCCCGAGGGACTGGACCTGAGCTCCCGAAGGAAGACACGACAGATATAACAAGGTCCCAGCGGGGAATCCGCCCCGAGGTTCGTACCGAGTCTCACGCGATAGTTTGCCTTGTCCTCCAAGCAGTGGGCCGCAGTCAGAACCCAGGAAGGGTGAATGAGCACACCGCCGCACTTCAGTCTGTTCCTGAAATCTAACAGCAAGGCCTGAAACAACAAGGAGGAGAGTCCCAACACATCAAGGGAGCTGAAGGGGAGGGGAGTCGGGCTGCCTCGAACCTTAACCCCCCAGAAGAACTTGGCCGGGCGACTGGACCTGCGGGTTCCCGACGGGGACCGTTCTTCATACTCATTCCATCGTATTTTCATTCGATCGTGTTTACTTGAGGAGCAGCGCGGCTTAGTGGAAGGAGCCTGGGCTTGGGAGTCGGAGGTCATGGGTTCTAATCTTGCCAGCTGTGTGACTTTGGGCAATCCACTTAACTTCTCTGGGCCTCAGTTCCCTCATCCGTAAAGTGGGGATGAAGGCCGTGAGCCCTACTTGGGACGCTCTGATTAGCTTATAATAATAATAATAATGTCATTTGTTAAGTGCTCACTATGTGCCACGCACTGTTCTAAGCACTGGGGGAGATACAAGGTCATCAGGTTGTCCCACGTGGGGCTCACAGGCTTAATACTCATTTTACAGATGAGGGAACTGAGGCACAGAGAAGTTAAGTGGCTTGCCCACGGTCACACGGCAGACAGGTGGCGGAGCCGGGATTAGAACCCACATCCTCTGATTCCCGAGCCCGGGCTCTTCCCACCGAGCCACGCTGCTTCTCCACCCGGCCTGGGCCTCGGCCCTACCTTTGGATTCTTCACCTTCCTCCCAAAAAGCCGCCTCTCTCCTTGAGGAGGCGTCCCCTGAGAAACCCCCACCCCCTCCTGCTCGGTTCCCTCTGCCCTCATCCATCCGCCCGTTTGTTGGTGAACGACTGAGTCTATTACACTTCCCGACTGTAATAATTACGGCATTTGTTAAGCGCTTACTCTGTGTCAAGCACTGTACTGTGCGCTAGGGTAGATACGAGATCATCCGGTTTGACCTGGACTCACCTTCTAAGTAGGGGGGAGAACAGGTATTAGATCCCCCATTTACAGATGAGGAAACTGAGGCACAGAGGAGTTAAGTGACTCGGTCGAAGGCAAGTGGCGGAGCGGGGATTAGAACCCAGGTCCTCGGATTTCCGGGACCTTGCTCTTTCCGCTAGGCCACACTGCTTCCCGCGCGACATGCCAACACACGGCGTCTGCATCTCCCCGGAATGGGAAGCTTCTCGAGGGCTGGGATCCATCTCTCGTGTATTCCCCAAGTACCTAATGGAACGCGCCGAACCCGGTACGTGCTCAATATCCCTCTCACGGCTCCTTTCGATCATCCTACTGTACCCGATCGCTTCTCGAGAAGCAGCGCGGCTCAGTGGAAAGAGCCCGGGCTTGGGAGTCAGAGGTCATGGGTTCGAACCCCGGCTCTGCCCCTTGTCAGCTGGGTGACGGTGGGCAAGTCACTTCACTTCTCTGGGCCTCAGTTCCCTCATCTGGAAAATGGGGATGAAGACTGTGAGCCTCACGTGGGACAACCTGATGACCTTGTATCTCCCCCAGCGCTTAGAACAGTGCTCTGCACGGAGTAAGCGCTTAACAAATACCAACATTCTATTAGGGAAAGTGAGTAGGAGGAGACAGGAGGATGAAGAAATTATGATTTAGTTTGTTTCTTGTCAGCTGTTCCGGTGAAAGTTTGGTGTGGGAAAGGGATGGGAACCAATTATTTTATGGCATCTAAGAACTTATTCTATGCCTCACACTGTACTGAGCACTAGGGTAGGTCCAGGATCATCCTGTGGGTCACAGTTCCCAGACTGAGCTCCCCCCCTTTCCCTCTGCTCCCTCTACCCTCCCCTTCACCTCTCCGCAGCTAAACCCTCTTCTCCCCCCTTTCCCTCTCCTCCACCCCTCTCCCGTCCCACCCCCTCAGCACCGTACTCGTCCGCTCGACTGTATATATCTTCATCACCCTATTTATTTTGTTTAATGAGATGGACGTCACCCTGATTCTATTTATGTGCTATTGTTTTAATGAGATGTTCTTCCCCCCGATTCTCTTTATTGCTATTGTTTTTGGTCTGCCCGTCTCCCCCCGATTAGACCGTGCGCCCGTCGAAGGGCAGGGACTGTCTCTATCTGTTACCGATTTGTCCATTCCAAGCGCTTAGTACGGTGCTCTGCACAGAGTAAGCGCTCAATAAATACTATTGAATGAATGAATGAATGTCCCACAAGAGGCTTGCAGCCTTAATCCCCATTTTCCAGGCGAGGTAACTGAGGCACAGAGAAGCGATGCGACTTGCCCAAGGTCCCACAGCAGACAAGTGACAGAGCCGGGTTTAAAACTAAGTTTCGTCACTCCACTTTGTTCCCTTAATGGCTAATGGTTAAAAGTGGGAATTTATCCAGCCTCTTCCTTTGCGTTGCCATGACCACAAGTCATCGGGCATCGATCTGTTCCGGGCAAGTCCAGGGTCCAGCCTGCATTTCACACGCGACCCTGGTCTCTTAAAGCCTCCACACCATTTAGGCTGCACTTGCCCTAGGTTGTCGACTCTCCCTCTCCCTCCCAGGTACCGTCCGTCACATGATTCCCAAACCACTGGAAGGAACGATTCTTCGGAATCGCTCCGGAGAGCAGTTGTCAGCTCATTCAGCAAGCCCAGACGTAGCAAATTTACACGCTGACGGCAGTTGCTGAAGCTTTCCTACCGGACACGTAGATTTAAAAAAGCCAGCGCTTAGAAGAAAAGCCAGCGCTTAGGACAGTGCTTGGCACTTAGTGAGCGAGCATGGCTCAGTGGAAAGAGCCCGGGCTTGGGAGTCGGAGGTCATGGGTTCGAATCCCGGCTCTGCCACTTGTCAGCTGTGGGACTGTGGGCAAGTCACTTAACTGCTCTGGGCCTCAGTTACCTCATCTGTAAAATGGGGATTGACTGGGAGCCCCACGTGGGACAACCCGATGACCCTGTGTCTACCCCAGCGCTTAGAACAGTGCTCTGCACACAGTAAGCGCTTAACAGATATCAACATTATTATTAACAAATGCCATAATCGTTATTATTATTAAATTATTCATTCAATAGTATTTACTGAGCGCTTGGAATGGACAATTCGGCAACAGATAGAGACCATCCCTGCCCAACGACGGGCTCACAGTCTACGCTTCGACCCCATTAGCATTGCCTAAAAGTCCCTTCGTCTCCTAGATACTCCCACCTCTTCTGCGATTAATCGATCCATCAGATTTAGCGAGCGCCTACTGCGTTCACGACACGGTACGGAGGGTAGGACGAGAGAGATAGTAGACCAAGTCCCTGCCCACGAGTAGCGTACGATCGGGAGAAAGAATAATTTAAAGAGAGGAGAAAGAAGTCTCTAAATGGGAGACTACGTAAATGATAATAATAGTAAAAATAACGATTGTTGTGTCTGTTCAGTGCTTCCGTGTGCCAAGCTCAGGAGCAGGTACGAACGATACTGTCAGAGCACATACAGTCCCCGTCCCACACGGAGCTCAGTCCGAGGGGAGCGGAGAATGGGTAGCGAACCCCAATTTAGAGATGAGACGCGGAGTGGGCCAGTGGTTTAGGGCGCGGGCCTGGGAGTCAGAAGGACCTGGGTTCTAATCCCAGCTCTGCCACTTGTCCGCAGCGTGACCTCGGACGCTTCGCTTCACCGTGCCTCGGTTCCTTCATCTGAAAAAGGGGATTGAGATTGTGAGCCCCGTGTGGGCCGGGGACTGTGTCCAACCTGATCATCTGTATCTACCCCAGCGCTTAGTACACTGTCACAAATGCCACACATCAGGAGGAGACCGAGGCACGTCCACATCACTAGACTAAGAACATCGGCCTGGAGCAAGCGGGCCGAATGTCCGCTCCGGGGCTAGGAAGTCGGAGCCTAAGGGAGGCCTGGTAAACTCTCGACTTTAAACGTCGAGGCGGAGCTCTCCCCGGAGAACCGCGGAAAGACAACAGCCGACCCGCAGCCCGAGATGGCCGCTCCTTCCCCCTTACCTGCCACGGGCTCATTCCTTTCAGTCCTTTCTTTCCATCGATGAGCCGCAGGTCAAAGGGTGAGGGTGAGTTCACCACCGACCGCCCACAAGGGAACGTCACTGGGTGGAGAGGTGAAGGGGAAGAGAGACCCGTTAGCCTGAAAAACTGCCCAATCCATCAGTGGTATTTACTGAGCGCCTCCCGCGGGCAGAACACTGGACAGAGGGTTGGGGAGAGCAGTGTGGCTCAGTGGAAAGAGCCCGGGCTAGGGAGTCAGAGGTCGTGGGGTCTAATCCCGGCTCCGCCACTGTCAGCTGTGGGACGTGGGGCGAGTCGCTTCATTCCTCTGGGCCTCCCTCAGTCCCTCATCTGTAAAATGGGGATGAAGACCTTCGAGCCCCCCATGGGACAACCTGATGACCTTGTATCTACCCCAGCGCTTAGAAGAGTGCTTGGCACCTAGGAAACGCTTAACAAATACCAACGCTATTATTATTACGACACAACAGAGTTGATAGACACGGTCCCTGTCCAGGACGAGCTTACAGTCTAGAGGGGGAGACAGACGGTAATAATGATGTTGGTATTTGTTAAGCGCTCACTCTGTGCAGAGCACTGTTCTAAGCGCTGGGGGAGATACAGGGTAATCAGGTTGTCCCACGGGAGGCTCACAGTCTTCATCCCCATTTTACAGATGAGGGAACTGAGGCACAGAGAAGTGAAGTGACTTGTCCACAGACGGTAATAGAAATAAATGAGTTATGGATAGGGTACCCAAGTGCTATTTGTTCAATTCAATCGTCGTTATTGAGCGCTTACCGCGTGCAGAGCACTGTACTAAGCGCTTGGAATGGACAATTCGGCAACAGACAGAGCCGATCCCTGCCCAACGCCGGGCTCACAGTCTATGCATAACTCCCATGTGCATGAGCTCTTCGGTTCTTTCCCAGGGCAGCTCTCATCTCCCACCGCCTGAGCACCACATATCTCAGTCCTTCCCTCTTTCTGATCTATTTCCTGAGTGTTCGATGGCACAAGTGAGGCCAGCAGAGGGTTTGACTCGGGGCTGTTTCACCCAGAAAGAAACCTGAAGGTCGGACCTCAACTCTGTGCTTTATTCCTTCATTCATTCAATCGTATCTATTGAGCGCTTACTAGGTGCAGAGCACTGTACTGAGCGCTTGGAATGGACAATTCGGCAACAGACAGAGACAATCCCTGCCCAGTGACTGGCTCACGGTCTAATCGGGGAGACGGACAGACAAAAACAATAGCAATAAATAGAGTCAAGGGGATGTACACCTCATTAACAAAATAAATGGGGTAATAAAGATATATACAAATGAGCAGAGTGCTGAGGAGAGGGGAAGGGAGAGGGGGAGGAGCAGAGGGACAGGGGGCTTAGCTGAGGGGAGGTTTATCCCATAGGAGGCTCGATTAGACTGTGAGCCCATCGTTGGGCAGGGATCGTCTCTATCTGTTGCCAAATTGTCCATTCCAATCGCTTAGTACAGTGCTCTGCACACAGTAAGCGCTCAATAAATACGATTGAATGAATGAAAGGAGCTAGATGACCTGCTGGAGTACCTGCCGGCCTTGCAGTTACTAATAACTGTGGGATTTGTTAAGCACTGCCTCTGTGCCAGGCACTGGGCTAAACGCTGGAGTAGATACAAGTAAATCAGGCTCAGACACTGTCCCCGTCCCACAAGGGGCTCACGGTCTTAATCCCCATTTTACAGATGAAGCAGCGTGGCTCAGTGGAAAGAGCAGGGGCTTGGGAGTCAGAGGACGTGGGTTCTAATCCCGGCTCTGCCACTTGCTTGCTGAGTGACCTCGGGCAAGCCACTTCGTTCATTCAATAGTATCTATTGAGCGCTTACTATGTGCAGAGAAGTGTACTAAGCGCTTGGAATGGACAATTCGGCAACAGATAGAGACCATCCCTGCCCATCGAGGGGCTCACAGTCTAATCGACAGGCTTAAACACTTCACTTCTCTGTGCCTCAGTGACCTCATCTGTAAAATGGGGATGAAGATTGTGAGCCCCACGTGGGACAGCCTGATTATCTCGCATCTACCCTAGCGCTTAGAACAGTGCTTGGCACACAGTAAGCGCTTAACAAATACCGTAACCATTACTATCTGTTGCCGATTCAATAAATACTATTGAATGAATGAATGATTATATGAGGGAACCGAGGCTCAGAGAAGGGAAGTGACTCGGCCAAGGTCACACAACAGTAAGCGGCAGAGCCGGGATTAGAGCCCAGGTTCTTCCGACTCCCAGGCCTGCGCTCTATCCACCAGGCTACACTGCTTCTCTACGATAGGTTTACGGTGCTGGGCGGGGAAGGCTCGTGTCGGTGCTTTCCGAAAAAGAAACACCAAACTAAGGGCGGTTGTCCTGGCAGGGGATCTAGGCCGTGTGAAAGAATTGCATTCATTCAATCGTATTTATCGAGCACTTACTGTGTGCCGAGCACTGTACTAAGCGCTTGATGCATCTGGGTTGGGCTTCCCTGTAGCGAGAAGACAGGGGTTGGGGAAAAGGCAGAGCGGAAGAGGGGCGAGAGGATCATTCCGTCAGTGGTATTTACTGAACGCTCACTGTGTGCAGAGCACTGTACTGAGCGCTTGGGAGAGTACAATACAGGAAGAAATAGGCAAAAGCTACCCATGAATTCCACTTCTCCCTGGATTTCTCCCTGAAAGGGTCCCCGCAATTCTAGGAGATCTCCCAAGGTTTCAGGACCTTCACTGTGTAACGGGCAAGGCAAATCTCAAGTTCGATAGGACTTATAGCACCAGAACTCTCTCTCCCTTCTGTATCATCTGAGCGCTTGGATAATAATAATTTAATATTTGTTAAGCGCCGACATTCACCCCAACCTCGGCCCCACCGCACTAATGTACATAGCCATAAATTATCTATTTCTATTAATGTCTCCCTCCCCCTCTGGACCGTACGCTTGTGTGGGCGGGGGGACGTGTCTGTCCACTCTGTTGTAGTGCACTCTCCCAAGTGCTTAGAGCAGTGTTCTGCACACAGTAAGCGCCCCATAAATACCATCGAGTGATCGACTGGAACATTAGATGGGGCAGGACTGGTTCTTAGCCAGAGGCTTCTCGGGAACTGGGGTTGCGTCTTTTACCGAGAAAAAGAGGCCCCTTCAGATATCTGGAATTTATTTATATTAGTGTCTGTCTCCCCCACTAATTGTTAAACACTTACTATGTGCCGAGCACTGTTCTAAGCGCCGGGGTAGGTACAGGGTAATCAGGTCGTCCCACGTGAGGCTCACAGTTAATCCCCATTTTACAGATGAGGGAACTGAGGCCCAGAGAAGTGAAGTGACTTGCCCACAGTCACACAGCTGACAAGGGGCAGAGCTGGGATTTGAACCCACGACCTCTGACTCCCAAGCCTGGGCTCTTTCCACTGAGCCACGCTGCTTCTCTAGACTGCAAACTCATTGTAGGCAGGCAATGCGTCTGTCTGTCGTTACACTGTACTCTTCCAAGCACTTAGTACAGCGCTCTGCACACGGTGAGCGCTCGATAAATTCGACCGCATAAATGAATGAGCGAATTGGACTTCTCCCTCCACAGGTTTTGACGCCTGGCTAGTGACAGCGAATCAATCGATCGATGGTATTTAATGTGCACTTACTATGCAGAACACTGTACGAAGTGCCGGGGGGGGGGGGGGTACGATGTAACAGATCTGATAGATTTTAGAGAAGCGGCGTGGCTCAATGGAAAGAGCCCGGGCTTGGGAGTCCGGGGTCTTGGGTTCGAATCCTGGCTCTGCCACTTGGCAGCTGTGTGACTGTGGGCAAATCACTTCACTTCTCTGGGCCTCAGTTCCCTCATCTGGAAAATGAGGATGAAGACTGTGAGCCTCACGGGGGACAACCTCATTCCCCTGTATCTACCCCAGCGCTTAGAACAGTGCTCTGCACAGAGTCAGCGCTTAACAAATACCAACATTATTATTACTGAGTGCTTGGGAGAGGACAGTGCCACAATATAAGAGACACGTTCCCTTCCCACGACCGGCCGGCTCGCGGATTCCAGGTCCTGAACGGAGGAGCCCTGGGAGAGAGGGTGCATAGGAAGCAGCGTGGTGCAGTGGATTAGTGGATAGAGCCCGGGCCTGGGGGTCAGGAGGTCATGGGTTCTAATCCCGGCTCTGCCACTTGTCTGCGGGGTGACCTTGGGCGAGTCACTTCACTCCTCTGGCCCTCAGTTACCTCATCTGTAAAATGGGGATGGAGACGGTGAGCCCCACCTGGGACAGGGACTGTGTCCAACCGGATTTGCTTGTATCCATCCCAGCGCTTAGTACAGTACCTAGCGCATAGTAAGCGCTTAACAAAGACCACAGTTATTTTGATTATAGCGATCCCCCTGGAGAAGCCTTTTGAGAGACAGCGAGGCCCGCCCTCACCCAGAGCTCTGCCAGCGGCCCAGATGCCCAGCCTGACTTTCCCACGTCCCTAGATCCGGCCTCAAGACTCCCCAGGAACTCAACTCTAGTAATAACGATAATAAAAGTACCCGTGAAGCACTTACTATGTGCCAAGCACCATTCTAAGCACTGGGACAGATACCAGGTAATCGGGATAGAACAGTCCCTGTCCCACACGGGGCTCACAGACTTAACCCCCATTCTCCAGATGAGGTAACTGAGGCCCCGAGAAGCGAATGACTTGACCGAGGTCACCCGGCAGACCGGTGGCCGAGCCGGGACGAGAACCCACGTCCCCTGATTCCCGAGCCCGTGCTCTTGCCGCGGGGCCGTGCCCCTTCCCCGCTACCCCCCTCGGCCGAGAAGCGGGGCGGCTCGGCGGAAAGGGCCCGGGCTTGGGAGTCGGAGGTTATGAGTTCGAATCCCAGCTCCGCCGCTTGTCAGCTGTGTGACTTCGGGCAAGTCACTCAACTTCTCTGGGCCTCCGTTTCCTCATCGGTAAAATGGGGATTAAAACCGTGAGCCCCACGTGGGACAACCTGATCGCCTCGTATCCCCCCAGCGCTCCGAACAGTGCTTTGCATCGTTATCCTGCCCCGGCCCCGCCGGCCCTCCCCTTCCTCGCCCCCTCCGCCGTCCCTTACCAGTTGGCTGACACTTGCACGGGTCGTCCATCTGCCGATAGCCCGGGGCACAGCTGCAGTAGCGCTGGTTGAGGTCGGGGTCCTGGCTGCAGAACTGCTCACAGCCGCCATTGTTCGTGGAGCAGTTAGTGTAGGACACCTCTAGGAGAGGAGGGGAGAAGCCATGAGGACACGCAGGAAGGCACCTCACCTTCCTCGGCGTCTTGCAGCCCTGAAGGGGGAAGGGGAGTCATCTCCAACCCCTGCCGGGATTCTCTACGTCCGCCGGCCCCGGCCCGCCCCGGGTAGAGGGTCGAGAGGAGGCCGGGATGGTCTAGTGGAAAGACCTCGGGCTCTTCCCACCTGGGAGGGGACCAGAGAGGAGTCTGGTAGAGAAAGAGGCCCGGAGAGAGATCGCGGCGCAGCGGGTCTCCCGGAGAACGGACAGAACGAGGGCGGGACGGAGAGGAGGAAAGGGCCGCAGTGAAACTAGAGCTGACCCGGTGCCGGGAGGGGAGCGACCTAGCAGAGCTGGGAGGCGGGGGACCTGGGTTCTGATCCCAGCTCCTCCCAGTGCCTGCTGTGGGATCCCGGGCAAGCCCCTTAACTTCTCTGGGCCTCCGTTTCCTCATCTGTAAAGAGGGGATCCCATACTCATTCTTCCCTCCTATTTACACCGAGAGACCCACGAGGGACAAGGACTGTGTCTGACCAAATGATCTTGTATCTACCCCAGCGCTCAGTACAGTGCTTGGCACACGATCGGCACTTAACGCGGGCAGGGAACACGTGTCTACCGACTCGGTTGTAGTCTCCCAAGCGCTCAGTACGGTGCTTGGCATACGATCGGCACTTAACGCGGGCAGGGAACGTGTCTATCAACTAGGTTGTACTCTCCCAAGCGCTTGGTACAGTGCTCTGCACAGAGTAAGTGCTCAATAAATAGAATTGATTGCTTAACAAATCCCCTCATAAGTTAGCATCGGCGGGCCCCCGCGCCCCACAGAGAGGCCTTCCGCACTGCAGCGGACAGATGGCACCCGGACAAATTCGGGACGGGTCCAGGGAAGGAAAGAGGCATCTGGAGTGAGGCGGTGACAGTTACCATATTGACACAGGCGACCCTCCCAGCCTTCGTTACAGCTGCACTCAAATGCGCCGAAACTGTCTTTGCAGGTCCCGTTGTGGCAAGGATGAGGATTGCACTGGTCCCCGTCTGGACGGCTCCCCAGAGGGCCAGGAGCGCCGGGGAGGGGAGAAAGGGGAAGAAAAAAAATCAATGGGACGTCCGGGTCCGCCACCCTGGATGGATTTCGAAGACCCATCCGCCCTGGACCGTGGCGGGTTCGGTTCCGCTAGCGGCCGGGGGGAGATGGGGGGGATTGACGAGCAAGGAGCTGCGCGGGTCGGAGCGTTGGGGCGTTCGAGGGTGTGAAAAGATGGCGGAGTGGGGCCTCAGACCCATCTTAGACCCATCCGCTCCTCGGGCTGGAAGGAGCCTCCGGGGTCGACCGATCCGGCCCTCGGACACCACCGCGACTCCGCCTCAACCACTCAGTCCTACGCTCTGAGATGGGCGAAAGAACCGTATGCGAACTGCGGGGGTCTGCCCGTTGGCAGGCCCCACCGCCTCAAGTGCCCGGTCACCTCCCAACATCAATTAGACACGAGGACAAGCAAAAGGAACGCTTACCGTAATACTTGGACCAGAAACTTAACTGGGAAGAGAAGGAAAATCCGTATTATGACGGGCATTTAGGCAGGGGCAGGTTGTGGCCCGAAAGCCGGGGCCGTTCCTAGGCGGTGAACGACGGGGGGATCATAGCCCGGGACTACTTGGTAATAATAGTAATAATTATTACGGTACTTGTGATGTTACCCTGTATCTCCCCCAGCGCTTAGAACAGTGCTCTGCGCATAGTAAGCGCTTAACAAATACCAACATTATTATTATTATTATGTGCTCGCTATGTGCCAAGCACTGTTCTAGGTCCTGGTGTAGATACAGGTTAAGCAGATCGAACACAGTCCCTGTCCTACCTGGGGCTCACGTACTCTTCCCCATTTTACGGATGAGGTAATTGAGGCAGAGGGAAGTGAAGTGACTTGTCCAAGATCACACAGAGGACAAGTGGTGGAGTCAGGATTGGAACCCAGGTCCTTCTGACTCCAATCATCTGCAGAGATAGCTGCCACTGCCAGCGTGGCTTGAAGTGGAAAGAGCACAGGGTTGGGAGTAGAGGTCATGGGTTCTAATCCCATCTCTGCCACTTGTCAGCTGTGAGGTCTCGGACAAGGGACTTAGAGAAGCAGCGTGGCTCAGTGGAAAGAACCCGGGCTTGGGAGTCAGAGGTCATGGGTTCGAATCCCGGCTCTGCCACCTGTCAGCTGTGTGACTGTGGGCAAGTCACTTCACTTCTCGGTGCCTCGGTTACCTCATCTGTAAAATGGGGGTTAAAAGCGTGGGCCCCACGTGGGACAACCTGATTACCCTGTATCTCTCCCAGCGCTTAGAACAGTGCTCTGCACATAGTAAGCGCTTAACAAGCGCCAACATTATTATTCTCTGTGCCTCAGTGACCTCATCTGTAAAATGAGGATGAAGACTGTGAGCCTCACCTGGGACAACCTGATTACCTACCCCAGCGCTCAGAACAGTGCTCGGCATATAGTAAGCGCTTAACAAATACCAACATTATTATTATTCCACAACTCTCTCCAACTCCCCACCACAACTCAACAAGGTCCTCCGCAGGCAGAAGCAACCCATGCCCTGCCACATCCTCCTTAGCTCCCCTAGAAGCCCATTTGGGTCATTTGTCTGCAGTCCTGATCACTGGGGCCAAGCTCAATGACTCCCCACTGGCCCTAACCAAGAGACTGCACCGTAGAGAAGCTGGGTGGCCTAGTGGATAGAGCACGGACCTTGGAGTCAGAGGACTTGGGGTCCAATCCCGGCTCCGCCACCTCCCCGACGTGTGCCCTTAACTTCTCTGGGCCTCGGCTACTTCACCTTTAAAACGGGGATTAAGACTGTGAGCCCCATGTGGGACACAGACGGTGTCCACCCTGATTAGCTCGTATTTACCCCGGCATTCAGTTCAGTGCCTGGAACATAGTAAGCACTTTAGAATTACTATAAAAACAAACCCAAAACCAAAAAAAAATCTAAAACCCACAGAGAGTGTTTGGAAATCTGGAGAATAATAATAAAGTTGGTGTTTGTTAAGCGCTTACGACGTCCAGAGCACTGTTCTAACTGTTGGGGGAGATACAGGGTGATCAGGTCGCCCCACGTGGTGTTACAGTTTTAATCCCAGACGAGGTAACTGAGGCACAGAGAAGTGAAGTGACTTGCCCACAGACCCACAGCTGACGGGCGGCAGAGGCGGAAGTCGAACCCATGACCTCTGACTCCCAAGCCCGGGCTCTTTCCACTGAGCCACATCAGGCAACTTTTCCAAAGAAATTGGGCAGTAGGAGTGGCTGAAGAAGGGATGAATCAGAGGAAGGATCACTAAAGGGAACTGATGACCCTGTATCTCCCCCAGCGCTTAGAACGGTGCTCTGCACATAGTAAGCGCTTAACAGATACCAACATTAACGGGGCTGCCTCGTTAGCTGGCGAAGCACACACCTGGAAGAGAGGAAGGAGATTAGGGGGGTTTCCAAGTCCCTGCTCTGAATTTCCAAGGTATTCCTGCACGTTCTTGGGTTTCGCTACTGCAGTATTCAGCTGCTCGTCTTTTTATTTCTCTGACTACTCCTTCTCAGTCTTGTTCGCTGACTCCTCTCCCTCCTCCCATCTCCTTCAAGGCTCTTTTCTGGGTCCCCTATTTGTCTCGCTCGAATCCCATTCTCTCGGGGAGTCTGTCATGACGCCAAAAATCTACCGGTTTAACGATCTTAACTTTCCTCTTGTCTGCCGGTTGCGTGGACCTGGATGTCCTGTCAGCCCGTCGAACTTGTACGTCAAAGGGGTTTTTATCTAAAACTCATCTTCCTTCAAAGCCAGTCCTCCGTCCAACTTTCCCATCATAGTCGATGAGATCTTCATCCTCCTTAACCCAGAAGTCCAAGTCTGGGGGCATTTAATAATAATAACGTTGGTATTTGTTAAGCGCTTACTATGTGCAGAGCACTGTTCTAAGCGCTGGGGTAGACATAGGGGAATCAGGTTGTCCCACGTGGGGCTCACAGTCTTCATCCCCATTTTACAGATGAGGTAACTGAGGCCCAGAGAAGTTAAGCGACTTGCCCACAGTCACCCAGCTGACAAGTGGCGGAGCTGGGATTCGAACCCATGACCTCTGACTCCAAAGCCCGTGCTCTTTCCACTGAGCCATGCTGCTTCTTGATTCTTCTTACCAATCAATCAGCGAGTGCTTACGAGAAGCAGCGTGGCTTAGTGGAAAGAGCCCGGGCTTGGGTGTCAGAGGACGTGGGTTCTAATCCCGGCTCCGCCACTTGTCTGCCTTGTGACCTTTGGCTAGCCACTTAACTACTCTGTGCCTCAGCTACCACATCTGTAAAATGGGGATGACGACTGTGAGCCTCACGTGGGACGACCCGATTACCTTCCCGCAGTGGGCAAGTCACTGCACTTCTCACGGGCTTGGGAGTCAGAGGTCATGGGTTTGAATGCCGCCTCTGCCGCTTGTCAGCTGTGTGACTGTGGGCAAGTCACTTCACCTCTCTGTGCCTCAGTTCCCTCATCTGTAAAATGGGGATGAAGACTGTGAGCCTCACGTGGGACAACCTGATGACCCTGTATCTACTCCAGCGCTTAGAACAGTGCTCTGCACATAGTAAGTGCTTAACAAATACCAACATTATTGGTATTTATCCGCCTGTCTCCCCCGATTAGACCGTAAGCCCGTCAAACGGCAGGGACTGTCTCTATCTGTTGCCGACTTGTTCATTCCAAGCGCTTAGTACAGTGCTCTGCACATAGTAAGCGCTCAATAAATACTATTGAATGAATTATTATTATTATCTATCCCAGTGCCTCAAACAGTGCTTTGCACAAAGTAAGTGCTTAACAAATACCGTAATCATTATTATTATTATTGTGTGCAGGGCACTGTGCTAAGGGCTTGGAAAAGAACAGAGTTGGGCACACATGATCCTTACTCACAATCTTTTAATTCTCATATAGAATCTATCATCAAATTCTTTCCATTCTCCTCTCACATCTCCTTGATCACCCCTTCCTCTTCAGCCAAATAGTCACTTTCCTGGTTCTGGCCCTTGCCCCTTAATAGACTATATTACGGTGTCCACTCTCCCCCTCTTCAAAGCCTCGCTGAAGGCCCACCTCCTCCAAGAGGTCTTCCCTGACTAATCCTCCTTTCCTCTTCTCCCTCTCCCTTCTGCATCACCCTGTTTTTCTCCCTTTATTCACCCCCCTCTCAGCCCCACAGCACTTAGGTGTATATCTGTAATTTATTGATTTATATTAACGTTCATCTCTCCCTCTACACTGTAAGATCACTGTGGGCAGGGATTGTGTTTGTCATATTGTACTTTCCCAAGCGCTTAGTACAGTGCTCCTCTGAGGTAAGTGCTCAGTACATACGATTGACCGACTGACTGACTCCCTGGTCTCCCAGTCTTCAGCCCCTTCGCCGCTTCGGTCTATACTACGTATTGCCCTATTTATTTTGTTAATGAGACGTACATCCCCTTGATTCTATTTATTGCTATTGTTTTTGTCTGTCTGTCTCCCCCGTTTAGACTGTAAGCTCGTCAATGGGCAGGGACTGTATCTGTTGCCGATTTGTACATTCCAAGCGCTTTTAGTACAGTGCTCTGCACATAGTAAGCGCTCAATAAATACTATTGAATGAATGAATGAATATTGCTGCCTGGATCATCTTCCTATGATTGACTCATGTCTCTCCATCCTCACCCAGTAGCTCCCTATTTCCCTCTGCATCATCTGTAAAATGGGGATTAAGACGGTGAGCCTCACGTGGGACAATCCGATGGCCCTGTATCCCCCCCAGAGCTCAGAACAGTGCCCTGCACCTAGTAAGCGCTTAACAAATATCAACGTTATTATCAGACAGAGACTCCTCCAAGGCTCTCTCCCAATTTTTACATATCGGCCCTCTTCTCCTACAAGCCCGACATATCTCTTTGCTCCTTCCAGGATCATCTTCCAAACAGAGCTAACTCTTCACTCTCCCAGTCTGGCCCCTTGTTGAGAATGGCAGTAATAATAATCATAATAACTGTTAAGCCCTTCCCGTGTGCCAAGCACTGTACTAAATGCGGGGGTCGACACAAGCCATCAGGTTGGACAGAGTTCTTGTCCCACTTGGGGCTCACAGTCCAGTTAGGAGTAAGAACAGGTATTGAATGCCCATCTTACAGATGAGGAACCAGAAGCACAGTCCAAGTAGGAGTAAGAACAGGCATTGGATGCCCATCTTACAGATGAGGAAACAGAAGTTAAGTGACTGGCCCAAGGTCACGCAGCGGGCAAGTGACAGAACCGGGATTAGAACCCAGGTCCTCTGACTCCCAGGCCCGTGCTCTCTCCACCTGGAATGTTCATGCTATTCTCCCTGCCTGGAACTCCCTACAATCATTCAATCAACCCAACTGACTACTGTTACCCCCATCTCTAAAAACCTCCTGAGGGTCAGGCTTCCCTAATTTCTTCACACCTCCAAACCTAAAAATTTCAACAGCACCCTTAGCTTTTATGTTTTACATCCTCAGTTCCTTTGTGTGTGTCAACACACTGATTGATACCTATCTATATCCATGTATCATTAGATGCGTGGCTCAATGGAAAGAGCCCGGGCTTGGGAGTCAGAGGTCATGGGTTCGAAACCCGGCTCTGCCACTTGTCAGCTGTGTGACTTTGGGCAAGTCACTTCACTTCTCTGTGCCTCAGTTCGCTCATCTGTAAAATGCGGATGAAGACTGTGAACCCCACGTGGGACAACCTGATCAGCTTGTATCCCCCAGCACTTAGAACAGTGCTTTGCATGTAGTAAGCGCTTAACAAATACCAGCATTATTATTATTTTTTTTCATATACTTCATCCTACAAAAACTCTTTGTTTTTACCAGTTACAATCTTGTTCTCTCTGTTGCTCCCACTCTAAATAATTTGTGTCTGCCAGTCTCTCCCTCTAGATCATAATAATAATAATAATGTTGGTATTTGTTAAGCGCTTACTATGTGCAGAGCACTGTTCTAAGCCCTGGGGTAGATACAGGGTAATCGGGTTGTCCCACGTGAGGCTCACAGTTAATTCCCAATGCGCTTTTTGTTTCTGCTGAATTCTCCCAAGTACTTAGTTCAGGGGTGGGCACACACAGTAGGTTTTCGATAAACACTTTGGATCGACCGATTAGAGAAGACTGGATTAGAGAAGCAGCGTGGCTTGAGAGTCAGAGGTCGCGGGTTCTAATCCCAGCTCCGCCACTTGTCTGATGTGACCTTGGGCAAGTCACTTAACTTCTCTGTGCCTCAGTTACCTCATCTAGAAAAATGGGGATTAACAAATGTGAGCCCCACGTGGGACAATTTGATTACTCTGTATCTACCCCAGCGCTTAGAACAGTGCTCTGCACATAGTAAGCGCTTAACAAATACCATAATAATAATCGCTGCTATAATAATAATGACTGCTACCCAGGAGCTAGGCCGGCTTTCCAAAAAGACTTTGAAAATTACCAAAGCTGGCCATGGATTCCCAGGAGGAAGAGCCACACACTGCAGGAATCCCGGCTCTGCCCTCTGTCACCGGGGCAGGCCGGGGGGAGATTTAAGATTCTGGCAGCCTTAGAAATATCCATGCACCTCCATCCTTCCCCCAACTTGAGTTAAGGTTGAGGGGAAAAAAAGGCCAACCTCATTAATTTCTGATTTAGGCTGAGAGAATCTTGAGAAGTCCCTTCTAGGAAGAAAAACGGTGTCGGACAGCTGCGGGGTCACGACTTACCGTAGCCTCCCGGGTTTTGAAAATCTCCATGGCCTCCTCTAGGTCACAGAGTTCCTCTTGGCACTCGCGCTCCAGGTTGCCGGGTTTAAGCTCCTCCAGGAATGAATTGTCTCGCTTTTGAATTCTCAGGACTTGATTGGCATCTCTGCGGCTGTAGAACACTGTGGGAGAGGGGGCGGAAGAGAAGGGCAGGGAAGGGGGAAGCCAGGTAGAGGTCGTGGAATTGTAATTGGAGATCGGAAGCCGAGGGACCGGATAACTCTGGCTCCAATGGAAGGTGCACGGAGGGTGGGGTAATCAATCCCTCAATGGTATTGATTGAGCAGTTCCTGCACTAAGCGCATGGGAGAGTACAATACAGCGGAGTGGGCAGATGCTTTCCCTGCCTCCAGAGAGCTTACTCTCTAGAGGGGGAGAGAAACATTGATATAAAGAAATAATTTATAATTCATCATTTATAATAATAATAATGATAATTATGGTATTTGTTCATTCATTCATTCATTCAATAGTATTTATTGAGCGCTTACTATGTGCAGAGCACTGGACTAAGCGCTTGGAATGGACAAATCGGTAACAGATAGAGACAGTCCCTGCCCTTTGACGGGCTTACAGTCTAACAGGGGGAGACGGACAGACGAGAACAATAGCAATAAATAGAATCGAGGGGATGAACAGCTCATTTAAACAATAGCAAATAAATAGAATCAAGGTGATGTACATCTCATTAACAAAATAGGGTGATGAAAATATATACAGTCGAGCGGACGAGTACAGTGCTGAGGGGATGGGAAAGGAGAGGGGGAGGAGCAGAGGGAAAGGGGGGAAAGAGGGTTTAGCTGCGGAGAGGTGAAGGGGAGGGTAGAGGGAGCAGAGGGAAAAGGGGAGTTCAGTCTGGGAAGGCCTCTTGGAGGAGGTGAGCTTTAAGTAGGGTTTTGAAGAGGGGAAGAGAATGAGTTTGGCGGAGGTGAGGAGGGAGGGCGTTCCGGGACCGCGGGAGGACGTGGCCCGGGGATCGAAGGCGGGATAGGCGAGAACGGGGGACGGTGAGGAGGTGGGTGGCGGAGGAGCGGAACGTGCGGGGTGGGCAGTGGAAAGAGATAAGGGAGTGCTTCGTTAAGTGCTTACTATGTGCAGAGCACTGTTCTAAGCGCTGGGGTGGATACAGGGTAATCAGATCATCCCACGAGGGGCTCACATTTTTGTTAACCCCCATTTTTACAGATGAGGTAACTGAGGCCCAGAGAATAATAATAATAATAATGTTGGTATTCGTTAAGCACTTACTATGTGCAGAGCACTGTTCTAAGCACTGGGGTAGATACATGGTAATCAGATTGTCCCACATGAGGCTCACAGTCTTCATCCCCATTTTCCAGATGAGGGAACTGAGGCACAGAGAAATGACTTGCCCAAGGTCACACAGCAGACAAGTGAGGATTAGAACCAACGACCTCTGACTCCCAAGCCCGGGCTCTTTCCACTGAGCCACGCTGCTTCTCGATTTATGGATAGGTACGTAAGTGATGTGGGGTTGAGGGTGGGGCGACTATCAAATGGCCAAAGGTCACCGATCCGAGCGCGGAGACAAGGCAGAAGGGAGAGGGAACTGGTGGAAAAGAGGTCTAATTCGGGGAAGGGGGAGGGAGTGAAGGTCTAAGGGAGGGTGAGAGGGTGTTGCCGAGACAGCCATACAGTAATCCAATCCCATCCTTAAGGGCTAGTTTTTCAAACGAGGCTGATGATGACAAACCAGCAGAAACCTTTGAAACATTCAGGGATTTTAAAGATCCATTAGAGCCGTTGCTGTGTATCTGATTTTTCCTTTGGCCTCCCTGACTCTCTCTGGTTCTCTGTTGCCTCTCTCGTCTCTCTCATCTGTCTCACTCATCTGTAGTTTTGCATCTGTTCAGCAGAGTGGAGGAGGGGGAAAAGCAGCGGCAGCTAAACAGCCCTAAGGGCAGTCACGGTCACTCAGTCCGTCAGTCGTATTTATTGAGCGCTCACTGTGTGCAGAACACGGGACTAAGAGCTTGGGGGAGTACGACGTAGCAATAAACAGACACATTCTCCACCTCCAATAAGCTTAAAGTCTGGCCAGGGAGAAAGACACGAATACAAATAAAGAAATGACAGATATGGACATTTTAGCACTGTGAGGCTAGGATGGGGAGATGAACATAGGGAGCAAGTCAGGGTGACGCCGTGCAGCCATGGAAGAAGCCACGGTTGAGCCTAAAAGCTCGTCCTCTAGACTGTAAATTCGTTGTGGACGGGGAACATGTTTCCTAGAGAAGCAGCGTGGCTCAGTGGAAAGAGCCCGGGCTTGGGAGTCAGAGGTCATGGGTTCGAATGCCGGTTCTGCCACTTGTCAGCTGGGTGACTGTGGGCAAGTCACTTCACTTCTCTGGGCCTCCCTCATCTGCAAAATGGCGATTAAGACCGTGAGCCTCACGTGGGACAACCTGATTACCCTATATCTACCCCAGTGCTTAGAATGGTGCTCTGCACATAGTAAGCGCTTAACAAATACCAACATTATTAGTATTAGTCCCATTGCATTGTACTCTCCCAAGTGCTCTCCACACAGTAAGTGCTCAACAAATACAATTGAGGCAAACAGGACAGAAAATGTGCATTCCAGGCCTGATTCTATGAGAATACCAATGGATAGTCCACTTAAATTCGGTGGGCCTTGTCCGATCCCCCCACAGAAAATGGGGTAACACTAATTCCTACCTCGGTCTATTTTAGAGGGACGTCTTTGGGCAGAATGTGAAAATCAAAACCCTTCCTGCTCTTCGGAGGAGACGTTAAGGCATTAAATAAATCAAGGCATTGCTTTCTTTACAAAAAAGCGAGAGAGAGTATTTTGGATGTTACATCTTACACCTTTGGCATTCTGAAACAGAGGAGCTGCGGAGAAAGCGAAAGGAAGCTTGCAACCACAGGCCCCCAAGAAAAGAAAAGAATGAAAAGGAAAAACACCGTCTCCCTACGTGACAGGCGGCCAGGACCTGCCGAAACGGCTGCCCGTCAGCGTTTCACCGCCCACCAGAGTAAGTCAGTCTCCGGGTTGTGAGCAAGCCCACGTCTATGGGACACGCTGTGGGCCCTTACCTGAACTAGAATGTCCTTGGGGAAACTCCCAGGATGCCAGAAATACCAAAGAGATCATGTACTGCCACATTTTGAAGAAACTGACATCTGCCAGGGAGGAAATAAGGAATCGATAAAGCCCAAAATGCTTCAGAGGGAGCCCCGGGCTGGGAATTTTAATCTCCGGCTCTAGACTCCCTAGGAGAGCTTAGCGGACTGCTCAGTGCTTCGTTCACCTTGCCTTTTAGGTGTGAACCAGCGTAACGAACAGATCACCTCCCAGGGCCACCCGGAGGGACGAGGAGCAAAAATGAATCTTCCTCTGCAGATACAGTTTACAGATATCCCTTCCCGGATATCCCTTCCATGAATCCTTTCACATCTCTTCCTTCTAGTGCCCCCATCATCTGAAAAACCCATTTGCTCCCCTACAGCCACGATGCCTGATCCAGTACACAAACCTCCCAGGGCAGTGAACATCGCAAAGCCACTGACCTCCTCTGAGTGATTCTCCTCTCCTACTTCCCTATACCGTGAGCACTTTCTTTCTCTTTTTCTCCCTCCTCTCCCCCACGCCATTTCACATGACGGTGCTCGTGTTTTGAGCCTGTAACGGTAAAGCACTTACTGATGCAGGCGGTGGAACGACGGCAAGCTATTCTTCCTTCTGCTAAGAACTTCTGGGGTGGGGGTGGGGTGAGGGGGCCAGTTAATCCATAACCTCAAATATTTGCTCAATGCCGCACTAGAGGTCTTCCTTTCCGTGGACAAACAAATACCAATCTGGGGCCGCCTCAGCCAAGAGCCGATTTAACTCGTTTATTTGGTCGGTTCCTCTCAGGCTTGGTCTTCTTTCCGTTGGAGCCTTGTTTGGGTTCTGACCCAGAGCAGCAAATTGGAGTGAAGTTTACCCAGCCGGGTATGCAGTCTCCATGAAGTTCTGCAACCTGCACCAGCGAACTCCCACGTAGCATAGAAAATGTACTCGGAGCCTTTCCGCTCTCTTCCAGGGTGAGGAGAGTTCTTCAGGAACCAGCTCAAATCCAAGGGGCCAAGCCGACGTGGGTGAAGCCCAGAGAAGAGGCAAGGCTAACTCCATCCCGAGAGGCAGGCGCTTCCCCTCGAGCGGCTCAATTCAGGAAAAATAGCGGGGTAGAATAGTGAAAATGCCCCTCGTGTGGCCCGGGACCAAGCTGATTCTGAACGTGACTTGGGCGTGCCGGGTTCTTTGGGGGGGTCGGTTAAGGAGAATCACGATTTCATGAGGTGGGCCTCTCAGAATAGACCGGCCAAAGGAAAAAAGTCTTTTTTAAAAAAAATGTTATTTGTTTAGCACTGTTATAAACGCCAGGGTAGATACATGTTTATCCGGTCAGACACATCTCCCTGTCCCACATGGGGCTCACACGCTAAGTTGGAGGCAGAAGGATTGAATCCTCATTTTACAGGGATCTGAGTCACAGAAAAGTTAAGGGACTTGCCCAAGACCACACAGCAAGCAGTAAGCGAAGCCAGGGTTAGGACCCAGGTCTTTTGACTCTCGGGCCTGTACTCCTTTCAGTCATTCAATCATTCAATAGTATTTACTGAGCACTTACTATGCGCAGAGCACTGTACTAAGCACTTGGAATGTACAATTCGACAACAGATAGAGACAATCCCTGCCCAACGACGGGCTCACAGTCTAATCGGGGGAGACGGACGGCAGAGCAAAATGGAACGAAACAACAAGACAACATTACCACAATAAATAGAATCGAGGGGATGTACACCTCATTAACAAAATAAATAGGGTAATAAATAATATATAGAAATGAGCAGAGTGCTGAGGGGAGGGGAAGGGGGGAAGGGAGGAGCAGAGGGAAAGGGGGCTTAGCTGAGGGGAGGTGATGGGGGGAGGGGGAGGAGCAGAGGGAGGAGGGGGTAGCCCAAGCTGCTTCTCCATAGAAGGATCTTAGATTGAACCATCTCAGGAATCACAGTAGACAGAGTTGAATTGGGGCTGCAAATCAGGCTAGTCACTTGCGGAAACTACAACATTTGGTTATCAATCAATGGTATGTAAGGAGAAGCAGCGTGGCTTAGTGGATAAAGCACCGGTCTGGGAGTCAGAAGGACGTGGGTTCTAATTCCAGCTGCGCCCCTTGCCTGCTGTGTGGCCCTGGGCAAGTCACTTAATTTCTCTGGGCGTCAGTTACCTCATCTGTAAAATGGGGATTGAGACTGTGAGACTGTGTCCAACCTGATTTGCTTCTATCCACCCTAGCGATAATACCTGGCGCATAGTAAGCACTAAATACCGCACTTATTGAGTACTTCCTGGGTTGCAGAGCGCTGCACTAAGCAGTTGGGAGAGTACAATATAACAGAGTTGGTAGACATGTACCCCGCCCATAACGAGCTGACAATCTAGAAGCGGAGAAGGGAACAAACAGCAAGCTCTTTAACAAGAAGGCACCGCACTATTCAAGGAGTCAGTGTTTCAGTGGTTGAGGTCCAGTCTTGGCATTTATGCTCTTTCACCAGGATGGGTGAATCTCAGTAGGGCTGACTAACTTGAAAGTTGCCCAAATGTAAGGAGGAAGATGGCTAGATGACCACTAGCTGTTTGTCAATCGGTCAATTATATTTATAAAATAAATGTTGGTATTTGTTAAGCGCTTACTATGTGCAGAGCACTGTTCTAAGCGCTGGGGTAGATAGAGGGCAATCAGGTTGTCCCACAGGAGGCTCACAGTTAATCCCCATTTCACAGATGAGGTAAATGAAGCACTGAGAAGTGAAGTGATTTGCCCACAGTGCCACAGCTGACAAGTGGCAGAGCCAGGACTCGAACCCATGACCTCTGACTCCCGAGCCTGGGCTCTTTCCACTGAGCCACTTTGAGCACTAACTGTGTGCAGAGCACTGTACTAAGCGGTTGGGAGAGTGCAAGACAACCCTGAACAGATACATTCCCTGCCCACAGAAAGCTCACGGTCTAGGAGACAGACATTAATATAAATAAATAAATGACAGATATGTACATAAGTGCTGTGGGGCTGGGAGGGGGGATGAATAAAGGAAGTAGGTCAGGGTGATGCAGAAGGGAGTGAGAGAAGAGGGAAGGAGGGCTTAGTTAAGGAAGGGGAGATGTGTCTTCAAAAAGGCTTTGACGTCAGGGAGAGTAATTAATCAGTTAACCTGTTGTTTCTTCCAAAAGATTTATCATTATCATTACCTTCCATACTTACACACAGAAGGGACCCACTGATACATTTCCATAATGGAGGGGATTTCCCGGACAGCAAGGCAGGATGAGGTACCTGAGGCTACGAGTAATTTCATCCACTATTCTCCGCTGACGTGTGCAGAGGAACCCACGGCCAGTCCTACTACAGGCTGCTTCTTCAACTGACTTTCCAGACCGTGGGCTCGGGTTTCAAAAGAAGGTTCAGAGAAACATCTGGATACGTAGTGAAAAGTGACGAAGTGACAGTAAAACTCAACGCCCCGGCCCGAGGGACACATTCGAGGTAGGTTTGTAGCGGCTACTAGCTCGTTGCTGGGCCACTCAAGTTCTTGTTGACTCTGCTTGAGAATTGGCTGAAACATATATAGGTGCTTTTCATATCTGAAGGCATCACTGATGATAAAATACACCTGTGAATGTGTGGCTAAAAAGACCAATAGAAAGCTGGGTCTACCTATAATGCTTAGGAGAAGCATTCACTGGCATTATGTAAAAATGTCCAAAAAACTTGACCAAAGGGTCTTTTACCCATGGGATGAGAGGGATAGGCATCATGGTAACTCTAGCACTCTGTCTCTAATGAAGACCTAATCTAGACTTTGTCTTGCCCTGCGTAAATAGTGTTTTGCATTTACACATAGATACAGGAGAAAGTGTCCATTTAAATGTGTAGCCTAGTGGAAAGGGAGTCAGGGGACCTGGGCTCTGATCCCTGCTCCGCCACTTGTCTGCCGTGTGACCTTGATTCTATTTATTGCTATTGTTTTTGTCTGTCTCCCCCGATTAGACTGTAAGCCCGTCAATGGGCAGGGACTGTATCTGTTGCCGATTTGTCCATTCCAAGCGCTTAGTACAGTGCTCTGCACATAGTAAGCGCTCAATAAATACTATTGAATTGAATGAATGACCTTGGGCAAATCACTTCACTTCTCCGTGCCTCAGGTACCTCATCAGGTAAAATGGGGATTGAGACTGTGAGCCCCATGTGGGACAGGGACTGTGTCTGACCCGATTATCTTGTACCTGTTCCAGTGCTCAGTACAGTGCTTGGCACATAGTAAGCACTGAACAAATACCAGTTATTAACATTATAAATTGTGAGGTTGAGAGGTTAGGTCCCAAAGATGGCCAACAGCTTCATCGGGCATTTAGGAGATTTGAGTTTCCTGACCTTTCCCCATCAGTAACCCATGCTCTTCTTGCTCCACTGCTCTGGAATTAGCGGTACTTTCCTTTCCGTTTGGCAACCGCTGCACTTTTCTTTAATTTGGTACCTGCACGCTAAGGAATAGATATTATCAACTTATACTAAATTTCTCCTAGGTGTCGTTAAAGGTTCGACTACCCAGCCAGGGATGGAACAACTACCAACCACAGCAGTTTTCAGATTGTGAGCCCCGAGGGACAGGGACCATGTCTAATTCCCACATCTTCCGATGCTTAGTCATTCATTCATTCATTCATTCAATAGTATTTATTGAGCGCTTACTATGTGCAGAGCACTGTACTAAGCGCTTGGGATGAACAAGTCGGCAACAGATAGAGACAGTCCCTGCCGTTTGACGGGCTTACAGTCTAATCGGGGGAGTCCAGTTCTCTGAACAAAGTAAGGACTTGGTAAATATTATCGTTAATACCACTGCTTGGAGTCAGAAGGGAAACCGTTCCAGGGTTCTGAGGATTTTACGGCTTCTTTTTAATGTCATCCTTTTTGAGACCTGCTGGACTATTCACTATCTCACTTAAACACGTCTGTCTATATACCTGAACGTCGGCCACTCTCGGATGCCCTGGTTCTGCCTGGGCCTGAAGCAAGTCTGTTAGCATTAGAGCTTCCCTCGCAGACTTCTACAGGATGCCCAGGGCTTCAATCAGCTCTCCCCTCCACCTCTTCACCTTGCCAACCCCAGCATATTTATTTCAGTGGAAAGAATCCGAGAATAACAGCCAGGAATCCTAAGTGGAAGATCGGAAACGTTTGCTTTATATACAAGAACAACATATTTACAAAAATCAGGTGTGAATTATGTACATAAAACACAAGAGGTGTTCCATGGTAATCACTGTATAAATTAAGATAATAAATATGAGGGGAATAGGTCCCATCCTAAGGCACAAAACCTTCTCTTCAAGATCCAACGGGGATCCAGGTGTTCCCCTCTCATCCGTTTCCTCTGTTAGGATCATCACAGGAACTGTGGGGACGCCCCCAACGAACAGTTGATGCTATACAATATCCAAATTGTGTGGTGGAATAAAACAATATGTCATCACACGCACGTAGCAACAGGAATATCACAAGGTATTTAACACCAGCCAATCATTTTCTGACGTTTCAACAAAAACACTTTTCCATCTCGTTGTTTTTACAGAACACACATTGAAATACAAAATGCTTTGTGTAAACAGACTTCTGTTTTTCCCGCTAGTAATGTACATTTTTTCAATGGCCTCCTGACCGCCCCCTAAAAGAAAAGATTTCAATATAGTGTGGGAGTGGAGGAATGAACAATGAACACTGGGACCGAAATGCCTCAAATCCAGCTGCAAGATTCCTGGGGGTGCGGCTCTTAAATATGTGAGTTTTTCAGAATTTAAGCCCAGCTTTTCCCCGGTGGCCTGAGAGAAAAAAAATCTCCCAAGAATGGAAAAAAAATTCAGTGTGAGCAATCTGCTCATACTAAATCCACAAGGAGTCTTGGCCAGCTGCTCTTCAGAGTCAACGGACTAAAAAAAATGCTTTCCAGGGAAACCTACATCAAATCAATCAATCAGTAGTATTTAATGAGCACGCACTGTGGGCACGGCATTGTGCTACGTGCTTGGGAGTTGGCACGACACGATCCTTGTCCACAAGGATCTGGGGGTCAGAAGGACCTGGGCTCTAATCCTGGCTCTGCCATCTGTCAGTCGTTCGATGTTGGGTGAGTCACAACTTGTCTGTGCCTCTGTTACCTCATCTGTAAAGTGGGGAGTAAGACTCTGGGCCCCACACGGGACATGGACTGTGTCCAACCTAATTAGCTTGTACCTAACCAGGCACTTAATACAGTGCCTGGCACATAGAAAGCACTTTAACAAATACCACAAAAAACCCTTCTCCAAAAACAAACAAAAAACTCAACCCACCTTGCAGTTGATCTCCAGTTAATATAAACATAAATCATCATAGTCCAAAAATGGCCCTCCTATTTCCATTTTCCAGGGAAGAGTGAGCTTTATTAGTCTCCCTTGTTAAGTCACCACCTAAAGTTTGCAAAGAGGAAACTCTTGGCCCGAACTCAATTGCAATCAATTTTCCTTTTATCCTGGGTCCACCCAAATTACTGCTGCTGGTGGAAACATATTCTAAGGGGAAACTACCGGTATTTCCTTCCTTATACTATCCACTGGTTTGATAGCTTTTCTTAAAATCACAAAACTCACTCAGAAGTTTAACTTTCCAAAAATGATGATTTGCTTGGGCGAAATCATCGGATGCCAAGGCTGCATCACTAGGCTAGTGGTTACGAATCCATCCGGGGAATCGGCAAACTTTGATCTGTGCTTGGCTTCCGAGGAATGAGAGAGAGACAAATGAGGGAATATCTGTAAAAACACTGAAGGAGAGGAGGCCAGAAAATAGGCTAGTCTATCTGATTCTTTTTCTTGACCTGGCAGGAGAACGGGTCCTAGCCCACTTAGCCTAGGCATCTCTGCTCCTCTAGACATCAGAAACCTCGGGTGTCCCTCTGGTGTGCCTCACGTGTGGATTGGTGGACGGTGTAAGCAACAAACACAAGAATCGAGGTTCCTCTTTCTCCCGTCACAGCCTGGACCTCAAAAAGGCACCAAAGAGGCATTGTTTAGTGAATGAGAAAGATTAAACAAGGCCCCCCAACTTCTGGGGTTGAGGTGGGGTTCTTTGCTGCATGAGTATAACAAGCATAAAGATGATACGGGGAAGAGGCCCCGCATGATGGACAGAGCACGGGCCTGGGAGTCAGAAGGTCATGGGTTCGAATCCCGGCTCCACCACTTGTCTGCTGTATGGCTGTGGGAAAGTCACTTCACTTCTCTGGGCCTCCGTTACCTCATCTGTAAAATGAGGATTCAGACTGGGAGCCCCAAGTGGGGCAGAGACTGTGTCCAACCCAATTGTTGTTCCACCTCAGTGCTTAGGACATTACCTGGCACATAGTAAGTGTTTAATACCAAAATTATTATTATTATATAATAAAACAGACCATTTTCAATGCAGAACCCTCGGATAGCAATCGATGTCCTTTTTTTGTAAAGTTTCAGGGAAACTTTGAGAGACACGGAGAAACAGCCTAGTGTAAAAAACCATGATCTCATGGGCCTGGGATTCAGAAGACCTGGGTTCTAACCTCAGCTCCCCAACCTGCCTGCTGTGTGACCTTGGACAAGTCACTTAACTTTTCTGTGCCTCAGTTTCTTTAACTGTAAAATGGAGATTCAATACCTGTTCTCCCACTTACTTAGACTGTGATCCCTACGTGGGACAGGGCCCGGATCCAACCTGACCAATTTGTATCTACCCCAGTGCTTATCGCGGAGTAAGTGCCTAATAAATACCATAATAATAATTATTATTATCATTATTAGGCACATTAGCCTAGTTGCAGGTGGGAGGGCAGTTTGAGTTACGGTGCTTCCTCTACGATCGGTGGCTCAGTCAATGCACATTCCTAGTTTAGGTGAAGTCCTTTGGAGTAGAAGACCAATATGATTCTTTCCACAATCTAGGGACTGAAAACTAATTCCTCTCCCATCGCCGGAGCTCTCTTTAATCTCCTCAGAAGACTGCTTCTGTTCTGACTAAAGGTGAATCTAGCCAGGGTAAGATGGGTAAAATCGCCTTCCCCACCTCTTGCTGCATGCCCCATATCCAGCCAGGCAGTGGAGGCAGGAGGAAAAGGGGTTGCTTTTATACAGCTCAGGAGGGATCTTCTACCCCTTTAAACTGTAAACTTCTCAGGACCAGGGAATGGCTCTCCCAAGCACTTAGTACACTGTTCTGCACATGGAAATGCTCAATAAATACCACTGATTGGTTGATTGAACAAAGGGTTCTTCTATAACAGCGTAGCCTTTAAATGGCAGCTCTGACCCTAGGCAAACTACATAAAGCCTTGGGATTTGAGGGGCCCTGAATTTTTCTATTCCTGGCAGGCTTGGGCTGAGGAGAGTCCGAGCTCTGAAAATCCAAACTTGGTAAAGCTTAAACACGAATTATTACCAACCCTCGAAAATGGTGGTAATAGGGAGCCCAGAATATCAACAAGAATGTAAACCCCCAATACTGTCTCATTTTTAAGGAGTTATGCTCTAGAGATGGAAAAGAAGGTCCCCAATGGACAAATGTAATCCCATTTTCTCAAGATGTTTGCCCTTTTAAGGTCACAGACCTGGCTAACAATGTTGTCTGTGCCTCCTGGATAATATTTCGGGGTCTAAGGCAGGCAGACTTCAAATCCCTCACAAACTCTGTGTAGATTAAGGACTCCAGTAGGGTGTTAACAAAAGGCCTTTGAGGAATTTAAAAAAAACCCCTGTAGCACCTAAGGAACCAGAAATGGTAAATCACAGTATATAAGGTCCATAAACACCCTCTACCTGGAAGCAGGACTTCTTATCCTTTAGTTCTCGAATACGCTCACGTTCCCAGACCCCATAAAATAGAATTTGAACTTTACGTCTTCTGATCCTGCCACTCTTCATTTCTATTGAATATTCTCAACTGGAATGTCTGCAAGGTTTGGGGGTCTATTTAGACGTACTACTTGAAAGCTCAGGTATCTTTCAAAACAATGCTCAAAAGTTTTACTAAGACCATTCACCTCCTGGCTTTCCTCTGGCACCCCTGAAACATCGATTTCTAATGTTGGAAGATATGACCGTCCACCTAATCTCAAGATCTCCACTGCAAACTCTCTTGTGAGAGGGGCAGAAGAAATGAAGATGAGATCCTGGAGGAGAGGTCTGGAAGGAGAAGGGCGATTTTTGCCCTCAGAACCCCATCCACTTATGGGTTTATATTAAGGATGTTTTTCCCCGACCGTTAAAAAAATACATTGGTAAACGATTGATATATATCAGTGTACCATTAAATCACTTGCTCATTCCTAATGGGATCTTTAACGACACACCACGTATACCTCCCAGTGAGCTTCCAGGGACTTTGTGGCCTTGGAAGTCCCGTGGGGAGGGGCGGGGGTCCGAAGGAGGCCCACAGTGAGCAGTAACGGGCCAAACTCAACAGGCTCTGAGTTCCGATCCCAGCTCTGCTCCTGACTTACCGGGAGACCCTAGTCCATCGCAACGTCTTCATACTTTACATTTCTCATCTGTAAAATGGGGCTAATAATACTGACTTGCCCACGGGTTGTGAGGAATCACACGAATGACTGCAAAGCATTTTGCAAGTATTAAAAATTCTAAAAAATGTTAAGTAATCACAACAGCAACTACAGATTAGGAGGTGGTAGCACTCCTGTTGGCTAACTAGCTGCTGGAAAGAGGATTTCAGAATGCCTTTATTTTGTTTTCTTCCTTTGCAAAAGGCTGGTGTTCTCACAGGTACTATTTGTCAAAAGGCATATGTGAAAGAGCAACCCGGTCAAAATAAGTGGGAATTTGGTGGTAGGGACAGAAAAGCATCTGCCGAAGGTCACTTGCACACGTTCTGCGTTCCGTGACCGTCACCATGTTCGGTCACTGCCCGCGAGAATATGCCACGGCACTGGATAGGTCATTCTACATGCCATGGGACTAAAACTGCCCATTACACCATTTCCCCTGAACGATTCTGAACTGATTTAGTTTGGCCGGGTAGCTGGGTTGCTTTATCAAAGAGACCTGCACTATTGCCAGAGCTGGCTGGTGAATTTTCTTCTGAGAAGCTGCATCCTTCTAGCAGGCAGGGTTCCTCTTGACTGGTAGCCCACAGAGAAGAGTAGCACCATGAGAGGCCAATATGAACTCCAACCAGCTGCCAAGTTTGCCAGGTGGGTGTTAACTGTCCCGTCCTTCGTTCCTGCTGTTCCGTGAAGCCAACGTCGGTGCCCTGGCGGGTTCAGGGGTTGGGGGAAGGGTGGGCACAGGCTGCACAGAACGAGGTCAAGCCTCGCTGGCCGGCGTACTGCGGTTCAGCTCCCTGATCCCGTGTAAGATCCTCTTCATGTGTCCCACTTTGGTCACTCCCAGGTCCTGAGAGAGGGAAATCAAGGAGGGGAATCAAAAGGAAGAAATACTAAGCACCGGGCAAGGGCTACAGAAGAACGGTCAAACGTCACGGAAATTTTAAAGGAAGATGACCCCCTTGTAGTGACCTCGCATGCTACAGATGATCTCCAAACAATTCTTCCCAAGTCAGATACTACAACCAACCGTCCCGGAACACACAATATGCAGTGAGCAAAATGCAGGGAAAATTGCAAATGTAAGCCACGTAATCAGCAGAGTTAACAGTTTGCTTTGTTTTTTAACCTTCCAAGGAATAAAAGCCTGCAAGCTTCAAATTCCACAAACCCCAACCCTGGCTCAACGTAAAATTCGCATAGCCAAACCCTAGGTATCCCAGACCTTCACAGCTACAAGCACTCAATCCACAAGGATCGCAAGTTTGAACAAGTCACCCACAGAAAATTCCAAATTCCACAGAGATCAAAAAGTCAAGCCAGATCTTGCTCGCTCTGGTGGAAGTGAGTTTTCAAATTCTCCCTATTTTGTGACGATCCTGGTGTTGGAAAGCAATCGGCAAGACTGAAAGCTCCGATATCTTTTCGGGGGGGGCTTCTGGGGGATTTTAACATGAGAAATGGTGATCGGTTGACTTTTCCGTCTACACGCCGATCATTTTGAGCTACGATTCTAGCCTCGACTGACTAAAATTCAGCTGAAATCACAACCTGAATGATTCGTAACAATGACAGAGACTGTAAATGGGGGAGTCTGACGACGGACCCTTCCGCTGCTCTTCCTCACTAGGGAAATACGTCGATTCTGAGAGTTAATTCTGTTCGAATGTGATACAAAAAGGACATTTTCAGGCAGAGGCAGGGCATAGGCTGGCGCCAGTTGACCATTCCCTGTGTAGCTGCATTCCCATTCTTTGCTCAAATGAGGCTCTGGGGAGGAAAGGGAGTAAACGAGACCACACTAGGACCCACCCATCCACCGCTTGGATCGATAGGGAGAATGGAGTCCAGCTCCTAGCACATTCAGAATGGCAAGCCAGGCAGGCTGCAGCTGGCCATTTCTCGCACAGTCAACACGAAAGTACCTTGAGGTCCCTCCGCTCGAGATGCAGGAGCTCAGAGCCCCGGACGTCATGTCGGATGAAGATTTCCTTATACTCACAGAGACTGAGGTGCTCAAGCCAGGCTGCGACCTCCTCCGTCCCCCAGAGGTGAACTGTCAGAAATGAGGAAAGCAGGAGGGCATTGAGTACCCCGAACCATAGAGCACAAAACAGAGAGAGCAAGAAATCCCAGAAGACCCAGTGCTCCAAAAGAGAACAGAGTGGATCGGCAGTCACTGCCATTTTGCAACAGAGGACTTGTCCTCGTCTCATTGATTAAGAAAGGGAGGCCAGATCGAATCGATCATTCTCCTCAACAGAAAAATAAGTGAAAAAGGGAGTAAGGCGTCTGTCCATGCCAAGAGCAAGTCACACTTTTGCTGGTCACCGTCCACCACATCACACGCGACCTTAAAGGTAACCGCTTCGCCAGAGACGGGAGTTATGCTCCCCGAGTGAACACTGTGAACAGCAATTGAACGGTTACCCCCTGCCCAGGCTTGCTTCTAGACTACAGTTTAACACTGCAGCCACGGCGGTCAAGCCTTTATCTGACGGAAGATGGACTTGCCGCAGTCACCGACAGACATCCAACTCCTTGAGCTTTTTTTTTCAGAGAGGAAACCGGAAAGGAATCACGAGCTCAAATGAGAGGAAACGCCACCCCCAGTTTCAGGCTTAAGGATAGAGTTCTCATTCCCCTGGGAGAGAAGAGAGCAGCCACATAAGCACTGATCGTACCCATAGAGATTTGAGGGTGAAATACTTTGAAGGCAGTCAAAAAAATTAAATGAAACAATGGGAAGAGAGTTACTGGGTAGCCCTCCGATTTGTGATTTCATGCGGCAGTTTGTTGAGTCTGATCACTAGGCTCGATCGGTAGGATCCCTCTAAGCTCTTGTGGGCAGGGAACACGTCCTGTTATATTGAACTCTCCCCAACGCTCAATATAGTGCTCGGCACGCAGTAAGCGCGCAATATATATGATCAATTGATTGGTGCTCGGGATACCCATTGCTGTTGTTGATAATTAGATTGGTGTCATGATTAAAGCCAGCGAATCAATAAGGAAAACATCAACCACATTGGAGGAAGCAGGAGTGGTGACAGTTTGGGGGTACTGGGGTACGCAGCCCTATGGACCTTAGTCACCTTGGTCTCTACCCTTGTGAAGCTCATCTCCTCTCCCCACCCGATATGGTAGCTAATAGCAGAAATGGCGATTGGTTGACTTTTCCATCTACACAATGAGAAGCAGCGTGGCCTAGTGGATAGAGCAGGGGCCTGGGAGTCAGAAGGACTTGGGCTCTAATCCCGGCTCCACCACTTGTCTGCTGTGTGATCTTGGGCAAGTCGCTTCACTTCTCTGTGCCTCAGTAACCTCCTCGAAAAAATGGGGATTAAGACTGCACTCCATGGGGACAGGGACTGTGTTCAACCTGATAAGCTTGTAGTAGGCGCTTAACAAATACCGTAAGGAAGAAAAGAAAGTTGTCTCTGGTTTTGGGTTGGGGATTTCAATTCAGAGTGAGGTTGCAGGAAGAGTTTACAGCTCCAACAGAACCCACCTAAGAAGGAACCATTTCTGTTTGGGAAAAGTAGCAACTCTTTAAAGACAACGTTGGTTCAACACGTGCACAAAACATGTAATGGGAAGAAACCCAGTGAAAGAAAAGGAGAGAGAGTACATAAATCAGGAAAAGAGGGCCAAGAGACCCAAGTGTAGAACAAAGACACAGACAGGGAGGGAGCAGGGTAGGTACCCGGGAGTCCCATACTGCTACGAGTTTCCTTGTTCTTGTTGTTTTTCTCCTTTTTAAACTTGGTCACGAGGCGGAATTTACCACTGCGGCTTCGCTTGGAATAATCCAGCACCAGGTTCTGTGGGAAAAATACAGTGAGTTACGTGGGCAGGAACCAAGCCACATCTAGAGAAATACAACCGGCAACAACGAGGCTGGGGAGTATACGGAGATATGAGAAAGGGGACCACAGCTCTAGTCAACCTCACCCTGAAATTCGAAGACACGTAGTATTTACCACAACGTAACCATAGCAAGTTAGGATTACAGGAAGGAGAACCCATTCAGGGAGCTAATACCTCTTCGTCGCTGGGTTCCATGAGCTGCCAAAGCCAGGGAATGTCTGCCAGCTTCCTAAGCTGAAGGTCCATGTCTGTCAAGGCTGTCCTGAGCTGCTCCTTCTGTGGAGGATCCAACTGCTACACCACAGGCAGAAAACACAACAGGAGTGAGGCTCTTAATTTGACAAAGAACACCAAGCTTGGGGTATTTGCTCTAGGGTTGAGCTGAATGGTTTTTAGAGGGCTGTCGTAATTTGTAGAAATTACTACCATATTTTGCAAAAACGATAAAGGTAGGCACAGACTCAAATACTTTCCTGAAGAAAGACAAAATGAGTCTGACAAACTGAAGAAAGGCAAACTGAGTCTGTCCATCACAATAACCAGGTGACCCAAGTCTGAATGGGACTGGACTTTTCAGCTCTCTGTGGGCAGGGAACGTGTCTGTTACAGTGCTATACTGTCCTCGCCCAAGCACTTAGTCCAATGCTCGGCACACAGTAAGCATTCAATAAATACGACTGACTGACTTGTAGCCTTCCTTTTATGGTTCACTGCTACTAACGCGCAGTGTTTTTGCAGCCTGGGGTTGTAGTCCCAACAGCTTGCCAGGGTATTTGTGTAAAAGCATCATCGCACGATTGGAAGTGGCCAGACTGCTGTGTCCCACCCCCAACCCCGGGCACTACCCTCTGAAAAGGAAGGATATGGGGAGATTCATTCAATCGTATTTATTGAGCGCTTAACGTGTGCAGAGCACTGTACTAAGCACTTGGGAGAGTACAATACAAAATAGACACATTCCCTGTCCACAATGAGGGGTGGAAGACACACAATCCAAATACATTAATTAGAGATATATACGTATGTGCTGTGGGGCTGGGAGAGGGGAAGAACAAAAGGAGCAAGTCAGGGCGATGCAGAAGGGAGAGGGAGAAAAGGAAAGGGGGTGCTTAGTCTGAGAAGGCCTCCTGGAGGAGATGTGCCTTCGATAAGGATTTAAAAGGCCGGGGAGAGTGACTGTGTGTCAGATGGGCACCAATGCTCCAGTTCTGGGGCTACTTGCTAGTCTCTCCTTACGTATCTGTTGCCAATCCCCCCATTCTCTTTGGATTTTTAGATTGTGAACTGCCCGCCACTCCCCAACGAACCGGGACCGTGTCTAATACCCACTAGGTATTTTTTCCCAGCTCTCGGTACAGTGCTCTGCCCCCAGGCAGCACTTGATAGAGTCTCTTATTACCACTGCCAACTTTGTTTCAAATCCATCTTTCCTTTTTAACGGTAGTCTTAAAATACATTTGATTGTGCCAGTATTTTCATCTCCTCATCAAACAAGGTGCAAAGACAACCAGCAGGCTAACTGATACACTTCAGGTGTTCATACAGCCTTTCCGCTAGGTGACTTTAAGAAAGTCACATAGCCTTTCAGAGTCCCAATTTCTTCAGCTGTAAAGGGGCAGAGGCAACATGGCCTAGAGGAAGATACACAGGACTAGTTCTAGCCCCAGCTTTGCCTTTTGCTGTGTGATCCTGGGCAAGTCATTTAATTTCTCTGTGCCTCAGTTTCCTCATCTAGAAAATGGAGTCAATATACCTATTCTCCCTCCCTCTTAGACTCTGAACCTTGTGTGGGCAGGGATAGGGTTTGATCTGTTTACTTTGTATATACCCAAGCACTGTTCTAAGCAAGTAGTAAGTGCTTTAAAAATATCATTATTATTATTATTATCATTTTTATTACTAAACATATCAAAAATTGGGGGAAGGGTATGACAGTACAGTGATAGGCAGTATTTTCAACGGGATAACTACTGCCATTATGGAATCTCCATCCTTTGAGGTCTTCAAAAAATGATTGGTCAACTACCTATCCAGAATGGTTTCAGCCAGGAGATGGGGGGCTGGATCAAGAGGTCAACTGAGGCTTCCTTTAGGCCTACTACTCATTCTATGATTTTGTGACTGCACCTGTAAATTTAGGACAAGATCATTTCAACCCGTGACAAAGCAAGTGGATCTCGACTCTCATATCCTGCTCTTCTTGCACGCCGAACTAGGCGTCGAGATCCCGGCTACCTATCTAGCGACAGGAAATAAAACCCTACCTGCCGGAAAACACGAGAGCCAATTCCCCACTGATTTTCCAATCTTACCAAGGCCATTTTCCCAGACAGCAGCAGTTCTGTCTCGCTGTGCAGGGCTTTGATGCTATTGACCATTTCAACGACAAAGCTGCAGTTGAGTCCCTGAAGGAAACAGATAGATAGGTAAGGGATTCCAGGAGACGCAGAAATCGGTAAACCCTAAACCAGAAAAAGACCGAAAATACCTCTGTGGTTTTGGACTTGGCGTAGACTCGATCCATGGCTTTGGAGCTGGCGTTGACAGCATGAGCAAGCTCCTGTTCCATGTCTTGATAGGACTGGGCTATTTCCCGGATGCTAGGGAGAGAGGAAAAGAGAATATTTTAAGTAGGTTCTTATTCTACCCTCAATCTGGGGGTAGTAGAAGTTAGGAGCAGAATCTGGGCACAGCAGATCTCTAGCTCAGACGACCTGAGTATAAACCGAAGAGGACAGTAGCCTCCCTCATGACTGGGTCACAGTTAAAGTCCTAGGAAGCGGCACGGTCTAGTGGACAGAGCAAGGCCCTGGGAGACAGAGGACCTAATCCCGGCTCTGCCACTTTCCTGCTGTGTAACCTTGGGCAAGTCACCTAATTTCTCTGTGCCTCAATTTCCTCATCTGTAAAATGGGGATTAGGTCCTACTCCATCTACTTATGGGACAGGGACTGTGTCTAACCTGAATATCTTGTATCTACCCCAGTGCTTGTTATGGAGCCTGGCACATACTAAGGGCTTAACAAATCCATTATTATTAATAGGACACTCTTGAGAAAGGATATCAAAACCCAGGGAAAACTGGGCAGATGAGTTTATCTCCATCCCCAGATTTTCTCCTGGAATTTTTTTTTACCATGCACAGGTAAAAATCCATCAAAATGTAATGGTAAGGTGCACCTAGAAAAAAAACCAAGAGTGTCCTTAGGATTATCTGTGGCCACATTCTGATAATGGACCAGTAGCTCTTCCCATGGTTGCTATGGGCCAGCATTCTTCTAATGAAAACTGCGTGCCACAGTTCATCCGTGAATACAACTCCTGGAGAATAGGCTTATAAAGCTGGGTAAGGAATCTAGAAACCACTTTACTCAACCAGACTGTACCTCATATCTTGGGATTTGTGAGTTGATGGTAAAAGAATTTTCTTCCAGAAACTCAAACAGACATGACAGTGTAAAGTAGAAGAATGGCGTGAATCAAGTGTGAAGGTAAGGAAAAATTCTCAGTTCTATGAGTCTATAAGTGGACACTTTATTATCAAGTAGTATTTACGAAGTGCCTATAGGAGCTTGATACTTCACGTAGGTGGCTAACAGCGAAAGGAGAAAGAGGTGAGGGGGGTGGGGGGATCTCTGTCTCCCCCAAATCCCCTTCCTTCAGTGTAACTCAGAAAACCAAGGGACCCAAAGCCAAGCTTCACCAGCTGGGAGGAGAAGACTATGAGCTGAGAAAGGAGATGAAAGAACCCCACCTGTGAATCAGAGCTCCAGCTGCCTGACCAAACAGGTTCATCTGCGTGGATTCTTCCTCTGACATGATCTCTGGGGGCAGGGAGAAGGAGGGTGGTCGAGACAGCTCACATTTCTGCTTGTCTTCCCAGGATTTGAGGGTGCTTTCAAATGCCTACAGAAGCCAAAACAATCTGTAAAATACCTCTTTTCCCTCCGCGTGTCTTCCACAAAGTGGGCACTGTTACTGAGAGAGGTTGCGGAATCGTCATTCTGGGACAGCTTTAGACCTGAACTGCGTTTGGTGCAGACCTGCTTGCAGCAGGGCCTCTCAAGGTCTCTTCTGGCCCAGAAATTCTTGGCCTGAGGAAATGTCTTTAAAGATTTAAAAATGTTACATTCCTTGGGGGTTTCCTTTCCTCTGTCTAAAACTGAACTTCTCCCCTTCTCTGGTACATTAATAATTATCTCATTACCCACTCTTCCTCCTAACTTTCACACCTGTCGTTAACACCACCATTTTCCATCCCAGAAGCCGGAATACCTTGTTGACTTCCTCAACTCTTCACTAACAGTGGCTACCCATCTCCTCCCATTATCAACATTAATGGCATTTACTGAGCGCTTACTGGTGCAGAGCACCGTACTAAGTGCTTGGGAGAATACAAGAGAGTTGGTTGATACGTGCCCTGGCCTCCACGAGCTTACAGTCTGGAGGGGGAGACTGGCATTGATTTATATAAATAATTTATAATAAAGAATTTACAGACATGTACATAAGTACTGTGGGGTTGAAGGTGGGGCAAATATTACATGTCAAAGGTCATGGATCAAAATGCACAGATGATGTAGAAGGGAGAGGGAACCGAGGAAAAGAGGGCTTAGTCAGGGAAGTCCTCCTGCTTCCATTACTGAGCAGAAGCTCTTTATCATTGGCTTCAAGGCCTTCCACCAGATTTCTTCATTCTTCACCTCAGCTCTCTCCTCCCACTTCTCCCCGGCATGTACCCATTGCTCAATCCAAGCTCATCTAGGAAATGTTTCCCTTCTCGACTCTTCTGCCCTCTCCCCTTTACTCGGACTGTTCCCCAGGCCTGCAACTCCTCACCCCACAAATCCAAAAGACCACAGCTCTCTCCATCTTCAAAACCCTCCTAAAAAAATCCTTCTCCACTGGAAGCTTTCTCTGACTCATTCAAAATACCGGAGTCACATCAATCCAGCACCACCCTTAGAACTTTGCATTTTATCCCAATCCTCAACATTTGTGTACCCATGAATTGTACTTTCCAAGCACTTAGTACAGTGCCCTGCACAGAGTCAGCGCTCAATAAGTACGATTGAATGTACATTTTTAGGTATGCATTCAATCATTTTGGTTATTTCCTCCTTACCAGTTCTATCTTTGTTCTTCCTCCTGCTCCCGCTATTTGTAAATACATTTTGTCTACCTCTAGATGGTGAACTCCGGGAGGACAGCGGATATGGGTCTTCCTTTGATTATACTCCCAAGGACTTAATACAGTGCACAGTAGGTGCTCAGTGAATAAGACTGATGACGGTGGGGGTTGGAGAGTGCTCTACTTACCCTGTCTCTGGTGAGGGTCTGGGCCCGGTTCTTGTGGACGATTCGAATGTAACCTGGGGGCTGAATCCAGGCCTCTCCATCCACCTGCACAGGTACTCCCTCGTCTCCTAGGATGGCAATCTTCACCGTTCGGCACTGAAAGAAAATACCATAACGGATCATTTACGAACCAATCGGAGCTGAAGGATTTTCAAGGGTGGGTATTTTTCCAGTTTTCCCCAGAGGCCTTCGCCTCCCTGCTTCTCTCTTTCGTTGCTGCTATTGTTTCTGTGCTACAAGACTTATCTAGTTATTTCCCCTATGACAGACAACCTTTGCTGGGAGAGAAGACTGTTCGATGCAATCCGCTGTGGGTGAAACTCATTCTGAGGTATTTCTCTGATGGACGCAAAATCAGACCATCAGCATTAAATGCTAAGACACTCCAAGATGTCTTGTAATTCTTTTCCCTTCTAGTACTACACAAATATTTCAACACAAAACAGGAGGCAATGCCAGATACATAACAAAGATGCACTTTATTCAAGTAATTTCCTGGGGGAGAATGGACAAGCTATGGGAAAAAAACAAAAATCAAAGGGAACAGTAATGGTTGGGAATCAAATCTGGGCTTAATCATAGCACTGTCACTGGTTGACTCCACAACGTTAGTTGATTAACATCTTAGTTTATTCCACAGAGTCCTCTATCAACCCAGGTTTAGGGGGATAAATTATAACCGTCATAATCTAGGTGCAGTATAAAAAACTGCTATTCTCGGATGCCCAGCCCAGGGACGCTCTGAAGCCCTGGCACAAAATGAAGGAAGAAGAGAAGCAATATGGCTAAGCGCATGGGCCTGGGAGTAAGAAGGTCGTGGGTTCTAATCCTGACTCGGTCTTATGTCTGCTGTGTGACCTTGGGCAAGTCATTTCATTGGGATTCAGTTACCTCACCTGCAAAAAGAGATTGAGACTGTGAGCCCCATGTGGACTGTATCCAACTGGATTTGTTTGTCTACACCCCAATGCTTAGTAGAGGCCTGGCACATAGTAAGCGTTTAACAAATATTATTATTATTATGTGGGAAAGTGACTGTGACCAACACTATTAGCTCATATCTACACTAGTGGTTAGTATAGTGCCTAGGACATAATAAGCACTTAACAAATACCTTTTTTTTTTTCTAACGTGATGGCCTGCAAGCCTGGACAAATCCAGGATCAGAAATGGGACCTGAGTATCTCTTCCTGCCCCTGCAACCTCATCTCCGAGAGGAAGAAGGCTAAAGATACAAAATGAGTTCAGAGAGTGGACTGCTCTTCTCCAAAGCCAGGAGCCTAAACCTACACTAATGCTCTGAATTGTCAGAAACCAAATGTACAGGTGACAGCTTCAAGCGGAAGCAGTTTTGGACCGGTTTGGTGGAAGGCACCAGCACAGCACTCCCATTTCAGAGTGAACATCGCTTCCCAGCATCAGCATAGGGAGAAGTCACGTGGCCAACCGGAGCGAGAACACACCTGGGAGTCAGAAGACCTGGGTTCTAATCCCATCTCCACCACTTTCCTGCTGTGTGACCCTGGGTAAGTCAGAGAATTTCTCTGCACCTCAGTTACCTCATCTGTAAAACGGGGATTCAATACCTGGTCTCCCATCCCCTTAAACCGTGAGCCCTGTGTGGGACAGGGGCCAGGTTCGATCTGATTGTATCTACTCCATCTCTTAGCACAAAACAAGCACTTACCAAAAAAGCGCTACTATTATTAGTAGTGCTAATAATGATAATTCTATTTTTGCAAAATGATCTGGCCAGAAGAGTGAAGTGTGGATTGGAAATGCGAGAGGCCTGGAAGCAGCTCAGTGAGGAGACTTATGCATTTGGCAAGTCGAGATGGGACAGGTGCCTGAAATGGCTGTTTGTTACCTGCTATTATTCGATTCCTGGCTTTGGGCTAAAGCAATGCACAGGTGACGGGCAGATATGCCCTTATGCCTATTTAAGGAAGTTCACGCAAAACATTTGTGGAAGCAGAGCCTTCCCAAATGGCCCCTACATCTATTTTCAGTCACCAAAACCTATGGCAATAGCATAAATATGAAAACGTGTGCACAGCTCAGGTGCCAGAACATATGTGGGCCAGATGGGGTGTGAAAAAACTTTCTGATAAGCAAAAGCACACCTCTGCAGAGGAAAGGGAAACATCAATCCTGGTGCCACATACACAAAAAATGGCCAGAAAACCCAGACCCTCACCCAAATAAACCAAATCATCAGTGGCAGAATAATTCAAAAATATCACTGAAACTGTATGAACAGAAAACGGTCAGACACCGTCTCTGACCTGGAAGCCTAACAAAACTTTAAATGCCTCAAGAAGAATTTCTGTAGACTGTCCAGGCTAGATGGAACTGAACTGTGTTCTGCCAAAACTCATGACTGCATACTGTATTTGTCTAGAAAGCAGCTGGCAATTAGGGCGTTATCATCTGACAGCATGAGTCTGTTTGGATTCACTGTGACACGGTGTTGGTTTGGGTGCGTAGGTGATAACCATGTTTTGGCGATTGGACCTGGTAAAGTACTACTCTAAGATTTTCCTCAGTGTGGGATTTTGCAAAAACGCAACCCTCACATTATAGAACTGTACATCCGTGGTAGAGAGAACCCAACAGATATGAGCCGAATTGTACTTTCCAAGCGCTTAGTAGAGTGCTCTGCACACAGTAAGTGCTCAATAAATACGACTGACTGAATGAATGAATAGGAGCATCTGATAAATGGACCCACCAGAGTTACTGGCTTATTGGTTCCACCAGTGCGTGCATCTAGAAAATGAATCCAGAGAACACACAGCCTTTGGAAATGAGCTACAAGGCAGTAAGGACAGCGTGGCAGATAATGACACTCAAGAGCGCCATCCTGATGATTTTCAGTATAAACTGGATGAAGCAAAGTCCTAAACCAGAAAAAGAAGTATCTTGCACAAGTCTCTAGAGCGGTGTTTGGATCACCTAACTAAGCGCAATCACCCTTACCTGGGCAATCCGGTGATGTTGCAAGTTAATCACCCGAGAAACAGCCATCTGCATACTCCCAAATACTGCGACCACTTCCAAAATCTTATCGTCGAAGGATGGAGCCGTAAACATCTGAAAAAGGAGAAGGTTAGCCAGGGGATGATTTAAGGTTGGAAAATTATCTGATATTCTTTTGGTGATATTTCATCTTCATTTGTCCAGATGATTAGGCTTTTTTTTTTTTTTAAAGGTATGTGTTAAGCACTAAGTGCCAGGCATTATTCTAGGCACTGGGGTAGATAAAAATTAATCACGTTGGACACAGTCCACATCCCACATGGGGCTCACAGTCTTGATCCCTTTTTAAAGATGAGGTAAATGAGGCACAGAGGAGTGAAGTGATTTGCCCAGGGTCACACAGCCAACAAGAGGCAGAGCCGGGATTAGAACTCAGGTCTTTCTGATCCCTGGGACCGAGCTCTTTCCACTTGGCCATGCTGATTCTCTAGGTTTCAGTTCTTAGGTCTTTTACTGTTTATTCTGAGTAAAATTACCCGTATTGTTGCAAGGCATTTATAGAAGGCTAGGCCTTCAAGTAGCATGGGTTGCAAATTATTATCTGTTACTCTTACTAAAGGTGGAGAACGTGTCCTTTGGTAACTCTGAAACCCCAAGAAACAACAATCCAAGTTTATGAAGATGCCCTGAGAATTATTAGGTCAAGTTACTTAATTTCTCTGAACCTCAGTTACCTCATCTGTAAAAAGGGGATTAAAGTTGTGAACCCCATTTGGGACATGGATTGGGTCCAACCCTAGCAGAGTGATGGCATATAGTAAGCACTCAATAAAACACCATAAAAAAAAATCATGAGAGCTGAATCCTGAAATCACTCACACAGATCTTTTTGATCCAAATCTTCATTTTTGTTTAAAAAATGGCATTTGTTAAGTGCTTACTTTATATTAAACTATGTGTATTTTGAGCCCTGGGGTAAACATAAGTTCATCAGGTGGGATACAGTCCCTGTCCCACATGGATCTAACACTCAATCAGGAGGGAAAACAGATACTGAATCTCCATTATGCAGTTGAATAAACTGAGGCATAGAGAACTTAAATGACTTGCTCAAGTTCACACAGCAGGCAAGTAGTTGAGCTGGGATTAAAACCCAGATCCTCAGGCTCCCAGGCCTGTGTCTTTATCCACTAGGCCACACTGTTTCTGTTGTTCTTTCAACCACCCAACCAATCAATGGTATTTAGTGAGCACTTAATGTGTGCAGAGCACTGTACTAAGCACTTGGGAGAGTACAATGCAACAGAGGTGGCTGCCACATTCCCTGCACCCAAGGATCTTGCAGTCTAGAGGAGGAGCTTACACTGTGGCTTAAAGGCCACAATGCAAAAGTTTCTGGGAAATTAGTAATATGATCCCAACCTGCTCCCATCGGGAGCTCCCCCATTCCTGGAACTACTTACATCATCCTCCTTGGTACCTCCCCAGAAATTGGTGCCTCCTGCATAGCTGGGAATGTTGAGGACTGCAATTCCCTGAAGACTGGGCAAGGGGATTGGCCTCCCATCACACTGCACAGGAGCGATGGGGGAGATAGAAGAGGAGACAAAGAAAGAAGAGAGAAGGCATTTTGCGTTTATAAAACAAATCATATTAGTTAGCAACAACTGAAGTGCCTAGATAGAAACTGTCAGCAAGATTTTATTCTTGGGTAATTTTCACATTAATAGCTTTACTCTTGCTGTAAGGTGGATTTTTTTCTTCTTCTCCTCCCATTTTATGTATAACCGTCGAGGGGGGTGGAGAGGTTCGCGGGGGAGTTGAAAAGGCAGTCCAGGGATAGAATGAGGAAGAACACTGAAAGATTCAGTGAGGTAACCAGCAACAAGAACAATTTAAATAGCTGACAGAATCAGAATGTATTGATCGCCCAAAATAGACCAGTAACCTTCTCTGGCACTGCCAAGTTCAAAAGACAGTACCATAGTGCATTCTAACATTTAGTAAGAAAAAAATGATCCTAGGTTGCTAAAATGAACTCTTGAATGGCAAGCTTGAAATGTAACAAGGAACGGGAGAGTCAGTGAAAAATCGCAAGAGCAGAGCTTTCTAGTTCCTGACCTCCAACAGGACTTTCTGCTCCAAGTTCTTGTAAGTTCGGTGTAGTAATTCTTTGGTTCCCAGCACTCCATACCACATCATGTTCTTGGTACGACTTCTAAGGAAAGAAAACATTGATATGAAGGTGAGCACAGAGCCTGGAAATCTATTCTCCTGGAACAGTTGGCTACATCTATCAAAGACTGATAGGAATAAAGGCTGATTAAAATCATACTGTAACTGAAAACCAAACAAAAGTGGGAAAATTCCTCCCTGACCATACATTAACAAATATTCATTCATTCAATCGTACTTACTGAGCGCTTACTGTGTGCAGAGCACTGTACTAAGAGTTGGGAGAGTATAATATAACAATAAACAAACACATTCCCTGCCCACAAGGAGCTTACAGTCTATAAGGGGAGGCAGACATTAATATAAATTACAGACATGTACATAAGCGCGGTGTATACCAAATAACTGCTCTATATAGAGAAAAGAACGAATCACCAAACATCGGAGCGTGGGCACAGAAGATTAACTCTCATCTCGGCTTATGCAGTCGTTTCCGACCCATAGCGACTCCATGGACACATCTCTCTCAGAACGCCCCACTACCATCTGCACTAATTCTGGTAGTGTATCCATGGCGTTCTCTTGGTAAAATTACGGAAGTGGTTTACCATTGCCTTCTTCCGTGCAGTAAACTTGAGTCTCTGTCCTCGACTCTCTCCCATCCTACTGCTGCCCAGCATGGGTGAGTTTTGACTTGTAGCAAATGGCCTTCCACTCGCTAGCCACTGGCCAAGTTAGGAATGGAATGGTTAGGCCTCTGCTTGACTCTCCCTCCCGAAGTCAAGACAGGTAGAGTACTGGAAACTCTCCAGGTGTGATCCTGAGATGGGGAGATTGATTCTAGGTTGCTTGAAATATCTCTTTTCTAGAGATATACCTCACAGCTTTTAAGGTTTTTCCCAATTTCGGGGTTCCAAGGTCCATATGTGAACTACCTAAAGACTGGGATAGCCCCTCTCCAGGCCATTGTTTAATCAAATGGGATTTACTGAGGGCTTCCTGTGTGCAGAACACTGAACTAGGCTCTTGGTCCAATAAAATAAAGTTGGTAGACGAGATCTCTGCCCACAAGGAGCTTATCGTCTAAAAGGAATGTGCCTACCAATTCTGCCTACCAATTTTACTACTTTGCCAAGCACTTGTTACAGTGCTTTGCACACAGTAAGCATTCAAAAAATTACCACTGATGAACAATGGCAACCAGGAAGTGGGACTGAGGAAACAACCCGATGCCACAGAAATGGAGGGCATGTGGGAGCTCATTCATTCAATAGTATTTATTGAGCGCTTACTATGTGCAGGGCACTGTACTAAGCGCTTGGAATGAACAAGTCGGCAACAGATAGACAGTCCCTGCCGTTTGACGGGCTTACAGTCTAATCGGGGGAGACGGACAGACAAGAACAATGGCAATAAATAGAGTCAAGGTGAAGAACATCTTGTAAAATGTTAGCTCAAGGGAGCTCTCTCTTGAACATTTACAACATGGGAAGCTAGATTACTGCATCAGCCTCCTTGCTGACCTCTCAACCTCCTGCCTCTTCCCACTCCAGTCCATACTTCACTCCGCTGCCTGGATCTTCCTTCTACAGAGAAGTTTAGGACATGTCATTCCCTTCCTCAAAAACCTCCATTGGTTGCCCATCCACCTCTGTATCAAACAAAAACTCCTCACCATTGGCTTTAAAGCACTCTATCACCTTGCCCCCTCCCACCTCACTTGGCTTCTCTCCTTCGCAACCCAGCCTGCATACTTCGCTCCTCTGGTGCTTTCTCACTGTGCCTCCATCTCCACTGTCTCGCCATCAACCTCTGGGACACATCCTGCCTCTGGCCTAGAATGCCCTCTCTCCTCAAATCCACCAATTACTCTCCCTCCTTTCAAAGCCTTATTGAAGGCACATCTCCTCCAAGAGGCCTTCCCAGACTAAGCCTTACTTTCCTCATCTCCCCCTCCCTTCTGCATCACCCTGACCTGTTCCCTTTGCTCTTCTCGCCCCCCCCCAGCCCCACAACACTTATGTATATATCTGTAATTTTATTTGTTTATATTGATGTCTGTCTCCCCCCGCTCCAGACTGTGAGCTCATTGTTGGCAGGGATTGTCACTGTTTACTGTTGTATTGTACTTTCCCAAGCGCTTAGTAGAGTGCTCTGCACACAGTAAGCACTTAAATGCGATCGAATGAAAACCCTAAGGTAACTAAAGATTGCTCCCTGATAAACTTTTATAGTCATCATAATAACAATTGTGGCATTTAAGCACTTACTATGTGCCAAGCACTGTACTAAGCATTGTGGTACATACATGATCATCATGTCAGACAAAGTCCCTGTCCCACATCGGGCTATGAATTCTCGACACTTTTGATTTGTTGAACCCTATCTAGTTTTCTTGCACTTCTAATTTATCTCCACACTGAATCTGTCTCCCTCCCCAAATTTAGATTGTGAGGGGAAACATGTTATAATGGAATTTCATGTAATCGCTCCAGTATTTTAGAGTATGCAAAGCATATGACGTGATTAGTGAGAAAAAACATAGTATTTACCGGAACCTCGCCCACACCTACAGAAAAGTAAAAAATGGACCATGCGAAACTTTATTTTAAAATTTTTATGGTATTTGTTAAGCTCTTAAATGTGTGCAGGAACTGTTCTAAGCACTGGGGTAGGTACAAAGTAATCAGGTTGGACAAAGTCCACGCCCTGTATGGGGCTCACAGTCTTGGTCCCTATTTCACCTGATGTACCTGAGGCACACAGAAGTCCAAGGTCACACAGCAGACAAGTGGCAGAGCCGGGATTAGAACCCAGGTCCTCCCAACTCCCAGGCCCGTGCTTTAACCAGCCCTGCAACTTTCTATCTGGTGCTGCCATTTATTAACATTATAATAGGGTTGCAACTGATGGCAATAAGCATCACTTGACTGAAACTTTCACATCCTGTGCTCTGGGTTATATTATTAATTTTTTTCAAATCGTTACTTGTACCTCCTGTACCAAAGTACACCTTGCTACTTCACAGGACTGTTCTGAAGGCCTATTTGTTCCAAATATGAAGGGGGTTGGTTTTATGCTGAGTATCCATGGAGACCGGATGGATACAATCTTGTTTCACTTCACTGTTGGCTAGCAATGTTCCAATGTAAATGGATACTTGGAAATAATATCTCCAAATCTAACTCTGGTAGTGATTAGGAGTTCCCCTGCAGTGTCTTTATCCAGGCAGAGCTGTATGGAAAGTGACTGATTCCCGGGGAAAGTGGATACCTATTATTCAAGTGGCTCACCTACCTGCACTTCTCTGGGTGCTCATCACGTTTATTGTTGAAATCCAGCGAGATCTTTGCATCTAGCCCAATGCCAAAATAATTGTTCATGACACACTTCTCTGTGTAACACTCTCTGCAATGAAAAAAACAATGAAAACCAAATTCTTCCTCGCAGTTTCTTGACATGCCCCCTCCATCAAGAAGTGATACGCTATTTTCTCCAGTTCGAAACATTCTTCCTGATTCCCTGGGGAACAGGAACTGAGGGAAAAGAGATCAAATTCCCAAAGGATTAGCACTATGATTTCAACACAGAGATTATGCTCTTTAGTGGATATCCAAGGTAAAATATGAAATTCCTTCCCCTAGGTCTTGGCGGTAGTTTAGAGACCATTACGCTCAGAGATAAGAGAATGGTCGAGAAGGATTCTAGGATTCTTGGATTCTCTGTCACTGATTGGAAGAAGAAAGGAGCACTGCAAGCGACAGAGGAGAGGTCTGCCTACCAAAAAAAGTGGAGACAGTAGTGGTCTAAAATACTAATACCGATGGACTAGACCATGTGTATTGGAGGGAACAAAGATTTGGGGAAGGTACAGAAAAATGGTGCAAGGTTAGCTTCTAGCAGTTCTATGCACAATGAGAAACTCTGCTAAGAAATATAGCAAATTTTCATGAGAAAAATATCTGCACTGCATTTTCATGGGAAAAGAAATATTTTACCTCACCTTCTCAGGAATGACGGTGGAGTTTAGTTTCTTTTTTTGTTAAATAGTATGTGCCAGGCACTGTACTAAATGTTGGAGCAGATACAAGATAATCAGGTTGGACACAGTCCATATCCTACATGGGGCTCACAGTTTTAATCCCAATTGTACAAGAAGAGCTAACTGAAGCACAGAGAAGGAGGATCAATTAACCAACATTATTTCCAGAGCATCTATAATGAATAAAGCACTAAACTAAGTTATTGATAGAGTTCAACAGAATTAGACACAACTTCTGCCCAAGTAGTTGACAGTTTAGGAGTTTACAGAAAGACACTAAAATAAACTACAGATGGGTAGGAGGGGAAAAGGGGGACATAAGTACATGAGTTAGTGCTTGAGTAATAGGTTATGTAAGATATACACATAAAAGCTATGGGAGATCTCCGTTTGCACAGGAGTGCTGAAGGAGCAGTTGGTTTGATAAGTGCTTAGTACAGTGCTCTGCACATAGTAAGTGCTCAGTAAACACTATTGAATGCATGAAGATTAGAAATTCATCAGGGAAGGCCTCCAGGGGGAGATGGGATTTCATATGAACTTTGAATTCATTCAATCACTCAATCGTATTTATTATTATTTTTTGAAGATGGTGACAGTTGTCTGTGAGGGGAAGGGAGTTCCAGGAAGTGGGGAGGACATGAGCAAGCGCTTAGTACAGCACTCTGCACAAAGTAAGAGCTCAATAAATATGACAGAATGAATGAAGAGGTTGGCAGCGAAATGAAAATGAAGCTCAGTGGGAAGGTTAGCTGGTGAGGAAAATATTCCATTAGGTATTTTAGTAATCTATAATTGGTGAACCTGTTCCTACTTCTAAGGCATCACCACACTGCAGCTTCCTGGAAAGCTGACACTCCAATTCCTCCGACATACACAATAATAATAATAATTAATAATAATGATGGTATTTGTTAAGCGCTTTTTATGGGCCAAGCACTGTTCTGAGCACTGGGGTAAATACAAGGTAATCAGGTTGTCCCAAGTGGGGCTCACAGTCTGAATCCCCATTTTACAGATGAGGTTATGTTATGAGGTTACAAAGAGAAGTTATGTCTTGCCCAAGGTCACACAGACGACAGGTGGCGGAGCAGGGATTAGAACCCAAGTCCTCTGACTTCCAAGCCCGTGGTCTTTCCACTAAGCCATGCTGCTTCTCCTACAAGGAGCAGTGATATTCATTCAACTCATTAACTGGTTCCACCCAACAGAAATGGATCCTCTTCCTTTTTACCAAAGTGATGCTCTTCCAACAACACACCCTCTCCCATGGTTGCTATCTGCATACTCACAGGTTTTCTGGTTCGGAATTAAAAGGATCCGCATTGATCAGTAAACGGCTGATGACGGAACCCCCAGGCAAGGAACCAGACATCCCAGCACGAATATCTGTAAAAGCAATAACAAACGGAAGTTATCAAATGAGGGAAACTTGGGCCTCTGAGATGGACCCCCTTTATGTTGAGCCCTTGTGGAGAATAGCAAAACTCCCCCCAAAGCCAGGTCTTAGCAAACCTAAGCAGAGAAAGGAGGGGTATTCCAACGTCCCTGGAATGATGTACGCATTTTCCTGTCTGGGGTCACTCAGTGCACTCCCCACTGCAGATATCTCGCGGTGGGGTTGGGCACCTGATGGAAATACTGTCATCTGTGCACCCGACCAAGCCTCTGCCATGCTCGGGCAACCTCGGGCCTGACGGGACCGCTCTGAGTGCAGGTACCGCTGTGGGGAACTGGGCCCAAGACACCCACTCCCACATTTGGGGTAAAGAAAGGGGGTGGGGAGGAATAACTCCCTGTATCTGTTCTAAAGAGCCATGACAGCCCAACTCTCATCTTCCCCTGTCCCCCCTCTACAGAGGAAGTTCATTGTGGGCAGGGAACTCCAGCTCTGTTACGTTGCACTCTCCCGACACTCAGTGCAGTACTCTACACACAGTAAGCGCTCAATAAATACCACTGATGGATCAAAGCCACAGCAGCAGCTCACTGCCAGCTCCCTGAGGTTGCCATGGGGTTGATGGAGTCTGGTTGGGCTGGCAAGGAATGGTTGGGACTCTGGTTGCATGTTTGGGCTGCAGAAGAAGTGTAAACCCTGCCAGTTCCTCAGTAGCCAAATATGGGGAGACTGGGTGAATGCCTGCATTATCGTGATCTGTTATTAGTACAACACAACAGAACGGCAGGAGAAAGGAAAATCGGAGAAACTCACATCACACTGAAAAGAAAAAAGGCCTAGAGGAAGGGGCAGAATAAGATCAGACTGAATATCAGAAAGATCCGATTGAAGGGACAGGAAGGAAAAGAGGAAAGGGTGGGGGTAAAATGAGCAAGATGGCCACAGGAAGAAGTGGAGGGAAACAGAAAGACGTGAAAGACGAAGAAGAAAAAGTTAACAGCAATACTGTGAAGAGTCTGAAGAGTTCTAATCTCAGGGGCTTGAAAGAGGATGTGAAAGTTTGGGAAAGTTTAATAGGGAAAACTCACATCTCTGCTCTGGGAAATAGAGCTGTTTACATAATTTCTATGCAAATTTCAATCAAGATGTGACAAAACTACTTTCTCATTTGTAAATATGTCGAGAATCTAGCTAGCTCAGTTTTGGGTCCACATCAATCTTCGTGTAGTAATTATGGTATGGTATTAATCATGGTATTATGGTGCCGCGAAAATAAGATTGATCCTTCTACAGTAAGATGTTAAAATTAATCATTCTAATACTTGTATTTTCATAATGCCTCTTTTTGAAGAACTCATAACATTTTAACCTCTTTTAAAACTATTCAACCTGCCTCCCTCAAAGCAAGGGAGGAGCTGGTATTTCTAAACCAATTTTATCCACAGCGAAACAGAAGCACAGGTTAATGAAACGGTTTCTCCAAATTCACCCCGCCAAGGAGATGAAGCTGAAACTCAGGCTTTCAGTTTACCAGACCATGCTGTTTCCACTGAGATCATGTAAGCGAATTTAAACTCAGTGGTGAAGCCCTATTGCCCTGTCATGACACAGGAAGGGTGTTTATGTTCCTCTACTTCACATGTGTTTATGTTCCTCCACTTCACACTTTTGATTGTTCAAGATGACTGGAAGACATCAAACAACAAGACCTTTTCCAACTAGCAAGGGCTTATCTCTACAACTCCTTATCAAACCCCCTCTTCCTGTAGTTCTGCTCCCTCTGCCCCACCAGCACCCATGGCTTTCGTTTGTACACACAGCTGCCGACTGCACTTAGGCTGCTGTCAACCCCTGGCCCAGCTGGCCGCCTAAGTAGGGGGCTGGGTTACACTCACTCGGGTACAGAATCTTTGTGTTCAGCATTGGCAAGTTGTCCCGGTTTCCTGTCTGGGGAGGAAGAGATGCAGAGCTGCCCAGCGACAAACTTCCTTTGTTTATTAGCTTTTCACAAGGGGATTTGGACCCTGTGAAAATACAACAGAAAACTCAGAGTGACAAAAATAGTGTCCTATTAAAACACGGAGGAAAAAATATCAACTCTTTGGGGACCCTAGGGGCTGAGGGAAATAAAGAAAACTTATAAATCACTTGCCAGCCGTATACTTAGAAATCGAGCCACAGGAAGGAAAAGTATCGCAAGAATGGTGAAGGACAGAATTAAAAGCATAGCAGCAAAATCCCCGGGTCAGTCCCCAGGGACCACAGAGAGAGAGGCAGAGTTCTGACCCCATGACTGAGGTGAAGATAGGAGGAGTTGTGTGTTTTCTGTCCGGAATGTGTTGGAAGAGAAGAAAGGTATCCCACAAACTTTCAACTTAGAGAACACCTAGCAGCAGAGAGCATTTCTTTTCAGAGGGATAGCAGGTTAAGAGCACATTTAAAGAGGGCTGAGAACCCTACCAAGGCAGGTTATGGATTCCCCAGTTCTGGAGATCTTTCGAGACAATGAAAGACAACCACTGTACTGGGTGTCATTCAACAGCTTATAGGCAGAGGGGTGGCTCTAATAGATGCACGTAATGTTTATACATCACACACTTCAAAGAATGCCCAAACAACCCACACCTATTCCTAAATTTAACAGTAACGCTAGCCCTTAGAAGTAACCCTAACATCTTTGATGAAGGAGATTATTGGTGGGTTGATTTCAATTATGGAAATATTAACAGTAAGTTTGTTGACAACTGGACTTTCGTTATTTGGCTTTAGGAAAGTCTTCACCCCTCTAGTGGGCTGAACTGAAAGATCCCTCAAGGTCTAGTTCAGCTCTATCTTCAATTTGCCCATCCCCAAGCTCACTACTGAAAGGCAAAAACACAACTGCGTTTAGAAGTGATGACCCCAAGGAACTCAGGAGCCTAAGGAAGTAATTGTGAAGGGGGTGACAGCATCTAGACACCTCTGCTTCCCTGCAAGGTCTCCAGGAGCTTGTAGGGAGGGTGAAGGAAAAGCGTGGAAAAAGAGGGACCGAAGACTCTCCCTTGCTCTCGGTGCAATGGTCTACTGTGATGGAACTTTAGCAGTAGGTATGGAAACTACAAGAAAAGCTGAGGTTTCTGGTGTGTGGGCAAATTGTTGTCTCAAACTTCCTCATGGTCACGTCTTCAGAAGCACATGGTTTGGGGTGGTGGCACTGGCATGGAAAACAATCAGACTTGAATAAGAATATCATGCAGACACAGACTGCAAGTGATGCAGGAAATGGTAATATAGAGGTGGGATTTGCATAGTCACCAAATGGGGCATTTAAATTATTCTTGAGCGAGAATGCATGGAAACAGCTGATTACTTCCACAGGCTTATGAAATACCACATATTGGCCAAAGGGATCCAGACGGAATGACTTGGTACCTTTCCGGTGAGTCCTCCCTCTGGAAACTCCACAGTTCCCACCGTGAGATGACTGCAGAGAAATTTTGTCCTCGCTCTTCAGTTCTTTTCCCTCTTCTGAAGCAGAGAGACCCAGGAGGAAACCTTCTTGTTCTTGGGTTTGGGCATTTTGCTCATCAACAGCTGGGAAGTGAAACAGTGAGAAAAATATTTATCAAAAGCCTTAGAGATGGATTAAGAGCATGATCATTACGTCTGTGGCTGACACTAAGATGGACTTGGTTGCTATCCTGCTAGGCAAGAATAGAACTGAAAGTGACCATAAACAATTAGAAAGACGGTCTGCCAAAAATAACAAGGAAGTACACTAAGGGATACAAAACAACCTGGATAGATACAAAATGAAAAATGACCGACCAAGCAAAAAAAGCAAACACACACACACACACACCTGAGGGTCATAATGGATCACAAGCTGAATATCAACAAGCACCCTAAGGCTATTGGGGGAAAAAGAAAGGTGGCAAGTAATAAATGAAGAACAATATGCAAGGACAGCAATGACCAGAACAGAATTACTTTGCCAACTGGACTAGGTTTGATTTTTGGCAACTACATTTTAAGAGATGTGTGGAAAAATCAGAGGAAAGCAAGAGAATGATTAACACAGATATTCTTTAACTGGGTCCTGTTACGTACTCCAAATATAGAGAATGCTAAATAAATGTTGTTGAATAACTGATCCAGTGATAAAGGGCTAAGGGAGTTGGGAATTATCATCTAAAGCACAAGGAGGTGACAACAGTCTTTAAGAATATGGAGGATGAATTTCAACTTTAGACAATCCCCAACTCCCTTAGCTCTTTCTCACTGGATCAGTTATTCAACAGTTACTAATTAAAGAATAGAGGTTCTGAAGTCAGAAGGAGAATACTTCTGGCAATGGTCATGGCCTGATATCGCATACTCACAGATCAGCTGGAGTAAGAGGCTTCCTACCATTTGGCCCAGCCCCATGTCAAGACATATTCTGTGATGCCCCCAAGATTAAGTTGAAAGGAGGTGTCGAGTGAGTCAGTGTGGGGCAGGGGTGGGGAAAACCAAATTATTCTACCCAGCCTGTCACAAAGTAACAGATAATTTTTACTGAAATAACTCGGGGGGTAGATATTTGAAACAAGTGCTATCTGCCATTTACTTTGAATCTGTTGATACTCTCTCATTTCATTTCCTCCACCTTCTATTCCTTTTCCCCCTTCCCTTGTTCTTTTGGAAAGCAACAATTTAAAAGTGATAGAGTGCCTTGGACTCTTCAGAGAAAATCTAAAAAGCCAGTAAGTGTAAAATGTAAATGAAATCAGAGGCAGCTCAGCATCCACTGTGAGAGAGAACCCCCTGGATTTTATGGTAAACCCTGGAAAAGACCGCCAAAAAGCCTAGGGAATTTTCCTTCAAGATGAACTAGGTAGGATAAGACAATCACCTGTCATGGATGTCGGGGCTAAAAGAGGCTCTTGAATTTAGGGTTGGGCAAGTACTAAGATTGGTGTTAATTTTACAATATAATTAACTGTTTATAGCGTTATTAAGCAAACCCTGCTCCTAGCATGCTCCATGCCTGCTGGGCCAGGGCTAAAACCTGCTCCCACCAACGCTGCTCCTGAACACTCTCGGACTCTTCCACCACCGCTGAGGCTTTGAGCCTATTTTATGATGTATTTTAACGTTTTATCCTTTCTAATATGTCTGTCTCCAATATCATTTCCCAGTTAAACTTTTAGATTGTTAGCCTCCTGAGAGGCAGGGTCTGTGTCTTATTCCCACCTGTGGAATCTCCCCCAGCTCACTCTGCACCCAGTAAGCGCTTAATAAATACTATTACTACTACTAAATAGTAGAGTAGACAGAAGATTGAAATTGGTGGACCCAGTCCCTCTTCCAGAGGGGGTCAATAATCTTCTCCCCCATTTTAAAGATGAGGAAACTGAGGCTCTAGGTTCCACAGCAGACTAGTGGTCTGCTGACTCCCAGAACTATAAGAAGCAGATCAGTGTGGGATGAAACACTAGTATCTCCCGAAATAATCTACCGTTGCTTACTTCTTAAGGGAAGGTACTGAAACGTGAGTATGTTCTTGCATTAATTACCTTTTTCTGCATGCTCTATAATCTGACGAATAGCTTTCTTCAGGCTGTTGGCTCTTAACATAAGCTGTTCCCGAGGTCGGAATATCTGAGGCCGGGCTGGGCAAGCAGATCCCACTGAGCGGTCACTGGTGGAATCACAAACACTCCCAGACCCCTCTCCATCTTCAATTTCTTCTGCAATCGTCGGGGGTGGGGTTGGGAGAGAAGAGGAGGCTTGAGACTCATCATTTAGTGTCTTCAACAGAGAGTCCAGCTTCTCCTTCAGGACAGAGCACTGGGGAGTGAAAGACAGGGCTGGCATCACAATATGCCTTCTATAAAAAAAAAAAACCCCAAAAAACTGCTACCTCCTTGGGCAGTGGCAAAGAACCTCTTATCTTTTGTCTTCAGCGCCCTCAAGATTGTAAATTTACTGTGGGCTGGGAACATGGCTGCCAACTCTGTTATACTGTACTCTCCCAAGCATACAGTACAGGGCCCTGCACACAGTAAGTGCTCAATACCACTGACTGACTGTCTTTGTAACGGCAAAACCACGTACTCCCAGTTCAGTCCTAACATATCTATCTTTTCACAGTTCGTTTTTACCTAGAACCCTGTCAGAGAACAACGTGGAGCTGTTTGAGCTTGGTAGACCATTATCGAAAGAGACTGCCTACGCGTGTGTACTCAGGATCAGAACGCGTGAGTGCTTCAGGACGTCTTTTCCTTAACGGGAGGTTTGGCAAGGATGCGCCGCTTGCATTACAGGAGAACTGGGTGTGCTTCGAGGGCTTTGACCAACTTACCTTTCTAGCCATGACCTCAGACTCCTCTGAGCTCTCAGTTGCCTTCTCATAGGCCTTCCCCACTCGAGCCACAAAATCCTTCACTGTCTCACAAAGCACTCTGGGAAAGAACAGAGACAAACAGAGACACTCACGGAGTCACTACTGTGATAGGGGCCAGGGAAATTGTTTTGCAGTGAAAAGCCCGCTTATGTCCTTGTTTTTAATCCCCACCTCCTCCACTGATCAACTGTGTGTACTTACTTGGCTGATGAGATAACCACAGAGTGCTGATCAGAGGTCAGTATTTTGGACAGATGAGCTGCAACAGAATCTTCATAAAAGAGAATTTGCTGTACCTAGAAATAACCAAAACCAGCTGGCTAGTAACCCTTTTTACCAGTTAGTTTTTTTCTATGCAAAGTTTGGTGCTGTCATTGAGATTATCCCTGCGCAATTCCTTTTAGAGAGGTACTGAACTAGGAAACCAAATCTGTATTCAGATCTGTTGGCTCACAAGCTAACTGTTAAGATTTCTGAAGTCATTGTGCAGGTTTGTAAACCTTAATAAGCCACCAGCTAATGGAGAGCTTGGAAAAATCAATTTTACATACGCTATTAGCAAAAGAGCCAAGAAGAAAATGTCTCTATAGCTTCCGGTAGCCTTTTAACATCATTTACTTATTCCCTGCCTATTTGACTCGGGCAGTTCCTTCTCTCCCTGGGAGCCCCATTCCTGTTGGAAAATCTCCTCTCCTCTTTCCAGATCCTCAACTTCTCAGGGAAGAGGTAGCTACCATGGACACTCGTCTCGTTGGAGGACAGCGACTTTAACAAACTCCCTGATTACTCCTAGACCCTTTGCTTAGGCTTCTTACCTCAGAATCCTCACTGAAGTCTTCTGTGACCGTGGAAGAGGAAGCTTGGCGAGGAAGTTTGGTTTCATATACCATGATGCTCCACCTGAGGGAAAAAAAATTGCAATTGCAAAAAACTGCAGACACACTTCCAGCTCACGGTCTAGCATGGTTCACTGCTAATGTAACTCAAACCTCCTCTGAGCTTTGTGTCTTCTAGATAATTGCAAACTTGTTCACATATTTGAGAGTAGACTGGGAACAACTTGTTTGTTTCCCAACAAGCACTATGTGTCAGGGCTCTGAGCATCAGGCAACAATCTTTCTATTGCAGTACTGGCAGTTTTCCATATAGGATGGAGCAATAAATTGACTGCCTTCTGAGAAATAGAGATTACTTGAACAGGCATAGGTGTCAACTCCCAGGGAGAAGGCAAGGGGAAGGGACAACTGGCTTCAAGGATTTCTAGCTAGTTTTAGGCTGCTTTCCCAGCCCTGTTCATCCCACACCTCTGACAAAACCATGGAGATTCTGACCAGAGCTAAAAAGATCCAAATGAAAAGATGTCTGACCGATTAGCTCTTTAAATAATAATAATGTTGGTATTTGTTAAGCGTTTACTATGTGCAGAGCACTGTTCTAAGTGCTGGGGTAGATACAGGGTAATTAGGTTGTCCCACGTGAGGCTCACAGCTCCCCATTTTACAGATGAGGTAACTGAGGCCCAGAGAAGTGAAGTGACTTGCCCACAGTCACACAGCTGACAAGTGGCAGAGCCGGGATTGGAACCCCTGACCTCTGACTCCCAAGCCCGTGCTCTTTCCACTGAGCCATGCTGCTTTAAAGGCTGCCTGTCACTCTCAAGACCCACCCAGCTTGTTCCCTTCCCACATAAAAGCAGAGAAGCAGCATGGCCTAGTGGATAGAACATGGGCCTGGGAGTCAGAAGGACCTGGGTTCTCAGCTCAGCTCTGCCATTTGGTTGCTGTGTGACTCTCAGCAAGTCACTTCACTTCTCTGTGCCTCAGTTAACTCATCTGTAAAACGGGGATTAAATATCTGTTCTCCCTTCTACTTTGAATGCGAGCCCCCTGTGCGACTTGTACTTACTCTAACGCTTAGAACAGAGTTTGACACATAGTAGGCACTTAAATACCATAAAGACGGTCTGTCCTCTTTTTGCCCATGGACACAAAATGAAAAGGTGGCACTCTATGCCTACGGCAACCAGAATAGTTACATATCTCTTTTATAGCAGAGGAGAGTGGGACAACGATTTGAGCCAGAATTCCCTTGGAGATGAAAAGTCTGAGGGTGTATTTTAATAATGGTCTTCCCCCTCTAGACTGCAGGCTCATTGTGGGCAGGGAATATGTTTGCTATATTATTATACTGTACTCTCCAAGTGCTTAGTAAAGTGCTCTGCACACAGGAAGCGCTCAATAAATACGATTGAATGAATGAATGAATGCTCTGCACACAGTAAGAGCTCAATAAATATGACTGACATGGACTGTATCTACCAACTCTACTGTACTCTCTCAAGAACTTGGTACAGTGTTCTGCACAATAAGCAATTAAATACATTGATGAACAACAACATGAAGGATTATTACACAGAGAATGGTGGTGACTTTTTGCTTTTTTTGGGGAAGCAGCGTGGCTCAGTGGAAAGAGCCTGGGCTTTGGAGTCAGAGGTCAGGGGTTCAAATCCCAGCTCTGCCACTTGTCAGCTGTGTGACTGTGGGCAAGTCACTAAACTTCTCTGTGCCTCAGTTACCTCATCTGTAAAATGGGGATTAACTGTGAGCCTCACGTGGGACAACCTGATTACCCTGTATCTACCCCAGTGCTTATAACAGTGCTCTGCACATAGTAAGCGCTTAACAAATATCAACATTATTATTTTTATAGTTCTGGGAACAGAATAAGGGTAAATATAAGAATTTCCTGACTGTCAGATTTGTTAAGATGTGAAATGTCTTAATTTCACATCTTAATCTCTTAATGGTATTTGTTAAGCACTTTCTAGTAATGTCGGTCACTGTAAGCTCACTGTGGGCAGGGAATGTGTCTGTTTATTGTTATATTGTACTCTCCCAAGAGATTAGTACGGTGCTCTGCACATAGTAAGTGCTCAATAAATCCGAATGATTGACTTACTGACAGGCACTGTACTAAGTGGTGGGGTAGATACAAGCTAATCAGGTTGGACACAAACCATGTCCCACAATGGAGCTCACAATCTTAATCCCCATTTTACAGATGAAATAACTGAGATACAAAGAAGTTAAGTGACTTGCCCAAGGTCATACAAGAGACAAGTGCCGGAGCCAGGATCAGAACCTAGATCTTCTGATTCCCAGGTGTGTGCTATTTTTACTAGGCCCACTGCTTCTGAAAGCCTTCTCTGGAGGGGTTTAAATGCAGGCCAATTCTCATTAATACCAGTAAAACACAGGTGTTTAAGTGCAGTCCTGTCTGAGGACAGGGGCATGGACTTTATAACTTCTCAAGGTCTCTCTCAGCCTTTAGACTCTATGGATCTTCCCCACTCACCTATCGAGCATTTTGGTGCTGGCTCTCTCCAGCTTTTCCAAGATCTGGGGGAGCTGAGTATCATCATCACAGGCTGAACCCCAGCCTAACACGCGAGCTAGGTCATTTCCTGTACCCAGAGGCAGCACTCCCAACTGACACTGTAAAAGACAATAAGAAAGGCACAAATGTCAGTTTCCTAGAAATAAGATCACCTGCTCCCAAACCTCAAGGGCAAGTCTTTTTTCCAACATTTGGCCATATGAAGAGACCCACGAAAGCCTTTTTGACATCTAGAATATAGGAGGGAATTATAATTAATGAGCTTGCTTAAGGCATGATAAAAACAATACCTTCCAGTTCTACGGCTATAATAAACTATTAGTTTCACTGTCCTTTCGATTCGCTTTCTGCATTTCATTTTTGAAGATCGCACTGCTAACATCCACGGGCCTGAATGTTACAAACGCACAAAAATAAAGCAGGACACATTTTCTAGCTTATTATATACCAGATAAGCACTGTATCTCAGGATTGGGCTGCTTAGATGCCAAGGGGATGCCAAATGCACTATCTTTTTTAGGTTAGTTTTGGTGGGAGCGAGGAAGAGAATGGGGAGGTAGGTTCATTCATTCAATCGCATTTGTTAAGTGCTTACCGTGTGCAGAGCACTGTACTAAGAGCTCGGTAAGTACAATTCAGCAAAAAAGAGAGACAATCCCTGCCCACAACGGGCTCACAGTCTAGAAGGGAGGAGACAGGCATCAAAACAAGTAAACAGGCATCAATAGCAACAATATAAATACAATTATATATATACACATCAAAACAAGTAAACAGACATTAATATAAATACACAGAATTATAGATATGTGCAAATATACACAAATGCTGTGGGGCAGGGTGGGGGGTGTAGAGCAAAGGGAGCAAGTCGGGGCAATGGGGAGAAAGGGGGAGCTGAGTTCAACCTACTACCAGCAAGATATTAATTTGAGTTGTTTTTGCAAGGAAGCAGTGAGGCCCAGCGGAAAGAGCAAGAGATTGGGAGTCAGAGGATCTGGGTTCTAAACTCAGATCTGCCACTTTCTTGCGTGACCTTGGACAAGTCACTTAACATGCCTCAGGTACCTCATCTGTCAAAAAGGGATTCGATACCTGTTCTCCCTTTCCCTTAGAGGTGGAGCTCCATGCGGGACAGGGAATGGGGTCTAACCCAATTATCTTGTCTTTACTGCAGTGCTTAGTACAGCGCTTGGCACAAAGCAAGCGCTTAAAGACAACAACTGTTTTTTGCAGCGGTGGTGTTGGGAGGGGCAGACTCATCGACATTTTCTCACTCAGAACCCTTGTAACCACAGTGCTATCTGTAAGACAGCTGGTAGCCAGACATTTTCTTTTTTTGCCTTGTGCCTGGCCACTTTCCTTTGATTCTTGATTCTATTTATTGTCTTGATTCTATTTATTGCCTTGATTGTATTTATCGCCTTGATTCTATTTATTGCTCTTGATTCTATTTATTGCTATTGTTCTTGTCTGTCCGTCTCCCCCGATTAGACTGTAAGTCCGTCAAAGGGCAGGGACTGTCTCTGTTACCGATTTGTACATTCCGACCGCTTAGTACAGTGCTCTGCACATAGTAAGCGCTCAATAAATACTATTGAATGAATGAATTTTTAGAGTTGTTCCTTTTATGTTTCTGGCTTTAACGGCTACCTTCCATATGGATTTTTATCAATCAGGAAAAAAAATACTCTCGACCCTAAGTACAGTCAACATCTGCGCTCTGCTCAATTCAGGCTTAGGAGATGGGCAAGGGCACAGCAGGGCCTGCTCCTCTAAAGAGATCTCCCAGAGATAATCTGTTCCACGACAACAGGCTGCACCCATTAATTACGCCTGCCAACTGTTATGAGAATGGTTCAATGGAAAGAGCACCGGCTTAGGAGTCAGAGGTCATGGGTTCTAATCCCGGCTCCGCCACCTGTCAGCTGTGTGACTTGGGGCAAGTCACTTCACTTCTCGGTGCCTCAGTGACCTCATCTGCGAAACAGGGATGAAGACTGTAAGCCTCACGTGGGACAAGCTGATGACCTTGTATCTACCCCAGTGCTAAGAACAGTGCTCGGCGCCTAGTGAGCGCTTAACAAATAGCAACATTATTATTATTATATTGCCCAAATCAAAAGGGTGGGGGGGAAAAAGTGGAGTATCCCAGTGCAATGCTCCCATCTCACCATCAGGAAGCACTGCTGTCTTCCCTGAGCAACCGAATAAGATTTAACAGGGCCAGCTGTACTGGGGCATGGAGGTTATCCATTCCAAGAAAGTGTTTCGCTGTTCTAGGAGTCAGAGAAATGGGAAAAAAAGAAAAAAGAAAAGGTGGCGGGGAGCGAGGGAATGCCGACGACTCACGGCTCCTCCTCGGAAAACTTGCCGAAGGGAATTATAGCCTGGAACGGTAGCTCTGAGCGAGATGGACTATGGTTTGGCCCAACCTCTCCCTGCAGAAGTTCATGCAAGGACGTCAGGTGGAAATACGTTTAGGAGAAATGCTCAGGAATACACCCACAAAAAGGCACCTGAGGATGCAGGAGTAATAATAATAATAATAATTGTAGTTTTTGTTAAGGATTTACTAGTGTCAGGCACCGGAGTAGATACAGGCAAATCGAGTTGGGTACAGTCCCCATAACACATGGGGCTCATACTCTTAATCCTCATTTTACAGTGAGGTCACTGAGGCACCGAGATGACTTGCCCAAGGTCACAAAGCAGACAAGTGATAGAGCTGAGATTAGAAACTAGGTCCTCCTGAACCCCAGGTCTGTGCCCTGTGTACATATCTACTGTCTGTCTTCCCCTCTGTAAGCTTGTTGTGGGCAGGGAATATGTCTGTTTATTGTTATATTATACTCTTCCAAATGTTTAGTACAGTGCTCTGCATTCATTTATTCAATCGTATTTACTAAGCGTTTACTGGGTGCAGAACATTGTACTAAGCGCTTGAAATGAACAATTCGGCAACAGATAGAGACAATCTGACAAGGGGCTCACAGTCTAAAAGGGGGAGATGGCAAAACAAGTAGTCAGGCATCATTACCATCAAAATAGATACATGCAATCATAGATATATACCCATCATTAATAAATTAGTTATAATGTATACAAATATACAAAGTGCTGTGGGGAGGGGAAGGGTGTAGAGCAGAGGGAGGGAGTAGGGGCGACGGGGAAGGGAGGAGGGGCAGAGAAAAAGGGAGGGCTCAGTCTGGGAAGGTCTCCTGGAGGAGGTGAGCTCTCAGTAGGGTTTTGAAGAGGGGAAGAGAGTTAATTTGGCGGAGGTGAGGAGGGAGGGCATTCCAGGCCAGTGGTAGGATATGGGCCAGGGGTCGATGGTGGGACAGGCAAGAACAAAGCACAGTGAGGAGGTTTGCAGCGGCAGAGGAGCGGAGTGTATGGGCTGGGCTGGAGAAGGAGAGAAGGAAGGTGAGGTAGGAGGGGACAAGGGGATGGACAGCTTTGAAGCCAAGAGTGAGAAGTTTTTGCTTCATGTGAAGGTTGACAGGCAACCACTGGAGGTTTTTGAGGAGGGGAGTGACATGCCCAGAGCATTTCTGTAGAAAGATAATCCGGGCAGCAGAGTGAAATAAGACTGGAGCGGGGAGAGACAGGAGAATGGGAGATCAGAGAGGAGGCTGATGCAATAATCCAGTCGGGAATATTATAAGAGAATTTACTTTGCACACAGTAAGCACTAAATAAATACGATTGACTACCTATCCACTACGCCACGCTGCTTTTCCAATGCAAGTGGTTAACTAGCTATTCTCCCACAGAAACCTTTAGGGTTTTTTTTTATGGTATATGTTAAGTGCTTACTACATGCCAGGCACTGTACTGAGTCCCGGGGAAGGTGTAAATTTGTCAGGTTGGACACAGTCCCTGTCCCACATGGGGCTCTCTGTCTTACTCCCATTTTTCAGATGAGGTAACTAAGGTCCCAAGAAGTGAAGTGACTTGCCCAAGGTCACACAGGAGACAAGTGGCAGGGCCAGGATCCTTGTGACCCCCAGGGTTTGGACAAAACGTCACAAAAGCCTTCCATTTTTTCCTGTGGGTTTCCTTCCGTCCTTCCCCACAGACAGCGTTTAGAAGCCTTTAACAACACCCCCAAGCTACAGACTGCTCTTTCCAACTTCTTTCCTACTTTTCATCTATCTCAACAGCCAGTGCTCCCTCCACGACCTTGCCTTCGCCCAACTCCCCACCACCTTCCTCCCTCGCTCCCCAATCCCTACCCACATTATCATCTGACTGTATAATCCTCAAATGGGAAATGGGAAGGAACATCAGGTTACGAGCACATTTTGAGGCTTCAATTTTCGAACAATCTTTAGCATCCTTTCCACTTGTGGCTTTGAGAATTTCCAGCTCCCGGAACTCTTGCGTACAGTTACCTGTTTATGGAGGTTGAGGCTGTCAATCTCAGAGAGGACCCATCCAACACTGCCATCGCCTCCACAAACCAGAATCCGAAATGTATCAAATTTCTGAAATAGACGCAAGCTGTAGAGAAAAATAAATGACCTTGAGCAGAATCAATTGTCAGAGAGGCTAAAATAATTAACTTCCTTTCTTCTGGATTACACGGTTCTACTCTCTGGTGAATAGAGAGGTAAGCTAGGAGGACGTGTGAGTAAACAATAGGTTCCGGTGAAATGAAAAAATATAGCTAAAATAGTTACTGAGAAGAGATATTTTCATATTTACTGACTTGAAACTGATGGTCAGCCCATATTAGGGGCAGCATGACAGTATTATTATTCGAAGAGATAAACTTAGAATTTGAGAATATGGAGAATGAGGCACTTTTTCTGGGCTTCCTCGAGTGTTTCAGGAGTAGACCTCGCACTCGCTCTTTAAAGCTATGCCATCCACTTATGCTTCTGACTTCACTCCCTCTCACCTTTTAAAAACCCTTGCTCCTGCTCTCCTCCCCTCTCTTATTCCTGCCTTTAAGCTCTCACTTTCGGAAGCTCCCTTCCCTTCTGACTTCAAATATGTTCAAATCTCCCCCATCCTAAAAAATCCCTCGTTGCATCCCCCAGCCTACCCCAAATCCCTCCTCCCATTCCTGCCCAACCTCATGAATGGATCTGAAACAGTTGCTTCCCTCACCTCCTCTCTTCCAAATCTCTTTTTGGTCCACTACATTCAGATTTGCACCCTCATCTCTCCATCTTCAAAGTGTCCAATGACCTCCTCATAGCCAAGCGCATCCAACTCTGTCCCAATCCTTCTTGATGAGGTAACAGAGGCCCAGAGAAGTGAAGGGATTTGCCCAAGGTCACACAGCAGACAAGTGGCAAAGCTGGGATTAGAAGCCGTGTCCTTTTGACTCCCAGGCCCGTGCTCTAGCCACTAGACCATGCTGTTTCCTCATCTAGGTTAGGGACTTTAGATGTTATGTCCCTAAACGTTATGAATGCTTATCTAGACTGCTCCAAGCATTCTGTTATTACTGTCAGACTTCTGGCCTGGAAGGACCATTCATCTGTTTCAGGAAACAATATTTCTAGTTTCTTAAATATAAAATTAAAAACAAATAACTTGATGGTAAACCAGACTGAATCACCTACTGGTTAATACCAAATAAGTCATACAAGATCTAGAAAAGCAGTATTCTTTATGGATCCACAGTTCTCAGATACTTCAAATTTTTTTCATATTTGCAATTCTCGGAAGAAAAAAAGCAACAAAAACACAATTCTCTGCCTCCAGACCCAGTGCCTGGCATCATCTGTAGCATGGGAACCGTCCATTTAGCCTGGGCGGAAAATGTCACGGGTTTCTCCTGCTTTCCTGCGCTGTAATTGCTTTTTCTGACCTCGAGCTGGGGAAGGTTCCCCTTGATAACGGCCTCTTACCCAAGGTGGGGTCCTCCATTCATGAGGTCAAAGACTTGGGCAGGGTTTAGCAGCTGTTTGAATCGACGCAGGAACTTCACGCCCTGGTTGTCTCCACTTTTTGAATTGACAAAGACCAGTAAAGGGCTTGTACATGAAGGGGGACAGGTGGCCTTCCAGAACCCTATGTTTGAAGAAGGAACGGAAATATGACATGAAGGCAGAAGGAGTGAATATCAAAAAAAAAACACACCTGAAGCCACCCCAGTCCCCAACCCCACACGGTTCAAAGGGAGCTTACAAGGAAACCACAAAATATGTCCCAGGCACGTGTGTCAACATTGCATAGTTGTGAAGAGAAACTAACTCCTACACAAATCTGTCGCTGGAAGTTCGCAAACACATTAATGTGCACGGAGACAAAGTCTGAGGGAGAATTTTACCCCACATGGAGGAGAGGTGCGCCAAATGATTTCTGTTTGAAAGTTTTCTCATTTTAAAGACCTTCACGCTCCTTGATTGACCTCTTTGTCTCCCCCACTTCTAAATCTCCTCTGGAAAGCCTCTGGATTGTTTTGATCTTGGCAGGGACATTTTGCTGTGTTCCCAGGAAACACGCAAGCTCTAGGTGGTGGGTGGCAATGGAGCAGTTTCACTTCTCACTAGCTGCTGTTCCACTGGTGGTTAAGTTCTCTAATATTCTTCCCTCCACAGGGAGCTCAATACAAAGTCAATGATGCCAAAATGGCTTTGCCCAGTCCGTATTCTGTTACGTATTTATGGTTGAAAATTAATGTTATCCAATCACTAAGACAGCCCAACATAACACATGGAGAAACAGCATGGCCTAGTGGATAGAGCATTGGCCCTGGGAGTCAGAAGGACTTGGGTTCTAATCCCGACTCTGCCACTTGCCTATGTGACCTCGGGCAAGTCACTTCTCTGCGCCTCAGTTACCTCATCTATAATACAGGGATTAAAACTGTGCATCCTATGTGGGACATGGACTGCGCCCAATCTGATAGTTTGTATCTGTCCCAGTGCTTACTACAGTGCCTGGCACATAGTAAACACTTAACAAATACCATACAAAAAAAATGGAACACACTGTCCAATTAATCCCCCAATTTCAAGGATTAAATTTTCCATCTCCTCTATTGTACCTTTCCCCAGATATCAAGCTTACTTGACATTAGTTTTGTTTTGGGATTATAATCACGCCCCTCCCCCCTTTACCTCAAACACCTCCAGTGAAATGGGCTATGTTGGGCATAGTAAGGGGGCTCAAGCAGAAAGTACACTGGACTGGAGAGAAACATCAGAGAAAAGGAATATGTGAAGGTGACGGGGGAAGGCATGGGTTAATACCTACCATCTGAATCGATGCTGTTAAGGGCCGTGGGAGGAATGACTGATACTTTACAGAGGCCGAGGGGGCACTTGGTCAGTAACAGTTCTTTACATGATGTGTGTACCTGAAACAACAACCCAAATGTCATCAGTGACAATCTTCACTTGTTCCAGAAATCCTCTTCCTTCTTGAACGGCCAAAAAGGCCGAAGCCTTTCTTAAACGTAGCTCATTTTGATCACTACCATCCTGGGACCCCTTGGAGTTACAGTCTTGGGGCAGCACCATTTCTGTTTTCTAACTCGGCTAATTCACAAGTGCCTACAAGCCATGGAGGCAGGTTTGAAAGAAACATATATAAATGTCTGAATCTAAGTCTCTATGTCTACATCTACGTCAAAGTCTATGGAGAGAGCCCAATACCATGGGGAAGGCCAAAAGGAAGGAAATTAGTAATTCATTCATTCATTCAATCATATTTAGTGAGCACTTATTGTGTGCAGAGCACTGTACTAAGCGCTTGGAAAGTACAACTTGGCAACAAATAATAATAATAATAATAATGTTGGTATTAGAGACAATCCCTGTAACTCTATAGTTCATGGAAAGCCGGCGCCCTTGGGCTTCTTTATTTTGAGCAAACTTTGACGGTATATAAATAACAAATCATTCTTTTGGCTTCAGAATTCCCTAAGTCCGCATTCCTGGAGAATTAGGATCCCTTCTGGTTAGCACAACGTAGGAGTCTGCTGGAATGCATCAGCTGTCATTTCAACTAGCCCACGGGGCAGCAAAGAAACATTGCCCACGGCTTTGCCCAACTGAGTGCCTTTCTCCTTCCTTCAGGGGTGCTGGGAGAAATCTTTGAAACCAAGGCTGCACTCCAATTCTCTTTGCCCGCCTGCTTTGAAGTGCTTGCCAGGCTATGCTTCTCCAACCCTCCTCGGGAGCAGAGTTCGAGTCGGGACTTACTTCACTTATCAATCAATTTGTGGCTCAGTGGAAAGAACCCGGGCTTGGGAGTCACTGGATCTGCCACTTGTCAGCCTTGGACTTTGGGCAAATCACTTCACTTCTCTGTGCCCTCAGTAACCTCTTCTGGAAAATGGGGATGAAGACTGTGAGTCCCACGTGGGACAACCTAACCTCGTATCTCCCCCAGTGCTTAGAACAGAGCTCGGCCCATAGTAAGAGCTGAACAAATATCATAATTATAATAATTATTATTTATAGAGCTCTTACTGCAGGCACAGCACTGTGCTGAGTGCTTGGAAGGGTATACTATTAAGAGAATTGGTAGACCAGTGTCCTGTCCTGCCCACAAGGAGCTTACCTATTTCCTCAGTGGCAAAACATACTGGTATCTAGGTATTCTAGTACTTACCCTGGGCGAGAGGACTAATCTAAAATGAAAAGACTTGAGGCTTCACTACTATCTTCTGCGCATCTTTCTGGATCATTGTAAATAAGGTTCAAAGGCAAAGACTGCTTGGAAAAGCCTCTACCGATTTCCCATTTCCTTCAGGGAGGGACCTGCTATTCTCACGTCTTTGGGTTTTACTTAGCTGCTGCCAATTAATCCTCAAATCTGAATAACGTTCTTAGAGGGGTGATTGAAAAATGCACTCTTATTCAACTGCAGGTTACTCACAAAGGCACCATTAGGTGTTCAAAAGACAGAAACCACTGCATTAAAAAGAGGCAAACAAAATGGAATAAGAATGTGAAGAAAATGGAGACAGAAATTCACTCTAGGAGGCAGAAACGTACAGCAAATCATGGCCACTGAGAGATAAAGAAACTAGGGGTTAGCAAAAAAGCAGAGGGCAGGCACCTGCAAATAAAGAGGGTCAAAGATATTATGTGAACATTCATGACTGATGGTGGTCACCCAGGTATCTACTTTAAAGGACGAGGCTGGCAGTAATAAGAGAATTAAGTGCTTACTGTGTGCAGAGCACTGTACTAAGCGCTGGGAAAGAATACCCAGGTGGGTATTAGACACAGTCCCCGTTCCTCAGGGGGCGAGGGGGGGTCTCACAATCTAAAAATAGTAAGGGAGTGGGGGATTGGCGACAGATACATAAGGAGAGACAAGCGAGTCAAGCGCTTAGTACAGTGCTCTGTACCCAGTAGGCGCTCAGTAAATACGATTGATTGAATGAATAGTCCCAGAGCTGGAGCGCCGAGGCCCACGTCTGTCCTTTTCAGAGGGGAATATCCAGGACTGGGGCTGGGGCACGGCAGTCAGGACACTAGCGACCATGAGATGATGCTTTTACGCAAACGCTCCGCCAAGCTGTTAGGACTGCGGCCCTAAGCGGGTGAAAACATTGCACCTTAGTAACAGTGAATCCTAAAAATACGGCCCAAGGCCTATATCCCCTCCCGTTCGTATTAGAGTCACCAAGACACCGCGGTGGCCGGACTCGGTTTGGGCTGAGCTGAAACGTTCAACTCGGGTCTGGCTCCAGGGGGAAGGAAAGCAGCCGGAACGAGCCTCGTGAACGCTGCCCGCTGCCCTCGTCGCATCGCTTTCGTCGGACTCACCATAGCTTTGCACCAGAGGCAGCGCCAGTCCTGCAGGCGCAGCACGCTCCCGCACGTCTTATCGCACACTGTGCACTTGGCACTCACGGGGAGGTTTCCTTCCAGCCACTGGTGGGGCATGGAGATCTGCAAATCAAACAGAAACAGGAGTAGTAGAGACTCCCCAAGTTGAGTGCGCCGTGCAGGTTGGGGAGGTCAAATCAATCAACCCACTGGGAAACTCCTCCCCTAATTGAGCTGGGCAGGAAAGCTAACTTAAGAATCCTATTCTGCATGGCCAGAGCTTTTTCAAAACTCTCCCCCTAAAGTATGAGCGATCGTGATGATGAGGAGTCGTGTGAGGGCTCCGACGTACACTTAGTTCTGCCGGAATGTGCATTTTCATTTTGTGTAACGGCCCAGACCGCAATGGCAGAATTAGAGAACTCTTGCGTCTATCTCGCTATAGAGCTGTCGGAAGGAACTGTGGTGCACATCTATGCTGAAGCACGAGTTTTCCTTCACGCAGGATTTTGCGAGAACTCAATGGGAGAACTGGGTGTACAAGGAATTAGAGAAAATTTTGTCCCTGACGGCATTTAGGACCTTCTTCCTCTCATTTCCCATATGCCGTGACACTCGCCAGGAAGATAAATGAGGAAAGGGTGTAGGGAGGAACAAGAAGTGAAAATTCAACCATTTTTGAGATCCTGCTCCAAAAAAAAGCTTTAGGGAAAGACAAGTAGGGGGAAGGGAGATTGCAAATTGGAGCAGGCCGTGTCAGCTGCTGCAATTAGGGGTGTCAGAGGAGAGGGCTGGCTCCATACCCCATCTTCATCCTCAATGATATCCTTCCCAATAGAGGCCAGTGTGGTCCACTTGCAGTTATTGGTTGCCCGAACGGCACAGCGCTTATGAGCTTTAAACTTGCACACTGGGGAGAGAAGGAGAGAGGCATGAATTCCCACCACAAAGCAGAAAGGAGCAGTGGCAGAAGCGGCATGATTTCTTTGCCACATCATTAAGCTGACATTCTTCATGAATTCCCCAAGTATCCTAGGAGAGATAAAGTGAAGGAAGATATTTCCCATTTTAAAAACAGGGAAATTGAAGTATGGCAACTGACTGACCTAAAGCTACGTCAAAGGCAGGGGCTCAACTGAGAAGAAAAACCACAGAAACCAGGAATCCTGCTTCTCAGCCCAGCATTTTATTATTATTATATTTGTTAAGCACTTCCTATGTCAAATACTGTTCTAAGCACTGGGGTAGATATGAGTTAATCAGGTTGGACATAGTCTCTGTCCCGCATGGGCCTTTAAGTCTCAAAAGAGAAGAGGTATTGAATGCCCATTTTACAGTTGAGGAAACTGAGGCACAGAGAAGTTACGTGACTTGCCCAGGGTCAGAAAGCAAGCATTTGGGGGAGCCAGGTCCTCTACCAGGCCATGCTCTTTCCACGTGGCTATGCTGCACACTTGATCCATCACATGGGGCTGCCTCAGGCCCTGTTTCCCCTCTCCTCAAGAATCTCCGGTAGTTGCCCATCCATCTCCGCTTCAAGCAGAAAATCACCACTGGCTTTAATGCACTCAATCACCTTGCCCCCTTCCCACCCCACCTCGCTCTTCTCCTACTACAACCCAACCCGCACACTTCGCTCCTCTAATCCTAACCATCTCCTTGTACCTTGATCTTATCTATTTCACCAGTGACCTCTCGCCCACGTCCTGCCTTAGGTCTGCAATGCCCTACCTCCTCAGCTCTGTCAATTACTCTCCCTCTCTTCAAAGCCTTACTGAAGGCACATCTCCTCCGAGAGGCCTTCCCTGACTAAGCCCTCCTTTCCTCTTCTCCCACTCCCTTCTGTGGCACCCTGACCGCTCTCTTTATTCATCCTCCCTTCCGATCCCCCAGCACTTACGTACATCTCTGTAATTTACTTATATTAATGTCTGTCTCTCCTTCTAGACTGTAAACTCACTGTGGGCAGGGAATGTGTCTGTTGTATTGTACTCTCCCAAGTGCTCAGTACAGTGCTCTGCACACAGTAAGAGCTCAATAAATAGGATTGACTGACTTTGGCGGGGGCATCTTGGGCTCCTCACACTACTTAGTGTGCAGAAGGGTAAAATTGTTACCTCCTATCACCAGCCAGTTTCTTTTTACTCCCTAACTACCACTACCAGAGAAGAAGCGTGCCTCAGTGGAAAGAGCCCGGGCTTGGGAGTCAGAGGTCATGGGTTCTAATCCCGACTCCGCCACTTGTCAGCTGTGTGACTCTGGGCAAGTCACTTCCCTTCTCTGTGGCTCGGTTCCCTCATCTGTCAAATGGGGATGAAGACTGTGAGCCCCACGGGGGACAACCTGATCACCTTGTGTCCCTCCAGTGCTTAGAACAGTGCTTCGCCCATTGTAAGCGCTTAACAAATACCATCATCATCATCATTACCTCCGTAGTGTTCATAATAATAATGTTGATATTTGCTAAGCGCTTACTACGTGCAGAGCACTGTTCTAAGCGCTGGGGTGACAATTGGTAGGAGAACTGCTTTTCTAATTTCTCCAAGTGAAGACAAACACCATTTCCTGAATAATTCAACTCGAGCCCAGAGGTGTTTCATGACACGCTAATAACCAGTGGCAGAATTGGAAGAGAATGCCTGAATCCCAATCTGAAGCCATTAGGCCAGGCTAATCGAAGCAAAAGAAATGATACTCAAGAACCAACTACCTCAGAGAGGATCCGTGGTCTACCGATCGTCTCTATCTGTTGCTGGATTGTCCATTCCAAGTGCTTAGTACAGTGTTCTGAGCATAGTAAGTGCTCAATAAATATGACTGAATGAATGAATAACTGTTCATTCTCATGCGGATGCTCGTTTTGACTTCCCAGTCAACGGGAGGTTGGTACGCCGTTGAAATGAAGCCAGTTTTATTCAAAAGAAGGATGAGAAAGCGATCGCTGTGGCCATGGCTGTGACTTCTGTGACTGTTGGTCTGAGCCACGAGGAGCGTAAATCCGGCTGCTCCGTTTGTGTTTATCCATCGGTGGAATTTACAGAGCACTTACTGTGTGCACTAAACATATTAAGCCCTTGGGAGGGTACAGTACAATGGAGTTGGTAGACTCCAGGGACTGCCAACAATGAGCTTACCATCCTCTTTGTCTTTTCACTGGCCTTTCCCTTTCGTGTGTGGTGCCAACTCCCTCCTGGCATTACTCGTAGACTGTGAACCTTTTGGTGGCTAGGGGCCATGTCTATAACTCACCCGTGGATTTATTCCCAGTGCTTAGTATGGTATTTTGCACATAGTAAGCGTTTAACACTATTACGACTTCTACTGCTATAACTTGTAAAATCTGCACGATAATAAATGTATGGAACAAGCTTGCTTGGAAGCCTGGAATGGTCTTATTTTCAACTTCATCTTGCATCTTAATTTTTATGAGCCCAGTGGCCTCGGGAGGGGAATTAAACTATCTTCTATGAGAGTAGCTGATATTCAAGTTTCTGTTGGGGTATCCGGGGTAACGCTTACTATGTGTCAAGCACTATTCTAATCGTTGGGTTTAATACAAGATAATCATTTTGGACACGGTCCATGTCCCACATGGGGTTCACAGTCTAAAATTCCCATTTTACAGATAGGGTCACTGAGGCCCAGTGGAGTGAAGTGACTTGCCAAAGTCACAAAGTAGACATGTGGTGGAGCCGGGATCATAACCCAGGTCCCTCTGACTCTCAGGCCCGTGTTCTATCCACTAGGCCATGCGGCTTTCCAGGACTTAGTACAGTGCCTGGCACAAAGTAAGCGCTTACGGGACACCATTAAAACAAAAAGCAAACAAACAAAAACCCAGTATCTACCTTCACAAGAAAGTCCATGCGAGGTGACTCCGGATAAGGCCTCCCGGCATACGTTACAGTATGTGGGCCGAGCGTGCGAACAGGCGTACCAGTTATGCATCCCTGAGAAATGGTCCATGCTGTACTGGGTAGACTGTGCAAACAAAATGAGAGAGACACACTAAATAACAGCAGGTGGAAAAACTGACCTGAGAGAATGGATTAAATGGGATCATTGGAGCTGACCTAAATAAAATAAACATACTGGGGAAGTTTTGGTCTAGAAAAGAGTCTTTGCTTTTTGCTACAGAGTTTACATTCTCGTTGTGTGCAATTATTATTTTCAGTGAGCTCATCACCGTGACGTACGGGACTCCTGATACAGAACACTGTCCTGTCATTGTCAGCTTAGTGCAAGAAAAATGATCATCGGTTGGATTTTTAGCATTTTAGAGAATCAGCAAGTAATAATAATAATTATGGCATTTGTTAAGTGCTTACTATGTGACAGACACTGTACTAAGCACTGGGGGGGATACGAGCGAATCGGATTGGATACTGGCCCTGTCTCACGTGGGCTCACAGTCTCAATCCATGTTTTACAGATGAGGTAACTGAGCACCAGAGGAGTGAAGTGATTTGCCCAAGGTCACAGAACAGACAAGTGCGGAGCCAGAAATAGAACCCACGACCTTCTGACTCCCAGGACCGTATTCTGTCCACTACACCGTGCTGCTTCTATTCTGCTTCTCAAGCGGCACAGAGAGGTGACAGCACGTCACAAATGAACCCAATGGATTGGCCCCAACACAAGGGGGTTTTTGTAGATGCAGAGTCTGTTTTATCAACTATTCACAATCAAAGATCAGGGGGATAAACTGCACTCTAATAGCCCTGGAACACAGTAAAACACCCATCTGTAAAAGCAGAAGGAGAAGAAACTGTGGTAAATAGGCAGAAAGGAGACTAGGGTTTCAGGCCTACTTGGGTAAACTTGCCAACTTGTCCCTGAGCCGGCATCAGATGTTTCTTCTTTCCCCCATATTTAGAAGTAACCTGGTTTGGAGTCAGTCATCTTTTAGAAAAAATTGGTGGTGCAAAGTTCACATAAATGAAACTAGAGTCAGGTTGGCCAGTTTGCCTGAGTGAACCTGAACCCTCAGTCTCCTCTCTCCTTCCATCAAAACTTGGGCATCAAAGCAGCTCAGATTCTGAAGAAGGGAGAGTTGGACTATTCCCCTTCCGTCCTAAAGAAGGATGAGAGAGGATATTTGTTGCAGTTGAAGCAGCGTGGCTTAGTGGAAAGAGCATGGTCTTGGGAGTCAGAGGTCGTGGGTTCTAATCCTGCTTCTGCCACTCGTCAGCTGTGTGACTGTGGGCAAGTCACTTAACTTCTCTGTGCCTCAGTTACTTCATCTGTTAAATGGGGATTAAGACTCTGAGCCTCACGTGGAACAACCTGATTACCCTGTATCTACCCCAGCGCTTAGAACAGTGCTCTGCACAGAGTAAGCGCTTAACAAATACCAACATTAAGTCATTTAACTTCTCTAGTCCTTAGCTCCCTCATCTGTAAAATGGAGATGAAGCCCATGAGCCCTATGTGGGACAGCCTGATTACCTTGTACCTACCCCAGTGCTTAGAACGGTGCTTTGCACATAGTAAGCGCTTAACAAATACCATCATCATCATCATTATTATTATTATTTTTCTGATTCCCAGGCTCATGATCTTTTTTTAGGCCACGCTGTTTCTCTAATTGGATAAGAATTAATCAAGGAAGGTTTGAGATGGGGTTTTAGGGGAGGTTTGAAGGTGGAGAAAATCATCCTGTGGTTACTTCTGTAGGGGTGAGTAGGTAGGTGTCAGTCTTGCCATCATCATTATTATTATTACACTTTTTGTCATTAGCAATGTGTCAGAACTGTTTCATTGAGATTTGGAGTTTGGGGTTCAGAAGGATGTGGGGAGGAGGATCCAGACCTATGGTTTGGAGTAGGGGGACAAAGATCTGTAAAAAATTGGGTTTCAAAGTTCTGAGTTTTTTTTTCTAATGGTATTTGTTAAGCGCTTACTATGTGCCAGGCACTCTACTAAGCACTGCAGTAGACGCAATCTAATCAGATCGGACACAGTCCCTGCACCACATGGGGTTCACAGTCTTAATCTCCATTTTACAGATGAGGTAACTGAGGCACAGAAAAATGAAGTGGTTTGCTCAAGGTCATTCAGCGGACAAGTGGAGGAGCTGGGATTAGAACCCAAATCCTTCTGACACCCAGGCCTGTGTTCTACCCATTAGGTATTTTGTGTTCTAGGGAAGGTTACACCTTGATCGCTTCATCCCATTAACCCTTGAGTGAGTACATTTATATGAGTACTTGAATGAGTATATTAGTAGTGTTCAGCCAAAGTTGGAGGTGTGAGGGTGGGGGAAACCAGTTTGGAATGGGGATGAGTTTGGTTTGGGGGAAAGGTAGGGGTTCAGGGGAAGGCGGGAATGTGAGAGAGCGAGAGAGAATATGTGTGTGTGTGTGTGTGTGTGTGTGTATAAGAAGAAGACAGAGTGAATATAACTGATGACAGAGCGAGTAAACATCCAGCCTAAATAGTACTCAGAGAAATAACTGGAAAAGGCTCCTCAACTCATTACCTTTCCAAGAAATCCTCATTCATTCAGACATTTATAAGCACAGACAAAGCCAGTGGGGTCCTTGTTCGCCAGAATTCATGCTCATCTACCCTATTCATTCATCTTCTGGGATGACTGTGGTTTTGTCGATCTCACTAGGATCACCTGGGAATATCCACCTAGCATCAGTTTACAAGGACTGGAAAACATTTCAAAATGCTGAGCGGGTCGATAGGTCTCAGGGATAAACAATGCAGCATAAGGGCCCCTAACAAACACAAGGGATTCTGTTTTCACCTCAAAATGCTCCCGATTCTGCACAGTCTTCAGTGCTGCAATCCAGTCTTCCATCTCTTTCCTGTTATCGGCACACAGAATGAGTTTCCGACATGGAGTGATGACCTACAAAAGGAGAAACTCAGTTGGTCAGTCAATTCCTGAACTAGTGAGCCATGTACAAAAGACAAGTGCCAGTAACCCTGACACCCTTTTCCCATGAACATTTTTGAATTGGTATTTGTTAAGTGCTTACTATGTACCGGATGCTGCACTAAGCGCTGGGGTAGATACAAACAAATCAGGCTGGCATAGTTCATGTCCCATATGGGGCTCACAGTATTAATCCCCATTTTAACAGATGAGGTAATTGAAGCACAGAGAAGTGAAGTGACTTGCCCAAGGTCACACAGCAGACAAGTGGCAGAGCTGGGATTGGAACCCAGGTCCTTCTGACTCCCAGGTCCATGCTCTATCCACTAGACCAAGCTGTTTCTCATGTAGAACTTCCAAGTTATTCTCAGGATAAACTCTAAGAACAAATGGCTACGTACATACATATTGGAAAACACTCATACTGGTCTTCTGGAAATTAAAGACAATATCAAAGCAGAATTACAGGAGTAAATTAAGTTTAAGTTATTGCTTCAGCTGCTTGTAAAAGACATTGTAATAACTCACTGGCTACCGCCCCCAAAACAGTACAGTTTGGAAATCAATTCTAATCAATCTATCAATGGTATTTACTGAGTGCTCACTGTGTACAAGACATCTTACTAAGCTCTTGGAAGAATGCAAGTTGGTAGACACATTCCCTGCCCAAAACGAGCTTACAGTCTAGAGGGGGAATTCTAGAATTAATGTTAACATTTCAAAAACATTACATATGAACTCTCTTAGGATACTGCTTCCAGAGATACGCACCGACGAAAAGCAAGTCTGATGTATAAGAGTTAAGCCAGAAGTGTGAAAAATCAGTTGTCTCTCTCTCTCTCACATTATATCCAAAGCCTGAACTGAGGAAAATACTTTCTAAAGTGACACCTCCTCACATTGATATGTGAATATAACCGCAGGGTCCAAGCTAGTATCAAGTATCTCAATTTGTAAAAGCAGCTTCAGGATGCCTCCAATCTGACTCAAAAGAAACAAATGGAAGGATGTCACATTCCCAACTGATCAGCAATGGCAGGGCCCAGCTGCCAAAGTCCCCAAGGCACCTGAGACAGACCCAACATGGGCACTCAGTAAATACCACTGATTGATTGATTAGAATTGATTTCCAAACTGTACTTTTTTGGGGAGTGGGGTGGGTAGCCAGTGAGTTATTACAATGCCTTTTACAAGCAGCTGGAGCAAGAACTAAAACTTAATTCACCCCTGTAATTCTGGTTTGACATTGACTTTAATTTCCAGAAGACCAATATGAGTGTTTTCCAATATGTATATATGAAACCATTCGTTCTTAGAGTGTATCCTGATGGACATCCTAGTGGATAGAGGAGGCAAAAGAAATCAGAAGCATCAGCCACCTCCTCTGTGTTCTTCTGTTCCCCTTCTAGTGGCATCTAGAAAGAGGAGATGGGGTGGGGAAAAGGAAGAGAAATGAGAGGAAATAGGAAAATAACAAAAGATGGGGTGTGGAGAATAGGAAATAAGGCTGGTTTTAGTTCTTAGGCCTCTAGCAAAAATGTACCAATTTGGATACTAAGTCTGGGGACCATGAAATTGCTTGGATTTGGCGTTTTTGCCTGTAATAAGGTCCAATGGGGCCAGGCTTAGGGGAGGGGACAGGTTGGTAAGGATATAGTTCCCTTTCCTCTATCCTCAGCCCTTGAGGTTGTTCCCATGAGGCTCACGGGAGCACAGTTTGGCCGAGGCAGCCTCTCCAGAAAAAGGACCCAGAATCACCATCACCTCGGGGAGACTGCCGAGGCTAAAGAAAGTCTCTCCAGAGCAGTGAGCAAACACCACAGGAAGAGACCGAATGGGGTTCCTCAGCTCAGCATGACATTGCCCAAACCCCTCCCACAAACTGGGGAAGGCTCAGGAAAGCAGACCCGACTCCCCCGTAGTCCTACCCCACCAAATCAGGTTTGGAGCGCTGCCCCAAGAGCACGCCGCCTCTGCTCCTGTGCCTTAAACCCTTCCTAGCTAGAACTCTTGTCTCTCCCTCTCCCTCCCTCTCTATTTTAATGGTATTTCTAAGCGCTTACTATGTGCCAAGCACTGGACTAAGCAGTGGGGTAGGGAATGTGTCTATTGTTATACTGTACTCTCCTACGCACCTAGTACAGTGCTCGGGCACTCCGTAAATGCTCAGTAAGGGGTCAGACCTAGACTGAGTCCAATGAGTTGGGGGTCTAAGTCCAGCCTGACACTTTCTTATTCCTTTTGGTCAAGTTTGTCTAGGTCCAGCTTGACTTTTGGGGGTGACAGAGACTGTATGTTAGTTGAGGGCAGGGATTGTGTCTGTTTACTGTTGCATTGTACTCTCCCAAGCGCTTAGTACAGTGCTGTACACACAGTAAGCGCTCAATAAATATGAATGAATTGAATGAATGAATGAATTAAGGATGAAGAGGGAGAGCAGGAAGGGCTTGGCCCTCATGGTTGCCCCTGTTTGCTCCTGGGCCTTATAATAATAATAATGTTGGTATTTGTTAAGCGCTTACTATGTGCCGAGCACTGTTCTAAGCGCTGGGGTAGATACAGGGTAATCAGGCTGTCCCACGTGGGGCTCACAGTTAATCCCCATTTTCCAGATGAGGTAACTGAGGCACAGAGAAGTGAAGTGACTTGCCCGCAGTCACACAGCTGACAAGTGGCAGAGCTAGGATTCAAACCCATGACCTCTGACTCCCAAGCCCGGGTTCTTTCCACTGAGCCACGCTGCCTCTCTAGTCACAGTGGGCAGCCAAAGGGCTCACCCACATATCTGGGGCATTGTGCCTGAGGCCAGAGATGCCAACTCTTCATCTTGAGTGCCAAGGTGAAGAAAGGGGAGGGATTTTAGTGGAAGGTGAAGGGCTTCAGTGAGCTAATACACCAAAAGCAACCACTTTGGGTCAATCCAGCCTTTATGGAAAACTATTAGACCTTTCCAGAGACCTGGATGAGCAACGCTGGGAGTCCGGCACACACGGCTGTGGGAATAATAGCTCATGGAATGGGAACATATGCTCACTGTGGGATGGCACCGCTGTTGCTATACTTGGCAGGACCTGAATTTCCACCTGACCTGGACACCAGCACAGTTTTTGGTGAAGCAGCATGATCTAGTGGAAAAAGCCCAGGCCTGGGACTCTCAGGATGTGGGTTCTAAGCCCGGCTCTGCCACATGTCTGCTGTGTGACCTTGGGCAAGTCACTTCACTTCTCTGTGCCTCAGTTCCCTCATCTGGAAAATGGGGATTAAGATTGCGAGCCCAATGTGGGACAGGGATTATGTCCAACCTGATTACCTTGTATCTACTCCAGTGCTTAGAACAGTGCCTGGCTGAGGTAATAATACCACAGTTATTATTATTATTATTGATCTAGTTAGATAAATCCCCAGCCTCAACACTGTCCTCTCTGATGAACTCAACCCCCTTAACCCCATCTGGTCCATCAATCTCACACCACCAAACCCAAGACTGAGCTCCTCATCTTCCCTCCCAAACCCGGTCCTCTCCCAGACTTCTCTATCACCGTGGATGGCACGACCATCCTTCCCGTCTCTCGGGCCCGCGACCTCGGTGTCATCCTTGACTCGTCTCTCTCGTTCACCCCACGCATCCTATCCGTTACCAAGACCTGCCGGTTTCACCTTCACAATATCGCCAAGATCCGCCCTTTCCTCTCCACCCAAACGGCTACCTTACTGCTATGGGCTCTCGTTATATCCCGGTTAGACTACTGTGTCAGCCTTCTCTCTGATCTCCCTTCCTCCTCTCTCGCCCCTCTCCGGACTATTCTTCACTCCGCTGCCTGGCTCATCTTCCTGCAGCAACGATCTGGGCGTGTCACTCCCCTTCTTAAACACCTCCAGTGGTTGCTTATCGACCTCCGCTCCAAACAAAAACTCCTCACTCTAGGCTTCGAGGCTCTACATCACCTTGCCCCTTCCTACCTCTCCTCCCTTCTCTCTTTCTACTGCCCACCCCGCACGCTCCGCTCCTCCGCCACCCACCTCCTCGCCTATCCCGCCGTCGACCCCCGGGCCACGTCCTCCCGCGGTCCCGGAACGCCCTCCCTCCTCACCTCCGCCAAACTGATTCTCTTCCCCTCTTCAAAACCCTACTTAAAACTCACCTCCTCCAAGAGGCCTTCCCAGACTGAGCTCCCCCCTTTTTCCCTCTGCTCCCTCTACCCCCCCTTCACCTCTCTGCAGCTTAACCCTCTTTTCCCCCATTTCCCTCTGCTCCTCCCCCTCTCCCTTCCCATCCCCTCGGCACTGTACCCGTCCGCTCGTCTGTATATATTTTCTTTACCCTATTTATTTTGTTAATGAATTGTACATCGCCTTGATTCTATTTAGTTGCCATTGTTTTTATGAGATGTTCTCCCCCTTGACTCTATTTACTGCCATTGTTCTTGTCCGTCCGTCTCCCCCGATTAGACCGTAAGCCCGTCCAACGGCAGGGACCGTCTCTGTCTGTTGCCGACTTGTTCATTCCAAGCACTTAGTACAGTGCTCTGCACATAGTAAGCGCTCAATAAATACTATTGAATGAATGAATGAAAGTCCCAGACCACCCCAAAAGTAGACTGTTTCTGCTCTCATGCCTTACCTCTTACTAGCTACAACTCTTCACTCTCTCTCTTTCTCTCTCTCTCCCTCCTTACTATGTGCCAGGCACTGGACTAAGTAAATGTGTCTGTTTATTGTTATACTGTACTCTCCCAAGTGCTTTGTACAGTATTCTGCACACAATAAGCGCTCAATAAATATGATTGAATGAATACAAGCTCAACAAGTTGGACACGGTCCATGGCCCACAACGGGCTCACAGTTTTAATCCCTGTATGATGCAGATGAGGTAACTGAAGTGAAGTGACTTGCCCAAGGTCACCCAACAGAGAAGTGGTAGAGTCAGGATTAGAACCCAGGTCCTTCGGATGCCCAGGCTTGCGCTTTACCCACTAGGCTGTGGTCTTCCTCTACTGCTCTACTCCGCTACTTCTCCTCCCTCATGGATTCCTGTCCCCAGTGCCACCAGACCTTCCAGAAATTCCAGACCTTTCACTCCCTCCTAAAATCCACAGTGCCCCCGCCTCCCCCTTTTCTCTCCCCTGATGACGAGGCCAACTACTCTGCTGACAAAATGGAAACTGTCAGGCATCCATGACGCAAAATCTCCTCTTCCCCTCCCCAGCCCCCTCAACTCCCACATTCAGTCTCTCACCTTTCTTGGTCACTTCTGAAAAAAAGACCCCAGGCTTGCTTTTAAAATTGGACCCACTTGACTTGTGAATCAAACTCTATTCTGTGACATTTACAAGAACAGCCAGTTCACACTTCTTCCCTCCTGGATGATACTTCTGCTCACTCTGTTGATTCCTTCCCTTCTGTGTCTATCGACTCTACTGCATTGTACTGTGCTTTACGTATAGTAAGCCCTTAATAATTGAGAAGCTTGAGAAGCAGCGTGGCTCAGTGGAAAGAGCACGGGCTTTGGAGTCAGAGGTCCTGGGTTCGAATCCCGGCTCGGCCACTGTCAGCTGTGTGACTTTGGGCAAGTCACTTCCCTTCTCGGTGCCTCAGTTACCTCATCTGGAAAATGGGGATTAAGACTGTGAGCCCCACGTGGGACAACCTAATTCCCCCATGTCTACCCCAGCGCTTAGAACAGTGCTCGGCACATAGTAAGCGCTTAACAAATACCAACATTAAATAAATACCATTGCAAAATGCAAAGTCTGCATTTTATAAGAACTGGATACACTACAAATTATAGCACCTTCATAATTACCCCTAGCTTTTCCTGAGATCACATTATCTGAGCTCCTTAAAATATGGATTTACACAATTTTCCGAGAAACAATTACAGATTTCCTTAAACTTCTGAGGATACTAGTATTCTATTATAAGGAAGCTTTTGTCAACCCTCGCCAAAAGCAACTGAGAAGAGTTGTTGGCCTGCACACTGAGATGAGAGATTTCTTGTTCGAAAAGCGTTTTGACATAGTTTCAGCCTTCCTTTCAAAATTCTCCTCTACAATTCCTTTATAAAACAAGATGCTGTACAGTCAAGGTGGAGAGAGAAGCAGCGTGGCTCAGTGGAAAGAGCACTGAGTCAGAGTCAGAGGTCATGGGTTTGAATCCCAGCTCTGACACTTGTCAGCTGTGTGACTGTGGGCAAGTCACTTCACTTCTCGGTGCCTCAGTTACCTCATCTGGAAAATGGGGATTAAAACTGTGAGCTCCACGTGGGACAACCTGATTCCCTTGTGTCTACCTCAGTGCTTAGAACAGTGCTCTGCACATAGTAAGTGCTTAACAAATACCAACATTATTATTATTATTATTATTACTATTTTATCCCCATTTTGGAGATGATGGAACAGGCACAGAGTAATTAAGTGACTTGCCCAAGGTCACACAGAAGGCAAATGGTAGAGCTGGGACTAGAACCCAATTTCTTTTGACTGCCAGTCCTTTGCTCTTTCCACTGGGTCAAGCTGCTTTGCCTGTACTATAACCAAAAGAGTTGCCTTAAATGCATAAAAATACATTCCACTCCCCTAATAATTTGTCTCTCCCTGGAATTTAGCCTTGGCCATAGTATATATTCCAATTTCCTACAATCAAATTTCAATTTAATATCAAATAGTTTGTTTAATTTGACTGAAGCCTACCACCCCAACAATGCATGCATAATTCATTCATTCAATCGTATTTATTGAGCACTTACTGTGTGCAGAACACTGTACTAAGCGCTTGGAGTGTAATGTACAATTCGGCAACAGAGAGAGGCAATCCCTGCCCAACGATGGGCTCACAGTCTAAAAGGGGGAGACAGACAGCAAAACAAGTAGACAAGCATAACTCTGGCAGGAAGTGAATGTTTACATGAAGAAACTTTCCTTCTAAACCCATAATAATAATAATGATAATATCTATGTAAGAAATTACAAATTTCTTTAAATTTCTGAGGAGACTAGTATCCTATTATAAGGAAGCTTTTGTCAACCCTAGCAAAAAGTAACTGAGAAGAGTTGGCCTAAACACTGAGATGAGAGATTTCTTATTTGAAAAGTGCTTTTACATAGTTTCAGCCTTCCTTTCAAAATTCTCCTCTAAAAATTCTTTATAAAAGATGTTCTACCAAGCATTGTTCTAAGCCCTGGGGTAGATATGAGGTAACCTGGTTGTACACAGCCCCGTCCCCCAACGTGGGACTCAGTCTTAATCCCATTTTACAGATAAGGTAACAGGCACAGAGAAGTGAAGTGACTTGCCCAAGGTCACAGAGCAGACAAGCAGAAGAGCCGGAATTAGAACCCATGACCTTCTGGCTTCCAGGCCCGTGCTCTATTCACTACTCCATGCTGCTTTCCATGTGTCGTATTAATAGATTTTGTAGATATTAAATGGACTACATCTCACACACCCATGTCACAATATTGATGATATTTTCCACGGAATCCAAATAATTTACCAAGCATGGTCTTATTTAATCTTATTCCGTCTATCACCTAATGCCCCTTTCACAGAAGGCACCCAAGGCACAAAGCCATTACTCAAAATCACACGTAGCAAACTGGGACTGAGGGAACCCATCTCTTTTTAATCCCATTTTTCACCTGAAAATCTCCTCATCCAAGTCCTATAATAACACTCTCTCCAATTTAAGCACATGTCTTCTCTACTCATTTACCAAGATGGCCAATAATTGATTTTTTTGGCCTACAGAATCAATTAAAAACTAAATCCTGAATCACAACCAAATTAGGGAAAATTTTAGCACAACCAATTGCGGTATATTCCCTCATGATTTCAGAGCTTAAATTGGCCAAGAGGAAAAACTTCTGAGGGATTCTGCCTTTCACTCAACCAGCTTTGCTCTACAGGCCACAAACTCAAAAGGAATCAGCAACATAACTACAACTACAAAACCTAAAGAGTCCATTAAAAAAGTGTCAAAACTGTGACATCAAAGGGATAACTGCATATCTACAACACTTATTAAGAGGAAAAAAACCCAAGAATTAAGGTCAACACATTGATATGCAGAATGAGTTTCATAAGCTGATTTAAATCAATCAAGATCAGTCAACATTCTGAGTCAACGTAGATGGTGCTTCAAGGCAGGCTGACTATATTCAGGGTGAATAATTTCTTATGCCTCTCTGACCGATGTACACTACGCTTGGAGTGCTACTGAGGGCCAGAAACGAGCACACAAATGTCTGTACATTCGATCTCTGGGACTGCCTTTCCCTCACCTATTGAAGGGAGGTAGTGAGATACGAGCAGTAACTAGGACACAGTGCTTAGTGGAGAGTGCTTTCTGAAAAAGGAACGGGCAGTGAAATGGTTAATGGCTTTGCCTCTCACACCTGTAGAAACACCGGAATTGCCTTTCCAGAACAGATCGATAGGACAGCCAGCTTAGTATCCTGGAGCCACTGCAGATGCTTCCAAGGAAGGCCGGAAAGTACGTCATTCTTTTTACCCTGTGGATTTGGTAAGGAATCCTGCCAAATGATAACTTGCCTTAGCTTGGAGACCCAATCATAGGAAAAATCCCTCCTCGCATTGAGCGGGGCGCATAAGGCACTGAAGCTTCCCCACTCCTGATGCATTACAGGAGCTCAGGGAAGGAAGGAAGCAGATGGAGGAAGTGCAGAGAGGATGAAGAAATGTTTACCCTACAAGAATACCAAAATAGCTAAACATCACGCTGACCCACGATTACTAAATTCAGGGTTCGGCAGTAGTCCAAAGAGGATGGAATAGTCCACACTGGGCCGTGACAAATCCTACACTAAGGAAAACTCAAGTTATTTTACCCCTTGACTGATGAGTCAAGTATGTGCACAACTGCTGGAGAAGCAGTGTGGCCTGATGGACAGAGCACGGGCCTGGGAATCAGAAGGACCTGGGTTCTAATACTAGCTCCGTCACTTGTCTGTGGGACCTTGGTCAAGTCACTTCACTTCTCTGTGTCTCAGTTACCTCATCTGAAAAACGGGGATTAAGACTGAGTCCCATGTGGGTCAGGGACTGTATCCAACCTGATTAGCTTGAATCTCTCCCAGGGCTTACTTCAGCATCTGGCATGTAGTAAGTGCTCAACAGATACCATAAAAAGGAAAAAAACCAGAGAATACTCATGTGATTTTACCCCTAATACCGACGGTTCAAGTATGAGCACAACTGTTTCCTCTGACAACATATTGCATTCTATCCAGTTAGATGTGTGATTTTGGAAGAATATTCCCTAATTCTCAAACAGCGTTACATCCACAATGTGTAGTGAGAAGACACAATTTAGAAGGGCAGGCTATAATGCCATTTTTTCCTAAGTCGACTGTATTAGACTGTAAGCCCATCGATTAGACTGTAAATCCATCGATGGGCAGGGATTGTCTCTATCTGTTGCTGAACTGAACATTCCAAGCGCTTAGTACAGTGCTCTGCACATAGTAAGTGCTCAATAGATACTATTGAATGAATGAATTTACTGAACACTTACTGTGTGCAGAACACTGTGCTAAGCACTCGGGATAGTACATTATAATAAATACACACATTCCCCACAATGAGCTTACAGTCTAGGCTAAAAAAATTCCTATTTCCTATGAAAGGAATACCATATTCTATTACCTTATTGGTGTTACAAGATTCACGACAACAGACTGGTTTTGCTCCTCAAGGCAAGATTCAGCCTGAAATGCTGGGAGTATAAAAGATAGGTCGGTTTTTTATACATAGGGAAGAGAAGCTGAGGTCCTGGGCAAAGCCAGTCATCCTGAATGGATGAAACACCTACAGTAGATTAAAAAGCCCCCATCCTCATTAAATCAAGGTACGATTTGGCTCCCAAAAGCAAAGATCAGAACGCTTCAGGGAGCAGTACCAGTCAGCCATGCCATCTGCGTATTGTAAAGAGATTCAGTCATTTTGTATGGTGCTCTCTTTTCATCATCAAGGTTATTCATTGAGTGCTCACTCTCCACAGAACACTGTACTAAGCACTTGCAAGAGTATAATGATGCGTATATATCTATAATTCTATTTATTTATAATGACACTACTGATGGCTGCTTACTTGTTTTGACATCTGTCTCTCCCCTTCTAGACTGCGAGCCCGTTGTGGAGAAGGATTGTCTCTATCTGTTGCTGAACTGAACATTCCAAGCGCTTAGTACAGTGCTCTGCACATAGTAAGCTCTCAATAGATACTATTGAATGAATGAATGAATTTACTGAGCACTTACTGTGTGCAGAGCACTATGCTAAGCACTCGGGATAGTACATTATAATAAATAACAGACACTTTTCCCACAACGAGCTTACAGTCTAGGCTAAAAAAATTCCTATTTCCTATGAAAGGAATACCATATTCTATTACCTTATTGGTGTTACAAGATTCACGACAACAGACTGGTTTTGCTCCTCAAGGCAAGATTCAGCCTGAAATGCTGGGCGTATAAAAGATAGGTCGGTTTTTTATACATAGGGAAGAGAAGCTGAGGTCCTGGGCAAAGCCAGTCATCCTGAATGGATGAAACACCTACAGTAGATTAAAAAGCCCCCATCCTCGTTAAATCAAGGTACGATTTGGCTCCCAAAAGCAAAGATCAGAACGCTTCAGGGAGCAGTACCGGTCGTCATACCATCTGCGTATTGTAAAGAGATTCAGTCATTGTGTATGGTGCTCTCTTTTCATCATCAAGGTTATTCATTGAGTGCTCACTCTCCACAGAACACTGTACTAAGCACTTGCAAGAGTATAATGATGCGTATATATCTATAATTCTATTTATTTATAATGACACTACTGATGGCTGCTTACTTGTTTTGACATCTGTCTCTCCCCTTCTAGACTGCGAGCCCGTTGTGGAGAAGGATTGTCTCTATCTGTTGCTGAACTGAACATTCCAAGCGCTTAGTACAGTGCTCTGCACATAGTAAGCTCTCAATAGATACTATTGAATGAATGAATGAATTTACTGAGCACTTACTGTGTGCAGAGCACTATGCTAAGCACTCGGGATAGTACATTATAATAAATAACAGAGACTTTTCCCACAACGAGCTTACAGTCTAGGCTAAAAAAATTCCTATTTCCTATGAAAGGAATACCATATTCTATTACCTTATTGGTGTTACAAGATTCACGACAACAGACTGGTTTTGCTCCTCAAGGCAAGATTCAGCCTGAAATGCTGGGCGTATAAAAGATAGGTCGGTTTTTTATACATAGGGAAGAGAAGCTGAGGTCCTGGGCAAAGCCAGTCATCCTGAATGGATGAAACACCTACAGTAGATTAAAAAGCCCCCATCCTCGTTAAATCAAGGTACGATTTGGCTCCCAAAAGCAAAGATCAGAACGCTTCAGGGAGCAGTACCAGTCGTCATACCATCTGCGTATTGTAAAGAGATTCAGTCATTTTGTATGGTGCTCTCTTTTCATCATCAAGGTTATTCATTGAGTGCTCACTCTCCACAGAACACTGTACTAAGCACTTGCAAGAGTATAATGATGCGTACATATCTATAATTCTATTTATTTATAATGACACTACTGATGGCTGCTTACTTGTTTTGACGTCTGTCTCTCCCCTTCTAGACTGCGAGCCCGTTGTGGAGAAGGATTGTCTCTATATGTTGCGGAACTGTACTTCCCTAGTGTTTCGTACAGTGCCTTGCACACGGTAAGCGCTCAGTAAATACGACTGAATGAATGAATACAATAGAGTTGACACGTTCCCTGCCCACAACCAGCTTAACTCAGAGCATTTACTTCTCTGAAAAGCATCAGAAACCCATCACAGAAAACTAGATCTACTGAACCCTGGCTGATATTTTGGAGCCTCCCAGTTGGAAAAGCTTGTAAGCGGTCTGAGAGGTTTACCCATTGACTAAAAAGATGCCAGGTCAACATCAATTCACTAAATCTTCTCCATTCTGGACCAAAATTCCACAAGCCATATCTGCTTAATTCCAAGCTCTTCAGCACTATCCTACTGCTCAACACTGGTTTAAAAAAAACCAGAAAAAAGAAAATTCCTCAAGAGTATATTCTCTTCCAAACTGTTCAGTTGGAGTTCTTACCTGTCGGCTTGACCCATTCGGAGTGTTCTCAAGATTTTTGCTGCTGCCCAGGAGTTTCTCAGAGTTGAAGCAAGAGTAAGGAGCAAAGATAAATCTCTGCTACTTTAGGCCTGATCAACCTCAGTGATCACCAGAAGTGGAAATACGAATCAGGGCCATCTGGCCGAATCACTGACCAAGACCGGCACGAGAGACATACAGTCAGGGAGTGAGAAAAAGAGAGCGGTGAATTAGTTCACTAAAAATAGTTCCCCGGTGTTCTTTGCTTCTAAAGGTGGCTGAGAGTGGGCGTGTGACGGGACCTGATCATTTCTGCCGCTTCCTATTACTCACATCCTGCAGTTTGGAAACTGCACAAACATAGAAGCCGCTGAACAAATCTTGCAACCTTGAAACCCCCCGGGGACCCTGGCTTATTCAAAACTGCTGTGTGTACATGTTCACCAGAGTTCCTTACAGAATCAGGCACGAGATAACCCTAGGCAGTGTACAATCTCCTGCATAAAACCACACAAACATTCAAGACCGTCAGCTTGGTACTCTTCCCTCTCGGGCTAAAAAATTCAAACGGGGAGGGATCTGACTCATAATGTGGGAGCCACTCGTAATATTTGCTTCTCATCCTCTGATACTAATGACCGAAAGAGACCACCCGACCAATGTGATTATAACTAATCCGGCTCTGGGTTTCACTAAAAAGAATAAATAACCAAACAGTAAGGCCCCCGGGGTCTTATTTATTCCAGGGTGCAAATTCTTAGAGTTTAAATAGTTTAACTAGGACATCACTGATACCGTTCAGGGATGATATAACGGTGATGGGCTATGAGAGAGGAAAGCTAGGATGTTAGCTCATGCATCTGTAACTAGTAGAATCAAGGAAGGCAATCACCATCACATTGTTTCTCCTCTAAGAATCCTTTGATGCTCCCACTGAAGCAGCGCAGCTTAATGGATAAAGCATGGGGTGGAAGGTGGACGGACCCAAGTTCTAATCCCAGCTCCGCCACGCCTGCCGTGTGACCTCGGGCAAGTCGCTTTTGCTTCTTCGGGCCTCAATTACCTCATCTGTAAAATGGGGGTCAAGAATGTGAGCTCGATATGGGACAGGGACTGTGTCCGACCTGATTAACTTGTATCTACTGCAGAGCCGAGAACAGTGCCGGGCTCATAGTAAGGGCTTGACAAGTAACATAATATTATTATCATCAGCATCGATATATTGGACAAAGTGGACTATTCGTCTGACCCACTAATAGTTGAGAAGCAGCGTGGCTCAGTGGAAAGAGCCCGGGCTTGGGAGTCAGAGGTCATGGGTTCGAACCCCGGATCTGCCACTTGTCAGCTGTGTGATTGTGGGCGAGTCACTTAACTTCTCTGTGCCTCAGTTACCTCATTAAGATTAAGACTGTGAGCCTCACGTAGGACAAACTGATGACCCTGTATCTACCCCAGCACTTAGAACAGTGCTCTGCACATAGTAAGCGCTTAACAAATATCAATATTATTACTATTATTGATTTTCTCATGTACTCAAGTTGTTCAGTATTCCCAAGTTAGCTAAAAGGAGTTCTCAAGAGAGGTCCCAGCCAAGGGTGGAGAGGAAGGGTTGGGAGCCGTTCGCTACCCCCTCACAGTTTTTTTGTATTGCTTGCTCTGCCCCTTTTAGTAAGAAGAAGGTCAGCAGCAGGTTGGATCCAAAACGCTACCAGCCACGGTTCTCTCATCTCCTTGGCCTTCAATGGGCAACGAGTGCTTCAAAGGATCACTCACCCTAGCAAGGCTCCCCATCACATCTAGACTGTGAGCCCATTGTTGGTCCAGGGATAGTCTCTATTAACGAATTGTACATTCCGAGCGCTTAGTACAGTGATCCGCACATAGTAAGCGCTCAATAAATAAGAATGAATGACTGAATGCACAGTAAGTGCTCAATGAATGACTGAATGACTGAATGGACTGTTCGCCCTTTGTATTCTCCTAGCTTGTGGGTGCCTGGGCATCCCCTTTCTTGTCCTGTGTGTAGTTCTATGTGCCGAGCTCTGTGACTGGGGGTGTTGGGGGGTGCATGCTCTGACCCCAGCCTCGCCCAGATCACTCCTGTGCTCAAAATGGACAGCTGGCATCCCTGGTTCCCACGTCTTTATGGTATTTGTTAAATGTTTACTATGTGCCAAGCATAGGGCTGACAGGGCTTAGGCAGGGCTAAGTGCTGGGGCTGACACCAGATAATCAGGACGGACATGGACCATGTCCCAAATAGAGCTCACACTCTCATTCTCCATTTTACAGTCGAAGGCACTGGGGCACAGAGAATAATAATAATAATAATAATGATGGTATTTGTTAAGCGCTTACTATGTGCCAAGCACTGTTCTAAGCGCCGGGATAGATGCAAGGTGATCAGGTTGTCCCACTTGGGGGTCACAGTTTTACAGACAAGGGAACTGAGGCCCAGAGAAGTGAAGTGACTGGCTCAAAGTCACACAACAGACAAGTGGTGGAACTGGGATTCGAACCCACGACCTCTGACTCCCAAGCCGGAGCTCTTGCCATTGAGCCATGTTGCTTCTCTGAAGTAAAGTGACTTGCTCTAGGTGACAAGGGAGACAAGTGGCGGAGCCAGAATTAGAACCCAGGTCCTTCTCTTGACTTCCAGGCCTGAGCTTTCTCCACTAAGCTACACTCCTTGGAAAGGTGTAGCCCAGACTTCCGTAGACATCCTTGGATGAGAAAGGTGATAGTGCTGACAACGAGACTGTCTATGAATAATAATTATGGTATTTGCTAAGCACTTACTATGTGCCAAGCACTGTTCTAAGTGCTGGGAGGGAGGGAAACAAGGTAATCAGGTTGTCCCACATGAGGCTCACAGTCTTAATCCCCATTTTACAGATGATGTAACTGAGGCACAGAGAAGTTAAGTGGCTTGCCCAAGGTCACACAGCAGACAAGTGGCAGAGCTAGATTAGAACCCACATCCTCTGACTCCCAAGATTGGGCTCTTTCCACTAAGCCACACTGCTTCCTAAGTGAATGTGAGTCTTATTATTAAGCGTCGTCGAGATGTTTCCGATTCACGACGACTCCATGGATATACTTTCTCCAGAACGTCCTGTCCTCTGCCATAACCCGCAATCTTTCTAATGGTTCTTCTGTTATCGCTGTTAGGGTCTCTATCCATCTAGCTGCCGGTCTGCCCCTTCCACGTTTTCCCTGGACTTTTCCTAGCATTAGTGTCTTTTCCAGAGAATTAGTCCTCCTGAATATGTGCCCAAAATATGCTAATCTAAGTCATTTGGCCTTCCAAAGACCACTTTGGCTTAATTTGTTCCAAAATCCATTTGTTTGTTTTTCAGGCGGTCCATGGTATTCGTAAAAGCCTTCTCCAACACCACATTTCAAAAGAACCGATGTTCTTTCTATCCGGTTGTGAGTCTTACTGAGGGAGAATCTCCAGGCCCCAGCCTCAACGTGTTCTTTCCGAAAACTGCATTGGGTACCACAGAATTGTTGTTGGACTTGAGATCTGAATGCTTTCTCAAAGGAAGAAAAAATGAAGGTGGCTGAGGAAATAAGAACTAAACACAATTCTTCCAGCTGGCATACAAAGATCACACTCAATGCCGTTCTTTCATTCTGCATTTTCTACAGTGACTATTCACTTATATATATAAAGCACCTTGATACCAAGTGAAGAGTATCAAGGTGCTTTATATATATTGTGGAAAAGTATACATATTTGAGATCTCATCAGTGAGGTATAATGGAGAGCAATGCAGAAAGCAGGAGTTGTAACCAAGGTTTCCCTCCACGCCTGTATAGCGCCCAACCTCTGAACCAGAGAGAAAGAAAACATTTGCTGACAATGGGCAAAGGACCATAAACCGTAGAGAGAAATTTGAAATATATCCAATTGATAAAAGTCCCCCTTGGAGACTATTCTGGGTTGCCTATTGATGAATACAATATATATACGGTCTTCTTTGAATACGGAGAAGCATAGCTTAGTGAATAAAGCATAAGCCTGGGAACCAGACGACCTGAATTCTAATCCTGGATCTGCCTCCAGCCTGCTATATGACCTGGGGCAAGTCACTTAACTTCCCTGTGCCTCAGTTTCCTCAACTAAAAAATGGGATTCGTACTTTTTCTTCCTCCTACTGAGACTGTGATCCCCATGTGAGGCAGGGACTAGGTCCAACCTGATTTACTTACATCTACCCCAGTGCTTAGAACAATGCTGGCCGCACAGTAAACGCTTGAGTGCTAAAAAACAAAAATCAAAAACAAAACTCTATAATCAAAGAAGGCATCGCTGAAGTAGCTCACTTATGAATGTGCTTGCAGCTGAAAAGGTCAGTGTGGCATCCACAAAAAGTTGTCCCTTGTGTTGTTTTATTTAATGTTTGCAACACACGACACTGTTTTCTCTTTTTGCCTTCTTGTCTCCCTTTCCATGTGAAGTTTTCCCTCAGAGAGAGCTAATCCCTTCTTGATGACAATGAGCCATGCAGGTCTATCCTTGGTAGATGACTCCCAATATTCAGCTGGGATGCAGCACTGACTGAGGCTTTGTCCTACCATGTCCTTAAACGTCTTCCTTTACCCTCCCTGCTTTCGATTTCCCAGTTTCAGCTCATCACACGGCTGTTTGGGTATCCTGCTGTTGTTCATTCTCCTCGAGCATGGCCTAGTGGATATGGCATGGGCCTGGGAGTCAGAAGGATCTGGAATCTGCTGTGTGTCTGCTGGGTGACCTCGGGTAAGTCACTTCACTTCTCTGTGCCTTAGTTACTCCATCTCTAAGATGGGGATTAAAGACTGTGAGCCTCATGTGGGACAGGGACTGTGTCCAACCTGATTAACTTATATCCTGGCTGGATTATTGTGTCAGCCTCCTCTCTGATCTCCCTTCCTCCTTTCTCTCCCCACTCCAGTCTATTCTTCATTCCGCTGCCTGGATCATCTTCCTACAAAAACGCTCTGGGCATGTCACTCCCCTCCTCAAAAACCTCCAGTGGCTGCCTATCCACCTTCGCATGAAGCAAAACTCCTCACTCTTGGCTTCAAAGCTCTCCATCACCTTGCCCCCCACCCCACACCTCTCTTCTCTCTTTCTACTGCGCACCCAGTACACTCCGCTCCTCTGCCTCTCACCTCCTCAAGGTCCCCCATTTGTGACTGTCCCGCCGTCGACCCCTGGCCCACGTCCTCCCGCTGTCCTGGAATGTCCTCCCTCCTCATCTCCCCCAAACTAGCTCTTTTCCCCTCTTCAAAGCCCTACTGGGAACTCAGCTCCTCCAGGAGGCCTTCCCAGACTGAGCCCCCCCTTTCCCTCTGCTCCTCCTCCCCTCCCCTCCCCCCCCTCCTGCCCTCTGCTCTTCCCCTTTCCCCTCCCCTCAGCCTGCGCATATTTGTATAAATTATTTATTACCCTATTTATTTTGTCAATGAGGTGCATATCTCCATGATTCTATTTATCTTGATGATGTTTTGTTTTGTTTTGTTCTGCTTTGCTATCTCCCCCGTTTAGACTGTGAGCCTGTCGTTGGGCAGGGATCGTCTCTATCTGTTGCCGGATGGTATATTCCAAGCACTTAGTACAGTGCTCTGCACATAGTAAGTACTCAATAAATACTGTTGAATGAATGAATATCTACTCCAGCACTTAGAACGGTGCTTGACATAGTAAGCGCTTAACAAATACCATCACCATCATCATCACCCAGCACAGCCGCGTTAAGGTGAGCATTGTTAGGTGATGCACAAGCAAACCATCCTAAAATCACCTCTCCTCCAAGAGGCCTCCCCTCTGTTGTCTCTGCACTTACCTGTGTACCCCTTAAGCACTTTGATTCTCACCCCAACCTCCCAGCACTTATATACATATTGTGGGCTCTAATCCCTGCTCCACCACTTGTCTGCTGTGTGACTTTGGGCAAGTCACTTCACTTCTCTGGGCCTCAGTTCCCTCATCTGCAAAATGGGGATTAAGACTGAGCCCCATGTGGGACAGGGACTGTGTCCAAACCGATACCCTTGTATAAGTTCATTCGTTCATTTGTATTTATTGAGAGCTTACTGTGTGCAAAGCACTGAACTATCTACCCCAGCACTTAGTACACTGCCTGGCCCATAGTAAGGGCTCAACAAATACCACAATCATTATTATTATTGTAATACTTTTCCTGATCTATAATTTATTTTAATTTCTGCCTCCTCTTGTAAACAGTAAACTCCTTGTAGGCAGTGATCATGTCTACCAACTCTATTATACTGTACTCTCCCGAGCGCTTAGTACAGTGCTCTGCCTATGGTAAGCACTTAATAAACACCACTGATTGACCGCCCAGTTGTTGAAAGACTGACTACAGTCCAGAACTTCATTGTTCGTGATCTTGTCTTCCCACCTGATACTGAGTAGGCCCACAAGTGATGGAGATGGGACCGCTCAAGGACTCGGACAGAGCGTGTGGATGTGGTCCAGGTCTCCCATCCATAAAGAGAGAATAATAATAACAATTATGGCATTTGTTAAGCACTTACTAAGTGCCAGGCACTGTTCTAAGCATTGGGATAGATACAAGGTAAGCAGGTTGTCCCACATGAGGCTCACAGTCTTTATCCCCATTTTACAGATGAGATAACTGAGGCACAGAAAAGCTAAGTGACTTGCCCAAAGTCACACAACTGACAAGCGGCAGAGCCAGGATTAGAACCCAAGACCTCTGACTCCCAAGCCTGTTTCCACTAAGCCACACTGCTTATCATAGACAACACTCCAGCTCTGTAGATCAATCAATGGTATTTACTGAGCACTTTCTGTGTGTGTGCAGAGCACTGTACTAGGCGCTTGGGGGAGTAAAAAATGACAGAGTTGGTAGACATGTTCTCTGCCCACAAGATCTTTAGTTTTGCCCAGAGTTTGATGCCACGCTGTCACCACACTCTGACAATCTCCCAAAGGATGTGCTGGCCTTCTTGATTCCGTTTTTACTTATCTGCTTGCTCTTCCATCAGTGGAGGCAAGAACAGTAAGGTGAAGGTAGTAATATATCTATTCAGGGAAAAACCTACCGAATTTCAGATCACAATGCAACTCGAATGATTAATATTTCTTTGTACCTACCTTCTGGGATATTCAGAGTGGGGAGCTTTCAGACATTGCTATTTCATCTTCACATTTCCGTGAGATATCGCCAGAAATGAACTGCCCTGACAAGAAACTAAGGCGGCTGAGGTACCAAGAGTGAAAAATGATTTGTTCAAAGTCATCCGAGTCCATCAGCAGCAAAGCTTGAAATTGACCTCAAGTCTTCTGTCTCCCAGGCCGCTAATTAACAATGACATCCTATTTTTATGAACCTACTGTCCCCCCAACAATGCAATGCGTATATTCTTGTATAACCTCGCTTTAATGAGAGCCTGCACTGCAGTATTGACCTGGACCTTGACACCACATCCATGAGCATATAACCGTTTCTTCTGGCACTGCACTGTGCTATATCCAGAGGCACAGAGTCAGAAGAACATTCCCTAATCCTGCTGTCATGTTCTAGCCAAAATACCTAGGAAAAACAGTCATCATGGCAGAACTGAATGTGTTTCAAAGCTGGAGTATAAATGCTGAAAATTTCTTGGAATCACCGGAACAACCTGAAGAGGCAAATTCATAGTTTATGGACCCAACCAATGGGTACCTGCAGTGAAGTCGTGGGTTGGCTAATGAGCCCTAAGACGTGAAATGATCCGCTAGTGCAGCTGCGAATGGATCAATGAGTAATAGTCACCACCATCAAGGGGAAAGAGTCAATCCTGGGACTATGATGTGGTCCATTTTAAAGCTGTCCTGTTCCTCTTTCTTTCTCTTTCTTTCTTTCTTCCTTTCTCTCTCTCTCTCCCCCACCACCCCCGTCCCCCTTCCTAGACCTACCAAGCCTGTAGCCACCGGCCTCAGCTCTTAATTTTTTTTTTTTAAATGGTATTTGTCAAGCGCTTATTATGTGCCAGGTACTGAACTAAGCCCTGGGGTAGATACAATTCATGTCCAACTTGGGACTCACAGCCGATCCCCATTTTACAGATGGGGGAACTGAGGCCGAGAATGAAGCGACACAGAAGACAAGTGGTGGAGCCATGCTTGCCTAATCAGTCTTTTTAATTGAGCGTTTTCTGAGCATGAAACATTATCTTGAGCACTTGGGAGAGTACCACAGATGCAAGACACATAATCGCTGTCTCCGGGGGGTTGATAATCACTGTGGGGACTGAATGCGTCTGTTGTTATGGTATACTCTCCTGAACGCGTAGTACAGTGCTCTGCACCGGTAAGTGGTCAGTAAATACAACTGAATGCTAATAGTGTGGGCAGATGATAAGAATTACTTCAAATAGTAGGTGGGAGGAAGAACAATATAAAGGAGCAACCCTGGCCCATCCCACTCTACTCAGAGGGGAGGATAGCAGTGGCTGCATTTTACCCAACCCAAACTGTGGGTACCCAAGCAACAAACATTTTTTGGGATGGGGGTGGTATGACTATGTAGTCTGAGGGCATGGGGTGGATGGGGATTCTAAATATAGATGCTAAATACAGATACTAAATGCAAATTAAAAGAAGCAGTGTAGGCTAGTGGATGGAGCACAGACATGGGAGATCATGTTTCTGATCCTGGCCCTGCCACTTGTCTGCTGTGTGACCTTGGGCAAGTCACTTAACTTCTCTGGGCCTCAGTTTCCTCATCTTTAAAAGGGGATTAAGACTGTCAGCTCCATGTGGACAGGGACTGTGTCCAACCTGATTAACTTGTATCTACAGAACAGTGCCTGGCACATAGTGAGTGCTTAACAAATACCATTAAAAAAAAAAAAAGACTACAGTGACCTTTCCTCCCCTTGTCCCTTCCTCTCCATTAATCAATCAATCGGTGGTATTTACTGAGCACTTTCTGCATACGGAGCATGATCCTGGACTGCAATGAGCTTACAGTCTAGAAGGGGAAACAGACATTAGTAAAGAAATTATGGATATGTACTTCAGTGCTGTGAGTTTGGGGTGAATATCGAGTGCTTAAAGGATGCAGATCCAACTGCATCAATGATGCAGAAGGGAGAGGGAGCTGGGGAAACGAGGGCTTAATCAGGGATGGCTTCTTGGAGGAGATGTGATTTTAATAAGGCTTCGAAAGTGGGGAGAATGGGGGTCTGGCATATATGGAGGGGGCGAGAGTTCCAAGCCAGAAGGAGGACGTAGAAAAGGGATTGGCAGTGAGACCGATGAGATTGGACAGTGAGCAAGCTCGTGCTAGAAAAGCAGAGCGTGCGGGCTGGGTTGTAGTAGGAGATCAGTGAGGTGAGGTGAGGTAGGATGGGGTGAGCGGATTGAGTACTTTCAAACCAACGGTAAGGACTTTCTGTCTGATGCGGAGGTGGCTGGGCAACCAGTGGAGATTCCTGAGGAGTAGGACTGAATTTTTTCTTTTTTTTTAAATGATCCGGAGAGCAGAGTGTAGTGGGGAGAGACAGGAGGTAGGGAGGTCACCAAGGAGGCCGATGCAGTAGACAAAGGATGGACAGTGTTTGGATCAGCACAGTGTCAGTTTGAATGGAGAGGAACGGGTGGATTTCAGCGATGCTGTGGAAATAGAACTGAAGGGAATTGGTGACATTATTCCTGGGAACTTTCCCAACTCCAGATTTCCCATCAATCAATCTGGCTCCTCTCACCCCACAGGGGACGCCACACCCAGCGGGCGGACGTACACTGGGCCCCAGCCCCGAGCTCCATTTGGCCCGCCGGCCTCGCGGCAAACAGCTGGGCCGCCGGCCCCCACCGATTCTGTAACCACCCCATCTGGGTCCCTGCTCGGCCTCACCCCCAGGACGGCCAATCCCGCCGTCCTCGGTTTCCTCTCTCCTCCCCCCGCCTCTATGTGTGTTCACTCCCGCTACAGCCAACAGGAGCTGGGGCTGAGGTAAGTTCATCAGAATGTCTTCAGTGTGCTTGTGTCGCTGGTTTAGAAAAAACAAAAACATACAAACCATGGGGGATGGGGAAGACAGACACGGGAGGGACCTCGTTAGAAATCCGGAAGGGCAAGAAAACTGCTCAGAACAGGGAAGAGCGAGATTGGTGCAAGGTGAGGAGGAGGAGGAGGAGGAAGGAAGGGAATGGAATTCCCTGCACTGCTTGGGCATAATGTCAGATGTGGCTTTCAGATCCTGGGCTACGTCTGCAATTAGCACATGACATATCTCTCCATGCAAACTGCTACCTTGTGGTACAGTCTCTCATAATATCCCAACTGGATTATTGCATCAGCCTCCTTTCTGATCTCCCATCCTCCTGTCTCTCCCCACTTCAGTCTATATTTCACTCCGCTGGCCGGATTATCTTTCTACAGAAACGCTCTGGGCATGTCACTGCCCTCCTCAAAAATCTCCAGTGGTTGCCTATCAACCTTCGTATGAAGCAAAAACTCCTCACTCTAGGCTTCAAAGCTCTCCATCACCTGGCCCCTCCTACCTCACCTCCCTTCTGTCCTTCTACAGCCCAGCCCACACATTGTGCCTCGTTCTCGCCTGTCCCGCCATCGACCCCTGGCCCACATCCTACCTCAGGCCAGAAATGCCCTTCCTCCTCACATCCGTCAAACTAACTCTCTTCCCCTCTTCAAAGCCCTACTGAGAGCTCACCTCCTCCTGGAGCCCTTTTCAGACTGAGCCCCCCCCTCTTTCCCTCTGCTCCTCCTCCCCTCCCCATCGCCCCTACTCCCTCCCTCTGCTCTAACCCCTTCCCCTCCCCACAGCACTTGTGTATATCTGTACATACTTAATACTCTATTTTATTAGTATATTGTATATATTTATGATTCTATTTATCTATTTTGATGGCATTGATGCCTGTCTACTTGTTTTGTTTATGTTCCCCCTTCTAGATTCCCCCTTCTAGACTGTGAGCCCGTTGTTGGGTAGGGATTGTCTCTGTTGCCAAATTGTAATTTCCAAGCGCTTAGTACAGTGCTCTGCACACAGTAAGTGCTCAATAAATATGATTGAATGAATATATGTATATACATAGTTGTTATTCAGAACCAGAGGTATGCCTGTTAGAGTGTCCGGTTCAACTCTTTAAGCAGAGAACAATTCTCTGCTTCATAAATTTTCCCAACACTGTTCCTAACTACCATATTGTTCCAAAGGTCAGACAACCTTGAATTTTAAATGATCCTCAAAAATGGAAAAATGTTTCAGCATAGAAAAAGAATCCATCCCTCCATTTAATCTCCCCACACCATTCATTCATTCAATCGCATTTATTGAGTGCTTACCATGAGCAGATGAGCAGACGGAGCTAGATGATAGGAGTGAGGAAAAATGGAAAAGTTTCCATTCCTTGAAAAGTGCAATTTCCCCAGGGACAATCTAAAGGTTGTTGACAATGCAATCTGAAGTTAAATTATTGTATTTTACTGCTAAAAATGGCAAAAACAAAAATGAAAAATCTTGTTTTGATGTCTTGATTAATCAATCGATGACATTTACTGACCACTTAATGTTAATTCATTCATTCAATAGTATTTATTGAGCACTTACTATGTGCAGAGCACTGTACTAAGCACTTGGAATGTACAATTTGGCAACAGTATCTGATAAGCACTTGGAAGAGTACAGTACTACAGAGTTGGTAGAGATGTTCTCGGCCCACAGTGAGTTTACGATCTATATGGGGAGACACATGTTACTTCAAAGCAAAACAATAACTGTTTTCTGGACACCTGGAAGTGCTAAGAAACTCCCACTACTAACTTTGACTAGTGGACCAGGTCTTTTGTAAGAACCAGGCAAAGAAAAGTCAAATACTGCCCTGGCAAACATGGCCTACAAGCAATTCCAAAGAACGGCACACTCTAATCTCAGTTTTGCTTCCCTTTTTCCTCAGTTTCCTTATCTGTAAAATGAAGATGGTGGAACAGCATAATGCAGATAACCCTCAGTCATAAATGATAAGCACATTATTAAAAAGGTTTACTATTTTATGGGTTTTTTTTTTACCATGTCTACATGGGCCAAGTATACATTTTTGAAGATAATTTTCCTGTTAAAAAATAGTGTTTGGAGCCCAAATCTGTATGAAGCACATCTAATGACGTTAGCTGTGTATGCTCAATGCAGAAAGGCCGTATTTTTTTTTAGGTTATCTACTAAGTGCTTACTATGTGCCAAGCACTATACTATGCAATGGGGTGGATACATGCTTACCAGGTCGGACACAGTCCCTGTTCCACAAGGGGCTCATATTTTTAATCCCCATTTTACACATCAGGAAACTGGGGTACCGAAAAGTAAAGTGACTTTTCATTCATTCATATTTAATGAACGCTTACTGTGTGTGGAACACTGTACTAAGCGCTTGGAAAATACAATGCGGCAACAAATAGAGAAGAGAAAAGAGAAGCAGCATGGCTCAGTGGAAAGAGCACAGGCTTAGGAGTCAGAAGTCATGGGTTCTAATCCCAGCTCCGCCACCTGTCAGCTGTGTACCTTTGGCCAAGTCACTTAACTTCTCGGTGCCTCAGTGACCTCATCTGTAAAATGGGGATTACGACTGTGAGCCTCACATGGGACAATCTGATTACCCTGGATCTACCCCAGCACTGAGAACAGTGCTCTGCACATAGTAATCGCTTAACAAATACCAACATTATTACTAGAGACAATCCGTACCCAACAATGGACTTACTCCAGGTCACCCAGCAGACAAGTGGTAGAACCAGGATTAGAATAATAATAATAATAATTATAGTATTTGTGTTGAGCGCTTATAATGTACCAAGCACTGTTCTAAGTGCTGTGGTAGATATAAGGTAATCAGGTTGTCCTAGTGGGGCTCACAGTCTCAATCCCCATTTTACAGATGAGGGAACTGAGGTACAGAGAAGTGAAGTGACTTGCCCAAGGTCACACAGCAGACAAGTGGCAGAGCTGGGATTAGAACACACGTCCTCTGAGTCCCAAGTCCATGCTCTTGCCATTAAGCCACACTGCTTCTCTAAAACCCCAGGTCCTTTTGAGTCCCAGGCCCGGGCGCTATCTGCCAGGCCATGCTGCAGGGCCATTAATCAGTAGTCCCCTCTCTATGTGTGGTTTGGGATTCCTGATGTGGGATACACACTAACACACGGCTCTTCGGGCTTTACCAGACCATCTCCGTCCCTTCCTCTCTGCAGCTTCCCCTGGAAGGCCCTGGGGTCAACGAGATTCAACAGCTGCCAACTGCCAAACTTGTAGGTCCCCTGCACATACATACCACCTCACAGGAAAGATCGTCAGCATTACCTCAAACTCACCCCTTTTACTCCTTCCTCGTTCAATTGAGACACAAAGTACATGAATTAAATCCTCCTAACATCAGTTAGCTAGTGAGTCAGGTATATTAGCAGTGACAAGCCACGGGTTGTTTCCGTGACATTTTTCAATCTGCTGTCAGACTGACCCTCGCTGGGCACGATCAGTAGGTTGGAAAAATCAGGGGAGAATGCTGGATTTCTATTTATAGGAGGGTTCTACACAAATTTAGAGGCAATACCTTCATTCAGGACTTGCAGAAAACCAGATTTGCTACACCCAGTGAGTGGATTTTTTTCATCAGTCTAACTGCCGACTATTAGAATTCCAGCCAAACGCATTTCCTAGATTTTAGACCTTGATCGGCCCTCAACTTTGCCAGCACGTCTCTGTTCCAACCTGCACAGAGCTATCTTTCGTTGTTTGAAGGTTACAAAGCACACTGTGGAATCACGTCAACTTGTGAGTTTTGTCTCTCCCCATTCCAGTCTATACTTCATTCCACTGCCCGGATCATCGTTCTACAAAAAAGCTGAGGAGACGTCATCGCTCTCCTCAAAGATCTCCAGAGGTTGCCTATCCACCTCTGTATCAAACACTGCTCTCCTTCTACAACCTAGCCCGCACACTTCACTATTCTAGTGCTAACCTACTCACTGTGACTCGATCTCGCCCGTCTAGCCACCGACTCCTGGCCCACGTTCTGCCTCTGGTCCGGAACGCCCTTCCCTCCTCAATTCCACCAATTACTCTCCCCACCTTCAAAGCCTTATTGAACACACATCTCCTCCAAGAGGCCTTCCCAGACTCAGACCCACTTTTCCTCATCTCCCACTTTCTTCTGCGTCGCCCTGACTTGCTCCCTTTGCTCTTCCCCCCGCCCCAGTCCACAGCACTTATGTATATATCTGTAATTTTATTTATTTTTATTGATATCTGTTCCCCCCCTCTAGACTGTGAGCTCATTGTGAGCAGGGAATATCACTGTTTATTGTTGTACTTTCCCAAGCACTTAGTACAGTGCTCTGCCCACAGCAAGCGCTTAATAAATGTGACAATGAACTGAATGAATGAGAGTCACAGAGACAAGCTCTTTGTACATTGCTCTCCCTTCTACTTAGACTGTGAGCCCCATGTGAGACTTTATGATCCTGCATCTACCTCAGTGCTTAGTACAGTGCTTGGTACATAGTAAGTGCTTAACAAATACCACAATATATTGTGTTTACACTACTCAGGATGAACAGTGCATGCCCATACAGAGCTGCTCCGAAACCAACGGTGCCACCAAATGGCACTGGTATCTCTTGCAATACATGGTCTGAATTGGGCTGCCGATGTTCTATACTGTGGTGGGCGGGAATGTGCCTTATCAACTCCGTGTACTTACTCTCCTAAATGCTTAGTTCAGTGGAGAACATGTCTACCAACTCTTTTATATTGTACTCCCCCAAGTGTTTAGCATAGTACTCTGCACACAGAGAGTGCTCAATATGATTGACTAAGTGTAAAATAGACTCCATTAGTTATTTTAGTTTAGGCCTGGAGAAAGAATGTGCAGCAAGTATTAATTCACTTGCCTCTCAGTCTGCCACATTTCTCTGCAAACACAGGAGTGTTTTAAGGCAGCTTTGTGCATAAGTGGCCTGCAAAGCGGGTCAGAATGAAAAGCCTTTTATAAAGGTTAAAATCCTCTACAAGAGCACCTCCTCCCATAAAATTTAACTCCAGCTTTTTCTGTATTGCGGATTTCCCTAACTCTCATGTTCCCCAATCCTGATGAGGACAGTATTAAAGCTCCCTTCTCTGGGAAAATGACCACGTCTCTTCCTGGGGTCACATTCCTACATGCCTTGGGATGTTCTGTTCCTAAACAAACTGCATTTTTGTTGCTGGTAGACAGCAAGATGAGTAGAGGCAGGCGCAGATTCCTTCTGACTCTAAGCCTTTTTCTGTCAGTTAGCAACTCTTTTCCCTAGTAGGAAAACAGAGGAAAAGACGGCTAACAGGTGGAGGGATACAGCTAGTTGTTCAGACAGCGGAGAAGGGAGTTGCTCCCTCCTCCCCGCTGGGAGGTCCTTCAAAAAGCCCATTCCCTTCCCTCAGAAACTTGCCACTAATTGCTTCTAAGAAAAAGTTTTCAAGCTCAACCAAACAAATCTCAAATACACTGTCACAAAATGGGGCAAAAAACTGCCTTCAAAATGAAGGCTAAAGGAAATGAAGGTCAAGGCAACAAGTTTATGTCCCCCTCAGGTTTGCTTGTAAAACCATTCTAATCCGAACTAGCATTCTGGTTAATGGCTTCCAGAATTGTGCAATCAAAGTGAGGATGTGGGGAGGCAAAATACATTGACGACAAAGGGATGTGGCGACTTTAGCCACATCTGCGAGTTAATGTGAGTCCAGCAATCATTCAGCAGGGCCCCAGCCTCATTCTGTACAGGAGGAGCACGGGAAAATTCTGGCCTACCCCTCTACATCTTTGAACCCCAGAGGGAGGGTAAAGGAGTAATCCCAGACATTGCTTCAACAGCTGCAATTCATAAGACCTGGGGAAAACTAAATCTTTTTCCAAGATGGTGAAACCCTCATAAGCTACCGAGGTTATGGGCACAGCTTTGTGGGGTGGGACTAGACACCTGTCCCAATCACGATTTGGGGTTCTGCTGGGTGTCCCAGTCCTTCAAGTTGCTAAGGAGGACCTGGGTTCTAAACCCAGCTCTGCCACTTGTCGGCCGTGTGACCTTAGGCAGGTCACTTAACTGTTCTGGGCCTCAGTTACCTCCTCTGTAATGTGGGGATCAAGACCGTGAGTCCCATGTGGGGCAGGGACTACGTCCAACCTGATTAGCTTGTATCCACTCCAGTGCTCAGAGCAGTGCTTGACACAGAGTAAGTGCTTAACAATGACCATTATTATTACTGTTACTACAAATTCTAGTGGATAGAGCAGGGGAATGAGAGTCAGAAGGACCTGGTTCTAATCCCAGCTCTGCCTCTTGGCTGCTGTGTGACCTTGGGCTTCACTTCACTTCTCTGTGTCTCAGTTTCCTCCTCTGTAAAGTGGGGATTAAGACTGTGAGCCCCATGTGGGACAAGGACTATGTCCAACCTGACAATCTTGTATCTACCCCAGCACTTAGTACAGTGCCTGGTACATAGTAAGCACTTAAATACCATAAAAAATGCTACTACAAATGCTATAAATAGCACTGATTGACTGATTACAAAGTGTGGCTACAGTGCCCAGGTTTCCTTTCTAGCAGAATATATGTATTTGAAATAATCTGGGTAATGTCTTTTTGATAAAAATTCTAGTGAACAGGCTTAGAGAATTGATTAGAATAGGGCTCCCCACACTGTACCTTCATTTAGAGAGGTAAATTATTCAGGATCAATTTCCATTCTGGCACGTAGCAAGCACTTGACAAAACACCACAATTACTGTTCTTCTTATAACCAGGAGCATTTTCGTGGGAGGTGGCAAGAGCAGATGGGGAAGCCTAAAGGGCCCCAAAGGAGCACTGTTTTGGTTTCTGCCCATGCCCTGCTTCTGGTATCAAGGAAGACTCACTCCCTCTGCTTCACACCCAGTCCACTTCTCAGAATGTAAATGAGGGGAGGACAAGGCCTCTGATTCTCTCCTCTGATTCCCTCCTCAGAATTTGGGGAAAACACCAGTCAAAGCACCAGACTAATGGCTGTGGTTCAGTTGAGCCAATGCAGCCCAACTCTCTGACCTGCTATGGGACACCTCAGTATGCTCTGTAGCAGCAGACAGGTGGTCAGAGGCTCAAGAACCTGCCCCCAGGGCTGTCAGGCCAGGAATTGGGGGTGGAGGGGTGCTGAATAATAATAATTGTGGTATTTGTTAAGCACTTACCATGTGCCAAGCACTGCACTAAGAGGTGTGTAGGTACAATATGATCAGATGAGACACTAGAGACTACGCTACATGGGGCTAAGGGGTAGGGGAAATGGCTTTTCATCACCATTTTACAGATAAGGACACTGAAGCAAAAAGTTCCAAGTGACTTGTCCAAAGTCACACGGTAAGCAACTGGCCGGCCGGGATTATAAAAATTATAATGGTACTCGTTAAGCACTTGCTATGTGCCAGGCACTGTTCTAAGCGCTGGACCGGATACAAGTTAATCAGATTGGACACAGTCCCTGTCCCACATTGGGCTCACACTTTCAATCCCCATTTTTCACAGATGAGGTAACTGAGGCACAGAAAAGTGAAGTGACTTGTCCAAGGTCACCCAGCAGAAAAGTGGTGGAGCCGGAAATAGAACCTATTATCCCATGACTAGAATTCTGACTCCTAGGCCCATGCTCTGTCCACTATACCATGCTGGATTAAAACCCTTGATTGAAAAGTAGCATATGCTAGTGGAGAGAGCAAGGGCCTGAGAGTGAGAGGACCTGGGTTCTAATCCCAGCTCCTCCACTTGTCTGCTGTATGACCAAGTCACTTCACTTCTCTGTGCCTCAGTTCCCTCATCTGTAAAATGGGGATTAAGATTGTGAACCCTGTGTGGGAAAGGGTCTGTGTCCAACCTGATTATCTTGTATCTACCACAGCGGTTAGTACAGTGCCTGGCACATAGTAAGCATTTAACAAATACCATAAAAAAATACTAAAATAAAAAAACCTGGGTCTCCTGACTTCCAGGCTCGGGTTCCTTCCTCAAGATCACAAATATTGTGAAAAAGGAAGCAGGCCCCTTCATCTTCCTTCTCTCCTAACTCTATAAATGAAGAGGGTGTGGAGTGAGGGTTGGGTCAGACTGCCTGTATGCTAGACAGGTAGGGTATGTGTGTGTGGAGGGAAGGAGGGGGCAAGGAGAGGGGGGTGTAAGCGGAGGAATTAAAGGGGATGGGGAATGGGATGTTTCATGAAATTGGAATCGTTCTGCTCCTACTGAGACCAGTTACTAAACAGCAAACACAACTACTATGAAAAGCTTCTTCTACAAGCAACAACCTTGAGAGACGGTGCAGGTGCTAATTCTAGGACCCAATCATCACACTAGTGGATATTATCTTCATCCTGTTTTCTGTTCTTTCCCCAGTGATTTCTAAAGCCTCCAGGACAGTTTCACTTTGTCACCTGGAATAAAACCTCCTCTCTTCCACCACTAATTCCTGCTAGTAAAGATTTCTCAGCTGTGCAGGAATTATTAGGCTCCTTCCTCTGCCAAAGACTCTAATGGCTTCCTCTACGACTTCAGTCTATCACGTGTGCAAAGGATAATAGAACTAGTTCCAGCAACAGGCTGGGTTTAAAGTCCTGGAATCCTGAACAGGAAACGGATTTTTAAAAAGAGACACTATTTTCATTGGCGAACACTGAGTCAGCGGGTCTGTTTACCAAGGGCCTGCCTGTAAGTTAGTTGCCAGGAGAAGAATTTAAGTGAGGGTCTGTGTGCAAATTACCGCAGAATTTGGAAAACAGTGCTACATAGAGGGAAAAGGGAGAGTCCAGGCTTAATGTGTAGGTTGTGGCCTGAGGCCTCAGGCAGGAAAAACAGGCAATTTTGCCTGGAGTGGCACTTTCTTCGGCAGCAAGCATACTCTGCTGCATTTCAAGAGGAGGTGGCCCTGGGAAGTGACTAAAAACAGTTCTACCGTTTAAAAAAAGAACATAAAAACCTCAACAGCCACACAGAACTGTTTGACGACGATAACTATGTCAGAGGAAAAAGAGAAGTGAGAGCTTGCCTCCACCCTAAAGATCCAAATACTCTTTGATTACGTCTAAGTCCAAAAGAACGAGGGTGGGGTGCGTTGGGGAGAAGGGAAGGAGGAGTGGGAGGGGAAATAAGATCGGGGAAAGAAATCTGTCTTTCTCCTCAGTGAGACTAGTCTGTCCTTGGACAGGGGCCTAAAGAATAGAGGCTCTTCTGTTTTGGAAAAAGAAGGGCTCAAAGCATTAATGATTTCTCCCATTCTACAGAATTTAATTATTCCCCGACGCACTCTCCCTATTACCCTTACTTGTGAACAAAGGGGGTGTAAAAGGGGTCTTAGGACCCCTCAAATTGTGCTTCTAAAACCCTGTCAACACAGAGAAGATCCAGCAGAGGGTCCTGACAAGCATCTGGGGAGTCTTCCAGGGAACTGCGGAGCACATGGAATTCTCACTAGCTCCATCCGGACACATCCACATCAGGCCCCAGTCTCCAGGGCTGAAACTGACTTCCTGCAGAAAATCAGCAACAAAAGCTCCTGTATTCCTCCTCCTGATAATAACCGGTCACATGTTTCTCCTCAAGAGTTGACATTTTAAATCAGCCCAAATAACCTTGATCTGGCAATCTGGGAGAGCACCTAACAGAGGAGGATCTACTAAATCAACAAACAACATGGTATAACTCTAAGCACTCTCTCAATTTATTTTGAAGCTTCTCCCAAGGAAGAATAAATGCTGCTCCTCTAAGTACTCTCCCCCACCAGGTCAGCTTGAGACAAAGGAGAAGAGCCGTTCAAGAAAGCATGGACTGCGACTTTTTCCAAATCGCGGTCCAGGGAAGTGGAAGAGTGTCTTAAAGAGAAGGGGCATGGGAATGGCAAAATCAGAACGCTTGTAGAGACCAACTAGAGAAAAATGGTCAAACCAACCTCTTTCCAAGCTCCCCTCCTCCTCTTCCCCACTGAAAAGCAGTGGAAATATTCTCAGGTTCCAACAATCTCAATGCGGATCACCCCTTTCCCTTCATGCCAAGAAGAAATGTGGAAATGGTACTATTTTCTATAAACACTCAGCTACCACCCACTCCTCCTGCCCCACCCCTCATTCTGCTTTTGAAACAGAGGAATCAATCAGTGGTATTTGAATGCTTACTCTGTGCCCAGCACTTTACTAAACGCTTGGGACAGTACAGTGCAACAGAGTCGGCAGACACATTCCCAGCTTACACAAGCTTACGTGAATAACAGAAATAGGATTAACAGCCTAATAAAATAACATTTCCCAAAAAACCAAATTTTTTTTTAAAAGGGGATCCATATTAGGTCACCAGAGCAAACATCTTCAGAGACATATGGTTCAGGTAACAACCCCAGTTTGGTAAGTTCTAAATCTCCTATTTTCCCAACCACTCACCGGCCAGTCTAAAGGAAAAAATCGGCACCTTATAAATTTCTATCACTTTCAACCTGCTTTAAAACCGAAGAGTCAGAAACTTACTTCCTCCAGGTATCCTCGACTCCTGATGGCCTGTGACTCAGGAGCAGGTTTTGCCTACGGCACCGCTCAGAACAGCCAACACAATCCAACCGTCTTGGCTAAAAACTTGCACTTCCACATTAAAACCTCCTCCCGATTACAGAATCCAAACCACCTGCTTTCACCAATTCAGGAGGAGGGAAAATGGGCAGATTATGAAGCATGGAATAACTGGATAACGTCCCCTCTGCAGCAGCTGATCTCTGGGTCTTGCTCTACTCAGTCTCCAAGGGGCTGATTAACAGTCTGCTTTAGAAGGAATCGGGATGGACTCGTTACTCCTGGCAGTGAAGTCAGGGGGCAGGCTCTGGCTGGAACAACATGTGGCTTCCTGTCTGTGGCAGAGCAGAGGCACTTCCGAGCTCACAAGGGTTCATGGAGAAGCTCCAGATCCAGGAGAACAAGCTCCACCCCTTCCAGAACTCAAACTTGGCAACCATAGGGGATGGGTTGGGATTATGGCTTTGCCCGGCCACTCTGCTTAATCCAGGGAGCAGTTGTCCCACTTGGCTAATATGGGAGTAGGGTCATCGGTACCAGGGGATCAGGCGATCCTAGCCTCCCGACTCTCAATAACTGTTCGGAGCAGATGGACTGAGAACTCTCTTCTGTGAAATTAGGAAAAAACCAAGAGGGGGGGAAACTAATGTTGAAATCTGGGTAAAGGTCACTCATTGGAGTCAGAGACAAATGACAGTTCAGACTGCTTCCACAGACAAATTTCTATTGAAAACATCTGGAAAATTCCAGGCCAAATTCTCATCCTATGCGATTCTACAAGACATGCTGGCTTTGTGTTACTGGGTTTCAGCTGGAAATGACATTAAAACCCAGAATTGGTGGATTAAGATTATTTTTCCTGCCACCCCAAACAGACCCTGAATTCATTCTATGCTTTACATTGGATTCATTAAAAAAAAAAACCAAACCAAACAAAAAAACAGTATTTGTTAAGCAATCACTATGAGTCAATCACCGTTCTAAGCGCTGGGGTAGATAGATACAAACCAATCAGGACAGACACAGTCCTTGTCCACATGGGGCTCCCAGCCCAAGTAAGCCTTATTTGCTTGTATCCAATTACATTCTGAAAGCTCATCTATGGCTTTACCTAAAATGTTTGCTCTCAGTTCCCGAACTGTCATCATTCTTCAGTCTAATAGTTCAAAGAAATTTCATCTAATCCTTTCTTGCTACACTTTCTAATGGGCACTTCTTATTTCAATTCTCTTCCAGTATGAGAGCCTGTCGTAAAAAGGCCATGAGATCATGTCCACCCACTTTCTCCCACTGAGAGCCTTGTGTTTAAACCTGTAAGCACCTTTCTCTTAAAGGTGATTCTACTTCATTCCAGAAATCTGATCTGTTTACTTTCATGGCAACTTCTCAAATGTTTTGACATCCCTTGAAACAAGCTAATGATCTGTACAAGACACATGGTGATTACAAAATGGAGTCTTGCCGAATGACTAGGCGGCTGAACGGTATTTTTCTGATTTGAAACTTGCTCTTTTGTTTACGTGCCATAAGGCTCTCTCTGCAACCTCCAGAATCTCCACAGTGTGGCCTAGTGGATAGAGGACAGGCCTTGGAGTCAGAAGGATCTGGGTTCTACTTCCAGCTCTGTCACTTCTATGTTGTGTGACCTTGGGTAAGTCCCTTCACTTCTCTGTACCTCATCTATCAAATAGGTTTTAAGAGCGTGACCTCCATCTGGGACAGGGACTTTGTCCAACCCAATTTGCTTGTATCCATCCCAGCGCTTACTACTGTGCCTGACACATAGTAAGTGCTCAACAAACACCACAATTATTGTTGTTATTATTAGTGTATCCAACTTGATTAGCTTGTCTACCCCAGTGCTTAGCACAGTATCTGGAACATACTAAGAGCTTAACAAATACCATTTAAAATAAATAGGTAAGTAAAAAACCTCTGTTCCCTGATTTTAGGGAATTTTCAACATTATATGATAATTTGTTTGTTTAATGGCATTTATTTAAGCACTTACTATGTGTCAAACATGGTTCTAAGTGCTGGGGTAGGTACAAATTAATTATGTCAAACACATGGGGCTCACAGTCTAAGTAAGAGGGAGAACAGGTATTAAAACCCCATTTTACAGTTTAGGAAATTGAGGCACAGAGAAGTTAAGTGACTTGCCCAAGGTCACACAGCAAGTCAGTGGCAGATAAGGCATTAGAACCCAGGTCCTTCTGAATCCCAGGCCCGAGCTCTCCACTAGGCCACGCTGCTTCTCATAATAAAAGGATGCTTATTAAGTTCCCCTCATGAACATGAAACTATGGAAAATATGTGGGAACTTAAAAGCAATCCTAATCGTCAAATCTCTTCTGACCACCTATTCTAATCCATATCCATTTACAAGCATTTTGTTTTTATGTGGTGCTTCAATCCTGAACATTCTTTTTTAGCCTTCCTGCACTGCATGGTTTACCCTCTTGTTTCCCAGGACTAAAATAAAATACTTAAAATAAATTTTACCCATGTCTTTTCTTTAAAACTGTCAGCTGTCTTTAATTTAAGTAAACAATTCAGATGGATAATAGAACTGTTACACAGCCTTTAGTTTCACCTTTCTCTTTTCTTTCTTGTTTTTACTTCTTTCCTCACTCTTCTTCCCATTCTTGGGTATCTTTTTTCCACTCTTCCCCTTACCTGAATCAGAACAACTCACTGCCTTTTTCTTACCTCCCATTCCTCCTTTTCTCATTCTATTCTCCAGCTTCGCAAGGTAGACACTTCGGCTTCCTCCGCTCCAGAGAACCTCAGGACTTCTGGAGGCCCCTCAAATCGAAAGCACTGAAAAGTGAACCTGAGGAGGGCAAACTGGACGACTATCATTCATGTCCAAAAAGGGAAGTTTCAGACTGGGAACCCAACTCAAAAGCTAAAGTTGGGCCACCCTGAGGAGAGGTAATGGAGATAATTCACCGGTTTTCAGACTTGGAAAGGGTGGCCTATTTCGGGGCCTGCGGCACCCTCTCCTGGACAAAGGCAACTGCTGATTATAAATGCAATTTACTACCCAGCGCTGGGGCTCAACAGCTGATGGAGGCCAGACAACTTCCACAGGGTGGAATCGGTCTCCAACAGGACGAGACCAAATTCTTTCTTTGCAATGGGAGAGTGGAGGTGGGTAAGGGGAAGGAGTGAGATTCAGAGAACGAGAGGAGTATGTGTGTGCGGTGTACACCTGTGAATGCCTGTGTTTATTGGTGTATAAATGGGCAAATGTAGATCAATATGAAGTACACGGAAGCTCGAATAGTAAACACTGATTAGTTTGAGATGTTACCCAGAGAGGACAACCCTGTACAATCAAAGGAATGTTCTGAAGTAATTTTAGGGGAAAACAACTGATGTTGTTAAGACTCTTTTACTATTGATACTGTCTTTATAATAATAATAATGTTGGCATTTGTTAAGCACTCACTATGTGCAGAGCACTAAGCGCTGGGGTAGATACAGGGTAATCAGGTTGACCCACATGAGGCTCACAGTTAATCCCCATTTTACAGATGAGGTAACTGAGGCACACAGAAGTTAAGTGACTTTCCCACAGTCACACAGCTGACAAGTGGCAGAGCCGGGAGTCAAACCCATGACCTCGGACTCCCAAGCTCGGGCTCTTTCCACTTATGCTACCTACCGTCCTGTAAAGATGGTTGCTGATAAGTCCTATCTTAAATAAGACTGATAACTTGTCTCAGTGAACTTCAGAAGACGCTAGATTGCATCTGTTAATCTGAAACTTTGCCAAACTGGGGTTGTGGGGGAGGCACAGGACAGCTGAGTCCTAAATGTGGCTCACTGTACAATCTTGCTGATTCTTTTATAACCTTGCTGCTTTGTCTCTTCATTCATAAACTAGGGACGTTACTCCTTGTTCCCTTCTCACAAAGACTATACACTTGAAATTTAGGGCAGTAGGATGGAGTCAAAAAACTGAATGAAAAAAGGTATGGCACAACAATTCAGAAAGACCATTGGGTAAAGAAGAGATTGAAGAATCAAATGGCAATAAGGTCTAGCATAGATTTTGCAAGGATTCCGAAGCAGCATGGCCTGGGAGTCAGAGAGCCTGATTTCTAATCCTCGGTCTGCCACTAGCTTGCTGTGTGACCTTGAGAAAGTTATTTAGCTGCTCTGTGCCTCATTACCTCAACTGTAAAATGGGGGCAAAACACCTGTTCTCCCGCCTGGGTGTTAGAGGATCTGGAATCTAATCCCATCTCCGCCACTTAACTTCCCTGTGCCTCAGATCCCTCATCCGCGAAGCAGGGATTCAATTGCTGTTCTTCCTCCTGCTTAGACTGTGAGCCCCAAATGGGATCTGATCATACTGTATCTACCTCGGCACTTAGAACAGTGATTGATACATAGTAAGCACTTAACAAATACCAAAATTATTATTATTATTTCTGCCTCCAGTGCTCCTGACTGCTTCCTAGTTCTATAAGGGCCAAAGTGCCTCTGCCACCTAAGGAGAGGTGTAGGAGAACTGGAGAGAGAAGCAAAGTCCCAAAGACAATGACCAACAAGCCCTGGCATCTAGTACAGAGACTAGGAGGGGGTTGCTGACACTTCATTTGATAGCAAAGGAAAGGTATAAGATTTGACTACAGCTTAAATCCATCTCTGCTCCTGACTCACTCTGCGCTTTCTTGAAATCTTGGAATTTTAGTTGCCCATACCTGGGACATAAAGGTAGCATCCATCAACCTACTTCTTAGGTGAGTCATTGGGATGTTTCTTCCTCTCCCTGTCAAGCAAAGTTGTCTAAAGAAAGATGAAAATTGCCTCACTAGATTAGTGAATTCCTTATTACTAAAATCAAGAACACCCACCAACAGGGATAATGTACTTGCTGATGAAAATGTCACTGTCAAAAACTTGGAGAGTACAACAGTACCACTTAATTGCCAAACCGGAACAATACTCAGGTGGCTCCATTACTGGGCTAAAACAATAAATGCTATATGTACAGAATTTCCTGAAAAGGGCAGACGATGGCCAAATAAAAACACAACATACCAGAGGGAGCCAGGGAAGGAAACAAATCTTTTTTTAAATTTGCGTTAGAGCTGAGCTGACTTTGTTACCTGTGGATTTACTGTTAGAGTTTTTATTCTGCCATTTGATGTAGTGTAACATTAAATACATTTTAATGTTTACATTTTTTTTATTGCACACCAATCTGATGGTTGTATGATGAAGTGAGAGGAGGGCAATTGAAAGCCATATGAGAAATAGAAATAGTATTTCCCGAAGCAATCTGGCATAGTGGAAAGAGCATGTTCCTGGGCATCAGAGGACCTGGGTTCTAATCCCAGCTCTGCCACTTGCCTGCTGTGTGATTTCCAGGTAAATCACTTAACTTCTCTGTGCCTCCATTTCCTCATATGTGAAATGGGGATTCAATACTGGTTCTCCCTCTCCTTTAGACTGTGAGCTCCATGAGGGAGAGAGATTATGTCTGACCTGATTAAAAAAACCACATGAGAAATAGAAATAGTAGTATTTCCCGAAGCAACATGGCATAGTGGAAAGAACATGCTCCTGGGCATCAGAGGACCTGGGTTCTAATCCCAGCTCTGCCACTTGCCTGCTGTGTGATTTCTAGGCAAGTCACTTAACTTCTCTGTGCCTCCATTTCCTCATATGTGAAATAGGGATTCAATACCGGTTCTCCCTGTCCTTTAGACTGTGAGCCCCATGAGGGACAAAGATTGTGTCTGACCTGATTAATTTGCCCCTAACCCACTGTTTAGAACAGTGCTTGACAAGTAGTGACTTAACAAATACCATAATTATTGTAAGTGCCTCGTACACTGTGCAACACCAAGAGGATACTCAATAAATGCTCCTCTGCCTCCTCTTCCTAATGAAGGGTGGCTTAGTGGAAAGAGCAGGGCCTGGGAATCAGAGAACCTGGGTTCTCATCCCGACTTGGCCACTTGCCTCCTGTGGGATCCTGCGTAACTCAGAACTTCTCTGTGCCTCAGCTTCCTCATCTGTAAAATGAGGTTTCATTATCTGCTCTCCACCAGGCCCCTAGACTGTTAGCCCATATGGGTGAGACCTGATTATCCCCTCTCTACCCCAGAGCTTAGAAGAATGTTTGGTACATAGTATGTGCATAATTATAATAGTAATAATAATTGTGGTATTTGTTAAGCGCTTTCTGCCAGACACTGTACTAAGCACTGGGGTGGATACAAGGGTAGGACACAGTTCCTGTCCCACATGAGGCTAATAGCCTTAATCCCAATTTTTCAGATGAGATAAATGAAGCCAAGAGAAGTGACTTGCCCAAGGTCACACAGCAGACAAGTGGCAGAGTCTGAACCAGAACTAGAACCCTCGACCTTCTGACTCGCAGGCCTGTGCTCTATCCATTTCGCCATACTGCTCTTCCTATAATTTTATTAAGATTATGATTATTATTCATGGCACTTATTGAGGGCCTATTGAGCTCTGAAGATATAAGAGAAGCTAAGGAAAGTTCTCTGCCTATGAGAAGCTTATATTTTAATAGAGGAGAAAGGTACAGAAACACTGAATATGCATACGTATATTCACAAGCGCTGAGGGTGGGCACAAATAAGCATGAATGTGTAAGTGTTAGAGAAGCAGCATGGCTCAGTGGAAAGAGCAATGGCTTGAGAGTCAGAGGTCATGGGTTCAAATTCCAGCTTCATCACCAGTCAGCTGTGTGACTGTGGGCAAGTCACTTAACTTCTCTGTGCCTCAGTTCCCTCATCTTTAAAATGGGGATTAAGAGTGTGAGTCCCACGTGGGACATCCTGATTACCCTGTATCTACCCCAGCGCTTAGAACACTGCTCTGCATATAGTAAACGCTTTACAAATACCAACATTATTATTATTATTAAGTGGAAGGTGAAGTGTTGATAAGAATCAGGGTACTGAGAATTAGATGAGGAAAGTAGAGGGGGGATTTTTGGAGGGTTTTGACTGTGGGGATGGCCGAGGTGGAGAGGACTGAGTGGGGAGGGCTGAGGTGGAGATGGCTGAGGTGTGGCAGATGAGCAGGAGAAGGAAGTTCCAGGACCTGGGAATGACATGAGCGAGGGGTTGGAAGAGGAAAAGTCAAAGGGAAGGCCAGGAAGCAGGTTTGAGAGAAGCAAGTTTTGTGAGTAGGGGCTTCAGATGGTGAGGAGAGAGAAGGAGGAAGCTTTTCAAGGAAACACCAAAGTTCTATCAAAACAGTTTGACACTGTCAAGTAGACAGATGAAGCTGCTGCCAGGCAACAATCAGGATGTGGTGGTTCAGTTAAAAAAAACAAAACCACAACCAATATGCCCTCTGCCACTCCCAACTCCAGTTCCCAACTCCAGCCAATGCAACTAGAAAGGAAGTGGGGAACTAGTACCTTCAGTCACATATGCACCCAGAGGTTTCAACTACCCAAGGCACTAAGAAACAGACACACACCATCAGGACACTCAGGAAAGCATGACCAATCCTCTTGGACACGGTTTACCAACCAGATGTGAGTTCCTTGCGCTACAGTGACCTAAAGCATCTACTGAAGAAGAAACAACTGTAGCAGATTATCACCAGAGCCCATGGCAGAACTGTTTTAAATTATATCTCATTATCATCATCATCAATGGCATTTACTGAGCGCTTATTGTCTGAAGAGAAACACTGTGGCCTAGTGGATAGAGTACGGGCCCAGGAGTCAAAAAGACCTGGGTTGTAATCCCAGCTTTGCCACTTGCCTGCTGTGTGTGACTTTGGCCACACCACTTAACTTCTCTATGCCTCAATTACCTCATCTGTAAAATGGGGATTAAGAATCCCCTCCCATCCCCTAACTGTAAGGGTTCCTCAGGGGTCAGTTCTTGGTCCCCTTCTGTTCTCCATCTATGCTCCCTCCCTTGGTGAACTCATTCGCTCCCATGGCTTCAACTATCATCTCTACGCAGATGACACCCAAATCTACATCTCCTCCCCTGTTTTCTCTTCCTCCCTCCAGGCTCTTATCTCCTCCTGCCTTCAGGACGTCTCCACCTGGATGTCTGCCCGCCACCTAAAGCTCAACATGTCCAAGACTGAGCTCCTTATCTTCCCTCCCAAACCCTGTCCTCTCCCAGACCTTCCCATCACTGTTTATGGCACTACCATCCTTCCCATCTCATGAGCCTGCAACCTTGGTGTCATCCTGGACTCTGCTCTCTCTTTCACCCCACACGTCCAATCTGTCACCAAAACCTGCCGGTCTCACCTTCACAACATCGCCAAGATTCACCCTCTCCTCTCCATCCAAACTGCTACCTTGCTGGTACAATCCCGCATAGTATCCCGACAGGATTATTGCGTCAGCCTCCTCTCTGATATTCCATCTTCCTGTCTCTCCCCGTTTCAGTCTATACTTCACTCCGCTGCCCGGATTATCGTTCTACACAAACGCTCTGGGCATGTCACTCCCCTCCTCAAAAACCTCCCGTGGTTGCCTATCAACCTTTGCATGAAACAAAAACTCCTCACTCTTGGCTTCAAAGCTCTCCATCAACAGGCCCCCTTCTACCTCACTTCCCTTCTCTCCTTCTACAGCCCAGCCTGTACACTCTGCTCCTCTGCTGCTAACTTCCTCATTGTGCCTCATTCTCGCCTGTCCCGCCGTCATCCCCTGCCCCACGTCCTACCACTAACCTGGAATGCCCTCCTTTCTCACATCCACCAAACTAACTCTCTTCCCCTCTTCAAAGCCCTACTGAGAACTCACCTCCTCCAGGAGGCCCTCCCAGACTGAGCCCTCCTTTTCCCTCTGCCCTTCCTCCCCTTCCCATTCCCCTGACTCCCTCCCTCTGCTCTAACCCCTTCCCCTCCCCACAGCACTTGTACATATTTGTATGTATTATTTATTACTCTATTTTAGTAATGATGTGTATATATCTATTTATCTATTTTGATGCTAACGATGCCTACTTGTTTTGTTTTGTTGTCTATCTCCCCCTTTTAGACTGTGAGTCCGTTGTTGGGCAGGGATTGTCTCTATCTGTTGCTGAATTGTATATTCCAATCATTTATTACAGTGGTCCGCACACAGTAAGCGCTCAATAAATGTGATTGAATGAATGAATTGTGAGCCCCATGTGAGACAGGGACTGTATCCAACATGATTAGCTTGTATCCATCCCAGCGCTTAGTACGGTGCCTGGCACACAGTAAGTGATCAACAAATACCACAATTATTAATTATCATTATTATGGCAGAGCACTGTACTAAGCACTTGGGAGAGCAGAACCTGAATATTCACATTCTCTATCCAGCTTATTTTAGTCCCTGCTGATCTTTGGTCAGTTTTTAATAGAAAACAAAGCTTTGAATGGCTAGAAAATGTTAAGATGTTTCATAATCTAACTGCTCTAAAATAATAATAATTATTATGGTTTTTGTTAAGTGCTTACTACTTGTCAAGCACTGGGGAGATCCACATTAATCCAGTCAGACACAGAGTCCCTCTCCCACATTGGGCTCACAGCCCAAGTAAGAGGGAGACCGGATACTGTGTCCCCATTTTACAGATGAGGCAATGGAGGCTCAGAGAAAGACATATTGATGCCTGTTTACTTGTACTGATGTCTGTCTCCCCTCTTCTACACTGTGAGCCCATTGTGAGCAGGGATTGTCTCTCTTTATTGCTGTATTGTACTTTCCAAGTGCCTATTACAATGCTCTGTACACAGTAACCATTCACTAAATAGGATTGAATGAATAAATGAATGAATGAATGAATGAATGAAGTGAATTGCCCAAGGTCCCATAGCAGGCAAGTGGGATTAATCATCATAATAATAATAATAATAATAATATTGGTATTTGTTAAGCGCTTACTATGTGCCCAGCACTATTCTAAACGCTGAGGTAGATACAGGGTAATCAGCTTGTCCCATGTGAGGCTCACAGTCTTAATCCCCATTTTACAGATGAGGTAACTAAGGCACCGAGAAGTTAAGTGACTTGCCGAAAGTCACACAGTTGACAGGTAGCGGAGCCAGGATTAGAACCCATGACCCCTGACTTCTAAACCTGTGCTCTTTCCACTGAGCCACGCTGCTTCAAGTCCTCTGATTCCAAGGTCAATGCTCTCTCCACTAGGCCACGATGTTTCCCTGTGGTCTAAACAGGTGAAGAGCACAATCGATCACTCAATCAATCAAGGATATTTACTGACCACTTACTATGTGCAGAGTATTAAGTGCTTGGGAGAATGTAAAAGAATTAGCAGACATGTTCCCTGCCCAAAATAAGCTTACGATCTAAAGGGGGAGACAGAAGACATTATAAATAAATAATTTATAATATATAACTTAGAGATACAAACATAAGTGCTGTGGAGTTGGGGCGAATATCAATATCCAGAGGACATGGCACAGGCAAAACTGATGTGACAGAGACCCTTAGCTTGGAGTCTCATGGTCTTATGGAAGTCCTTATTTGATTTATCAAGACACTCTATGTTACTGACCCTTCAATGGATTGGTTCTCTCTTGTCACTCATTCAACAGTAAGTCTGGACAGCAAGCTTAGACACCATGTAATTAATTTATTTTCCACATCGTTCATTTACATTTAAAGAATGATTCTCCTAGTTTCACCTTAGTGGAGCCCCTTATTTCCAATCCTTGCAAGGATTTGTTGCTACAGAGTGATGACCCAGATTGCACAGTATGGCAAAATTGCTTAATAAAAGTCATAATATCAATGGTATTTACTGAGCGCTTACTATGTATGGAGCACCATAGTAAGCACTTGGGAGAGTACAATACAGCAGAATCAGTGGATACTTTCCCTGTCCATAATGATCTTATAAGCCAAGTTAGTCCAGAAAATGAAAGTAAGGGGTGTAATATTTTTTCGTCCATGCAAATTTAGGGTGAGGTTTGCCTATGGACTTCTATGGTGGCCTCTTGGATTTTTTATAGTGTCAGTGGGCCTGGTAATTTATTTTTTGCATGAAATGTTAAGCCCTGTAACCAAACATCTACAGATTCATAAAGCCTTTACTTGCCATATGAAGATGATAAAATCCTCATGTTCGTACAGATGAATAGGTTTCAAACTGAAAATTTCCACTGAGCCGAGCAGTGCTTTGAAATCTTTGCAAAAGTTTTAAAAAATGAACAGTCTCCTTTCCTTTGCCTAGTCTCCATTCTCTGTTCCCATAAAAATTAACTCCATCAGAAATTCTGTGACTGGAGATGTGATGACGAGTAGTACCCTCCCTAAAAGTATTTTTAGTACACAGAAATAAAAGCAATCCCATATGGGCTTATCTGCAATTTTTAAAAAGGGATTTTTTTCTTCATCACCTAGCAAGCTTAAATTTCTAAAATCCAATCATTTGTGAGTTTTCAATGCCTACATAAAATGCAAAACTGCACTAATCCTCTGAAATGGCTAGGCCGAGGATTTTTTTTTAATTCCCCACACACAGTATATGTGTACAATGTTGTTTATTTTCAAGCTACAACCAACCAGGAAATGTTTCAGTCCTGAAAGGATATTTTTCAGAAAGTTACAAGACAGTGAAAACAGTGGTTTAAAACAGAAACCTTTTTGTACCCTCAGGCATAATATTTTCCAGGATGCCAGCAACAATTAAGGCACAAGGTTACCACCACATGCAGTAATTAGCAACACTACATAATGCAGATGGCTAATGGAGCTGAGATAGTTACCAAAGAAACACAGCTTTAAACTTCTTGAGATGTGGGGTAATATAACTCCCATTCTAATGCTTCATTAAAGAAAATTTTGGCATTAAAGATCCAAAGAAAGTTCCCTTAATACTCAGAGATTGAAACTCTAGAGGTGATAATTACAGCTACTTTGCCACACATTCAACAGCTCTCATCTCTCCTCCATAGATTCTCCTTTGGCTTCTTCTGTCCTACAGCACACAGCTGTCTTTCAAGCCTTAAAAAAAATTACCATTAAGCCTTTAGCCAAAAGAGAAGTACTAAAATCTGAACCGGCCTCTAATAGCATTCAGAGAGGCAATGAAAGCTTCGCTCCTGGGAAAAAGATAAGGAAGGAGTCCTACAAAATAAAACATACCGTGAAGCTGTTATTAACATTTTTGGTGCTGGATTCGGCCACACTAGCATCAGTCAGATCCACCTCATCAAAAATGATAGACTGGAAAGAAAAAAAACAACAAAGTATCAGAAGCAAAGTCCGGCTTGTGAATTTCCCAACCACAAACTGGGCTTGATTCAGTCCTTCACAGAAAAAAAACCCCAATTTACATTAACACCCATCACCCCAGGAATTAAAGCCCCTGTGCTAAAGAATCACTGACGAGGTTATGAATTTTAATTTCTAGAACTACGCTCAATGCCTTACAAGGACTGTTGACCTTTCCCTTTTTCCTCTTCCTTCTTTATTTGGCAGTGAATGATAGTTGAAGATCCTGTATTCCTGGTTCCAAAGATTCAAGTCATATTTCTACATTTTGTCCCCTTCGCTGTTGCTCTTTTTTTAGGACAAGACCCAATTTGTCCTCTGAGGGAGCTAGCTTCGAGAGCCATGACAAGTCGTGGCATTCCTTCAGCAAATAGATGCTCGGCCAAGCCAGACGGCAGTTTCCATGTCAGCAGGCCACTAACAATGCTGAATAAAGGGAATTCATAAGAAGTGTCCATCCATCACTGTGACATTCTGAACAAGGAACTACCCTGTGGCTGTGGCTCAGTGCTTACTTGCAATAGGGATAATACTAATTACGGTAGTTGCTAAGCGCTAACTACGTGACAAGCACTGTTCTAAGAGCTGGGGTAGATAGGAGGTAATCAGGTTGACCCACGTGGGGCTCACAGTCTTAATCCCCATTTTACAGATGAGGTAACTGAGGCACAGAGAAGTGAAATGACTTGCTCAAGGTCACACAGCAGACAGGGGGTGGAACCAGGATTAGAACCCACATCCTCTGACTCCCAAGCCCGTGCTCTTGCAACTAGGCCATGCTGCTAGGTAATGAGGGTGATAATGAGCGTGGTAATGAGAAGGAGCACAATGAGATAATGAGAAGCAGCATGACCTAGCGGATAGAGCATGGGCTTGGAAGTCAGAAAGGCCCAGGTTCTAATCCCAGCTCTGCCACTCTTCTGCTGTGTGACCTTCAGCAAGTTACTTCACTTCTCTGTGCCTCAACTATCTGTAAAAGGGGAATTAAGACTGTGAGCCCCATCAGGGACATGGACTGTGTTCAACCTCATTGCTTCTATCTACCCCAAAGCTTAATATAGTGCCTGGCACTTAATAAGCACTTAACAAATACACAATAATGATAATAATAATAATAGTTGGGTAGACTGACAATTAGGAATTGCACATAGATTCCTACTCGCCCAGCAGGAAGGCAGATGATCCTGAGGAAAAAGGTTTATAAACACCAAATTGTGGCCTGTGAGAACCCCTACAAACTGAAACACCACTGAAAACTTCCTCCTCGGCAGAAGAGAACTTGAACTACAAACTTCCTGTTCACTAACTTCCAGATGTCTTTATGGATGCAAACTCTGTCCCATCACAGTTTTCCTTAAGCTTGCATACAGCACTTTCCAAAACTTTCTTCATAACCTCTAAAATCACCCTTCCTCTCCAACCAAACTGGTTCCACACTGGTGGAAGTATTGTCCTACGGCTATTTGGCTATTGCATCAGCCTCTTTCATGGAGGAGGCCTACCATCCTACCTCCAGTTTCTCCCCTCTGCAGTCCAGACTTCACTCGGCTGTTCATTTTTTCTGAAACGTCATGTCTCCCCATTCCTCTCAGCAAGAAGCTACTTCTGACCATTGGTCTGAAGGCACTCAATCATCTTGCTCTCCTCTAATAATGATGGCACTTGTTAAGCATTGTACTAAACGCTAGCGTCCAAATCTAGTTGGACGCATAGCCTGGCTCCTCTTCCACTACACTCTGGCTCACCCACTTGGCTCTATTCAAGCCAATATATTCACTGGGCCTTGTTCTCATCTCTCTCCCTGTGGACTCTAGCTCACACTCTCTATCCTGCCTGGGGCTCCCTCCTTCTTCACATCCAGCTGATGACCGTTCTAACCTCAGGGTCCTTCTGAAATCAAATATCCTCCACGATGTCTTTTCTCATAAATCTCTCTTCTTCCCAAACCTATCTCCCCCACAACTGCCACTTCAACCCTTCCACATTACCTAAGCACTTGAGGACTCATACCACTCTGAGGCACATACCTATTGCTTCCTCTTACCTAAATTTATTTTAGTGCTTATCTCCCCTGCCACTTTATAAACTGCTTGAGTCACCTAACATGCTTATTAACTCTCTTATACCCTCCCAAGTGTAACCTCCCGGTACTGTGCTCTGGAAAGAGTAAGCACTTAATAATAAATACTATCCAATTGATTTACCTTGGCAGTTTTTGCATAGTATAGCGTGCGTCCACGTAGTTTGAAGTATCTTCTTTTCCAGCGCTGGAATGAACTGGTCTGTTTCATTAGCATCCCCTCTTTTATGATAGTCTGAAATCAGAGAAAACAGGTGCAATTTTTTTTTAACCATCTATTTCTTTAATTCCTCTCCTTAAACACACACAGCTGAAAAGAACAAAAAGCGAATAAGACATATTTAGCTCAGCGAAAATCCGAGTAATTCATGGGCCAAAAATATCTGGCCCGGCCCAGCGCCGGACTGCACGAGCTGGTCTGGGAGGAAAGCGGTCTGGGCCACCGACCCTGGCAGAGTATTCATTCATTCAATTGTATTTGTTGAGTGCTTATGGTGTGCAGAGCACTGTAGTATGTGCTTGGGTGAGTACAAAATAATAAACAGACACATTCCCTGCCCACAACGAGCCTACAGTCTAGAGGGGGAGACCCACATTAATAATAATAATGATGGTGGTATTTGTTTAGTGCTTACTATGTGCCAAGCACTGTTCTAAGCACTGGGGTAGATACAAGGTCATCAAGTTGTCCCATGGGGGTGCTCAAAGGCTTCATCCCCATTTTACAGATGAGGGAACTGAGGCACAGAGAAGTTAAGTGACTTGCCCCAAGTCACACAACTGACAAGTGGCAGAGGCGGGATTAGATCCCACAACCTCTGACTCTCAAGCCCGTGCTCTTTCCACTAAGCCACACTGCTTCTCTTTAAATAAATTATAAACATGTACCTAAGTGCTGTGGGGCTGGAAGAGGGGTTGAGCAAGTCAGGGAGACACAGAAGGGAGTGGGAGAAGAGGAAAGGAGGGCTTAGTCAGGGAAGGCCTCTTGGAGGAGATGGGCCTTCAATAAGGATTTGAAGTGGGGGAGAGTAATTGTCTGTTGGATTTGAGGAGGGAGGGCATTCCAGGCCAGAGGCAGGAGGTGGGCGAGGGGTCCTGGGCGAGATAGGCAAGATGGAGGTACAGTGAGCAGGTTAGCATTAGAAGTACCTACGAGGCATGTGCAACAAAGAGGCGGCTGCTCTTTGGAGGCCCTAAATGGGGAGGCGGAGGGCCGTAAGACTGCCTGCTCTAGCACAAGCCTGGCTGTTTGTCCCTTTTAAACCAGTTAAAGTTAGCCCCCACAGACTGACAGGAGTTTGTCCTGGGTTCTACCGAGTCCTAAAAACATTTCTCATGTTCACTTTCCAGATTTGGACTAGTCATCAAGGACAAAGAGATTTGGTGTGAAGGGATACGTAACCCCACGGCTGTTTCAGTGATAGTCTTATTGCTTGTCTGGGATAATGAATACATATTAAAAAAAAGGTAGGATAAAAATCTAAGCTGTATCCAGGTGACCTTCCCCAGGTATGGTAACCCTCTAGCACCAACAAACCCAACAAATGCGGTTAGATTTTGGTTCTGTTTAACCTAACTGCCCCCTGCCTCCATCCTTTTTTATGGTTTTTATTATGCAGTTACTATGTGCCACTATACTAAATGTGGGGGTAGAAACAAGCTAATCAGATTGGACATGGTCCAGTCCCACATGGGGCTCACAGTCTTTATCCCCACTTTACAGATGAGGTAACTGAGGCACAGAGAAGTGAAGTGACTTGCTCAAGATCACCCAGCAGACAAATGGTGGAATTGGGATTAGAATCCAGGTCCTTCTGACTGCCACACTCATGTTCTATCCCCTTGACCACACTGCTTCTCAACCCTTTGGCCTTATCCACCTAGAAGTACAAAACAGAGGACACAACAGACATCCTAGGTGATTCCAGGGATAATAATAATAATAATAATTATGGTATTTGTTAAGAGCCTACTATGTGCCAAGCACTGTTCTAAGCACTGGGGTAGATACAGGGTAATCAGGTTGACCCAGTGGGGCTCACGCTTTTAATCCCCATTTTACAGATGAGGCAACTGAGGCACAGAGAAGTGCCTTGCCCGAGGTCACACAGCAGATAAGTAGCGGAACCGGGATTAGAACCCACGTCCTCTGACTCTGTGTTCTTCCCACTAAGCCACTAAGACAGATAGAATAGTCCAAGAGGTAAAATGAGAGTTTGCAGGACTGGAGAAAGAAGCAGCTGAGCGCACAAGTGAGGCAAAAAGAGCCTCCAACTTCAGCATTTGGTATTTTTCAGCTATTCTTGGCCCTGTCTCCGTGTTCTCTGGCTGGTTGCCATTTCCCAGGACTGTAGTGCCAAAACTGTCTACGTACATTGCTCTGGGATTCGTTCGATGCTCCAGACCTGGGCTGATACACACACACACACATCCCATACGTTCATTCACATGCGATGCATATTTATGCTATATATACACTGCATATAGCCACAGATATATTTAGACCACATTCACTTCAGTTCATTTCATCCCATAAATCCAGTAATCCCAGTTTAGAGTAAGCATTAAATACAAATAGCTCTCATTAAATACGAAAGGATGGATACTTTAGGGCTGAAGCCCCAACTCCACTCATTTCTTTGCCCATGAGGCTTCTCTATTAGAACAGCAGGTTGGTGCCTTTTTTTTTTGAGCAACACATTCTCCAGAGGAGCTGTGGTGTTCCCTCCCTGACTGCTGCACAAGGAACTGTTCTCTAATCTTGGATTGCAAGAAATGATTAAAAAAACCCAAAACACAACAACCAACAAACAATTCAAAGCCTCCAGGGGGACTGGTACAGATCTCGTGAATGAAAAGTATCTACCAAGACACAACCTGGCTCTCATTATGGAAACACAAATACGCTACAGCCATGTACGTTTTAAAAAACAAAAACACACAAACCAAAAAAATCCCACCGGAAATGCTCATGTTGGAAAGAGACTTATTGTCCAGAAGCTGGATGCAATTGTAAGTAAGCACTCCATTCAAGGACTGTTTTGGGGGCTGTAAATGATGCGTGGTTTAATCATTTAATCATATTTACTCTGCATTGCTAGAAACTTCAAAGAAGCTGTTTTCAAAAATGCCCAGGTGCCAGCAGTTACAAGGAATGTGCTGTGGGAAAGAGAAAACCAACGTGACCAACGTGGGATGGGATCCCATTTCACAAGGACACACCCGAATGAGGGTGCTTGGTTTCCGACTCCACGCTTGGAGATTCCCCACACTGAATAAAAAGAAATGACTCTTCATCATCATCATCAGTGGTATTTATTAAGTGCTTACCATGTGTAGAGCTCTATACTAAAGCCCTTGGGAGAGTATAATACAACAGAGTTGGCAGATCCATTCCCTACCTACTAGGCGCTTACAGTCTAGAGGGGGGAGACGGACATCTTCATGCCCAGGCATCTCGTCAGAGAACCGGGGTTTTAATCCCAGCTCTGCCACTTATCTACTGTGTGACCTTGGGCAAGTCATTTATCTGATCTGTCCCTCAGTTTCTTTATCTATAAAATGGGGATTCATATTGAGTGTCCCTTGTGGGATATGGGCTGCATCCAACCTGATTATCTTGTTGCCACCTCAGTGCTTAGTTCAGTGTTTGGCACACAGTAAGAAGGGGGAGGAGGAGGAAGGAGGAGAAGGAGAAGAATAGATTTAGGTTATGTCCACAATGCCGGTTTCTTGGATGTTAAAATATCTTCTGGAATAAGAGGTTCCCTCTAGACTATAAGCCCCTTGTGTCAGAGATTGTGTGTCTACCAATTCCACTGTACTGTGTTCTCCCAAGTGCTTAGTACAGCGCTCTGCACAGGGTAAGCACTCAAACAACACCAGTGATGGACTGAATGATAATACTATCGGCTCCCTTAACCTCAAAAGGCTGAAAACCTGAACATATGCTGACTTGGTCAGAGTACCATCCAAACCTCACTCACCTGCTGGGAGAAGTGCGGCATGAAAAACTTCAGCGTTAGGGACGTGGAGAAGCAGTGCTATTTATGGCTGCAGCAAAATTCTTAGAGGTAGAGACCAGAGGAGTCTAACGTCCTCACGCATCTCGTGGGCTGAGACACTTTTCCTTACTTGCCCCTTCTGCTCCCACCCCTATTTTGGAAGGAGGCACCCACCCACTTTCCAAAGTAATAAAGAGCCACGAGGATAAACGAGGACAGGAATTTTCAATGTGGACATTCATTCATTCAATCGTATTTACTGAGCGCTTACTGTGTGCACAGCACTGTACTAAGCTCTTGGAAAGGAGAAGTCGGACAGAAGATGGGCAATCTGGAGATGCCAAATCCGAATAGAAACTTGTTGCCTTTCGAATGCCGTTTGCAATGTGGATGGAGATGGTCATAAACGGGCTAAGGTTCTCCCCCAAACGGACAGGAAATTCTGATTTCAAACTCCAATCTCTCCCTGTAGAAACCCGAACAGGATCTAGAGCCACAAACCAAACAGCCGAGCTGACAAGTACCCGGTGTGGGGGAGATTGCAAATCCCGCATCAGACTTCTCGGCCACACTGCAACACCGCCGCCGCCACCGCCACCAGCAGCTGCAGCAGCGACATCTTCAAGTCCGAAGGTCCCTATGCCCCCCAGAAAACTGCAAATCCACCCGAGCCGATTTCGGGTCCAGAGAGTGGCCCCCATTCGATCCCTCTCCCCTTCCCTCCGGGGCCACTTCTGGATATGTTGTTCCCTCTCCTTCCAGTCAGGTTTCTCCTTACCTCTGCAGGGCTCACTCACCTCTGCAGGGGGAGCATACTCTTCCATCTCCATTTAAAGCAAAATTCTTAAAAAAGCAAAACCAAAAAATAGCACAGTAGGTTACATCACACCTCCGGGAAGGAAAAAACAGTTATGGCATTCGCCATTCGCTGATCTTTGTCTCGCAGCTATGTGTATCAGACATAAGAAGGGCAGCAAAATTTAAAAAACAACCACCACCCACACTAGTCCTTTCTGGGTCTCAATTGGTCTCTGTCTCTCTCTCTCTCTTGCTTTCTCTCTCTCTAACACACATATTACACAGCTTTCGGCGAGCGGATGAGAGCCTCCGGTCTAAGGCTGCCCATCACGGCACGAGAGCTGCTTTTCTATTTATAGACCAAGACACAGCTCAGAAAAGACTCTGGTGGGTTTTCAGCGGAAAGGGCTGGGGATAAGATAAAGAGTAATACTTCTTTGAAGCTTTCTCAGAAACTGCTTTTTCTTCTCTCTCTGACCACTGCTCCTTTAACACACCAAGCCAGTGATTCTCAGTTTACTGAAGGAGGACCTCAGTCTGTTTCTGAACAAGCAACGGTTAAAAACAATGAACGGGGTGAGCTAGGGCTGCTTTCAAAAATAAATAAATAAATCCACGGCTTTATTTCAATTTGGCTGCCTGGGAATTTCATTTACCAAAAGTAAACACTCTTTGCTTGTGAGAGGCTAAGGAGCACACCACACTAAGCAGAGAACCAGATGCCTGAAGATTCAAATTCTAAGGCTGGCTCGATTCTCGACTCTCTGGTTGTCAGTTTCTTCTACCTTCCCTGGAAAGGCCACCCAACTAACTGTCTCACGGGGTCGGAGGAAAGATTCATTTCTGGACAAATTACCAAAATCAAAGAGTAAAAATATGACAAGGAGTGGCTATAAATGATTTTATAACCCAGAGTCCTATAATGGACATACCCCCCCACCAAAAAAAAACCCAACCCTAAACCCCAACAGGGTCAAAACCTTTTTAAAGAAATTCTAAACAGAATCCACTTGAAACATCAACCTCTCCGAATATGAGAGGATCAAAGCAGAGACTGGTAACACTAATCTAGGAAATCTGTGAAGCTTGCTGGAAAACGGAGTACCACTGAAGATACACTGGAATAGGCGAGCCACTTTGAAACGACCACTCTAATTCCCCATCATAACCTAGAGTAGGTTGGTGAACTAAGATCCGGGCAAAGTAGGATATAATCAGGTATAGGAAAGATGTGTTGCCACAAACACTCATCTGAATGAACTCAAATGAAATCCCAGGCTTAGATCCCAGGCTGAGGTGGTGAATGCTAATGATAAGCTCACAGTCTTAATCCCCATTTTACAGATGAGATAACTGAGGCACAGAGAAGTTAAGCGGCTTGCCCAAGGTCACACAAATGGGTAAGCAGCGGAGCAGGATTAGAACCCACATCCTTTGACTCCCAAGCTCATGCTCTTTACATCAAGCCACGCTGCTTCTAGGTTCCTTTAATTTCAGCTCAACGGCAAAGAAACTCCATTAAGTGACTCTTCTTCAGCTGCTGAATGACAGGGGGCTCACAGCCAATCCGTAAAGAGAAAAAGGATGGAAAAGGCTCTGCACCTTATTTAGTCAAATAGGCGGGCAAACTGTTGGGACCCCCTCCCTTTCACTCTACTTTTTCTTTCCCGTAAGAACAGCGCTATTTATGCCCTGACTAATAGAGTTTGTTCTCTTTGACAGGGCCAAGCAGGATCACATACAGAAACTGAGAGCTGGTTTAACCCTTTTTAGCATTAACTGTTGGGAAAAGAGAATTGAACTCCCAACCATCACTGCTATGAAGCTGATGACTCTTCTCAGCCCATGACTGGGGAGAACAGAAACTTCAAAACTGCATATATACACCTATCGATGATGATAATAATAATGGTAACAATAGTAAAAATAATAATGGTGGTATTTAAGTACTTACTAAGTAGCAAGTGCTGGGGTAGATAAGAGAAAACCAGATTGGGCACAGTCCCTGTCACACATGGGGTTCACAGTTTAAGGGAAAGGGAGGAAGAACAGGCATTTTATTCCCATTTTTCAGATGAGGAAACTGGGGCACAGAATTCAGCAACTTCCCCAAGATCACAGAGCAGCCAAATGGAAGAACCAAGATTAGAACCCAAGTCCCCTGATTCCCAGGTCTGTTTTTTTCACTAGTCCACGCTGCTTCAATATAATAATAATAATAATAATAATGTTGGTATTTGTTAAGCGCTTACTATGTGCCGAGCACCGTTCTAAGCGCTGGGGTAGACACAGGGGAATCAGGTTGTCCCACGTGGGGCTCACAGTCTTCATCCCCATTTTACAGATGAGGGAACTGAGGCACAGAGAAGTTAAGTGACTTGCCCACAGTCACACAGCCGACAAGTGGCAGAGCTGGGATTCGAACTCATGAGCCCTGACTCCAAAGCCCATGCTCTTTCCACTTAGCCACGCTGCGTATGCCCAACACCCTAAGTTGTATAAACTCCTGAGCCACTTTATCACCAGCACCTTCAGTGCTTCATTCACTCACACATCTATTCATTTATCTTAATTACTCTACTTGTATTTCTATAATTGCCTCCCCTGATGGAGTGTAAGTCTCTTCATTCATTCATTCAATAATACTTATTGAATAATAATAATAATATTGAATAATTATTGAATAATACTTATTGAATAATACTTATTGAGCGCTTAGGTGCAGAGTACTGTATTAGGCGCTTGGGAAAGTACAATACAACAATAAAAACACACATTCCCTGCTCACAACGAGTTTACAGTCTATGGAGGGGAGACAGACATCAATTCAAATAACAGTGAACACGTCGCTCATTTGTTTTTTGCTTCCCAAGTGTTTAGTACAGTGCCTAGCACCAAGAAGGCATCCAATACTACTCCTACTACATATGAAATTTCGGCCAATATTCTAACCTAGGCAACTGGGGCTCTGACTTCCTACCCTAATTTAAGGGCACTTAAGCACTGGTCGACACTTGAGCCAGGAGGGGACGTGCCCAAAAGGCAATGGCAAACTGCCCATACTTCAAAGGAAGTACCCACACAGGGTTAAGAGGCTCCCTGGAGGACTTTTCAGTGTTGATAGCTTTGAGGCCCTGGAAAGCATAGTTACCAGTTGAATTCTGCAGGGGTTTGATCAGATTTTTCCCCAGCAGTGTTACAGGGCTTATTATTACAAGTAAAAGATGGGTCTGCATTTGAATGTCAAGAAAACAAAGATTATGACAACTGGAAGTTTTAACATATTTATAGCAGTTGGAGAGAAGATTGAAATAGTTGACAATTTTTCTCTCCTGGGATCGATAATCAATAATAAAGGAACGAGTAGTCACGAAGTACACCGAAGATTGTTAGGAAGATCTGCTATGAAGAGCCTGGAAAAAAAATTGTGAAACGTGCTGTTGTAACAAGTGCCGCAAAAATGAAAACTGTCAATTCTGTGGTGCTTCCGATGACAATGTACGGATCCAAAAGCTGGGCAGTGAAAGAACAGGATAGAAAGAGCATCGATTCTTTTGAAATATGACGTTGTTACAGGTTTTTACGAATACCATGGACTGCCCAAAAAACAAACAGGTTTTGGGGCAAATTAAGTCAATGTGGTCTTTTAGTTTAGATTAGCATATTTTGGACACATCATCAGGAGGACTGATTCTCTGGAGAAGACACTAATACTAGGAAAAATGTGGAAGAGGCAGACCAGCAGTTAGATGGATAGAAACCATAACAACGATAGCGGAAGGACCATTAGCAAGGTTATGGATTATGGCAGAAGATAAGACGTTCTGGAGAAACTATATCCATAGAGTCGCTATGAATCGGCAACAACTCGATGGTATTTGATAATAATAATAATAGTATTGCCGTGTTCAATAGGAGATAAATTACTTAGGGCTTCAGAGCTACCAAACTACCAGACCCCCAACCTCCCCTACTTTTCTTATGGTATTTGTTGAGTGGTTACGATGTGCCAGGCTCAGTACTAAGTACTGGGGTAGATACAAGGTAATCAAGTTGGACACAGTCCCACATGGGGCTTCCAGTCTTGATCCCCATTTTACAGATGAGGTAACTGAGGCCCAGAGAAGTCACGCAACTTGCCCGAGCTCACGCAGCAGACAACTGGCGGAGCCGGGATCAGAACCCAGGTCCTTCTGACTTCCAGGCCCGTGTTCTCTCCACTAGGCCACGCTGCAAAGTTCCCACATTCAAAACATAAGTAAAGCTCCCAGCCCATCCACTGCACACCCCTACGGAGGTGTGGGCTTGGTTGCTGGGGTGGTGGGCGCGTTTCTGGGAGTTGGGGCCCTGCTCACCATTCCCTGATCAGCCCAGTCCTGATGGTGCAAGAAGCGTGGTTCAAAACCCTGCCATCTAACTAGTTTCCCTTTCATTTTACGTTTTTCCCGTCCATTTTTTGCTCCCTCACCACGGTCACACACTCAGACCCACCCACATACTCAGGCTCCTGTTTGTGATAGATGGTTCTGGACACCCTGGAACTAGGGAATAGAGGGACTTTGAGAAGCAGATTTCACATCCGTAAAATGTGAACCCCATGAAGGACGGGGACTCTGTCCAACCTGGTTATCTTGTATCTAACCCAGCACTCAGTACAATGCCTGACATACAGTAAGAATTTAACAAATACCATCATTATTATTGTTATCATTATTATTACTGCTGTTTCTGAACCGAGAGGGGAGAATACAGGCTTGAGTTTAAACTTGGTTATTTTTCTACGTCTGTCTTCCAGCTAGTTAGTAAGCTTCCTGTGGTCAGGGACTTCAGACTACATTTTTTAATGTTGCCAGTGCTATGCCCAAAGAAAGCACTCCGCAAATCCTAAAATAATGCCTTCTATCAATTTACATAATTTGGTCAGAGAGTGGTCATTCTTCCCAGGCCAACTTTAAGCCCTTCGAGAGCCCGGCCTAAAATGGGAAGTGCTATTATTCTTAGATTTACACTGGAACGTTAATGAAACTGATTTCCAGATGGCAGGTTAGGATCAGATATGAACCTTGATGAGGGTGCTGCAGTTCCTCTTTAAGAGGCATGGCAAAACCAAATATAACATCCTATCTTGGTGCAATTAGTCTCTTGGGTGGGTAAATGTGGGATTTACCACATTTACAAACACGCACAAAAAAGCGGTTAAAGAGCGCCACGCTGAATGAAGAGAATAGGCTCGGAATAACGGAGCAGACTAATTAAAGCATCCACCAGTGCGGCAGAAGGTCAAAAGGCCAGGGGTTAACAAGCTAATCCAACAGCAACATCCTTCCATGCACTACCAGGCACGCCCTCCCAACCACGCTCCGGGCAGCCCTGTGGGGTGGGGGGGGGGGGGGGCCCCCTCGCTGATCGGAAAACAACCCTAGAAAGGAAGGGCAGGAATACCATGAGAGGAATAATAGGGATTGGAGAGCCAAAACGTAGCAAGGGAAGCTTTTCTATTTCAGTCTCTTGGAACCACAAACCTGCCGGCCTTCAGCTAAAATGTGCGACGCTAATGCAGGTGTCTACTACCTCACCATCTAAGTTTAAAATGCACAGCAGCATAAGGGCCACTACATGTATTTCCCATTTTTTTCCCCATTGTTGTTGGCTTCTTTGTCTTCTTAATGGGAGAAAAAACTAAAAGCATAAAATCACCATCATCAATTGTATTTACGAGTGCTTCCTGTGTGCAGAGCACTGTCCTAAGTGCTTGGGAGAGTACAATACGACGCACTCCCTGCCCACAACGAGCTTACAGTCCAGGCGGCAGAGATGAGCTTATGATTGCAGAAAGTGTATAATCCCGTAGAAACTTAAGTAGTCAAAGAAGTCGTGAAAAACTAAGCAGATTTCTCTAAGTTGCTGAAAAATTAAAAAGAAGTATTTCTGTCATCTGTAAAATGAGGACTCAATACCTGTTCTCCCTCCTGTGAGCCCCACGTGGGCCTGGGACTGTGCCCAACCTGATTTTCTGGCATCTACCCCTGAGGTTAGTAGAGGGTTAAACACTTAAATACCACAATTCTTCTTTATTTTTTTAAATTCACACTCACAGTCTTACAGGCTCAAGAATAATCTATCCTACAATGGGAAACAAAAGAAGGGGTCAAGCCAAAATGTACTTATCAGCAAACTATTTTCCTTGAATTTTCCCTGATATCTCTATCCCAGTGAGCCTGTCCTTCCTCTGTAACCTCCACTCCAACTACTAGGCTGTGAGGCCCCTGTGGACCAGTGACAAAGTTTGCCCCAGTATTCTTTCACCTTCCCAGCACACAACTTTTCACAAATTTAAGCCCTTTCTTTACAAAGACAATTATAATTAAAATTTTAAACTGACAGTCATCGCTCTCAGGTAAAAGACCTATCGATACTGTAATCTACATGGGCCAGAAGCAGCGTGGCTTAGTGAGAAGCAGCATGGCTTAGTAGAAAGAGCCCGAGCTTCGGAGTCAGAGGACCTGAGTTCTAATCTTGGCTCTGCCACTTATCTGCTGTGTGACTTTGGGCAAGTCACTCAGCTTCTCTGTGCCTCAGTTACCTCAACTGTAAAATGGGGTTTAGGACTGTGAGCCTCAGGTGGGACAACCTGATTACTTTGTCTCTACCCTAGTGCTTAAAACAGTGCTTGGCATATATTAAGGGCTTAACAAATACCATAATTATTATTTTAATCCAAAACACCACCATTAAATTTGTCTTTAGTAAAAACCCTCCACCTTCTAGATTACCTAAATTTGCTCGCCAAGAAATTTGAAACCAAGTGGAGAGATAAGTGCTCCTGAGTCCCAACACCAGGACCAATTCAATTATTAGACATTAACAAGCACTTTCTGAGAGCACCACACTGTTCTAAATACTTGGCAGATTACAACAGAAGCCAGACATATTCCCTGTTCTCAAAGAGTTTACAGCATGATGGGGGAGGTAAGCAGACAAAAATTACTTACAAATAGTGGGGGCAAGTTATAACAGTAACACAAATGTTTCAGGGTGAAACAGTAATGGAATATATGAATGAATATGCATTTTTACATAGATGCTGGGGATAGGATTACAGTGATGAAGTCGCAAGGATATATACAAATTTGGGAAACTCAATTTTGTTGCGTTTTTTAAAAAAATCTCTACACAGACTGAAGGACCAGAGAGTTGTGGTGGGACACATCCTGTTTAACACTGCTGCTTTTAAAACTCCATTTCTCTTAATAACTCCACCCCACGCCTCTTCTTTTTTTCTAAGCATATACTAGTTACAGTCACCTACAGCACCTCCATCACCTCCTCCACTCTTTTGAGGGACTCTGACACCTTTCTTTGTCTACGTGGCTATTCCAGTACTGGTCAGCCCCCTTTTGCCCCCTCGTTTTCACTTTTCAACTCTGACCTTCTGTCCCACCTCATCCACACTCCAATTTACTCACACACTACATCTCATCATGACTGTACCATTTCCAATCTCACCAACTCCCCCATTAGAGTATAAGCTCCTCATGGGCAGGGAATGTTGCCATGACATGTTTTGTACTTCTCAAGCATTTAGGACAGTGCCTTGCTCCCACGGTCACTTGAATAATAATAATAATGATAATAATTATGGTATTTGTTTAGCACTTATGTGCCAGGCACTGTACTAAGCGCTGGAGTGGATACAAGCAAATTAGATTGGACACAGTCCCTGTCCCTCATGAGGCTTACAGGAATCCCCATTTAACGGATGAGGTAACTGAGGTCCAGAGAAGTGAAGTGACTTGCCCAAGGTCACACAGCGGGCAAGTGGTGGAGCAGGGATTAGAACCCATGACATTCTGACTCCCAGGCCCGTGCTCTATCCAGTACATCATGCTGCTTCCCTACCATTCTTCCTCCAGCCATCTAGCATGCCTCTCCAACTGTAGACACCACCCAAGGCTCGGTCTGGGCTCCCCTCAATTATTCTCAATTTAGACTCACTCCCTCGGAAAGATCATCCACCCACTCCCACTGCTTCCCGAATCTGTCTTTCCAGTCCTGACCACTCTCCTTCTCTGCAATCCTGCACCTTCTCCTGCCTTCGGGACACTCCCCATGGATGTCCTGACAGCCCTTCCAACTCAGCATCCAAAACTGAACTCCTCATCTTCCCTCTCATATCTTCTCCACTTAATAATAATGGTAATGATAATAACTGTGCTATTTGTTAGATGTTTACTTACATGCCAAGCACTGCATTTGTTAAGCTCTGGGGAAGATAACGAAAATTAGGTCGGACACACAGTCCCTGCCCCACATGTGGCTTCACAGTTTAAATAGGAGGGACCACACGTATTGAATCCCCATTTTACAGATGAGGGTGCCGAGTCACAGAGAAATGAAGTGACTTGCTCATGGTCACCCAGCAGGCAAATGGCAAAGCCTGGATTATAACCCAGGTCCTTGGATTCTCAGGACTGTGTTCTTCCCACTAGGGCTATGCTGTCCTACCGGAGAAGCAGCGTGGCTCAGTGGAAAGAGTCCGGGCTTGGGAGTCAGAGGTCATGGGTTCGAATCCCAGCTCTGCACTTGTCAGCTGTGTGACTGTGGGCAAGTCACTTAACTTCTCTATGCCTCAGTTCCCTCATCTGTAAAATGGGGATTAACTGTGAGCCTCACGTGGGACAACCTGATTATCCTGTATCTACCCCAGTGCTTAGAACAGTGCTCTGCACAGAGTAAGTGCTGAAAAATACCAACATTAATATTATTATTACCTTCCCTCCTCTTCTCACAAGTGTGAAACCACATCATCTATTCTTTCAACCCTCGTATGCAGCTGTGGCACCAAAGCTTGTTGGTTCTTTGACCTCAGCTTTTCCAGAATCTTCCCATTCCTCCATCCAAACTGCCTCTATGCCTCCATCCAAAACAACCCAACTCGACTCCCGCATCAGCTTTCCCGCTGTCCTCTCCGCCTCCAGTCCTTCCCAGCATCTTCTGCTTGGATCTGAGCAGAGGTGGCCCCTCCACAGGGCAACGGGGCCGTTTTGCTCTACAACTCCTTGAGCTAGGCTCCCGGGCGTGCTCAGCCCAGGTCTCTGAAATCATTTCAGTGTTTCCACTCAGGGCTGAAAAAGTCAAAATGGTGGCTTTCTGGCCACCAACTCTTTGAAGTCTTTCCCCTCCCATTCCTCAACCCAGTCCCCTAAACTCCATGACTACTTTTCAGCCACAAGCTCCAGAGGAAAAGTTGGAACCTCTGGATATGAGCCTAGTGAGAAACAGGGACTGTAACCTCATTATGGGCAGGGAATCTATCTGTATATTGTTGCACTGTATTATCCCAAGTGCTTAGAACAGTGCTCTGGACACAGTAAGCACTCAATAAATACGATTACCTGACTGATCTGACTACCCCAGAGTTTTGCATGGTCCTTGGCACACGGTAAACACTTATCAAAAGTATGTACTCTTTCTACAAGGTGCTCTCTCTACCATCACTTGAACTAAAGTATGGTGCTTTGCACACTGTGAACGCTCAATAAATATGATTAATAATGGGTATAATTAATAAGGTACTAATTAATGATGGCATTTGTTAAGCACTTACTATGTGCGAAGCACTGTTCTATGCTCTGGAGGGGGATACAAGATGATCAGGTTGTCCCACGTGGCGCTCACAGTCAACCCCCATTTTACAGATGGGGTAACGGGCACAGAGAAGTTAAGTGACTTGCCTAAAGTCATACAGTTGACAAGTGGCAGAGCTGGGATTACAACCCATGACCTCTGACTCCCAAGCCCATGCTTTTCCCACTGAGCCAGGCTGCTTCTCTGCTTCTACCCACCAGGCTGAACTAAAGAACCTCCTACCAATAAGAATGTACATAACACTGCCTGTAAATTGTAGCCAGGGGCAATAAGGAAGCTATAGAACTTGCTATACAACTTTGGGCAAGTCACTTAACATCTTTGTACCTCAGTTACCTCATCTTAAAAAGGGGATTGGCACCGTGAGTCCCACGTGGGACATCAACTGTGTCCAAACTTGTATCTACTCCAGCGCTTAGTACAGTGCCCAGCACAGAGTAAATGCTTAACAAATACCATTATAAAAACAACTTATGAGTATTTATATCAAACCAACCTTTTTAATCATCTTATGTGTGTTGAATAGAGTTTACATTGTCTCGATTGTTTTCCCAAATTTTAATCTCTTCTAAGTGTATGTTCTTCAGAGAATCGTATCCTCATCCAAATATGAAGCTTTATGTTAGCTCTCTAGCTCATGAAAGCTTAAACAAATTTTGAAGGAAAGAACTTGTAGGTGCGGTTTCTTTCGCTTTTTTTTTCTGAGTAGTAAACCCTTAACATCTGCTGCTGTTTTACAGTAGAGCATCCAAAAACCTCCGGCAGCAAGACATGACCACATATCTTGCATTCACTTATGAAGCCAGGATTCTTACAATTCCTGATATGCTGCAGATATCTAACTTCCAGCCATTTTCCTCCACCTCTCTGAACACCAGGGCAGTTTCCAATAGAAGGACCGAGCCCAATTTGGACAAGACAGAAAGGGCAGAAAGCCACCTAAAAAATGAGTAGTCTTATACCCTTATACCCTTAGTTAAGCCAATGTTTATGCCATATGGCTTCTGGGGAAATGTGGATTTTATTTGACCTATATCAAGCGCATCAGCCCTCCAAGCCAGCTTGTAGAGAAAGGGAGAAGAGACAAACGAGCTGCTTCCAGGATTTCCTTTCCTTCCCGCCTCTGAATGCTAAACTACTTTATCAAAAAGTTCAAATGAGGGAGTTTAACTCAATGGGGATTTACTTCGATGACACTCACCAAACTCTGTGTTTATTCCCCCAAATGAAATTTTCAGCACTCTCTTGAATTTGGAATTAGCAGTCTCTTGGAAGTTACATTTCTAAAACCCAGATCCTCTCCTTCTAAGCTCTTCATCTGAGCAAATGTCATTTAGCCATGCATGGCTCGATTCTAACGGGGTCTTCTTCCCTAAACACTCTAATGAGTCATCTTATGGATCCAGTGAGAGAATTGTTTTCTTCTCAATCTCCACTCCCGCTGAGATCCGACCCACTCTCAGGCTTCAACAAATACCTCTATGTAGGTGACCCGAATTTACCTGGCTAAACTTGACCTCTCTCCTTCTCTGTAATCTCACATTTCCTACCCCAGCTCTTAGCACATAAGTGCTTAATGAATAACATCATTATTATTATCTCTACATGGATGTCCCACCAGCATCTCATCAACGTGTCTATCTCTAGAATCCAATTCCTCCTCCATTCATTCATTCAATCGTATTTCCTGACCGTTTACTGTGTGCAGAGCACTGTACTAAGTGCTTGGAAAGTGCAATTCATCAACAAATAGAGATAATCCCTAACCACAACGAGTTCACAGTCTTGAAGGCCAAACTGCTACTTCACTGAGCCAAGCTGACTACTGCATCAGCCTTCTGGTTGACCTCCCTGCCTCCTGTCTCTCCCCTCTCCAGTACACACTTCACTCTGCTGCCTGGATCATTATTCTAAAAAAAGTTCAGTCCACGTCTCCCACGCCTCAAAAACCATCTGTAAGTTTGGCACAACTGCCACGCCCGTAAGCTCACTGTGGGCAGGGGACGCATCCACCAACTCTGCTATACTGGACTTCCCTTTAGCACTTAGTACAGAGCTCTCTGCTGCCTGGATCATTATTCTAAAAAAAGTTCAGTCCATGTCTCCCACACCTCAAAAACCACCTGTAAGTTTGGCACAACTGCCACGATCGTAAGCTCACTGTGGGCAGGGAACGCATCTACCAACGCTGCTATACTGTACTTCCCTTTAGCACTTAGTACAGAGCTCTGCACACAATAAACACCCAATCCCTTTAATTGATTGATTTACCCCTGCCTCTTCCAAAAACTCCTGACCTTTGGCTTTAAGTCCTCAATCAGCTAGCCCCTTCCTACTACATCTCGCTGATCTACTACAGCCCAACCACCATGCCGCGTTCCGGTAACGCCAACCTCGTCATTATACCAAGACCTCGTCTTTCTTGCCACCGACCCCTTGCTCACGGCCTCCCTCTGTCCTGGAACTCCCTTCCCCCTTCATATCTGACAAACCACCACTCTCCCCACCTTCAAAACGCTCCTATAGTCACATCTCCTTGAAGGGGCCTTCCCTAAGCCCTCACTTCCCCTATTTACCCTTCCTTCTGCACCACTTCCGCGTTTGCCCTCCCTTCTTTACAATACTTTTATTTTTCACCCCACCCCCACAGCACATAAGTGCCTATCCACCTGTATTTGATTTTAATGTCAGTCATCCCCTCTGGTCTGGAAGTTCTCTGTGAGCAGGAATCGTGTCTAGCAGCTCCGCTGTATTTTACTCTCCCCAGCTCTTAGCACAGTGATCTGCACATGGTAAATTCTTGGTAAATACTGTTGATCGACTGATCTTCCTTTCCAAATCCTCTCCTTCATCTACCATTCCTATCACAGCTCACACCACCGCCAACCTGCCCATCTCTCTAACCCATACCCTGGGCATTATCTTTGACTCCTCACTCTTTTTCAGCCACCATCATCAGCTTGTGGCTAAATCCTGCTGGTTTTTCCTCCATTACAATTCCAGAATTCACCCCATCCTCTTCACCTTATCAGCTGACACACTGGCCCAAGCACGTGTTCTATATTCATTCATTCATTCATTCAATCGTAATTAGTGAGCGCTTACTGTGTGTAGAGCACTCTACTAAGTGCTTGGAATGTACGATTCAGCAACAGATAGACAATCCCTGCCCAACAACGGGCTCACGGTCTAAAACGGGGAGAGAGACAACAAAACAAAACAAGTAGTCAGGCAAATCCTGCCTCAACTACTGTATCAGCCTCCTCCCTCGACTTCTGGCCTCCAGTCCTTCCCCTCCCCAGGCAACACTTCCCTCTGCTGCCCAGATCATTTTTCTAAAATGTTCTGCACACAGCTGCCCCGCAACTTCTCCAAAACCTGTACTGGCTGCCCATTCTTTTCCACAGAAACTCCCAACCACTGCTTTTAATTCATTCATTCATTCAATTGTATTTATTGAGCACTTACTATGTGCAGAGCACTGTACTAAGTGGTTGGAATGTACAATTCGGCAACAGATAGAGACAATCCCTGCCCAACAACGGGCTCACAGTCTAAACGGGGGAGACAGACCACAAAACAAAACAAGTAGTCGGGCGTCTATCATCAAGATAAACAAAATCATAGATATATATACACATCATTAACAAAATGGAGTAATAAATAATATGTACAAATATGCACAGTGCTGTGGGGAGGGGAAGGGGGAAGAGCAGAGGGCGGGAGAAGGGGGTATGGGGAGGGGAAGAGGAGGAGAGGGAAAGGGAGGGCTCAGTCTGGGAAGGCCTCCTGGAGGAGGTGAGCTCTCAGTAGGGCTTTGAAGAGGGGAAGAGAGTTTTAAGGCACTCAACCAGCAAACTCTCTACTTCTTATCCATCCCACTTCTTCCGCTACAACCCCACTCACCCATTTCGTTCCACTCAAACCCTCAATAAATAAGTGCGCAGTAAATACTATTGATTGAGAGGATATAAAGAGCAACATCCTTTTCCTCTCGAGAAACGGGGCCAGGGAGAGCCAGCTGAGATCCTCCATCAGTTCAGACCGTGACAGGAAAGAACAACTCTTGCCCAAATGAGTCTTATTCTCACCTCGCCCTGATGTCTTGGTGTCAACGCCACCCAAAAGAATCAAATCAGAGCCTGCCTTTAGGACGGACATGTTTTTTTCTGGTCGCTTTCCCCAAATAATTCTCTTCTCCTTACCAGGTGGCATTCTCCCTGCTGCCACCTCAGCACTGTGAGACATTACGATTAATGTACTCCACTAGCAAGGCATTTATTTATTCACCTATCCAGCTTTCCGTTCTCTTTTTCCTCCTACTGTGAGAGAAGCTGGGGATTCCTTGTCCCTTGTTGAATTGGCAGAGACATCTGAAGTCAACTTCATAGGGGTCAGGAGATTCTTTTTTCTCTCTGCAAAGTTGGGAAAGCCAAAATTGGCTTGACATGGAGCCTTCATTCATCTAACCTGTTTCCTGGTCACCAGACGTCTGAGAGGGCCCTAAAGTGCCTTGGCACCCCTCTTCTAGACTATGAGCCCTCTGCGGGCACGGATTGTCTCTCTCTGTTGCTGAATTGAACTTCCCAAGCTCTAGTACAGTGCTCTGCACATGGTCGGCACTCAATAAATACTACTGATTGAATGAATGAATGAATGAAAAGAGCTTCCCCGCTTCTGGGTAGAGTGAAGTTTTACAGTTCCTCTTGGCAAAAATCTTGACTTACCATGCAATCGTTCATTAGCGGCTTAAGTTTTACAGCTGTTGGTTTGCAAGGATTGTTTCTTCCACCTTAAGGGCAACCCGAGGTATTTGGGCCTCAAATGACTCCTGACCCTCACCCATTTTAAGGGACCCCAAGCCTCAGATGTCTGATTGAGGGAGACATGAGTCATCAGGACGACGAACACAAGTGTAAATCCCCAAAATGGGAAGCCAATATGTGAAACAACTGCTCGCTGTATCTTCGATTACCAAATATGACTGGATAAGTACATCTCTACACATGCCCATATAAACATGTCTAAAATAGAAGTGGGTTTTTTTTTTTTGGCTTGAATTGCACGAAAGCCTGAACCAAGAGGAAGAACCACCCTACATTTCTGTTCCTACACTTTCTGCTGAATAAAAATCTGGCTTCCTGCCAAGATTTCTAATGGTTGTTACTTTCTTCCTCTCCTCCCAACCCTTGAGATCTTTGACCCTCTGCTTCCAAATCCACCATTCTGTCCCTGCAGGAGGTGGAGAATGGAGGAATCCAAGCAGCTGGAGCTGTTGTCATCCCGGGGTTGCATTTCTATTTCCCAAATTGAGTGGATTAACTTTTACAGTAGCCATCGCATGATGGAAAATATCCCATTTCTTATAATGAGTTTTCGAAGGGGAGTCTTTTATCTCATTTCTAAATGTGCGCAGAGGCTAAGTGATGAGTTCAGCCAAGAAATTTCCTGTATCAAGCAATTTGAATTTGTGAGAGAACAGAAACATATCTGATCAATAAGAGGCTCCGCACACGGTAAAGTGCTAAATAAATACTATTGATTGTTTCTCATTTTGGCGGGCCTAGCTTAGAATGGTCAAGACTATAAAACCAATGCATCTAGATCACTAACCCACTGCAAACATTAGAGAAGTATAAAGGCAGGCTGAGGCAGGAAGAGGAATCAAAACTATACTTGATTTTCTTAAAACGTTAAAACCAGATGACCAAGATGACCTGGAGTGACCACCCCTCCAACATGCAAAAACAAAAAAAAAGGCTCTAAAAAAAGGGTGCTGAATTTATCCCATATCCCAAAAAACATCTGCAGACATTCTGTGTCTAATCTTTTTAGAGGGAGATTTTGTTTTTCGCCTGTCTTTAATCCTTATCTAGCTTATCTAATGGAATCGTTCCCATTATACTAATCTGCAGTTAATCAAAAAGGCTTTATAATTTGGTGGTTTTGCCAGAGTTCAACACTACTAATTTCACTGTGAAGGAAAAACTGTTCAAATTTTCAAGGGAAGGAAGACAACCACATTTAGGAGGGATGTCTAGAAGTAAATCCTTAAACCTAACAAAAAGATGACTGGTTCTACTCACATCAGGTTTTTCTTCTTGAAAGGCTGGTTGGAACAAATTTGTTTCTTCCAGTGCTTCTCGGCACCTATGTGTTAGCTTGACATTATTTATAAAAACATAGCAGTAGGGTATAGATCTCTCAGGTTTCATAAATAAATAAATCAGAGGTTGATTTTTTCAGTTAAGATTTAAACTAGGTTTGCATTTGGACAATTTTAGGAGTTTTGTAGCTTTTATTTTTATGATGTAACCATCTCTTTGGCAAAGGTTTCTTCAGGACTAATATTCCGTTCCAGAGTTTGCAAATGGCTAAACAAATGACCAACATCATCATCGATGGTATTTGAGTGCTAACTATGTGCAGAGCACCAAACTGAGTGCTTGGGAGAGTACAATCTATCATGGCTACCTGTTGGCCTACATAGCATTGTTGAGGTAACCTGGGCCTAGAAATCCCTCCCCCTTCACATTCAACAGATTCATTCATTCATTCATTCAATAGTATTTATTGAGCACTTACTATGTGCAGAGCACTGTACTAAGCGCTTGGAATGGACAATTCGGCAACAGATAGAGACAATCCTTGCCCATTGATGGGCTTACAGTCTAATCGGGGGAGACAGACAAAAACAATAGCAATAAATAGAATCAAGAGGAGGTACGTCTCATTAAGAAAATAAATAGGGTAATAACACATTCTCCCCACTTTCAAAGCCTTATTAAAATCATATCTCCTCCGAGACGCCTTCGCCGACTAAGTCCTCATTTCCCTTCCCCATTCTTCCTTCTGCGTCCCCTTTGCACTTAGATTTATACCATTTTGTTCACCCCACCCTCTGCCCTACAGCACTTATGCACGTATCCATAATTAATTTATATTAAAGTCTGTCTCCCAGTCTACAGTGCAAGCTTCTTGTGGGCAGGGGCCACGCCCAACTCTTATACTGTCTCTCCCAAGTGGTTAGTACAGAGCTCTGTACCCAATAAGACTCAAAAAACACCCCTGGTTGATTGACAATATGGTGTTGGACTTAACTCAAAGTCAGAGTCAATCTGAAACTTAAAAATATCCAAATATTGGTACGAGAGAGAAACAAAAACTGACAACAGGTGCCAGTTACCCAAATAAACGATAGCCTCTTTAAGGACTGGGGAGAAGGGAAATCTCCAGGTAGAAAAAGTTTATACTGCATTTTTAAATGTTCAAACCATCCAGATTTCATATTCAAAAATTCCCGGTGAGCTCAGGAATTTGAATTATGAATTTAAATTATGTACAAATCCATAATTGATGTATTAGAATTAATGCCAGTCTTCCTCTCTAGACTGTAAGCTCACTGTATTACAGTCTCCCAGGTACTTAGTACAGTGCTCTGCACACCGTAAATGATCAATAAATATGATTGATTCCAATGACAGTGATGGAGATATTGGCCATTCATTTGGTGTGAGAAACTGACCTCACACAAATGGGCTATATCAACTAAAGACAACTGTGGCAGAGTTGTGATAGATTCACCAATGACCAATTTATTTTAGCTGTAAAAATGTTTTTGAAAAACCTAACTTTTAAAACTTAATTTTCTTTCAGGTTTGGGGAGGTTCTAATCCAAATTTTAAAATAACTATTTGGGGGGAATAAAACTGTGTTCGGTCAGATAAAATTCTAAATCACATCCTAGGTTTTGGCTGCCATATGATTTATTTGTAATTTACAATTCTTGTAACACATCTTAAATACTCTCAAAAACCTTTCCAGTCTGGAACCCCGGAAATTGGGAAACATGAAAGCTTATGCAAATATACAAGTTAACCACGTACCTTGCCTAATAAATGACCTGTTAGCAAAGGTTCATTCATTCATTCAGTCGCATTCATTGAGCGCTTACTGTGTGCGGAGCACTGTTCTAAGCGCTTGGGCGAGTACAATAGAAAAGAGTAGGTATAGACGATCCCTGCCCAAAGAGGGACTTACAGACTTCAGGAAAGAGATGATCACTCCCTCGCCCACATTCTCCCTCGGGCCTGAACATTCCCGTCCCCGACCCCTTCCTCCTTTCATTTCCCGACAGTCCACCACTTTTCCCCACCTTCCAAACCCTCCTACCATAACGTCTCCTCCAAGAGGCCTTCCCAGACTAAGCTCTTTATCTATCCATCCTCCCTCTATAAACTTGGCTGTGTACCTCCTTAAGTACTCTGATATTCATCCCAGCCCCACAATACTTATGTATATGTTCTTATATTCTATCTCCCCATCCCTCCTTTAATAATAATCATAATAATGTTGGCATTTGTTAAGCGCTTACTATGTGCAGAGCACTGTTCTAAGCGCTGGGGTAGATACAGGGTAATCAGGTTGTCCCACGTGAGGCTCACAGTTAATCCCCATTTTACAGATGAGGTAACAGGCACAGAGAAGTTAAGTGACTTGCCCACGGTCACACAGCTATGTGGCAGAGCCGGGATTCGAACCCATGACCTCTGACTCCCAAGCCCGGGCTCTTTCCACTGAGCCACGCTGCTTCTCTAATGTCTGCTTAGTTTAATTTAATGTCTGCTTCCCCCTATAGACTGTAAGCTCCTTGTGGGCAGGGATTCGGGTCTACCGACTCTGTTGCACTGCACTTTTCCAAGCACTTGGTGGAGCGTTCTGCACAGAGTAAGCGTTCAGTAAGCACCACCGATGGATTGAGAGGACCACCCAAAGCATTGACACCAATATTTCTCATCATCTTCGATAGTACTTTTGTTACCAGTCTACTCAGGATAAAGCACTATATTAAGCATTTGAGGATCATTAAGAAGATCGTCATAATCTTTGCCCTAGAGTAACTTCTATCTAATAGTGAAGACCAAGAGACACAAATACTTTAGTTCAAGGTGTGAACGTGTAGCTATAAATCAAAAAAACAAAGATACATAAATACCTTCCTAAAAATCCTGACGATTGAAACAGCAAGGTAGAAATTTTTCTACTTGGAATTTATTTTAATGAATACCGTAATACAGTAAATTCTATAATGTCCATAACCTTGGACTCACCTTCAACCCACATATTCAATCTACCACTAATCCTGTGAGTTCAACCTCCACAACATCACTTAAGCCCATCCTCTCCTCTCCAACCAAACTGCTTCCACATTAATCCATGCATTTATCCTAGCCCCCCTTGATTACTGCATCAGCCTCCCTGCCTCCTGTCTCTTCCCCATCCAGCCCATACTTCACTCTGCTGCCCAGAACATTTTTCTACAAAATTGTTTAGTCCATGTTGCCCCACTGCCCAAGATCTCCAATGGTTGCCATGCAGCGTGCCTCAGTGGAAAGAGCCCGGGCTTGGGTGTCAGGGGTCAGGGGTTCTAATCCCGGCTCAGCCACCTGTCAGCTGGGTGATTTGGGGCAAGTCAGTTCACTTCTCGGTGCCTCAGTTACCTCCTCTGTAAAATGGGGATGAAGACTGTGAGCCTCACGTGGGACAAGCTGATTACCCTGTATCCACCCCAGCGCTTAGAACGGTGCTCGGCACACAGTAAGCGCTTAACAAATACCACCATTACTATCCAACTCCGCATCAAACAGAATCTCCTTACCCTTGGTGTTAAAGCACTCCATCACCTTGCCCTCTCCAACCTTCCCTTCCCTGATTTCCTACCTACAACCCAGCCTGTACATTTCACGCAACTGCCAATTTACTCACTGTACCTCAATCTCATTTATCTCGCCGCCGACCCCTCACCCACATCCTCCCTCTGGCCTGGAACCCCCTCCCTCTTCATATTCAACAATTACACTCCCCCACTTCAAAGACGTAATAATAATAATGTTGGTATTTGTACTGGACACATCTCCTCCAAGAGGCCTTCCTTTCCCGACCAAGCCCTCCTCCTCCCTACTGCGTCTCCTTGACTTGCTCCCGTTTTATTCCACCTTGATTACTGTATCAGCCTCCCCGTCCCGTCTCTTTCCACTCCAGTCTATACTCCATTCTGCTGCCCGGATCATTTTCCTTCAAAGATGCTCAGACCATGTTTCCCTACTCCTCAGGAAACCCCAGTGGTTGCCCATCCACCTACACATCAAGCAAAAACTCCTCCCCATTGACTTTTAAGCCCTCCATCACCTTGCCCCCTCCTATTTCAGCTCACTACTCGTCTACTACAACCCAGCCCGCATACTTGGTTCCCCTGGTGCTATCCTCCTCACTGTATCTCACTCTCATCTACTTTGCTGCCGATTTCTCGCCCACCTCCTACCTCTGACCTGGAACGCCCTCCCTCATATCAGACAGAAAAGTCCTCTCCTCAACTTCAAAGCCTTACTGAAGGTACATCTCTCTTCCAGGAAGCCTTCCCTGACCGAGCCCTCCTCTACTCTTCTCCCACTCCCCTCTGCGTCGCTCATACTTGCTCCTTCATTCATCCTCCCTCCCTTCCCCACAACCCATATGTAAATAGCTGTAATTTATTTATTTATATTAATGTCTGTCTCCCCCTCTAGACTGTGAGCTCGTTGTGGGCAGGGAATGCATCTGATGTTGTGTTGTATTCTCCCAGGAGCTTAGTACAGTGCTTTGCACATAGTAAGCGCTCAATATATACGTTTAATAATAATAACAATAATCTTCACCACCCACCCCTGTCCCCAGCCCCACGGCACTACTGTACATATCTGCAATTTATTTGTATTGTCAGTTCCCCCCTCTAGACTGTGAAGTCGTTGTGGGCAGGAAATACGTCTGTAACATTTTACTCTCCCAAGCACTTAGTCTAGTGGTCCGCACAGAGTAAGTACTCAATAGATTGATTGATTATGAACGTTGACTGATCTTAGCTTTCTTTTTACCCAAGCGTATACCGTGAAACATTCTTTTTCACTAATTCCCCAAAGAGAACACCAATCTAGTCCGCAGATGGTTGACTTAACAGGAAACAATACAAATCGACTGACCTTTTGGTTATTTCTGGAATTACCAGTGGAGTCCAGAGAGCTTTTCCGATCTGCTGATGGGGAGGAATCGGCCTTAGTCAGACTTACGCTTACCATACCAGGCGCTGACAGTTTCCACCAGCCCAATTTAGGAAACAACCTGGAGGTGACTGTTACAGAGCAGGTGTGGTTGGAGTTATAAAAGACTCGCATCCCCAGGGTGTGTCTTAAGCACCTTGCCCTGCCTCTGCTTCCAAAAGGGCCAACAGCCGACTGAAAACTAAAAAGCCCAGTTGGAAGTTTGGGTTTTCCAACCCAGAGAGCAGTTCTGTTTCACCCAAACCCTTACTTCAACCAACCTCGTAAATGCCATCATCCACCACATACCAAAGCAGCGCGCTGGAGACCGAGAGGCAGAACGGAGAGCAATTTCTAATGCTGTAATATTTAAGACTGTTTGGATATCTTGACAGTGTTTAGCTAAGGGCCTCCAGATTAAAGTGAGAGAGTTTTAATGGCCCTGGAGAGTTTCTGTTTATAATCCTTGTCCTTAACGTGCTTACATTCACATCACCCAACTGGCTGGTTTGGCTTTTTCCAAGCCACAGTGGCGTAAGACATGACATAAGACGAGGCAGGTGATAGCACGCATCGGGAGAAGACGTGCGTAAGAGCTCAGTTCTATTTGCACTGGGGAAAATGTACGGCGAGAGGACAGAGCTGCTCATTACGATTCCGTTATGTCTCCACCCTGTCTTTCCGTGGGTCCACGGAGCGCCTCTTGGCCCTCAGGGATCCATCTAGAAAGGGGGTTTAGCCAGACGCTTATGCGGGGGCGTGCATCTTTGGGATTTTACCACGCGTGGCCGATTCCTGGTTTTTACCGGCCGATGAAGATCATCTTAGATTGCACGGGCTTCTCTGTTCCCAGGTGGAAAGGTACATTCCTTTCCAGCCCTTAACAGTCCGTCCCACGGTATTCAGGGTCTGGGAAAGTGTAGATGGAAATAATAAACAGGCAGATAACCAGGAACTCTCCTGTACATTCTGCACTGAAGCAATACGGGCAGCTGGAAGGCTTTCTACTTTGGATTTATTTTTCCATCCTTTCCACTTGTCCACGTTGATTAGGTGATTTGGGAACACCTCCCTGCCTAGGGTAGGTTGCTCGGAAGCAAAGCGTGATTGGGAGCAGGGCTTTTAAGACAGGAACATTAAAAAATATGCCGTTTCTGGGTCAGACCCCTGGTTCATCCAGCCCAGAATTCTGTTTCCTCACCACGCAACAACGGGCGGCTGCTTGGAGGAACACCGTGACGACTGCCTTCCCCGACAGCCATAGATGGTTAAGGATGAACCGGCCACTAACCCTACCTCTTCCTTCTACGCTCCTCCGACCATTCATTTTAAGACCTGGGATCCCTCGCGGTAGAGGGATGAAGGAAAGCTAACACCTACGACCGGGTCACGATAACATCAACACATCACAGACACGCCATCAACTGGACAGGCCGATCCTGAAATAATGCGATCTGTACTCGACGGCCTAAGACGAGACACGACTCTGCATTTTGAACCTGAAACTCCAAATTAAACCCCAACAACTACCATATTTGGGGGGGGGGGGGGGTTGGCGGATCGTAGCACTCGTCCTCCTGCCAGTGATTATTTCTGAGAATCCTCTGCTTCCCTAGCCCTGATTTGTATCCTAACTCTCTCCCAAAAATAGGGCCGTGGGGGTGCCGTGAGCTCCCCTGTAGACTGTAAGCTCGCTGTGGGCAGGGAACGTGTTAACCTACTCTGTTGTCTCCCAAGCACTCAGTACGGTACCCCGCGCACGGTGAGCGCTAAATAAACACGACCGATCAGTCTCGCAAACGCTTAGCACTGTGTTCCACACCCCGGAAGCGCTCATTACATACGATCGATTACCCTCTCGAGCGCTCAGTACAGTGCTCGGCACACAGTAAGTGCTCAACGAACACGACTGATCGTCCTCCCGAGCACTCCGCAGCGTAACGTAGCGGATACGGCACAGGGCTGGGAGTCAGAAGGTCGTGGGTTCTGATTCCGGCTCTGCCGCTTGTCTGCTGTGTGACTCTGGGCAAGTCACTTCACTTCCCCGGGCCTCGGTTCCCTCATCTGTCAAATGGGGATTGAGGCTGTGAGTCCCACACGCAACAGGGGCTGTGTCCAAATCGATTCGCTCGTATCCACCCCAGCGCTTAGTACAGTGGCTGTCACGCAGTCAGTGCTTAACCTATACCATAATTATTACGATTAGAGTGTTCCGCACACGGTAAGCGCTCAATCGATACGATCGATTACTCTCCCAAGCGCTTAGACCAGTGCTCTGCACAGGTTAAACGCTCGATACATACGATGGATGGACTGATCGAGGCGGTGGGCAGCCCTGCGCCTTTGAGGCCGGGGAGGAGGCTGGCAATGTGAGGAAGGGGAGAAAAACTCTCTAGGAGGAGGGAGATGGAGACGAGAGACAGAGAGACAGAGTGAGAGGAGCCTAGGAAGGGGGGTTGAGGGAGGGGAGAGGAGGAAGAGGAGGAGGATGGGGGGAGAGCAAGGCGGGGATGGTGTGGAAGGAGGAGAGGCAAGGGGCTGGGATGGGGAAGGTTGGGAAAAGGACCTTGGGGAGGGGAAGGGAAGGGGATGGGGGGGAGAAGAAGGGAAGAGAATGGGGGAGGGGAGTGGAGAGATGGGGAAAGGGGAAGGGAGGAAAGGGAGCCGGGGAGGGGAGAGAAGGGGGGAGAGAAGAGGGAGGGAAGAGAAGGGGGAGAAAAGGGGGAGGGGGAGAGAAGGGGGGGAGAGAAGGGGGAGGGAAGCGGGGGAGAGAAGGGGGAGGGAGAGAAGGGGGGAGGAGAGAAGGGGGAGGGAGAGAAGGGGGGAGGGGAGAGGAGAAAGAAAGGGAAGGGGGGAGAAGGGGGGAAAGAAGGGGGAGAAATAAGGGGGGAGGGAAGGGGGGAGGGAGAGAAGGGGGAAAGGGGGAGGGGGAGAAGAGGAAGAAAGGGGGAGGGAGAGAAGGGGGGAGGGGAGAGAAGGAGGAGAAGGGGAGGGAGACAAGGGGGAGAAAGAGGGGGGGAGAAATAAGGGAGGAGGGAGAGAAGGGGGAAAGGGGGAGGGGAGAGAAGGGGAGAGGGGAGAGAAGGGGGGTGGTGTTGGGGAGGAGAGCGATGGGGAAGGGGAAGGGGTTGGGGAGCGGGAGGTTGCGGGGGGGGGGGGAAAGGAGGCAGCTGGAGGAGGAGGAGGAGGAGGAGGAGGAGGAGGCAGGGGGCAGCGGAGGCCTTTGTGTGCGGCGGAGGGAGGTTGTGCTGTGCGGGGCGGGGGCGCAGGGATCCCCGGGCCCGGACCCCCTCCCTCCCTCCCTCTCTCCCTCTCTTTCTCTCTCCCTCCCTCCCTCCCGACGGCCCGGGCGTGCCGGTGGGGGCCCGGGGGACGCCGGGGGACGCCGGGGGACCGCGCTGACCTTGTGGCGGATCTGTCCGGAGGTGGACACCTTGCGGATGAGCTTCTGCGGGGAGCCCGGCTCCGGCTCCGGCTCGCTGTCCGACGACTCCTCCGGCCCGCCCGGCGGCGGCGGCAGCGGGGGCGGCTCAGCCTGCTGCTCAGCCTCCTGCTCGGCCTGCGGCGGCGGCGGCTGCTGCTGCTGCTGCTGCTGCTGCAGAGAGCGGGGCTGCGGGCAGGCACCCGCACCCGGACCCGCACCCGGACCCGCCGCCGCCGCCGCCGCCATGCTGCGCCCGCCGCACCGGGGCCTGTGACACACACTCACACACTCACACACACTCACACACGGGCACGGCCGGGGGGCGGGGCCGGGGAGGGAGGGAGGGAGGGCGCCCCCTGCCGGCCGCCGCGCCGCGCCGCAGCCGCCTCCGCCTCCATCCCCCGGGGCCCGGGCCACGACGGTTCGCAGCGCCCCCTCGCGGGGGGACGGGGCGGCGCCGCTCCTGGGACAGCACCCCCCCTTTCATCCGTCCCTTCCCTCCTTCCTTCCTTCCTTCCTTCTTTCCTTTCCTTTCCTTTCCTTTCCTTTCCTTTCCTTTCCTTTCCTTTCCTTTCCTTTCCTTTCCTTTCCTTTCCTCCACTAAGCGCTTGGAAGCATTCCTTCCTCCCTTCCCTCCCTCCCTCCCTCCCTCCCTCCCTCCCTTCCTCCCTTCCTCCCTTCCTCCCTTCCTCCCTTCCTCCCTTCCTCCCTTCCTCCCTTCCTTCCTTCCTTCCTTCCTTCCTTCCTTCCTTCCTTCCTTCCTTCCTTCCTTCCTTCCTTCCTTCCTTCTTTCCCTCCCTCCGAGAGCTCACTGTACGCACGGCACTACTAAGTGCTTGGAATCATTCATTCATTCATTCATTCATTCATTCATTCATTCATTCATTCATTCAAGGAGTCAGTCACTCATTCATTCAGTCATTCATTCCTTCAAGCGTATTGATTGAGGGCTCACTGTATTCATTCATTCAATAGTATTTATTGAGCGCTTACTATGTGCAGAGCACTGTACTAAGCGCTTGGAATGGACAATTCGGCAACAGATAGAGACGAGCCCTGCCCACTGATGGGCTCACAGTCTAATCGGAGGAGACAGACAGACAAAAACAATAGCAATAAATAGAATCAAGGGGATGTACACCTCATTAACAAAATAAATAGGGTAATAAAAATATATGCAAATGAGCAGACGAGTACAGTGCCGAGGGGAGGGGAAGGAAGGGGGGAGGAGCAGAGGGAAAGGGGGGAAAAGGGGGCTTAGCTGAGGGGAGGTGAAGAGGGGGGCAGAAATGAGCGCTTACTATGTGCAGAGCACTGTACTAAGCGCTTGACTGTTCAAAACACTGGGCTAGATACAAGGTTATCCGGTTGTCCCATGTGGGGCTCACAGTCTTAATCCCCATTTTCCAGATGAGGTCACTGAGGCACAGAGAAGTGAAGTGACGGGCCCAAAGTCACCCAGCTGATAAGTGGTGAAGCCGGGATTAGAACCCACGACCTCTGACTCCTAAGGCCGGGCTCTTGCCACTAAGCCATGCTGCTCCTTCATTCCTTCAAGCGTATTGATTGAGCGCTCACTGTGTGCACAGCACTAGACTAAGCGCTGGGAAGCATTCATTCATCCAATGGTATTTATTGAGCGCTCACTGTGTGCAGAGAACCGGACTAAGCGCTTGGAAGCAGTCATTCATCCATCCAATCGTATTGATTGAGCGTTCACTGTGTGCAGACATTAATTCAAGCGTATTTATTGAGCACTCACCACGTGCAGAGCGTGAGACTAAGCGCTTGGAATCAATCATTCATTCAAGTGTATTTATTGAGCGCTCACTGTGTGCAGAGCACTGGACTAAGCGCTTGGAATCATTCATTCACTCAATCGTATTTATTGGGCGCTTACTGTGTGCAGAGGTTCATTCAATCGTATTTATTGAGCGCTTACCGCGTGCGGAGCCCTGGACTAAGCCCTTGGAATCATTCATTCAATCGTATTTATTGAGCACTTACTGCATGCAGAGCACTGGACTAATAATAATAATGTTGGTATTTGTTAAGCGCTTACTAGGTGCCGAGCACTGTTCTAGGCGCTGGGGTGGATACAGGGTAATCAGATTGTCCCACGTGAGGCTCACAGTCTTCATCCCCATTTTACAGACGAGGGAACTGAGGCCCAGAGAAGTGAAGTGACTTGCCCACAGTCACACAGCTGACAGGTGGCAGAGCCGGGATTCGAACTCATGACCTCTGACTCCCAAGCCCGTGCTCTTTCCACTGAGCGCCGGGAATGTACAATTCGGCAACAGATAGAGACAATCCCTGCCCCACAACGGGCTCACAGTCTAAACTATCATCTCTACGCCGATGACACCCAAATCTACATCTCCTCCCCTGTCCTCTCCCCCTCCTCCAGGCTCGTATCTCCTTCCTGCCTCCAGGACGTCTCCACCTGGATGTCTTCCCTCTGTTCCCCCTCCCCTCCTTCCCTCCCACCCTCTGCTCTTCCCCCTTCCCCTCCCCTCAGCACTGTGCTCATTAGTATATTTATTACCCTATTTATTTTGTTAGTGAGGTGTATATGTCCTTGAATCTATTTATCTTGCTGATGATGTCTGGTTTTCTTTTGTCCTGTTTTACTTTGCCGTCTGTCTCCCCGGATTAGATCGTGAGCCCGTCACTGGGCAGGGATTGTCTCTATCTGTTGCCCAAGTGTCCATTCCAAGTGCTTAGTCCAGTGCTCTGCACCTAGTAAGCGCTCAATAAATACCATTAAATGAATGAACGAGGGAGACAGACAACAAAACGTGTAGTCGGGTGTCAATGCCATGAAGATACATAGAATCATAGATATAGACACATCATTCACAAAATAGAGTAATAAATAATATACACCAATATGCAGAAGTGCTGTGGGGAGGGGAAGGGGGAAGAACAGAGGGAGTCGGGGCGATGGGGAGGGGAGGAGGAGAAGAGGGAAAAGGGGAAGCTCAGCCTGGGAAGGCCTCCTGGAGGAGGTGAGCTCTCAGCAGGGCTTTGAAGAGGGGAAGAGAGCTAGTTTGGCGGAGGTGAGGAGGGAGGGCGTTCCGGGACAGCGGGAGGACGTGGGCCGGGGGTCGACGGCGGGACAGGCGAGAACTCTCCGCAGGCCGTCAGGGCCTCCTCACCCCCACAGCGGGGAAGCCAAGTACAGCCTGGGCCTGCGAGTCGGGAGGGCAAGGCCTCCAAGCCCGGCTCCGCCGCTTCTTCATCCGTTCAGTCGTCTTTATTGAGCGCTTACTGTGTGCAGAGCACTGTACTAATCGCTTGGAAAGTGCAATTTGGCATTTTAATGCCCATTTTCCAGGTGAGGTAACTGAGGCCCAGAGAAGTGAAGTGACCTGCCCACAGTCACACAGCTGACAAGTGGCAGAGCCGGGATTCAAACCCATGACCTCTGACTCCCAAGCTCCCGGGCTCTTTCCGCTGAGCCACGCTGCTCCGCCCCAGCGCTTGGTACAAGTGCCTGGCACAGAGTAAGCACTTAACAAATACCACTATTTTGATCGAGACTGAGCCCCACGTGGTACCGGGACTGTGTCCAGCATGATTTCATGTATCCACCCCAGCGTTTAGTAGAGTGCCTGGCACGAAGTAAGGGCTTTGACAAATACCATAACGATTACGATTGAGACTGTGAACCCCACATGGGATGGGGACCGTGTCCAACCCGATTTGCTTGTATCCACCCATTGTTCAGTACAGTGCCCGGCACGCCATAAGCGCTTAACAAGTACCGTAACTGCCATTATAATTATTGTTCTTATGATCCTTGGTAGAGACCTGCCCACATTAAAAACAGAGAAGCAGCGTGGCCTAGTGGATTAAAGCACCGGCCTGGAAGTCGGAAGGACCTGGGTTCTAATTCCAACTCTGCCACTTGTCTGCTGTGTGCTCCTGGGCAAGGCACTTCACTTCCCTGGGCCTCATTTACGCCATCTGTAAAATGGGGGTTGAGACTATGAGCCCCATGTGGGGCAGGGACCGAGTCCAACCTGATTAACTTGTATCTCCCCCAGCGTTTCGTTCAGGGCCCGTTACGCACGCAGTTAAGTGCTTAACAAATACCGTTAGGAATTTTCCTCCGTGGCGGTGAGGATTGGCCTTATCATCTCTGCCTTTCCGCCGGGCTCCCTTCATTCATTCATTCAATAGTATTTATTGAGCGCTTACTATGTGCAGAGCACTGACTTTCCTGTCCAAGAATGCCAATTTTCATTTGGGATCCGGGGTGGAACCGAGACGCACATCACACAGTCATGGCGGGATGAGGCCTAATGTAAACACATCATCCGAACTCCTCATCTTCCCCCCCCCGAACCTTGTCACCGCACTGACTTTCCCATCACTGCAGACGGCGCTACCGTCCGCCGTGTCTCACCACTCCCTAACCTTGGCATTAACCTTGATTCATCTCTCTTATTCAACCCACGTATTCAATCGGTCACCAAGTCTCGTCGGTTCTATTTTTACAGCAAGCGCTAAGATCCACCCTTTCCTCTCCATCCAAACTGCTGATCCAAGCACTTATCCTATCCCGTCTTGACTCCTGCGTCGGCCTCCTCGCTGACCTCCCTGCCTCCTCTCTCTCCCCACTCCGGTCTCTACTCAATCTGCTGCCCGGAAAGCAGCGTGGCTCAGTGGAAAGAGCTTGGGCTTCGGAGTCAGAGGTCATGGGTTCGACTCCCGGCTCTGCCACTTGTCAGCTGGGTGACTGTGGGCGAGTCACTTCACTTCTCTGGGCCTCAGTTACCTCATCTGTAAAATGGGGATTAACTGTGAGCCTCACGTGGGACAACCTGATGACCCTGTATCTTCCCCAGTGCTTGGAACAGTGCTCTGCACATAGTAAGCGCTTAACGAATATCAACATTATAATTATTATTATTCTAAAAATCTGTTCGGTCTTTGGCTCGCCCAGCCACCTCCATGTCAAACAGAAAATAGAAACTCCTTATATTTGACTTTCAAGTACTTTGCCCCCTCTTATCTTACCTCACTGATTTCCTACTTCAACCCAGCCCATTCATTTCACTCCTCTATTCACTAAACCTTGATCTCATCAACCTCACCCCGACCCCTCCCACCCCCTGCGCATTCATTCATAATAATAATAATAATAATGTTGGTTTTTGTTCAGCGCTTACTATGTGCCGAGCACTGTTCTAAGCGCTGGGGTAGACACAGGGGAATCAGGTTGTCCCAAGTGGGGCTCACAGTCTTAATCCCCATTCTACAGATGAGGTAACTGAGGCACCGAGAAGTGAAGTGACTTGCCCAAAGTCACACAGCTGATATGTGACCGAGCCGGGATTCGAACCCATGACCTCGGACTCCAAAGCCCGTGCTCTTTCCACTGAGCCACGCTGCTTCTCTAATTCAATAGTATTTATTGAGCGCTTACTATGTGCAGAGCCCCGCGTACCCAACATACCATCACTCGTCCCACTTTCAAAGCCTTATTAAGGTCACATTTCCTTCAAGAGGCCTTCTCCAACCAAGCCCTCATCTTCCCTACTCCCCCTCCCGTCTGTATCACCTATGCATTTGGATCTGTCTGTTACCGATTTGTACATCCCAAGCGCTTAGTACAGTGCTCGGCACATATTAAGCGCTCAATAAATACTATTGAATGAATGAATGAATCTGTACCCTTTAAGCATTTGGTATTCACCCCACCCTAGGCCACACAGCATGCAGCGTGGCTCAGTGGAAAGAGCCCGGGCTTCGGAGTCAGAGGTCATGGGTTCGACTCCCGGCTCTGCCACTTGTCAGCTGGGTGACTGTGGGCGAGTCACTTCACTTCTCTGGGCCTCAGTTACCTCATCTGTAACATGGGGATTAACTGTGAGCCTCATGTGGGACAACCTGATTACCCTGTATCTCCCCCAGTGCTTGGAACAGTGCTCTGCACATAGTAAGCGCTTAACAAATACCAACATTATTATTATTATTATTATTATTATTATTAAGTACCTATCTATCTGGAATTTTTCTATTTATATTAATATCTGTCTCCTCTTATAGACTGTAAGGTCCTTGTGGACAGGGACATCACTAGAAGCAGCGAGGCTTAGCGGGAAGAGCGCAGGCTTGGGAGCCTGAGGTCGTGGGTTCAAATCCCACTCCGCCACCTGTCAGCTGTGTGACTTTGGGCAAGTCACTTCACTTCTCTGGGCCTCAGTTCCCTCATCTGCAAAATGAGGATTAAGATGGCAAGCCCCATGTGGGACAACCTGATTACCTTGTATCCACCCCAGTGCTTAGAACAGTAGCTGGCACATAGTAAACGTTTAACAAATACAATAAAAAAAAAAAGAGAAACAGTCTCGGGGGATTTGGTGACTTTCCACAAAGGGTAACGTAGTTATAATATGCTGCATGCCTGGTGTATGCATATGACATCATGGGCATTTGAATGTGTGGTATTCTTGGGTGCCAAAGGGGGCCAATTTAGGGGGGCTGCCTGGAGACCAGGGTTCCCAGAGGGTGGCGATGGGGAAGAACCGGGAGACAAGCAGCGTGGCTTAATGGAAAGTGCACGGGCTCGGAAGTCAGAGGTCGTGGGTTCTAATCCCAGCTCCGCCACTTGTCTGCTGTGTGACCTTGGGCAAGCCACTTACCTTCTCTGTGCCTCAGTTACTTCATCTGAAAAATGGACATTAAAACTGTGAGCCCCACGTGGGACAACCTGATTACCCTGTATCTACCCCATCGCTTAGAACAGTGCTTGGCACGTAGTCAGCGCTTTACAAATACCATTATTATTATTATTATAAACACAAGCTGGGTTGGGGAAATGGATGTTCTGACACATGCTTAGGGCAGGACCGGTAGACACACAAACACATTCACGGGGTCAAGGAAAGGTACTGACCCGCACATGGCGCTAAGGAGGCGGACATTCTGCCTCTCCCCACTTCAGTATACTTCACTCCGCTGCCCGGATTATCTTTCTACAGAAACACTTTGGGCATGTCACCCCCCTCCTCAAAAATCTCCAGTGGCTGCCTATCAACCTTCTCTTGAAGCAAAAACTCCTCACTCTTGGCTTCAAAACTGTCCATCCCCCTGCCCCCTCCTACCTCACCTCCCTCCTACCCTCTCTAGCCTAGCCCGCACACTCGGCTCCCCTGCCGCTCACCTCCTCACTGTGCCTCATTCTCGGCTGTCCTGCCATCGACTCCTGGCCCATGTCCTACCAATGACCCGGAATGCCCTCCCTCCTCACATCCGCCAAACTAACTCTCTTCCCCTCTTCAAAGCCCTACTGAGAGCTCACCTCCTCCAGGAGGCCTTCCCAAACTGAACCCTCCCTTTCCTTCTGCTCCTCCTCCCCTCCCCATCACCCCTCCTCCCTCTGCTCTAGCCCCTTCCCCACCCCACAGCACTTGTGCATATATGTAGATATTATTTATTACTCTATTTTGTGAATGATGTGTACGTAATCGATGATTCTATTTATCTATTTTGATGCTATTGATGCCTGTCTACTTGTTTGATTTTGCTTTTTTGTCTGTCTCCCCCTTCTAGACTGTGAGCCCGTTGTTGGGTAGGGATTGCCTCTATCTGTTGCCGAATTATACTTTCCAAGCGTTCAGTACAGCCTCTGCACACAGTAAGCACTCAATAAATATGATTGAATGAATGAATGAATGAAACATACATGTCTTCTATAGGGACACGCAAGGAAAATGGTCAGAGCTTGGCGGGGAGCTAATCTCCATTTTGAGGCCAGGCTCAGGAGGGCCTCACAGTCCCTTCTATCTTTATGGAATTTGTTCAGCGCTTCTTATGCGTTCTGAGCACCGGGGTAAATATAAGATAATCAGGTTGGGCACAGTGCCTGTTCCTCATAGGGCTCACTGTCTAAGTTGGAGAGGGAGGAGGATTTAATCTCCATTTTACAGATGAGGTAACTGAGGCAGAGAGAAGATAAGCGACTTGCCCAAGAGCAGACAAGTAGTGGAGTCGGGATTAGAAAAACCCAGGTGCTCTGACTCCTCGGCCCGTGGTCTTTCCACTAGGCCATGCTGCTTCCCTTCAATCAGTCATTTACTGAGTGCAGAGCACTGTACTAAGTGCTTGGGAGAGTATCATACAATGGAGTTGGTAGATGTGATCTCTGCTTACAAGGAGCTTACAGTCTAGTGAGGGAAGCAGACATTTCCCATTGAGGGTGAGAACAGCAGAGAGCTGTGGTTCCAAGCCTTGCCAGCTCCAAATTCTGGCCAGCCCCAGCTTATGAAAAATAATAACAATAATAATAACAACATTTGTTGTGTTTATAACATGCCAGGCACAGTACTAAGCGATGGGGTAGGTACAAGGAATCAGGCTGAACACAGTTCCTGTCCCCCCTTCTAGACTGTGAGCCTGTTGTTGGGTAGGGATTGTCTCTATTTGTTGCCGAATTGTACTTTCGAAGTGCTTAGTACAGTGCTCTGTGCACAGTAAGCGCTCAATAAATATGAATGAATGTTCTTCATAGGGCTCACTGTCTATGTAGGAAGGAGTAGGATTTAATCTCCATTTTACAGGTGAGGAAACTGAAGCACAGAGAAGTTAACTGACTTGCCCAAGGTCAATCAGGAGGCAGGTGGCAGAGCTGGGTTTGGAACCCAGGTCCTCTAACTCCCAGCCCCGTGCTCTTTCCACCAGACCACACCACTAGGTCATAATAATAATAATAGTTGTGGCATTTGTAAGTGCTCACCATGTTCCAGGCACCGTACTAAGAGCTGGGTTGGATACGAGCAAATCGGGTTGGACACAGTCCCTGTCCCACGTGGGGCTCACGGTCTCGAGCCCCATTTTACAGATGAGGTAACTGAGGCATAGAGAAGTAAAGTGACTTGCCCAAGGCCACACAGCAGACAAGTGACAGAGCTGGGATTAGCATCCATGACCATCCGACTCCCAGGTCCGTGCTCTATCCATTCCACCATGCTGTTTCCCATTAGCAGCGTGTTCACTGGTCAAGGCAACATGGTGGAAACAGCTTGAGAGCTCTAGATAACAGGTGGGAGGCTATTATCAACATATTCATTCATTCATTCAATCGTATTTTTTGAGTGCTTTCTGTGTGCAGAGCACTGTACTAAACACTTGGAAAGTACAATTTAGCAACAGAGACAATCCCTACCCAACAACAGGCTCAAAGTCTAAGGGTTGCCTATCAACCTTCGCAGGAAGCAAAAACTCTTCACTCTTGTCTTCAAAGCTCTCCATTCCCTTGCCCCCTCCTACCTCACTTCCCTTCTCTCTTTCTACTGCCCACCCCGTATGCTCCGCTCCTCTGCCGCTCACCTCCTCACGGTCCCCCGTTTGCGCCTGTCCCTCCGTCGATCCCTGGCCCACGTCCTACCGCTGTCCTGGAATGTCCTCCCTCCTCACCTCCGTCAAACTAACTCTCTTCCCCTCTTCAAAGCCCTACTGACAGCTCACCTCCTTCCGAGAGGCCTTTCCAGACTGAGCTTCCCCTTTTCCCTCTGCTGCCTCTGCTCCCTCTCTGCTCCCCCTTCACCTCCCCTCAGCTAAGCCCCCTTTCCCTCTGCTCCTCCCCCTCTCCCTTCCCCTTCCCTCAGCACTGTGCTCATTTGTATATATTTTTATTACCCTATTTATTTTGTTAATGAGGTGTCCATCCCCTTGATTCTATTTATCGTGATTAAGTTGTCTTGTTTTTGTCTGTCTGCCTCCCCCGATTAGACTGTAAGCCCGTCACTGGGCAGGGATTGTCTTTATCTGTTGCCGAATTGTCCATTCCAAGCGCTCAGTCCAGTGCTCTGCACATAGTAAGCGCTCAATAAATACTATTAAGTGAATGAATGAACGAATGAATTTTCCAGATGATGTATTTCATTCATTCATTCAATAGTATTTATTGAGCGCTTACTATGTGCAGAGCACTGTACTAAGCGCTTGGGATGAACAAGTCGGCAACAGATAGAGACAGTCCCTGCCGTTTGACGGGCTTACGGTCTAATCGGGGGAGACGGACAGACAAGAACAATGGCACTAAACAGCGTCAAGGGGAAGAACATCTCGTAAAAACCGATGGCAACTAAATAGAATCAAGGCGATGTACAATTCATTAACAAGATAAATAGGGTAACGAAAATATATACAGTTGAGCGGACGGGTACAGTGCTGTGGGGATGGGAAGGGAGAGGTGGAGGAGCAGAGGGAAAAGGGGAAAATGAGGCTTTAGCTGCGGAGAGGTAAAGGGGGGATGGCAGAGGGAGTAGAGGGGGAAGAGGAGCTCAGTCTGGGAAGGCCTCTTGGAGGAGGTGATTTTTAAGTAAGGTTTTGAAGAGGGAAAGAGAATCGGTTTGGCGGAGGTGAGGAGGGAGGGCGTTCCGGGACCGCGGGAGGACGTGACCCAGGGGTCGACAGCGGGATAGGCGAGACCGAGGGACGGTGAGGAGGTGGGCGGCAGAGGAGCGGAGCCGAGCGTGCGGGGTGGGCGGTAGAAAGAGAGAAGGGAGGAGAGGTAGGAAGGGGCAAGGTGATGGAGAGCCTTGAAGCCTAGAGTGAGGAGTTTCTGTTTGGAGCGGAGGTCGATAGGCGACCACTGGAGTTGTTTAAGAAGGGGAGTGACATGCCCAGATCGTTTCTGCAGGAAGATGAGCCGGGCAGCGGAGTGAAGAATAGACCGGAGCGGGGCGAGAGAGGAGGAAGGGAGGTCAGAGAGAAGGCTGACACAGTAGTCTAGCCGGGATATAACGAGAGCCCGTAATAGTAAGGTAGCCGTTTGGGTGGAGAGGAAAGGGCGGATCTTGGCGATATTGTAGAGGTGAAACCGGCAGGTCTCGGTAACGGATAGGATGTGTGGGGTGAACGAGAGGGACGAGTCAAGGATGACACCGAGATTGCGGGCCTGCGGGACGGGAAGGATGGTCGTGCCATCCACGGTGACGGAGAAGTCTGGGAGCGGACCGGGCTTGGGAGGGAAGATGAGGAGCTCAGTCTTGCTCATGTTGAGTTTTAGGTGGCGGGCCGACATCCAGGTGGAGACGTCCCGGAGGCCTAGAGAAGTGAAGTGACTTGCCCAAGGCCACACAGCAGACAGGTGGCAGACCGGGGATTAGAACCCATGACCTTCTGATTCCCAGGCCCGCGTTCTACCCACTACACCATAATGCTTCTCCAGTGACGGGATCTTCCCTTGCTCACGTCTTGCTGAAAATGTCGGGACCCATTTTCTCCTATATTTAAGTGATGCAGAGGCCAGATTACATAAAATCCCTTTGTTTCACCATCAGACCTCCCACAGGAGAGAAAATCAGGTGAAGCCAGAAGGGAGTCTACTTCCTGTCTTCCCAGAATACTAGGATGCTGACACAGTAATCCCAAACCCATGTCATCAAGCCAGCTGCCTTTCTCCTAGCCCCCGGGGCAGTGTAAACTTGTGAATTAATAATAATGTTGGCATTTGTTAAGCGCTTACTATGCACAGAGCACTTTTCTAAGCGCTGGGGTAGATACAGGGTAATGAGGTTGTCCACGTGAGGCTCACAGTTAATCCCCATTTTCCAGATGAGGTAACTGAGGCCCAGAGAAGTGAAGTGACTTGCCCACAGTCACACAGCTGACAAGGGGCAGAGCCGGAATTCGAACCCATGACCTCTGACTTCCGAGCCCGGGCTCTTTCCACTGAGCCACGCTGTTGCTCTGCTCCCTGGGCCCAAACATTCTCTGACTTTTGACAAGTGAGAGAGTGAGGTTACCCCAAGCATTTATGGGACTACATACATTCGATCGTATTTACTGAGCGCTTACTCTGAGCAGAACACTTTACTAACAGCTTGACTTGCAACTCACCACACTACTTGTTTTCTTTTGTTCTGTTTTGGTGTGTTGTCTGTCTCCCCCATTTAGACTGTGAGCCTGTCGTTGGGCAGGGATTGTCTCTATCTGTTGCCAAATTGTACAGTCCAAGCTCTTAGTACAGTGCTCTGCACATAGTAAACGCTCAATAAATACGATTAAATGAATGAACTCACCTGGAAGATAGGCAAACTGGGAGTGTGTGCCACTTCATCCCTGCTACGCCTGTTTTTCACCCAAATGCAGTCATCCTGACTCAGAGAATTATTCTGCATGGAACTGGAAACACCTAAGGATGGAATTAACCCCCTTCCCTGTCCCACAGCACTTGTGTATATATGTATACATCTATAATTCTATTTATTTATAATTAACACCTGTTGACTTGTTTTGATGCATATCTATCTATAATTCTATTTATTTATATTGATGCTATTGGTGCCTCTTTACTTGTTTTGATGTCTGTCTTCCCCCTTCTAGCCTATGAACCCGTTGTGGGCAGGGGATGTCTCTCTTTGTTACTGAATTCTACTTTCCAAGTGCTCGTACAGAGCTCTGCACACAGAAAGCGCTCAATAAATACGATCGAATGAATGAATGAATGAATGAGTTCCAGACAATCAATCAATCAATCATTCAGTCAATCAATCATATTTATTGAGCGCTTACTGTGTGCAGAGCGTTAAATGCTTGAGAGAGTAAAATATAACAATATAACAGACATGTTCCCTGTCCACAACATTAGCTGGGGACAATTGCCCATTTCTCCCAGTTTTAAAATGATCCTGCTCCGCCACTCCTAGAACTAAAATTCATCCAATAGTATTTATTGAGTGCTTACTATGTACAGAGCACTGTACTAAGCGCTTGGAATATACAATTCGGCAACAGATAAAGACAATCCCTGCCCAACGACAGCTTTACAGTCTAATCGGGGGAGACAGTCGGACAAAAACAAAACAACATAAACATGAAAAAATAGAATCAAGGGGATGGACACCTCATTAACAAAATAAATAGGGTAACAAAAATATATACAAACGAGCACAGTGCTGAGGGGAGGGGAAGGGAGAGGGGGAGGAGCAGAGGGAAAGGGGGCTTAGCTGAGGGGAGGTGAAGGGGGAAAGGGGAGGGAGCAGACCGAGCAGAGGGAAAAGAGGAAACAGTCTGGGAAGGCCTAAAAGTTCTCCCACTTCAGACTTGAGTCCTTTCTAGCTACAGGGTTTCTAAAAACCTGCTCCCACATTCTCTTGTGATACTACCAAGAATGATGTCGAGGTTAAACATAACCATCACCCTACTGGATATTAACATGGTGCCTTTTATCCTGAATGTTCGACATTAATCTTTTTGTCATCTGAAGTGGAGTTATTGAGGTCTAGAGAGGTTAAAAGACAGAAAATAGAGTACAAAGGGGTAGTTTATTCAATCAATCAGTGGTACTTATTGAGGTTTTACTGTGCAGAACACAGTACTAAGTGCTTGGGAAAGTGTAATAGAGAAGCAGCGTGGCTCAATGGAAAGAGCACAGGCTTGGGAGTCAGAGGTCATGGGTTCAAATACAGGCTCTGCCACTTGTCAGCTGTGTGACTTTGGGCAAGACACATAAATTCTCTGTGCCTCAGTTACCTCATCTGGAAAATGGGGATTAAGGCTGTGAGCCTCCTGTGGGACAACTGATTACCCTGTATCTACCCCAGCACTTAGAACAGTGCTCTGCACATAGTAAGCGCTTAACAAATACCAACATTATTATTATTATTATAAAGTTAGATGTGGTCCCTCCCCTCAGGGAGATTACAGTCTTCAGAGGGAGACAGACATTAAAATAGATCGGGGAGAGGGGAATTAGAGTAAACCCAAACAAACTCCTATCTACCCAGCTCCTACTGGGTACTGTGGCTACTGTGTCAGCCTTCTCTCTGACCTCCCTTCCTCCTCTCTCGCCCCGCTCCGGTCTATTCTTCACTCCGCTGCCCGGCTCATCTTCCTGCAGAAACGATCTGGGCATGTCACTCCCCTTCTTAAACAACTCCAGTGGTTGCCTATCGACCTCCGCTCCAAACAAAAACTCCTCACTCTAGGCTTCGAGGCTCTCCATCACCTTGCCCCTTCCTACCTCTCCTCCCTTCTCTCTTTCTACCGCCCACCCCCGCACGCTCCGCTCCTCCGCCGCCCACCTCCTCGCCGTCCCTCGGTCTCGCCCATCCCGCCGTCGACCCCCGGGTCACGTCCTCCCGCGGTCCCGGAACGCCCTCCCTCCTCACCTCCGCCAAACTGATTCTCTTTCCCTCTTCAAAACCTTACTTAAAAATCACCTCCTCCAAGAGGCCTTCCCAGACTGAGCTCCTCTTCCCCTCTACTCCCTCTGCCATCCCCCCTTTACCTCTCCGCAGCTAAAGCCTCATTTTCCCCTTTTCCCTCTGCTCCTCCACCTCTCCCTTCCCATCCCCACAGCACTGTACCCGTCCGCTCAACTGTATATATTTTCGTTACCCTATTTATTTTGTTAATGAATTGTACATCGCCTTGATTCTATTTAGTTGCCATCGGTTTTTATGAGATGTTCTTCCCCTTGACGCTGTTTAGTGCCATCGTTCTTGTCTGTCCGTCTCCCCCGATTAGACTGTAAGCCCGTCAAACGGCAGGGACTGTCTCTATCTGTTGCCGACTTGTTCATCCCAAGCGCTTAGTACAGTGCTCTGCACATAGTAAGCGCTCAATAAATACTATTGAATATTCCAATAAATACTATTGAATACTCCTGTTGCCATCACTCTCTCGACTCTTTTCTGCCAAGGACCCTAAAATAGTACTACCAATAATAATAATGCTATTTGTTACATGTTTACTATATCCCAAGTACCATACTAAACGCTGGGGTGGATACAAGCAAATTGGGTTGGATACAGTCCCTGTCCCACGTGGGACTCACAGCCTCAATCTCCATTTTACAGATGAGGTAACTGAGGCACAGAAAAGTGAAGGCCCAAGGTCACACAGCAGACGTGGCGGATCCGGAATTAGAATCCATGACCTTCTGACTCCCAGGCCCGTGCTCTATCCATTCCACCATGCTGCTTCTCTACTGTGCCATGCTGCATCCCTATATTAGTGTATGCTTTGTATATTATTCTAAATAAACGGATTCATTTATCCAGTTAAGGCAAATTATGATTCCCTTATGGATTAGGCATGGGTGGAGGATTCTCATTTCTAAATTGCCACCGTCTGTAATCCCTCATTAACTTTAAATCCTTTCTGGTGCCTTTTCAGTGATTGAATCACAGTGTGTTATCTTGTACAATCCCCTGCCCTTCTTAGTTTACCACACCTTTATCAGGACATTCCCTATCAGGAGGGCAATTACACAGTTTACATCCGAGCCAAATCCTGTTTCAAACCATTTTGAAGAGTAACTGAAATGCCAGTTAACAAGAGTTGTTTTATGCTCGAATGCATAAACAGTAGTATAGGGTTCTTGACCTTAAACCACTATATATAGTTGTCCTTAATATTCAAAGATATCACTGAAAGTGAAATTCACCTCCATCTCATCTGTCTTGCGGTTAGTCCCCCGCCCACATCCTCCCTCTGCCCTGGAACTCCCTCCCCCCTCCATATCTGACAGACGATCACTCTCCCCACCTTAAAAGCCTTATTAAAAACCATATCTCCTTCAAGAGGCCTTCCCCAACTAAGTCCTCATTTTCCTACTCCGTCTCCTTTTTACATCATCCTCAGCCCCGCAGCACTTACGTACATGTATATTCATTTGTTTTCATGTCCGTCTCCCTTTCTAGGCTGTAACTTCCTTGTGAACAGAGAACATGCCTACCAATTCAGTTGTACTCTCCCAAGGGCTTAGTACGGTACTCTGCAGACAGTAAACATTCAATAAATATCATTGATTGATTGATTAAGTGTAAAGGGGACTGGAAAGGTCAATATGGGACCCACAAGACAAGACTTCCTTCTCAATCCTTATGACGCTTCTCCTGAAATGAAATTCTCGTGAAATTCTCATGAAATGCAGCACCCCAAACTGGTCTATCTTTGACAATTGACACCCAGTTTTCTGCAGGGATGCAGCAATACCTGAGGCTTTGTTTCAGTGTGTCAGCCAGTGGCATTTATTAAGTGCTTACCCTGTGCAGAGCACTATACTGAGCATATGGGAGAGTACAGTACAACAGTCGGTAGACATGTTCCTTGCCCACAACAAGCTTACAGACCAGAGGGGGAGACTGGCATTAATATTAACAATTTCTAGATATGTACACAAGTCCTGTGTCCTTAAGACATTTCCTCTGTCTGCCTTGTTTTCCATTTCCTAATTTCAGTGCTCCATTCATAGTTGTTTGGTATCCTGCTATCCTGCTATTCTCTTCATATGTCCCACCCAGTTAAACTGTGTTAAGCAGCACGTAGCTTGAGTGCTAGGAGACTGACTTTTTTTAGGACATTTGTTAAGTGCCATATGCCAGGCTCTGTTCTAAGAACTGGGGTAGATATAAGCTAATCAAGTTGGACACAGTCCCTTCATGGGGCCCAGAGTCATAATCCCCATTTTACATGTGAGGTAACTGAGGATAACTGAAGCAAAGAGAAGCTAAGTGACTTGCCCACGGTCACAAAACAGGCAAGCCTTGCCCGAGGTCACACGTCAGACAAGTGGAGGAGCCGGGATTAGAACCCAGGTCCTTCTGACTCCCAGGCCCATTCTCTATCCACTAGGCCACGCTACTTCTCTATTGAATGTAGAGTATGGTGCAGTTATAAGGACTAAGGAGCATATAACAGAAATGAAAATCATGTCCCCTGACCTCAAGGAGTATACAGTTTAATGAGGGGGAAATTCCCATAAATTATGTCCTCATAGTGAAAGAAGAACAGGATGAAATTGATCATATGAATATGACAGGATTGAGAGAAAATAAATACTTGAAGATATAATTGAGTATTTGAGGAGGGGTGAGCCCGTTGTTGGGTAGGGCTTGTCTCTATCTGTTGCTGAATTGTACTTTCCCAGCACTTAGAACAGTGCTCTGCACACAGTAAGCACTCAATGAAAATGACTGAATGAATGAACGAATGAATGTATAAGTGCAAAGGTTGGCTGATGGATTTACACAACTCGAGGTGTTATCATTTAATGTTTCCCTGAGCGGGGAGCCTCATCCCATTCTTGTGTCATCCCTCTCTCCAGGTTATTGTTGTTAGTGACTGACAGTTGCCTGGAGGGAGATGCTAGAGGCAGCTTGGCTCAGTGGAAATAGCCCGGGCTCGGGAGTCAGAGGTCAGGGGTTCGAATTCCGGCTCTGCCACTTGTCAGCTGTGTGACTGTGGGAAGTCACTTCACTTCTCTGGGCCTCAATTACCTCATCTGTAAAATGGAGATTAACTGTGAGCCTCACGTGGGACAACCTGATTACCCTGAATCTACCCCAGCGCTTACTATGTGCAGAGCACTGTACTGTACAGCTCTTAACAAATACCAACATTATTATCATTATTATTATTATCTCACTCAGCTCTCCCACATTATTTGGGATGCTCTGCTGTCTATATTTTCAGGTGGAGCTGGGGCCCTCACGGACAACATTCTTGTTAGGAGCAAGACTGAATGGGAAGAATTGATGTGGAGCCTCTAACAGAGCTGCCCTAATGATTCGTCTGTCTATTAAGCCCAACTGATAGCTAAGTAGGGTTACTTTTTTCCCTCCCTCACATTAAAGAGGAAATCATTTCCTAGTAAAACAGATTTCCATTTTATTTTCCAACGTGTCCTGAACTAGAGATAATGTATGATTTCTGCGTTGAACCTAACGGTTCAACAGGACCGCTGTCAAAAGCATTTCTTGAGTCGTTAGTTACAGTTCTCCTGGATTTCTAGAAAGCCGTGAAGAGGATCGTACTTCTTTCGGGTACCTGTTTAATATTCCTTTGTTCCATATTCGCCAAATTCCAAGGCTCTTGAATGCACAGCAGCTAGAGGCAGGGATGGATTTCAACTGGGGCCTCCAAAAAATCATGGCTCTTGGATTTCTTTTTAGTGTCCAAGCTATGCAAGCCTGTTAAAATTTTGAAATCCAAATATTTTGCTTAGCTGGCTCCATGTGGTCCTGGAGGCCATTCATTTTGGTTTCAAGACACTGTCAGCAATATCTGGTGACACTTGTGTGATGCAAACAAAAAGGCATTCTGAAGTATCCCTTGGATTCCGGAGCAGGGTAGCCAGCGGTTCCCCCTTTCTGTTTTTCTTTTCCCTTTGGCTGTGGTGCTCTCTTTCCATAAAGAAAAGGAGAATGTGGATCTGGAGAGTTTGATTCCCGTCCCACACCCTCCCTATACCCTCCCTTTCAGATTCCACAGTGCATCTGAATCAAGGAGTTGGGGAAAAAAAGCCTCCTTTCCCACCCGGTTCTCCAAAGTGGTTGGAAATAAGCTTATTTGGCCCCTGGAGGATGATCCAGTCATCTCTGTAGTTGCATTCTCAGGTCTGTGGCTGCCAACCACTGGCCTTACTAGATTTCAACCACCGGCCGAGAAACAGCATGGCCTAGTGGACAGAGCCCGGGGCCTGAGAGTCAGAAGGACCTGGGTTCTAATCCCAGCTCCACCACTTGTCTGCTGTGTGACCTTGGACAAGTCACTTCAGTTCTCTGGGGCTCAGTGAGCTCATCTGTAAAATGGGGATGAGGACTGTGAGCCCCAGGTGGGACAGGAACCGTGTCCAATCTGACTAGCTTATATCTTCCCCAGCATTTAGTACAGTGCCTGGTATTGCCTTAGCAATACCATAAAAAAAAGAAAAAGAAAACAGCCCAGGGGAAAAGTCAGCTCCCAGGGCAATTTAGGGCTGAGCCAGGAAATCCTAGGCTAGAATCACTGTGGCTCTGATAATAATAATAATAATAATAATAATAATGGTGTTTGTTAAGCGTTTACTATGTACCACGCACTGTACTAAACAAATCACTCTCCCCAGATGCCCGTCTCTCTGGATGCCCATCTTTCTGCCTCTGGCCACACTCCCAAACTTGGCTTGGCAGCCCTGGAAATGGCCAGGGGGGAGGGGCTGCTCTAAAACATGGAAAGTCTGCCAGCCTCAATGGCATATAAACTTCACGTAGCTCTGGGATCTGGGCAGAAACTATAATTAAATGAATTAAGCCAAATGCATTTTGTATTAATTTCACCCTTGGAAAGCAATCAGGAAGTAACTCTAGTGAAATATGGTCCCCCTAAGCTGCAGTGAAATCAGTTTCTCAATGCCCAAAAGAATTCTAGACCAACAACACAATCAATTCCTTTACAGAATACACATCTTTAAATTTTCATTTCAATCACTGCTGCTGGCAAACTATTTGGCTTTTCCCATTATCCCGTCTTATGGATCCCTGCATTTCTCTATCCACCGCAGGCATCTAAGAAAGGGACAGAAGTCTTGAACGTGGGCCCTGTGAATACAATAGCTGAGTGACTCTCACCCCTTCCCTATGCATCAAGGTGTTGTGTTGCCTTGGGCTCGCATCACAAATGGAAGATGCTATGGAATATATGGCATATGCAATATCTTACCGTACCAGAAGCAGCGTGATCTAGTGGATAAAGCAAGGACCTGAGAGTCAGAAGGACCTGGGTTCACTCATTCACTCATTCAATCGTATTTATTGAGCTCTCACTGTGTGCAGAGCACTGTGCACTGCTTAATCACTTGGAAAGTACAATTTGGCAACAGATAGAGACAATCCCTGCCCAACAGTGGGCTCACAGTCTAGAAGGGGGGAGACAGACAACAAAACAAGTAGACAGGCATCAATAGCATCAATATAAATAAAGTACATTCCAAGCGCTTACTACAGTGCTGTGCACATAGTAAGCACTCAATAAATACTATTGAATGAATGAAAGTAGAATTATAGATATATACACATCAATAAAATAAATAGAATAATGAATATGTACATATATTCACAAGTGCTGTGGGGCAGGGAGGGGTGTAGAGCAGAGGGAGAGAGTTGGAGTGATGGGGAGGGGAGGAGGAGCAGAGGAAAAGGGGGGCTCGGTCAGGGATGGCCTCCTGGAGGAGGTGAGCTCTCAGTAGGGCTTTGAAGAGGGGAAGAGAGCTAGTTTGGCGGAGGTGAGGAGGGTAGGCATTCCAGGACAGAGGTAGGACTTGGGCCAGGGGTTGATGACGGAACAGGTAAGAATGAGGTCCAGTGAGGAGGTTAGTGGCAGCAGAGGAGTGGAGTGTGTGGGATGGGATGTAGAAAGAGAGAAGGGAGGTGAGGTAGGAGGGGGCAAGGGGATGGACAGCTTTGAAGCCAGTAGTGAGGAGTTTTTCTTTGATATGAAGGTTAATAGGCAACCACTGGAGATTTTGAGGAAGCGGGATGACATGCCCAGAATGTTTCTTTAATAATAATGTTGGTATTTGTTAAGCACTTACTATGTGCAGAGCACTGTTATAAGTGCTGGGGCAGATACAGGGTAATCAGGTTGTCCCACATGAGGCTCACAGTCTTCATCCCCATTTTACAGATGAGGTATCTGAGGCACAGAGAAGTGAAGTGACTTGTCCACAGTCACACGGCTGACAAGGGGCAGAGCCGGGATTGGAACCCATGATCTCTGATTCCCAAGCCCGGGCTCTTTCCACTGAGCCCCATGATAATCCGGGCAGCAGAGTCAAGTACAGACTGAAGAGGGGAGAGACAGGAGGTTGGGAGATCAGAAAGGAGGCTGATGCAGTAATCCAGTCAGGTTAGGATGAGCGACTGTATTAACAAGGCAGCAGTTTGGATGGAGAGGAAAGGGCGGATCTTGGCGATGTTGTGAAGGTGAGACCGGCAGATTTTGGTGACGGATTGGATATGTAGGGTGAATGAGAGAGCAGAGTCAAGGTTGACACCAAGCTTGCGGGGTTGTGAGATGGGAAGGATGGTCGTGCCATCCACGGTGATAGGAAAGTCAGGGTTGGGGAGGGAAGATAAAGAGCTCAGTTTTGGACATGTTGAGTTTTAATTAAGATTAATTACAGATAAGGGGAAATGACAGAGTTTTAAGAATATGAAAATCAGTGCTGTGAGGGCGCGGTGACTATCAAGTGCTTAGGGAGTACAGTTTCAAGGGCATATACTAATTTCCACAAGGGAAGTAGAAAAAAAAATGTATGAAACAAATAATCAAACCTGCTGTAATTTTTGGCTTTGTCAAGATCAGTCAGTCATTTGATCTGCCTACCTATTTCTTTCAGAATGAAAAAAATGACCTTATTAGTTGTGGTATCGGTCAAGACACTTATGGTTGGCTTGTTAGAATGGGGATGGCTTAGATTTTCACCATTGAAAACACCAAAATCCAATTCCTTGCAGAGCCTTCTAATAATAATAATAATTGTGGTATTTGTAAAATGCTCACTGTGTGCCAAGCACTGTACTAAGGACTGGGCCTAGTGGAAAGAGAATGGTTCTGAGAGTCAGGGGACCTGAGTTCTAATCCAAGCTCTTCTACTTACCTGTTGGGTGAGCAAGTCACTTAACTTTTCTGTACTTCGGTTCCCTCATCTACAAAATGGGAATTCAATATCTGTTCTTCTGATTTAGACTGTGAGCCCCATATGGGACTTAATTATCTTGTATCTACCCCTGCACTTAGTACAGTGCTTGGCACCTAGTAAGTGCTCAACAAATACCACATCATTATTATTATTGTTATCCTTATCACTACAAGATAATCCCCCTCTCAGGATCACACCAGGAGATTTTCCAGTCCTCTACCAGTCTCGACTACGGGAGGGAGAGTCAAGCAGAGGCCTGTCCATTCCATTCCTAGCTTGGCCAGTGGCTAGCGAGTGGCAGGCAATCGGCTACAGGGCAAAGCTCCCCTGTGCTGGGCAGCAGCGGCACGGGAGAGAGTTGAGGGTGGAGACTCAACTCTACTGCGTGGAAGGAGGCAATGGTAAACCACTTCCGTATTTTTACCAAGAAAACTCTACGGATCCACTACCAGAAGGATTGCAGATGGAGAGTGGGCTGTTCTGGGAGAGATGTATCCATGGAGTCACTATGGGTCGGACTCGACGGCATAAAACAAGGTAATCAGGTTTAACACGGCTCCTCTCCCACACGGGGCTCACAGTTTGAGAGTTAGAACTGAAGCATTGTAGCCTAGCGGAAAAATTACAAATCTAGAAGTCGGAGGACCCGGATTCTAATCCCAGCTCTGCCAGTCGTCTGCCATCTGGGCAAGTCACTTAACGTCTCTGTGCCTCAGTTTTCTCATCTGTAAAATGGGTAGTGAACACCTGTCCTCCTTCCTACTTAGACTATCACCCTAGTTGCATCAAGTCAACACCCACCTTTAGCTCATACGCATTTTCCTCATAACCTTTACCCTTATAAATGTAGGTGTCATTTTTTTTATTTATTTGTACATTCAACTATTTATTCAGGTATTTGATCCTAACTTATTTCTTGTACTCCCAGTTATATTCTCATTCTTCCTCCTGCTCCCACTATTTGTGGAAGAGATCAAGGGGGTACAGCTGTGTCAAGGGGGTAGTTATCATGAATGTCGGGAGGGGAAGGAAGTGCTGGAAAAGTGTTGGGGAGGTGATCGCCGGGAGGAGAGGGAATGTGGCAGGAGATGTAGAGGGAAAGGGTGGAGCGAGGAGGGATGGATGATTTTCAGCTACTTAGGACCCATTTGCAGCCGAAGACCTGCCTGTTTTTACTATATTTGAAGCTAGTAACTGGGGAAACTATTTTTCTCCCCACCACATAATAATAATGTTGGTATTTGTTAAGCGCTTACTATGTGCAGAGCACTGTTCTAAGCGCTGGGGTAGACACGGGAATCAGGTTGTCCCACGTGGGGCTCACAGTCTTAATCCCCATTTTACAGATGAGGTAACTGAGGCCCAGAGAAGTTAAGTGACTTGCCCACAGTCACACAGCTGACAAGTGGCCGAGCCGGGATTCGAACTCATGACCTCTGACTCCAAAGCCCATGCTCTTTCCACTGAGCCACGCTCCTTTGCCAACTATTGTACTTACTTTCTTTTGTTTTACTCTGTAAACCAACTACTCATTGTTCTTCCCTTAGCCTCGATGACTGGTGAGGTAACGAGGACTGCATTCCAAGATGACACTTCCTCAGTTAGAAGCCCTCCACTTCAGCTGTTTATACCTCCTCGCTGTGCCCTCGTCCTACCTCTGGTCTGGAATGCCCTCCCTCCTCACATCGCCAAACTAGCACACTTCCCCCCTTCAAAGCCCTACTGAAAGCTCACCTCCAGGAGGTCTTCCCAGACTGAGCCCCCCTTCTCCTCTGCTCCTCTTCCCCTCCCCATCGCTCTGACCCCCTCCCTCTGCTCTACCTTCCTCCCCTCCCCACAGAACTTGTGTACATATGTACATATTTATTATTCTATTTATTTTATTAATGATGTGTATATATCTATGATTCTGTTTATCTATTTTGATGGTAGTGATGCCTGTCTACTTGCTTTGTTTTGTTGTCTGTCTCTCCCTTCTAGACTGTGAGCCCGTTGTTGGGTAGGGATTGTCTCTATCTGTTGCCGAATTGTACATTCCAAGCGATTAGTATAGTGCTCTGCACATGGCAAGCGCTCAATAAATACGATTGAATGAATCAATGAACTTAACTTCTCTGTGCCTCAGTTCCCTCATCTGTCAAATGGGGATGAAGACTGTGAGCCCCACCTGGGACAACCTGATGACTTGTATCTGCCCCAGCGCTTAGAACAGTGCTTGGCACAGAGTAAGCGCTTAACAAATACCATCATTATTATTAAGTGGCAGAGCTGGGATTAGAACCCATGATCTTCTGATTCCCAGGCCCGTGCTTTTTACACTCTGTTGAGCATTATTGGTGTTGAGATAGTTTCTTGATGGGCTGATGCACATGCAACCCAAAGAGGCCTCTCTGTTTTCAAGCCGGCCTCATGGCATGCTGAACTTTCACTCAAGAAGAACGATCCCTCTTCGAATTGCTATCCTCCACTCGGATCTGTCTACTGTGGTAGTCTCCAAAAGGCCACTGCTTTGTCATAATTTTTCAGTCTGTGCTTCATTATGTCTTCACTGTGTTTATTCTACTCTTCCTGCTGGCACGCGGCCCTGCCAGTTCCCCAGGAACCGCTTGGGTATCCTGCTCTCATCCTCTCTCCTCACGTGTCCCCCGCGGTGAAGATGTGCTGCTGAGAACACTGCCCCAAATAGCTAAGCTGACAATATTCCAGAACTGATTTTGAGTCTGGTTAATGAGACACGGGTGAAGATTTCTTCTCTTAGGACAGTGCTCAGCACATAGTAAGCGCTTGACAAATACTCACATTATTATTATTCTCTTTCAAACCTGAACTGATTTTGAATCTAGTTAATAAGAGACACCGGTAAAGCTTCCTTCTCTTTCAAACCCGCGTCCAGGATGCCTAAGTATTCAAAAGGATAAACATCCCTTTTGCTTTGTAGGCCTCCAATGTAGTATAGAACTCGTTGCCCTGTGGTGTTAAATTCGGCCTGTCAATTTTTTTAAAGGTATTTATTCAGCAATTACTACGTGCCAGGCACTGTAATAAGCGCTGGGGTAGATACAAGCTAATCAGGTTGGACTGGACCTAGTCCATGTCCCACAGTCTTAATCCACATTTTATAGATGAGGTAACTGAGGCCCAGAGAAGTAAGTAACTTGTCCAAAGTCACACAGAAGACTAGTGGCGGAGCCAGGACTAGAATCCAGGTCCTGGCTCCCAGCTCCGTCCTCTATCCACGTGGTCACGCTGCTTTTCCATCTGCCAAAAGCAATACTGACCTTTTTTCTTCTGTTTTCCACTCCTTTATCTACCTGTTATTGGATAACATACTGCAGAGAGAGCAGAATTTGGAGACAGTACAGAAATACGTCGATTATTAGACATCTTAATGCTTGTCGTGTAAAAGCACCAGGCGTGGAAATCACCGCCACTTGAAACAGCAACAGAATTATCAAGCTTTATTTGGAGAGTGATTTAGATACTTGCAACAAGAACCTACAAATCATTACCATCCTAAAAAAGCAAACCCCCAACTTTTACTTGGTATGTGGGTAACTATGATGAGCTCCCTTGATTCCTGTGCCGGTCCCCGGGATCAGTCCTCTTTTTTTCCCTCTTCACCGTCGTCAACATCGTCAACCCCTGCTACATCTTCCAGGTTGTGGCGAGCAAACTCTTCAAACACCAGATCTTCGTGACGACAGCTGGGAAGGAAGTAGGAGAAGATTTTTTTTTTTCCCTCACTAAATATTTTCCCTGGAAAAAGCTCATTTCACAATTGGAATATGTTATGTCAGCAGCACAGTAACCTCTCTTGGGGTTTTCTTGCTGTGTGACCTTTAGCAGTCACTGAACCTCAATTTTTTCAGATGCAAAGAGGGATGAGAACTCTTGACCCTCCCTGCTCTCAGGGATTTATGCATCAATCAATAGTATTTATTGAGTGCTTACTGTGTGCAGAGCACTGTACTAATCACTTGGAAGAGTAGAGTAGAACAAAGTTATTTTGTTTTTTCTACGAAGGCAGAGGCCAGAATGGAGGAAGGAAATAGGGTGTGAGGGGATAGGGAGAGGACCCCTTTGGTGTCGACTACGCACTTGGCTGTGTATCCCTTTCACACTCACTTTAGTAAGGAAGCAGTGGAGCCTAGTGGAAAGAGCACAGGCCCGAGGGGCAGAGGACCTGGGTTTTAATCCCAGCTCCACCACTTGCCTGCTGTGTGACCTTGGACAAGTCACTTCACTTCTCTGTGCTTCAATTCCCTCATCTGCAAAATAAGAATTTAATACCCGTTCTCCCTCCTACTTAGACAGTGAGACCTGACTACCTTGTATCTACCCCAGCGCTTAGTTCAGTGCTTGGCATATAGTAAGCGCTTAACAAATACCACAATTATTATTATAACCATCCCAGCCCAGAGTAGTTAGGTAAATATTTCTTGTACTCTACTATTTCCCCTATCCATAATCTATTTTAGTGTCTGTCTCCTCTTGTTGACTCTCAGGTCCTCGTGGCCAGGCATCACATCTACTAACACAATTGCATTATAATCAATCAGTGGTATTTATTTAGCACTTACTATGTGCAGAACACCGTACTGAGTGCTTGGGAGAGCACAACATATCAGAGTTGATAGGCACATTCCCTGTCCGCAATGAACTTATAATGCAGAGGGAATGTGTACTTTTCCCAAATAGGGGCCTGGGAGTCAGAAGGTCATGGGTTCTAATCCCCGCTCCACCACTTGTCTGCTGTGTGACCTTGGGCAAGTCACTTCACTTCTCTGTGGCTCAGCTACCTCATTTGTAAAATGGGGGTTGAGACTCTGAGCCCCACATGGGACAGGGACTGTGGACAACCTGATTTACTTGTATCCACCCCAGCGCTTAGAATGGTGCCTGGCACATAGTAAGCACTCAACACATGCCATTATTATTATTCTTAACACAGTGCTCTGCACACAGTAGGTGCTCAATAAATATTATTGACTGATTGATTGAGCTAGAGGTATGGGCGGGAGGAGGAGTTCTTTAGACTGTAAGTTCCTTGTGGGCAGGGAATGTGTTTGCCAACTGTGTTGCATTGTAGTCTAAGCAGTTAGTACAGTGCTCTGCACCCTGTAAGTGCTCAATAAATCCACTGATTGCGAATGCAATTAGAGCGCATTTGAGTGTACATCAGTATTCACTCATTCAGCGCTTACTGCGCACAAAGCACTGAACTAAGCGCTTAGGAGAGTACACTTCAGCTGTGTGACTGTGGGCAAGTCACTTAACTTCTCTGTGCCTGTTACCTCATCGGTAAAATGGGGATTGACCGTGAGCCTCAAGTGGGACAACCTGATGACCCTGCATCTCCCCCAGCGCTTAGAACAGTGCTCTGCACATAGTAAGCGCTTAACAAATACCAACATTATTATTATTATAACGATAAAGAGACACATTCCCTGCCCACGCCGAGCTCCCCTATGTGTCCGTATGGGGGAGGACAAAGGAAACGGACCATCGGTCCAGGCTAAAAGAAGGAAACGACAAAAAAATAAGATGAGGAAAGGTGAGTGTTAAAATGCCATACCTCTCTTTTGCTGTAACCATCGCCAGGGTCGAAGGAGGAGAAAAGCCAGAAGATCGTTAGCGTTGGGGAGGAAACAGTTTCCATGTCACAGCTGTGCTAGCAGCAGTTCTTGGGCAATGAGCAGGCACAAGGCCAGTTACAGTGAGTCTATTGCTTGAGGGATTACAAGGGTAATAAACTAACTTCACTGTCAATCCAGGCCACAACCACCGGTATGCAGATGATAAACATACCTCCCCACGGAGCAGACTTTAGCCAACTCTCCATTACCCGTGCAAAAGGGGGAAGATTGCATCTCTTCCCGTGGATAATCAATTCGGGAGATAATCCAGAAACCTCATATTATTCAATCGCTTTAAACCTCCGCCCCACCATCACCGCCAAGGCTTCCTAATAAGGAATTCTGTTCCATTTTACTAATTTGGGTTTTACCGCCCCTCCGTCCTTCAAGTGAGCGTCCCAAGAACCTGCAAAACGGTTTCAAGGCAGATGACGAGAGCTGGGGTTGGAAAATCCTAAAGAAGGTAGAACCGTCTGTTACGCCATTTACGAGACCACACATCATTAATACAGTCACTACCCCATTGTTTTGGGGGTAAAAGGGGTCGGGGTGCAAGGTAAGGTGGATTCCTCCTCTGGAAACTTTGTCAAATCACTTTCTGTCGAAGTCTACTCAAGCCTCTTGCCTTGTCTTATGCTGTCTAGTCGTCTCTGACCCGTAGCGACGCCATGGACACATCTCTCCCAGAACGCCCCACCTCCGTCTGCAATCGTTCTGGCGGTGGATCCATAGAGTTTTCTCGGTATAAATACGGAAGTGCCTCCTTCCACGCAGTAGACTTGAGTCTCTGCCCTCGACTCTCTCCCGCGCCGCTGTTGCCCAGCACAGATGAGTTTTGACTTGTAGCCGATGGCCTGCCATTCGCTAGCCACTGGCCAAGCTAGGAATGGAATGGGTAGGTCTCTGCTTGACTCTCCTTCCCATAGTCCAGACTGGTAGGGTACTGGAAACTCTCCAGGTGTGACCCTGAGAGTGGAACTCAAGCCTCATAATAATAATAATATAATAATAATAATTGTGGTTTTTGTTAAGCACTTACTGTATGTCAGACACTGTGCTAAGCGCTGGGGTTAGATACAAGCAAATCGGGTTAAACACAGTCCTTGGCTCACATTCATTCATTCATTCAATAGTATTTATGTGCAGAGCACTAAGCGCTTGGAGTGTACAATTCGGCAACAGATAGAGACAATCCCTGCCCAATAGGCTCACATGAGGCTCACAGTCTCAACCCCCATTTTACAGATGAGGTAACTGAGGCACAGAGAAGTCAAGTAACTTGCCCAAGGTCACACAGCAGACAAGTGGCCGAGCCGGGATTAGAACCCACTGCCTTCTGACTCCCACATCCGTGCTCTGTCCAATATGCCATGATATTTGCAGGTACACGCTAACTCGGTTCACTTGTTAAACTTTGTCCCACCACTTACAGGCCGCTCTAAGTGATGGCCAAAGCGGGTCATTTTACGGCAACTGAGTTTCTTGGAAAACAGCTTGGCAGTTTGGGTCGTCCCAAATATTAGACAATTGGTTTCAGACCAACATGTTTTCAATTTCACATACTTTACAATTAACAGCCAGGGAGAGCGCATAGCTAAAAGGTGCCGTTGGGGTGCAATAAAAGCTTTTACGGCCCACGTGTTTGAAATGACTGTGTCATTCTTCGGCAAACCCTGCCAAATAAATGGCAATAAAAACTTTATAGCAGCCCACATGATTACATACTGCATTGGGCTACACCACTTCCTCTACTCTGCCTTTTGTCCCTCAGGGAGGCGTCTTTTAAAGTTTTCGGGCAAAGGCAAGGACCTGGATGGGAAGGGCCCAGAGTCTATTTTACACAAAGTAGAAACGAAAGAACCTCCCTTTCTCAAGTTGAACCATTTTTTTTTTTAATACTCTGAGATCCAAAGCAGAACCGATGCAAGCCTTGTGGCTCCCTGACAATCGATTTCCCTGGGAAAAGCAGCTTTTTTAAGAAGTGGTCTTATAAACACATGTTTTCAAAGGCTCTGCAGGCCTCCTGAACATCGCACACATTTTTAAGGCCGTATTTTGATGATATAAGGGTAAATGAATAAAAACATACGGTCCTCATTTCTCCCAAATAAACAGGGAGAAAGTGATGGCGAAACACTTTTAGGCCTCGCTTTGATCCCAAATATTTGAAAAATAGTTTGAATTATTTCACAAACTCCAAATCTCAGGATGGGTGGCCTCGGTTCTTTATCCAAAGCAACCCGATGCTCAGTCCTGGTGCTGCGTTATTTGCAAAGCACCGGGGAAGATAAAAATTGCTTGTTTAGTTCATGTAACTCAAGGTATCCATTAACTTATCCGGCCGAATATATGTTGTGCAGACAAATCCACATTTCTATGAGACTCTTACAATATACCCTTCTTAAGCATCTGGTGCTTACATGCCATCATTTTAATGTGGCATTGACGTAAATATTTGTATTTCATTTCCTTGGTGTGGGTTTCTTTTTTAAGCAATAAAGTAAAAAAAAAAACACAACTCACTGTAAACATGGTTTTCTAGAGTTGTGCAATATAACATGGTTTTCTAGAGTTGTGCAATTGTAGGTTTTAAGTTCCATTTGTGCCATTCAGTAGGCACAAGTACTGCGGCAATACAGTATTACCCAAGAAAGTGCTTCCTTAGCTCCACAATCAAATCAAGACATATAAGTCTCCTCTTTACATATGAAGTCAGATTTTTCCGTTTCCAACTTTTTTTCTATTTTCCTGCACATGCAATGCCTCACAGTCTTCAGGTTTCTCTAGACAGAAAACTCCCTGCAGGCAGGGAATGTGTCTACCAAATCTGTAGCAGGAAAGCAGCGAGGTGCTCTGCATACAGTAAGTGCTCAATGAATACAATTGATTGATTAATCCTTCATTTTTTTTGAACACTGAAAATTCTATATCATCTTTTACTGCAATTAATTTATCATTTTTCTTTAACACCTACCATCAGAAGATTGTTGGCATTAATTCAAACTTTCTAATTTGGATAGAAACCAAAGAATAATGAAAGACAAATAAATTAGAGAAGGTTTTGAGAGGAAAGGTTAGGAGATTTAAGGTTGGCTGATTAACCCTCATTTTGCCTTAACTGGGAGGTAGAATGGCCTGTTGAAAAAAGCTTAGGACTGGAATTCGGGAATCCTGGGTTCTAATCTAAGCTCTGCTCTTGGTCTGATGTGTGACCTTGGGCAAATCATTTAAATGGGGATAAGATACCTCCTCCTCCTACTTAGACAGGGAATGGGCCCTATCTGATTATCTTGTCTATCCCAGCATTTAACCCAGTGCATCCAGTAAGTACTTAATACAATTACTGTTGCTCTTAATAATCACCATAATAATCACTTTAGCCTGGTATTTTATTACAGCAAGTATTTTCATTAGAAATAGTAGTTGTCTGAATATAGGAGTATCCTAGTAGAAATATTTCCACCTTAGCCCTAACTTTACATGTGGGTTTTGGGAGAAGGTAGAGGTCCTCATTTACTATTCTGAGCAATCCTTCACCAGAATTTTGTGAATTTGCACAGTGAATGGATAAAACTCTTGATAATGGTAAACTTTTTCTGATCTGTTATTAAGCACTGCAATAAAAATTAGGATACTATACCATGTAAGAAATATAATTTTTGGCGATTTTAGTGTAATTTTAGCTATTTCCTTAAAACGATACATCTTGCAATGTTTGATGTGAAAAGATGACATTTTAGAGAGACACGTAAGATCTCACCCGAGGCCTCTGGTACTTAGAAGTGACTTTTGGACAAGGATGTTTGAACTGCCTAATTGGTGAAGTCAGAATTTGAGAAATTGTGAGTTTTTTGTTTCTGTTCCTGGAAAAAGGAAAATGAAGGACATTCTTCTGAGCAGCTTATTTATTAAATAAATATGCTGAATCTTGGACGTAGATGAAATGAAGTGAGAGTGTAATACAGATTGGGAAGATGCAACTTAGAAACTGGGGAGAGAGCTCAGCCATAAATGAATTTAATACCAAGATGTTCTTAATGTCACCAAGTTTAAATTTTATGCATTTTTGCTATTTTGTTTACTCAACACCACTAATGCACTGAACTCTGAATCCAGACAAAAGGCAAAATTTTTCCAAAACATTTTATCATTTTAAACAAGAAAGCAGCAAATCAATCAATCAGTGATATTTATCGAACACTTACTATGCGCAGAGCATTGAACTAAGCACTTGAGAGACTACAATACAGCAGAATTAGCAGACACTTTCCCTTCCCATAATAAGTTTACGGTCTAGAAGGGGGAGCAGATATTACCTCATCTGTAAAATGGGTATGAAGAATGCGAGCCGTTTGTGGGACATGGTCTGTGTCCACCTGGATTTGCTGGTATCCACCGCAGTGCCTGGCACATAGTAAGTGCTTAACCAATACCAAAATATAAATGATTTATAATATATAATTTAAAGATACATACATAAATGCTGTGGGATTGGGCGTGAGGTGAATATCAAATGCCCAAAGGTCACAGATCCAAGGTCATAGATGACACAGAAGGGAGAGCAAGCAGAGTCTGCCTCTGGGTCAAAATCCCAAGCGACAATAGCACCAAAAACATTTTTTGGAGTATCCACTGGGAATCTGGTGAAGAAACCTCAGAAGCGCTGAGAAAATTTAGATTTTCCCTAACCCCAATCCCAAACGGTGCAGCGCAGGAAGATTTAATAAAGCTGCATCATGCCTTGGGGAAATCACACAGTATTTTTTATTACGGTATTGCCTTTATTTCTTGTGAGACACGATTCCCAACCTCCAAATAGCTCCTGAATTTCGCCTTAGGCATTTCAAATTCCTCTTCTCTTCTAATAATGAAACATTATATGGGACAACAGCTGGGAGAGGTGTCATTTTGAGTCATTAATACTGAAGCCCAACAGTGAAGTCTAAATGGATGGAAAATCAGAGAGGAAGCCAAAAGGATGTCTCAACTTCCTAGAAGAAGGGATATGACTTAATTACTAGTAGGAGCAAGAGCTGGAGAGGCCAGAGATCTAGGTTTCAGATCGGCCCTGCAACTGGCCTGCTGTGTAAACTCAGGCAAGAAGAGACCAGTTTACAATCACTCGACAATACAGGTCCCCTGAAGCCGACCCCTTTCCCACATCCTCCCTCTGGTCTGGAACTTCCTCTTCCTCCATATACACCGGACCACCACACTTGCCACCTTCAAAGCCTTATTAAGGTCACATCTCCTCCGAGAGGCCTTCCCCGATTAAGCACTCTTTTTCCCGGCTCCCTCTCCCTTCTGCATCATCTATGTTTTTGGATCTGTGACCTTGGACATTTGGTATTCGCCCCACCCTCAACCCCACAGCATGTATGCACCCATCTAAAAATGATATACTGTGCAAGTGATTTATTTATATGAATGCCTGTCTCCCTCTCTAGACTGTAAGCTTGTTGTGGGCAGGGAATATGTCCACAAACTCTGTCATACTATCCCAAGCACTTGATACACTCATTCAATCGTAATTATTGAGTGCTTACTGTGTGCAGAGCACTGTATTAAGCACTTACAGTGCTCTGCACACATTAAGTGCTCAATGAATACCACTGACTGATTGATTGATATGTCCTATAATATTTGTTGAATTTCCACACCATACATGTAACTAGGCTCTGGTGTTAGGTCATCGCTACAGGTGAGTAAATTCCCTACCTGCCCCTTTCACTTTATATTTTGAGGAATGTTGTATTTTGGGAGAACGCTGAGGTGCTATCATCTATAAAATGGGGATGATAACCCCTTCCTCCCCCTGCCTCACTTGGGAGGATAAAGTGAGACAATGCAAAAGTGCATCAGAAAAGAAAAAGACATGATACAATATAAATTCAAGATATTATTGTTAGTGTTATCATCTGTTCTGTGCCTTGGTTTCACCTTCTCAGGGTTGCACCTGGAGAGTTTCCAGTACTCCAATACTACCTGGAGAGTTTCCAGTATTGTGCAGAAGGAGGCAACGGTAAACCACTTCCATATTTTTACCAAAAAAACTATATGGATCCAATACCAGAATGATTGCAGATGGATGTGGGGCAATCATTCTGGGTCACTAGGGGTTGGAGACGACTCAATAGCATAAGACAAGCCTTGGTTTCTCTTGTAAAGCTGGGTAACGTTTACTTTCTCTTTTCAATGGATACTGTAATAATTCGTGAGATTATGTCTCAATCCTCAGATATAGGTAATTTTCTGCAGCTTCCATTATTTTTTAAATGATGTGGGTAAATTTATTTAGTGACCAAAGTTGTAGAAGGTAGGAATTAGTATTAATGTGGCGACTTTTGAGCCTCTTGAAATAGAATTTGGAGGTTTGTTGCTCTGGTGAGGGAAAAAAAGAATAATGAGTATTTTTAGATCTGGTAATTGTATCTTAGGGTGGATTTAGACTTCAACTGGGCATTTGAAAGGAATAAAGGAGAGGCTGGTATATACTCTGTAAGTTGTATAAACAAACTTGTTGGTCTCAATATGGGTGATGATGAAGTCTGTACTGTTACAGGACACACGTCACATTCTATCTAGATTGACGAGTGATGTAGGAAGAACATTCCCGAATTTCCTTACAGCATTTTATCCCAAATGTTTAGTGAAAACATGAATGTGCATTTTTTTTTTAAATGGGATTTGTTAAGCACTTACAGTGTACCAGGCACTGTACTAAGCACTGGGATAGATGCAAGATAATCAGGTTGAACACAGTCCATATCCCACATGGGGCGCATATTCTTAATTCCCATTTTACAGATGAGGTAACTGAGACTCAGAGAAGTTACGTGACTTGTCCAAGATCTCTCCTGTTTGAAGTCCTTTGAACATGTATCAATCAATCAAGAAACAACAGAGAAGCAGCGTGGCCCAATAATGGACAGAGCATAGGCTTGGAAATCAGAAGGACTTAGGTTCTAATTCTGTCTCTGCCATTGTCTGCTGTGTGACCTTGGGCAAGTCATTTAACCTCTCTGTACCTCATCTGTAAAATGGAGATTAAGAATGTGACTCCCAAGAGGGACGTGGCCTGTGTCTAACCTGATTAGCTCGTATCTACCTCAGTGCTTAGTACAGTGCCTGGCACATAGGAAACACTTAACAGATACTGTAAAAAAAAGTTAGTTGGGTTGATCGGCATTAATATAAATAAACAATTTATAGCGATGACCATATCTATATGTACCTTCATATATCATATGAATACATCACAAATGAATTCCCTAATCCAAAACTTTCCGGGTTTGTTACGTTCATTCATTCATTCAATCACATTTATTGAGTGCTTACTGTGTGTAAACCGCTGTACTAAGCGCTTGTGAGAGTACAATAGAACGACAAACAGACACATTCTTGCCCACGATGAGCTCACAGTCTAGAAGGGGATATAGACACTAATATAAATAAATGTGTTGCATCACTGCCATTCTGTTTGACCCTTTCACATTGCTTATAACCCAGGCCATCCCCAGTGCTCAGAAGAGCAGTTAAAGTCTCTGGGATTACTAATTAGAGCTTGGGTTTCAGTTGAATTCAGGACCCTGGTTCTGGCTTCCCCCCAATCCCTCCCACTTCTGTTTAGGGACCGACTCGAGATTTTATTTAGTTGCCATTGTTTTTACGAGATGTTCTTCCCCTCGACTCTATTTATTGCCATTGTTCTTGTCTGTCCGTCTCCCCCGATTAGACCGTAAGCCTGTCATACGGCAGGGACTGTCTCTATCTGTTGCTGACTTGTTCATTCCAAGCGCTTAGTACAGTGCTCTGCACATAGTAAGCGCTCAATAAATACTATTGAATGAATGAATGAAAGTAGCCCTCAAATAGCAAATCAGACTTAGTGTGAGAGCAGAACTGAGGAGGGACTGACCTGAATCTTCAGGATGGGGGTGCATGAGACGGAATGGCAGTTCTGTGCCCACTTCACTGAAAGAAAAGGAAAGGGCTGAGGTTACCTAATGCTATATACACACAGGAAATAAGAGGTACATCTGTCAAGCAGGGATTTGGATTTTTTTTTTTTCATAGAAATGCACTGGACTGGAGATCAGAGCCTTTGATACTGAGAATAGAAAAGCACTTCACATGTATAGGATTTAGTCATTCATTCAGTCATATTTATTGAGTGCTTACTATGTGCAGCACTGTACTAAGTGCTTGGGAGAGGATAGTATAACAATAAACAGACCCATTCCCTGACCACAGTGAGTTCACAGTCTAGAGGGGAAGACAGACATTAAAGGGAGCAAGTTAGGGTGACATAGAATAATAATGTTGGTATTTATTAAGCGCTTACTATGTGCCGAGCACTGTTCTAAGCGCTGGGGTAGACACAGGGGAATCAGGTTGTCCCACGTGGGGCTCACAGTCTTAATCCCCATTTTACAGATGAGGTAACTGAGGCACCGAGAAGTTAAGTGACTTGCCCAAAGTCACACAGCTGACAAGTGGCCGAGCCGGAATTAGAACTGGGAGAAGAGGAAAGAAGGGCTTATTCAGGGAAGGCCTTTTGGAGGAAATAAGAGCATCTCTCAGTCAGGCGAACTCCCAAGTCAAGAAGGAAGTCTAGATGAGGATGTAAATCCGACCTAATACTTTTCAGCCCTTGCTTTGTTGAGCAAACTCCCCTCTTATTGGTTATTTTGTTAGGACCATTACAAGGTAGGTGGATTTTTACAAAATTTCTTCAAACTGACTTCAGGTAGGTCCTGGCAAACACGGTCATAGATGCTTAGTAAATAGTCATTCATTCATTCATTCAATCAATCAATCGCATTTATTGAGCACTTACTGTGTTCAGAGCACTGTACTAAGCACTTGGAAAGTAGAATTCAGCAATAAAAAGAGACAATCCCTGCCCACACTGGACTTACAGTCTAGAAGTTGGAAGACAGACAGCAAAACAAGTAAGCAGGCATTGATATAAATAGAATTATAGATGTATTCACATCAATACAAGTAAACAGGCATCAATATAAATAGAATTATAGATATACACATATATACATAAGTGCTGTAGGGCCGGGATCGGGGGGAAGAGCAAAAGAGAGTGAGTTGAGGTGATGTGGAAGGGAGGGAGAGCTGAAGAAAAGGGGGGCTTAGTCTGGGAAGGCCTCCTGGAGGAGATGAGCCTTCAGTAGGGCTTTGAAGAGGGGGGGAAGAGTGATTGTTTGGTTGATTTGAGGAGGGAGGGCGTTCCAGGCCAGAAGTTTGATGTGAGCCAGGGGTTGAGGGTGGGACAGGCGAGAACAAGGCACAGCAAAAAGATTAGCACCTGAGGAGTGGCGTGTGTGGGCTGGGATGTAGAAGAAGGAGGGAAGGAAGGTTAGGGAAGAAGGGAGAAGGTGATGGAGAGCTTTGAAGCCAATAGTAGGGAGTTTTTGTTTGATATGGAGGTTGATAGGTAACCACTGGGGATTTTGAGGAGGAGGGGTAACATGCCCTGAGTGTTTTTTTAGAAAGATAATCCAGACAACAGAGTGAAGTATGGACTGATGTGGAGAGAAGCAGGAGGTTGGTAGGTCAGAAAGGAGGCTGATTCATTCAATCATATTTATTGAGCGCTTACTATGTGCAGAGCACTGTACTAAGCGCTTGATACAGTAATCCAGTCGGGTCAGGATGAGTGATTGTACTAACCTGGTAGCGGTTTGGATGCAGAGGAAAGGGTGGATCTTGGCGATGTTGTGAAGGTGAAAACGGCAAGATTTGATGATGGATTGACTATGGGGTGAATGAGAGAGTGGAGTCAAGGATGACATCAAGTTTGCGGGCCTGTGAGATGGGAAGGATGGTTGTGCCGTCCACAGTGATGGGAAAGTTTGGGAGAGGACAGAGTTTAGGAGGGAAGATAAGGAGCTCAGTCTTGGACATGTTGAGTTTCAGGTGGCGGGAGGACATCCAAGCAGAGATTTCCTGAAGGCAGGAGGAGATGTGAGCCTGGAGGGGAAGAGATATGGATTTGGGTGTCATCCACAAAGAGATGATAGTTGAAGCCATGGAAGTGACTGAGTTCTCCAAGGGAGTGAATGTAGATGGAGAATGAAAGGGGACCAAGGACTGAACCTTAAGGGACCCCTTTAATTGGGGGATGGGAGGAGGAAGAGGAGCCCACTGAGTAGTCAGAATGAAAGGCCAAAGAGATGAGGAAAACCAGGAGAGGACTGAATCAGTGAAGCCAAGGTTGGATAATGAATTGAGGAGACATCAGTGTCAAAGGCAGCTGAGAGGTCGAGGAGGATTAGGATGGAGTAGGAGCTACTGGATTTGGCAAGAAGGAGGTCGTTGGTGACCTTTGAGAGAGTGGTTTCAATGGAGTGAAGGGGGTGGAAACCAGATTGGAGGGGGTCCAGGAGTCGGAGGAGTGGAATTCGAGGCAGCGAGTTTAGGCAACTCACTCAAGGAGTTTGGAGAGGAAGGGTAGGAGGGAGATGGGGCGATAACTGGAGGGGGCTGTGGGGTCAAGGGAGGGTTTTTTTATGATGGGGAAGACATGAGCATGTTTGAAGGCTGTGGGGAAGAAGCTATTGGAGAGTAAGCGGTTGAATGAGGGAAGGGGTGAGTTAAGCTAGTTAAGGAGGGAAGAGGAGAGTTTTTATACGGTGCGAAGCAAATGGGTCCGATGCACATGTGGAGGGGGTGGCACCTGAGAGGAGGTAGGAGATCTCGTCTGAAGATACTGCTGGGAGGGATGACAAAGTTGAAAAGGGGGCCGAGAGGAGGGGGGATGGAGGAAGAGGAGAGGTGATTTTGGAGAGCTCAGACGTGATGGTGTTAATTTTCTTAATGAAGTAGATGTCTAGATTGTTGGGGGTGAAGGATGGGGGAGGTGGGGGAACAGAGGGCCTGAGGGGGAAGTTAAATGTTCAGAACATCTGACAAGGGTGATGGGCATGGGTGTCAATAAAGGAAGAGAAATAGTTTTGCCAGAGAAAGGAGAGGCAGAGTTAAGACAAGAAAGGACAAACTTCAAGTGGACAAGTTTAGCCTGGTGTTTAGATTTCCAGCAGCATTCAGCGGCTCGAGCATAAGAGCGAAGGAGGCGGACAGTGCAGATGATCCAGGGCTGTGCGTTAGTGGTGCGAGAGCGACAAGGGGAAAGGGGAGCGAGTGAGTTGAGTAGAGAGGGTGATGTTGAGAGCATCTATTTGGTCATCAAGAGTGGGTAGAATGGGTATGGAGGCTAGGTGAGGTGTGATGCGCTGAGAGAGACGGATGGGGTCGAGACAGCGGACGTCTCCGTGAGGGAACAGAACAGATTGACGGGGAGGAGGAGTGTGGGAGAGGAGGCAAGTGAGAAGGCTGTGGTTGGAGAGAGGGATTTCAGAGGGTAGAGATTGTGCAGCGGTTAGAGATGATGAGATCGAGCGTGTATCCAAGTTGGTGGGTGGGGGAGATGGGGTGGAGCAGGAGGTCGGCGGAGTTGAGGTCAATGCTGGAGAGCAGAAAGTGGCTCTGACACTTTGCCTCTTTATGACCGTGGGTGAGTCACTTAATTGACGTTATGTATTCAGCACTTACTATGTTCAGATCACTGAAAGCGCTCAGGAGAGTACAGTATAAGAGTTGGTAGACACGTTCCCTGACCACAAAGAGGCTTAGTCTAGAGAGGGAGGCACATAATCACTTAAATGGATAAATTACAGGTAAGTGCTGTTGGGCTGAGGGTAGGTTGAATATCAAGTTACTTGAAGGGTTCAGATCAAAACACAAAGGCGGTGCAGAAGGAAGAGGGAGAATAGAAAAAGAGGGGTTTATTTGGGGAGGGCCACTCGACGGAGATGTGATTTCAGTAAGGCTCTGAAGATAGGGAGTGTGGTAATGTCATACGGAGGAGGAGGGAGTTCCAGGCCAGAGGAAGGTTGTGGTCAAGGGGTTGGTGGCGAGATAGATGATACTGAGGTACAATGGTTGGCACTAGAGGAGTGAATTTGTGGACTGGGCTGTAGAAGGAAATCAGTGGGGTGAGATAGGAGGGAGAGACTGAGTGGTTTAAAGCTGATGGTAAGGAACTTGTCTTTTCACAACAAAATAAAAATTCCTCACTATCTGCTTCGAGGCTCTCCACCATCTGGCCCCACTTTATCTATCTGTTCTCTGAACCTGCTATTCCCCAAATTGTTGTTTTCACTCCACCCAAGCCAACCTCCCAGCTGTAACTTGTTCTTGACTCTCCACCTCTGCCCCCTGGCTTGCTCAATTCCCCCAGGCTCAAACTCCCTCCCTCCCCAAATCAGTCAGACCACAGCTCTCCCCCCATTCAAATCTCTCCTAAAATCTCCCCTCATCCAACAAGCTTTCCCCAATTAAGTTCCCAGCCTCCTGAGCCATATCATCCCCCTTGGCCATCTCTAGAAGTTATGACCTTCATTTTCAGCATGGCTTAGTGGAAAGAGACCCGGCTTGGGAGTCAGAGGTCATGGGTTCTAATCCCCACTCTGTCACTTGTCAGCTGTGTGACTTTGGGCAAGTCACTTCACTTCTCTGGGCCTCAGTTACCTCATCTGTAAAAGGGGGATTAAGACTATAAACCCCACGTGGGATGACCCGATTACCTTCTATCTACCCCAGTGCTTTGCACATAGTAAGTGCTTAAAATATACCATCACTTTAGCACTCATGTATATATTTTACATGCATGTAAATACATATAGTTACACAGATTTTTAAGTTTTTCTCTCTTTTTAGAGTGTAAACTCCTTGGAGACAGGGAACATATTACTTGGTGATCACATAGTTCTCAAGTCCTAGTGTACCTAGTCCACAGTGTACCTAGTGGAAAGAGCCTGGGCATTAGAGGACCTGGGTTCTAATCCCAGCTCTGCCCCTTACCTGCTGTGTGACCTTGGATAAGTCACTTAACTTCTCTGTGCCTTAGTTTTCTCACCTGCACAATGGGAATTCAATATCTGTTTTCCCTCCTACTTAGATTATGAGTCCCATGTAGGTCCCGCTCATCTTGTATCTATCCCAGCACTTAGTACAGTGCTTAACACATAGAAAGCACTTAAATACCATTCTTATTATTATTAAAGTGGGTGCTCAATAAATGCTGCTGCTGCTATTTAAAACATTAATATTATAGTATTCATATCTTAACTTTTTCGATTAGTTAGACTACGTAGGTGAGAAAGGAAGAAAAGAGAGTGGCTTACCTGGAGGTGAATTCTCCCAGAAATCTAGGAAAGGTAAAAACACAAACTGTGAAAGTCGAACCCCACCTCTTCCTCCAGCACTGACTGCAGGCACACTCCTGCCCGCTAACTCGCTCCCTCCCTTTCCGCTTATCCTCTTCTGGAACTGATTGAGTTCAACTCATCTAACCCATTCTAACCCCAAACTCCCTGTGATATCTCCTTCTCTCTGTCTAGAGAAGAGTGGGAAAACCTGATCAAAGAGAGAGCAGAGATCAGGAAGAAGCCCTCCTTTGACTGAATCAGAACTTCTTTTCTGACTAGCACGCAGTGGGACAAAGACTTATTTCAGTGAGATTCTGTATGGCGAGCAGCGGTTAATTTATTCTCTTATCCCAAATTTAAACATTCATTTTCAAAATTTTAATGAAGATGAGCAAAAGTCTAAGCATCGCTGCACCCTAACCTCTGTCTGTCCCCTTTTTCCTCTGCTCCTCCTCACCTCCCCATCGCCCCTACTCCCTCCCTCTACTCTACCCCCTTCCCACAGCACTTGTGTATATTTGTACATATCTATTGCTTTATTTGTTTTATTAATGATGTGCATTTATCTATGGTTCTATTTATTCTGATGGTAATAATAATAATAATGCTGGTATTTGTTAAGCGCTTACTATGTACCAAGCACTGTTCTAAGCGAGGGGGTAGATACAAGGTCATCAGGTTGTCCCAAGTAGGGCTCACAGTCTTCATCTCCATTTTACGGATGAGGGAACTGAGGCACAGAGAAGTTAAGTGGCTTGCCCAAGGTCACACAGCTGACAAGCGGCAGAGCCGGGATTAGAACCCATGACCCAAGCCCAGGCTCTTTCCACTGAGCCACACTGATGCCTGTCTACTTGTTTTGATTTTTGTTGTCTGTCTCCCCCTTCTAGACTGTGAGCCCATTGTTGGGTAGGGATTGTCACTATCTGTTGTCCAACTCTATTTTACAAGCACTTAGTACAGTGCTCTGCATGTAGTAAGCGCTCAGTAAATATGATCAGCTGAATGAATACAACAAATCGCAAAACCCACAGATCTGAAACTTGTGGGGTTAGGAAAAAGAGACTTGATGAAGAAAATGTATGTTCCCCTTAAATCAGTCTGAGGTAGAGGAGTGAGAAATTGCCTCTCCTGGCTCTTGGGCCTTGCCTTAACTACTAAAAATGTAAACAATTTACTAATGAGATGAATACAGATTACAAATTGATCTGCTTTCTTTCTCTAGGGAATACTGAGGAGCTTAGCCCCACCTTCCCACCCCAGTGGAAATTGCACATTTATATATCAGTAGATTTACAAACTTAATAGGGCTTCTGCCCTGAGAATTGAGAAAGCAGGTAGTAGGGGTTTTCAGTTGGGTTTTTTTTTTATAGACATCTTTAAAAAGTAAAATAATTTGGTTTTTTTCTTTTAGCAATCTCTATGAATTAAAAAATAACATGAAGGAGAAAATCATCCCCACTAGAGGGAAGTAATTTTGATCAGGTCTCCCGGCTGTTGGGGTTACTCACCAGAACAAGGTTTTTACCACCCTTTAAGACAAGCCTAAATCAAGCATCAGAAGCTTGGCAATAAAAAGATTAGAATTTGATTTCTATTCCCTATAGAGCCTCCCTAAAAAGTCTTAGCCTTTTCTTTCCAAGGTGTTTCCTTTAAACACAGACATCTTTTACCACTGAATTGTAAATGAAGTCAAACATAAAACTCTTGAGAATCTCAGATTGACTTTTCAAACCATCCAGTTAAATCTAGTGAAAAATTTTAAGGTTTTTTAAGGCTATATGAGGAAGTTATGGGAACACATTGACCCTTTTCTTCCCGTTTTCAATTGTTGAGGCTCCCAAGAAAAAAGAATAGATCAGAACAGTCTGACCTCTGTTAGGCTATACAGAGCCCTATTGCTTGGTTTGGCTTATTCGACTGTAACTCTTATTCTGCACAAATAAAAATGGTTCATTTTGTTTTCCGGTGCTTACCCTGAAACTGTGAGCTTCACTTTAATCTGGTAGGCCACCAGGATCCCCAGCACTGTCCTGTCAACTCCCTCTTTAATTCTATCAAATAGAAAAGTATGAATAATGCTGTGAAGGAGCAGAGATTGAGGAGAAATGGTCACGGTTGATGAATGAAGATGTGCTCCTCTTTCTTTCTTACTGCGGAGGTGTCCTCATGAGGAATGGATGAACTTGAGATCAAAAAAAATCTAAGAACTGAATATAAAATTGGGAGAAAACAACTTTGGATTATAACAACACTCTCTATAATTTATGAAAGTCTAACAGAATAGGTTATCTGCAAAAATGTAGACAACTTTATTCAGGAAAACCCCAAGGCATTCCCATTGAATTACTTGATTATTTCTATAGTCTTTAGATTTGTAAAATGCTTTAAATTTTTTCTTATTTAATTCACATAATAATCCTTTGAAGGGGAGGAATAAATATTTCCACTTTGGAGGTGAAAACTGAATGTGTACATATTGGACGGACTGGCCTAGGATCATTGAGCAAGCCAGTGTCAGAGAGGGCACTAGAACTCAGCTCCTTGGGGGCAGGTAACTAGTCTACCAACTCTGTTGTATTGTACCCTCCCAAGCTCTTGGTCCAGGGCTCTGCACACAGTAAGTACTCAATAAATACCACTGATTGACCAATTGATGCCCTGGAGACTCAAACTGGGGACTTAATGTCCTGAACTACAAATAATTCTCCAAGAGAGCACAACTAAAGTATTTTTCTTACCCCACCCCCTACACCTTAGGAAAGGTTAAACTGAAATTTGGAGATCTCAGCTAGTTTTTTAAAAATTAGAGTTCAATAAAGTCTTGCAAGTACATTTCCAAAAATCATTAAACCCATAGAATTCTTACTTGGGCTATCACATTTACACTGACTCCACCGTATCTCAATAAATCAATCAATCGTAATCATTGAACACTTACCCAGCGCTTAGAACATAGTAAGCGCTTAACAAATACCAACATTATTACTATTATTAGTATGTACAGAGCACTATTCTAAGTGCTTGGGAGAAAACAACTTAACATTCCCTGCCCACAGTGAGCTTACAGACTAGACGGGGAGACAGACATCAGTACAAATAAATAAATTACAGATATGTACATAAGTGATGTGGGGTTGAGGGAGAGGTGAATAAAGGGAACAAATCCAAGTGAAAGGGTGGCACAGAAGCAAGTGGGAGAAGAGGAAATGAGAGTCCAGCTAGGGAAGGCCTCTTGGAGAAGATGTGCCTTCAAAAAGAGAAATTACATATATGTACATAAGCGTTGGGGGGCTGAGGGAAGGGAGAGTAAAGGGTGAAAATACAAGTTCAAGGGTGATGCAGAAGGGAGAGGGAGAAGAGAAAATGAGGGTTTAGTCAGGGAAGGCTCTTGGAGGAGATGGGCCTTCAATAAGGATTTGAAGTGGGGAGGATGAATGATCGAATGATCGTCTGTCGGATATTTAGAGGGAGGGTGTTCCAGGCCAGAGGCAGGATGTGGGCCAGAGGTCGGTGGCAAGATAGACAAGATCAAGACATAGTGAGCAGGCTGGTACTAGAGAAGCAAAGTGTGAAGGCTGGGCTGAGGAAGAAAAGCAGCCAAATAAGGTAGGAGGGGGCAAGGTGAATGAGTCCTTTGAAGTCGAGAGTAAGATTTTCTTTTTGATGGAGAAGTGGATGGGCAACCACTGGAGGCTCCTGAGGGGAGGGGAAATCTACATGAGCCCGTAACCTTGGCGTTATCCTTGACTCCTCTCTCTCATTCAACCCACATACTGAATCTGTCACCAAATCCTAACGGTCCCACTTTCACAACATGGCTAAAATCCTCCCTCTCCTCTCCATCCAAACTGCTACATTAATGCAATCACTCATTCATTCAATAGTATTTATTGAGCGCTTACTATGTGCAGAGCACTGTACTAAGCGCTTGGAATGTACAATTCAGCAACAGATAGAGACAATACCTGCCCATTGACGGGCTTACAGTCTAATCGGGGGAGACAGACGAAAACGTGACCACTTAGTAGCCAATATAAATAAAAATTAAATATTTTAATAGGGAGCTAAGTGGTAAATATCCTATCCCTCCTGAATTACTGCATCGGCCTCCTTGCTGACCTCCCAGTCTCCTGTCTCTCCCCACTCCAGTCCATACTTCACTCTGCTGCCCGGATCATTTTTCGACAGAAACGTTCAGGACCGCCACCGCCCTCCTCAACAATCTTCAGTGGTTGCCCATCCACCTCCACATCACACAAAAACTCCTCACCGATGGCTTTAAAGCAGTCCACCACCTTGCCCTCTCCTACCTCACCTTGCTACCTTTCTTCTACAACCCAGCCCACACACTTCACTCCTCCAATGCTAACCTTCTCAATGTGCCTCCATCTCGCCTATCTTGCCGCAGTCCCCTAGGCCATGTCCTGCCTCTGGCCTGGAACACCCTCCCCTCCTCAAATCTGACAGACAACTACTCTCCCTGCCTTCAAAGCCTTGCTCAGGGCACATCTCCTCCGGGAGGCCTTCCCAGACTAAGCTCCCCTTTTCTCTTAATAATAATTATAGCATTTGTTAAGCACTTACTATTTGACAAGCACTGTACTAAAGGCTGGGGTGGATACAAGCAAGCTAGATTGGACACAGTCCCTGTCCCACATGGGGTTCACAGTCTCACTCCCCATTTTCCAGATGAGGTCACTGAGGCACAGGGAAGTTAAGTGACTCGCCCAAGGTCACACAGCAGGCAAGAGACGGAGCCGGGATTAAACCATGACTTTCTGACTCCCAGGCCTGAGCTGTATAATAGTAATAATAATAATAATGTTGGTATCTGTTAAGTGCTTACTATGTGCAGCGCACTGTTCTAAGTGCTGGGGGAGATACAGGGTAATCAGGTTGTCCCACATGAGGCTCACAGTCTTAATCCCCATTTTACAGATGAGGGAAATGAGGCACCGAGAAGTGAAGTGACTTGCCCACAGTCACACAGCTGACAAGGGGCGGAGTTGGGATTCGAACTCATGACCTCTGACTCCCAAGCCCGGGCTCTTTCCACTGAGCCACGCTGCGTCTCGCCGATGCTGCTTCTCGCCGATGGTAAGGAGTTTCTGTTCGATGTGGAGGTGGATGGGCAACCACTGGAGGTTCTTGAGGAATGGGGCAGTGTGGCCTGAATGTCTGTGTAGAAAAATGATCCGGGCAGCAGAGGGAAGTACTGACTCCACTGTAGAGACAGGAGGCAGGGAGTTCAGCATGGAGGCTGATACAGTAATCAAGGCAGGATAGACTAAGTGGTCGTATTAATATGATCATAGTTGTAAAGGCAGTGGATAGGGAGGAAACAGTGGATTTTAGTGATGTGATGAAGGAGGAACCGACAGGATTCAGTGATGGATTGAATATGTGGGTTGAAGGAGAGAGAGGAGTTAAAGATGATGCCGAGATCACGGGACTGTGAGACAGGAAGGACGGTGGGGCCGTCTCCGGTGATGGGAAATAAATACCACTGTGGATTGATTATTTTTTAGTGTTATATAAAGGACGCTTCTCCCAGTAATTATTTAATTTGGGTCTTTGTTAAGCGCTTACTATGTATCAGGCACTGTACTAAGCACCGGGATGGATACAAGCAAATCAGATTGGACACGGTCTCTGTCCCACGTAGGGCTCACAGTCCCAATCCCCATTTTACAGATGAGATAACTGAGGCCAAGAGAAGTGAAACGACTGGCCCACGGTCACCCAGCAGACAAGTGGTGGAGCTATGATTAGAACCCAGGACTCCCACATCCATGGTCTATCACTACGCCATGCTTCTTCTCACGGTACAGTTCTGACTCACTCGCCAAGCCAAAAGAACTTACATGGTGCTGGAGGCTAGATTGGTGTCTTCGTGTTTTATCCTTCCATCTAGAGCCAAGCCTCGTCTTTCTCGGTTATTTGCCAGCAAGGGAATGAGTGTCAGTGTCTTTGTGAGGCTGCTGTTGGGCTGAATCTTTACCCTGGAAAGGAAAGTACAGTTCAGTCTAATAAGTAAATTAGATGAAAGCCCCGATTAGATCACTCAACCCTCCATTCAGAAACATTCATTCACCAAATGGCCATAAATTCACCGAGGAACCACATAAAAACAACAGCCCATTAAAATGCTTGTTAATTACAGAATCTTAAAAGGACTGGAAAATGGCCAGATGAAATTGAAACAAGCCAGCAACAAAATTCAAATATTTTCAAAACTCATGAAACATGGTCAGAAGCACTTCAATCATCCATTCATTCAATCGTATTTACTGAGCGCTTACTGTGTGCAGAGCACTGTACTAAGCGCTTGGAAAGCACAATTCGGCAACAAATAGGGGCAATCCCTGCCCAACGATGGGCTCACAGTCTAGAAAGGGGGAGACAGACAACGAAACAGAACAAAACGAGTAAACAAGCTATTAATTATTGGCACAACCTGTTTGGTTTCACTCAGGGCCATCTCTTGATAAACCGGATCAAAAAGAAGAGATAATAAAACTCAATAATGATTCCTCACACTCCCAGAGACAATAGAACAATCTTTAAAGTGACTGAAATAATCATTTGCTACTGTTTAGTATTAGTATTGTACTGGTCCCTTCCAAACTGTAAGCTTGTTGTGGGCAGGGAATGTGCCTATATATTGTTGTATTGTACTCCCTCAAGCACTTAGTACAGTGCTCTGCAAACAGTACCGTGGCTCACTGGAAAGAGCACGGACTTAGGAGTCAGAGGTCGTGGGTTCTAATCCTGGCTCCACCACCTGTCGGCTGTGTGACTTTGGGCAAGTCACTTCACTTCTCTGCACCTCAGTTCGCTCATCTGTAAAATGGGGATTAAGACTGTGAGCCTCACGTGGGACAACCTGATTCCCCTGTTTCTACCCCAGCGCTTAGAACAGTGCTCGGCACATAGTAAGCGCTTAACAAATACCATAATTATTAATAAATACAACTGAATGAATGAATGAGATAGTAATTGTCCACATAGTTGTAGTTACCAATCTGGGACTCATTTTATAGCTCTTCAGCTCTAAGGTGAAACATTTGGGGAAAAATATCTCAAACCAATTTTAGCATCTGGGACTCAGTACCAGAGTGAAAAAAATGAATCCACCTGGGTCCTCATAGTGCCAATGCTAGCTAGGAAGTTAACTAATAAGGCAGGGCCAGGCTAAGGCTTTGGAGAGGTATAGAGGCAGGCAAAATTAGGGATCTCTTGTAGGGGAAAAAGGAGAAGGATAAAGGGACAGGGATGAGAGGAACAGGGGAGAAGAAGAGAAGCATGGGGGGACAAATGGAAAAGAAGAAGGGAAGGTGGGGGGAAGAAAGTGGAAAAGGGAGAGGGATGAGAGGGCTCGCCATCTTTACCACGGTGCTATCGCTGTAACTGGGCGCCATGGTGCTGACTTAGAAAGAGCCAGCAGCAATAATAATGCAGCGTGGCTCAGTGGAAAGAGCCCGGGCTTGGGAGTCAGAAGTCATGGGTTCGAATTCCAACTCTGCCACTTGTCATCTGTGTGACTGTGGACAAGTCACTTCACTTCTCTGTGCCTCGGTTACCTCATCTGCAAAATGGGGATAAAAACTGTGAGCCCCATGTGGGACAACCTGATGACCCTGTATCTACCCCAGCGCTTAGAACAGTGCTCTGCACATAGTAAGTGCTTAACAAATACCAACTTTATTATAATGGTACTTGTTAAGTGCTTCCTATAGGAAAAGCACTGTACTAAGCACTGGGGTAGATACAAGACAATCAGTTTGGACACTGTTCCTGTCCCACATGGGGCTCACAGTGTAAGTAGGAGGGAGGACAGGTACTGAATACCCTTTTAGGGGTAGGGAACTAGTCCGCCAACTCTGTCGTATTATACTTTCCCAAGCGCTCTGCCAGAGTAAGCACACGACAGATACAAGTGATTGATTTTACAGATGAGGAATCTGAGGTACAGTGAAGTGGCTTGCCCAAGGTCACAAAGCAGGGAAGTGGTCGAGCAGGATTAGAATTTGAGTTCTGTGGGACTCAGGCAGTAGTGACAGAGGACAGAGTGGTCCCAGTCCGTTTCCCACCTGGGTACCCATCCCCTCTCCAAACTGGCTGTGCTGGGACTCACCTGCTCTGGCCTCTAGGCCCGGGGGCAAGAGGTACTTCCATCCCAGCCCTGGAGCCTAGCAGGGATAAAATAAACTCCGTAGGGTTTATTAGGATTAAGGAGGGTTAAGGGTTAAGTAGGGTTAAGTAGGGGCAGGGTTGAGGAGAAGGAGTACTGAATTCCCATTTTGCAGATAAGGGAACTAAGGCACAGATAAGCAAAAGACTTGCCCAAGGTCACACAGAAAGTAAGTGGCTGAGCTGGGATTAGAACCCGGGGCCTCTGACTCATGCTCCTTCTCTGTAAATGGAGGCAACACCTCGTGTCCACTTCTAATCCTCTTGGACTTCAAGAAGTGGGTGACCCTAATTGGGTAGTGAATTTGCTTCCCCATCTTCATTAGAAAGAGTGGTTGAAAAGTGTGAATGTGAGTTAAACAGTCACTGCACCTTTTTACAAAACAGATTGCCAAAGTCATAAAGGACCCTGTCCAAGGGCATCTTTTAATGGTCCGGGAGAGGGTTCAGAGTTGTTATAGGGCTGGTGGGATTAGCGGATCTGTGATTCCCAACCATCGAGCCTGCCTGCGCAGCTTTTCCCCGAGTCACCATCCTCATCAGCAATCGTTGAAGCATACTACCCTGGGATTTGTTGTTTTTATGAGATGTTCTACCCCTTGACTCTATTTACTGCCATCGTTCTTGTCTGTCCGTCTCCCCCGATTAGACTGTAAGCCCGTCAAAGGGCAGGGACTGTCTCTACCTGTTACCGACTTGCACATTCCAAGCGCTTAGTACAGTGCTCTGCACATAGTAAGCGCTCAATAAATTCTATTGAATGAAGGAATGAATGAATTTGTCCTGCTTTGGTTTTCCCTGCCCACCCAGAGCTGACAATTAAGATACAGATCATTATCCATCGTTTTTTGTAAAATAAAAATATTTGTTAAGTGCTTACAGTGTACCAGGCACTGTACTAAGCAATGGGATAGATACAGTCTAATTAGGTTGGACACAGTCCATGTCCCACATGGGGCTCACAGACTCAATCCTCATTTTAAAGATGTGGTAACTCAGGCACGGAGAAGTTAAGTCATTCATCCGAGGTCACACAGCAGGCCAGTGATGGAGCTGGGATTAGAACCCAGGTCCTTCCCATTCCCAGGCTCATGCTCTATCCACTAGGACATGCTGATTCTCATCTTGTTCTTAAAAATATCTAGGCTATTTGGGAGCGGAAAGCAAAGGTGAGGCAATCTGAAAGTCCTCCATTTCTCCAGGATGGTTCTGAGCAGGGAAAGTTGCTTCTGTGAGCATTACCAGTCTGGCCCGGGACAGAGAGCCTGGTCCCAGGAGTTAGGGAGTGAAGCCCATTCCACAGATGTGCCCCTATCAGGCTCATTTGGCTGTGGTGCTGGAAATCTTTAGCGGCTAGAAGTTGCCCCCTCTAGCAAAATCCCCGTTCAAGTGTCGGAGAAGCAGCATGACCTGGTGGATAGAGCCAGGGCCTGGGAGTCAGAGGACTTGGGTTCTAATCCCAGTCCTATTCTAATCAGCTGCGTGATCTTGGGCGAGTCGATTCACTTCTCCGGGCCTCAGTTACTTCATCTGTAAAACGGGATTGAGACTGTGAGCACTTAACAAACACCATACAAAAAATAATGTCAATAGTAGGTGTTAACGTGGGCTCAAGCCCGCAGGACTTCTCAAAAAAGGAAAGCAAAGCCGGGGCTGCTAAATACTAGCTAGGGACATCAAATGGGGTCATTTGAGTTTCTCGGGACAAAGCATAGTTTGGCTGCATCTTCACACAGAGCAATGATGAGCCCTCAAGAATTTCTCCCAAATCATTCCATTCCCATCATCAAGGGGGCATTTTTGAAAGACTCTTAGAGTCCAGTAGCCTTCGCGTCTCCATCCTAAAAGTCAATTTGACAGCCAGCTTCGTGGGGGGTATGGAAACAGGAGAAAATTCAAGCCCCTTACTCCTCTCATGTATAAATTATTGCTTTTTGTGAAAGACAGACCCCAGGGCATCTAATGAACTAACAGCAGAAATGAAATAATGAGGTCCAGCTGTTTCTCCACTACTGCATTTAAGTCACATGTTCGAGCTTGGGAGAGTTCAAGGTAACAGAGTTGACACACATGTTCCCTGTCCATTAGGAGCTTGACAGTCCAGAGGGAGAAAAGTAGGTGTATTTCTTTCTAATCCAACTCTGTTAAAATGCATCCCACTTAGCTTTAGCAATTTCTCTCAGTGGGTTAGATCCAAATCCCTTAGGTTGAGAGACACCCAGTTTCTAGGTGTTGTTGCACTCGAATTAATGGGTACTTTGAGATTAGTTGTTGAGCCAGAAACGAGTGAAAAAGTTAATCAAAAGTCTCAAAAGCTATAATAATGTTGGTATTTGTTAAGCGCTTATTAAGTGCAAAGCACTGTTCTAAGCGCTGGGGGGTTACAAGGTGATCAGGTTGTCCCTCATGGGGCTCACAGTCTTCACCCCCATTTTCCAGATGAGGTAACTGAGGCCCAGAGAAGTTAAGTGACTTGCCTAAAGTCACACAGCTAAGTGGCGGAGCTGGGAATAGAACTCATGACCTCTGACTCCCAAGCCCGGGCTCTTTCCACTGAGCCACGCTGCTTCTCTAAAAGCTATATGATAGCACCATGTCCTTTACTGTAATTTCCCCAAACCCTTACTGCAGGAATGTATTTGCATGTGTTCCTCGTGGGCAAAGCAGTGTTTCCTATTTTGTCTGTTTTTGACCCAACGCCTTTAGTTTACTAGTTTTGACGTCTGTCTCCCGGCCTCTAGACTGTAAGCCCATTTTGGGCAGGGACTGTCTCTCTTTACTGCTGAATTGTACTTTTCAAGTGCTTAGTACAGTGCTCTGCACACAGTAAGCATTCAATAAATATGATTGAATGAATGAATCTTGCTCCAGACCCTTTCCTCCTTCTTGCCCTTTTCCTTCTTTGGACTGGATTGATTTTCCAGAACGCCCAATGGTTTGGGGCTGGAGGAGAGGGAGAAGGAGGGGTTAAGAGACAGAAGACTGCAGTCTCCGACTTGACTCAGTCTGCAGTGGATGCCCTCGGTGGGGGCTGCTGTGTGAGGGACTAGCAGAGCGAACTCTCCTCCCTGCTCCGAACCAACAGGAGTTGCTTCCACTCCTGAATCACTCTGTGTCAATCAAGCCATCATATTTATGGAGCACCTACTATGTGCAGAACACTGAACTAAGCACTTGGGAGAGTGCAATATCACAATATAACAGACTGTCCAGGAGTGAATCTCCTCTGGGACCAGACCCAGCTTTGGAAGAGAAGCAGCATGGCGTAGTGGATAGAGCACGGGCCTGGAAGTCAAAAGGTGAGCTTGTTGTGGGCGGGAAAGTGGCTGTTTGTTGTTATATTGTACTCTCCCAAGCGCTTAGTACAGTGCTTTACACAGAGTAAGCACTCAATAAATATGATTGAATGAATGAATGTCATGGGTTCTAATTCCGACTGGGCCATTAAGTCTGCTGTGTGACTCTGGGCACTTCACTTCTCTGGGCCTCAGGTACCTCATCTATAAAACGGGGATTGAGACCATGAGCCTTATGCAGGATGGGGCTTGTGTCCAACCCAATTTGCTTGTATCCACCCCAGGACTTAGTACAGTGTCTGCCACATAGTAAGTGCTTAAAAAACACCAGTATTATTATTATTATACATTTGGTCCATTTGCCCTGGGTGGAGGGAGGTCCTGGTACCGTGAAAATACAATGAAGACGCCAGATTTGCTCTTCCTCCTGGGAGATGAGTGAAGGAGGAGGAAGCGAAATATAGGAAGTTGGTTGTTAGCTGGTTTGTATTTTTTCACTAAAATGAGTCCAAGGGGAACGTGAAGTAGGAAATGGCGCAAGAAAAAGGAAGTTTAGGATGCAACTCACTGTGTCTCCTCCAGGGCCACTGGTTTTACGTAATAATCACTGGAGTATAGGACCACATTGGTCACTTGTTCCACTGAAAGAGAGATGGAAAATCATTCCTGTAAATAATTTCACTTTTATCTGGAAATTATTTCATTAGAGTCTGTTTCCTCTGTCAGGGATCATGCCCACTAACTCTACTGTACTCTCCCAAGCAATCAGTACAGGGCTCTGCACATACTCGGCACTTTGTGAAACCTGACCCTGCTCGGGGGGAGGGTTAGCTCCTTTCAACCAGGGCCCTAGTTCTCTATGGAGACAAGGAGTTTCCCATAGTATCCTGCACTGATAAAATAGGATTTGAAGACAGGGATGGGGTCCTTCACCTTGAAACCAAATGCTTAAAGGGCTCACTACTTCCCAAAGGGAGGAGGGTTATCTTTCCCATGTCACCAGTGATGATGCCAAAGAAATAATTATGGTATTTGTTAAATGTTTACTACGTGCCAAGCCTGGTACTAAGCACTGGGGTGATATATAAGCTAATCAGGTCACACATAGGGCTCACAGTATAAGTATCAATCAATTAATCATATTTATTGAGTGCTTATTATGTACAAGGCACTGTACTAAGCGCTTGGGAGAGTACAACACAACAATATAGCAGACATACTCCCTGCCCGCAGTGAGCTTACAGTTTAGGGGGGAAGACAGACGTTAATATAAATAAATAAATTAATGATATATACATTAGTGTTGTGGAGATGAGTAAAGGGAGCCAGGGAGATGCAGAAGGGAGTGGGAAACGAGGAAATGAGGGCTTAATCAGGGAAGTCCTCGGAGGGGACGTGCCTTCAGCAAGGCTTTGAAGGTGGGGAGAGTAATCGTAGGGTCGGATACAAAGAGGGAAGGCATTCCAGGCCAGAGGCATGATGTGGGTGAGACGTCAGTGGTGAGATGGAGGAGACTGAGATAGAGTGAGTAGGTTGGTGTCAAAAGAGCCAAGTGTGCAGGCTGGGTTGAAGTATGAGAATAGTGAGGTGAGATAGGAGAGGGTAAGGTGAGTGCTTTAAAGTCAGTGGTAAATAGGAGGGAAAACAGTAATTGAACCCCCATTTTGCAGATAAGGGAACTGAGGCCCGGAGACGTTGAGTGACTTGCCTGAATAGCAGAGCCAGGATTAGACCCTGGGTCCTCCGACTCCCAGGCTTGTGATCTTTCCACTAGGCCATGCTCTTTCTCTCAGAAACAACCTGACAATCAGCAATGAGGGCACCGATTCCCCAAGGCAATAATGGATCTGGGGATAGAACCCATAACTATTTATCAAACCAATGGTCCAGGGCCTCTTCCTGACTTTGATTTCTGCATCCCTTGGATTTGGAGAAACCCTCAGAGTAACCCTTGGGCTAAATATTTTCATAAATCCCAAATGCAATGAAGGAGTAGCATCCATCTTGGGACACTCCAGGAATACGGTAAGAGCAGCATACTGAAACCGTATGTTTGCTTTGGGTAGGGAACGTGTCTACCAATTCTGTTGTATTGAACTCTCCCAAGAGTTTAGTTCAGTGGCCTTCCCTGACTAAGCTTTCCTTTCCTCTTCCCCCAATCCCTTCTGCATCACCCCGACTTGCTCCCTTTATTCATCCCCCTCCCAGCTCCACAGCAAGTATGTATTTAACGTATGTCTCCCCCTCTAGATTGTAAGCTCAGTGTGAGCGGGGAATGTGCCTGTTATATTGTTACACTCAATAAATACAACTGATTGAGATCTCATTTCTTGACAATATTGCCCTTCTTGAAACTGCCACGGCCCTCCCCACCCTTTACATCATTCCCTCCCCCAAAACCCATCCGAACAGCCTCAACTATACGCAGCTTGTAGGACCCCCGCCCCATCATGGGGAAGCTTCCCTTCATCCTTGATATGTTCCTTTCTCCGTCACTGCTCCTCTTCGCCATCACTGAAACCTGGCTCTCTTCAGAAGACATGGTCTCCCCTGCTGCTCACCTTTTCCCACTCCCCCAGACTCACTGGGAAAGGAGGAGGTGTTGGCTTCTTTCTCACCCTCCAGTGCCACTTTTGCACCATTCCACCTCCCCCATCCCTTTCTTTACCCTCCTACGAAGGCTTCACCATCTGCTTCTACCACCCACTCCAGATTCTAGTAACGGTCATCTTCCGCCCCCCAGGTCCCAACCTCCAATTTCCTTAAGCATTTTGAGTCCTTTCTCACATTCCCTCTCTCTTTCTCCATATCACATTGATCCTTAGGGACTTTAATATCCACAGAGAAGTTTCTGATGATCCTTCTGCTGCCCACCTTCCATCATTCCTTAACTCCACTGACCTCCTGCTCCACCCCACATTGCCCACTCGCCAACTTGGACAGACAATCGATCTCATCTGTAGTCACTGCACATTCTTTACCCTCACCAACTCTGAAATCCCTCTATTTCAACCTCAACCTCCTCACTTGTCTTCTCTCCCATGCACCTCCTCCCTGTAAATCTGTACCGTTCCCCGACAGAGACCTCTGATTTTTAGACCCCATCCAATTTTCTCAGCTCATCATGCCCCACTTAGCCTCCATATCCAAACTACCTTCCCTTGTTGACCAAACTGACACTCTCAACACCACCCTCTCTACTGAACTCAACTCCCTCGCTCCCCTATCCTTCCGTCGATCTCGTACCACTAACCCACAGCCCTAGATCACCTGCTATGCCTCTTTCACTCTTGTGAACGAGCCACGGAGTGCTGCTGGTGGAAATCTAAATAGCAGGCCAATTTTGTCCATTTCAAGTTTATCCTTGCATGCTTTAACTCTGCCCTCTCCTCTGCCTGGCAAAATTATTTCTCCACCCTTACTGACACCCATGTCCATCACCCTCACCAGCTGTTACTGACATTTAACTCCCTTCTCGGGCCCCCTACTCCTCAAGTCCCTCATCCCTTGCCCCCAGTGACCCGGTCACCTACTTTATTAGAAAATTGACACTATCAGGTGTGATCTACCTAAAATCTCCCCTGCCCCTCCTCAGGTCCTCCCCCCTCCTGCCCCCTCTTCAACTCTCCCAGTTTTCCCAGCAGTATCTCTAGAGGCAATCTCCTGCCTCCTCTCAAACTCCACCTCCTCCACCTGAACAACCAATTCCATTCCTTGGCACCTTATCAATTCCATTCCTTGGCACTTGCCCCCTCCCTTCTTCCCTACCTAACACCCTTCTTCAATCATTCCCTCTCCAGTAATTTCTTCCCCACTGCTTCCAAACATGCCCATGTTTCCCTTATCCTAAAAAAAATCTCCCTGGACCCCACGGCTTCCTCCAGTTATCACCCCATCTCCCTCCTACCATTCCTTTCCAAACTCTTTGAGGGAGTTATCTACACAGCAGCGTGGCTCAGTGGAAAGAGCACGGGCTTTGGAGTCAGAGATCATGGGTTCGAATCCCAGCTCTGCCACTTGTCAGCTGTGTGACTTTGGGCAAGTCACTTAACTTCTCTGTGCCTCACTTACCTCATCTGTAAAATGGGGATTAAGACTGTGAGCCCCATGTGGGACAACCTGATTCCCTTGTGTCTACCCCAGCGCTTAGAACAGTGCTCTGCACATAGTAAGCGCTTAACAAATACCAACATTATTATTATTATTGTTACACCCACTGTCTCAAATTCCTTTCCTCCATTTTTCTCCTTGACCCTCTCCAATCTGGCTTCCCCTTCACTCCACAGAAACCGCCCTCTCAAAGATCACCAATGATCTCCCTCTTGCCATATCCAACGGCTTCTATTCCATCCTAATCCTCCTCAACCTCTCAGCTGCCTTTGACTCTGTTTCCCCTTTTCCTGAAAAAATTATCCAGCCTTGGCTTCATTGACACTGTGCTCTCCTGGCTTTTCTCATCTCTCTGGCCATTCATTCTCAGTCTACTTCATGGGCTCCTCTGTCTCCCTCAAGATTCACTTCTGGATCCCCTCCCTTGGAGAACTCATTTGGTCCCATGGCTTCAACTGCCACCTCTACGAGGATGATATCCAAATCTTCATCTCCAGCTCTGATCTCTCTCCCTCTCCACAGTCTCACATTTCCTCCTACCTTCAAGACATTTCTACTTGGATGTCCTGCGCAGTAATACAATCACTTATCCTGCCTGGATTACTGCATCAGCCTCCTTGCTGACCTCCTAGCCTCCTGTCTCTCCCCATTCCAATCCACTTCACTCTGCTGCCTGGATCATTTTTCTATAAAAATGTTCAGGACATGTCACCCCACTCCTCAAAAAACTCCACTGGTTGCCCATCTACCTCCACATCAAACAAAAACTCTTCACCATTAGCTTTAAAGCAGTCCATCACCCTGCCCCCTCCTACCTCACCTTGCTACTCTCCTACTACAACCCAGACCGCACACTTCACTTCTCTAATGCTAACTTTCTCACTGTACCTCTATCTCACCGCCGACCTCTTGCCCACATCCTCCCTTTCGCCTGAAACGCCTTCCCTCCTCAAATCTGACTGATAATTACTCTCTTCCTCTTCAAAGTCTTATTGAAGGCAAATCTCCTCCCAAGAGGCCTTCCCTGACTAAGCCCCTCTTTCCTCTTCTCCTACTTCCTTCTGTGTCACCCTAAGCCCCTTGTTCATCCACTGTTCTGGCCCCATAGCACTTATGTACATATCTATAATTTATTCATTTATATTAATGTCTGTCTCCCCTGCTCTAGACTGTAAGTTCGTTGTGGGCAGGGAATGTGTCAGTTTATGATTATATTATACTCCCTCAAGCACTTAGTACCATGCTCTGCACACAGTAAGTGCTCAATAAATACGATTGAACGAATAAATGAATTATGTCTATGGTTTAGTTGCTCATATTTTACAAAGGTCAAAACAGATATTGTTGAGAAAACCTTTCCCATGTGGCAAACTGATGATGCGATGCTATAAACACTCCTACAGCACGTGTGAGAGTGACCAATTCCAGGAGGTGTGGTGAAGAAAGAAGGGGAGATCTCCAAGCTACCTGCCAAATTCAGAGGGAGTCCAGGACTAATTATACCTGGGACCAGAAACTTGGATAGTAAGTGCTAGATTATAGCACTAGATCATAAGAACCTTGAGGGGAGGGAACTTAGGTTTTGCTAGGTTGTACTCTCCCAAGCAGTGTTTGGTAACTACTCAATAAATGCCATTGATTTTTTTAAAAATGGAATTTGTTAAGCAATTACTATGCACGAGGCACTTTACCAAGGCCTGGGGCAGATACAAGATAATCAGGTTGGACACAGTCCTTGTCTCACATTAAGGCTCACAGTTTGAATCCTCATTTTACAGATGAGGGAACAGAGGCACAGAGAAGCAGAGAAGGACACACAGCAGACAAGGGGCAGAGCCGGGATTCAAACCCATGTCCTCTGCCTCCCCGGCCTGTGCCTTTCCCATTAGGCCGTGCGTGCTGCTTCTCAAACAATCTGAATCAATCTTGATTGATTTCAGAAAGTCCTGGCTAATCAAGGACATACATTCAGCCTAATTTTAAATCTTTTGGATGCTATTCCAGTCCATGCCACTCAATCACCTAACTTTTCCTTGCCACGTCCTAACTCACCTCGTGGCTCTTCTACTACAATTCACTCCTCTAGAGCTAACCTACTCACTGCACCTCAATCTCGTCTATCTAGCCACCAACCTCTCGCCCACATCCTGCCTCTGGCCTGGAACACGCTCCCTCCGAAGCAGCGTGGCTCAGTGAAAAGAGCACGGGCTTTGGAGTCAGAGGTCATGGGTTCGAATCCCGGCTCTGCCACTTGTCAACTGTGTGACTGTGGGCAAGTCACTTAACTTCTCTGTGCCTCAGTTACCTCATCTGTAAAATGGGGATTAAGACTGTGAGCCCCATGTGGGACAATCTGGTTCCTCTGTGTCTACCCCGGCGCTTAGAACAGTGCTCTGCACATAGTAAGCGCTTAACAAATACTAACATTATTATTATTATTCATACCTGACGGACAATTACTCTCCCCACTTTCAGAGCCTTACTGAAGGGACATCTCCTCCGAGAGGCCTTTCCTGACTAAGCCCTCATTTTCTTTTCTTCTACTCTCTATTGCATCACCCTGACATGCTGCCATAACTCTCCCCTCTCCCAGCCCCTCAGCACTTATTTATACGTCCTTAATTTATTTATATCAATGACTGTCTCTCCCTCTAGACTGTAAGCTCCTTGTGGGGCAGGGAATGTCTGTTATTTTTGTTATATTGCACTCTCCCAAGCGCTTGGTATAGTGCTCTGCACACAGTAAGCACTCATGAAATACAATTGATTACTTGATTTATCAATGGACCACCAAGCCTGCTGCCCAAAAAAGAGGTTATTCGGTCCCCATGCCACAGTATCAGCAACCCTTTCTCCAGCCATTACAGTAGAAACAGTGGCTGTGTTGTCTTCTCAACCTTTAGAAAGTTGGGAAGGTTGTGGATGAGGCTGCAGTTGTGACTATTGACACAGTCACGGTTGTGTCCCCACTGTGACAGTTGTGAGCCCATTGTGGGCAGGGATTGTCTCTATTTCTTGCTGAATTGTACTTTCCAGGCGCTTAGTACAGTTCTCTTTACACAGTGAGTGCTCAATAAATATGATTTATTGAATGAATTGTGTCTGCTGACTTGAACAGCTCTACCTCAACTGCGAAGAGTTTGAAACTTTGTTCTTCTAGCTGCAATGGCCTACTGTTTAATTGTATTTATCGTTGTCCATGAGTTTTGTGTTGTTTTTGTAATTTCACTGCTTTCTTCAGTGTCAACCCTCTCTCCACCTCCCCACCTTTAGATTGTGAAATCCCTGGGGATCAGGGATCATGTCTAGAACTTGTCTAGTGCTCACTGTGAGCATGTAACATGTCTGTCAACTCCGGTGTATTGTATTCTCCTAAGCACTCGGTACAGCGCTCTACATGTTAGAAGCGCTCAACAAATACCATTGATGATGATGTCTAATTGTCATCCTTGTGATTTTTCAAGCACCTAGAATAGTGCTTTGCATAATGTAGGTCCTTAATAAACACTATTAAATGAACTGAATAACTGAATGAACTGCTGTTGCAAAAATGGGAAGCAGCGTAGCCTAGAGGATCAAATATCAAACTGGGAACCAGAGAACCCGGATTCAAATAATAATAATGTTGGTATTTATTAAGCGCTTACTATGTGCCGAGCACTGTTCTAAGCGCTGGGGTAGACATAGGGGAATCGGGTTGTCCCACGTGGGGCTCACAGTCTTAATCCCCATTTTAATAATAATAATAATGTTGGTATTTATTAAGCACTTACTATGTGCCGAGCACTGTTCTAAGCGCTGGGGTAGACACAGGGGAATCAGGTTGTCCCACGTGGGGCTCACAGTCTTAATCCCCATTTTACAGATGAGGTAACTGAGGCCCAGAGAAGTTAAGTGACTTGCCCACAGTCACACAGCTGACAAGTGGCCGAGCCGGGATTCGAACTCATGACCTCTGACTCCAAAGCCCGTGCTCTTTCCACTGAGCCACGCTGCTTATCTTCAAATTCAAATCCAGGCTCTATGACTTTTTGCTGTAAGACCTTGGGCAAGTTACTGAACTTCTCGGTGCCTGGGTTTCCTCGACTGCAAAAGGGGGATTCGATACCTGTTTTCCCTCCTGATTAAACTGAAAGCCCCGTGGGGGACAGGAACTGTATCCGGCCTGATTGACTTGAACCTATGCCGAGGCTTAGAACAGTGCTCAACTCATAGTAAGCCCTTAACAAATACCGTTTTAAAAAAAATTGGATGCATCCGTGTAACTTGTAGCAGTCATGTAACTTTTAGCTCTAAGTAACTTCTTAGTGCCAAGAAGTGAATTTTCAGTTTTTATCTGCTCACAAAAGTGACATAGAAATAGCTTTTAACACCTGGAACTCTGCTGAGAGGATGAGATTAAGAAATCTTAAAGGTCCTTGTCCATCACCTTTACACCTGGAACTCTGCTGAGAGGATGAGATTAAGAAATCTTAAAGGTCCCTGTCCATCGCCTTTCCAAAGTCATACCTGACACTTTAATTTTCTTCACCACCTTCTCTGTATTGTTGTTCACAGTCACTGTGACAGGAATAGGTTCACCATGGAAATAGATCTAGAAAGGATGGATACGTGAGTCAGTGTCTACTTTAATTCAGGAGCCGGGCTGAGTAATAAAACGATGACAGCCTTGTCCAAGAGCATCAGAGAAAAACACCAGCCGGGAAAGAAGCCGACAAATATTTTCAAACTCTCTTTTTGGTCTCGATTCGGGTTTCGCTAAATCTTCACATGCTTTGCCGGGACGTTAGCCCTCCAGGGTCCTAAGTGGGGTCCTACTGTTGTCCTGAGCCCCCTGTCACTCTTACCTACCTGCCCATTTGGGGAGGTGTGATTAGTTGCGAGTTAGCTCTGACTAGAACTTCCCAACTAAAGACTTTGGTGTTTCACCATGCTGCCATCTTTGACTCCATTATACCCTACCCAACTCAGGAGCCTGCATGGTGAAATCAAAGAAGCAGTACCCGGAACCTAAATGCTTCCCACTGACCAAGGTTGGGAAGCACTAATTTAGATTTAACCCTCTCTTAGAGTTGGGGCTGGAGAAATCAGATGCTCAAGTGAAAAGTAAATGAATCCCCTGACTGGACTAACTACCTCTTTGCTGAGAGAGATTGTCAGATGCAGTGGCTTGTCAGACATGAAAAACTGCCAGGCTGTTTCCGTCCGGGGTTGCTGTCCCATGTCAGCTGGGGCATGTTGTACTTTACGGATCAGCAGGCGCACAGAATTCCTGGGAGAGAGAGACCAGAAATTGCATATTAGTATCTCTGGCCAAGACCAGAAATTGAATATTAGCATCTCTGGCCACTACCTTCAAACTCCTCTCCTCTCCCTGCCTCTCTGTTGGTGTTTCTATGGAACAAATCCGAGGGAGGCAGGACCGCATGATGTCCTTGGAGGGCGGAGAGCCTTCCTGCCTTCAGCCTCGGCACCTAAAAGGCCCAGTGAGGAGGAGATGACTTTTCGCTTTTTAGACGTTCTAAATATTGTTTTTCCCAGGTTGATAAATAATAATCACAATTATTATGGTATTTGTTAAGCGCTTACTATTTGCCAAACACTGTTCTAAGTACTAGAGTAGATACCAGGAAATCAGGTTGTTCCATGTGGGGCTCACAGTCTTCATCCCCATTTTACAGATGAGGTAACTGAGACCCAGAGAAGTTAAATGACTTGCACAAGGTCACACAGCAGAAAAGTAGGTGGAGCTGGGATTAGAACCCAGGTCCTCTGACTCCCAAGCCCATGCTCTTGCCACTAGGCCATGCTGCTTCTATAAATGCCAAGTGAAGGACAAGGAAAGAATGAGAAGGGAAAGCTTAGCTTGGCCACTTGTCTGCTTTGTGACCTCAGGAAAATCACTTAAATTTTCTGTACCTCAGCTACTTAATCTGTAAAATGGGGATTAAGATTGTGAGGCCCATGTGGGACATGGACTGTGTCCAACACATCTCCTCCAAGAGGTCTTCACTGACTATGCTCTTTTTCTCCCACTCCCTTTGGCATCACTCGAATTTGCTCTTTCATCCCAACCTCAGCCCCACAACACTTACGTACATATCCATAATTTGTTTATTTATATTTATTTCTGTCTCCCCCTTTAGACTGTAAACTCATTTTGGGCAAAAAATGTGTCTGTTATTTTATTATATTGTACTCTCCCAAGTGCTTAGTTCATAGCTGCATGATGATTGCCTGATCTTGTATCTACCCCAGTGCATGCAGTGTCTGATGATGATGATGTTAAGCGCTTACTATGTGCCAAGCACTGTTCTAGGCGCTGGGGTAGATACAAACTAATCAGGTTGTCCCACGTGGGGCTCATGGTCTTAATCCCCATTTGACAGATGAGGTAACTGAGGCCCAGAGAAGTGAATTGACTTGCCCGAAGTCACGCAGCTGACAAGTGGCAGAGCTGGAATTAGAACCCATGACCGCTGACTCCAAAGCCCGTGCTCTTTCCACTATGCCACAATGCTCCTAATGTCCGGCACATAGTAAGTACTTAACAAATACAATAAAAAAAAAACCACCCTAGGACATGAACTGGCCAATTGAGGCTGGTCAGTGTCCCATGGCACTGGGACTTCACTCATTTTCCTCAAGAAAGGAACAGTCTTTAAATTAGGGGGAAATGATGGACATAATCCAAAAATGGTAGACCTAATCCAATGTTGGTTAAAGGACCCACCTCCCTTTCTCTCTACCCACATATAGTCCCACAACCACAGTCTTACTTTTTGGAAGTTTTATCCTCCTCGTCTGCATTGTCTGTAGCAAACGCTTTAACCTCAAAGTCCACACCGCAGCACTGTCAGGAGACCAAAAGAGAGACAGAGAACTTTGAGATCCTAATGTCCTAGAACGCGGATTTCACTTTTCCCTCCTTCCTGTGGAATATTAAACGTGACCTTATCCTCACATATTTATGTTTTATAGTGAAGTATTTCAAAAGAGAATTTACATTTTTTGGTAAATACGGTAAAGTTCGGTTATAATGTGGTTACGGTCTTAATTCGATGATGACCCCGATAAGACCCTTCATTACGTTGCTTACAGAAGCTTGCCTGAAACATCCTGGGGAACTGGCTGAGCCCAAGCCGTGTGACATAGTATCTACTGTGTAGCGGGAATGAGGAAGGAGAGGAGTTACAGGAAGAGGAAAAGGGGGAGGGAGAGAAGATAACAGGGGCAGGAAACCCTGTCATGAGCGAGGTTAAGGCCTGCAAGTAACAGTAAATTTAAGGCTCAGGCTACACCGGCCTTCATCCATTTCTGGGTTCAACCTGACCGTAACCCACCTGACCCAATCTAACGCATTACTGGCTAGGGTGAAGAGGCAGCGGCACTGCTGAGCTGGAAGCGGGTCAGGCTAAACAGGAGGGGATGGGATCAGAGTGGCCTGGTGGAAAGAGAACAGGACTGGAAGTCAGGAGACCCTGGTCCAAATCCCAGCTCCGTCACTGCCTGCTGTGTGGTCTTGGGTGTGTCATTTAATCATTCTGGGTCTCAATTTTTTCCATCTGTAAAATGGGGATACGCTATCTGTTCTTACTCAAACTGGAAGACCCTTACGGGACAGGGACAGTGTCCAAACTATCTACTCCCCTACTTAGCTTAAGCATTTAAGTACCATCATTATCATTATTATTATTGTTCAGTAGCCCATAGGACAATTTGACCCTCCCTGCAGTCCTCCCATGAAGAGACTTTCTGGCCACTTCTTTTTTGACAGACCTGTGGCCGCCCCTCTGAAATAGGGAGCAGGGAGAGGAGGAGGAGGAGTGGAGTGAATTTGGCTTAAGCTTGTGGGGTGGCTTTGCCTGGGGATCTCAGGTTCTGAGGGACCCCGGGCTTCCCGAGCCAAAACAGAACTCTAGAACGTGGCGAGTGAGCCAGTGGAAATGCTTAATCAATCAATCGCTCATATTTATTGGGCGTTTACTGTGTGCAGAGCAGTGTACTAAGCTTGGGAGAGTACAACATAACAGAGTTGATAGGTGTTCCCTGACCATAGAGAGCTTATAATAATAATGATAATTATGGCATTTGTTAAGCGCTTACTATGTGCAGAGCACTGTTCTAAGCACTGGGGTAGATACAGGGTAATCAGATTGTCCCACGTGGGGCTCCCATTTTCTCATTTTTTAATCCCCATTTTTACAGATGAGGTAACTGAGGCATAGAGAAGTAAAGAGAATTGCCCAAGATCACACAGCAGACAAGTGGCCGAGCCGGGATTAGAACCCATGACTTCTGACTCCCAAGCCCGTGCTCTTTCCACTGAGCCATGCTTATAGTTTAATGGGCCTTTCTAAAGGAGATGCTCTCTCCCTCATGCCTCTCCTCTCAATCAATCGGCGGTACTGACTGAGTGCGAAGCCTTGTACTCAGCGCTTAGGGAAGGGCAAAAATAGCAAAACACGTTCTCTGCACTTTAGATGCTTGCATCCTAGTGGAAGGGGAGAAGCAGATATACAAAATTATTTACAAGTAAATAAAGGTGCCAGCTGCCAGCAAAAGGAAGAACAAGATTAAAATAAGTAGTGGAGCAAGTATGCTAGGATAAGATAGAATAAATCAAGTGAAATATTGAATTTTCAATTGAATATACTTATATTTTATATATATAGAGGGTGAGGATGGGCACGGAAACAGATATTAAGGGTGGCTGTTGGGCTGATATGGTTTGGGGTGTTGGGAATCATTCTAGGAAGAATTCCAGGAGGAAGGTGCGTTTACACTATTTGGAGGGGAAGGGATCTTGGCTTGGAGAGGAGGCGAAGTTACTGTGAAATGTTGTGCTGCTACAGAGAGGGTGGTGAGGCTGGAGGGACACAGTTTGATGTTCCTTATGCAGGGGAAATTTGGAAATTCTGCCTCAGTCCCAGGTGGCTGAGGGTCACAGTTCCAGTGGGTCCAGATCTGGGGAAGGGAGGGGCTCTGCTTTTTTTTTTTAATAGTATTTTTTGAGGACTTACTACGTGCCGAGCACTGTACCAAGCACTGAGGTAGATACAGGGTAATCAGGTTGTCCCACCTGGGGCTCACAGGCTTAATCTCCATTTTACAGGCTAGGTAACTGAGGCCCAGAGAAGTGTGATTTGTCCAAGGTCACAATGCAGACCAGTGGCAGTGCCGGGATTAGAACGCAGGTCCTATCGACTCCCAGGCCGGTGTACTGCTTCTCAGTTTACTGAGGGCATTCATTCATTCATTCATTCATTCATTCATTCGTATTTATTGAGTGCTTACTATGTGCAGAGCACTGTACTAAGCGCTTGGAATGGACAATTCAGCAACAGATAGAGACTGTCCCTGCCCAATGACGGCCTCACAGTCTAAATGGGGGAGACAGATGGCAAAGCAAAAGAGAACCAAACAAAACAACATCATCAAGATAAATAGAATCGTAGATAAATACACATCATTAACAAAATAAATAGGGTAATAAATAATATATACAAATATGCACAGTGCCGTGGGGAGGGGAAGGGGGAAGAGCAGAGGGAGGGAGAAGGGGGAATGGGGAGGGGAGGAGGAGCAGAGGGAAAGGGGGGCTCAGTCTGGGAGTCAATTTTCATTCCTTAGGTGCTCTTCTCCTCAACTCAAAACTGATAATATTAACCTATTAAAAGTGTCTCTATCTGTTGCCAAATTGTCCATTCCAAGCGCTTAGTACAGTACTCTGCACACAGTAAGCGCTCGATAAATACTACTGAATGAATGAATGAATGCTTATTCCTCATTTTGCACAAGACCGAATCAGATAGAGCAGGATTTTTTGAGGTTAAGTGGTTTCACTTGTTCCATAAAATCATAGTCACCTTACCTTGCCCACATCTTGAGGAGCTGGTTGCAGCACAACGGAGCAAGGCAAGTAGTCAGGAAACTAGTGAGACCAAAAAAGCAAGATTATAGCTTTTCTCAGGGGAATAAACATTGCAACTTGAAGTGAGTATTGATGACAATTCCTTTTTGCACATCTTTTCCTCCAAAATCACAAAGAACATCGTAAACGTGCATTCTAGGGTGAAAGGGATACTTTTTTCCCCATTTTATCAACAGAGAAATTGAAGCCCCAGATGAATAAATAATAATAATAATAATGGTGGTATTTGTTAAGCACTCACTATGTGCAAAGCACTGTTCTAAGCGCTGAGGGGTTACAAGCTGGATGTCCCACATGGGGCTCACAATTTTAATCCCCATGTTACAGCTGAGGTAATTGAGGCACAGAGAAGTTAAGTGACTTGCCCAAAGTCACACAGCTGGCAAGTGGCGGAGCCAGGATTAGAACCCATGGCCTCTGACTCCCACGCCCGGGCTCTCGCCACTGAGCCACGCTGCTTCTCTGTACGGCTGAACTAGAAATCTAATCCCAAGTGAATCTCCCCGTTTTATTCTGATACAATTCTCTCCACTGAGGCTTTGTTTTTTAATGGTATTTGTTAAGTGCTTTCTGTGTGCCAGGCACTGTACTAATCAGGTACAAGCTCATCAGGTTGGACACGGTCCACGTCCCACATGGGGCTCACGGTATTCATCCCACTTTACAGATGAAAGAACTGAGGCCCAGAGAAGTTAATCGACTTGCTCGTGGTCACACAGCAGACAAGTGGCAGAGCTGGGATTGGAACCCAGATCCTTCTGACTCCCAGGCCCGTGATCTATCCACTAGGCCACGCTGCTTCTTTGCCTTTAAGTGGACGAACCAGACATCAACTGGAGGATCATTTCTTCTCCCCTATCCATCTGGCAGCTTACAGTTGGGAGTATGAATGAGCCTGGGCTTGGAAGTCAAAGTGCATGGGTTCGAATCCCAGTTCTGCCAGGGCAAGTCACTTCATTTCTCTCAGTTATCTCATCTGTAAAATAGGGATGAAGACTGTGAGCCTCATGTGGGACAACCTGATGACCCTGTATCTACCCCAGTGCTTAGAATAAGGCTCTGCACATAGTAAGCGCTTAACAAATACCAACATTATTATTATTATTATGATGGAAAAGCTGGCCTGAGTCAGGGTTGAGGCACTGACCTGGAGAACAAACGGGTAAGCGTGGCTCCCCAGTTTCTTCATCAAACTATCCTGTATCTTGGTGGGAGTGGCTACAGTCTCCTCGGGAGGATACACTTGGGTCTGAGAGAAATAGATATCCCTCCGGAAGGTCAAACCAATCACATCGATATCTTCCTGGCCGTAGCGGAACGCACAGGTCAGGGACACGTAAACTAGAGAGAAGAGACGAGAAAAGCATTTTCCACTCAAGCAAGCTGTCCCTCAGTCAGGGCAAGGCTGTCGGATGACTGAAAAGGGGTGACCGGCCACCAACGTCACTGTCCTTCAGCTGTTGTGACCCCATCGGGGTGATGCTCGGCGTGAAGGGGATTAGTTTGTCTGATTGGCCTTTGAGCACCGAGGGGGCTGAAACCTCGCCGCCTGGGTTTCGTCAAACATGAAAATGGTGATTCCCTGCAAAAATGTTTATTATAGGGTCATGCGGTCTCTCTCCGCCCCAATAATGGCTCTGTAGATGTAGTTGGAGGTCGAACACAGCGGGTGGAAATGCGGCGTATCCTTGCTGTCCACCTCCACCTCCATCTTACTCTCCACCTCTTTTATCGCCTTGGGCTTGTGAGCCAAAAGGGGCCACTCTAAAGGTAAATCATAGAGTGTTTCAGGAGACTTACGGGAATCTAAGGTGGACCTTGCCCCCCCGGGGATAGTGAATGGTTTGCTCTCAGCAGCTGGGGCTGTGGGATAGGAGGATCATCGAACACCTCTCTGGAGACAATGATGTGGAAAGTTTCATTCAATAGTATTTATTGAGCACTTACTATGTTCAGAGCACTGTACTAAGCGCTTGGAAGGTACAATTCGGCAATAGATAGAGACAATTCCTGCCCACTGACGGGCTTACAGTCTAATCGGGGAAGACAGATGGACAAAAACAAGGCAATTTAATCGCAATAAAGAGAATCAAGGGAATGTACACCTCATTAACAAAATAAATAGGGTAATAAAATAAATAGAGTAATAAAAATATATACAAATGAGCACAGTGCTGAGGGGAAGGGAGAGGGGGAGGAGCAGAGGGAAAGGGGGGAAAGTTTCTCATTTTTATACTAGTATTGGTTCTAACAGGGAGCCTTTCCCAGCACAGCAGGTAGTACTTGCCCCAAGCCCCTCAAATACAACAATAAATCCATCAGTAGCATTTATTGCTTCCTCCTACCTCAACTTGCTATGCTATTACAACCCAGCCCACTCCACTCCGCTAATACTAACCTTCTCACTGTACCTCGATCTCATCTATATCGTCTCCGACCCCTCACCCACGTCCTGCCTCTGGCCTGGAACATCCTCCCTCCTCATATCTAACAGAGAATTACTCTCCCCATCTTCAAAGCCTCATTGAAAGTACATTTCCTCCAAGAGGCCTTCCCTGACTAAGCCCTCTTTTCTTCTTCTCCTATTCTCTTCTGCACCACATTGACTTGCTTCCTTTATTCATTCCCCTTCCAGTCCTACAGCACTTATGTACATATCTATAATTTTATTTATTTATATTAACATCTGTCTCCCCCTCTAGACTGTAAGCTTGTTTCGGGTGGGGAATGTGTCTAATATTTTTACAGTGTCCTCCCCCCAGTGCTTAGTACCATGCTCTGCACACAGTAAGCGCTCAATAAATATGCTTCACTGGCTGGCTTACGTGTACCGAGATCTGTACCAAGCTCTTGGGAGAGTACAATATAACAGAGGTGATAGACCTGTTCCCTAGCCACAAGGAGAAGCAGCGTGGCTCAGTGGAAAGAGCATGGGCTTGGGAGCCAGAGGTCATGGGTTCAAATCCCGGCTCTACCACTTGTAAGCTGTGTGACTGTGGGCAAGTCACTTCACTTCTCTGGGCCTCAGTTCCCTCATCTGTAAAATGGGGATTAAGACTGTGAGCCTCATGTGGGACAACCTGATTACCCTGTACCTACCCCAGCGCTTAGAACAGTGCTCTGCACATAGTAAGTGCTTAACAAATACCAACATTATTAAGGAGCTTATAGTCTAAAGGACTTTACTGAAGTGCTGCCTTACTAAGGGAGAATGAAAGCAATCTGTTGGCCATTTATTTTAGATCTCAGTCAGCCTCCTTCAGGTAATGGGACTATTCGCTGTTAGTTTAACTGTATTCCTTGCCAGAGGTAGATTGTAATTCCGTCGGAAGCTGTCTCGGTGTCGACTGGATTTTCGGGTGCATGTTAGTTGGGGTTTGTGCATAAAAGCTTGCTTTGTGTGCATTTTTGATAAGTTCTGGGTGCAGGAAAATAAAGAAACCACTGACCTAAGTACCATTCCCTACTCCTTTCCAGAGTCTCTCTGTTTGACCGGCACATTCCGAACCCAGGTTCAGGACCCAATTTTTCAGGGTAGATCATAAGAAATGCCAGTGCTTCCCTAACCACTCACTCCACTAAAAATTGTTTTCACTTCAGATTAATGAAAGACAAAGCAACAGATCAACAAATCTTTATTATGCTATCCTTCCTTCCATAATATAAGCCCCAAGATGGCAGGGACTGTCGTTTGGATGTAGTTCTAAGCGCCAAGCACAAAGAACAGTGATTGACACACAGTAAATGTTTAACAAATGCTGCAATAATTTAGGTCAATATTTGAGTCTCATTAGATTGTAAATTCCTTGAGCGCAGAGATTACCTTTGTATTATCCCAGGTGCTGACTACAGTGCTCTGCACAGATTAGGCACTCAATTATTTATTATAAATTTATTTATATTAATGTCTATCTCCCCCCTCTGGTATGTTGTATTCTCCTAATCGCTTAGTACAGTGCTCTGCACACAGTAAGCATTCAGTAAAAACCATTGATGTCAATGTTGATAATGACAATAGCTCTTTCCCCTCTACATTCAAACATGTCCTCATCTTTCCTGTCCTAAAACAACCTCTGGACTCTATTGTATGATTTCGATAATACGATCACTCATCCTCTCCCACCTAGATTACTGCATCAGCTTCCTTGCTGACCTCCAAACCTCCTGCATCTCCCCACTCTAGTCTATACTTCACTGAGCTGCCCGGATCATCTTTCTACAGAAACGTTCAGGACTCGTCACCCCACTCCTCAAAAACCTCCAGTGGTTGCCTATCCACCTCTGTATCAAACAAAAACTCCTCACCATTGGCTTTAACGCTCCATCACCTTGCCCCCTCCTACCTCACCTTGCTTCTCTCCTTCTACAAACCAGCCTGCATATTTCACTCCTCTGGTGTGAACCTTTTCACTGTGCCTCCAGCTCACTTCTCTCACCACCAACCCCTGCCCACTTTCTACCTCTGGCCTGGAATGGTCTCTCTCCTCAAATCTGCCAGAAAATTACTCTCCCCTCCTTCAAAGCCTTATTGAACTCATTTCCTCCAAGAGGCCTTCTCAGACTAAGCTCCACTTTTCCTCATCTCCCACTCCTTCTGCATCACCCTGACTCCTCCTTTTGCTCTTCCCCACCCCCCCCAAGCCCCCAGCACTTATATATATATATATATATATATATATATATATATATATATATATCTGTATCTGTATAAATATCTATCTATCTGTAATTTCATTTATTTGTATTGATGACTGTTTCTTTGTATTGATGTCTTTCTCCCCAATCTAGACTGTGAGCTCACTGTGGGCAGGGATTGTCACTCTTTATAGTTATATTGTACTTTTCCAGGAGGTTAATACAGTGCTCTGCACACAGTAAAAGCTTATTAAATATGATTGAATGAATGAATCTTCCTCCTCCCATTCCTGTCCAAAGTCCTCAAGCAGGTTGTATATGCCTGCTACCTCCCCTTCTTCTCCAAGCAGCATGGCCTAGTGGATAGAGCACAGGCCTGGGAATTCATTCATTCATTCATTCAATAGTATTTATTGAGCGCTTACTATGTGCAGAGCACTGTACTAAGCGCTTGGGATGAACAAGTCGGCAACAGATAGAGACAGTCCCTGCCGTTTGATGGGCTTACAGTCTAATCGGGGGAGACGGACAGACGAGAACAATGGCAATAAACAGAGTCAAGGGGAAGAACATCTCGTAAAAACAATGGCAACTAAATAGAATCAGAAGGACCTGGATTCTAATCCTGGCTCCATTACTGCTGTGTGATCTTGGACAAGTCGCTTCACTTCTCTGTGCCTCAGTTAACTCAGTCTGTAAAATGGGGATTAAGAATGTAAGTCTCAAGCAGGACTTCGACAGTGTCCAACTTGATTACTTTATATCTACCCCAGCGCTTTGAACAGTGACTGGGCACATAGTAAGCACTTAACGAGCACTAAAAACCCCCTCTTCTTGACAGAGCCCAGCCCAAGTGCTCACTGCCCCCGCCAGTTGTTCCAGACATTTAACTTCCTCTTCATACCTCCTGTCTTCCTGCCCCGCTCAGCCCCCTACCCTGTCTCTTTCTCCAAATGACCCGGCCACCTACTTTCCTGAGAAAATTGAAACTATTAGGTGTGATCTCCCTAAAATCTTCGCTGCTCCTCTCCAGTCCCTCCCTCATCCTGCCCCTTTTTCAGTATTTCCCAGCAGTATCTCAAGAGGAGATCTCTTGTCTTCTCTTAAAATCCATCCCCCCTCCACCTGCACATCCAATTCTAACCCTTCACACCTTATCTAAGCACTTGGCCACTCCCTTCTTTCCTTCCTGACTGGCATCTTCAACTATTCTTCTCTAATGGCTTCTTTCCCACTACTTTGAAACATGCTCATGTCTCCCCTATCCTAAAAACCCTCCCTTGACCCCATGGCTCCCTCCAGTTATTGCCCCATTTCCCTCCCACCATTCCTCTCCAAACTCTTTGAACAAGTTGTCTACATCTGCTGTCTCAAGTTCCTCTCCTCCAATTCTCTCTTTGATTCCCTCCAATCTGGCTTCCATTCCCTTCACTCCACAGAAACTGCGCTCTCAAAGGTCACAAATGATCTCCTTCTTGACAAATCCGATAGCCCCTACTCCATCCTAATCCTCCTTGACCTCTCAGCTGTCTTCAACACCGCCGACTACTCCGTCTCCTGGAAATATTATCCAAACTCAGCTTCACAGACACTATTCTCCCCTGGTTCTCCTCCTATCTCTCTGGTCACTCATTCTCAATCTCTTTTGCGGGGTCCTCCTCTGCCTCCCACCCCCTAACTGTGGGAGGCCCTCAAGAATCAGTTCTGGGACCCTTGCTATTCTCCATTTACATCGACTCCCTTGTAGAACTCATTCGCTCTCATGGCTCCAACTATGACTGCTAGGCGGATTATTTCCAAATCTACTTTTCCAGCCCTGATCACTCTCTCTCTCAGCAGTCTCACATTTCCTCCTGCCTTCAAGATACCTCTATGTGGATGTCCTGCCGTCACCTCAGACTTAACGTGTCCAAAACAGAACTCCTTATCTTCCCACCCAAACCCTGCTCCCCCCAAGACTGATCCATCACTGCAGACAGCACCACCATCCTTTCTGTTTCACAAGCCCGTGACCTCAGCGTTATCTTCGACTCATGTCTCTCATTCACCCCACATATTCATTCTATAGCTTAAACCTGTCCCTTCAAACTTCAAAGCATTGCTAAAAATCTGCCTTTTCCTCTCCATCCAAACTACCACCACGTTAATCCAAGCCCTTATCCTACCCCGACTTGAATACTGTATCAGCCTCCTTGCTGGCCTCCCAGCCTCCTGTCTCTCCTCACTCCAGTCCATAATTTACTGCCCAGATCATTTTTCTGCAAAAAGGTTCAGGCTATAGTTTGTCCAGTCTTCAAGAACTTCAGTGATTGCCCATCTACCTCTGCGTCAAACAGAAATTCCTTGCCCTTGGCTTTAAAGCACTCGATCATCTTGCTCCTCTCACTTTACCTTCCTGATTTTCTGCACATTTAACTCTTCCAATGTTAACCTACTCACCGTACCTCAGTCTTATCTATCTTCCCACCAACCTCTCACCCACATCCTGCCTCTGGCCTGGAACACCTTCTCTCTTCATAACAGATTATCATACCTCCTACCTTCAAAGCCTTATTGAAGGCCCATCTCCTCCAAGAGGCCTTCCCTGACCAAGCCCTCATTTCCTCTTCCCTCACTCCTTCCTGCGTCGCCCTGACTTGCTCCCTTATTCATCCCCCTCCCAGCCCCATAGCACTTATGTACGTACCTGTAATTATTTCTATTAGTGTCTGTCTCCCTGTCTAGACTGTAAGTTCGTTGTGGGCAGGGAATGTGTCTACTAATTGTTATATTATACTCTCCCAAGTGCTTAGAATAATGCTCTGCACACATTAAGTCCTCAATAAATATGACTGACTGAACATCTATGATCACTGTTCTGCCCCTTTCACTCCATCGCGATCACACTCTCCAAACTCACCAATTCCTTCTTCTTGTCACATCTAATGGTCTCTACACCATCCTAATCTTCCTCCACCTCTCAGCCACTTTCAGCACTGCGGACCACTTCCTTCTCCTCAAACACTATCTGCCTTGGCTTTTCGGACTTAGTTCTCTCCTGGTTGACCTCTTACTTTTCTGGTCAATCCTTAGATTCTTTTGCTGGTCAAGTTTTCCTCTGGCCCTCAGCCCATAGCTGTGGGGGCGGGGTGTCCCTCAAGGCTCTATTTCTGGTCCCCCTTCTTTTCTCAATCTACACTCGCTCCCTTTCTTCCATTTTCTTTAACTACTACCTCTAGGTAGAGGACTCATAAATCTATCTCCTTACCACAGATCTATCTCCTAATTTGAAATTTTTCATTTGTCCCCGACTCCAGGACACGGCTACATGGATGTCCTGCTGGCACCTCAAGATTAGTATGCCCGAAACTGAACTCTTCATCTTTCCTTCTAAATCCTCTCATTCCTCTAGACTGTAAGTTCACTGTGGGCAGGGAATGTGTCTACCAACTTTGCTGCATTGTTCTTTCCCAAGTGCTTCATACAGTGCTCGGCATACAGAGAGTGCTCAAAAAATACCACTGATGATGATGATTACTCATCTAACTTTTCCTTCACAGCTGACACCCCATCCTCCTCTTCTCCCAAGCCCACGACTTTGACATTATTCATTCATTCAATTGTATATATTGAGCGCTTACTATTTGCAGAGCACTGTACTAAGCGCTTGGAATGTACAATTTGGCAACAGATAGAGACAATTGCTGCCCAATGATGGGCTACATTATATTTGAGAACTCCCTTTCTTTCAGTTTTCATAATCAGTCTGTTGAGAAATGCTGGTGTCCTTTCTTCCACAACATTTTCAGTATTTACCCTTCCTCCCCATCCAAACAGTCACTACGCTGGTCCAGACACTCCTTATATCCTGGCTTGACAAAAGCATAATTCATTCATTAATTCAATTGTATTTATTGAGCGCTTACTGAAAATAGAGCACTGTACTAAGCACTTGGGAGAGTACAATGTTGGTCTGCCTCCATTTTCTTCCTTTTCCAATTCTTCCTTCATTCTTCTGCCCAAATTGTTTTTTATAGTATAATAATAATAATAGTACTTAACGGCCTATTTTGTGCAAAGCACTGCACTGAACGCTGAGGCGAGTAGAATCCAATCAGATCAGAAATAGTTCTTGTTCCACACGGGACTAAAGGGGAGGGAGAAGGAGCATGGCTTAGTGGCAAGAGCATGGGCTTGGGGGGTCAGAGGGGTTCTGACTTCCACCTCTGCCACTTGTCTGCTGCGTGACCTTGGGCAAGTCACTTCATTTCTCTGTGCCTCAGTTACCTCATCTGTCAAATGAGGATGAAGACTGTGAGCCCCTCGTGGGACAATCTTCTTACCTTGTAACTACCTCAGTGTTTAGAACAGTGCTTGGCAACTAGTAAGCGCTTAACAAATACCATATTATTATTATTATTATCATGATCATCACCTGATCCCTACTTTCAGATAAGGAAACTGAGGTATAGAGAAGTAAAATGACTTGCCCAAGGTCACACAGAAAGCAAGTGGTGGAGATGGGATTAGGACCCAAGTATCTTGACTCCCAGGACAGTGTTATTTCCACTGATGCACACTGCTTTTTCATAATGAAATAATAATAATAATTATGGTATTTAAGCACTTACTAGGTGCCAAACACTGTTCTAAGCGTTATCATTCTGCATGAATCTCTCCCATCCCACAGACCTCTAATTGTTGTCCATTTCTCTCCACATCACTCCTGACCACTGACTTTAAAGCATTCAATAAGTTCTTTCCTTCCTACTTATTCATGCTTTCCTCCCACTACACCCCAGCTCACAGTTCATTTAATAATAATAACAATAGTGTTGGTATTTGTTAAGCGCTTACTATGTGCAGAGCACTGTTCTAAGCGCTGGGGGTAGAGACAGGGTAATCAGGTTGTCCCACATGAGGCTCATAGTTTTCATCCCCATTTTAGAGATGAGGTAACTGAGGCACAGAGAAGTGAAGTGACTTACCCACAGTCACAGTTGACAAGTGGCAGAGTCAGAAATCGAACCCATGACCTCTGACTCCCAAGCCCGGGCTCTTTCCACTGAGCCACGCATTTCTCTCAAGCTAATTTACTGAGTTATTATTTCTGCTGCCACCGACCGCTTGCTCATGCCATTCCCTCTGCATTGAAGTCCCTCCCCATTAAAATCCAAAAGGCCACTTCTCTTTTGAAATCACATCCTCTTACAAGTCCTTCCCCTAATTATTATCTAATCGACCCCATTTACATCCTCCCCAACTGCTTGCTTAGCACTTGGGCCACCTAAGCACTTAAGTACGTGCAATCCCTCACAGTACTTATGTACATATCCTTATACTCAATCAGTGGTAAGGATCAAATAAACTAATTCAATTAATACTCTCCAAAGAAGTGCTTAGTACAGTGTGCTACACAGAGGGTATTTATTAAGTGTTTACTACGTGTCAAGGACTGTTCTAAGACTTCGGGTAGATTCAAGTCAGTCCCGTTGGACACAGTCTCCGTCCCACATATGGCTCGTAGGAGGGAGGACTGGTATTCATTCAATAGTATTTATTGAGCGCTTACTATGTACAGAACACTGGACTAAGCGCTTGGAATGGACAATTCAGCAACAGATAGAGACCATCCCTGACCACTGACGGGCTTACAGTCTAATCAATTGAACCCCCGTTTTACAGATGGGGAACCTGAGGCTTAGAAAAGCTAAGGGACTTACCCAAGGTCACACAGCAGGCCACTGGCAGGGCCAGGATTACAGCCCAGGTCTTCTGACTCTCAAATCCGTGCTCTAGGGCCAAGCAGCTCCTCTGAGCACTCCATAAATATGATTGAGTGATGCTACGTAAAGATTATTCTGCTTCAGGATTCAGATCCTGACTCAGAGCTCTCGGAGAGAAGCAGTGTGGTGTATTCATTCAATAGTATTTCATTCATTCAGTAGTATTTATTGAGCGCTTACTATGTGCAGAGCACTGTATTAAGCGCTTGGAATGGACAAATCGGTAACAGATAGAGACGGTCTCTGCCCTTTGACGGGCTCACGGTCTAATCGGGGGAGACGGACAGACAAGAACAATGGCAATAAATAGAATCAAGGGGAAGAACATCTCTTTAAAACAATAGCAAATAAATAGAATCAAGGTGATGTACTACTCATTAACAAAATAAATAGGGTGGTGAAGACATATACAGTTAAGCGGACGAATACAGTGCTGAGGGGATGGGATGGGAGGGGGGAGGAGCAGAGGGAAAGGGGGGAGAAGAGGGTTTAGCTGAGGAGAGGTGAAGGGGGGTAGGGGGAGCAGAGGGAAAAGGGGAGCTCAGTCTGGGATACAGCACGGGCCTGGGTGTCATGGGTTTTAATCCTGACCCCACCACTTGTCTGCTATGTGACCTTGGGCAGGTCACAACTTCTCTGTGCCTCATTTCCCTCATCTGTAAAAAATGGGGATTGAGAGGGTGAGCCCAGTGTGGGACAGAGATTGTGTCCAACCTAATTAACGTGTTTCTACCCCACTGCTCAGAACGGTGCTTGGCCCATAGTAAGCGCTTAACGAGTGCCGTAAATACTATTGTCAGAGACTAAGGGGTTAGATTAATTCACTATGAGGACTATTTGTTTAGACAGCCAAGTCTTGCCTCACCTTTCTTCCCCTTCACAAGTTCGGGATCTACGAGTACCACACCATCTGGACACGAGACAGAAAGAGTCAGGATGAGTTAGGAAATGGAAGGACGGCAACGGCCTGGCTAAATTAACGAAGGAGAATACACACATGAAGGTGGTTTCTCGACTCGAACTTACCCACGGGTTCCACCCAGTTCACGTGGTCAATGTAGTCCCTCTTCCCCAAGTAGATAGCCACCTAGGAGAGAAAGGGGAGTGGTCCAGAATGGATAACCAATTCCAAAGCTCACAGATTTTGTCTATTCCAAGCGCTTAGTCCAGTGCTCTGCACATAGTAAGCGCTCAATAAATACTATTGAATGAATTTATAGAAAGCCAGATTAGCAAGGGGTTACTGAGAAAGAGAGGCGATGGAGGTGATGGGAGGATGAGGAGTTGAGGCAGGAAGAAATAAAAGAAGACATGAGTTTCCAGATATTACAGGCCTAACTCCACAACTGATCAGCTTTTGATTTGGCAAATGTCGCCTTTAACATCGCTAAGCTTTCGTTTCCCCTCATGCAAAATTGCGGGGGTGGTCGGGAGGGGTTTTTTTAATGGTATTTGTTAAGCACTATGTGCCAGGCACTGTACTAAACCCTAGGGTAGATCCAAGGTAATCAGGTTGTCCCACATGGGGCTCGCAGGCTTAATTCCCATATTACAGATGAGGTACCTGAGGCACAGAAAAGTGAAGTGACTCACCCAAGGTCACACAGCAGACAAGCGGCAGAGCTGGGATTAGGACCCAGGGAGGTTCTACATGGGAAGTCAGAAGCTGTGACACCCAGGGCCCAGAAGAGCATGGTGGAGTGGCTAGAGCACGGGCCTGGGAGTCAGAAGGTCATGGGTTCTAATTCTGGCTCTACCACTTGTCTGCTGTATGACCTTAGGCAAGTCACTTCACTTCTCAGGGCCTCAGTTCCCTCATCTATAAAATGGGGATTAAGACTGTTCCTGTGGGGAACAGGGATTGTGTCCAACCCCATTTGCTTGTATTCACCCCAGCGCTTAGTACAGTGCCTGGCACATAGTAAGCACCTGATTCTATTTATTTGCTATTGTTTTAATGAGATGTTCTTCCCCTTGATTCTATTCCATTGTTCTTGTCTGTCTGTCTCCCCCAGTTAGACTGTAAGCCCGTCAGAGGGCAGGGACTGTCTCTGTTACCGATTTGTCCATTCCAAGCGCTTAGTACAGTGCTCTGCACATAGTAAGCGCTCAATAAATACTATTGAATGAATGAATGAATGAATGAATAATAATTATTATAGGAAAATCGGTGTTCTCAGAGGCTGCTGGCTGCCTGGAGCAGTTCCTCTGCCTCTTTCTGACCACTGCAGGGGAGAGGCTAGTGTCTGTAATGAGAAGCTGTTACCGTGTGTAATCAAGCACTGTGTGTTGGGAGAAGTGAAGGGACCGAGGACCGTCTCCGTCGAACCCTGTCTGGTTACTTATTTTTATGTTCTTAGAAATATTTCTTTTTTAATTTCTTCTTGTCCTTTGTGATTTAGCGTTGTTCATAATTCAATCCTATGCTTCTATCTTTTTATGGTAGTTGTTAAGAAGTTACAATGTGCCGGGCACTGTACTGGGTGCTGGAGTAGACGTAAGATCATCACTTTGGACACAGTCCCCATCCCATATGGGGCTCACAGTTTTAATCTCCATTTTACAGATGAGATAACTGAGGCACAAAGTAGTGAAGTGACTTGACCAAGGTCACATGGCAGACGAGCGGCAGATATATCTGACTCCTTCCTTCATTTAGACTATGAGTCTATCCAACCCTGCACTTGGAAAGAGCCCGGGCTTGGGAGGCGGAGGTCATGGGTTCGAATCCCGGCTCTGCCACTTGGCAGCTGCATGACTGTGGGCAAGTCACTTCACTTCTCTGGGCCTCAGTGACCTCATGTGTAAAATGGGGATGAAGACTGTGAGCCTCACGTGGAACAACCTGATGACCCTGTATCTCCCCCAGGGTTTAGAACACATAGTAAGCGCTTAACAAATACCAACATTATTATTATTACAGTGCTTGGCACAGCGTGAGTGCTTAGCAAATCTACTATAATAACTATTATTATTTTTAATGGAGGAGAATATGGAGCTTTCATTGTATTCAAAGGACAGCTGACTGCTGATGGCAGAAAGGCTGGACTTGCATGAATAACACTGTCATTATTCCCAGGAACAGAATCCACTACTAGCACCCAATCCCAAGCCACTTACTGATTTGTCGCGGGAGACTTTCTTGAAGATAACATGCTTTGCATCTGATTTGATATTCCTCTGGCCAGATGCCATCTTCTGTGTGTCTCGCGGGGGGGTCCTTGCTTAATCACAAGAAAGCCTCCTGGTCAGAGGAGCTGCAAAGGCGGAGAACCTGGATAAGGGAACATAACACACTGGTCACGTCCAATCTGATGTAAATCTTCAAGAACGAGGGCAAAGTCTGGGCTTGAAAATCATCCTGCCGCCAAGGCTCGATTCACAGTCTTGGCCGGACTGGACCTCTTTGCCTAACTTGAGTTTTAGCCAGAGTATTTTTTTTTAGTAATTCATGACTCAGTGGAAAGAGCATGGGCTTGGGAGTCAGAGGTCGTGGGTTCGAATCCCCGCTCTGCCACTTGTCAGCTGTGTGATGTGGGCGAGTCACTTCACTTCTCTGTGCCTCGGTTACCTCATCCTGTAAAATGGGGATTAAGACTGTGAGCCTCACGTGGGACAACCTGATTACCCTGTATCTACCCCAGCGCTTAAAACAGTGCTTTGCACATAGTAAGCGCTTAACAAATATCAATGTTATCTTCCTTTGAGAACCTTAGCAATGCCGATTCAACTCAACACCTCCAGGAGATTAAACAGATTAAAATGAGGAGGGCAGTCTTCCTGCTCAGCCTTTGCTCTTGTACCACCTCTCTGAATGACACTCAGGAGGATAAGCCACCATTTTGGAGTTGACTTCTAAGGTGCTATTCTTTTACTAAACAACAACGACAACAAAATCCAGTCAATTGTATTTATCGAGCGCTTACTATGGGCAGAACTAAGCATTTGGGAGAGTACAATATAACAGTAAACAGACACATTCCCTGCTCACAACAAGCTCACTGTCTACAGGGGGAGCCGGGCATTAATATAAATAAATAAAATTACAGGTAAGTCCATAATTGCTGTGGGGCTGGGAGGAGGGGTGAATAAAGGAAGAAAAATATGGAATATTTCACAAGTCCCCCGTCGATCCAAACCAGTCAACAAAGAGCAGGCCCCCTCTAAGACCGTACGGTCTTTACGGGCGGGGAACGTGTCTTCTGCTGTACTCTGCTAAGTGCTTAGTCCAGTGCTCCGCACATAGTAAGCACTGAATAAATACCACTGATTAATCTCGAAGAATTTTCAAAGGTCATGGGCCCTGCAAAACTTGACATAACCTTGCCCCCGGGCCTTATTTATGTTTATTCTCCTACTATTTCCACCCCAAATCATTTATTGAGCATTTATTATGTGCTAATCACTTGGGAGCGTACAATATAACAGAGTCGGTAGACTCGTTCCCTGCCCTCAGTGAAAAGTTAAGAAACGAAAGGTATCTCTCCCGAGAGGACTCGGGCCCGCATTCGTGTGAAAACCTAAGGCGAGGTGAAGAGAAAGGCAAAACTGAGTACATTCGGTGTGTCCTAAACCCGCTGCCCGTCTTGTTTTCGACCTTATTGATTTCCTCTAAGGCAGAGTCGTAGCATGTGCTGATTTACAATACCTGGCAATTTAGGGGAAACTGAGGTGGCGGCTGAGACGTCGGAGATAACGGGTCGGAGAGGAGAGCTTCGGTCCAGCGAGTGATGCGCGGACAGTGTCCGAGCAAGGATGAATCCTACGGGGTTCTTCTTTCAGCGTCGGTGAGGAGAATTAGGCTCCCGGAGGATGAGGGAGGGCAATTTGTAGCAGATTTGGAATACGCGCTGGTGCCCAGGCTCTTGGTTTCCAAGAGCTAATCTCACCGGAGGAGCACACGGTGGAAAGTGGATTAGCATCTGGCGCGGAAAATGGTTGTGTCAGCAGGGCTAAGCGCTAATCCAGGAATCCAAGGTTCTGCTCCAAATGAGCCTTCAAGGGAATCCTCACAAACTCATCTAAGAGCCATGGGAGGTGGGAGTGGGGGTCGGGAAATGGGGGGAGATTTACCAAGCAGCCGGGTGGGGCAAAAAGAAAATTATTCCCTTACTCTAAGCTTCTCTAGGTTCTATTAATAGACGGATTGCTTCTTCTCCTGTCTCCATGAATCCCTCAGACTAATAAACTGTTAGTCTCTGGCAACTTCTCTGGCAATGCATTTGTACACGGTTCCCCAGTCTAATAATAATAGATATTATTACTATTATTGGATTATTATTGCTGTGGGGCCGGGAGGAGGGGTGAATAAAGGAAGAAAATTATGGAATACTTCACAAGTCCCCCCTCGATCCAAACTAGTCAACAAAGAGCAGGACTTTACCTAATGATAGTGGTATTTTTCTAAGCGCTAAGCAGCGTGGCTCGGTGGAAAGAGCCCGGGCTTGGGAGTCAGAGGTCGTGGGTTCTAATCCTGGCTCCGCCGCTTGTCTGCTGTGTGACCTGGGACAAGTCACTTAACTCCTCTGGGCCTCAGTGACCTCATCTGTAAAAACGGGGATTAAAAACTGTGAGCCCCACGCGGGACAATCGGATGACCCTGTATCTACCCCAGCGCTTAGAACAGTGCTCAGCACATAGTAAGCGCTTAACAAATTCCATAATTATTATTATTATTACTATGTACCAGGCATGGTGCTGGGGTGGATAGAGGCAAAATGGGTTAGACACAGTCCCTATCCCACGTGGGGCTCACAGTCTCAACCCCCATTTTACAGATGAGGTAGCTGAGGCACAGAGAAGTTGCTCCCAAAACTCTAACTCATTATGGGGAGGGAATGTACTAATTTCTCTTGTATTAGTCATTTATTCATCCATTCAATAATATTTATTGAGTGCTTACTATGTGCAGAGCACTGTACTAAGCACTTGGAATGTACAAATTGGCAACAGATAGAGACAGTCCCTGCCCACTGACGGGCTCACAGTCTAACTGGGGGAGACAGGCAGACAAAAACAATAGCAATAAATATACTCTCCAGAGTGCGTAGAACAGTGCTCTGCACATTTAAAAATATTATGGCATTTGTTAAGCGCTTACTATATGCCAGGCACTTACTAAGCGTGGGTGGATACAAGCAAATTGAGTTAAACACAGTCCCTATCCCACAAGGGGTTCACAGTCTCAATCCCCATTTTACAGATGAGGTAAGTGAGGCTCTCCAAAAGTGAAGTCACCCCAAATCGCACAGCAGACAAATGGCAGAGTCAGGATTAGAATCCACAACCTTCCGACTCCCAGGCCCGTGCTCTATCCACTACGCCATGCTGTTCCTCTTGGTAAACACACAATAAACACCACTGATAGATTTACGTAACTGGGGAGGCAGCGTGGTGCAACGGAAGAGCTGTGGCCCTGAAAGTCGGAGGATCTGGGTTCAAATCCCGGCTCTGACATCTATTCCCTGTGTGCCTTGGGCCAGTCATTTAATGTCCCCATGCCTCAGTTTCCCCTGCTGTAAATTGGGGATAATACCTGAATCCTACCTTGCAGGTGTGTGGAGTAAATAAATGTAAGGCCCTTTGGTACTAAAAGCACCACATAGAAACTCCCTACTCATATCAAACAGATAATTGCTCTCCCTCACTTCAAAACCTTATCGAAGACATCTCTCCTCCAGGAAGCCTTCCCTGACTGAGCCCTCTTCTCCCACTCCCTCTGCGCCGCTCGTACTTGCTCCTTCATTCATCATCGCTCCCTTCCCCACAGCTCATATGTATATTCATTCATTCAATAGTATTTATTGAGCGCTTACTACGTGCAGAGCACTGTACTAAGCGCTTGGAATGGACAAATCGGTAACAGATAGAGACAGTCCCTGCCCATTGACGGGCTCACGGTCTAATCGGGGGAGACGGACAGACAAGAACAATGGCAATAAATAGAATGGAGGGGAAGAGCATCTCATTAAAGCAATAGGAAATAAATAGAATCAGGGTGATGTACATCTCATTAACAAAATAAATAGGGTGATGAAGATATATACAGTCGAGCGGACGAGTACGGTGCTGAGGGGATGGGACGGGACGGGGGAGGAGGAGAGGGAAAGGGGGGAGAAGAGGGTTTAGCTGCGGAGAGGTGAAGTGGGGGTAGAGGGAGCAGAGGGGAAAGGGGGAGCTCAGTCTGGGAAGGCCTCTTGGAGGAGGTGAGCCTTAGGTGCATATATTTGTATTTTATCTATTTATTTACTTATATTAATGTCTGTCTCCCCCTCTAGCCTGTGGGCTCACTGTGGGCAGAGAATGTGTCTGATGTTATATTGTACTCTCCCAATTGCTTAGTACGGTGCTTTGCACGCAGGAAGCGCTCAATAAATGGGATCATTATTATTATTAGAGAAGCAGCGTGGCTCAGTGGAAATAGCCTGGGCTTGGGAGTCAGAGGTCACGAGTTCAAATCCCACCTCTGTCACTTGTCAGCTGTGTGACTGTGGGCAAGTCACTTCACTTCTCTGGGCCTCAGTTACCTCATCTGGAAAATGGGGATTAACTATGAGACTCACGTGGGACAACCTGATCACCCTATATCTCACCCAGCGCTTAGAACAGTGCTCTGCACATAGTAAGCGCTTAACAAATGCCAACATTATCATTACTATTACTGTCACTATCAACTATATCCAATTCCTTCACGTAGGTTCTCAATCCTGAATCCTCGGGGTCAGTGTTCTGTCGATCAACCAATCGATCTGATTGCATTTCTAGAGCTCTGTACTATTTGGAGAGTACAATATATGTAAAAAAAAAAAAAAATCTGGTTCCTGTCCTCAAGGAGTTTTCAATCTAATGGGGAAGTCAGGCAAACACACATTTCAAGTGGTAGGAGCTGGAGAAAGAACAAAATCGCAACTGTTGGTGGCAGGAGAATGGACTTCTAAATAAATCAAAAAATATAATAAATGGTGGCATTTATTAAGCGCTCACTATGTGCAAAGCACTGTTCTAAGGGCTGGAGGGGGATACAAGGTGATCAGGTTGTCCCATGTGGGGCTCAAAGTTTGAATCCCCATTTTAAGATGAATCCCCAGTTTACAGACGAGTGAATATATAACATAAATCATTAGACTCACTCCCTCTTTTATCTTTTAACTCGGTTGCTTCCTTCCGGCCCTCTCTCCCCGACCCCCCTTTCGCCCTATATTTGTGATTTATTTTACTTCTGCATCCCCTACTAGATCATAAACTCCTTGAGGACAAGGATCGTGCTTATTGATTCTACTGCAGTCTCACGATGTATTGGATGGAGCACGGCCTGGGAGTCAGGTGGTCATGGGTTCTAATCCCGGCTCTGCCACTTGTCTCCCGTGTGACCTTGGGCAAGTCACTTCACCTCTCTGTGCCTCAGTGACCCCATCTGTAAAATGGGGATGGAGACTGTGAGCCACACATGGGACAGGGACTGGGTCCAAACTGATTTGCTTGTGTGCATCCTGGCGCTTAGAATATTTTCTGGCACAGAGTAAGTGCTCAACAGTGATCAATTATTATTATGGACTCAATAAACAGAGAGAAGCAGCGTGGCTCAGTGGAAAGAGCCCGGGCTTGGGAGTCAGAGGTCATGGGTTCGAATCCCAGCTCTGCCACTTGGCAGCTGGGTGACTGTGGGCAAGTCACTTCACTTCTCTGGGCCTCCATTACCTCGTCTGGAAAATGAGGATGAAGACTGGGAGCCCCACGTGGGACAACCTGATGACCCTGTATCTACCCCAGCGCTTAGAACAGTGCTCTGCACAGAGTAAGCGCTTATCAAATACCAACATTATTAATAAACGCTATTATTTGGTAAGTGTTGCATAAACATACAATCTTGTCGTTGCCAATTTGGCAAAAAACATCCGGGAAGCACAGGTTTTAAACCTACCCTAAAAATAGTAACTCATCGCCGTCTTCTGCGCTGGATATTAACGCACGCACTTAACGGTCTAACCACCCCAGCTAAACGATGTCCGCCCATCAATGAGGTAAGCATATCTGAAGAGGCAAACGTGGACACCCGGATCTTCCTTTTCCTGGCACTCTGACCTCTGTGAGCTTAGCAACTGACACCTCGAGCTACAGCCAGAGACCATTTTATTTTGATTTTATTTTACGATTTGCTTTTGATTTTAGTGCGTAGTCCCGGAAATCTCTGGACTTCTATTAGTTAAATGTGGAATTCAACTAGTGCGAAGCATGATGAACAGAGGTCCGCCGTCCCCCATTTAAAGGACCCAATGAAGTTTGAGTCCCCACTCAGTCTCCCTCTCTAACCTGTAAGCTCGTGGTGGGCAGTGAATGTGTATGTTTAATGTCATATTGTAATAATAATAATGTTGGTATTTGTTAAGCGCTTACTATGTGCAGAGCACTAGTTCTAAGCGCTGGGGGAGATACGGGGTCATCACGTTGTCCCACGTGAGGCTCACAGTTAATCCTCATTTTACAGATGAGAGAACTGAGGCACAGAGAAGTGAAGTGACTTGCCCATAGTCACACAGCTGACAAATGGCAGACCTGGGATTCGATTGGGATTGTACTATTCCCAAATGTTTAGTACAGTGCTCTCCACACAGTAAACACTCAGTAAATACGATAGAATGAATAAAATGGTCTAGGCAAATGCCGCTCCTATTTGATGCATTTCTTCCCTTGTCCTTTGGGCTCAGTTGGCTCTTATAATAATAATAATAGTATCATTGCTATTGTTCTTGTCTGTCCGACTCCCCCAATTAGACCGTAAGCCCGTCAAAGGGCAGGGACTGTCTCTATCTGTTGCCGATTTGTACATTCCGAGCGCTTAGTACAGTGCTCTGCACATAGTAAGCTCTCAATAAATACTATTGAATGAATGAATATTTGTGAAGCACTTATTATGCCAAGCACTGTTCTAAGCATCGGGATAGGTACAAGGTAATAGGTTGTCCCACGTGGGGCTCACAGTCTTCATCCCCATTTTCCAGATGAGGTAACAGGCACAGAGAAGTAAAGTGACTTGCCCACGGTCACACAGCAGACAAGCGGCGAGGCGGAGTGCGAATTAAGAAAAATACTGTGACCATTTTTCCTCCTCCGACGCTTCGGCTGCAAATAGCCATGATCCTGGCAGGAGTCTTTATTTAAGAGAAGGTAAGGCCCTTCTTGGTCATGGGTTCAAATCCCGGTTCAGCTGCTTGTCAGCTGTGTGACTTTGGGCAAGTCACTTTACTTCTCTGTGCCTCAGTTACCTCATCTGTAAAATGGGGATGAAGACTGTGAGCCCCACGTGGGACAACCTAATCACCTTGTATCCTCCCCAGCGCTTAGAACAGTGCTTTAAGCGCTTAACAAATGCCATCATTATTATTATTAAGGCCCTGGTTTTGGCAAAGATGTTTTAGCCAGGCATTTTGGCTAACTAAATCTTCTTGTAAACTCCTTGAGGGCAGGGAAGGTGTCCGCCAACTCTATCGTACTGTACTCTCCCAAGTGCTTAGTAAAGTGTTCTGCATAGAGTGAAAGCTCAGTAGACACCATGGATCGATTGGTTGATTGAAGAAAGTTTGAGGATGGGGTCGAACAGGGTTTTTTTGTTTTTTTGTTGTTTTTTAATGGTATTTGTTAAGCACTATGTGCCAGGAACTGCACTAATAATAATAACGTTGGTATTTGTTAAGCGCTTACTACGTGCAGAGCACTGTTCTAAGCGCTGGGGTAGACACAGGGGAATCAGGTTGTCCCACGTGAGGCTCACAGTTAATCCCCATTTTCCAGATGAGGTAACTGAGGCACAGAGAAGTGAAGTGATTTGCCCACAGTCACACAGCTGCCGAGTGGCAGAGCCGGGAGTCGAACCCATGACCCCTGACTCCGAAGTGAGAAACTAGATTCACAGTCCACGTCCCACATGGTGCTCACTGTCTTAATCTCCATTTTACAGAGGAGGTAACTGAGGCACAGAGAAGTTAAGTGATTTGCCCAAGGTTACACGGCAGACATGTGGCATAGCTGGATTAGAACCCAGGCCCTTCTGACTCCCAGACCTGTACTCTCGCGACTAATTCATGCGCCTTCTCCTATTTCCATCAATTCCTTAGACTAATAAATGCCTGTACAATTCAGGAACTACATCTGATCCGATTATTTTGTCTCTTCCACACTGCTTGGCACGTGGGAAGCATCTGATAATTTCTCTAACGAGGTTTCGAAAACATTTTTTAGAATCTGTAGCATTATTAATTAGCTCTTTCCACCACATCCAGTTGCACAACAGTGATTACTCTATTGGCTAAAAATATAAGTAGCTGAAGTTCAGTATTAGGCACCATGCCCAGAATTTCAAGTTTACAGCGCTTGCTGTTGGAGTAAAAGAAAACATTCGGGCCAGTTGGTCAAAAAACTGGGCTATGGCAAGGTGGCCAAATGTAATAATAATAATAATAATAATAATGTTGGTATTCGTTAAGCGATGTAAGAAGTAGGCTGGAACAAGGCCTTGCAGACCTCTTCAATAAAAACCCAGGTCTGATGGCCAAAGGCAAGGATAAGCAGCTGCAAAATGGGAATAATAATAATTATGCTATTTAAGCGCTTACTATAATAATAATAATGTTGGTATTTGTTAAGTGCTTACTATGTGCAGAACACTGTCCTAAGCGCTGGGGTAGATACAGGGTCATCAGGTTGTCCCACGTGAGACTCACAGTTAATCCCCATTTTACAGATGAAGTAACCGAGGCACCGAGAAGTGAAGTGACTTGCCCACAGTCACACAGCTGCCAAGTGGCAGAGCCGGGATTCGAACCCATGACCTCCGACTCCCAAGCCCGGGCTCTTTCCACGGAGCCACGCTGCTTCTCTATGTGCCAAGCACTGTTCTAAGCGCTGGGGTAAACACAAGGTCATCGGGTTGTCCCCCGTGAGGCTCACAGTCTTAATCCCCATTTTCCAGATGAGGTCACTGAGGCCCGGAGAAGTGACTTGCTCAAAGTCACACAGCTGACTAGTGGCGGAGCCGGGATTAGAACCCATGACCTTCTGACTCCCAGGCCCCGGGCTCCATCTACTACGCCGTGCTGCTTCGAACACGAGACTGGGAGTCGGGTTATCGGGGTTTGAATCCCAGCTCTGCAGCTGGTTTGTTGTGCGACCTGGGGCTATCATCATCTTCAGTGGTATTTATTGAGCACTTACTATGTGCAGAGCACTGTTCCCAACCATGTGGAAGAGTATAATACACCAGAGTTAGTAGACATGTTCCCTATCTAAAATGAACTAATAGTCTAAAGTTTACTGCCAATTGATAATAATAATGATAATAATAATGTTGGTATTTGTTAAGCACTTACTATGTGCAGAGCACTGTTTTAATAATAATAATAATATTGGTATTTAAGCGCTTACTATGTGCAGAGCACTGTTCTAAGCGCTGGGGTAGATACAGGATAATCAGGTTGTCCCTTGTGGGGCTCGGTCTTAATCCCCATTTTCCAGATGAGCTAACTGAGGCACAGAGAAGTGAAGTGACTTGCCCACAGTCACACAGCTGACAAGTGGCAGAGCCGGGATTCGAACCTATGATCTCTGACTCCCAAGCCCGGCCTCTTTCCACGGAGCCACGCTGCTTCCCTAAGCGCTGGGGGGATACAAGGTGATCAGGTTGTCCCTCATGGGGCTCACAGTCTTCATCCCCATTTTACAGATGAGGTAACTGAGACCCAGAGAAGTGAAGTGACTTGCCCACAGTCACACAGCTGACAAGTGGCGGAGCCGGGATTTGAACCCATGACCTCTGACTCCCAAGCCCGGGCTCTTTCCACGGAGCCACGCTGCTTCTCATAATTCAGGAGAAACAGTGTGGCCTAATGGATAGGGCACCGGCCCGGGAGTCGGAAGGACCTGGATTCTAGTCCTGGACCACCACTTGTCCCGCTGTATGACCTTGGGCAAGTCACTTCACTTCTCAGTGCCTGTTATCTCATCTGTAAAATAGGGATTAATACCTTGAGCCCCATGTGGGACTGGGACTGTGTTCAACCAGCACTTAGTAGAGTGCCTGGTATCTATTAAGTGCCTATCAAATAGGCAGCGTGGCTCAGTGGCAAGAGCCCGGGCTTGGGAGTCAGAGGTCATGGGTTCTAATCCCGGCTCCGCCACGAGTCAGCTGTGTGACTGTGGGCAAGTCACTTCACTTCTCTGGGCCTCAGGGACCTCATCTGTAAAATGGGGATTAAGACTGTGAACCCCACATGGAACAACCTGATTACCTTGTGTAGAGAAGCAGCGTGGCTCAGTGGAAAGAGCCCGGGCTTGGGAGTCAGAGGTCATGGGTTCGAATCCCACCTCTGCCACTTGGCAGCTGTGTGACTGTGGACAAGTCACTTCACTTCTCTGGGCCTCAGTTCCCTCATCTGTAAAATGGGGATTAAGACCATGAGTCTCATGTGGGACAAGCTGATTCCCCTGTATCTCCCCCAGCGCTTAGAACAGTGCTCTGCACATAGTAAGTGCTTAACGAATAGCGACATTATTATTATTGTGTATATCCCAGTGCTTAGAACATTGCTTGGCACATAGCAAGCACTTAACCAATACCATCATTATTATTAACAAATACCATAAACCAAATCTCCCTGGGCCTCAGTTTCCTTATCTTTAAAAAGTGGAGGAGATAACTACTTCCCCTCATTATTAGTAACAAATGCCATAAAAAAAAATCTCCCTGGGCCTCAGTTTCCTTTTCTCTAAAAAGTGGAGATTACTTCCCCTCATCATTATTAACAAATGCCATAAAAAAAACCCTCCCTGGGCCTCAGTTTCCTTATCTCTAAAAAGCGGAGGAGATAACGACTTCCCCTCCCTTAGACCTGGAACCCCGTGTAGTACAGGAACTACATCTGATCCGATTACTTCTGTTTCCTCCCCACCGCTCGGCACGTAGGAAGCATCGGATAATTTCTGTAACAAGGTTCCAGGAACCTTTTTTAGAATCTGCGGAATTACTCATTAGATCTTTCCATCGCATCTAGTGACCCAGCACTGATTACTCTATGGACTGAAAATATAAGTAGTTGAAGTTCAGTACCGGCTACTTCCACCCGATCCTTACGTGTCTGAAGAGACTTAGGTTTTATTTTATGATTGCACTTAAGCGCTTACTTTGTGTCAAGCACCGTTCTAAGCGCTGGGGTAGGTACGAGTCGATCGGGTTCCCCGTAGCCCATGGAGTCCAAATAGGAGAGAGAAGGGGAACATCCCCTTGATTCTATTTATTGCCATTGTTTTTGTCCGTCCGTCTCCCCCGTTTAGACTGTGAGCCCATCAGTGGGCAGGGACCGTCTCTATCCGTTGCCGAATTGTCCATTCCAAGCGCTTAGTCCAGTGCTCTGCACATAGTAAGCGCCCAATAAATATTATTGCATCCCCATTAGCCAGAAAAAAGCTATTTCGCACAGCTGCATTAGCCTGGACACCGAGGCCTAAGAAATGGATGTGGAATTTTTGCCTTCTCCCACCCTCAGCTTACTCCCCAGGCTTCGACCTGGTTCAAGGTACTATTTTTTTTTAGTTTAACGGTATCCTTAGGCGCTTACTAAAGAGCCCGGGCTTGGGAATCAGAGGTCATGGGTTCGAATTCCAGATCTGCCACTCGTCAGCTGTGTGACTGTGGGCAAGTCACTTCACTTCTCGGTGCCCGTTACCTCATCTGTAAAATGGGGATTAACTGTGAGCCTCGCGTGGGACAACCTGACGACCCTCCATCTCCCCCAGCGCTTAGAACAGTGCTCTGCACATAGTAAGCGCTTGACAGATACCAACGTTATTATTATTACTAAGCACTGGGGTGGCTACAAGCGGATCGGGCAGGACGGTTCCTCATCTCCTTTTTAGTGACGAGGTAAGAGGCACAGGGAAGGTTGCAGAGCGGACGAGTGGCGGAGTCAAATCTGAACCCAGACCCCCCGGCCCGTGTGCTTCCCACTAGACCGCACTGCCCTCTCCACCACCGATTGTGCATTCCAGGACTGGTCCCTTCCCAGGAGACACCCCAGTTACCACTCGGGCATTCATTCACTCATTCAATAGTATTTATTGAGCGCTTACTATGGGCAGAACACTGGACTAAGCGCTTGAAATGGACAATTCGGCAACAGATAGAGACAATCCCTGCCCACTGACGGCTTACAGTCTAATCGCGGGCTCACCGTATCCCCCGACCCTGGGTCGGGCCCACCCCTTGCCACTGGGCACACACGGGTATCAGTGCTTACAATCATTGCCTGTGGTATTTCTTCCATGCTTTTTTTTATTATTTGTTAAGCGCTTCCTATGTGCAAAGCCCTGTTTTAAGCACTGGGGGATACAAGGTGATCAGGTTGTCCCACATGGGGCTCACAGTTAATCCCCATTTTCCAGATGAGGGAACTGAGGCCCAGAAAAGTGAAGCGACTTACCCAAAGTCACACAGCTGGCAGGCGGCGGAGCCGGGATTAGAACCCACGACCTCCGACTCCCAAGCCCGTGCTCTTTCCACCGAGCCACGCTGCTTCTCTGCAGCAAGCACTGTACTAAGCATCGGGGTACAGTCATCGGATCGGTCAGTCCAACACAGGGCTCGCCGAACCGGTATTTAACCCCCATTTTACAGAGGAGGACGTAGGCTCAGAAAAGTCAAATAACTTGCCCGAGGTCATATGGCAGCGTGGCTCAGTGGAAAGAGCACGGGCTGGGGAGCCGGAGGTCATGGATTCAAATCCCCACTCTGCCGTTTGTCAGCTGTGTGACTTTGGACAAGTCACTTCTCTTTGCCTCAGTGACCTCATCTGTAATAATAATGTTGGTATTTGTTAAGCGCTTACTACGTGCAGAGCACTGTTCTAAGCGCTGGGGCAGATACGGGGTCATCAGGTTGTCCCACGTGAGGCTCACAGTCTTCATCCCCATTTTACAGATGAGGAAACCGAGGCACAGAGAAGTGAAGTGACTCGCCCAAAGTCACACGCAGTTGACAAGTGGCAGGAGCCGGGAGTCGAACCCATGACCTCTGACTCCCAAGCCCGGGCTCTTTCCACTGAGCCTCGCTTACCAACTAAATTGCCTAGTACCCTCCCCCAAGAGCTTAGTACAGTGTTCCATACACAATAAGCATCCCCGGCTTATTTGGCCGAACGTATCCCCAAGCGGCAGAGTAGCTAACGGAAAAGTGGACGGGCCTTAATCGAGGTCGCTCTGTTCTCATCTTGCCTCTCTGATTCTTTGCTGGCCTATTTCCCTGGGAGTGGGTGAAGACAAAAATGACGTTTCGGGACAGAATGAAGAACCAGAACCGGGGCTTAATGGTAATGAATGGCATTTATTAATTCTTACAGTGTGCAAGGCCGAAGACTAAGTGCCAGGGAGAGATACGAGGACATTTATTCACACCCGATCCCCGACGCTCAGGGCGCTCGACATCCTGGAGACGGTTGGGTCGGGAGAGAAAAGACAGACACCCAGGGAACGTAGGGGGTAAATCAACAAACGCAATAATCTGGCATCGAGAGCAGTATAGGACTGCTAGGAGTCGTCCTCGGACCAAATGACCGCAGCCCCATTAACTGTGGTACAGAAGGAACGTCCCCAACCTGTCCTGTGGGAAACGAGATGAAAAAAAGGGGACTTCTCCCCGGCGACTGCTGGCCGGGAGCTCCTTGCGGGCAGGGAACGTTACCTTGTACTCTCCCAAGCGCTCACTCCAGTGCTCTGCATAAAGGAAGCGCTCAATAAATGCCAGTGATGAGAGAGGGCAATTCCAGTTATCAGGTGGCCCCCGAAATCCTGACGACGGAGGGGCTAAAGTGACGATGGGCAAGAACCCAGTACCCGAGGGGGCTAGAGAAACGATAGGGGTGACTTCCCCAGGGTAGGGCATCCCTTGACGTGGCCAAGGGTTCTGAAAGGGAGGGAGGATCCGGACGGGAATGAGGGGCGGAGGCTCGGAGGCCGGAGGCAGTTGCCTCGGCGAAAATACGTAGTCCAACCTGAGTAGCAGAGTCACTGGGTCAGAAGAGTCTAGAGGGGAGATCATCGATCCATCATCGTCAAAGGTATTTACTAGCGCTGGGTGCAGAGCACTGTACTGAGCGTCTGGGAGAGTACAATATAAATAATCCCCGTCCCAGAGAGTAAGCTTTCTCCCTGCGTGTACAAGATTTGCGTGGAGAGCATCAGATTTCGATATTCAATCGTGGGGTGGGGATAAAATTCATTCACCCGACTTTATGGGTGACTTTAAGGGCTCTTGTCCGGAGGGAGGGCAATCTTCTGACAGAACCAAATGCGAAGCCCGGAGTCCCCATCCGTGAACTGCAGGATGACTCTATCCACCCTATCTTTTTATACGGACAAACAGGATCCAAAGCCAAGTGCCTGCAGGGAAGTGACAAAAATAGGAGGTGAAAGGCCCTATTTTTATATTAGACACTTCTAAAATCTTTGCCCATGCGTCTGCTGTCGATGCATGAGGGGATTTAACATTCGGACCCTGAGGTTAATTTATAAATACAATCGGGGGGCTAGATTTTTTAGCACATGGGGCCTGCTACAATAGTGAGCCTGCCTGAGCCCTTAGATAACAGGATTTGCCAGAATAGGAAAGACAAATAGAATGCGTTTCATGGACCAGCTGTCTACTTTGCAGTTTTGTGAATTATCTGGGTAATGACATGAGTAACAGACTAAGTAACTTTACAAAGTAAAAAGTGTCAAGATACAGATATGATTTATTGCTGCTAGACTTGTACAAAAAAGGCAGATCGTAGACGGACAAGACTGCAATTTTCATTACGTTCAATTTTTTAAAAAGACCAGAATGCAGTATAACCTGATTTTCATTTTTTTTTTACCCCCCTCTGATCAACACAGACATTATTCATTATGTGCACAGTACTGGGGTAGATACAAGATAATCGGACTGAACCTCAAAAGTAAAATTTCAAGTATATTTTGAAATGTATATAGCCAAGCATACATTTTCAAAGAAAATAGGCAAAGGCTGGAGTCAAAGAAGAAAGTGTTATGTATTTTGCTCAGGCAGTTTATCACCATTTTGCTGGAGAACTAGAGTGGAGTTAAATCCCTTCATAATCTCTTCCAACCGATTGATCCCCATTCGAATGACCTTCCAAATCCGTTAAACCAAAGTGAAGCAGGAGATTGAGTAACTGCCCTCCAGGGCTCAAAGACAGCCTAATTTCAAGGTTTTTCGACCTTGGTTTCAGAGGGGGTTTTGGAAACGAACACTACGGAGCTGTTTGTAAAACGAATGTTAAACGTTCACCCCGATAATTAACTGCCATCGGTAGTTGGCTTGATTGATTTTAAGCCACCTCTCCTCCACTCCCCGCCCCAGAAATCATGATGATGATTGTGCTATTTGTTGAGGATTTACTCTATGCTAAACCCTGTACTAAGTGCTGGGACACATACAAGATAATCAGGTCCCAAATGGGGCTCCTAGTCTGAGCAGGAGGGAGAACAGCGATTGAATCCCAATTTGCGGATGAGGGAAGTGAAGTGTGGAGTAGTTGAGTGACTTGCCCAAGGTCACACAGCAGGAGAGTGGCGGAGCTGGGATGACAACCCCTGTCCTCTGACTTCCACGCCCACACTCTTTCCACTAAGTCACGCTGCTTCTCAGGTGAAACCATCCCTGATGTGAGCATACTGTCCGAAAGAATGGAGTAAGGCCTTGTACGCTCAGATTCTGCCAGAGGTAAATGGGTGATCAGGAGTTTACTGTTTCTCGGATTCATTGAGCCTAAAACTACAATCCGAAGGGAAGTTTTGGACTTAACGCGAATAGACAACTTTCTCAAACCACTTAATTTCTCTTAGGAAAATTATGTTATCCCTGAGTAGGAAACAAAAACACTAACGCCAAAAGGAACGCGTACTGGCGTCGTCGTTATGCATCAAAAGCGTTTTGCTAAAAGGGGTAAAACAAACGAATCACAGGTTTCCCACGCCAGTCGAAGGGACTAGGTAAGGGTTATTCTGTCACTCCAGGTGAAACTCAAGAAGGGTTGTTATGGAAAGACAAACAACCCCCCCCCCCCCCCCCCCCCCCCCCCCGGCAAAAAAACAGTCTAAGCCTATTTCAAGTCAGTTGCTAATTTCGAGACTGGGATAATAGTGCTTTTTTCATTACCGGCCCGATGGTTTTAGTGCTATTCAAGGAATTCGACTGCGATTGTTTTATATTCTTTGATACCAGGAATTCACCGGCAAAAGGGGAATTTAATCAGTTACAGTTATGACCCCTACTTAGACGATAATCAATAACCTATACATGGATAGCCAAGGGAGGTGATTGAAAGTACAGGCAGTGTTATTCCGGAAAACCACGGAAATAAAAATGGTATCAAGAAAAAGGGTGCACGGATACCAAAACTGTGATTGGCAAGGGAAATCAGCACAGAGAACGCTATTTCACTAAGAATGCAGCGGGGCAATCTGACAAGCGACTACACCGAAATTTTGCAGTGCAGACGGAAAAACGAGCTCTAATTCATCAACGATGTAATGTAAAATGCAACACAACTTTCCTGGAATATACTCCCACTAAAGGAGTCCTTGGGTTCCATGAAAATACACCTCTTCATGTGAACAGATAGTAACCACGCCATTTCAACCTGAGGGATGGCAAGGAGATAGCGCCAAGAGAAGAAAGACCAAGCCACAGTGCTGCTTCTTGGAGCGTTACAGCTGAAAATCTAATTGCAAACTTTCTCTCTCTCGAGCCCAGATTTATAGATGGGATGCAACTGCAGCCTCTCATCACCCGTGACTGTTGAAAATTCGAATACTTTAGAGAGATAACATGAAATCTCCCTTACCCAGCAGTGGTGGGAAAGTAAATTGGGAGGAGACAAACTCCCTTTCCTTTAATGGGGGGGAGAGGAGAGCTTCTCCAAACACAAACAAGGATATGTACGTTAAAAGCAGAGGATAAGTTTATTTACAATCAAGTTCTGGTTGGCAGCTTAATATAATAAATAAAAGATTTGCCCTGGCCCGTGTATTTTAACTTCCCTCAGCAAAGGTCATCTGGACAATCAGGTGGAAAAAAAACAAATAAAGGGGGGGTAGCTGGGGAAGGTAGGTGGGAGGAGAGATACCTTGACTAAGGAAAAGAAACAAGCATTATTTGCCTTTCATCTAGCTTTAACACACACATTTCCCAAATTCCACAGAAAAAAAATTCAGGAAGGAAGCAAAATAAAGTGCAAATTAAAAGAAGTGATAAAAGATGGCGGGGGGGGGGGGGGGTGTGGGTGCTTGCGTGTGTGGTGAGGAGAGGGACGGAGGTGGAAGAGAAGGGCTTTGAAGCCCCCTGGCTCGTAAAGAAAAAACAGGTAGTTTGGATAAACGTTCAAAAGCCCACAGACTTATACCCTCCAGCCTCATTACCGTTTTGTTACCCGAGGATGGAGAAGTTCCCGAGGTTCCTATGTCTCGAAGTTGGGTGTTCCCGGCATCGAGCATCAAGGCGGTATTGCATGTGTGCTTAGCAAAGGGGGCAGGTGGCCTGGAACCGTCAGCACCCGCTCCCTACATTCGAGACCGCCATTTCCTACGTGCCACCCACAACCGCACACCCCCTTGGGACAGGACGGGTGCGTTTAAGTGAGGAGCGGTGCGTTTATCTCCCGGCACGGGGCGTAAGGGAATCAATCCACTCTCCACCACAGCAGTAGCACATCCCTGCCCGAAAGCAGGAGACACCCTCACCTTCCAATTTCGTAGCAAATTCGTGTTCAGAATGAAAACGCTCCTTCACTCGGTTCTCTTAAGCGCCAGAATCCCGAATGGAAGGGGAGACCTTAAAGGTGAAAAAACGAAAACGCTTTCGAGTCCGGACTGCTTGAGAAAATGAAAGCAGTTCTGCTGAACAAGCCCATGCCACGGCAGGAACAACCCCGCAGTGAAGAAATGTCGGAATTGCTAAGAGAGTATACAACTATTTCACCACTTTACAGACTCACGAGGGACCGTCCTGTACCATAATTCAAGCTTCCGTCGCCTCAGGCCCTGGAAAAAGAAGAGCGCGCAGAGACGGGAAAAGTGAGGGCTGAGGGGAAAAGTGCCGGAGGGGAACGAACACACACGTATTTAGGATAATTGGCACCGCCGTCCGACGGAGGATCGGACCCTCTTCGCGTCAATTCCATCCGGTGAGGTATGGACAAAAATCAAAGCCAGTAGTGTTCTCCCACCAATTCAGAGACACCCAACAGATCCCCTGCTAAGCGCCAGCAGCATGAGGGGTTATCTCCCCCCGACCTCGGTGTTACTCTTCCAGACCACAGGAGAGCTCTGAGCTCCTTCTCTGAAATTCTGTACAAAGGAAGGCCACCATTTCACTCGAGTTCTTCTCCAGGAAATCAGAGCCACGCACTTGACCGTAAGCCCAAACGAAGGCCAGCTCGAGCCACGGGCTTCCACGGGTTAGCGCTCCCTCGCTGACGACCCCTGAAGTGTTTGCTCTTCGCATGCCTTCCAAGTCAGTAGTCAGACCACACGACTGCTTTGTTGCTTTTGTCCACACTGACTACATGAACACCAGAGGGTGACCAAGCCACTGCGTTGATGGAAGAGCTGGAAAATCAACAACAGGAAATTGAACGCGAGACTGTTTAGCGACTGGAGTGACGGCTGGAAAAGGTCCCGAGCCTCTTTTTTTACCCCCGTTTAACTAAAGAAGCCCGCTCATTTTCAGCTAGTATTTACGCTTCCTGCCTCGGTCTCGTTTGATCATTTTCTTTACCCGGCTTATGCAGGTCCTAAGCTGGTGGTTGGAAAGAGGCCAGAGGCAGACCCCTGACGGTGACTTTTTCTGCGGTATCCGTTGAGGGCTTACTTTGTGCCGGCCGCTGCGTTCCGCCCCGGGGTAGATACGACCTAATCAGGATGGACCCGGCCCCTATCCCACGTAAGCCTCACAGCCTTAACCCCCATTTTACAGATGAGGTAACTGAGGCACAGAAATGCGGTGACCTGCCAAGTCACAGAGCAGACAGGTGGCAGAGCCGGGATTAGAACCCGGGTCCTCTGACCCCCAGGCCGGTTTCCACTGAGCCAGGCTGCTTTTCTGCGGTCAAACTGGGGCTCCCTGGCCTGTCTAGAACCTTGAGGGGCTCTTCTCCTCCTCCTCAGGGTCCAGAGCTCAAATGGATGGACCTGTAGGCCTCCCTCTCCTGTAGTCCCCTCAGACAGCCTGGGGGATGTACTAGGGTAAATTGGATATCGGGGTATTGGAGCCGCCGGGTAAAAGTCTTAGGACTGGGGCAGACAGCTCTGGCTCCACCCTGGGAGGACGGATGCCCCTACCAACTGTTTTTCCTCTTCCTCTCTCCCGACAGGCTTCCCCCCACCGACCTCTTTTCCCCCCTTTCTCACCGTCTTTTGCCTAGCCCCCTCAAAGCACTGGCCAATGTCTCATCCTCTCCCCATTACGAGCGCGGCTTGGTGGAAAGGGCCCGGGCTTGGGACACGGCTTCTAACCCCGGCTCCGCCGCTCGTCTGCTGTGCGACCCTGGGCGAGACCCTTCGCTTCTCTGCCTCAGTTCCCTCACCTGTAAAATGGGGATGAAGGCGGTGAGCCCCACGGGGGACAACCTGATCACCTTGTATCTACCCCAGTGTTGAGAACAGTGCTTGGCACACAGTAAGTGCTTAACCTATACCATAATTATTATTACTATTATTATTATGACCCAAGCCCCCCCATGCCCCAAATGAAGAAGCAGCGTGGCCTACTGGATAGCACCTGCCTGGTAGTCAGAATGACCTTGGGTCTAATCCTGGTTCTGCTAGTACCTGCTGTGTGACCTTGGGCAATACACTGCACTTCTCTGGGCCTCCGTTCTCTTATCTGTGAAAAGGGGATTAAGACCGTGAGCCCCACGCGGGACACGGACTGTGTCCAATTTGATTAGCTCGTACCTGCTTCAGTGTTTAGTACAGAGCCTGGTAGATAGCAAGTGCTTAAAAATACACGTACACACACACGCCCACAAAAACAAAAAGGTGGGCACACATAACCCACACCAAAATACGAAGATCTCTTCTTTCACCGTCCCTTCAATCTCCACCCGCCTCCAGTCCCAGACTTATCATCTCTTGGCTTCTGTTCTCACCTGTGAAACTTTGAAAGGACTTTTTCAACTTTTCCAGTGAGCACATTCCAGACGTAGAGAGATCCCTCAGCTGAGCCGGCTGCCACGTAACTGCCATCGGGACTACAGAACCGTGGGGGCGGGTGGGGGAAAGGAAGAGTTACAAAACACAAATGGCACCTCTTATCCGTATTATTTACTTCGATAATAAGGAAAACCACCACTGAGTTACTTCCTGTCTACTTTTGGGAAAAAATCAAATACCTCACCGGATCATTTCTCCCCGCTTAAAAATTATTTGGCACACCAGGTAGAGATGGCCCTCAACATTAAATGCCATATTCCACCGGTTACTGAGCACAAAAAGAACTCGTAGAAAATGATCTGAGGTCTACGCTCCCAGGTGCTTAGCACAGTGGCCGGCACGTAGGAAACCCTCAAATCCACTCGATCGATCGATCGTCGTTACCCCGAACACTCCTATCTGGGAAGGAGTAGGAAAGACAGTAGAGCAATAGATTCAGCTCGGGACTGAATCGGAAAAGGGCTGAAACAGGGAAAGGAAGACGGTATCAGAGACATAAAGGGCCATCTCCCTTAATTCTCCCCAAGTATCCCCAAGCTGAAAAAAACATGGCGTTTTGGGACACCTCCTCGAAAAGGATAGAGGGTAATAAGTCAGGAATAAAGCAAGTAGTATCTAACACCACTTATCTTTGCTTTTTGCACCTGTGTACATATCTTTAAATTATGTACTAAAAATGACTTTATAGTGATGCCTGTCTCCCCCTTCCAGTCTGTGAGCTCGCTACGGGCAGGGAACGTGTCTGCTGATTCTCTTACGTTGTACTCTCCCAAGCATTCAGTACAGTGCTCTGCACGCCGTAAGAGCTCGATAAATACAAATCGACTGACTTCTACTGTAATTACGAATAAATGTTCTCAGAGCTCTCTCTATTTAGTATTCTGGGTTATCTCTGGTTTGTTTGCCGGAAGACCTGCGGCAATATACTTTATGGTATCTGCTGAGCAAGTCAGTGATCTTATTCCCAAGCAATCCTGCTACATACCCGGGCCCTCTCATCCCCAGCTCGCTCTCCCTTCCGCTTCACCTATGTACCTCGATCTGTGTGACCTTTGGACAACTTGATATTCTCCTCACTCCCAGCCCCACAGCCCTTTTGTACCTATCTTTAAATTATACACTATAAATTCCTTAATTTATTCATAGAAATGTCTGTCTCCCCGCCCCGGCTGTAAGCTTGTTACGGGCAGGGAACCTGTCTGCTGATTCTGTTCTGTCGTACTCTCCCGAGCGCTCACTACAGTGCTCTGCACATAGTAAGTGCTCCATAAATGCCAGGGATAGATCGACTGCTTCCTGCACGCCTTGCTCGAAGAGTAAAGAGAGGGGGAGAAAGGGGTGAGGGAAACGGAGAGAGACGAGAGGGGAGAGAATGGGTTGAAGAATGGAAAGATATCAGGACCCGTGGGGCCAAATACTAGACTATAATCAGCCCTTCTAACAGTGGTGAAAAGTACATACAACCTCCCCCCTCCTCCCCTGTAACCTGCCACCCTCATCTTGAATCTGGTTAGCTGAGGCATGAAACTCTTTCCGCTAATGGGTCCAAAGACTATTCTGGTTGGAGTCCGTAACAATTAGCCAGTCACAATTAAAGGAAATCCCGTGACCTCCATCCTAAGAATTCCACTAAGAATGAGGGGTCTGAGCAACCATTATTTACCTGAAAACAACTCTAGTCCAATCAGATCCACACTTGAATCCTGGAGCACTGAAACCAAATAAACTGAGGCTATAATTTTCCAGGTTCCAGTTGTCGTGTCTAAAAATGCAGCTTTACGTTACTCTGGCTAGCATTCTGATCCCATCCAACCCACCCGTCATCAGAATAGATATTCCCCAAACAAGAGCCTTCCAACCTATTGGACAGCATGGTTACCTGAAGGTCTGTTTGATAGCATTGACTCGAAGGTCAATAATATTTAGCAGGTTATCCCGGGAACAGCTCAGGAGCTCTGTTCTCTCTGGGTTCAGATCCAGGGCGGTGATCTTTCCCAAAAGCTCCATTTCTCGGATTATACTTTCAGCTCTAAGAAAAGAGGTAACAAGAGAAACTATCCGTAAATGCTGGGATACAGGTTTAACCAGGAAAAAAAATAGGCTCTTTAGCCCACCTGAAATTCCTAAATGCACTCAAGTCTCCGGTGGTGACCATTTTCAATACTTGATCCATCGCTAAATCCTGTCGGTCCCACCTTCACAACTTCGCTAAAATTCACCCTATCCTCTCCATCCAAATCGCTAACACGTTAGTATAATCACTCATCCTATCCGGCCTGGATTGCTGCATCTGTCTTCTGGCCGACCTCCCGGCTTCCTGTCTCTTCCCATTCCAGGCCACGCTTCGCTCCGCAAAAACGCTCAGGACACGTCACCCCGCTCCTCAAAATACTCCAGTGGTTGCCCGTCCACCTCTGCAAACAAATATACCTCACCATTGGCTTTAAAGCAGTCCACCGCCTTGCCCCCTCCGACCTCACCTCTCTCCTTCTACAACCCAGCCCGCACACTTTGCTCCTCTAGTCTTAACCTTCTCACTGTCCCTCGATCTCTCGCCTATCTCGTCGCCGACCCCTAGCCCACCTCCTGCCTCTGGCCTGGAACGCCCTCCCTCCTCAAGTCCGACAATACTCTCCCCCCTTTCAAAGCCTTATTGAAGGCACATCTCCTTCAAGAGGCCTTCCCGGACTAAGTCCCACTTTTCCTCATCTCCCACTCTCTTCTGTGTCACCCTCACTTGCTCGCTCTACTCTTCCTCCTTCCCAGCCCTACGACGCTTATGTACATATCTGTAATTTTATTTATTTGTATCGATGTGTGCCTCCTCCCCTGTTAGCCTGTAACATCGCTGTGGGCAGGGAATGTGATTGTTTACTGTTGTATTGTAACCTCTCCCGAGCACTTAGTGAGCGCTCAATAGATACGACTGAATGAATGAACTAGGGAAGCCCACACACTGAGGAGAACCAGTGAGAAATCGAGCATGAATAGCTTTAATAAGAGCTTGACATTGGCTTTGACAGGCCCGGTTGAAGTTCATTAAGTGCCAGCTTCCATTTCCTTCTTTTCTTTAAGAATGGAGATAAAAACAAGAAGCACCTGAGGTCTATATTACAAATTACAAGCTCCCACTTGGAGAGGTTCTTACATGAGGACAAGAAATAGAGAACTAATAATATTTCAGATCCCAATTTCACTTCTTGTTTGGCTAGTGCTCTAGTGTGAGCCGCCTTTTTGCTTAACAGAGGAGGGGAACGCGAACAGGGGCTTTCCTTGCCACAGATGGAGGGGCGAGGAAAGCATAAAAGGCAGGTGGAAAATTTACGAGAGGAGAAAGTGAAAAATCAATGAAATCTCTTTTAAGTCAAAAATCTGGTGAGACATCCATTTTGCTTCAGTTTTACAAGACGATTCATTTATTCCCACGCTATTCTATTTACTCCACCACTGCTCTTTCTGCCCTTCTTCTCTAGCACCTGGTTTAAGAGCTATTTTTTTTTACCGGATATCCCAGAAACGGATTTTCTTGTCAAAATGTCCGCTCATCACACACTGCTCGGTGCAGACAATATCGTTGCAACTGGATCCTGCGAACACTGTTTTTGTACCTGAGAGAGGGGAGGCAACACCCATTAACCCCACTGTTTCACCTTGTTTTCCCTTTTCACCCATTCCCCTGTGTAAAACATCATGAGCACCTAGGCCCAGAGAGCAATGAGTACGTAAAAAGGTAAATGAGTCACCACGTCGAGCAGCGATTCCAGTGTGAGACCTAATACCACCCACCCTACCTCCTTTGAAAATGACGGCAGGCTGGGAATGTCACCCAATTAGAGAAGGAGTATATTAAAGCAAACACCCTTCCCCATCTATCGACATGCTTATCTCTGAGCTGAAGCAGAAAGAGCCTCCAAGTTGCAAGTTTCCTTACAGATTCTGCTCTGCAGATTCCAGAGTTTGAGGGTCCGGTCATGACTTCCTGAAACAATAAGTGATTTACCCAACAGGAACTTAGCCGACAGCACTTTCCCACTGTGTCCCGTCAGCGTGTGCTGGGAGAGAAAGAAAACGGTGTAAAAATCAATGGTCCTCCTTAGGCCTAATTCGGGCCGGTGCTAAAGGGAATACAACTTCTGAGGTTCGGTGATTCTCAGCTTGTAAACTAAGATAGATTTAGCATCCTTCTGCAGACGCAAGAGACAGAGGAAAGGAAGAGCTCCGTGAGCACATACCTTCCCCTCTTGGGATTTCACAAGTTTCATTCTGGAGCTGTGAAAATTGTGTATTTAGTCTCTGTGGGGCAGGACGAAGGCTAACTCGCCTTAGGTTAACTCAACCGTGACCCTTTCGGCCAACGGAGTAGCTCAGAGAATTTCCAAGAGAGGCTTTGGTTTTTCAGCCAGTGCTTGCGAAACAGGCCCTTGAGAGGTGGGAGCATGAAGTTTCAAGGCCAGGGGCAGAGACCCCCGCTAAAAAACAAACAAAACAAAACAAACCCAAAACGCAGCTCCAGCGAAAATACTGGATGACTCTTTGGGAGAAGAGAGAATAACATATTTTTGTTAAGACTAGAAACACCTAGCCTCCCCTCCCCTTCAGTCTCAAAGTTAATTTCACATTTAAAATCTGAATATAAGGCCCGGCAATATCTGTGACAGCTTGCTTAAGTCGTACAGCAAAATGGTTTAAAATGCGTTTGTGCTTTTAGTATCCAATCTCTTGGGTTCTTCGTTGACTGAATTTGTGGATCAAATAATCCAATCACTCCTATTTATTGAGTGCACATGCTTACCTTCAGTCTAGATACAAGACATTAAAATAAATAAGTTACAGATAGGTACGCGAGCGCTGTGGGGCTGAAGGAGGGATGAATAAAGTACGCAAGTCTACGTGCAAGAAGGGAGTGGGAGAAGAGAAAATGAGGGCCTAGTAGGGTAAGGTCTCTTGGAGGAGATGTGTGCCTTTTATAACTGTCCAATATAAAAAGAGCGGGTATTCCAGACCGGAGGCAGGACATGGACAAGAGGTGGGCGACCAAATGTGTGAGACTGAGGTACGGTGAATAGGGTGGCATGAAAGCAGCACATTCCGCAGGCTGGGTTATCCGGAAGGAAATCAGGGAGGTAAGGTAGGAGGGGACAGGGTGATTGACTGCTTCAAAGCCAGGGGTACAGTTTCTGTTTGATGCGGGGGTGGATGGACAACCCCTGGAGGCTCTTGAGGAGTGGGAAAAACATGGACTGATTCCACAGACTCGATTATAGTGACCAAATCTAATTTGCATAAGCAAATCTAATCCTAGCTTTTTTGGTGGGGCTTTACTGTGATAATATTCATTCTTTAAAAGCATCACCGCTGTTAAACAGAAGGGTTCCCAGAGGTCTCAGCTTGAAAACTTCAGATCACAACCAAGACCTCCAAACTTCCACCACCGAAACTCCTTTACGACTGCTCCTGTTGGACGCCTACCCAACTGCTGTGTCGCCCGGAACTCCGGCGAACACAAAAGTAGAAGACATCGCACAATTTCAGCAGTTCCTCCGCCAATCAGAGCACTACTGGGGTCTGATGGAAAAAGAGGCTGCAGGGAATCAGGATGGTGATGAAAGCGCAGTCTCTGGCCAGTCAGACCTTTTACTATTCATCACTGACCTCTCACCCGGGAAGCAGAGTGATTAATAGATCCCAAAGAGCTTCCAAAAAGGGAATACGCACACACATGCGTACTCCTAATACGCACACACCCCTAATATTCAATAATAATAATAACGATGGCCTCTGTAATATTTGAGATATGTGGAATCTTCCAAGAAATATCCATGGTCCATGCAAAGATTTCAACCACTGTGCTGTTTACAGAAGAGAATTCATTCACTTCCCGTGGCTGGGGAAAACACTGAAAACTCTCTCACACAACCACAACACCGGAGTGACTTCTCAAACACCTAATAAAGTGCTCTGCTCACAGTACAGACCACTAACGATCGCTCAAGATGACTCTGTTCTTTCTCCTAACGGAGAACTGAGACACCCATACCCTCTCCCAACACTCGAAACCCAACCAATTACATTTCATGGAAATGCTTGCGCCTAAGTTTTAGCGGAATGGCATTAACATTTTTGGCAAATGTGGCTCAGTGGAAAGAGCCCGGGCTTGGGAGTCGGAGGACCTGGGTTCGAATCCCGGCTCTGCCCCTTGGCAGCTGTGTGACCGTGGGCAAGTCGCTTCACTTCTCTGTGCCTCAGTGACCTCATCTGTAAAATGGGGATGAAGACGGTGTGCCTCACGTGGGACAAACCGATTACCCTGTATCTACCCCAGCGCTTAGAACAGTGCTCTGCACATAGTAAGCGCTTAAATACCAACGTTATCATCATCACGTAGTCCGCTTTCCACATGGCGAAATGTATACATAATTCTGGAAGTACAACAGATGTCATAATTTAAGTGATAGGTAGAACTTCGAGCAGCATACTGGCGAGCCTAGTTGCCACAGATTTCCCATGTCTGTAGGAGGCAGAATATCCACATCTTCTCCATAAAAGCTCAGAGACGGTCAAACCTTATGGTATCCGATAAGCGCTTATTATGTGCCAGACACTATACTAAGTACTGGGAGATCTACAAGTTCATCAGGCTTGACGTACTCCATGTCCCACGTGGGGCTCACGGTAGAGAAGCAGCGTGGCTCAGTGGAAAGTGCACGGGCTTTGGAGTCAGAGGTCATGGGTTCGAATCCCGGCTCTGCCACTTGTCAGCTGTGTGACCGTGGGCGAGTCACTTCGCTTCTCTGGGCCTCAGTTCCCTCATCTGTAAAATGGGGATGAAGACTGTGAGCCCCACGTGGGTCAACCTGATTCCCCTGTGTCTACCCCAGCGCTTAGAACAGTGCTCTGCACATAGTCAGTGCTTAACAAATACCAACATTATTATTATTATTAATCTCCCTTTACAGAGAGGTAACAGACATAGAAGTTAAGTAACTTCCCCCAGGTCATCCAGGAGATAAGTGGCTGAGCCAGGATTAGAACTCAGGCCTGCGTTCGATCCATCAGACCACACTGCTTCTCAGCTGGAGCTTGGACAACAGTAGAAGAATGTAAATTGGACTCCAACTGCTTACGTAGGAAGAGCACAATGGGACAGTAGGGGGGAGAAATTTCCTAAATAGAAACCTATGTTTTCTTAGAAGCAGCAAACACTAAAATTTGTAAAAGACATGGAATCAACAATTTTCATGCCCTCCAAGTAGCCACCCAAAAGGCAAGAAGGACAGGTGTGTTGACTTGTTTCCAGGGGACTCACCCGCAACCAGTAATCATCCACAGTCCATATCCTGCTGGCAAAATCATTTGAAGCTGCTAAGAGGTAAGAGCCCTATGGGAACAAACAGCAAACAACATTTTCAATCAATTCAGAAGAGATTTTCCCAGAAGCAAACGTAAGGTACATTTTCTGACATAGCAGTAGCAAGGACTGCGGTATCTGTTACATATTACGTACCGAGCACTTGTCCTAAGAGCCGGGGTACGTAAGCAGAGCAGACACAGGCCCAGTCCCACACGGTACTCCAAGTTTAAGGAATCAAACGAACACGTATTTCATCCCGTTTTACAAAATGAGGAAACGGAAGCACAGAGAAGCGTCTAGTCCAAGGTGACACAGCAGGCATTAGGGAAATGCTGGAATTAGAACCCAGGTCTCCTAAAACCCAAGCCCATGCTCTTCCCACCAGGCCACAGTGCTTCTGTAGGCAAGTATCTGAGTCATTCCAATTTAATTTTAACAAAACTTTGGAAATAAACTTTAAATTTCCTACAATTCACCCCTCCTCTAGGCGTCCCCTTCATCTCTCCCTCACCACCCTTGCGGTTTCCTATTCCAAACACCCCCCCATTCCATTTTCTTGTCCTACTCTATTAATGGAAAGTAGAATTGGAATTGGAACTCAGGGAGGCTCTAAGTAGATCCGCGTACCACCCGTAAGTCATTTCACTTCAGGTATGTACCAAGTTACCCACAAGACCACCATAGGAAGTTTGAAAGCTGAGAGTCGTAGGTAACTATGGGAACGGGGAGTGTTCTTGGGTAACGATGACGTAGAGCCACCGCTCCTCTCGTACATACTCTTTTCCTCCTTTTGCTACAGAAGTCCACAGCTTGTTTTTTTCCCCACTGCTAAATGTGAAAATGGTACTTGGGAACAAAGATACTTTTATTGGAAACCATTCAGGCCTGGGGGGGAGGAGGCAGCAATTTCAGGGGATGGGAAGCGGGGAAGTGAAATCCAGACAGGACTCACCTTCGGGCTTATCTGTGAGCTGCTCAATTACCTCGTGACTTCAAAAAAAGTACATCTGGCCACCTTCAGTACATTATATTGAATGGTATTAGGTAACACTTACGGCACTATCAAATTCAATGCTTGTAATTCCCGCGTTACTGCCAGCAAAGGAGCCCTTTAACTCGCACCTATCTGAACGCACAAAAAAGGGAAAGATCGGGGGGAGAAGGAGAGAATAGATTAGAATGTGTTAACTCAAATAAAAGCACACGGAAAGAGATCACTTTCGAACAGCGGCTTCACTGCGCCAATATAGAAACGGTGATAGAAAGAAAGATTAAATAATCATCTACAGAGATTTCAACTCTTATGAAACACCAAATATTCAGGTTTTCTTTTTTTATGGTATTGGTTAAGTGCTATGCGCCAGGCACCGTATTAAGTGGTGGAGCAGAGTCAAACTAATTCATTCATTCAATAGCATTTATTGAGCGCTTACTATGTGCTAAGCGCTTGGAATGTACGAATCGGTAACAGATGAGACAGTCCCCGCCCTTTGACGCGCTTACAGTCTAGTCGACGGGCTTACAGTCTAATCAGGTCAGACACAATCCCTGTCCCACATGGGGCACGCGGTCTTAATCCCCATTTTACAGACGAGGCAACTGAGACACGGACAAGTGAAGTGACGCGTCCAAGGTCACGGAGCAGACACGCGGTGGAGCCGGGACTGGACTCCAGGCCCTCTGAGTCCCGGCAGTCTTGTGCTCCACCGACTAGTCCATGCTGCTTCCACCCTGTTTCCCTGTGACCCGTTTTCTTCCCCCTTCACGCGATGACCACCTCACCTCCAAACACTTCCCAGAGTTTGACCCTTCGGTCCATGCCTCCTGTTGCCAATAACCTGGAACTGGGATCGAACTGCACGGCGTTCACCTCTCCGTCGTGGGCATTCTGCAAGACACGGAACCCCACCCCAGCCCCAGATAGCTTTAGCGTCGAGAGCTAATGAAAATCCACCACAGCAGGAGCTTTCGCTATTCAGCACGCTGGGAGGTTCTTCGACTCAGAGCTAGGGATGCCCGGGGCTTTGCAGATTGGGCCGCAAGACACAGTTATCAGTGGAAACTCACTGAGCGGCTCTCTCGCCGTCGACGTCTTCTCGCTCACACCCTCCCAGTGCCTAGACCTCCCTCACCCTTCACATCCAGCGGACCGAAGCTCTCCTGCCATCTCATCTATCTCCAGTTGGTCTTTCGGGATTAGTTTCTCAGCTCTGCTCCTGATCTCCCTCTCCGCTCACTGAATCGCTCCGCCCTTGCGTTCTTGTCCCCTAGGAACTCATCCCACAGCACCCGTATCTTTATTGTCTGCCTCCCGGGCTAAACTGCACGTTCCTTGAGGGCACGGACCATACCCGCTAACTGTACCGGACTCTCTCGAGTGTTCAGCGTACTGCTCTGCCCAGAGTATGTACTCATTAAATATCCACCACTGGTAGTCTGCAAACTCCACGTTTAAATTCAAGTTCTTAAATTTGCCATTTGCCAGTCCAGCACTGACTCCTTACTATGCAAAAACACCGATATCTCCCCAGACCCACAAGGACTTCCAAGGAAAGCATACGCAGTGGCCCTGAGGAATTCACGCCACTTACCAGGCTCCCCGTTAGCACGGGAGAAGACTCAGACATATTCTGATGACTATAAATTCTTGCTCTCTGGGAACTACTAATAATAATGGTATTTAAGTGCTTACTGTGTGTCAGGAACTGTATTAAGCGCTGGGGTAGATTCGAGCAAATTGGGTTGGACACAGCCCCTGTCCCACATGGGGCTCACAGTCTCAATGCCCCTTTTACAGATTAGGTAACTGAGGCACAGCTAAGTGAACTGCCGAAGGTCATACAGCAGACAAGCGTCAGAGCCGGGATCAGAACTCATGACCTTCCGACTCCCAGGCCCCTGGCTCCATCGACTGTGCCGTCCCGCTTCGCTACTGACCAAGACTGCTTTGACGGCAGAGGGGACCAGAAATGGCATTGGTAAAATGCTGAATAATAAAGCTTTTGCTGTGATAGGAATCACGACCAATACAAAAAAACCTCATCTTTCAACAATATGTAAACAAAATTTAACACTGATTAGGGTCTGGAAATACCTAACTGGACAAATAAATGCTCTTGGGACAGATAAACGCTCGGTGTTCATCCCCCCGCCCAGGTCCACGGCACTTCTGTACGTATCTGTGATTTCTTTATTCATATTAACGTCTATTCCCGTCTAGGCTGTAAACTCCCTGTGGGCAGGGAATGTGTCTGCTTACTGCTGGACTGTACTCTCCCAAGTGGACAGAGTGAACACCCGATAAACGTGACTGAATATCAGGCCAGCAGTTTTCACACCTTTATTAAGTGCTCACTATGTGCCAGGGACAGTGCAAGACGCCAGGGAAGTTACAAGGTAATCAGGTTGGACTCAGTCCCACGTGGGGCTCAGCCTTAATCCCCATTTTACAGTTGAGGCCACTGAGGCACAGAGAAGTGACCTACCCGAGGTCGCACAGCAGACAAGCCGAGGGCGAGATCAGAATTCAGGTCCTCTGACTCCCGGGCCTGTGAACCTCCTACTACATCACGCTGTTTCTCATAGGAGCAGCGTGGCTCAGTGGAAAGAGCCTGGGCTTCGGAGTCAGAGGTCATGGGTTCGACTCCCGGCTCCGCCACTTGTCGGCTGTGTGACTGCGGGCGAGTCACTTCACTTCTCGGAGCCTCAGTTCCCTCATCTGTAAAATGGGGATTAACTGGGAGCCTCACGGGGGACAACCCGATTACCCTGTATCTACCCCGGCGCTTAGAACAGTGCTCTGCACATAGTAAGCGCTTAACAAATACCAACATTATTTTACAAGATTCTGACTCTCAGGGACGGCCCCCGACGAGACAGTGAGAACCACCAGTCCACGGACTGGCCAGCGGAGCTCTGAAACTACACCGTGAGGCCAAAAGCAAAACCCGTTACACAGCCGTTATATGACAAAACTGTTTCCTTAGGGAACCAGGTTTACAAGCGTGGAATATTTTCGACTTCTTTCTCATGCCCTGATTACTGTTCTTTAGTCCCCAAGAGGTCTCAGCTTGAAAACTTAAAATCAGGCACGATCACAGTCCACATTGCCCCATTAAAACCTCCTTCGTAATTAGTTTTGTTGGATGCTCGGGGAGGGTTGTCTCTCCATTCCTCTTGGGATAACCCAAAGTGAGTGCATCACAAACTGTCAGCAGCCCCAGAACCCGATCACGACATAACTTGAGCATGATGGGGCAAGAGAGGAGCTGCTGGGAGATGCGAGCAATAAAGGGACTGTGATTTCTCCGTGCAGTCAGACCTTTTACTAATCATCACTGACCTCTTCAAAATATAACAATAATAATAATGGCATTTGTTAAGCTCTTACTATGTGCACAGCACTGTTCTAAGCGCTGGAATCTATCCTAGGAGGAGGAGGATTATGGCATTTGTTTAAGCGCTTACTATGTGGCAAACACTAAGCACTGGGGTAGAGAGAAGGCAATCAGGTTGTCCCACGTGGGGCTCACAGCCTTAATCCCCATTTTACAGATGAGGGAACTGAGGCACAGATAAATTAGGTCACGCAGCAGATAAGCAGCTTGAGAAGCAGCATGGCTCAGTGGAAAGAGCATGGGCTTTGGAGTCAGAGGTCATGGGTTCGAATCCCGGCTCTGCCACTTGTCAGCTGGGTGACTCTGGGCAAATCACTTAACTTCTCTGTGCCTCAGTTCCCTCATCTGCAAAATGGGGATTAAGACTGTGAGCCCCACGTGGGACAACCCGATTCCCCTGTGTCTACCCCAGCGCTTAGAACAGTGCTCTGCACATAGTAAGCGCTTAACAAATACCAACATTATTATTATTAGATAAGGGGCGGAGCCGGGATTAGAACCCACGACCTCTGACTCCCAAGCCCCCGCTCTTGCCACTATCCTGTACTTGAGATTTTCACAAGGCTGCTGGCATTCAGCAAGACTTGGGTTCAAGACACCAGGGACTTTTAACAGAACAAAGTGGAAAAACACCACCGGACAGATTTTTGAACTGCCGGGGGGGAATTCCTTCCACCGCCTTGGTGAACATTTCTTACGGTCTCTGAACGAACCATACTTACAAAATAGTAAGCTGCTTTCGTGGGCACCCTCACTTCTTTCCTGGAACCAGAACGGGCTCCCATGGTATCTTGGGGGACGGGAGAGGAAGACACAGAACGCCTCCTAAGAAGGCAAAGGAAGATATTAAACAGAAGATGAAATTCGTTTAGGGGCAGGGAATCAGGACGGCAGGTAAGGGGAGCAGAGACGATCCTACCTAACCGGGCGATCCTCGGCGATTGCCTTCTCTTCTCGCTTTGGCCCATCGGATCGCGAGAAGCACCGGGCCAAATAAAGTATCTGCCCGTAACTACTGCACCTCAGATGGTCCACGAGCCCATGAGGAAGAGGCTCACAGCCTCTCAATACCCAACTCGAGGCACGATCTTTCTTGGCGATAACGGTTGCCCAATCAGTGAACGCAGTGTCGGACCATTTTTCCAGTTACTGCGAAGGAATAACCGCCAGCTTCTCTCCGTAAAGATCCGGTGAGCTCTTTAGAATGCAGGTTTCCACGTTGTGTTTCTGACGGTACTTATTAAGCTCCCTCTACGTGCCAAGCACTGTACTAAGCGCTGGGGGAGATAAGTTAACCAGTTTGGACACAGTCCCAGTCCCACAAGGGGGTTAAAATGTTTAAGTAACGCTACCGGGGAACTAGGGGACCTCTCCCCCTCAGCACGGGTCCGTCTGAAGGCAACACGACGCAGTGTTGGAAGAAATGGTTTTTGCGCACGTACGCGGGGTCGATCACCGCGAGATCCTCCGGCCAAAAGACCCCTGTGTTTCAGGGGTTCGGAGTGTTATCCACGATTAGCACTTGGTCTGGCTACAAGCAACCTTTCCGCTGCGGGAAGAGCTTAGCTCATGCTTCAAGAAATGATAATGTTGGTATCTGTTAAGCGCTTACTATGTGCAGAGCACTGTTCTATACGCTGGGGAAGATACAGGGGAATCGGGTTGTCCCACGTGAGGCTCCCAGTTAATCCCCATTTTACAGATGAGGTCGCTGAGGCACAGAGAAGTTAAGGCAAAGCCTAACGCAAACGCTGACTTGCGGCGGCATCCAGCGCTCAGCACGTAGTAAGCGCTTAACAAATACCAACATTATTATTAAAAAGATCCCTGGCCAGTTTTTACCACTGTCAACCGTGAGAAGCAGCCAATCATCACAGTGAATCTCTGGGAAGAGCCGAGGGCCTTCCTGGAAACATGCAGGGCCTCCTGGTTAGTGTTCAAAACGACTCATGATTGAGGGAAACGAAGGAGCGATCACGTTACAATTTCAATGTCCCACACTCACATGCTGGGCTAAGAGTGCATAATAGTTTCACCTGGCAGCATCAGAAGAGGGTTGTCCCAAAAGTGGAGATTCGGACAGACTGGAGGGAAAGGCCAGAGGTCAGCACACGGCAAGACGGAAGAAGCAGGAGGTTGGGGGGGGACGGGGAGGGGGAGGAGAGAAGAAAAAAGCAGAAGCTAGAAGAAACCTGACATTAAGACACGTGGCATTCCTTGAATCACGGATATTTGGGGGTACGTTAACGCCAATCATTTAGATTATTTACATACACGAAAACAGAAAGGCAAATGGGGACTAACCTACCCAAAGATATTAGTGAGAGATTCCAGAAGGCCTCCAGCAGGCTGGGAGAGTCGCTTACTAAAGAGGAGGGGAGGACAGGTTTAAACCTTATGAACCGACAAGCTTAAATAAATGAGCAATAAAAACACAGCCCACGAAGCGAGAACCTGGGAAAACACCCTCCCATTCAGACCCCAAACCCAGGAAGGAAAATACCAGATAGCATGGAATTAGAAAACATATACAATGAGTGGACAGGAGGGAAATCCAGCCTGGAAGAAATGGCGTGGAGGAAATGGTTCTTGTCTTTTCACACTTAAAAGAACAAGATCTTTCCTGAATCCTTAAGAGAAGCCTGCCAAATCTAACGCATAGCTTCGACCACTCGGATCTGCACTTTCACAAATTCTGCGGCTTCCCAAATCCCACCTCTCTTTCCCTTCGATGCCACTCTGAGAAAGAAACGTCTTAATCCCAATGGAACTGATTAAACTATTCGTTCCATCCAAGTCTCCATACTGAATGACAAACTATTTTCTTACATGAAGCTAGGGTACTCTTTTGCCTTAGATATTTCAAAACGACAGAAATGGGATAAAGCCTACAGGGTTTCAACTCATCCCCTTATGTTCCTGCTAAATGAGCAATTATTTAATTTCCTATAAGAGGCAATCTGAGAGTACGATTGGACTGCTACCGAACACTTGATCTTATTTACCGAGCACTTACCGTGTGCAGAGCACGGATGCGTCTCCATCCCCGCAGAAGCGTAGGGACGTTTACACCCTACTTCCCGCCCAAGAATAGCAGGTGTGAATAGTATTTCTCAGCGACCCACCTCACTTTGGACCTTCTCTGATATCAAACCCTCCATCTCCTCCCCCGGTGACCGACGTTAAACCCGAAACGCAACGAAGTCCACCTCCTTTTCGCCCCACCACTCCTCGTATACTTACGTGGTCGTTCGACCGGAGGCTCGTGCCGGAGAGGTCTCCTCAGCCGGGTCCGTAACTTCATCCACGAGCACTTCAATATCATCATCCCTGGAGAAGGATGGGGGCAGGCCTCCTTTTGAATCAGCTAAGCATTAAGTTTTTCTGCAAACACACACAATCCATTCTGCTATCTAAACAAACACGATCCTTTTTGAATTACCTACTGGGTGCAACTATCCTAAGGGTCAACACTTCTCTTTAAGAGAAAAACAGACTCCCTTCTTATCGATAGGCTGGGCCACAAATATTTTTTTTTTTTTTTAAATTCTCACACTGGAATCCAAATCAGCTATTGATTTCCATTGTTTTCCTGAAGGCAAATCGGTGACATTTTTGGTTGTACACACATCCATCTGGAAAGCAGCTATTTTCTTATTTTTAAATCTCTGAGTCCAGTATACACGTTGGTACACGGAATTAGGCACAGGGCTTTAGACACCTGAGGCTGACTGGCTCTCCTGGAGCATTCCCCAGTTTGCATTCAGGAATTTTATGTCGTGGCCAGTGAGAAGTTACTCACAGTCTAAAAACAGAGATGGTCTCAAGATGGGTTGGAGGGGAAGGCAGAAGGGCTAGCTGACTGCCTGCCGTTGAAACTTAAATGCGAGCAAACAACAGGCACCGTGGAAAGGAAAATAATCTACGTACTGGCATGATCGGATGAGCGGATAATAATACTATAATCGTGGTAGCTGTAAGAGCCTACTAGGTGCCAAGCACTGTACTAAGCACTGGGGTGGATACAAGCAAATCAAGTTGGACACAGTCCCCGTCCCACATGGGGCTTAGTCTCAATCCCCATTTTCCAGATGAGGTAACTGAGGCACAGAGAAGTGAAGTTATGAGAAGCAGCGTGGCTCAGTGGACAGAGCCCGGGCTTGGGAGTCAGAGGTCATGGGTTCGAATCCCGGCTCTGCCACTTATCAGCTGTGTGACCGTGGGCAAGTCACTTAACTTCTCTGTGCCTCAGTTACCTCTTCAGCTGGAAAATGGGGATGAACTGTGAGCCTCATGTGGGACAACCTGATTACCCAGTATCTACCCCAGCGCTTACAACAGTGCGCTGCACATAGTAAGCGCTTAACAAATACCAACATTATTATTTAAGGTCACACAGCAGACACGTGGCGGGGCCAGGATTAGATCCCACGACTCCCAGGCCCGTGCTCTATCCGCTACGCCACGCTGCTTCTCTAACGAAAGCGCGAAGGGCAGTTACACCATACGTGCACTCTTCTAACTCAAGCTTCAAGTAGCATTCAGACATCCATCCCTAGGGCCCAAAATAAACTGAGGCAGGCCTAAGAAAATTTCATACATTCTGCCTCTGGTCTCCACTTCCTTTCCGTTTGGTTTTCACTGAAATCCGAACACGGGGGACACCTCTGAATCGTTTGGTGAGATTCACTTAAACTTAGCAACAAGGGGAAGGAAAAAGGGGTTAAAAATGAGAAGGGGAAACTCCAATGCAAATTCTCTGTGCGACGCAGCCCACGTGACGTATATTGCAGGGCCACTACGCGTAGAGCAAAGTTGCGCCAGGGAGCACTGAGGTTTGGGAGATATACCTGGCTCTTCTGGGAACCAAATGCGAGCAAGGGGAGAGGCGGGAGAGTGAAGCATTTCAAAGCACTAGAATCACACTGAAGTGAGCCGTGTACACCTTCGGCTCTGTGGGCCACCCGCTCACACGTTTCATTTTGTTTGGCTCTTCCTTGCTGAAATGCTCCAGTCTGGCCTGCCACGTTAACGTTGGAGCCGTCATCTGTTCGGACACTTCTAATTATGAGATCGGTTAACCGTTCCGCTGCGCTGACCGTCTACCTCATTCGTTTATGCAGAGGGATGAGACGTAGACTCACTTCTGAAAGAACACGGGGGTTCCTCTGCATGCTTTGGGTAGACTGCAACTGTATAATGGGGGAATCTTCTTCCAACAATGGGAATGTCTGAATTCAGCACGACACGGCATTAGAAGAGATGGTTACATGCACACGTGCGGCATCAGACTTTCTTAAATACTACAAGTTTCCCTTATAATAATAATGTTGGTATTTGTTAAGCGCTTACTATGTGCACTGTTCTAAGCGCTGGGCTAGACAGGGGAATCGGGTTGTCCCACGTGGGGCTCACAGTCTTAATCCCCATTTTCCAGATGAGGTAACTGAGGCACCGAGAAGTTAAGTGACTCACCCAAAGTCACACAGCTGACAAGTGGCCGAGCCGGGATTCAAACCCATGACCTCTGACTCCAAAGCCCAGGCTCTTTCCACTGAGCCACGCTGCTTCTCTAAGTGTTCTGCAAAAATGTCACCCCCACATTATGGGATGACCTAGTATACTCCTGAAAAAATCCCGATTCTCCCATTTCTCTGGAAATAATGGGATCACACACAATAAAATAATCCCAAGCACCCAATTTTTAAAAAAACTAAAAAAAAAAAAAAGAGCCAGTATGCCGTAAGGGATAGTTATCTCAACTTGATCTAACGTTTACTTGATAAAGGGACAGCCGTCCTTAGAACTATGAATTTTACAGCTAACCTCGGGGCTGATGAACATATCCATCTATTTTTATTTACCTCAAAATAATAATAATAATAATAACGTTGGTATTTGTTAAGCGCTTACTACGTGCAGAGCATTGTTCTAGGCACTGGGGTAGATACAGGGTAATTGGGTTGTCCCACGTGAGGCTCACAGTCTTAATTCCCATTTCACAGATGAGGTAACGGAGGCCCAGAGAAGTGAAGTGACTCGCCCACAGTCACACAGCTGACAAGTGGCAGAGCCGGGATTCGAACCCGTGACCTCTGACTCCCAAGCCCGGGCTCGCTTCAGTCTTATGGTCGTACTACTTCTGAGATAGTCCTGTACCTCCTCTTGCACTCCCTACCACTTAGGAATTTATTTACATCCTCCTTAGCATTTAGATAAATGTCCGCTTCATTTTGACCTCTCTAGTCGTAAACATTTATTTGACTCTCCATTGGAGTGTAAGCTCCCTGTGGATGGGAAATGTGTCGATAGGTTATTCTGTACTTTCCACACATCCAGTAGTGCACCCTACCAAGTGGATCCCTTGATAAACGCTACTACAATTCTACGTATGGTACTTTACACTCAGTAGCATCTAAATCCAACTAGCGATCAGGAGAAGGGACAGCTCGACTGGGTTTCGAAAAAAGAAACACTTCCTCAGACATTTCTCGCAAAAGGGTAACAAACCTAAATTCGCCCCAGTTCGAAAAAGGGACAGAGTTAAAGCACAGCCCCACGGCAACAATCTGCATTATTTCTGATTTCACGGGGATATGAAATACGAGATTAACAAGCTTCAACCTTCGACACCTCCGGCTGATTTTTCTTTTTTTACTGTTTTGGTGTCAACACCGATCCGCTCGGGAACCAGGACTGTCCCGCAAGGATACCATCACCGAAGGAACCACATACCAGGATCGTGGCTTACGACAGATCCTCTTTATTAAAGTGACCTCCTGGCCTCACATGGCAGGGTGCCCCATCCCGGCATCCTCTGGTAGACGCAGACCTTTGCAGCAAAGGCTTGTGCCTTTTATAGCCAAAGAAATCCAAATGCTCCCCAGACTCCTCCCCGTAGTTCCCAGTCCATTAAAGAGTCCTTCCGGGTGAGCCAGTTCCTCCTTCCTTTCGATGATCGTATGCGGGAGCCTCTTCGAGGAGATTCTTCTTCTGACGATATCAACAGTTCTGATCCCTCCGCCTTGTTGATAGCGTGTGGGAACACTTTTCTGGAGAGATCTGTGTTGGGATGCTAGTACGCGTGAACCTTCTCCTCGAGGGGATCCAGAGATGACCAGATTGTCCGCCCCGGACCGGTGCAGGCTCAATGTGGTTATCTTGCTGCTCTTATTCTGCAACAGGCACGCCGTGCTGTGCCCAGTGGCCCCCTAGACTACCGGTCACACTCCCGCACTTGTTTTTCCCCCCTCTTTGGAAATCCTGAGATTCAAATACAAATGAAGGGTCCAATTTTGTCTTTCCTGGATTCATCTGTCTGGAGTCTGTATTGGCTAGTGGCTGGCTTTGGGACTGAGCCCTTGAGTGTTTTGGGGTTTTTGTTTTTTAAGCTATGTGACCTCCCCATGTATTTGGTTCTTCTTCAGTTCTGATGCACCTTTCATCTCCAACGTCTCCACCATTTGTAATCGGGGCCAGATATACCGAGGGTGACTCGCTCACCACCCCCTTTCCTCCCCTAAACACACAGATCCTCCCAATTCCAAAATAGTTGCTTGGGTCTGAGGGCGTGAGCCTACATCAGTGACCTTCACCTTTTCGGTGGAATACAGGCAGGCACCCGGCTGGCTGACGGCAACGGAGCACTGCCCGAATGCTTTCTTATTTAATACGGCTGAATCACACCCCTCTCCTCTCCGGGGTCTCAGTCCCTGAGCCAGTTAGCACACCAATACAGCACAATGTCACAAACAATTCCCATACACACATACACAGTAGAGCAGATTATTTCTGTGCTGGGATCTGGCTGCCCTGCCTGGAGCACCAATTAGCTGCCTCACCCGACAGCCCTGTTAAAGCCTACTAAGGACAGTCGGCGCTACGTTAACTGTCAGGAAATAAGTATTCATCTACGCGCCTGACACCAGAACACGGTTCCCAAAATGGATAAAACAATTCTTTTCTAAACGCACACCCCGACAATACACATTCTAGATTCCTCAAAGGTGTAAGATTTAGTATAAAACTAGCCTTCATTCTTATCCCTCTGTGATTGCTTCTCAGACTCCTAGAGTCAGAGGCCCCCAAACCACCCCCCTCCCGCCTCCCTTCAGATGACACAGGTGAAAATTCCACGGGTAAATACAGACCCTTACAAATTCTTGAAAAACGCGTGACAAAAACACCCAGATATCCAGGCTTTATACATGAAACCATACACTCAATTTGTACTCTAAGATTCACCCTGACCAATAGTTAACATAGCACTTTCTGTCTTCCTTCTCTGGCCTGCACTCTGCCTGGTTTTAATACAGAATACAAGTATCACCAACATTAAACTCATGACCACGAGGGTATTCCTTTCCCACTGCCAATTAATACTTGAATTTCTCCAGGAACTTTTGCAAGGGAGCTTGACCAATCGTTTCCCTATGGGAGAGATGCAAAGTTGACAAATATACAGTTTAAGAGATGGTGTTGCTCCAGGGAATTTTCTAGCCTGATCCCACCCAAAAGCAGGAATCTGAAGGATCAGTTCCTTTGTCACAGTCCAGGCTCACAGACCTGGAAACCATGATGAAGTGAAGTTGCCAAAATGTGGAACACCTAGCAAAAGTAAATTTGTCCCTAAACACGTTAACTAACAGTGACCCTTCTAAGTGTGACCCATCAGTCTCTTTACATTTTAGCCTTTATACAATCAGGACATTTTGCACAAATAAGGAACATACGGGCATCTCCAGTCACACACCAACCACTTTAAATGCCGTAACGGTCTCCAAATAAACTGACGTACAAAATTTACTTTAGAAAAAAAAAAAAAATCCATCAAGGAAGGTCTAGTTTGACCCAGACTATCAGAGTTACTCTGGCTGGACGTAAAGGTGACTGACTGCATTCAACTTGCCTACATTCCTCCTTCACCCAACCCAAACTCTGTCAAATTTACCCCGGTAAATCGACAGATACACAACTGCTGACTTTGCAGGACACCTTCTTCCCTTATATTTAAGAACTTTCAGCCAGTCCTAAATTACAGCCTAAACACTGAGAAATCAAATCCCAACCCCTGGCATTTCAGGTCTACCCAGAATTATTGTATGTTCTTTTCGGATGTGAACCTCTAAGGGATTTTCAGACTGACCGTTGCCTGGGCCTTCCTACCATTATTTAGGGAGCGTGTTAAGCACTCACCTTCACCAAGAAAATGCCCAGTATTTCAGGAGGTCTGGGGGCATGCCAGGCATCTGTGTCCATCCAGAATCTGCCCTGTGAAGCCCGAGGAGTTTCCTCAGGCAGTTTACAGTAGGAACCTAATCGGGCCAGGAACTGGCCCCCCAAAACTTTATGAATTGTAGCTCCTTTTGCTTTCCCTCTATTGTCTTTTCTTCCTTTCCCACTTCCCCGCTATCCCCAGTTTCACTCTCACGGGGTGGAGATGCAAGAGGGAGGTGAATCTGACTGCAGATACACAGTGCTGCCCTGCCCTGCTAAGGGCTGGATGGGGAAGTTTGCTGTTTGATTCCCAGGGCTCGGTAACCCCCTTTCAAGTGCCCAATCTATAGGCTTGTCACTTCCCCTACACTGCTCCTGCTCAGATTCCTCTGTACCTACTATATTCTCATTTTTAAAATAATGATGGTATTCGTTAAGCGCTTACTTTGTGCCGAGCACTGTTCTAAGCCCTGGGATAGATACGAGGTTTTCAGGGAGTCCCACGTGGGGGCTCAGTCAATCCCCATTTTACAGATGAGGTAATTGAGGCACAGAGAAGTGAAGTGACTGGCCTAAAGTCACAGAGCTGACAAGTGGGGAGCCGGGATTTGAATCCACAACCTCTGCCTCCCCAGCCTATGCTCTGGCCACTAAGCCACGTCGCTTCTCATTTTCTCTCGAGGAAATCCTCAGAGAACCACAGTGATCCCTGGCACACCTGAATTCATCAAGTGTTCTAATCCAACTGGTTCCCCCACATCCCCTGGGTGACCTGTAGTTTCTGACATTTTGAAGTTAAGGTCCAGACACTCCCCACTAGCATAAAAGGGACTCTCGGCGGTTGAACTGCAGGTAGCGGGACTGGGTCCTGCAGCAGGGTTGGGGGTTGTACACCTGAAACAAGTCATCTTGGGGGCCAAGTCTGCTCCCCGGAGCTAACTGAGGGTGTCCTAACCCCTAACCGGACCTTGATGTCTCCCTGAGCCTACATTTCTGGGTCGGGACCTCTCTTAAGCCAGTTTGTTTCCTTAAGGGGCTGCCCTCATTGCTTGCCGTCTATCCTGGATTTCCTCAAGCTGCTGTTTTGTCCGGCTGCACAGAAGCGGGAGTCTGGTGGACCTGAGAGTCTGCGCTAGCGGCCCCAGCCGGAACGCACTTAATGTATATATCTTTAAATTACACATTATAAATTACTCATATTGTTATCTGTCTCTCCCTTTAGGTGGTAAACTGGCCGTGGGCAGGGAACGTCTGCTAACTCCACCGTATTGTATTCTCCCGAGCGCTTAGTACAGTGCTCTGCACATGATAAGCACTCAATAAACACCACCGATCGACTGAGTTATTTCACCACCACCGGGTTTGCGCCTTGGCCGGGTAAGAGGCTAATCTTCCGGGAACCCCTGTCGCGTTCACAGATCTCACTGGAATTTGGAAGGAATCGGCTGGGATCACGATTCTAACAGACTCCCACTTCCAGTCGGATCGATCCATCTTCCCCAGACTTTTCCGTTCGTCAGGGACCTCTCCCGGTTCACCCGGCAGCCGCACCTAGATCCACGTCCGGAGGCGGTCAGCCCATCTACGGGGATACGCTCGTGGGGAAGACCAGCCCCTTTCCCTACCCCACTCCCTTGGGGGTACACCCCAAAAGCACGCCTTCACTACCACGACAAAACAGAGCAAACCTTCCTCAAGACAATTCTGGTCCCTAAAGGACCCAACAGAGCCACCTCCTTCCTCTCATACAGCTCCGATGGAGCCTTCTCCACTCTTAGCAACTTAGTAAACTCAGAAAGGGTCCCATTCTGACCAGGCCATCCTTAATTCTTTTACAAGCATTCCTCTGTCCCTGGACGAGAAGGAAGTCAGGACGATCTCCTCCGTCACCTCTTGCCTCGGGGAGCGATCCGACGCTCGGGCCTTTTCATCCGAATCCTCTACGGGGCCAGACGCCACACGGGGAACCCTACACCCTCCCCACAACTCAAGTGGACGAGCCCCCGGTAATACGTGCCGTGTTCTTCGGGTCACCGGAGCAACCTGCGGGGGTTTCGATGACCCCGGGTCCTCTGAAACATCCGGGTATTTCAGGTAAGGAGGGGGAGCTGAAGGTTCCACCTGTAAATGACAAGATGATCCCCCTTTCCTTGGACTTCTGTCTTTCTCAATTCTTCCCCAGTTTCTCAAGACCCCGTTTACTCTTTATCTCCTTCTCTGTCCACTGCACCCCAGCCCGAGACTCAGGTGGATAAAACCGAGAATTAGACCAAGACTTTCTGCTGTTCCACTATCTCTTCCAGGGCAGCAATATGTTCCTGCAGTCTCAATCCACAGAGCCTGGATCACTACTCCTTCCTTCTTACTCGACTTCACCGTCCCTTTGGAGTTGCAGATCCCAGTGTGGCCTAGTGGAAGGAGCCTGGGCTTGGGAGGCAGAGGTCGTGGGTTCTAATCCCGGCTCTGCCATTTGTCAGCTGTGTGACTTTGGGCAAGTCGCTTCACTTCTCCGGGCCTCAGTTACCTCATCTGGAAAATGGGGATTAAGACCGTGAGCCCCACGTGGGACAACCTGATAAACTTGTATCTGCTCCAGCGCTTCAAATAGTGCTTGCCACTTAGTGAGCGCTTAACAAATACAGTCATTCTCATCATTATTATCCTGCCAGTGGTGAAGGCCTGTCCAACTGCCCTCAGGAACCTGGTAAAGCGCCCCCTTTTGCTTTCTACAAGACCTGATAAACCCACCCAGATGTCCAGTTTCCTACGCAGACATCAGCATCGCTATTCTCGGTTGCTCAGCCTAGACAGCCAGATTGCACTCATATCCCTGAAGATGTTACCACCTCCTCCCTATCACTACCCCGAGTGACACCGGTCGCTACCCCGAGGACCGACATCACACCGGTCGCTACCCCGAGGACCGACACCACACCGGTCGCTATCCCGAGGACCGACACCACACCGGTCGCTATCCCGAGGACCGACACCACACCGGTCGCTAACCCGAGAACCGACACACACACGTTGCTATCTCGAGGGCCAACACCACACCGGTCACTACTCTGAGCACCAACACCACAACGGTCACTACTCCGAGTGAAAACACCACTCCAACCACTAAACTGCCCTGCTAGCTGTTACCTCCCACCTGTAGGGTAACAGTACTATCCCGCTGGCCAACCATTAGCGGAAGGACCACACACCGGGATCACGGCTTACGACAGATCTTTTTTAAAGCGACCCCATGGCTCCCCCATGCCAGAGCGCACCTTCCCAGCATTATTTGGTAGATGCGCACCTCTGCAGCAAAGGCGTGCACCTTTAAGAGCCAAAGAAATCCAAACGCCCGAAGACTTCCCGACTCCTCCCCGTAGTTTTCAGTCCATCAAAGAGTCCTCCGGGATGAGCGAGTTCCTCCTTTCTTTTGGTGGTCGTACGGGGGAACCGCTTGGAGGAAATTCCTCTTCCGATGAGATAAACAGTGCCGATCCCTCCTGCTTTGTTGAGAGTGTACGGCAACGGTTTCCTGGAGAAGTTTCTTTTTTTTGATGCTAGTAGGGGTGAACTTCCTCCTTGGGCAGATCCAGAGATGACCAGACTATCCGTCCTTCCTGGTTTTGATGCTAGCATGCCAGAACCTTCTCCTTGAGCAGTTCCAGAGATGACCAGAATGTCCACCCTGGACTGATAATGCAGGCTCAGTGTGGATATCTTGCTATTACTCTCCAACTAGCACACTGGGCCCCCTGACAACATTCTGGCCCTAACAAAATGCCAGAATATATATACCTCCAACCTGCCATCTGCCACCTGCTCCACCACAAAAGTAATTTTCCAAATATATAGTCAATCAATGGTATTTACCATAACTAGAAACCATCATACTTGACCTTCATCTCAAGTTGGGACAGGTTAACTGATGGTTAGGACTGTTTAATGCAAGAAAAAATTGGGTAATCATAGGAGTGGTGTTTCAGGCGGCCTGTTAGCCTTAGGGGAGAGATCTGCCGAGGCAGGGAGATCACGAAGGAGGCAGTTAATATTGTCCAGCTGGGCGGAGATGACTAGGGCTTGAACCACAGGTGGATAGAAAGAGATAAGTCCATGAAATGTTACAGAGGAAAACCTGGTAGGGTGTCCAGACTGCCTAAATGTCAAAGGTAAAGAAGAGAGGACCAAAGAGGACATCAAGGTTGTGAGGTTGGGGGCTAGGAAGGAAAATGGGAAAGAGGTTTACAGGAAAAGCAAAGAAATGTATTTCGATCACAGTGAGTCTAGGGTGCAGGTAGGTCACTCGGTTGGAGATGGAAGGCAGGAGAAGAAACTGTCAAGATGGGGAGAGGACAGGGCAAGAAACGTTGACTTGGAAGTCTATGTGATTTTCACCCAATTAGGTCCCAGGGAGTGACACGTTTGAGTCTTCGGGTTCTTAGGCAGACCTACCTCCCAAATTGAAGCGATTTCGACCCCAGCCTCACACCGCAGCAGTGGTCAACTTCCAAAGAGCGACCAGTTAACAATCCAGGGTTCGAGCGCTCCTCTCAGAGGTTTACTCCCCACCACAGATTAAAGTGATCTTTGCTCTTCTACTTGGACATCACTTTTAACCTGAGGGGCGTGGGATGGGGGAGGGAACGGCAAGAGGCTGCAAAGTCACTTTATAATTAGATCTCTTCAGTACTAAACATGAACATGCTCTACAGGCATAAGGCATAATGCAGTAAATTAAAAGAAATCTGGATTAGATCTGGCCACTTTTATCTTCCTCTGGAAATGGCTTCCTTCATGAAAAGATCTTATTATTGAAAGATGCTAATAGGGAGCAAAAAAATGTGCCATCAACCCAAGTTTCTTATTAATCAATGATGTGAAACAATATTGCTTTGTCATGGAACAGCAGGGGGATATTTCCTCTTCAATCTCATATTCCTACTTTGATTCCAAGAAGTCATTAGTATTGCTAATTTTTTTGGAAGACAAAGAGAACGGTCAGAAGCAGGGTCATTTTATTAGAGGAACTGGTAAGCAGATGGAGGGACGGGACCTAGCTAAGAGAACCCTCGGAAAAGTGGAGAGTGGGGACCCTGCCTCAAATTCTGCAGTACCTTTCACCCCTGAGCTATAGACAGAGAGGAAAGAGGAAAAAGACCAGCTCAAGAATCCTCACAATGCTCCCTGAGCAATTTAGGATAAAAGCAAGGATTCTTGAGGTTTGCTCTAACCCTACAGCATCAAGGGGATGCCCCGGAAGTGCCAGAGAAACTATAATAATGCCAATGCTTCCAAGTTCCCCAAGCCACTCTTCCTCCTCTCTCCGGAGATCACCATCTGATTACCTTGGTTAAGATGAGGAAAGGAAACGGAAAATTTCTACCAGCTGGCAAAGTCGTGGGGTCTAACTACTGTTATCGATCGATCCGAACAACTGATAAAAGGCACTGTTATCGGCTCTCAGACATCCTCTCCATTTGAATGACTATCTGCACCCACCATTTCGACATATCCGTTCCCGAATGGGCCGAACCTTCTTTCTTTCAATCCACAGTCTTATATCTCTTTTATCCATGAAAGGAACCTCTCAGAGGCAGGTCCCCGGTGGTGTTCTAGCTTAAACTTCAATCCGCACTGGCTCAGCACGACCCGCTTTAAAGAGAGATCTGGATGAAAGGATAAATGGGTTAGCCCAAATAGATGCACTGAACACTGGCTGCACCCAATCCCAGGTGTGAGAGGATGGGATCTAGTTCCCTTCCCAGCTCCATTACTGGCTTGCTTAGCTTCTTCTAAGTTTTTGGGTGAGAAACCAACCAACCAGTGGCTTCTACTGAACCCGAAGTGTGAAGCAATTTACTCTCCCAAGAACACTATACAACAGAGGCAAGACAATACGGTTCCTCAGGGATGTTCTGGTAATTAGCTAAGAAATTTAAAGTGCTCTCAATACAATCGTAGCAGTAACAGAGGTAATATGGATGAGAGAACTTAGCCACCTCAGAATTTTCATCACGTTAAGTGAACTTTTAAATTACTAGGTAAGATTAATGAATCCTACTGCTCAAACTTAACATGTCCAAAACAGAATAGCTCATCTTCCCCCCCAAGCCCCTCTTCCTATCACCATAGACGGCGCCACTGTTCTGTCTCACAGGCTCGTAACCTCGCCGTTATATTATCTTATGATTACTTCGGTGCTTAGAAAAGTGCTTGGCACACAGTAAGCGCTTTAACAAATACCACTAATTATCACTACTAAACTTGATTCATCTCTCTCACTCAATCCACACATTCAATCTGCCACAAAATCCTATCGGGCCTACCTCCTGACATCTCTAGAATCCCTTTCCTCTCCATGCAAACGATTACCACGTCAATCCAAGCATCCATCACTTCCCTCTCGACTACTCCATCAGGCTCCTTCTAACCTCCTGTGCAAACTCTCTCTCCCGTCTCCGATTCATATTTCATTCTGCTGCCGGGATCACTTCTCAGATAAAAACATTCAATCCGCAAAAACCTCCAGTGATTGCCCAGCCACCTCCGCATCATATAGAAACTCCTTCCACTGGCTTTAAGCCACTCAATGGGCTCTCTCCCGCCTCGTTAACCTCGCTGAACCCTTCTACAACCCAACCCGAACACTCCGCTCCTCTAAAACCAACTTCCCGCCTGAATCTCGATCTCGCCTATCCCGCCACCAAAGCGATGCCCACTTTCTCCCTCAGGCCTGGAACTCCCTCCTGCTTCACATTTGACAGTCCACCACTCTCCCCACCTTCCAAACCCTCCACCTCCCCTCCAACAGGCCCTTCCAAACTAAACTATTTCCCTTATCTGGCCTCTATTCTGCACCGAATAAGAAGTTGGCTGCGTAATCCTTCAGCACTCTCGTATTCATCCCAGCCCCACGGCACTTATGTACACATCCTTATATTCTAGTATTTCCCCTAAGCCTAATCATTTTAATGTGTCTCCCCCTCTAGACTGTAAACTCTTTATGAGCGGGGATCACATCTACCAATTCTGTCGTGTTGTACTCATCCAAATGTTTAGTACAGTGTTCTGCACACAGTAGCACTCAATAAATACCAATGACCGCCATTTAAAGTATTCTGAATTTTGCAATGCTTTTCCTCCAACAGTTCAAAGCTTTTAAACTTTGCCCAGTACTTTCCACAATAGTCTTCTAAGGTACGTAGTAGTTAGAATGAACTGAGTTGTATTTAAAGTCGGGAAGAGAGAAGCAGCTTGTGTCAGGTAACCTAGTGAACCCGCGGCAAACCCAGCAGTTGAACCCCATTTTGCCTCTTGTTCACGGGTTACGTCAACTGAACGAAGTAGGGGAAACATTAAAAAAAAGTTTTAAATCGAATCCTCTTTTGAAATATCATCCAATGATTGGCAGCCCAAGTTACGAAATCCAGGGTTGCCTAAAAACACCACCCTTTGTTCCGGCTCAACTAAACGTACTCCCCTTCCCACAGAAAGAAATAATGATTTCCTGGACCGTTTTATTGATTCTAGAGCATCAAAGAAACTTGAGAAATACAAATACTTTGCAAAGGTCGCTACAGAGTTTTGTCTCGTGTCCCATAACAGTGATTTAAAGGGGCCAATTGCTTTCCACAAAGCATGCTGGAAAAAAAAAACAAACAACACCACATAAAGTCCTTTGCCCCTTAAGTCAGTTAACAGATTACAAGGACACGAGGAAGCAAAAACAGAGCCAGGAGAAGTCGGCAAGGAAAGTGTGAGGAGTGGTAGCCAGAGCGTCTCTGCAGAACGAGGGGAGCTTTGGGGGAAGAAACAAATCCACAATAAGGCAAATCTAGAGGGTGGAGCGCTACCGAAGTCTGGAGGCACCGACAGGACTGAAAAGGCAGGTGGAGTCACCGGTTTTTCAGAACCCCTGTCAAACACCTCGCTCAAAAGGCAGCTGGAGCCTGGAGTCAAGAGAGGCTCAAGAATACACCCTAGGCATGTGGGATGTTATAAAAGTAGATGGCCTACGACATCTGTTTTCTTCCACACGTAGGCTAAGGACCAAAAGCCACCGTCCAAAGTCTCTACGAGGACACGACCGAAATAAGCTAATCCACTCACCTGTGGATTCCTAGACGTAAACTAATATTTCAACTGGCCAGCTCTGGGCTCCTTCCCACATCACAAGCTTATTCAACCAAGGGGAGAATGTGATCTTCTGATCCACATCCTAATTGGTGTGTTAAGCGGAACGCTTTCCGTAGGTCCGTTCTGGTCAAGTGTCAGAGACTACTTACTGTTCGACAGGAAGCGGTTCCTTTGCAGCTTCTGCTAGCTCTTTCTGAAGTTTGGCTTGCCGTCTCCTGTGATAACCAACAGAAACGATTTTTAGTCCTCGGTTCATCTGTGCTTCGGGGTTACTTTCCCCAAGACCTTCGTGCAGTCCAGTAAATAGCATTACTACTACTTAAAACACAAGATAACAGACTGATCGAGTCTCTTTCAGCCCGCTTCCTCGTTTCCTTCATATCTGAGCTGACTTCTAAGTCCCGGGGATAAGGACACCCTACCTAGATACGGCTCAGAACAGTGCTCGGCACATAAGAAGCGCTTACCAAATACCATCATTATTATACCGTAATCGCTCATTTTAATTTTTCACAAAGATGTCTCTTAAGAAGCTAACAACAAATGGTTCGGGGGGAATCACCAGAAGCAAAAGTACCAGGGCACTTTGCCACCAGACGGAGCCCTGTAGAATGAAAATGATGGTGCTAAATTTATTAAAATGTATTTATTACACGCCCCACATCGAGGTAGATGATAAGGAAGTATAGACGCAGTCCCTATCTCGCACAGAGGGGTCACAGTCCGAGAGGGAAGGAGACCAGGCATTTTATCTTCATTTTACAGAGGAGGAAACTGAAGTACACGGAAGTTAACTGACCTGTCCAAGGTCACAAAAAGGCAAGTGGCAGAGCTGACGTTAGAACTCAGTTCTCTTGACTCTCAGCCTTGTGCTCTTTCCACAAGGCCACACAATCGATCAATGGTATTCATCGAGCCCTTGCTGTGTGCGGAACACTGTACTGAGCGCTCGGGCGAGTATACGCCACAACAACGTAAGAGACTTGGCGGAGCCGTTCCCTGCCCACGACGCGCTTCCAGTCTAGAGGGCCGGGCTGCCTCCCGAAAGGCAGCTGGCTTAGAAATTGGTCGGATTCCGTCAGTAAGGAGATACGGCGAGCGAGTTAAAGGAGGACGCTCAATTCCCCATCCTCCTTAAAGTACGCCAAAGAATCGGGTTCAGCTGAAACCGTTTTTAAGAACGAGTTAAAGTAAGAGGCCCGGGTGGTGAGCAGTCACCTTGAGTCCTTTTCGTTTTCTGCATTTAGGCGATTGGCTTCCTGGGCCTTCTCTGCCATCCAGCGGGTGACCAGCTCTTGGTTGTCTTCAGTAGTTTTCCTCAGCTTCTCTTCCAAAGCCGTGAAGGTGATCTGCAGGGCGTCGTACTCGTCCTTCAGGGTCTGGTTTGCCCTTTCATGGTCCTGCAGCTTGTTGCGAAGCTCCTGGCATTCTGTCTCTAATTCGGCGATCTTCCGCAGATATTCTGCAATTCTGCAAGGGCGAAGTGTGAACGAGAATGACAACCGGAATGCTCATCTACCCATCCAATCCCTGGCAGGGGGCATTAATTTTACTCACTTGGCTTCGTTTTCTTGCATCTCTTTGTCCTTCTGTTGCATTTGGTTGTTCAGGTCAATTACCGACTGGGCCAACTAAGAGAAAGAAAATATTGTTTATGCCAAAGATTTAAACGCACCCCGCTACAAAAACAAGTTTCGGAGAGTTGTCGAGTACTTTACCGGAGCCCAGTTGGGCTCTAAAAACTGGATTCTCATACTAGAGCAAAAGAGGGGGATGTGCTAACCTCCCCACGTTTCTTATGCAGTTCAGTTAGTTCTTCTTGATGTTTTATCCTCATCTGGGCCATTTCTTGCAGTTGGCTATTGTTCCACATTCCATCATGCCCCTGGCTGGAATTAAAAGGCAAACAAAAAAGGTAAATAAAGAGGAGACGGGAAGAAAAAGAAAACAAATTTGCCTCAAGTCTCAAACAGCTCTTCATTTATATAAGGATTTTTCAAGTTCCTACACTTCTGTGTAGTCACCGAGGTACAGTTAAATTACTAATTGTAAACATTCGTAGATGCAAACTGCTATTCCGCTCAGTAATGCCTCACGCATGGAACGAGATGTAGCGAGGTGAAGAGAAAATCAGGCCACTTGACTCTTTCACTGAAAGCCTAGCTATAGAGTGATAACGATAGTTTAAGCAATTCAAGCCTTCAAAGGAAGCCCCCATATGAAATTAATAGATTTCTGGTCTTTAAATTATTGTTTATCAAAAGGCTACTGTGCAGAGAACATCGCAAAGGGCATTTGGGGAGCATAAGGAAATATAAAATATGTTCCTGGCACTCAAGTCAGTCAATCGTATTTAGTGTGCAGAGCACCATATTACGCGCTTGGGAAAGTACAATATAACACACACATTCCCTGCCCACAGTGAACTTAGTCTAGAGGGGGAGACAGGCACTAATATAAATATATAAAATTACAGATACACACACAAGTGCTATGAGGCTGGGAGGGGGAAATGAATAAAAGGAGCAAGTCAGGGTGACACAGAGGGGAGTGGAAGAAAAGAAAAAGAGGGCTTAGTCAGAGAAGGTTTCTTGGAGGAGATGGGCCTTCAATAAGGCTTTGAAGGTTGGGGGGAGAGTAACTGTCTATCAGATATGAAGAGGGAGGGCATTCCAGGCCACAGGCAATACGTGGGAGAGAGGTGGGCGGCAAGATGGACGAGATCGAGGTACTGTAAGTTGGCATTACAAAAGTGAAGTGTGTGGGCTGGATTGAAGGAGGACAGTAGCTAGGTGAAAGTAGGAGTGGGCAAGGTGACTGAGTGCTTTAAAGCCGCTGGTAAAGAATTTCTATTTGATGCGGAGGTGGACGGGCAATCACTGGAGGTTTTTAAGAGGTGGGGAAACATGGACTGAACATTTCTGTAGAAAAACTGAACCGGGCAGCAGAGTGAAATATGTCCTGGAGTAGGGAGAGACAGGAGTCAAGGAGGTCAGCAACGAGAGTGATACGGCAATCAAGGCGGGACAGAAAAAATGCTTGGATTAACATAGTAATCCAAGGATTTTACAATCTAATGGTGGGGGAAAGACAGGTAGACTAAACTGACAATACACAAAAAGCAAGAGAATAGATTTAAATGTTGAACACAAGTGAATAACAGATAAATATATAAAGAATCCTGAGACGGCAAGACAAAAACAATCAGGTCTGATTTAATGGCTGTAGTTGTAAACTGAAACCCGAAATTTGAAATGAAATGAATTCTAATCAGTAGTACAGGAGATAACTGTACTTTTACTTATATAATCGAACACACAGTTGAACTCCACAATAATAAAACAATAAAAATAATCAGATGTACCCATCCCAGTGCTTTACTTAGAAAAGTCTTTGGCACATAGTAAGCGCTTAAGTAACAGTTATTTTACGCTTGTGTGGACAGGGAATGTGTCTACCAACTCTACTGTATTGTACTCTTCCCAAGCTTAGTACGGTGCTCTGCCTACAATAGGCAAATACCAATGCTTAAGTGACCCCCTCTCATTTTTCTTAAGACTTGAAAGTCTCTAACAGACTGTTCTCCAATAACATTTGCTTTCATTACACATTTCGGATACAGCGTTTCTCCCACAACACGAGTCATCCATATATAAGGTCATGTCTGAAGGAACAGTTTTGCATGTGGAGGTGGCGTTAATCAAAAAGAGTGCTACGATGCAGGTTTTTCTTAAGATGAGGTTCTACGGTAACACGAGCCCAGCGTTATAAGAGAACCGATGAGTTACAAGAACATACGTTTTTTACTATTAATTTTACTACCCTTTGTAAGGCCACAGGTAATGAGAAAGTAATTTTACAGGTATTCTTCATGTTTCCTTGTCACCTGCCCACAAACTCCTTCATCTCTTTTCCTCAAAATCCCAGAGTAAGTACGGTAATGAGACCCGAATCTTTATTTTACATATGCACTTTCACGGAAGGAATACTCAGCAAAGATTCTGGAAGGGGTACCTTAATCTCTTCTCAAAATTCCAGGGTAAGGAACGTTTTCCAGAATTTTTGCTGAGTATTCCTTCTGTGAAAGCGCCTACATAAAATAAAGATTCAGGTCTCTGCCATATGTGATCACCCAAAATATCCCATTACTACCCTGTCAATATATACCCTTTGCTCTCTATTAACATGGTTTTCTTTCAAGTTTAAGCTTTTATTTTATGGAAGAATTGAGAGCGGACACCTACGCATTAAGTGCACTGTAGGCCTTCCTGTGTCGGTCAAACCTCTCTCACTCTGAAAACTAGATTTCCATATGTCCGAGGGCAGAGACTATGTCTTCCTGAACTTATATTCTTCCAAGACCCCAGGATAGTGTTCAGGATAGTAGACGCTTAATCAAAGCTACTGAACAAAATGTACTTATATTGCACTCTCTCAGCTCAAGGAACGATTACTCTAGTCTAAAAATAGGGAATTACAAATAACATTTGAGGTATTGAATTACAATATTTCATCGAGTCAGGCATTCTCTGACGTACGCCTGAACCGCTCCAACGTATCTGAGCGCTTGTCGTGTGCACACTTCTGCCTCATACCGCCAAAGCAAAGGAAGACGAGTCATCAGATAGCAGAGAAGCAGCGTGGCTTAGTGGAAAGAGCCCGTGCTGGGGAGTCAGAGGTCATGGGTTCGAATCCCACCTCTGCCACTTGTCAGCTGTGTGACTGTGGGCAAGTCACAACTTCTCTGTGCCTCAGTTACCTCATCTGTAAAATGGGAATTAAGACTGTGAGCCTCATGTGGGACAATCTGATGACCCTGTATCTACGCCAGCACTTAGGACAGTGCGCTGCAGATAGTAAGCCCTTAAAAATATACCAACATTATTATAGTTAAATATATTGCCTATTATTATTGTCTGTATCACTTCAAAGGCACTATGCAGTCTAGGGCTCTGCACTGGCCCTGGCAGGCCCACAGGCTCACAAAGGACCAGCACCCAGGGGGGTTCTGCCCAGTTTGCACCCTGTTAAATGTTTAACTCCAGGGGGCACACACTGAAGGGGAGAGGAGACCGATGGAACTGCATATTATGTGACTTTTTACTTTGGTTTTATCTTCCTGTAAAGTTAAGGGACATGTACCTAAGTGCTTTCCTTTGGCCACTCCATTACCACGTACCAACAGAGAGGCTGAACCTCCTTTAAATGTAGGGTATGGGGTGGGGAGGACCGGGTCAGATTAGGGGCAGAGAATTGGTCCAGTCATTTCCTACACAGCAAGCACTGCTTCAAAAACCTGCCTTGATCTTCTCTCTCTCGTCATAGGCTTCTTGCTCACATCCTCCCTCCACCTTCCTATCTGACAGATCGCCGCTTCCCTGCCACAATCTTCAAAGCCTGCAAATAAATAAAATCCAAAATCTTCTCTGATTAACCTCAACTCCCACTCTACTTCTTGCATCGACACTCCAGTACTTCCATGTCACCTAAACCCTTGGGTACTCACCACTTCCCCTGCCCCCTAACACTCAGGTACATATTTTTAAACTCCATCGATTCTTCCCGCCTGTAATTTATTTTAATGTCTGCCCCTCCATGTAGACCATAAGCTCCTTGAGGGCAGGGAGGGTGTCTATATACTCTATTACATGCTCCCAAATGCTTAATACAATACACCACAGGGTAATTTCCCAATACCATTAATTGATTAAATTATCTATAGTTATATGGAAGTTTCATTGCCATGCTGCATAAAACTGGCATTAAAACAAGTAGGCTGGTAAGGTAAGTGAGCTAAATGGACACAAATTGTGACTGAGACAGTAACGGAAGGATGTCTGCTCAGATATATAAGAAAGCCTGGAGATTTACAAGTAGGTGAACAAAATGTAAAACACACCATCGGGGCAGATCAGACTATTCTAAGTACTATAGGCATTATGGGATTACCTTAACATTCCAAAAAGAGTAATGTTAAACACTTGAAATAAACATTTGTTGATGATGACATTTACAATAGTACGTTAGGTCACCCCTTAACTGAATTAAGGGCAGAACCTCTTAACTGGGATAAAATAAAGCAGATTTCTGAGGGAAAATAAGCAACCAAGAGCTTCAAATACCTGATCTCATGCTTGCTTTGCATGTCATACTTTTCAGCTTGTAGCTTGCCGGCCAACACTGACTGAAGATCTGACTTCTCCAACAGCTTGTTGTCTAAGAGAACAAGGAACAAAATTAAAAAGGCAAGGAACAATTAAGTTTCAGTCGACGGGCCAACAAGCATTGAGCGGATACTCGGTTTGTTACCATCCTTGAGTTTCCATTTTGCATAAAACCTATGATCTGAAGACAATATGCAGGGCAAACTACTTTCTAGAGGACTCTGACTCAGAATGTGACAAAGCGAAGAGGTTAAGAAGTTAGCATGATATTTAGTGCCTGCCTGGCAGGCCCAAGTCACTGTACTAAACTGCTTCACTGTATTGTGCCTGCACTGTACTAAACCCTGGGGTGGATACAAGCAAATAGGGATGGATATAGTCACTGTACCACATGGGGCTCACAGTCTCCATCCTCGAGACTGTGTATTGTTGCACAATACAACATTAGCAGACATACTTCCTGCCCGTAACAAGGCTTAACAAATACCACAATTATTATGATTATTACTATTTTGCAAAATCTTAAATGGGTAAGGCTCTAGCTCCTTCACTAGCTGCTAACCCTGGAAGCTGCAAGCCACAAGGGATGGCTTCGGAGATCTCTTCAAAAAGTGGAAAAAACAGTGTGGTCTAGTGGTCAGAGCACAGGTCCGGGAGTAAGAAGGATCTGGGTTCTAATCCTGGCTCCAGGACTCGTATGCTGTGTGACCATGGACAAGTCACTTCAATTCTCTGCATCTCAGTTACCTCATTTGTAAAATGGGGACAAAGACTGTGAGCTCACTGTGTCCAACCCAATTACCTTATATCTATCCCAGTGCTTAGTGCAGCGTCTGGCACAAAGTAAGCGCTTAACAAATACTATTATTAATGATAATAATAATAATGAGAATCAGTGCGAGAGGAGCCGCTGGCACCTAAGGTTTTGGTGCTGGTGAGTGAAGTCCTGAGGCACTTTTGGGCCTTAACTATGATCCAACGATCTTTCCAGTTTAAGTCCATTTTTCAATTACTGCAGTGTCTCTGCCAAAATTGTGACTGGCTAAACATTAGTGCCACCATTGAAAAAATTAAAAGTAAACAGTTCATTCCTTTTAAGGAATTAAGTAAACTCCTTTCACAAGGCCTTGAAAGCTTCTGAATGACTTTCTCTAGACAGGACTCCTGGAATGAGGGTGAAACCAAGCACATAACTTACTTTCTCTAGACAGGACTCCTGGAATGAGGGTGAAACCAAGCACATAACACAAATGAATGCAAGATGGCTAGGTTTAAGGACAGCGATAACTCAACATTTGGAAATGCAGATGTACGTTCTGAGCGGCAAAAAGCAGCCACGGTAAGATAAATGGGGGGGGAAGAGAATGAGGGCCAGGAAAACACCATTGTCGACTGCTGAATTTGTGTTATCTCTCACATTTGTGCTCATGTAAGAAAGACCACCCTTATTCCCCAGCTTTATTTTCAATTTTCAGTGTGACTTGTGGGGGTCCAATTACAAGGGGGCCTGCCTTTTGCCTCCCACATTCCCTCGGCGGCGGGTGTGGTGGATCAATCGTATTTACTGAGCACGTGCTCTGTGCGGAGCACTGTATTAAGCGCTTGGGAGAGAAAGAAACAGTAACAATGTAAGAGACACACTCCCCGCCCAAAACGAGCTTACCGTCGATCAAATCGGGTGTCGAGAGGATAAGGAGGTAAAGGGTCTTTCCCCAACTCTTTGGAACGAAGGAGCTCTAATTACGCCATCAGCGCAAAAAGGAAATTTTGCTGTTGCCTTTTCTAGCGGGACAGGGACTGCCTTGTGTCTACCCCAGCAGTTAATACAGTGCTTGGCACCTAGTAAGTGCTTAACGCACCCCACATCATCATTATCACTGCCGTGAGGGAGCCCCATCGGTAAAACCTGAACAAAAGGGAACAGAGAAGGAGCACGGACCTGGGAGTCCAAAGGAGCTGGGTTCTAATTCCGGCTCCGCCACTCATCTGCTGTGGGACCTTGCGCAAGTCGCTTCGCTGCTCTGTGCCTCAACTACCTCATACGTTCACTGATTTATAGCGAGCGCTTACTGTGTGCAGAGCGCTGCACTGAGCGCTTGGAAAGTACAACAGAGCAATAATACGTACATGTACATGACACTACATTATTGTACAATGTGATATGCAATAATGTAGCATGGCTACATTATGGATTCGAATCCCGGCTCTGCCACTTGTCAGCTGTGTGACTGGGGTCCAGTCACTTCACTTCTCTTTGCCTCAGTGACCTCGTCTGGAAAATGGGGATGAAGACTGTGAGCCTCACGTGGGACAACCTGATTACCCTGTATCTCCCCAGGTGCTTAAGAACAGTGCTGTGCACATAGTAGGCGCTTAACAAATATGAACATTAATATGCAATAATGTACAATACATATAGCAATATATAAAATCGTGAGTCCCATGTGGGACAGAGACTGTGCCCAACTTGATTTGCTCAGTATCTGCCTCAGTGCTCACTACAATGCCTGGCACATAGTAAATGCTTATCAAAACCCACAAACATTATTAATAATGTTGGTATTTGGTACATTATTACCTTGCATTTACCCACGACACATAGTAAGCACCTAACAAATACCATAAAAACGATGCCTAACTGATTATCCAAAGGAGTTGTCAGTCAGTCAATTATATTTACGCACTAAGCGCTTGGCAGAGTACATTATAACAATATAACAGACACATTCTCTGCCTACAATGAGCTCAGTAAAGCGCCTGGCACATAGCCGCAGCATGGAATAGTGGATAGAGCCCGGGCCCGGGAGTCAGAGGGTCATGGGTTCTAATCCCTGCATCTCCATTTGTCTGCTGGGTGACTTTGGGCAAGTCACTTCCCTTCTCTGGGCCTCAGTGACCTCTGTAAAACGGGGACTGAAACTGTGAACCTCACGTAGGTTCACCTGATTTGCTTGCATCCACCCCCAGCGCTTAGTACAGGGCCCGGCACACAGTAAGCGCTTACCAAATATCACAATTATTACTATTAATAACAAAATATGACCATTATATGTAAAATGGGGATCGACAGCCCTACGAGCAAGACTGCATCCAACTTGATTAGCCTGTAGCCTTGACACTGTGAGCTCTTAAATACCACAATTATTATTATTAGTTAGAGCTTAACAAAATACTACAATTATATGCAAAATGGGGATTAACGAGAATAATAATGACGACGGTATTAGTTAAGCTCTTACTATGTGCCAAACGCTGTTCTAAGAGACTCGGCGGCCCACGCAGAATATGGCCTGCGTCCAACTTCATTTAATCATATTTATTGAGCGCTTACTGAGTGCAGAACACTGTATTAAGTGCTTGGAAAGTACAACTCTGCAACAAATAGAGACAATCCCCGCCCACAACTGGCTCACAGTCTAGAAGGGGGGAGACAGACATACTTGATTAGTTTGTAATAATAATAATGTTGCTATTTGTTAAGTGCTTACTATGTGCCAAGCACTGTTCTAAGCACTGGGGTAGATACAGGGTAATCAGGTTGTCCCACGTGGGGCTCACAGTCTTAATCCTCATTTTACAAATGAGGTAGCTGAAGTACAGAGAAGCGAAGTGACTTACCCGAAGTCACAAGGTCAGGAAGTTGCCCCACGTGGGGCTCACAGTCTTAATTCCCATTTTCCAGATGAGGTCACTGAGGCCCAGAGAGGCGAAGTGACTTGCCCAAAGTCACACGGCGGTCAAGAGGCGGAGCCGGGCTTGGAACCCACGACCTCTGACTGCCAAGTCCGGGCTCCTGCCACCGAGCCACGCAGCCACTCCTGCACTCTGCCCACTGTTTGGCACCTAGGAAGCACTTACGAAGTATCATAAAGCAAAGAAGGCCGGGTTGGGAGCCCAAACCAAACTGCAGAGAAGCAGCGTGGCTCAGTGGAAAGAGCCCGGGCTTGGGAGTCAGAGGTCGTGGGTTCGAATCCCGGCTCCGCCACTTATCAGCCGTGTGACTTTGGGCAAGTCACTTCACTTCTCTGGGCCCTCAGTGACCTCATCTGTAAAATGAGGATTGTGACTGTGAGCCCCACGTGGGACACCCTGATTACCTTGTATAATAATAATGATGGCATTTGTTATGCGCTTACTACGTGCCAAGCCCTGTTCTAAGCGCTGGGGAGGATACAAGGTGATCAGGTTGTTCCACGTGGGGCTTACAGTCTTAATGCCCATTTTACAGATGAGGTCACTGAGGCACAGAGACAGTGCTTGGCACACGTTGGTATTTGTTAAGCGCTTACTATGTACCGAGAACTGTTCTAAGCGCCAGGGTAGACACAGGGCCCCCGTTTAGACTGTAAGCCCGTAGTTGGGCAGGGATTGTCTCTATCTGTTGCCGAATTGTCCATTCCAAGCGCTTAGTCCAGTGCCCTGCACACAGTAAGCGCTCAGTAAATGTGAATGAATGAATACAAGGTCATCAGGTTGTCCCTCATGGGGCTCATAGTCTTAATCCCCATTTTCCAGATGAGGTCACTGAGGCAGAGAGACAGTAGTTGGCACGTAATAATAATGTTGGTATTTGTTAAGTGCTTACTATGTGCCGAGCACTGTTGTAAGCGCTGGGGTAGATACAGGGTAATTAGGTTGTCCCACATGGGGCTCAGTCTTCATGCCCATTTTCCAGATGAGGGCACTGAGGCACAGAGACGGTGCTTGGCACATAATAATGTTGGTATTTGTTAAGCGCTTACTATGTGCCGAGCACTGTTTTTAGCACCGGGGTAGATACAGGGCCCCCGTTTAGACTGTGAGCCCATCGCTGGGCAGGGATTGTCTCTATCTGTTGCCGAATTGTCCATTCCAAGCACTCAGTCCAGTGCTCTGCACAAAGTAAGCGCTCAATAAATATGACAATGAATGGAGAGTAATGAGGTTGCCCCATATGGGGCTCACAGAAGCAGCGTGGCTCAGTGGAAAGAGCCCGGGCTTGGGAGTCAGAGGTCACGGGTTCGAATACCAGCTCTGTCACCTGTCAGCTTTGTGACTTTGGGCAAGTCACTTCACTTCTCGGTGCCTCAGTTCCCTCATCTGAAAAGGGGGATTAACTGTGAGCCTCACGTGGGACTACCTGATGACCCTGTATCTACCTCAGCGCTTAGAACAGTGCTCGGCACATAGTAAGCGCTTAACAAATACCAACATTTTATTCTATTGAATGAATGAATGCCTGGCCCCTAGTAAGCGCTGAACAAATACCAACATTATTATTATTAACACTGCTTGGCACCTCGTAAGTAGCGCTTAACATATATCAGCATTATTAACAGTGCATGGGCCCTAGTAAGCGCTGAACCATATACCAACATTATTATTATCATCAGTGTTTGGCCCTTCGTAAGCGCTTAATACCAACATTATTAGCAGTGCGTGGCTCCTAGTAAGCGCTGAACCAATACCAACATTATTATTATTATTAGTGCTTGGCCCTTCGTAAGTGCTTAACAAATACCAACATTATTAACAGTGCTTGGCCCCTAGTAAGCGCTGAACCAATATCAACATTATTACTATTATCAGTGCCTGGCCCCTTCGTAAGAGCTTAAAAATACCAGCATTATTATTAACAGTGCTTGGGCCCTGGTAAGCGCTGAACCAATACCAACGTTATTATTATTATCAGTGCTTGGCCCTTCGTAAGCGCTTAACAAATACCAACGTTATTAGCAGTGCTTGGCTCCTAGTAAGCGCTGAACCAATATCAACATTATTATTATTATCAGTGCTTGGCCCTTTGTAAGCGCTTAACCAATACCAACGTTATTAACAGTGCTTGGCCCCTAGTAAGCGCTGAACCAATACCAACATTATTATTATTATCTGTGCTTGGCCCCTTTGTAAGGGCTTAAATAGCAGCATTATTATTATTAACAGTGCTTGGGCCCTGGTAAGCGCTGAACCAATACCAATATTATTACTATTATCAGTGCTTGGCCCCTTCTTAAGCGCTTAATACCAGCATTATTATTATTAACAGTGCTTGGCCCCCTAGTAAGCGCTGAACCAATACCAATATTATTACTATTATCAGTGCTTGGCCCCTTCGTAAGCGCTTAATACCAGCATTATTATTATTAACAGTGCTTGGCCCCCTAGTAAGCGCTGAACCAATACCAACATTCTTACTATTATCAGTGCTTGGCCCCTCGTGAGCGCTTACCAAATACCAACGTTATCATTACTATGTGCACAGCACTGTGCCAAGCGCTTGGCATGGACCACTGGGCAAGCACCGCTGTTGTCATGAGGGTTGGGAGTCAAAGGGTCGGCGGGGTCGGGGCCTGCTTACACTGCAGGATGATCTCCTCGAAGGCCTGCCTCTGCAGCCGGTCCCTCCGCCGCAGCTCTTCGGAGATGTGGCGCCTCCAGCCGGGGAGGCCGGGCGCCCTGAGGCCGGCCGCCATGGCGCCGAAGCCCCGGCCCCACGGGGAGCGCTCAGAGGCTTGGGGGTTCCCGCCGGGCCCGCTGCGGCCTACCTCGGCCTCGCCTCCCCGCCGCCATCTTAGGCCCCATGGCCCGGCCTCCAAGGCCCCGGCGCCGGCGCGCAGCAATGGAGCCCCCCGCGGGGGCCACAGACTCCTCCCCGCCGCCTCTCGCTCCGCCCCGGGAGAGAAGGCCTCCCCTTCACCCCAGCCAGGCCCCGAGGAGCCAGGCCGCCATGGCGGGGTTGGTCAAGGCGGAGGGGGCCGAACTAGCGGGGCGGGGACGCTTGCCATTGGCCGAACGGAGACACGTGACCCGCCCGGCCCGCCGGCGGCCATTTTCGGGGTGGCTCTGTTAGCGCCCTTGACAAGAGCAGGCGGCCATTTTGGCAGTGGCCAGGAGAGCTCGCCTCACTGCTCCCCTTGCGTTCATTCAATAGTATTTATTCATTCATTCAATAGTATTTATTGAGCGCTTACTATGTGCAGGGTGTACTCGAAAAGAGAATGTACAAAGCGCTTGGAATGGATTAAGATTGTGAGCCCCACGTGGGACAACCTGATTCCCCTGTGTCTACCCCAGTGCTTAAAACAGTGCTCTGCACCTAGTAAGCGCTTCACAAATACCAACATTATTATTATTATTATTACAAATCCCACGTAGGGGAAGCAGCGTGGCTCAGTGGAAAGAGCCTGGGCTTGGGAGTCAGAGGTCATGGGTTCGAATCCCCGCTCTGCCACTTGTCAGCTGGGTGACTGTGGGCAAGTCACTTCACTTCTCTGGGCCTCAGTGACCTCATCTGGAAAATGGGGATTAACTGTGAGCCTCAGGTGGGACAACCTGATTCCCCTGTGTCTACCCCAGCGCTTAAAACAGTGCTCTGCACCTAGTAAGCGCTTAACAAATACCAACATTATTATTATTATTATTATTACAAATCCCACGTTGGGGAAGCAGCGTCGCTCAGTGGAAAGAGCGGGGCTTGGGAGTCAGAGGTCATGGGTTCGAATCCCCGCTCTGCCACTTGTCAGCTGGGTGACTGTGGGCAAATCACTTCACTTCTCTGTACCTCAGTGACCTCATCTGGAAAATGGGGATTAACTGCGAGCCTCACGTGGGACAACCTGATCACCCTATACTTCACTTCACTTCTCTGGGCCTCAGTTCCCTCATCTGGAAAATGGGAATTGACTGTGAGCCTCACGTGGGACAACCTGATTAGCCTGTATCTACCCCAGCGCTTAGAACAGTGCTCTGCACATAGTAAGTGCTTAGCAAATCCCAACAAAGAGAAGCAGCGTGGCTCAGTGGAAAGAGCACGGGCTTTGGAGTCAGAGGTCATGGGTTCGAATCCTGCCTCGGCCACTGGTCAGTTGTGTGACTGGGGCCAAGTCACTTCACTTCTCGGTGCCTCAGTTCCCTCATCTGTAAAATGGGGATGAAGACTGTGAGCCCCACGTGGGACAACCTGATTCCCCTGTGTCTACCCCAGCGCTTAGAACAGTGCTCGGCACAGAGTAAGTGCTTAACAAATACCAACATTATTATTACAAATCAGCAACAGATACAGTCCCCACCCACTGACGGGATCACAGTCTAATCCGGGGGAGACAGACGGACAATAGCAATAAAGAGAATCAAGGGGATGAACATAATGTTGGTATTTGTTAAGCGCTTACTACGTGCCGAGCACTGTTCTAAGCACTGGGGTAGATAGAGGGTCATCAGGTTGTACCAATGTGAGGCTCACAGTTAATCCCCATTTTCCAGCTGAGGTCACTGAGGCCCAGAGAAGTGAAGTGCGCAGAGCTGGGATTCGAACCCATGGCCTCTGACTCCCAAGCCCGGGCTCTTTCCACTGAGCCACGCTGAGAAGAGAATGTACTGAGCGCTTGGAATGGACAAATCAGCAACAGATAGAGATGGTCCCCGCCCATTGACGGGTTTACAGTCTAATCGGGGGAGACAGACAAAAACAATAGCAATAAATAGAATCGAGGGGATGAACATCTCATGAAAACAACAGCAATAAATAGAATCAAGGGGATGTACATCTCATTAACAAAATAAATAGGGTAATAACGATATATACAAATGAGCAGACGAGCAGAGTGCTGAGGGGAGGGGAAGCAGAGTCACCAGGTTGCCCCACGTGGGGCTCACACTCTTAATCCCCATTTCCCAGATGAGGGAACTGAGGCACAGAGCAGTTCATTCATTCAATAGTATTTATTGAGCGCTTACTATGTGCAGAGCACTGGACTAAGCGCTTGGAATGGACAATTCGGTAACAGAGACAATCCCTGCCCATTGACGGGCTCACAGTCTAATCGAGGGGAGACAGACGGACAAAGACATTATCAGTAAATAGAATCAAGGGGATGTACACCTCATTAACAAAATAAATAGGATAATAAAAATATATACAAATGAGCAGACAAGCACAGGGCTGAGGGGAGGGGAAGGGAGAGGGGGAGGAGCAGAGGGAAAGGGGGAGGGAAGGGGGCTTAGCTGAGGGGAGGTGAAGGGTGGGGCAGAGAGGCAGCAGAGGGAAAAGGGGAAGGTCCCCTTCAAGTCAATCGTTCATTTGGTCGCCTTTCATAATAATAATAATATTGGCATAGGTTAATAAGAATAATTGTGGTATTTGTTAACCCCTTACTATGGGCCAAGCAGTGTTCCAGGCGCTGGGGGGATATAGAGTCACCAGGTTGCTCCACGGGGGCTCACACTTTTAATCCCCATTTTCCAGATGAGGGAACTGAGGCACAGAGCAATTCATTCATTCATTCATTCATTCAATAGTAAGTCACCTAACTTCTCTGTGCCTTAGTTCCCTCATCTGAAAATGGGGATGAAGACTGTGAGCCTCATGTGGGACAACCTGATTACCCTGTATCTGCCCCAGTGCTTAGAACAGTGCTCCGCACATAGTAAGCGCTTAACAAATACCAACATTATTATTATTATTTATTGAGCTCTAACTATGTGCAGAGCACTGGACTAAGCGCTTCGAATGGACAATTTGACAACAGAGAGAGACAATCCCTTACCCCCAGTGACGGGCTCACAGTCTAATCGGGAGAGACAGATGGACAAAAGCAAGACAACTTAATGATGATAAATAGAATCAAGGGGATGTACACCTCATTAACAAAATAAATAGGGTAATAAAAATATATGCAAATGAGCAGACGAGTACAGTGCTGAGGGGAGGGGAAGGGAGAGGGGGAGGAGCAGAGGGAAAGGGGGGAAAAAGGGGGCTTAGCTGAGGGGAGGTGAAGGGGGAGCAGAGAGGCAGCAGAGGGAAAAGGGGAAGGTCCCCTTCAAGTCAATCGTTCATTCGGTCGCCTTGCATAATAATAATAATATTGGCATTGGTTAATAATAATAATAATTGTGGTATTTGTTAAGCCCTTACTATGGGCCAAGCTCTGTTCCAAGCGCTGGGGGGGGGGGGGGGAATACAGAGTCATCAGGTTGCCCCACGTGGGGCTCACACTTTTAATCCCGATTTTCCAGATGAGGGAATTGAGGCACAGAGCAGTTAAGTGACTTGTCCGAGGTCACACAGCCGACAAGTGGCAGAACTGGGATTAGAATCCACGTCCTCTGACTCCCAAACCCGGGCTCTTGCCACTGAGCCACGCTGTTCCGCTTACCTACGTTCTACGCGCTGGGATAGATACAAGGTTATTAGGTTGTCCCAAGTGGGGCTCACAGTCTTGATCCCCATTTGACAGATGAGGGAACTGAGGCACAGAGAAGACAAGTGACTTGCCCAAAGTCACACAGCTGATAAGTGGCGGAGTTGGCATTAGAACCCGCGACCTCTCACTTCCAAGCCCGGGCTCTTTCCACTGAGCCACGCTGCTTCTCTAATTATTGAGCACTCACTGGGTGCAGAGCGCTGGACTAAGCGCTTGAAATGCACAATTCGGCAACACATAGAGACAGCCCCTGCCCCACAACAGGCCCTCAGTCTAGAAGGGGGTGACAGACAACAAGACAAGTAATAATAATAATAATAATAATGGTATTGGTTAAGCACTTACTATGTGGCAAGCACTGTTCGAAGCACTGGGGTAGACACAAGGTGATCAGGTTGTCCCATGTGGGGCTCACAGTCTTCATCCCCCATTTTACAGATGAGGCAACTGAAGCACCCAGAAGTGAAGCGACTTGCCCAAAGTCACCCAGCTGACAAGTGGCCGAGCCGGGATTCGAACCCATGACCTCTGACTCCCAAGCCCGGGCTCTTTCCACTGAGCCCCGCTGCTTCTCATGGTGAAGAGGTGACCTTGACAAAGTTTTGAAGGTGGAGAAAGTGGGTGTTTTGGCATGTATGGAGCGGGAGGGAGCTCTAGGCTAGGGGAAGGACGTGGGAAGGGGGTCGGCGGTGACGCGGGAGATTCTCCCTTCTGCGTCACTTATTAATTTGGATCCCTACCTCTCCAACACTCGCTATGCTCCCCCACCCGCCCGCTCACCCCAGTCGACGCAGCATTTATCTAAATATCCCAAATCCCGGTTCGAAGCAGCATGGCCTAGTGGATAGAGCCCGGGCCTGGGTATCGGGAGGCCGTGGGTTCTAATCCCTGCTCCGCCGCTGGTCTGCTGGGTGACCGTGGGCAAGTCACTTCACTTCTCTGAGCCTCAGTTCTCTCATCTGTAAAATGGGGTTGAAGACCGTGAGCCCCACGTGGGACGGGGACTGTGTCCAAACCTATTTGCTTGTATTCCCCCCAGCGGCGAGTATAGTGCCTGACATAGAGTAAGTGCTAACAGATTATTGTTATCATTATTATTTTTTAATTATTTACTTTATTATTTTTATTAGTATTACTATTATTATTTCTCCTAACTGTAATTTGTTTAAATAATAATAATGATAATGTTGGTATTTGTTAAGCGCATACCACGTGCAGAGCACTGTTCTAAGCGCTGGGGTAGATATAGGGTAATCAAGTTGTCCCACGTGAGGCTCACGGTTAATCCCCATTTTACAGATGAGGGAACTGAGGCCCAGAGAAGTTCGGTGACTTGCCCACAGTCACACAGCCGCCAAGTGGCAGAGCCGGGATGCGAACCCATGACCTCTGACTCCCAAGCCCTGGCTCTTTCCACCGAGCCACGAATTTAAAATTGCATTATATCCCTTCTTCCATTTTAAAAAGACAACTCAAGAAGACATAAATGTAACTTGGAGGCGTTCGGCGGGCCCCACACCCGTGCTACATCTAATCGTTTATTTATTTTCCCCAGATCTCATTGAACTCTCAGGTACTTCTTGGTTTTGCTGGGTGAGAGAACAAAGACCTCGTTATGCTCCCTGCAGAGCTATTAATATCTAGTGAGTCATCTAAGAACGGGCTTTCTGAAATAATGTCCTTTCACTTTTGTTCAGAAAAAGAGAAAAAGAAAACCTGACGAACTCCTGAGAACGTCCTAATGCCGTATGTTCCAACATCACTCCCACCCATGAGTCCTGAACAAGGAAACCCAAACATTACTCTTATTTCTATTTATTTATATTGATGCAATTGACGCCTGTTTACCTGCTTTGTTTTGTTTTACTGTCTGTCTCCCCCCTTCTAGACGGTGAGCTCGTTGTTGGGTAGAGATCGTCTCCATCTGTTGCCGAATTGTATTTTCCAAGTGTTTAGTCCAGTGTTCTGCACACAGTAAGCGCTCAACAGTGTTCTTTCCAGTTTTATGAAAGAGCTGAGTACATGAAGAGCATACTTGTAACACATATCCGTGGTCTAAGAGGATAGAGCCCGGGCCCGGGAGTCTGAAGGTCATGGGTTCTAATCCTACTTACGTTGGTATTCGTTAAGCGCTTACTATGTGCAGAGCACTGTTCTAAGCGCTGGGGTAGATACAGGGTAATCAGGTTGTCCCACGTGAGGCTCACGGTCTTCATCCCCATTTTACAGATGAGGTCACTGAGGCCCGGAGAAGTGAAGTGACTTGCCCACGGTCACACAGCTGCCAAGTGGCGGAGCCGGGATTCGAACCCATGACCTCTGACTCCCAAGCCCGGGCTCTTTCCACTGAGCCATGCTGCTTCTCATTTGTCCGCTGTGTGACCTTGAGCAAGTCACTTCACTTCTCCAGGCCTCGGTTCCCTCATCTGTAAAATGGGATTAAGACTGGGAGCCCTATGTGGGATAGGGACTGTGTCCAACCCGTTCATCTTGTATCTACCGCAGCACTTAAAAGAGTGCTTGGCACGTAGTGTTTAATAAATACCATAATAATAATAATAATTATTACTATATGGCAGAGCATAAAAGAAACATTACTGACCGGGACATTCCTAGGGTGGGAAGGGCCAGGGTGGCGATGGACTGGACGGGGGGATGAGGGGAGACCCGTGGGTCACGTGTGTACGAGGAGGGACAGGGGCTCCATTGGCGTGTCGTGTCATGTCTGAGCAGGGGGTTGCGATAGGAGAGAGCATTAAAATAGGAGCATTTAAGGGGAAGCAGCACGGCGTAGTGGATAGAGCCCGGGCCTGGATGTCAGAAGGTCACGGGTTCTAATCCCTGCTCCACCACTTGTCTGCTGTGTGACTTCAGGCAAGTCACTTCACTTCTCCGGGCCTCAGTTACCTCAGCTGTAAAATGGGAATTTGAGACTGTGAGCCTCCCATGCGTGACAGGCACTGAGTCCAATCCGATTTGCTCGTATCCACCCCGGTGCTTAGTACTGTGCCTGCCACATGGTAAGTGTTTAACGAATACCATAATTATTGTTATTATGAGGAGTCACGTGTGTAGGAGGAGCGGCAGGTTTGCTCCACTGGCGTGTCGCGTCATGCGTAGAGAAGCAGCGTGGCTCAGTGGAAAGAGCATGGGCTTTGGAGTCAGAGGTCATGAGTTCGAATCCCAGGTCTGCCACTTGTCAGCTGTGTGACTGTGGGCAAGTCACTTAACTTCTCTGTGCCTCAGTTACCTCATCTGTAAAATGGGGATGAAGACTGGGAGCCCCACGCGGGACAACCTGATTCCCCTGTGTCCACCCCAGCGCTTAGAACAGTGCTCGGAACATAGTAAGCGCTTAACAAATACCAACATTATTATTATTATTATTATGTCTGAGCAGAGGGGTTGTGATAGGAGAGAGCATTTAAGTAGGAGCATTTAAGGGGAAGCAGCGTGGCTCAGTGGAAAGAGCATGGGCTTTGGAGTCAGAGGTCATGGGTTCGAATCCCCGCTCAGCCACTTGTCAGCTGTGTGACTGTGGGCAAGTCACTTCACTTCTCCGTGCCTCAGTTACCTCATCTGTAAAATGGGGATTAAGACTGTGAGCCCCACGCTGGACAACCTGATTCCCCTGTGTCTACCCCAGCGCTTAGAACAGTGCTCTGCACATAGTAAGCGCTTAACAAATACCAACATTAATAATAATAATGTTGGTATTTATATGTCGGTATAACATTATTATTATTATCATTTTAATCCCTGCTCCACCACATGTCTGCTGTGTGACTTGGGGCAAGTCACTTCATTTCTCTGGACCTCAGTTACCTCAGCTGTAAAATGGGAATTTGAGACTGTGAGCCTCCCATGCGCGACAGGGACTGAGTCCAATCCGATCAGCTCGTATCCACTCCAGTGCCCGGCACACGGTAAGCGCTTAACAAATACCATAATTATTGTTATTATGAGGAGGCCAAATGGAGGAAGGATAGTACGATGGTGGATTTCTCCTCATGGGACGACCGTCAATGGCAAAGGAAACTGGAAACCCCCAAATTGAGATTGTCTTTGGACATTTTCTGCATCCTCTAGCAAGCCTACGTGTGCCTACCCTGAAAAGAGTAGAGAAGCAGCACGATCTAATGGATAAAGCACAGGCCTAGGAGTCAGAAGGACCTTGGTTCTCATCCCAGCTCCACCATTTCTCTGCTGTGTGCAAGTCACTTCACTTCTCTGGATCTCAGTTACCTCATCAGTAAAATTGGGATTAAGACTGAGCCCCGTGTGGGACATGGACTGTGTCTCACCTGGTTAGCTTGGATCTTCCCCAGTGCTTAGTACAGTACCCGACACACAGTATGTGCTTAACAAATAACCCCCCCGAAAAAGTGCTCCAGAACATTTAGCTCTAGGGGCAAGTTGGCCCACTTTTTTATCTGACAGTCGTCATGTAGAATTTTGTTCCAAGAACCAATCCCATATTATTCCACAAGCTAACTCATACCTGTTTGCCTAGGGCCAGAGAGGAAAAGCACTTTATGTTTGCAGTGGGGGTGAGAGCGGGAACTGGAATCAATCAATCGTATTTATTGAGCACTTACTGGGTTCAGAGCATTTGCACTAAGCACCTGGGAGAGTACGTACAATATAACAATATAACAGAGTTGGTGGACGCATTCCCTGCCCACAACAAGCTTGCCGTCTAGAGGGCCAAACAAATATTAATTTGGGATGAGATTTTACAGTCACCAGCAGTGATCTCATGACTATTTTGTACTTTGTTCATAAAAATATTCATTAACTTAAATGACTTGAAGCTAAACGATCCCCTAAAATAGATTTAAGAAGTTATTTCTTAAAAAAAAATAGAAGAGCACCGACTAGCAGCAATTGTTTGATTTTGTGCCCTTAAAATATGTCGCTTGCTAGACTCTTAAACGCAGTTGATATGCCTGGGGAAAAATCAAACTTTTTCTGTACTCCTTAGCTGAAATCATTTAGCCGAAATGATTCGGAAGTCTGCACAATTGTAATTAAGAAGAGATTCAAGAATAAATTAAGTTGAAGATTAAGATAACTGTGTGGGTTAATGGATTTTTATACTGTCTGACTTGTGGCTTTTATTTTGTTGCCCCTGAGAGTTGATGTAAATATGCAGTCAATTAAATTACAATAAAACAAGAGATTGCAATGAATTGGAGGCGAAGGTTCATTGAAATTGGGAATCTGAATTTGCTTCTTTCTCTTATTCCAAAAGAAATAATCAGATGACTTGAAACAATCTTTCTGTCATCTAGGATGCTATATTTAGGTGCATTGCAAAATGTTTTGTAGAGCTATGACTATGGAAGAGATTTTTGCTACACATTATGCAACATTATGAACAAGTTTCAAAGATTTAACACAGCCACTTTTAACATTTTCTGCTAGGATTCAATGCCAGCAGCAGAGTTAATGGGTAAAAAGGTTTTATTCATACACTTCAGTGTGAATAATCATCGGATGGGCTCGGAAGTAAGGAGGACTTCTCGATAAATAAAATCTACTTAAAGTAGAGTGGAGAAAAAGAACTCGTAGATCTGCCTCTCAAAGTTCTAACGTTGCTCGTCGAACTCTGCAAGAGGAGAAAAAAATCCTAGCCTACAGAGTACGCTTTGAATGGCTTCACAGCTGAAGGAAACCATTAGAATTTGAATCAATCGAAGAATAGTATTTATTGAGCGCTTACTATGTGCAGAGCATTGGACTAAACGCTTGGAGAAGTAAAATATAACATAACTGTCGTGATTATGTCTTGTCTTTGTTTCGATCTGTTTTGCTCTGCTGTCTGTCTCTCCCGATTAGACTGTGAGCTCGTCATCGGGCAGGGATGGTCTCTATCTGTCGCCGAATCGTCCATTCCAAGCGCTTAGTCCGGTGCTCTGCACACAGTAAGCGCTCAATAAATACTATTGAATGAATGAATGGCAGATGTGATCCCCCGTTCTTAATGAGCTTAGAGTCTACAGGGGGAGGCAGACTTTAAAATCAATTACAGATAAGGGAAATAGCAGAGAATAAGGATATTTAAACAAGTGCGGTAGGGCTGGGGTGAGTATCAAAATGCTCAAGGAGTATACGGCCAAGGGCAGAGTCAATGGTGAGAAGAGGGCGGGTAGGGAAAATGAGGAAATAGGGAAGGCCTATTGGAGGAGATGTGATTTTCGGAGGGTTGTGAAGGTGGGGAGAGTGGTGGTCTGTCAGATTTGAGTGGGAGGGTGTGCCAGACCAGAGGGAGAACACGGGCGGGAGTTTGGCGGTGAGATAGATGAGCTCAAGGTACAGAGAGTAGGTTGGTGTTAGATGAGCAGAATGTGCGATTACTCCCCCCCTTCAAAGCCCTTCTGAAAGCTCACCTCCTCCAGGAGGCCTTCTCAGACCGAGCACCCCCTTTTCCTCTGCTCCTCCTCCCCTCCCCATCGCCCCGACTCCCTTCCTCTGCTCTACCCCCCTCCCCGCCCCACAGCACTTCTGTATATTTGTGTATATTTTTCTATTTATTTTATTACGTGTATATTCTATAATTCCATTTACTTATATTGATGCTATTGATGCCTGTCTACTTGTTTGGTTGTCTGTCTCCCTCCTTCTAGATGGCGAGCCCGTTGTTGGGTAGGGATTGTCTCTGTTGCGGAATTGGACTTTCCAAGCGCTCAGTACGGCGCTCTGGACACAGTAAGCGCTCAATAAATACGATTGAATAGATGAACAAATGACCATCTCCTTTTTTGAACATTATCCGATCAATTATGTCCTTCCTGGTGACAGAGAGTGGGGCGGAGGATGAAGCAAGGAGGGAGCATCTCACAACAAGGCAGCCTGGGTCTGTCCCCTTCCCGTCTAGCGCCGGTCCGGCCTCCCCTCCCCGGGTTAGTCAATCGATTGCATTTATTGAGCAACTACTGTGCCCTTGGGAGAGTGCAATACAAGAGAGTTCATAGATACTTTCCCTGCCCACAACAAGCTTACAGTCCAGAGGGGGAGACCAGCATGAATAAATGACTGAAATCTGTGAGTTAAGGTAGGAGGGAGAGAGCTGGTGCCTTAAAAGCTCTTGATATGGATACGATAGCACAGGAAATGGTGGTGGATGGGCAAACCTTGGAGGGTTCTGGGGCATGGGGAGATATGGATTGAATGTTTTTTTCAGAAACTAACTCTCTTCCCCTCTTCAAAGCCCTACTGAGAGCTCACCTCCTCCAAGAGGCCTTCCCAGACTGAGCTTCCCCTTTTCCCTCTGCTCCCTCTGCTCCCTCTCTGCTCCCCCCTCACCTCCCCTCAGCTAAGCCCCCTTTCCCCCCTTTCCCTCTGCTCCTCCCCCTCCGCTCAGCACTGTGCTCATTTGTGTATATTATTTATTACCCTATTTATTTTGTTAATGAGGTGTCCATTCCCTCGATTCTATTTATCGTGATTAAGTTGGCTTGTTTTTTGTCCGTCCGTCTCCCCCTACTAGACTGTAAGCCCGTCGACGGGCGGGGGTTGTCTCTATCTGTTGCCGAATTGTCCATTCCAAACGCTTAGTCCGGTGCTCTGCACATAGTAAACGCTCAATAAATACTATTGAATAAATACTATTGAATGAATGTTTTTTTTCAGAGACTTGTTTTCGTCCGTCCGTCTCCCCCGATTAGACTGTGAGCCCGTCGACGGGCAGGGATTGTCTCTATCTGTTGCCGAATTGTCCATTCCAAGGGCTTAGTCCAGTGCTCTGCGCATAGTATAAATAAATACTATTTATTATTATATTATTATTATAAATAAATACTATTTACTACTATTCATTTATAATGAATAAATACTATCGAACGAATGTTTTTTTCAGAGAAATGGTCTGGGTAGCAGAGGGAAGTATGGATTTAAGTGTGGCGGGACAGGAGCCGGGGTGGTGGGCAAGGAGGCAGATGCGGGAGTCAAGGGGGGCGAGGTTAAGTGCTTGGATCAGCATGTAGCAGTTTGGATGGAGAGGAAAAGGTAAATTCTAGAAATGTTGTGACAGTAAAGTGACAGGATTTAGTGACGGGTCGATTGGGTGGGTCGAATGAGAGACTCGCGTCGAGCGTAACGCCAAGGTTACGGGGCTGTGAGGCAGGGAGGAGGGTGGTGTGGTCTAAGGGATAGAAAAGATCTGGGGAGAACAGGGTTTGTGTGGGAAGATTCAATAGTATTTATTGAGCGCTTACTATGTGCAGAGCACTGTACTAAGCGCTTGGAATGGACAATTCGGCAACAGATAGAGACGATCCCTGCCCAGATGAGGAGGTCTGTTTTGGATCTGTCAATAAGAAAGATGCATAAGAATACTATAAGAAGTACTCTCCCAAGCACTTCATACAGTGCGCTGCGCATGGTGAGCTCGCAATAAATGCGATCGATTGATTATGCGAATCTTTAGAAACACATCACTCCTCCCTGTTATCCTAATATTTCTATATTTTGGACAAGTATCTCGGCAGAGCTCCTGGAACTTGAATAGCTGCGTCATGTAAATTATGGCCAGTACGTTGGGATTTTAGCATTCATTTTATGGTAGTTGTTAAATGTCGCCTATGTGTCGAGCACCGATTTAGGTACGAATTAATGAAACAGGCCCTGTTTCTCAATCTAAGAGATAGGGAGAGCAGAAACTTTATCTCCATTTAGTAGATAAGGCCACTGAAGCAAAAAGAAGCTGAGGCTTCAGGTCACAGAGAAAAGATGCATTGACTGGTGGAAAGAGTAATAATAATAATGTTGGTATTTGTTAAGTGCTTACTAGGTGCAGAGCACTGTTCTAAGTTCTGTGGTAGATACAGGGAAATCAGGTTGTCCCACGTGAGGCTCACAGTTAATCCCCATTTTACAGATGAGGTCACTGAGGCACTGAGAAGTGAAGTGACTTGCCCACAGTCACACAGCTGACAAGTGGCAGAGCCGGGATTCGAACCCATGGCCTCTGATTCCCAAGCCCGGGCTCTTTCCACTGAGCCATGCTACCCTCTCCCGTGGCATTTGTTAAGCGCTTACTATGTGCAAAGCACTGTTCTAAGCGCTGGAGAGGATACAAGGTGATCAGGTTGTCCCACATGGGGCTCACAGTCTTAATCCCCATTTTACAGATGAGGTCACTGAGGCACAGAGAAGTGAAGTGACTTGCCCACAGTCACACAGCTGACAAGTGGCAGATCTGGGATTCTAACCCATGACTTCTGACTCCCAAGCCCGGGCTCTTTCCACTGAGCCACGTTGCTTCAACAGGCCTAGGAGGCAGAGGATCTGAGTTCTAATTCCTGACCCACCACCTGTTTTCTGTGTGACTTTGGGCAAATGGCCGAATAATATTGATGACATTTGTTAAGCACTTACTATGCGCAAAGCACTGTTCTAAGCACTGGACTTCTCTGTGACTCAGTTACAGGATTGAGACTGTGAGCCCCATGTGGCACATGGACCGTGTCCAACCTGATTAGCTTCTATCTAACCCAGAGTTCAGTACGGTGTCTGGCTCATAGTAAGCGCTTAACAAATTCCATAAAAAATAAGAAAAGTAAGGTAAAGGCAGAGCTGGGATCAGAACCCTGCTCTCCTGATTCCCACCCTCACCTCCAGAAAAAGGCATCAGATTCTCCCTTCTTTGACGGCCGTGGCACATGATACCATCTCTCCCAGACTCCACTAAAAGACGACTTAGTAATAATAATAATGTTGGTATTTGTTAAGCGCTTACTATGTGCAGAGCACTGTTCTAAGCGCTGGAGTAGATATGAGGTCATCAGGTTGTCCCACGTGAGGCTCACAGTCTTCATTCCCCTTTTTGCAGATGAGGTCACTGAGGGCCAGAGAAGTAATAATGTTGGTATTTGTTAAGCGCTTACTATGTGCCGAGCACTGTTCTAAGCGCTGGGGTAGACATAGGGGAATCAGGTTGTCCCACGTGGGGCTCACAGTCTTAATCCCCATTTTACAGATGGGGGAACTGAGGCACAGAGAAGTTAAGTGACTTGCCCACAGTCACACAGCCGACAAGTGGCAGAGCTGGGATTCGAACTCATGAGCCCTGACTCCAAAGCCCGTGTTCTTTCCACTGAGCCACGCTGCTTCTCTAGCTGGTGGTGCTGTGATCTCTCTTATCAATCTGCAGGAGATGGTTCCCAGGTGAAATCTTTACTTGTTTCCCATCTTCTCTGTCTTTCATTAGACTCGGGCATTTACGGGGATTTTTAAGACGCATATGGTCCAGCTAAATTTTAATTAGGGAAACACCTTGTCAAATAAGCAGAACTATACTATGAGTCACGATGAAGATCTGTTTCAAGCCTTTGCTTCCCCCAGACAATCTAGGGCTTTTGCAAAACCTATAAAATGGGCAGATTGGATGCCAGAAAAAATATTTGGTCACTGACTACTTACGTCTGCCTTGTCACTGCTAAAGGCCTACTCTAATAAGTTTAAACACACACCGAGGACAACACCCTGTCTCAGCGTGTTCCCCCCTCCTCCCAGTGACTCTAGATTGCATCTTTCATTTTGGAGCAATCGTTTGGGAGTCAGAGGACCCGAGTTCTAATCCTGGTTCCGCCACTTGTCTGTTTCCCCCCACCCAGTGACTCTAGATTGCATCTTTCATTTTGGAGCGATCGTCTGGGAGTCAGAGGACCCTAGTTCTAATCCTGATTCCTCCACTTGTCTGTTTCCCCCCCACCCAGTGACTGTAGATTGCATCTTTCATTTTGGAGCGATCGCTTGGGAGTCAGAGGACCCGTGTTCTAATCCTGCTTCTGCCACTTGTCTGTTCCCCCCCACCCAGTGACTCTAGATTGCATCTTTCATTTTGGAGCGATCGTCTGGGAGTCAGAGGACCCGAGTTCTAATCCTGGTTCTGCCACTTGTCAGCTGTAGCACCTCGGACATGTCATTAACTTCTCTGTGCCTCAGTTACCTCATCCGTAAAATAGGGATTAAAGCCTCCTCCCTCCAAATTAGACTGTGAGTCCCACGCGGGAGAGGCACGGTGTCCAACCTGATTGTCTCGTGTCCACCCCAGCATTTAGGACAGTGCTTGACGAGTAGTGTTTAATAAATACCATTGAAAAAGACAAAACGAAACAAAAAGAGACATCTTAATGTTCTCGTTTCTAGGTCTTGGGGAAGAATAACAACCCGGGGGGATATTTGTGACAGAAGCAACGAAGACCCACATCCTTTGAGAAAGGTAGATATTTCCCTGCCCTTACCTGGATGAGAACAGATATGGACATTTTTAAGAGGAAGGCTCTCTTGAGGGAATATTTGGACCTCCGCATGAGCTCTGGGGCGAAAGGGAAGCGGCATGGCGTCGTGGATAGAGCCTGGGCGTCAGGTCATGGGTTCTAGTCCCGGCTCGGCCACTCGTCTGCTGCGTGACCTTGGGCAAGTCTCTTCACTTCTCTGTGCCTCAGTGACCTCATCTGGAAAATGGGGATTGAGACGGTGAGCCCCGTGGGAGACAGAGATTGTGTCCAACCGGATTTGCTCGTATCCACCCCAGCGTTTAGTACGGTGCCTGGCACATAGTAAGTGCTTAACAAATGCCATTATATCTGTATATCTCTCTATCTATATGAATGCCTACATATAGAAAGGTGTACCAGCTTGTAAATTGTAGAGGTCTTTGCCCTCCTTCCCTCTGTGAAATTCTCTTGATATCAGTGACTTCTCTAGGGGCGGAGCCCCCTCCAATACTCCGACGGTCCCAGCCTATCGCCATCGGGTAACCATCTAGGAATTAACGAGGACTGCTTGTGGCAATCCAAAAAGCTGCACTTTCCCCTCTTTAAACATTCATTTTTTAAAAAAACTTGGAGGTTCTCTTCCCTTCTGTCCCCCTTTCTCCTCTCCTCCATTTTCGGCCTAGGATGGTTGACATGAGGCTGCTTTCCCCGTGGTCTTTATCCTCGGGATCACTCTTTCGACCGGCTCTTCATCTGGGTGCAAAAGAGACACTTAATACTTTTAAGTATTCATAACGAATTCTTAGCAGTGGCATCTTGACCCCCACCTGACAGGAGGAATGAAGTTCTGCTGAATAAGGTCGAAAAACTTTTGTCCTGGCCTCAAAAAGCCTCTTTGACGTGGTCTGAGCAAGACAGGGTGCCTCTTCTGCTGCCGTGGTTCTCGGATGCAGCACCCTCCGCAGAAACATCCTAGGCAAGAGCAAAAAGTCCTTCTTTCCAATCTTTGTGCTTGACTGACGTGGACGAACGCGTTGAGAGAATTGGGGACCGCCATGAAACAATTCATTTCTGTTTTCTTTCTTTCTGCAGACGCTCTGCAAGAGGCCCAGCCTCTGCAGAGACCGTATTGCCGGCTACATTCAAGTGCGGCTATCGATCGTCTTCTAATTCATTCATTCATTCATTCAATAGTATTTATTGAGCGCTTACTATGTGCAGAGCACTGGACTAAGCGCTTGGAATGTACAAATCGGTAACAGAGAGAGTCCCTGCCCTTTGACGGGTTTACAGTCTAATCGGGGGAGACGGACAGACGAGAACAATAGCAATGTTGAATTTCTTTTCGGGCAGTTGTTAAGCACTTATCATGTGTCAAGGTGCTGAGGTACATTTTTAAACAATGATATTTGTTAAGTGCTTATTCATCCATTCATTAGTATTTATTGAGCGCTTACTATGTGCAGAGCAATGTACCCAGAGCTTGGAATGTACAATTGGACAAAAGATGTCGACAGTGACGGGCTCACGGTCTAATCGGGGGAGACAGACGGCAGAGCGAAACAGAATGAAACAAAAACAAGACAACATTATCACGATAAATAGAACGAAGGGGATGGACACCTCATTAACAAAATAAATAGGGTAATAAATAATATATACAAATGCTTACTATGTGGCAGGTTGTTTACTAAGTGCTGGCGTAAATACAAGTTAATCAGGTTGCACGCAGTCCACGTCCCAGGAATAATAATAATAATAATGGTACTCGTTAAGCGATTAGTATGTGCCTAGCACTGTTCTAAGCACTGGGGTAGATACAAGTTAATCAGGTTGGACGCAGTCCCTGTCTTAATTCCCATTTTAGAGGTGAGGGAACTGAGGCCCAAAGAAGCAGCGTGGCTCAGTGGCAAGAGCCCGGGCTTGGGAGTCAGAGGTCATGGGTTTGAATCCCAGTTCTGCCACTTGTCAGCTGTGTGACTGTGGGCAAGTCACTTCACTTCTCTATGCCTCAATTCCCTCATCTGTAAAATGGGGATGAAGACTGTGCACCTCACGTGGGACAACCTGATTGCCCTGTATTTATCCCAGCACTTAGAACAGTGCTCTGCAGATAGTAATCACTTAACGAATACCAATATTATTGTTATTAAAGAAGTTAAGTCACTTGGGCAAGTCAAAGTCATACAGCAGACAGGTGGCAGAGTAAGCAGCAGGGCTCAGTGGAAAAAGCCCGGGCTTGGGAGTCAGAGGTCATGGATTCTAATCCCGGCTCTGCCGCTTGTCAGCTGGGTGACTTTGGGCAAGTCACTTCACTTCTCTGTGCCTCAGTTACCTTATCTGTAAAATGGGGATGAAGACCGTGAGCCCCACGTGGGACAACCTGATCACCTTGTATCCCCGCAGCGCTTAGAACAGTGCTCGGCACATAGTAAGTACTTAACAGATGCCATCATTATTATTAACTAAGGTCCCGGTGACTCCCAGGTCCACGCTCTATCCATTAAGCCATGCTGCTTCATAGCCATAATCTTCATTTTACATATGAGGGAACTGAGGCATGGAGACGTCAAATGACTTACCCAAGGTCACACAGCAGACAATAATAGTACTTTCTTGGCCCTCTTCTGTTCTCCATTTACACTCACTCCCTCGGTGAACTCATCCGCTCTCACGGCTCTGACTACCAGCTCTACGCAGATGACACGCAGATCTACATCTCCGCCCCTGTCCTCTCCCCCTCCCTTCGGGCTCGCATCTCCTCCCGCCTCCGGGACGTCTCCACCTGGATGTCGGCCCGCCACCTCAAACTCAACGTGAGCGAGACTGAGCTCCTCATCTTCCCTCCCGAACCCTGTCCTCTCCCAGACTTCTCTATCACCGTCGATGGCACGACCGTCCTTCCCGTCTCTCGGGCCCGTGATCTCGGTGTCATCCTTGACTCGTCTCTCTCGTTCACCCCACGCATCCTATCCGATACCGAGACCTGCCGGTCTCACCTCTACAATATCGCCAAGATCCGCCCTTTCCTCTCCACCCAAAGGGCTACCTTACCGCTACGGGCTCTCGTTATATCCCGGCTAGACTACTGTGTCAGCCTTCTCTCCGACCTCCCTTCCTCCTCTCTCGCCCCGCTCCGTTCTATTCTTCACTCCGCTGCCCGGCTCATCTTCCTGCAGAAATGATCTGGGCACGTCACTCCCCTTCTTAAACAACTCCAGTGGTTGCCTATCGACCTCCGCTCCAAACAAAAACTCCTCACTCTAGGCTTCGAGGCTCTCCATCCCCTTGCCCCTTCCTACCTCTCCTCCCTTCTCTCTTTCTACCGCCCACCCCGCATGCTCCGCTCCTCCGCCGCCCACCTCCTCGCCGTCCCTCGGTCTCGCCTATCCCGCCGTCGACCCCCGGGCCACGTCCTCCCGCGGTCCCGGAACGCCCTCCCTCCTCACCTCCGCCAAACTGATTCTCTTCCCCTCTTCAAAACCCTACTTAAAACTCACCTCCTCCGAGAGGCCTTCCCGGACTGAGCTCCTCTTCTCCCTCTACTCCCTCTGCCACCCCCCCTTTACCTCTCCGCAGCTAAACCCCCTTTTTCCCCTTTTCCCTCTGCTCCTCCACCTCTCCCTTCCCATCCCCACAACACTGTACTCGTCCGCTCAACTGTATATATTTCCATTACCCTGTTTATTTTGTTAATGAATTGTACATCGCCTCGATTCTATTTAGTTGCCATTGTTTTTACGAGATGTTCTTCCCCTCGACTCTGTTTATTGCCATTGTTCTCGTCTGTCCGTCTCCCCCGATTAGACCGTAAGCCCGTCAAACGGCAGGGACCGTCTCTATCTGTTGCCGACTTGTTCATCCCAAGCGCTTAGTACAGTGCTCTGCACATAGTAAGCGCTCAATAAATACTATTGAATTGAATGAATAATTATTATGGTACTTGTTGAGCGTTTGTGTTGTGTCAGGCACTGTACCAAGGGCTGGATGGATAAAAGCAGCGTGGCTCAGTGACAAGACCCCGGGCTTGGGAGTCAGACGTCATGGGTTCGAATCCCAGCTCTGCCACTTGTCAGCTGTGTGACCGTGGGCAAGTCACTTCACTTCTCTGGGCCTCAGTTCCCTCATCTGGAAAATGGGGTTGAAGACTGAGAGCCTCACGTGGGACAACCTGATGACCCTGTAACTACCCCAGCGCTTAGAACAGTGCTCTGCACAGAGTAAGCGCTTAACAAATACCAACATTATTATTATTATTATAAAACAAATCAGGTTGGACACAGTCCCTGTCCCACATGGGGCTCACGGTCTCAATCCCCATTTTACAGATGAGGTAACTGAGGCACAGAGAAGTGATTTGCCCAAGGTCACACAGCGGACAAGTGGCAGAGCCAGGATTAGAACCCATGACCTTCTGACTCCCAGGCCCGTCCTCTATCCACTACGCCATTCTGCTTCTCAAGTGGCGGGGCCTGGACTGGAACCGAGGCCCTCTGAAATTTATTTATTCGATCTTAAAAAACAGTTCACAACAGCTCCTTTAAGCGACCCTGCTTAGAAATGCTCTTTGTACTTAGCTCCACAAAACTCTTTAATTAGCGCCTCTTGGTAGGCCAAGTTTTCCGAAACCATAAAGGAAATCCATTGCGGAAAATCTCCCCAGAATCCCAAGAAGTAAAAGCCTGCTGCCAAAGAGGAGTCGCCAGCCCCCAGCATGGCCTAAGGAAGGAGCGTGGGGCTGGGAGTCTCATCCCACTTCTTCCACTGACCTGCTGTGTGATGCTAGGCAAATGGCTTAATAATAATAATAATGTTGGTATTTATTAATTCTTGATTCTATCTACTGCCATCGTTCTCGTCTGTCCGTCTCCCCCGATTAGACCGTAAGCCCGTCAAAGGGCAGGGACTGTCTCTATCTGTTACCGATTTGTACATTCCAAGCGCTTAGTACAGTGCTCTGCACATAGTAAGCGCTAAATACTATTGAATGAATGAATGAATATTAAGCGCTTACTCTGTGCAGAGCACTGTTCTGAGGGCTGGGGTAGATACAGGGTCATCGGGTCGTCCCACATGAAGCTCACAGTCTTAATGGCCATTTCACAGATGCCGGAACTGAGGCACAGAGAAGTGAAATGACTTGCCTGACAGGTGGCAGAGCTGGGATACTTAACCTCTCTGGGCCTCAGTTTCCTCATCTGTAAAATGGTGATAGAATAGATTCATTTTCTCATCTTCTATCTACTGTAAGACTTAGCACATAGAAAGCACTTAATAAATTCCACAAGTATTGTGTACTTTCATTCACTTTTTTTTTGTACCTGCATTCCTCTTCTATTGCAGGGCTTACTGTGCCCCCCCGCCCGCATATGATGATTCATTCATTCAATAGTATTTATTGAGCACTTACTATGTGCAGAGCACTGTACTAAGCGCTTGCAATGTACAATTTGGCAACAGATAGAGACAATCCCCGCCCATTGACGGGCTTACAGTCTAATCGGGGGAGACAGAGAGACAAAAATAATAGTAATAAATAGAATAAAGGGGATGTGCATCTCATTAACAAAATAAATAGGGTAATAAAAATATATACAAATGAGCGGAAGAGCACAGTGCTGAGGGGAGGGGAAGGGAGAGGGGGAGGAGCAGAGGGAAACGGGGGGAAAGGGAGCTTAGCTGAGGGGAGGTGAAGGGGTGGGCAGAGAGGCAGCAGAGGGAGCAGAGGGAAAAGGGGAAGGTCAGTGTGGGAAGGCCTCTTGGAGGAGGTGAGCTCCCAGTGGGGCTTTGAAGAGGGGAAGAGAGTTAGTTTGGCGGAGGTGAGGAGGGAGGGCGTTCCGGGACAGAGGGAGGACGTAGGCCGGGGGTCGATGGGGGGACAGGCGTGAACGAGGCCTAGTGAGGAGATGAGCGGCAGAGGAGCGGGGTGGGCTGTAGAAAGAGAGAAGGGAGGTGAGGTAGGAGGGGGCAAGGGGACGGAGAGCCTTGAAGCCTAGACTGAGAAGCTTTTGTTTCGTGCGGAGGTCGATAGGCAACCACTGGAGGATTTTAAGAAGGGGAGTGACACGCCCAGAGCCTTTCTGCAGGATGATGAGCCGGGCAGCGGAGTGAAGAATAGACTGGAGCGGGGAGAGACGGGAGGAAGGGAGATCAGAGCTGACACAATAATCCAGCCGGGATATTATGAGAGCCTGTACCGGTAAGATAGCCTTTTGGGTGGAGAGGAAAGGGCGGATCTTGGCGATATCGTAAAGGTGAGACCGGCAGGCGTTGGTGAGGGATTGGATGTGTGGGGTGAATGAGAGAGCAGAGTCGAGGATGACACCAAGGTTGCGGGTATCACTGCAGCTCTGTCTATTAGCATAATGACCGTGAATCCGACTTGGGAATGCACGGGGGAAGACTTGGAATAGTTTCAAAAAGTTACTTGTCCACTGAAATTTTTCTAGTTCTCTTCTTCCCCTGTGCCAACCAATCCGGGGGGCCGCTTCCTGGCGTCAACCTGACGAGAGGGGGAAATGTCAAGACGGGGCTGGACCGGCTTCAAGAATTGAATTAGTTTCTGGAAGTAGCAAGGTGAATGACTAGTCCAGAGCGTGTTCTCAATCTGACTGCCACGGGGAACCTCTCTCCGAATAACTGCTCCTCTTCCTCTACAACCGAATTCTCCTAAAGAAGCTTATGGGAAGACTTGACGGCCCCTCTTCATCCATTACTCTGCCTTGAGGAATTGATGCGAAAGCACTGTGGAAAAACAGAAGCACTGTACAAATTCAAGGAATGATTATTAAAGATTTCCAAGAAGCAGTGTGGCCTAGTGGATAAAGCACGGGCCCCGAAGTCAGAAGGACTATTTCCGGCCCTGCCGCTTGTCTGCTGTGTAACCTGGGGTGTTTAACTTCTCTGTGTCTCAGTTGCCGCCTCTGTAAGATGGGGATTTAAGACTGTGAGCCCCATGTAACTTCTCCGTGTCTCAGTTGCCTCCTCTGTAAGATGGGGATTTAAGACTGTGAGCCCCATGTGGGCCATGGACTGGGTCCGACCTAACTTGTATCTACCCCAGTGCTTAGCAGCGTGGCTCACGGAAAAAGCGCAAGCTTGGGGGTCAGAGGTCATGGGTTCGAATCCCAACTCTGCCACTTGTCAGCTGTGTTAACGTGGGCAAGTCACTTCGCTTCTCTGTGCCTCAGTGACCTCATCTGTAAAATGGGGATGAAGACTGTGAGCCTCACGTGGGACAGCCTGATTACCCTGTACCTACCCCAGCGCTTAGAACAGTGCTCTGCACATAGTAAGCATTTAACAAATACCATTAAATAAAATAAAGTTTTACCTCACCTTCCCAGCCACGACACTTCTTCAGCCACCTAAGCATGAAAGCATGTATCTATTATTTGTTTCTTCACCCCATGAAAGTCCCACCCGTGTGCCACACGTCACCGCCTACTTCGCTCCTCTGATGCCAACCTACTTACCGTACTTTGATCTCGTCTTCTGGTCGCCGACCTTTTGCCCACATTTTGCCTCTGGCCTAGAACACCCTCCCTCTTTATATCCAACAGATAATTGCTCTGTCCTCCTTCAAAGCCCTGTTGAAGCCTTCCAGACCAGGCTCTCATTTATAATGTTGGTATTTGTTAAGCGCTTACTCTGTGCAGAGCACTGTTCTAAGGGCTGGAGTAGATACAGGGTCATCAGGTTGTCCCACGTGAGGCTCACAATCTTAATCCCCATTTTACAGATGTGGGAACTGAGGCCATTTCCTCTTCTCCCACTCCTTTCTGCGTTGCCCTGATTTGTTCCCTTTACGCATCCCTCCCCCCACAGCCCCACAGCACGTATGTACATATCCGTAATTTATTTCTTATTTATATTATTCCGTTTCCCTTCTAGACTATAAGCTCACTGTGGGCAGGGAACGTGACTATCAACTTGGTTACACTGTACTCTCCCAAGTACTTCCTACAGTGCTCTGGACACAGTAAGAGCTTAATAAATACGACTGACTGACTGATGTCACCATGGAGGGATTGAAAGAGCCAGAAGAAGGGGAATGTCTGCTGGGGCTATGCAATCAATAATGAAAATTCCTGGCCAAAGAATCACCAGGGTGTCTTGTGGGGTGACTGACGCCACAGGAATCCTGAAAATAGCCGGCTAACACGGGCAGTGAAGACCTAAGTGGCGACTGTGGCGGCTACCTCGGCACCCATCTGCTAACTATGGCACGACGGCACAAGATTGACACCATGCTTCGTAGACTGTGAACACCTGAAGGGACAGGGCCCGGATTTAAGGGTTTTTTTCCTTAAAAAACGGTATTCGTTAAGCGCTTTCTATATGACAGACACTGTTCTAATTGTTGGGGTAGATGCAAGCTAATCAGGTTGGCTACAGTCCCTGTTTCACATGGGGCTCACAGTCTTAATCCCCGTTTTACAGATAACTGAGGCACAGAAGAGTGGAGCGACTTGCCCAAGGTCACACAGCAGGCAAGTGGCAGAGCTGGGGTTGGAACCCAGATCCTTCTGACTCTCAGGCCCATTCACTAGGCCATGCTGCTTCCACCCATATAATAATAATACCGTCGGTATTTGTAAAGCGCTTACTATGTGCCGAGCACCGTTCTAAGCGCCGGGTAGACACAGGGGAATCAGGTTGTCCCATGTGGGGCTCACAGTCTTTATCCCCATTTTACAGATGAGGTAACTGAGGCACCGAGAAGTGAAGTGACTTGCCCACAGTCACACAGCTGACAAGCGGCTGAGCCGGGATTCGAACCCATGACCTCTGACTCCAAAGCCCGTGCTCTTTCCACTGAGCCACGCTGTTTTCCAAGCCTTCATTACAGTGTTCTGCACACAGTAAATTCTTAATAAATGGGTTTTGTACTTAAATTTGTCACATGCCCTTCTCAGCGAGCTACATCTAACAGATGCCGATTTGCTCATTGCATCCACCTCCCCTAGAAGGGATTTAGCAGTCAGTCAATCGTTCATTCATTCAATCATTCAATTATATTTATAGAGTGCTTACTCTATGCAGAGTAAGGGCTTGGGAGAGTACAATTCAACACTAAAAGGACACGTTCCCTGCCCACAACAAGCTCACAGTCTAGAGGGTGGGGGACAGACTTTAATATAAATGAATAAATTACAGATACGTAGCTATAAGTGCTGTGGGGCTGGGAGGGGGGAAGAACAAAGGGAGCGAGTCAGGGTGATGCCAAAGGGAGTGGGAGAAGAGGAAAGGGGGGCTTAGTCAGGGAAGGGCTCAGTAATTAATAATAACATCTTGGAGATGTGCTTTCAATAAGGTTTTGAAGTGGGGGAGAGTAATCATCTGTCAGATTTGAGGAGGGAGGGCGTTCTAGGCCAGAGGCAGGGTGTGGGCGAGGGGTCGGCGGCGAAATAAATGAGATCGAGGTACAGTGAGAAGGTGAAGCCAAGTGTGCGGGCTGGGTTGTAGTAGGAGAGTAACAAGGTGGGGTGGGGGAGGCAAGGTGATGGAGTGACTTAAAACCAGTGGTGAGGAGTTTTTATTTGATGTGGAGGCGGATGGGCAACCACTGGAGTTTTCTGAGGAGTGGGGAGACGTCTCCTGAACGTTTCGGTAGGAAAATGATCCGGGCAGCAGAGCAAAGTATGGACTGGAGTGGGGAGAGACAGGAGGCAGGGAGGTCAGCAAGGAGGCCGATGCAGTAATCCAAGCGGGATGGGATGAGTGATTGTATTAATGGCCTCATGTGGGACAGCCTGATGACCCTGTATCTCCCCCAGCGCTTAGAACACTGCTCTGCACATAGTAAGCGCTTGACAAATACAGTATTATTATTATTATTAATGGGGAAGCTGTTTGGATGGAGAGGAAAGGGTGGATTTTAGCGATGTTGTGAAGGTGGGACCGACAGGATTTAGTGATGTATCGAATATGTGGGTCGAAAGAGAGAAAGGAGTCAACATTAACACCTAGGTTACGGGCTTGCGAGACGGGAAGTCAGAGGGGAAGGATGCTGGTGCCGTCTACTGTTATGGGAAAGTCGGGCGAGGACAGGGTTTAGGTGGGAAGATAAGGAGTCCAGTTTTGCACATGGTAAGCCCGAGGTGACGGGAGGACATCCAAGTAGAGATGTCTTGAAGGCAAGAGGAAATGCGAGACTGCAGAAAGGGAGCGAGATCAGGGCCGGAGATGTAGATTTGGGAAACGTCCGCATGGAGGTCGTAGTTGAAACCGTGGAGGCGAATGAGTTCTCCAAGGGAATGGGTATAGATGGAGAAGAGAAGGGGACCCAGAACTGGACCTGAGGGACTCTCCACAGTTAGAGGGTGGGAGGCAGAGGAGGAGCCAGTGAAGGAGACTGAGGATGAACTGCTAGAGAGATATTTATTGAGCATTTACCGGGTGCAGAGTACTGTACTAAGCACTTTGGAGAGTACAATATAACAATATAACAAGCACATTCCCTGCCCAAAATGAGTTTGGAAGTCTAGACGGGGAGACGGACATTGTTTTTGTCTGCCCGTCTCCCCCGATTAGACCGTAAACCCGTCAAAGGGCAGGGACTGTCTCTATCTGTTACCGATTTGTATATTCCAAGCACTTAGTACAGTGCTCTGCACAGAGTAAGCGCTCAATAAATACTATTGAATGAATGAATGAATGGTGATCTGGCATCTCCCCAACCTATTTAATAATAATAATTTTGGTATTTGTTAAGCGCTTACTATGTGCAAAGCACTGTTCTAAGCACTGGGGGGATACAAGGTGATCAGGTTGTCCCTCATGGGGCTCACAGGCTTCATCCCCATTTTACAGATGAGGTAAGTGAGGCCCAGAGAAGTGAAGTGACTTGACCACGGTCACACAGCTGACAAGGGGGGGAGCCGGGATTAGAACCCATGACCTCTGACTCCCAAGCCCGGGCTCTTTCCACTGAGCCACACTGCTTCTCTGGTATTTCTAGTATAAACACGTAGTATTTCCCTACACGATAGCTAGCACTTCCTTTCATGTCACCTCAACCCTGGGGTACCCCCATCCCAATACGACACTTCAGTACACGTTTTTAAGCAATATTACTTAATAATAATAATGTTGGTATTTGTTAAGCGCTTACTACGTGCAGAGCACTGTTCTAAGCGCTGGGGTAGATCCAGGGTCATCAGGTCGTCCCCCATGAGGCCCACAGTCTTAATCCCCATTTGACAGCTGACGTAACTGAAGCCCAGAGAAGTAAATAATAATAATAATAATGTTGGTATTTGTTAAGCGCTTACTATGTGCAAAGCACTGTTCTAAGCGCTGGGGGAGACACAGGGGAATCAGGTTGTCCCACGTGGGGCTCACAGTCTTGATCCCCCATTTTACAGATGAGGTAACTGAGGCCCAGAGAAGTGAAGTGACTTGCCCACAGTCACACAGCTGACAAGTGGCAGAGCTGGGATTCGAACTCATGACCTCTGACTCCAAAGCCCAGGCTCTTTCCACTGAGCCACGCTGCTGGGAGGGGAGATGTGATTAAGTTTAGCATTAGGGTTAGGGCTAGGTTTAGGGTTAAGGATAGAGTTATAGTTAGGATTGGGGTTAGGATTAAGTTTATGATAGAGTGTAAGCTTTTTGAGTGACGGACTGTGTCTGTTAACCCTATTATAGTAGTGGAGAAACAGTGTGGCCTAGTGGAAAAAATCACGGGCCTGGGAACCGGAGGATTTAGGTTCTAATCCCGGCTCCGGCGCTGGGCGGTTCTGCGTGAATCACTTTAGCTTCTCTTCACCTCAGTTCCCTCATCTGCAAAATGGGTTTCAATACCTGTTCTCCCACATAGATTGTGAGCCCCATTTTGGCGACGATCAATGGGTTGTATACCAGTACTTAGTAAGTACTTGACACGTAGTAAGTGATTAACAAGACTTGTTTTACGCCATCGAGTCGTTTCCGATCCATAGTGACACCATGGACACATCTTTCCCAGAATGCCCCGCTCTCCATCTGCAATCGTTCTGGTAGTGGATCCATAGAGTTTTCTTGGGAAAAATACGGAAGCGATTTATCATTGCCGCTCTCCGCGCAGCAAACTTGCATCTCCACCCTCAACGCTCTCCCTCATGCCGCCGCTGCTCAGCATGGGTGAGTTTTGACGTGTAGCAGATTGTCTCCCACTCGCTAGGCCCTGGCCAAGCTAGGAACGGAATGGACAGGCCTCTGCTCGACCCTCCCTCCCGTAGCAAAGACTGGTAGAGGACTGGAAACTCTCCAGGTGCAACTATTATTATTCATTTATTCAGTCGTATTTATTGAGAGCTTACTGTGTCGCAGAGCCCTGTATTGGAAACTACCATACACCGATAAAGACAGACAATCCCTGCCCACAATGGGGTTAGATATTAGAGGGGGGAGACGGACATCAAAACAAGTAAACAGGCATCAGTATAAAGAGAATTATAGATATATACATATATACATAAGTGTTGTGGGGCGGGGAGAGGGGGAAAGAGCAAGGGGAGTGAGTCTAGGTGACGTGGAAGGGAGGGGGAGCTGAGGAAGAGGGGGCTTCGTTTGGGAAGGAGGTGGAGGAGGAGATGTGCATTCAGTAATAGTAATAATAATGATGATGATGATGGTATTTGTTAAGCACTATGTGCCGAGCACTGTTCTAAGCGCTGGGGTAGATACAAGGTAATCAGATAGCCCCATATGGGGCTCATAGTCTAAATCCCCATTTTACAGATGAGGAAACTGAGGCCCAGAGAAGCAAAGTGACTTACCCGAGGTCACACAGCAGACGAGTGGTGGAGCCGGGATTAGAATCCACATCCTTTGACTCCCCAGCCTGCGTTCTTTCCAATGAGCCACGCTGAATTCTCCCAAGCACCTAGTACAGCGCTCCAGCGAATTTGAGGAGGGAGGGCATTCCAGGCCAGAGGTAGGAAGTGGGCTAGGGGTCGGCGGTGAGACAGGTGAGATGGAGGCACCCTGAGAAGTTTAGCGCCAGAGGAGCGGAGTGTGCTGGCTGGGCTGCAGAAGGAGAGAAGGGAGGTGAGGTAAGAAGGGGCAAGGTAATGGAGAGCTTTGAAGCCAAGAGTGAGGAGTTTTTGCTTGATTGATAGGCAACGATTGGAGATTTTTGAGGAAGTGGGTGACATGCCCTGAACATTTCTGTAGAAAGATAATCCAGGCAGCAGAGTGAAGTATGGACTGAAGTGGGGAGAGGCAGGAAGCTGGGAGATCAGAAAGGAGGCTGATGCAGTTATCCATTCGGGATAGGTTGAGCGATTGTTCTAACGTGGCAACGGTTTGGATGGAGAGGAAAGGGTGGCTCTTGGCGATGTTGTGAAGGCGAGACCAGGAAGATTTGGTGACAGATTGGATATGTGGGCTGAATGAGAGTGCGGAGTCAAAGATGACACCAAGTTTGTTGGCTCGTGAGACGGGAGGGATGGTTGTGCCATCCTCACCGATGGGAAAGTTTGGGAGAGCACAGGGTTTGGGAGGGAAGATAAGGAGCTCTGTCTTGGACATGTTGAGTGGCGGGCGGGCATCCAAGTAGAGATGTCCTGAAGGCAGGAAGAGATGTGAGCCTGGAGAGAGGGAGAGAGAACAGGGGAGGAGATATAGATTTGGGTGTCATCCGCAGAAAGATGATAGTTGAAGCCATGATTGTATTCTCACAAGCATTTAGCACGCCCATGTATCTTCTAGAGTAAAAAAGACTTCCCTGGGCCCTACGGCTCTCTCCAGCTGTCGCACATCTACCTCCTACTATTTCTCTCCAATCTTCTCGAGCGAGATGTTAACATCTCTTGTTTCCGCTTCTTGTCCTCCAGCTCTCTCCCTGACATCCTGCAATCTGACTTCATTCCCCTCCACTGCAAGAAAATGGACCTCTTTAAGGTCACTTTTGACCTTCTTCTTGCCAAATCCAATGATCACGATTCCATCCTAATACTCTTCAACCTTCCTGCTATCACTGACACTGCGGACCACCCCTTTCTCCTGGAAACATTATATAACCTTGGCTTGACTGACAGTCTCCTCTCCCTGGGTCTCCTCCTAAGTCTCCGCTCGCTTCTTCTCAGCTTCTTTTTTGGGCTCCTCCTCTATCTCCCACCCTCTAACCGTAAGAGTCCGTCAAGGCTCTGGTCTGCGTCCCCTTCTCTTCTCCACCTACACCCACTCCCTTGGAGAACTGATTCACCCCCACAGCTTCAACTGCCATCTCTATAAAGTTGATTCTCAAATCTCGGTCTTCAGCTCTGACATTTCCTCTTGCTTTCAGGGAATTTCTACTCGCATGTCCCACCTAAACCACAAATTTAACATAGCCAAAACAGAACTCCGTATCTTCCCACACCAATCCTGTCCTCTCCATGACTTTCCTATCATGAAAGATAAGACTACCATCCTCCCTGTCTCACAAACCTGTAACTTCGGCATTATCTTTGACTCATCTCTCTCATTCAACGGGTAAAATCAACCCGACATCAAATCCTGTCAGTTCTACATTTACAACCTCTCTAGAACCTGCCTTTTCCTCTCCATACAAACCGCTACCGTGCCGATTCGAGCACTCATCGTTTCCTGTCTCGACTACTGCATCAGCCTCCTTTCTGACCTCCCTGCCTCCTGTCTGTCCCTACTCCATTCCGTACTTCACTCTGCTGCCTGAATCATCTTCTGAAAAATCATTCAGTTCTCATCTCGCCATTCCTCAAAAACCTCCCAAGGTTTTACAATCTTTTTATCATCTGCCCGAGTGTCTTTGCAACTTTTAAAGTTGGGTAGTTATCTATTTATGGAAACTCATAATTGCTTCAATCTAATTTCTACTGTTGACTTTAATCTATTTTCAAATGAATAAAGTCAAAACACTACCGTGATGAAGCAAATGTAGAACAAGATTGACAACCTCGAATAGCTATTAAAGCGGTTCTGGAGCTCTTCCCTCCCTAATTCAGACACATCAGAGCTCCCCTTGACATTTTAAGCTTCCCAAAATCCCGCTTCCTCCAACAAAATTCCCCCATTTAATTTCCCAGCCCTGGGACACAATCAACCCTTGAGCCAATTATACCTTTGAACTTATTTACCCCCTCCTTAGCAGTCATATTTGTATGTCTCCCACTCAGTTGTTCATTTTGTCCACTCCAGTTGTGAACATTCTAATGTTTGTCTTTCTCCACAGAGCGGTAGGCTCCTTGCGGGCAGGGAACATGTCACGTCTTTAATCTGGGGTGTCTAGTCCAGTGCACCACATCAAATGGGTGCTTAATAAATGATACTACTATCCATCAACGGTACAATGTGTAGAATATTGTATTTAACATTTGGGAGAGTACATTACAACATAATTTACAGTCACGTTCCATGCCCAAATGAGTTTAGGGGCTAGAAGCAGAGAGGGACGTTGCTATGACTATATAAGTAATTTCTAATATATGATTGAATGCACGTAAGTGCTGTGGGGTTGGGGGTGGGCAGATTATCAAGTGTCCAGAGGTTACAGATTGAAGTACATAGATGATGCAGAAAGGAGAGAGAATTGAGGATAAGAGGGATTAATCGGGGAAGGGCTTTTGGAGGAGATGTGACCTTAATAATGCTTTGAAGGTGAAGAAAGTGGTGGTCTGGTGTATACTGAGGGGGAGGGAGTTTCAGGCTAGGGGGAGGATGTGGGAAAGGGGTCGGTGGTGAGATAGATGAGATTGGAGCACACTGAGCTCCAGGGAAGCAGCGTGGCTCAGTGGAAAAGAGCCTGGGCTTCGGAGTCTGAGGTCATGAGTTCGACTCCCGGCTCTGCCACTTGTCAGCTGTGTGACCTTGGGCAAGTCACTTAACTTCTCTGTGCCTCAGTTACCTCATCTGTAAAATGGGGATTAACTGTGAGCCTCACGTGGGACAACCTGATTACCCTGTATCTCCCCCAGCGCTTCGAACAGTGCTCTGCACATAGTAAGCGCTTAACAAATTGCCAACATTATTCAGCTGGAGCTAGAGGAGAGCTGGGCTGTAGTCGGAGATCAGTGAGATGAGATAGGATGGGGTGAGCTTACTGCGTGCTTTTAGGTACTATTTGCTGGTCGCCCCCCATTCTAGACGATTTTCATGATGAAAAAGACAAACTATTCACTTAAAGCATTTGCAGGGGACTGATTTGCTTTCGGTCGGGGCGGGGGGGCAGTGAAAGGTTAATGAAAACGGTGGATTCAACTTTGCAAAACGTAAGTAAATATTTAATAATACCAAAAGAGCCAGTGAATCTGGCGGAAACACACAATCGATCAATCCATCGAGTGGTATTTGTTGAACATTAACGGTCTGCAGGGTGTTGTACTAAACTCTTGGGAGAGAACTTGGGTCTAGTCCCAGCTCTGCCGCTTGTCTGCTGGGTGACCTTGGGCAAGTCACTTAACTCCTCTGCACCTCAGTGACCTTATCTGTCAAATGGGGCTTACGACTGTGAGCCCCAGGTGGGACATGGACTGTGTCCAACCTTATTACCTCATATCTACCCCGATGCTTAGAATAGTGCCTAGCTCATAGTAAGCGCTTAATGAATACCATAAAAAAATACACCAGACTTCACAACAAGCCTGCAGAACAACAGTGAACCATATCTACTCTTAAGCAATCCAGGGGCTTTGGTCTGCAGCCTTCCTAGGGCGAGAAGAGCAGGATTCATTCATTCATTCATTCATTCATTCATTCATTCATTCATTCATTCATTCGTATTTATTGAGGGCTTACTGAATTGCCCGATGTTCAACTAGGATTCTGGAAAGGTCAAGGGACACGAGATACTATTGCTGATGTCCGTTGGGTTGAAAAGACAAGAGAATATCAAAAGGAAGTCTGCATGGACTTTATTGATTATAGTAGAGAAGCAGTGCGGCTCATTGGAAAGAGCCCGGGCTTCGGAGTCAGAGGTCATGGGTTCTAATCCCGGCTCCGCCACCTGGCAGCTGTGTGACTGAGGGCAAGTCACCTGACTTCTCGATGCCTCAGTGACCTCATCTGTAAAATGGGGGTGATGACCGCGAGCCTCACGAGGGACAACCTGATTACCCTCTATCTACCCCAGCACTTAGAACAGTGCTCGGCACATAGTGAACGCTTAACAAATACCAACGCTATTTTTATTAAAGCCTTCGCGTGGATCACGAGAGGCTCCAGAGCACATTAAGGAAAATGGGCTTGCCGGACCATTTAATTGCATTAAGAGGGAACCTATATGCCGAACAGGAGGCTAAAATAAGAACAGAATATGGAGAAACAGATTGGTTTCCCATTAGTAAGGGTTTAAGACAAGGATATATCTTATCGCTTTATCTGTTCATCCTTTATACCAAATACATAATGAGAGAAGGCAGACTGGATGAAGACCGATGGGGGAGGAAAGATTGGAGGAAAGAATATAAACAACCTTCGTTATGCTGATGATACAACCCTACTAGCAGAAAGTGAAGACGATTCGAAGGGCTTATTATTCAAAGTTAAGGAGCAGAGCAGAAAGATGGACCTACATTTGAATGTCAAGAAAACAAAGATGATGACAACTGGAAGTTTTAACACACTTGTGGATGGAGAGAAGGTTGAAATAGTTGACAGTTTTTCTCTCCTGGGATCGACAATCCATAACGAAGGAACTAGTAGACAAGGAATACACCGAAGATTAACGGTAGGAAGATCTGCTATGAACAGCCTGGAAAAAGTCATGAAATGTGCCAAATTGTCAATTCCATAGTGTTTCTAGTGACAGTATATGGATCTGAAAGTTGGACAGTGAAAGAACGGGATAGAAAGAGCCTCGATTCTTTTGAAACGTGGTGTAAGAGAAGGCTTTTGCGTATACCATGGACTGCCCGAAAACCAAACAAAAGGAGTTTGGAGTAAATTAAGGCAAAGTGGTCTTTGGAAGACCAAAGGACTTCACTTAGATTAGCATATTTTGGATATATAATCAGGAGGGCTAATTCTCTGGAGAAGACACTAATGCTAGAAAAAGTCAGGGAAAACGTGAAAGAGGCAGACCGGCAGCTAGATGGATAGAAATCATAAAACGAAAGCGGAAGAACCGTTAGCAAGGTTACGGATTAAAGCAGAAGTCAGGATGTTTTGGAGAAAATATATCCACAGAGTCGCAATGAATCAGAAACTATTAGATGGCACTTGGTGATAATACTACTGTGTGCAGAGCACTGTACGAAGCGTTTGGGAGAATAAAATACAAAAACAAACAGATATATTCCCTGCTCGTGATGAGCTTTCGGTCTTGATGGGGAGAGACAGACATCAATACAAATAAATAAAATTACGGATATGTACATAATAATAATACTAATAATGCTGCTATTTGGTAAGCGCTTACTGTGTGCAGAGCACTGTTCTAATAATAATAATAATAATGTTGGTATTTGTTAAGCACTTACTATGTGCAGAGCACTGTTCTAAGCGCTGGGGTAGACACACAGGGGAATCAGGTTGTCCCACGTGGGGCTCACAGTCTTAATCCCCATTTTACAGATGAGGTAACAGGCCCAGAGAAGTTAAGTGACTTGCCCAAAGTCACACAGCTGACAAGTGGTAGGGCCGGGGTTCAAACCCATGACCTCTGACTCCAAAGCCCGTGCTCTTTCCAGTGAGCCACGCTGCTTCTCTAAGCTCAGTGCTTCTAAGCACTGAGGTAGATACAGGGTAATCAAGTTGTCCCATGTGAGGCTCACAGTTAATCCCCATTTTACCGATGAGGGAATTTAGGCCCAGAGAAGAGAAGTGACTTGCCCACAGTCACACAGCTGACAAGTGGCGGAGCTGGGATTCGAACTCATGACCTCTGACTCCCAAGCTCAGGCTCTTTCCACTGAGCCACGCTGCTTCCCATAAGAGCTGTGGGGCTGGGATGGGGAGGAAGAGCAAAGGGAGGAAGTCAAGGCAGAAGGAAGTGGGAGATGAGGAAAGGAGGGGCTTAGTCTGGGAAGGCCTCTTGGAGGAGATGTGTCTTCAATAAGGTTTTGAAGAGGGGGAGAGTAATTGGCTTGCGGATTTGAGGAGGGAGGGAGTTCCAGGCCAGAGGCAGGATGTGGGAATAGGGGTCGGCTGTGAGAGAGGTGAGATGGAGGCACAGTGAGGAGGTTAGCACTAGCGGAGTGAAGGGTGTGGACTGGCTTGTAGAAGGAGAGTAACAAGGTGAGGGGGCAAGGTGATGGAGTGCTTTCGAGTTCAGCCCTCTTACACAGAAAAGTAGAGAAAATGGAGGTAGGAGAAACCTAAACAGCGTGGCTCAGTGGAAAGAGCCCAGACTTGGGAGTCAGAGATCATGGGTTCGAATCCCAGCTCTGCCACTTGTCAGCTGGGTGACTGTGGGCAAGTCACTTCACTTCTCGTGCCTCAGTTACCTCATCTGGAAAATGGGGATTAACTGCGAGCCTCACGTGGGACAACCTGATTACCCTGTACCTACCCCAGCGCTTAGAACAGTGCTCTGCACATAGTAAGCGCTGAACAAACACCAACATAAAGGTTACCTAGTCCAACCTCCTGCTGTTATGCGGGTGTGGTTAAATCACCCAAACTAGTCCCAGAGGATTACCTCTCCTGTTACCTGAGGCGGGCTGAGGAGGATGGGAGGAACCAAGTAAATCTGCATTTAGAAAGAGATTCCTCTCTCAGAGAAGCAAAGAAGGCCGAGAAACGTGGTCGGGCGCCTTGCTGGAAACTCTGAATACTTCTGACTGCTGGATCTCCATGGAAATAAGCACACTGAGAGAATAGAGCTATTTTAAGGAGCTGAAAAGAAGGGAGGTTAGGGAAGGAATCTGTGGGAGAGCAGGATTTTAAATGACACACTCATTTCCCTCACAACAGGGGGTGACAGAGTCAGATGGAAAAATAATGGCTGTGCAGGAAGTGAGATAGAGACAGGCTGACCTACCCCTGCCACGGAATGCATTCAGGGCCCCGGTCCTTCTGGCCCTGGCTCATCCCTCAGGATGATGCGGGATGGCTTAATAATAATAATTATGGCGTTTGTTAAGCCCCTACTATGTGCCAAGCACTGTTCTGAGCACTGGGGAGGATACAAGGTGATCAGGCTGTCCCACGTGGGGCTCACTGTCTTCATCCCCATTTTCCAGATGAGGTCACTGAGGCACAGAGAAGTGAAGTGACTTGCCCAAAGTCACAGAGCTGACAAGTGGCTGAATCGGGATTTGAACCCAAGACCTCTGACTTTCAAGCCCGGGCTCTTTCCACTAAGCCCCGCTGCTTCTCCTAGTGCTTGTTGGGGCTGACGATGTCCTGAATGTGCACCGGGGACTGGCGTCTGTGTAGAAACACCACACCCGGCCACGGGGGAGGTGGGTGACGATATCATTATTATTATTACTATTATGGTGCTTGTTAAGCACTTACTATATGCCAAGTAGTGTTCTAAGCACTGGGGTAGATAAATGTTAATCGGGTTGGACACAGTCCCTTTCCCACCTTGGTCTCATGCTCTTAATCCCCATTTTACAGATGAGGGAACTGAGGACCAGAGGGAGTGAAATGACTTGCCCGAGGTCACACAGCAGACACGTGGCAGAGTCACGATTAGAATAATAATCGTAATGATAATAATAATTGTATTGGCTAAGCTCTATGTGCCAGGCCAAGTAGTAAACCCTGGGGTGGATACAAGCAAATCGGGTTGGGCACAGTCCCTAACCTGCAAAGGGCTCACAGTCCTTAATGTGAAACTTTTAAATTATAATAATAATAATTTTGGTATTTGTTTAAGCGCTTATTATGTGCCAAGCACTGTTCTAAGCACTGGGGAGGATACAACGTGATCAGGCTGTCCCACGTGGGGCTCACAGTCTTCATCCCCATTTTACAGATGGGGGAACTGAGGCACAGAGAAGGTAAGTGACTTGCCCAAGGTCACAGCTGACAAGTGACGAAGCCGGGATTTTAGCGTGAAGCAGCGTGGCCCAGTGGAAAGAGCCTGGGCTTCGGAGTCGGAGGTCATGGGTTCGACTCCCGGCTCTGCCACTTGTCAGCTGTGTGACTGTGGGCAAGTCACTTCACTTCTCTGTGCCTCAGTTACCTCATCTGGAAAATGGGGATTAAGACCGTGAGCCCCACGTGGGACAACATAATAATAATGTTGGGATTTGTTAAGCGCTTACTATGTGCAGACCACCGTTCTAAGCGCTGGGGTAGATACAGGGTAATCAGGTTGATAACATGATAACCTTGTACCTATCCTGGCGCTTAGAACGGTGCTTGGCACATAGTAAGCGCTTAACAAATACCATCATTATATATTTAACCTTCATTTTACAGATGACGTAACTGAGGCACAGAGAAGCGAAGTGCCTTGCCCAAGACCACATAGCAGGCAAGTGGCGGAGCCGGGATTAGAACCCGTGACCTCCTGACTCCCAGGCCAGTCCCGTGCTCTATCCACTAAACCATGCCGCTTGGCATTATGGAGGTGAGAGAATTCGGTCGCTCGGAGATTCCTTGGGCATGGGCTCTGACTCCATCACATGACTGCTTTGTGACCTTGGGCAAGTCACTTCACTTCTCTGGGCCTCAGTTACCTCATCTGTAAAATGGGGATTGAGACTGGGAGCCCCACCGGGACAGGGCATTACTCAGTTTGCCGAGGACATTGTTTGCGAACTTCCTGGAGCTTTCATTTTTGACCTCCTAAGAGGAAAATATTTCTCATCGCTCTTCACCTCTCCCAGAATTGTCGACCCTGTGGTCCCGAGAGTCTGATCAGCGGACAAACGAGAGACAAGGTGGACGGATAGCCCCGATAACCCCATCGGTCTCTTGCCCACCACCGCACCCCCAAACGCGTTCACGCTCTTTCTGTCCAGCTCCTCCCAAGAGTTCTGAGCACCGAGGCCCAGTCTTTCTTGTCCAAACTCTCCTAACTGTTGGAAATGGCAGTTGCAGAGCGATTTTCGCAATGTGTCATTTAGATGCCCAAGGAGTCGACCTGTTCAACTGGATATTTTTTGGAACGAAAGATAGCAGGACTCGAAGAGTAAAATAAGTAGGGCTTCCCCCCGTCCCAGAGAGTGTTGAATTCATTCATTCACTCATTCAATCGTATTAGTAAGCGCTTACTGTGTGCAGAGCACTGTGCTTTTTGGGAGAGTACAATTCAGCAGTAGACACATTCCCTGGCCATAACGAGCTCACAGTCTAGAGAAGCAGCATGGTGTCGAGGATAGAGCGTAGTTCAGTGGAAAGAGCCCGGGCTTGGGAGTCACAGGTCATGGGTTTGAATTCCGGCTCTGCCACTTGTCAGCTGCGTGACTGTGGGCAAGTCACTTCGCTTCTCTGGGCCTCAGTTACCTCATCTGCAAAATGGGGATGAAGACTGTGAGCCTCATGTGGGACAACCTGACGACCCTGTATCTGCCCCAGCGCTTAGAACAGTGCTCTGCACATAGTAAGCGCTTAACAAATACCGACATTATTATAGAGCAAGGTCATGGGCTCTAATCCTGACTCCATCCCATGACTGCTTTGTGACCTTGGGCAAGTCATTTTATTTCTCTGGGCCTCAGTTCCCTCATTTGTAAAATGGGGATTGAGACCGGGAGCCCCACGAGGGACAGGGAATGTGTTCAATCTGACTTGCTTGCATCCACCCCAGTGCTTAGTACGGCACAGAGTAAGTGCTTAACAAATGCCACCATTATTATTGTTACTATTATCAGTGCTCTGCACATAGTAAGCGCTCAATAAATACTATTGAATGAATGAATATCAATATAAGTGAATTTCAGATGTGCACACAAATGCTGAATAAGTGCTGTGCACAGCACAGTATGTGGATTCCCATATACGTGCCAATTGTTCCAGGAGGAAAGCGAACATCTCATTCAGTAGAAAGAGAGGGAAGAGAGGAGGTTCATTTTAAAGAGTTATCTTTCATTCATTCAATAGTATTTATTGAGCGCTTACTATGTGCAGAGCACTGGACTAAGCGCTTGGAGTGTACAAGTCGGCAACAGATAGCGACAGTCCCTGCCCTTTGACGGGCTCACGGTCTAATCGGGGGAGACGGGCAGACGAGAACAATGGCAATAAATAGAGTCAAGGGGAAGAACATCTCATTAAAACAACGGCAAATAAATAGAATCAGGGTGACGTACGTCTCATTAAACAAAATAAATAGGGTGATGAAGATATATACAGTCGAGCGGACGAGTACAGTGCTGAGGGAGTGGGACGGGAGACGGGGAGGAGCAGAGGGAAAGGGGGGAGAGGGGGCTTAGCTGCGGAGAGGTGAAGCGGGGGGGTAGAGGGAGCGGAGGGAGAAGGGGGGAGCTCACTCCTGTCGCCACCTAACAGCTCTAAGATCTTGTCTCCAGGACTCTTACTCCGCTTCTTAGTCTCCTAGCGGCATGGCCTAGCGGATAGACCATGGGCCTGGGAGCCAGAAGGACCTGGGTTCTAATACAGGCTCCGTTGCTCGTCTTTTGTGTGACCTTCGCCTCTCTGTGCCTCAGTTACTTCATCTGGAAAATGGGAATTAAGAGTGTAGGGACTGTGTCCAATCTGATCATCTTATAATAATAATAATAATGGTGGTACTTGTTAAGCCCTTACTACGTGCAAAGCACTGTTCTAATCGCTGGGGGGGTACAGGGTAATCAGGTTGTCCCATGTGGGGCTCACAGTTTTCATCCCCATTTTACAGATGAGGGAACTGAGGCACAGAGAAGTGAAGTGACTTGCCCAAAGTCACACGGCTGGCAAGCGGCGGAGGCGGGATTAGAACCCATGGCCTCTGACTCCCAAGCCCGGGCTCTTCCCACTGGGCCACGCTGCTTCTACATCAGAGGTTAGAACGGTGCCTGGCATATAGTAAATGCTTAACAGATACCATAAAAAAAGTTTCCGGACCCTTTCTTGAGAAAGAAAGCTTTGCCCTTGATGCATAATCTCGGATCATTCTAGATTGAAAGAAAATTAAAATTCAAAGAACAAAAGATAATTCAAAGCCAAGAATTCCAGATGGTAAAACACCTTATTCATGATGGCAGGTCACAGATTTAATGCTGGGGTGGATGGCAGGTGGGGATATTTAAAATTAAAGCAGTCACACTAAACGAATTCCCCCTCAATGACAAGATGGGGAAAATGGTCTTTGTGTTTCAGCAAGTGGGTGGAAACCCCAGTGACTTTTTTTTCTTTTGCAAATCTGAACGATCTCCACCCCGTTCCTTTCGGCCTCCCTAAAGATCGACCTTGGTGAATTTCTTGTAACCCTAATAGATAAACCTACTTTCTTGAAAGCTATCCTCACCCTGGATAAATTGCAGATTGTAAAATTCTCTCAGACCTGCTAAGGTATCTTAGGAACTGCCAGAATGACTTTCTAGCCCATCGAAGCCCACCTTTTCCATTAAGTGAGTATTCTGGTATGTTTTAAAAGCTTTTGGATGGCTCCGTAATTCTCAGGACCCAGAATTTATCATAGCAGTTTATTGGCATGAAGAGATACCTGACAGCCTTGCGTTTTTCAGCCTTAACCCAGATAGCAATTGTGCTGTTGGTTAAGCGTTTACTATGTGTCAAGCACTGTCTAAGCCCTGAAGTAGATATAATCAGGTCCCACATGGGGCTCACAGTCTAAGTATAAAGGGGAACGGATATTGAATCCTCATTTTGCAGGAGAGGGAACTGAGGCACAGAGAAGCTAAACGACATGCCCCAAATAAGCTCCCCTCTAGACGGTAAGCTCACCGTGGGCAGGGAAGGTGTCTGTTTATCGTTGTTGTGTCATATACTCCCATTTGCTTAGTAGAACCCTCTGCACACAGTAAGTGCTCAATAAATACGACCGAATGAATGATTGAATGAATGAATTACACAGCAGGGAAGCAGTAGATGTGAGATTAGAACCCAGGTCTTTTGGCTCCCAGGCTCGTGCTCTTTTCACTAGACCACACTATTTTTGGTCACCTTTGGATATTCAGATTGCACTAAAGCAAACACTGCTTGGCGATCTGGGGAGGAGAAGGTAGGGGCAGGATGAATTGTACATCATCATCACCATCATCATCATCGTCATCATCGGTACTTACTGAGTGCCTTCTGGGTGCAGAGCACTGTACTAAACATTTGGGAGAGTACAACACATTAAAGAAGCAGCATGGCTCAGAGAAGCAGCATGGCTCAGTGGGAAGAGCCCGGGCTTGGGAGTCAGAGGTCATGGATTCAAATCCTGGCTCCGCCACTTGTCAGCCGTGTGACTGTGGGCAAGTCACTTCACTTCTCTGTGCCTCAGTTCCCTCATCTGTAAAATGGGGATGAAGACTGTGAGCCTCACGTGGGACAACCTGATGACCCTGTACCTCCTCCAGCGCTTAGAACAGTGCTCTGCACATAGTAAGCACTTAACAAAAACCAAAAACCAACATACCCATGCCTACCATAAGCTTATAGTCCTGGGGGAGAGAATAAGCTTATGATGATCCTGTAAAATCTTAAGTAGCCAAGGAAGCTGTGCAAAACTAAGCAGATTTCTTTGTACGTTTCTGAAAAATTAAAAATACTTCTTTCACCTACTGCACCTCAGTTTCCTCATCTGTAAAATGACGACTCAATACCTGTTCTCCCTCCTGTGAGTCTCATGTGGGACAGGACCTGGGTCCACCCTGATTTTCTTGCATCTCCCCCTGCGCTGAGTACAGTGCTCGGAACAGAGTTACACACTTAACAGATACCACAATTTTTCTTTAACTTTTAATTCACACTCGCAGTCCTTCAGGCTAAAACGAATAATCTGTCCTACAGTGGGAAACCAAAGAAGGGGTCAAGCCAAAAAGTGCTTATCGGCAAATTATTTTCCTTGAGTGTTCCCTGCTATCTCTATCCCAGTGAATCTGACCTTCCTCAGTATCCTCCGCTCGAACTATTAGGCTGCGAGGCCCCTGTGGATCAGTGATGAAGTTTGCCCCAGTCTTCTTTCACCTTCCCAGCACAATTCTTGTCACAAATTTAAGCCCTTTCTTTCCAAAGGGAATTTTAACTAAAATTTTAACCTGACAGTCATCGCTCTCAGTTAAAAGATCTAATGATACTGTGATCTACCTGGGCCAGGCACAGTTGAATTTCATTTGAATCCAAACACCACCATCAAATTGGTCTTTAGTCAAAACCCTCCACCTTCTAGATTCTCTAAATTTGCTTGCCAACGGATCATCACTCTCCCCACCTCCAAAGCCTTGTTAAAATCAAATCTCCTCCCAGAGGTCTCCCCCACCTAAGCCAGAGAGATAATTGCTCTCTCCCACTTCAAAACCTTATTGAAGGCCCATCTCCTCCAAGAAGGCTTCCCTGACTAAGCCCTCCTCTCCTCTTCTCCTTCTCCCTTCTGTGCTGCTCTTACTTGCTCCTTCATTCATCCTCATTCATTCAATAGTATTTATTGAGCACTTACCATGTGCAGAGCACTGTACTAAGCGCTTGGAACGTACAATTCGGCAACAGATAGAGACGGTCCCTGCCGACTGATGGGCTTACAGTCTAATCAGGGAATAAGTATGGTATTTGTTAAGCGCTTACTATGTGCAGAGCACTGTTCTAAGCACTAGGGTAATTACAGGATAATTGAATTGTCCCATGTGGGGCTCACATTTTTTAATCCCCATTTTTGCAGATGAGGTAACTGAGGCACAGAGAAGTTACTCAAGCTCACACAGCAGACAAGTGGCAGAGCCGGCATTAGAACCCACGACCTCTGACTCCCAAGCCCAGGCTCTTTCCACTAAGACACACTGCTTCCATCCACACAGCACACTACGTATCTATCTATCTATCTATCTATCTATCTATCTATCTATCTATCTATCTATTTATCTATCTATCTACCTACCTACCATCTATCTATAAGAACATCGGTCTCCTACCCTAGAATGTGAGTTCATTGTGGACAGGAATGTGCCTGTTTGTTGCTATATTATGGTCTTCCAAGCATTTAGTACAGTGCTGTGCACACAGTAAGCACTCAATAATTACGGTTGAATGAATGAATGAATGAATAAAAAAGCCCCCATTTCCCCCACTCCCTCTCTCTTCTGCATCACCCCTGCACTTGACTTTATGTTCTTTATTCATTCCACCCTCAGCTTGACAACACTTATGTACATATTCAGCAGCATGGCCTAGTGGCAAGAGCACTGGTTTGGGAGTCAGAGGACGTGGGTTCTAATCCCACCTCTTCCACTTGTCTGCTGTGTGACCTTGGGCAACTCACTTCACTTCTCTGGGCCTCAGTCACCTCATCTGTAAAATGGGGAATAAGACTGTGAGCCCCAAGTGGGACAACCTGATTACTTTGTATCTACCCCAGTGCTAAGAACAGTCCTTGGCATGTAGTAGGCACTTAACAAATACCAATATTATTATTATTATTAATGCCGGTCATCCCCTCTAGACTGTTAGCTTGTTGTGGGCAGGGAACATATATTATACTCTCTCTAGAGCACAGTAAATGATCAATGAATGTAATCTTGAATCTTGAAACTACATCTCCAGTAGCAGGGGAAAATTGGGTCTTTTACACTCTTCCCCCTTGCCCAAGCTATGCAATAAAGTCCATCCTAAACTCATAAGGATAAAGCGGGGTCCTCTGCTGTGTCTTGTTTAAATGCTGCAGCATCAAATAGTTACATGTCCCAAGAAAATCTCAGCTTTATTTTTAGTTCTCACTTTCCTGCAGCTAGCTTCTCTTCCTCATAAATGCTGTTTTCATGTAATTTTTTGTTTCATATTAATGTCCCGTTGCTGCTCCACTCTTTTTTCTCCTAGAAAATGCTTTCAGCTGCGGATTGCCATTAAAGGGGCTGTGTTTATACATCCACCCCTCTCAGGGTCATTCATTCATTCAATAGTATTTATTGAGCGCTTACTATGTGCAGAGCACTGTACTAAGCGCTTGGGATGAACAAGTCGGCAACAGATAGAGACAGTCCCTGCCGTTTGACGGGCTTACAGTCTAATCGGGGTCGCACCCGGAGAGTTTCCAGGACTCTACCAGTCTCGGCTACGGGAGTCAGGCAGAGGCCTACCCATTCTGTTTCAAGCTTGGGCAGTGACTAGCGAGTGAAAGGCAACCTGCTACAAGTCAAAACTCACGTGTGCTGGGCAACAGCGGGCATGGGAGAGAATCAAGGGTGAAGACTCAGTTTTACTGGGCAGAAGGAGGCAGTGGTAAACCAGTCCCATAATTTAACCAAGAAAACTATGGATCCACTACCAGAACGATTGCGGATGGAGGCGGGGCGTTCTGGGAGAGATGTGTCCGTGGCGTCGCTATGGGTCCCCGACGGCATGAGACAAGGCAAGACCCTCTTCCCCGGCCTCACGTGGGATAGGAACTGCGTCTAATTAGGTTGGACAGTGCTTAATAGAGCACTTGGCAGATAGTAAGCACTTCAGTGCCATCGTTTTTATTATTTAGTCCATGAGTTCCCTAAGGGCCTGGACCGATCGACGACCGCAACGTAGAGCCACAGCTGCCACGCCTAATGCCGATGAAAGGCGGCCGCTTTGAGGCAGGCAAGGGGGCACCTGGAGTCAGCACAGAGGCACGCAGAGGAGCAGAAGCACGCAGAGAAGCGGGCACTGAAGAAGCAAGCAGCACTTGGAAGGAGAAAGAAGCAGCATTGGCAGAAGGGGCTCCTTTGACCGCAGACTGGTATTGGACCCTTGGTGGAGTGAGTGTGTGGATGTGTCACTCCCTTGCACGCCGGTAAAATTAAGTAAAAAAACTTTCCACAGTAACCTTGGTGATCAGAGGTGTGGTTTGACTTCTTCTTCGAGGCACTGAGGCTTCCCCGGTCGGTACGAACCGGTGGCACAAGCTTCCTGTGGGATCGGGTGGAAAGGAAGAAGCAGCAGAGAAGTGACCTTGAGCAAGTCACTTAAACCCTCTGTGCCTCGGTGTCCTCAGCTGTAAAATGGGGATAAAATCCTCCTCCCTCCTACTTAGCTTGTGAGCCCCATGTGAGACCTGATGATCCGGTATCTAGCCCAGTGCTAATACAGTGCTTGGCACATAGTAAGCGCTTAACAAATGCCACTATTATTATTTCTGTGAACAGGGAGAGAGCACTAGGGTTTGAGGCTTGCATGACATCTACTGTTAGGGAGTGCCGGGAAGCCCCACATAAAATTCCGCTTCCCACGACTGCTTTCTTTCTATCTTCTCATCGCTGCCCCAGTCTGGACTTCCTCTTGGCTTGGATTGCAACCTTCCCTTGCGGCTTGGCCAAGAGCCGTTCTCCTCAGGATCAGTTAAGATTGCTCACTGGCCCTTTATTTGCCTGACGTCGGTTTGGTCTCCATGCTCCCTTATAATAATTATAATAATGTTGGTATCTGTTAAGAGCTTACTCTGTGCAGAGCACTGTTCTAAGCGCTGGGGTAGATACAGCGTAATCAGGTTGTCCCACGTGGGGCTCACAGTCTTAATCCCCATTTTACAGATGAGATAACTGAAGCTCAGACTTGACTCTATCTTGTCTGTCGGCCTACTGCGGTATGCCTGGTGGGGAAAACCAGGCTCTCCCTGCATCAGATGCTGGAATCGCCCTCCTCTTGCTGCATGTAGAAGCTATAGACTTTTTCTCCTGAAACTGAGGAAAGACTTCTATCGGGCTGACGTTTGGGCAATAAATCCTATTTTATTTCCCCCTCGAGTTCAACACCAGGTCAGTATAACTCAGACGAATACATCCATTCATCACCTGGTGAAATGCAGAGTCCGCAGCTTAGTGGTGTTGGCCGAAGGCCAGAGATAACGCGTTTTTAAACTGCGGCTTGAACTGCGTCAAGGACGCCTTCAAAAAGTAAAGGAATGATTGTTTAAACGAAAGACACCACTGCATACTTTCCAACTCCAGCCCAACGAGCCCCTGAGAAACAGAGCCACTTCAGTGAATGAACTTTCTCGCCAAGCTAGCAGCCCCTATTCCTTTCCCACCCGCTGTGGTTCAAAGGTCACTGATGCTAGCCAAGTCACCGAGGAGCTGTCACAACGCAGCCTGGCCTAGTGGAAAGAGCTCGGGCCTGGAAGTCAGAAGACTTCTACTCCCCATTCTGCCATTTGTCTGCTGTGTTACCTTGGGCAAATACTTCTCTGTGCCTGTTACCTCATCTGTAAAATGGTGATCAAATCCTACTCCTCCTATTTAGACTGTGAGTGCCTTGGGGGGTGGGGATTGTGTCCACACTGATTAATCTGTACCTTCCCCGGTGCTCTTCCCCTCTTCAAAGCCCTACTGAGTGCTCACCTCCACCAAGAGGCCTTCCCAGACTGAGCTTCCCCTTTTCCCTCTGCTCCCTCTGCTGCCTCCCTGCCCCCCCTTCACCTCCCCTCAGCTAAGCCCCCTTTTCCCCCCGCTTTCCCTCTGCTCCTCCCCCCTCCCTTCCCCTCCCCTCAGCACTCTGCTCGTCCGCTCATTTGTATATATTTTTATCACCCTATTTATTTTGGTAATGAGATGTACATCCCCTTGATTCTATTTATTGCTATTGTTTTTGTCCGTCTCCCCCGATTAGACTGTAAGCCCATCAATGGGCAGGGACTGTCTCTATCTGTTGCCGATTTGTCCATTCCAAGCGCTTAGTACAGTGCTCTGCGCATAGTAAGCGCTCAATAAATACTATTGAATGAATGAATAAGACCCTTCTCAAGGTTGTACTTAGAGAGTTTCCAATACTCTACCAGTCTTGGTTATGGAAGGGAGAGTCAAGCAGAGGCCTACCCATTCCATTCCTAGCTTGGCCAGTGGCTAGCGAGTGGATGGCAATCTACTACAAGTCAAAACTCACCTGTGCTGGGAAGCAGCGGCACGGGAGAGAATCGAGGGCAGAAACTCAAGTATACTGAGTGGAAGAAGGCAACGGTAACCACTTCCGTACTTTTACCAAGAAAACTCTATGGATCCACTACCAGAACGATTGCGGAGGGAGAGCGGGGCGTTCTGGGAGAGATGTGTCCATGGAGTCGCTATGGGTTTGAAACAACTCTAAAGCATAAGACAAGATTGGACAAGACACACGGTAAGAGCTTAGCAAGTACTACTATTATTATTATTATGCCTAATGCACAGCTTAATTCAGCTATTTGGTTTCATGATACAACTGGAAGTGCCAGACCAGCAGATTATCTTGTGGCCGCCATAGAAACTCAATCATTTAGGACAGATTATTTTCTTTCATTCAGTGGTATTTACTGAGCAGTCACCCCGGGCACGCATTGGGGAACGATAGTAAGACTCAGCCCTGACCCTTAGGGGCTTCACCTTCTAAAAAGAGGTTAGATCATGAGAAACAATACCTAGAATTTAACCTAAGAACACAAAAACATCAAGAAACACTCTATTTCGTTGGCTGTTTCAACTAATCGATCAATGGTATATATTGAGTGTGTGGTCCTTCCCCGCCCCACAGCACTCGTGTATATTTGTACATACTTGTTATTCTATTTATTTTATTAATCAAGTGTATATCTCTATAATTCTATTTATCTATTTTGATGCTATTGATGACTACTTGATTTGTTGTCTGTCTCCCCCTTCTAGACTGTGAACCCATTGTTGGGTAGGGATTGTCCTTGTTGTCGAATTGTACTTTCCAAGGGCTTAGTGTGCTCTGCACACAGTAAGATCTCAATGACTGAATGAATGGTCCTGGCGGCCTTGGGAAAATTCCCTAAATTTTGTTTGAAAGTGGTTTAGGAAAATGCAAGATGAAAATGTTACCCTCTAGAGTGTAAGCTCGTTGCGAGCAGGGAATGTGTCTATCGTACTCTCTCAAGCATTTAGTACAGTGTTCTGCACTTCGTGAGGGCTCAATAAATATGACTGACTGACTTCTTAATCTGTGAAGGTTTCCTCCCCACCGGAGGACCACCATCCTCCTGCAAGGATCAGGCAGTGCTGCTCCTTTGCACTAGAGTTCTCAATTAACATTCATGTATGTCACTAGGTAAGAAAACTACAGGCTTTGGGGGGATTGCACTGTAGGGGAAAGATGGGGAATATGGTCATAGGTGCTCTAGTTCTCACCAAGAAGGTCTTTTGGTAGATATGTTACCTTCCAGAAAATGATTTCATACGTAGCTGTCTTGGGGAAACGTACTGGGGATTGTGGTCGAGTCTGCTTGTGGCAAATTCTTTGGCAAACCTTTTGGGAATCTAAAGCTAGATACCTAGTTTGTAGGTAGCCCGGAAGTGACTGCCGGCTATGACCGGAGGCCTACATCCATGTGGGGTGGGAGAGGCAGCGTGGTCAAAGTGGAAAGAGCAGGGGCCTGCGAGTCAGAGGGGGGCCCCGACTCGCCCCCTTTGCTCTATCCCCCTCCCTCCACCTACAGCACATCTGTGTATATATATATATGTATATATATGCACACATATTTACAATTCTATTTATATTGTGTATATATCTATAATTCTATTTGTTTATATTGATGCGATTGATGCCTGCTTACTTGTTTCAATGCCTGTCTCCCCCCTTCTAGACTACGAGCCCACTGTGGGCAGGGGTTGCCTATTTTTTGCTGAAATGTACTTTCCAAGCGCTTAGTACAGTGCTCCACACACAGTAAGTGCTCAGTAAATACAATTGAATCAATGGATCGATCCTTGTGAATCCCAGCAACCTCACATCAGCAGGACCCTAAAACATTGAAGCCATTTTTTCCAACTCAGAATGGATTGACCCAAAAGTACGACGTTGGGCTGGTGCAGACGAGATTCTTTCACCAAGCAATTGTGTCCTTGAGGGGGTCTCCTCCTTGGCTCTGGGGGGTCTACCTGTTAGACGGACCCTGAGCTAGGCCGTCGGCAGCTTGAAGTCTTCCCTCTCACCGCCACCGGGCTGCCTGCGCTCCAGCGGCTGACTTCTGTCCAAATGGGGCCCTTCCTCCCTCTCCGGAATCTGTGTCCCAAAATATCCCAGAAAAAACAACATCGTGCAAAGCAGGAGAGTGAAGAAAAATAGGGTTTATTAGGAGGTTTATTAGGACCACGGCTCACAGAGCAGAAAAGCTTTCAGTATAAATGACTGGGAGTTGAAACGAATCTTACCTACTAGTACATTCACCCAAACACACGCACACATTTGCACACACTCCCCAAAATACACACACACACTCCCAAACATACACACATGCGTGAGCTCACATACACACACACACACACAAAGAGAATTCTGGTTGCCAGCAGGGAAGTATGTCATATAGTCTTCTTTTAAATTATGATAAAAAAAAAAAAGCACTAAAGCCCCCTATCCCACCCAAACAACTCAGAGGTCGAGGAACAGGCTCCGGAAGCCTTTTCTATTTCAGGCAGACAGAGCTACGAACCCCCCAAAAACAGTGTTCTCCCCCAGGCTTTCAGGACGGAGAGGGGCCTACGGCGTTGGAACGAACAGGCGAGAACTTGGTGTTAGATGTGACTTGCGAATCTGGTGAACGTAAGACTAGCCGAATCTCCCTGCAGGTTTTTTGGGCATCTGAGAGGAGAGGGATGGGTCTGTTCTGGGGGATGGAAAAAGATCTATTTTCCAGGAGTAAATCTAGTTGCACCTGAAAACCTAAAAGGGTTCCTCTTTCTACATATTTTAATGGAGATGCGCCCTGTGCGGGCAACAGGGCAGACTCCATGGAGATAGGAGCCCAATTTCTCATGCCCTCGGAGCTTGACCAGTAGGGTGGCCGGTGGGAACCGCAGCAGCAGACGCTGCTCCTGTCCCCTCTTCCTACTGCGGCTCATCTGCTTCTCGGACGCCCCGCGGCGAGGAGAATTCCGGGGAGTGTAGCAAGAGGCGGCAGCAGCGGGAGGAGGGCGGAAAGCAAGCCAGCCTCCACCCCGACGCGTGGGAAGGAGTGGGGGCTGAGGCCGGTGTTTTCCGTCACCGCTCCACGGTGGAGATTTGGCCTGCTGCTGCTCTCTTCCACAATCTCTGGGTGGGTTTGAGCGAATTAGTGAGGGTGTGAGAGGCCGGAGAGGAGGGAAAAAGAGTGAGGGCCTCGTGAAGCCGGGCAATCCCGCTCGTACAAAATGGAATCGGAGCCAGGTCCCCAAAGGGGTTTGGTGCCCCCCGGATGGGCTGCAGCCGTAGGCTGGGGGGAGGAAGGAATTCTTCTTTCGATCGGTTTTTCCCGGGTTTTGGGTCCGATCTAGAGACTCCAGGAAGCCTTCCCCTGAGCTAACTGCCTTCTCAGTGCTCTCCCCACAGATGGCGGGAGGGAGACGGTCTCTAACGCAAACCTTGCCTGGGGTTCTACAGAGAGGCAAGTTGCGGTGTACCCTTTCCTCGTAGTTACTGAAAACTTGAAAGTAGACAGCCGCTTTAGCACGCTAACATGACTTAGTTCAGTTTGATTCTCCACTTACATCTGGTTTCCTGAGACGGAGTGGACCCGTTTTCCATTTTAATGCTTTGTCATCCCTACGCACTCCACTGTTGGTGATTATTGCTTAGGACGAATACCAGCTACGCGGTTTCTTTTTATCTGGGGTGAAAAAACAACAACACACCGACAACCAGTAGAGTCCTTTAGTTCCTTATCCGTACCTTCTTCCATCTTCCTGAAATGGCAGCATTTATTCTCCCAGAGGTCCGGTAGTACCAAGGTGAAGCCATAACAGTGAATCCTGCCAGCATTCTTTTCCTCTTTCTGACCTCAACAATCCATACTACATTTCTCAGCCAGCAGCACTATCTACTGACAGTAAAGGAGCAAGTCTGTTTCTCACAAAACAAAACGGCCCGCAAATGATGCTAGGAATATCAGACCGGAGGACGGTAGGCTCCTTCCAAGAACACGGCTAGCCAGGTGACATTTACTGTGGAGACAAGAAAAAAAAAGAGGTAGAAATAAAGATACAGACTTCAGTTTGTCCCCTTAAGAGAATTAGTTCTAGGGGTTACCTCTCAGAGGAGTGAGGGTGAAGTCCGAAAGACCCGTCACCCTCAGTGCCTACCCCCAGCACATTAAGTAGTGACCTCATCTCAGATTGGAGTTTTTCTCCACCTTACTTCCAACGGGTTCCTGTTTATGTACTTTCCATTATATTTTTAATAATTGTATTCTCTGACACCGGTTTCGGTTGCCTTGGCAACAATAACTTTGCATTTTCTAATTTCTAGATTTTGTTTAATAATCTCCTTTAACACCCTCTTATTAATGCAATTTTACGCATTTTGTTCGTTTCTAAGAAACTTAAATCACTAGGTCATTCCTCTTACGAATATAAATGCCTCTCACCCAGTGCAGGATACCGAGACCCTGACAATATATAATTTGGTACTCATTATTTTAGGTTCATCGTACGGGGTCCTGCTCAGAAGAATTATTTTTAAAACAGCGGCAAGGAAGGGCTCCACTGAAAAGACTGTGGGATTTCGAGGGTGGAGATACTGAAACCCGGAAATCATCCACTGCTCAAAGGGATGTGTTCGCAAGGGGAAAGGCATCCCCGGATTTGGCGGGGAGGGCGGTGAGGGCATAAAGAGAAGCAGCGCGGCTCAGTGGAAAGAGCCCGAGCTTGGGAGTCAGAGGTCACGGGTTCGAATCCCGGCTTGTCAGCTGTGTGACTGTGGGCAGGTCACTTCACTTCTCCGTGCCTCAGTTACCCTATCTGTAAAATGGGGATTAACTGTGAGCCTCACGTGGGACAACCTCATTACCCTGTATCTACCCCAGCGCTTAGAACAGTGCTCTGCACATAGTAAGCGCTTAACAAATACCAACATTATTATTATTATTATTCTAAATGTCCATGACTGATTTTTCAGGGATTGATTTTGAAGCAGCGTGGCCTAGCGGAAGGAGCGTGGGCTTGGAAGTCAGGGGACCTGGGTTCTAAATCTGACTCCACCACTTGGCCGCTGCGTGACCTCGGGCAAGTCACTTCACTTCTCTGGGCCAGTTACCTCACCGGCAAAACGAAGATTAAGACGCTGAGCCCCATGTGGGACGCGGCCTGTGTTGGACCCGATAAGCCTGTATTCACCTCAGCTCTCAGAACGGTGCTTGGCACAGAGTAGGCAGTTCACAGATATCATTTAAAAAAAAAAAAAAGAAGAAGGGAAGACATCTCAGCTCAATGGGCCTGGGAAGGGGTCAGAAACACTCCATCACGCCCGGAGTGTCTCTCTCACCCTCCTCCGCACGATTCCACTCACTGGTCTCTCTCCAGGCAGGCGCGCGGCGGCTCTGAGGGTCTCCCCCGGGAGCCGCAGCTGGAGGAGGCAGCAGTTAAATGGATGGGTGCCTTCCCCGAACGCTACCGGAAACGCACCTGCATGGGGGTCCTGCTCACCGGCCCTTCCTCCGGCCGATGCTTCCCGTGGTGCGGGAGCTCGGAACTTTCCCGGTAGTCTCGGCCTTTGAAGTGCTGCAGTTGCAGCACGGCCTGACTCTTGGCGGGGAGAGGGGGCCTGTTGAGCAGTCCTTGGTGACTCTGTTGGCCCATCTCGGACCTGGCGGGCTTGACCGGCCTCTTGGCCGGCACCGGGGTTTCTGTGGTGGTGGACGGCTTCGGCTTGCCCTGGGCCTTCTCGCCTCCCGGTGCTGTCTTTCCGTCGGCAAAGGAGCAAGTGTGGGAGCGCAGCCTGGGCATGGGGGTGAGGAAGGGGGCGGAGAGCTGTTTGCCGGCCGATTTGCTTTCGGCTTCCGGAGGCTTGGGGAGCAGGAAGCCCAGAGGGGGCTCGGGGCCGGGCTGACGCTCCTTCCGCGGGGCCTTCGGGGAGTCCTGCTCTTTCCTCGGAGCCATCTTAGAGAAAGAGCTCACGGATCCATACAGGGGGTTCTCAAACATCTCGGGCTGCAGGTCCTCTTGGGATAAGTGTTCCGCCACATTCTTTCCTGCGTCACCCGGCCTGTGGTGATGGAGAGGGAGAAGATGTAAGCGGTTAGTACAGTGCTCTGCGCACAGGAAGCGCTCAATAAATACGACCGAATGAACGTGAAGGAGGGCTCGCGTCGGGAGAAGGAACAGCATGAATAGGAGCGGGGTGGCCTAGCGGAAAGAGCACGGGCCTGGGAAGCAGAGGACCTGGGTTCTGATCCCGGCTCCGCCGCTTGTCTTCTCTGTGACCTTGGGCAAGTCACTTCACTTCTCTGGGCCTCCGTTTCCCCAGCTGCAAAATGGGGATTCAATACCTGTTCTCCCTCCTCCTCAGACTGTTAGCCCCACGTGGGACTTGATCATCTTATATTCACCCCAGAGCTTAGTACGGTGCCTGGCACGTAGTAAGTGCTTAACAAATACCACAGTTATTATGATTACGATTATTTTTACGAATAGATAGGGCACAGATGAGCCAGGGATCATGGAGAATAGAAGTGGGGTAACAGAGAGCAGAGCTTAGGCGAAGGTAGAAGTAAAAGTAATCCAGAGGAGTGCGACCTAGAGGCAAGAGCACGGGCTTGGGAGTCAGAGGATGTGGGTTCTAATCCCGGCTCCACCAATTATCTACCGTGTGACCTTCGGCAAGTCACGGAACTTCTCTGTGGCTCACTTCTCTCATCTGTAAAATGGAGATTAAGACTGTGAGCCTCATGTGGGGTAGGGATTACGTCCAACCTGATTAGCTTGTATCTGCCCCAGTGCTCAGAACAGTGCACGTGGTAAGCACTTAACCTGGTGCTTAGCACGTGGTAAGCACGTGGGGAAGCAGCGTGGCTCAGTGGAAAGAGCACGGGCTTTGGAGTCAGGGCTCATGAGTTCGAATCCCAGCTCTGCCACTTGTCAGCTGTGTGACTGTGGGCAAGTCACTTAACTTCTCTGTGCCTCAGTTCCCTCATCTGTAAAATGGGGATTAAGACTGTGAGCCCCACGTGGGACAACCTGATTCCCCTGTGTCTACCCCAGCGCTTAGAACAGTGCTCTGCACATAGTAAGCGCTTAACAAATACCAACATTATTATTATTATTAACAGAGAGAGAAGCAGCATGGCTCAGTGGAAAGAGCCCAGACTTGGGAATCAGAGGTCATGGGTTTGAGCCCCGGCTCTGCCACTTGTCAGCTGTGTGACTGTGGGCGAGTCACTTAACTTCTCTGTGCCTCAGTTACCTCACCTGTAAAACGGGGATTAACTGTGAGCCTCACGTGGGACAACCCGATTACCCTGTATCTACCCCAGGGTTTAGAACAGTGTTCTGCACATAGTAAGTGCTTAACAAACACCAACATTATTATATCATGATTATTAACAACCATTATCATTATTATTATTATTAATTGTCCAAAACACAACACCGGCAAGATAATAAGTGCCCAGGTGCCAATTCCATGTGTATGTACGTGTGGGGGTGTGAAAGGGCGAAAGGGCACATTCGGCTCCGCTACGGCACCAGTCCCCAGCAAGCCTGCGATGAGAGACCTGGGCTGCTGAGTGCTGGGCAAAGTAGCCACTCTACGGGGGGAATGGGGACCACCAAACCAGGGTGGCCCACGCTTTCACTGCTCCCACTCTTTCACTCTATGCTGCCCAGGCCGGCCTCAGACCCGTTGGGTTCCCATCCTTCTCTCCAGCCCGCAGGTGAGCTGGAGTACCCTGCAGCTCCCGTCCCCCCGAGCTCGCTGTCACCACGGCGGTAGCCGGTTTAAATGCCTGGCTGTTCCCATAAGAGGAAAGGATTATTTTCACCCATGCTGGTAGGGGGAATGGAAGAACAGAAGAAATATCCAGCCTCCACCTGGAGGATAAAATATACCCGGGAGACCTACAGCTACTTCTCTCAGTCCTGCAGATTTCTATCTTATGCACATTCAATCATATTAAGATGAATTAAGGTGGGTAAGAGCTCACAAAGACTCCTGACTTGGTGTTCCAGTCCTGACTCATCGCAACCCTGACCCACAGCTTCTTTCGAGGTGGGGCTCCCTGCCAGACAAATCATCAGAATGAGAGTCTGCACCTGGGCCTAGAAACGCAACGTATGGCTCCGTTTAGTGCTCTGGAGCCCATTCTCTCCCAGCTGAGGACGCCCGGATACGTCTACGGCAGATGCAAATCCATCGCAATCCAACGGGAAGTACACCGTCCCTCCGTTATCTGAAGAGAGGAGGGGGGCTGTTGGAGGCTCCGGGGGTGAATGTGGGAAATAAGGCCCAATGATGAGGGGCTGAGATTCTGCCCACCGAAATCATCGGGAAATGTTGAGAAGTGATTGGACTGAAGGGCCTAGGAATCAGACCTAATATAACCGCCAGGTACACGGAGACACAGAACGGAAGTCCACTAGATGGTTTTAAGAAGATTCAAGGAACTTGTAGGAAGCTATCACTTGGGACACATTTCTTATAAATGGCTTTTTGGATAGGTCTTGGGGGTTGTGTCTAATGTAGCAAAATTACGGATACCCAAGAAGTAAGGTGAAGAGAGAGCTAGGGAGGGAAGGGGGAGGAAGCTGAGGGGAGTCCCATACTCTAGCGATGACGATGACAGACTCAACGCCACTATTTCCTCTCTTCTGATGTTTAAAACCTGAAGACTCTTGGGTTAGGAGGCCGACCCAACTTTAGTCTAAACTCATTCATTCCAAGCAACTGTACACCTCAGATCGGCAGGGGTGGAGGTGAGATAACTGACAAAGGACAAGCCAGCCAATAGGTGAGGAGCTTTCTGTAATTTGCCACGTCTACACTTTCGGCCCAGGCTCTCTATACTTGGGACCGGTGCCCTAAATTATGTAACAGACTCTGCCTGCCTCTCTCTCCCGGCTGTCCAGGCAGCCTCCCGACAAGGGAAAGGCTAATCATCTGATTAGCGCTTCCTCCCTCGAATGACCTGCTGTCTGCCAGCGCTCAGTCAGAAGACGGAGGCTGGGGAACTACAAGGGTTATGAGGAATGGATAGGTGGATCTAGGAAGGCCCTGGACCCCTTCATCTAAACTTGCTGTGCTTCTGGAGATAAAAAGCCACCGTTCTCAGTCCCCAAGGCTCCCTCTGCTATGAGAAAGCCATAGCTCAGCAAGAAAAAGCAAGCGGTGGGAAATTAGGTGAATGCTGTGATATTTCAACTGGAGCTTCCAGGAATCCTGAGATTCCAGAGAATCTGACAATAAGAAGTCAGAGGTTTTACTTATCTATTCACCATCATTTGTATTTGCTCTTTTTCTTAAATCAGGGTCCCCTGACTCTCCAAAAACCATACAGATATTCAGGGGCATACGCTGGGAAACTAAAGCCAGCAGTGTGGCTTAGTGGATAGAGCACGGGCCTGGGATTCAGAAGGACCTGGGTTCTAATCCCGGCTCTGCCACTTGTCTGCTGTGTGACCCTGGGCAAGTCACTTAATTTCTCTGTGCCTCAATTACCTCATCTGTAAAATGGGGATAAGACTGTGAGCCCCATGTGGGACAGGGACTGTGTCCAACCTGATTAACTTGTATCTACCTCAGTGCTTTGAACAGTGCTTGGCACATAGCACCTAACAAGTTCCATTATTATTATTACTAAAGCGCTTAAATACTCTAAACCAAAGACCTACTTTTTTCCTTTTTTTAAGGGTTGGAAACTCCCGGAGACCTCGTAATGAGGGAATACTCACAGTTGCTCTTGAGTCTTGGGACCAGGGCCTCGGTGAGAGGATGAGGGAGAGAACTTTTTTGGAGACACGGGAGGCTGGGAGGGTGGCGTTGGGGGACAGTCTCCCCAGCCAGGCACAAGGGAGCTGTCCTTGAGGGGCTGGTCATAGCTCCAAAGGGTTGGCTGTTGGTCAGGTGAAAGGGTCTGCTTCACCTGGGTGCTCATCTGGGTAACAAAAGGTCCCAATCCCATGTAGTTTGGATTGATGATCTCGGTGATGTTAGAGCCACTGAAATGAGGCGTTCTAGAAAGGGGGAAAAAACCCACAGGCTAAATGTTCCTCTTATTCCTCCGGGAGCCAACCGAGGCTAAAAAACTGGCTGAGAAGCAGCTTGGTCTATTGGAATGAGCACGGGCCTGGGAGTCAGAAGGGCCTGTGTTTTAATCACGGCTCCGCCACTTGTCTGCTGTGTGAGCCTGGGCAAGTCGCTTCATTTTGCTGGGCCTCAGTTCCCTCATCTGGAAAATGGGGATTAAGACTGTGAGCCCCATGTGGGACACGGACTGTGTTCAACCTGTTTAGCTTGTGTCTACCCCCGTACCTGGCACCTAGTAGGTACTTAAATACCATAAAAGACCCCAACTAAAAACAGAGCTCATACCTAAGCCCTCTGCTCCTCCAAATCCACTCTATCCAACTAACAATATGCAGGGTTAGACAATTAATCCCCAAATCCCACCTGCTTATAATTGTGGAATCTTCGATTTCTGGATCTTTCACTGTCCACAGCCAACCTGCCACCTCCTTCTGACGATTCTTTGTTAGTAATCTTTTACATCCACTCTTTCCTCTCCCAACTCTTTGTCTCCCTAGTACAAGCCCTTATCTTGAGCAACATTTCAGCAATAGTCTCCTTGTGGGTCTCCCTGCTTCCAGTCCCACTTCAATTCCACATCCCAAATGCCATCACTCAAACACAAATCTGTACACACCATTCCCTCTGTCATCATTTTATCACCACTCTACTAAGGTAAAGGCTGTTGAGGACAGACCTTTAGAGTCATAAGATGAAAGAAATTGGAGTCGTATAGCCTAGAGAAGGCAAATAGTGGGCTTGATTGACTTTAGATCTAGGAAAGATTTTTATGGGGAGAATCCTGAGTAGCTGTGATCTCTGTCCACGATCCTGACACAATAGTTCACCAGAAAATAGTTCAGTTGGACATAAACAAAAATGTCTTATCGGGGTGATAAAAAACTGGAATAGGCGAGTGAGGGGTTTCCATTCTTAGAGATCTTTATTCACCTTTTCCCGATGCTTTATTTATTCCCCTCCTTGGAGGGAAGGAGCTGGACCGGGGGATCTCTTGAGGTTCTTTCTCTTGCCTACGATCCTAGGATCTTATTTAACATTGGTCCTTGACTTAGCTCTTTCATTCAACCTGTCTATTCAGTCTGTCACCATATCCTGTCAGTTCTACCTTCACATTTCTAGAATCCACCCCTTCCTCTCTGTCCAAACTGCTACCATACCAGTCCAAGCACTAATCATATCCTGCCTTGAATACTGAATCAGCCTCCTCACTGTCTCTTGTCTCTCCTTACGTCGGTCCATACTGCCTATATCATATCTCTAAAAATCATTCTTCACATAGCTCCATATTTCTCAAAAATTTCCAGTGATTGCCCAACCATCTCTGCATCAAATAGAAACTCCTTACTATTAGCTTCAAGGCATTCAATTCATTCATTCAATCATATTTACTGAATGCTTACTGGATGCAAAGGACTGTATTAAGTATTTGGGAGAAAACTAACAACAGACATATTCCTGATCAGAATGAGCTCACGGCCTAGAGGCGGTCAACAGCTCTCCCCTGTCCACCTAAATCTTGCTTATCTCCCACTACAACTCAGTCCTCACACTTTACTCTTCTAATGCAACCAAATTATTATACTTCCATCTTGTCTTTCTCACCACTGGTCCCTTTGCACACATCCTTCCTCTGCTCTGGAACTCCCTCTCCCTTCATGTTTAGTAGACCACCACTTTCTCCATCTTCAAAGCCCTACTAAAGTGATTTTTCCCCCAAGAAGCCATCTCTGACTAGCCTCTCATTTCCCCATTCTATTTTTCCTCTTTTCTGTGCCATCTGTGCACTCCTTAAGCACTTTGATACCCCAGACCCACAACACTTATGTTCGTATCCTTATACTCTGCTGCTTCCCTTATCTATAATTCAATGCCTTTTCTCCCCCATTAGATTATAAGCTCCTTGAAGACAAGGAGCTTGCCTACCAACTCTACTGCGCTGAACTCTTCCAAGCCCTTAATATAGTTCTCTGCATAGAGTTAGTGTCCAGTAAATACCATTGATTGATTATTTCTAAATAGTTCCCTTAACCTCACTGCCTTCTTGCCTTAATATCCAGTTATCTTGGCTACAGTCTCCACTACAAGCATATTGTTTTAATGAGATGTTCTTCCCCTTGAGTCTATTTATTGCCATTGTTCTCGTCTGTCCGTCTCCCCCGATTAGACTGTGAGCCCGTCAGAGGGCAGGGACTGTATCTGTTACCGATTTGTACATTCCAAGCGCTTAGTACACTGCTCTGCACATAGTAAGCGCTCAATAAATACTATTGAATGAATGAATATGGATGTGCCTGTAGCTTTATACATCCATTTTGGTCATTCACACTTTTTATTCCTATTTTGGTATTCTCAAGTGTGCTTGTAACCTGTATTGTGCTGTTAGTATCTTGAGGACTTGTAGCTGGTTTCATTCTGCTCATATTTTTTCTCACCTGTAGTTCAATCATTAGTATTTATTGATGATCTACTGTGTGCAGAGATTTCTGAACTGAATTTGTAGGAGACAAATCCCTGCCCACATGAACCTGACAACTTAATGGGGAAGACAGATAAAAGGAAGAAGTGCTGAAACTGGAGTAACAATATTTATTAAGCATCCACTGGGTGCAATGTGCTGTACTAAGCAATTGGGAAAGTACAGTACCGAGAAGTGGTATGTGTAGTATTTGTTAAGTGCTTACGATCTGCTAGGCACCGTGCTAAGTGTTGGACACAGTCCCTGTCCCACATAGGACTCAAAGTCTTAATCCCCATTTTTCATATGAGGTAACTGAGGCTCAGAGAAGTCAAGTGTTTTGCCAAGGTCACACAGCAGCATTTGTTCCTTGCCCTCAAGGAGATTACACTCTAACAGAGAAGTAAAAATATTTCTAACTAGAGAAATCAAAATAAATAATTGAATGTTAAGCAGAGGATAGGTGTAAATATACATAAGTGCTAGAAATGGCGAGTGGTTTGGGGTATTGGGGATTAAGCTGTGAAGAGGTGGGATTTAAAAAGGCTTTGAATTGGGGGTTGGGGGACTGTGTGGACAAAGAAGGGACTAAAGGTTGTATCTACTCTCTTTTCTAATCATGGCTACCAACCACCTTAGCATTCAGATATTTATCAGTTTGCTCATTTCAGTCAATCAATAGTATTTATTAAGTGCTTACGGTATGCAGAGTACAGTTGAGTGCTTGGGAGTGTGCATTACAGCAGAATAGAAGAATTTCTTGCCCACAAGGGGTTTACAATCCAGATGGGAAGACAGACATTAAAATAAATTACCCAGAGGGGAATGATAGAGTATAGAGATATGTACATGAGTGCTGTGGGATGGGATGAGATAAAAATGCTCAAGAGGTACAGATTCAAGGGCGTAGGTGACACGTGGGAGAAGGTGAAAAGAGGAAGTGAGAGCTAAGTCAGGGAAGGCCCCTTGGAGGAGATATGATCTTGGTAAAACTCTGAAGATAGGAAGACGGGTGGCCCGTCGGATATGAAGGGGGAGCGAGTTCCTGGCTAGAGGGAGGATGAGGGCAAGGGATCGTCGGTGAAGTAGTCAATAAATAAGGTACAGCAAGTAGGTTGGCATTAGAGCGGTGAAATGTGCAGGCTTGGTTGTAGTAGGAAACCAGTGAAACCATAAGGTAGGAGGTGGAGAACTGATTGAGTGTCTTCAAGCTGACAGTAAGGAGTTTCTAGCTGATCCAGAGGTGGAGGGACAACAATCGGAGATTTCCGAGGAGAGAGGAGATGTGGACTGAATAGATATTTAGAAAAATGATCCAGGCAAGGGAAGCCTGGAGGAGAGGGGAGAGGCAGGAAGCAGGGGAGGTCACTGAGGGGCTGTTGCAGTAGTCAAGGCAGGATATGATAAATGCTTGGATCAGCTTGGTTGCAGTTTGGATGGACAGAAAAGGGCAAATTCTAGAGAGGCTGTGATGGTAGAATCTAGGATTTAGTAACAGAATAGTATATGTGGGTTGAATGACAGAGACGAGTTGAGGATGATGTCAAAGCTATGGGCTTGTGAGACACGGAGTATAGTAGTGTTCTCTACATTTCTGGGAAAGCCCGAGGGAAGAAAGGGTTTGGGAAGACTAGGAGTTCTGTTTTGGACACGTTACGTATGAGGTGTCAGGGAGACAGCCAAGAAGAGATGCCCTGAAGGAAGAAGGAAATGTGAGACTGCAAAGGAGAGAGATCAGGGCTGGAGAGGTAGATTAGGGAATCAGTTGCATAAAGATGCATAAAGTGAATCAGTTTTCCAAGGGAGTGCATGTATCTAGAGAATAGAAGGGGGCTCATAACTGAACCTTGAGGGACTTGAGTCAGCAGATGGGAGGCAGAAGAGGAGCTTGCAGAAGAGAGTGAGAAGGAGCAGTCAGAGAGCTAGGAGGAGAACCAGGACGGGACAGGGTCAATGAAACCAAGATTGCTTAGTTAATGTTTCCAGATGAATGTGGCAGTCCATAGTGTCAAGGGCAGCTGAGAGGCTGAGGAGAGTTAGAGTGGAGTAGGGGTCTCTAGATTTGGCAAGAAGGCGGTCACTGGTGACCTAAGGAATTTCTGTGGAGCGGAAAGGGCGGAAGCCAGATTGCAGAGAATCAAGGGGAAAACTGGAGGAGAGGAAATGAAGGCAGCGAGAGTAGACAACTCGCTCAAGGAATTTATCTTGAGATGGAATGATAAATGGAGGAGGCTGGGGGGTTAAGAGAGGATTTTTTTAAGGATGGGGAGAGATGGATATATTTTTCTCACTCAACTTACTATATCCAGTTTAGGTCTTCTGTCTCTTCCCTTAGGTTATATGCTTCTTGAAGGCAGTGGTCATGCCTTTACTTTTTCTGAATGTTCTCTAAATGATTGGTACAGTGCTCAGCACTGAACAAGTACCTACCTAGTAAATACGGTTGCTATAGTTTCTGTTCATGATAGAGGTTGATTTCCTCTCCCCCTCCCCCGCCCCAGTGTCTTTAACACATCTTTTTTCTTTCTTCTGCCACTTCCCTTCTAGGCAGCCCTCCTTTAGGGAAATAAATTACTTGTATTTGGTTGGCCCAGGACAGAGTTCATTGAAACAAATGCATCAAGGAGGGTTTATTAGAGAAGCCAATCCCCATCACCTTCTCTGCAGACTTTTTTTTTTGCAGAACTCTGCCGGAGAAGTTTCCTTTTTATAAAAGATGGCAACTTGAAATCATGTGTTTTAGGCTCTCCCTATTTCCTTCGACATTTCTGCCCTAAAACTGGAAATAAGGGTGCGAAAATGCAGGTGTTTTAGCTTCCTTAGTTACAGTTTCAACCATATACTGAGTGCCTGTGAGCCCAGAACTTGTAAAACATTCACAAATAAAATACCTGCTCTTTGTCCTTGAAAGGTTCCCAGTGTAATGGAAGAGAAAGAAGAGAGATTGATGAAAGTACTCTAGGTAATAAATACAGGTAAATCAATCGATCAATAATAAACAGATAAATGCAAATGTGCTGGGGTGGCACTGCCGGAAAAGGTGGGAGGATTAATTAGCGCCTTTAACTGACCAGCCAGTGTTTCTGTTAGTGTCTTTGATGAACCACAGATACTTTGGTAAACGTCGTTCTGGCTTCCTCACTTTAGAGTGGATACTGATCTGTAGTACCCCCTTCCCATATATCAGAATGAACAAAATCATATGTCACTCAGCCCCGAGTTACTGTCTATCGAGGCCCGTCTCCCAGACTGCACAGGTTTCATCCCCATATTCTTCACCGGGCATCACCCTGGAATTGAATTCCATAACCTGTTCAGAGGTTCTTGCCCTGAAATCAAAACAGACTCACTGTGAATGAATTCACTGTGAAGGCAGCTCCTATATGCTGCTGCATCAGAGGAGGCAAGCTACCTTACCTTGTAGTATTTCTTGAAAACCTGTAACTCCTTTTATGTTGGAAAGAATGAGAAATGTAAGGGAAATAAACACCGACAAAATAAACACTGATGCAAATATGGAAAACTCCAATTTTCTTTACATTTGATTAAAGCTCAAGGAGAAATATGAAAGGAAAGAGGAAGATCAATATACTGAGGGAGGTGCCCTCCCTTTTTTCCTCCTTGACCACAATCTTCGGCCACTCACTGTCCAGTGACTCCTTCCCCACTGCCTTCGAAGATATTCACGTGCCCCCTTTCTTAAAAAACTCGCCCTTGACCCCACTGCTCCCTCCAGTTATCACCCCAGCTCCTTCCTCATTCCTCTTCAAACTCCTTGAGCGAGTAGTCAACACCTGTCGTTTCCACATTCTCTCCTTCATTTCTGTCTTTGAGCCCCTGTAATCTAACCTTTGCCCCACTACACCATAAAAACTGCCTTCTCTAAGGTCACCAACGACCACCTTCTTGTCAAGTCCAACGGCCTCTACTCCATCCTAATCCTCTTCCACCTCTCCGCTACCTTGTCGTATGAGGAGGTAAAACCATCCCAACAAGGAGAGTTCTTAGGCACTGAATTAGGATCCCAAAAGTCATAAAAATTGTTTCATTTTTTTCCAAAGATATTTGTTAAGCACTATGTGCCAGGCACCGTACTAAGCGCTGGGATAGGCATAAGCTAATCCGGTTGGATAGTCCATATCCTACATGGGACTCACAGACTTAATCCCCATTTTACAGATTAGGTAACTGAGGTCCAGAGAAGTGAAGTGACTTGCCCAAAGTCACACAGCAGGCAAGTGGTGGAGCTAGAATTAGAACCCAGGTCCTTCGGACCCCCAGGCCCGTGTTCTATCCATTAGGTCATGCTGCTTCTCTAGTTGCAGGCCTGCTTTAGCCTTTGGACAAAGGGACAAACATTCCAGGTCCACCACTCTTAGGAAGTTCCTCCGACAGGTGATAGGGGACCTCACCCTGGCTGTTCAGACAGGACCTTGATCCTTATTTACATCTACATTTATCATAATTGCTACTGGCTAAAAATAGCCTTGGCAGCTTGGGGTAGGAGACTCCACAGAGAGGGATTTATGGGGAGGAAGGGGGCAAATTTTGGCCTGTGGGTTCCACTGGCCCTGGTTCACTGGGCTTGAATCTGGACCTGTCCAGAAGTCGATCGATCGATAGTATTTATTGAGCACTTACTGAGTGCAGAGCACTGTACTAAGGATGTGGGAGAGCACAACATGACAATATAACAGGCACATTCCCTCCCCTCAGTGAGCTTACAGTCTAGAGGGGGAAGCTCATTGTAGGCAGGGAATGTGGCCGTTCATTCTTGTATTGTACTTTCCCAAGCACTTAGGACAGTGATCTGCCTACAGTTAACGCTCAATAAATATGAATGAATACGAATAAATAAATTACGGATATGTAATAAGTGCTATGGGGCTGGGAGCAGGGGTGGGTGGTGAATAAAGGGGGCAAGCCAGGGCAATGCAGAAGGGAGTGGGAGAAGAGGAAAGGAGGGCTTAGGCAGGGAAGGCCTCTTGGAGGAGATGGGCCTTCAGTGAGGCTTTGAAGAGGGGGAGAGTAATTGTCTGTCAGATATGAGGAGGAGGGAGGGTGTTCCAGGTCAGATGCAGGACACGGGCGGGAGGTCGGCGGCGAGACAGTTGAGAACGAGGTACAGTGAGTAGTAGGTTAGAGGCACGAAGTGTGTGGGCTGAGTTGTGGTAGGAAGGGTAGAGAGGTAAGGTGGGGGCAAGGTGAGTGAATGCTTTAAAGCCGATGGGAAGGAGTTTCTGCTTGACGCGGAGGTGGATGAGCAACCACTGGAGGTTCATGAGGAGTGGGGAATAATGGACTGAATATTTCTGTAGAAAAACGATCCAGGCAGCAGAGTGAAGTATGGACTGGAGTGGGGAGAGACGGGAGGCAGGGAGGTCAGCAAGGAGGCTGATACAGTAATCAAGGCAGGATAGGATAACTGCTTAGATTAACGTGGTACCAGTTTGGATGGAAAGGAAAGGATGCATTTTAGCGATGCTGTGAAGGTTGAACTGACAGGATTTAGAGATAGAATGAATGTGTGGGTTTATAAATGAAAGAGAGGAATCAAGGATAACACCAAGGTTACAGGCTTGTGAGACAGGATGGACGGTGGTGCCGTCTACAGCGATGGGCAAGTCAGGGGGGAGGACAGAGTTTGGGTGGGAAGATAAAGAGCTCCGTTTTGGACATGTTAAGTTTGAGGTGACGGCAGGACATCCAAGTAGAGATGTCTTGAAGGCAAAAGGAAATGAGAGACTGCAGAGAAGGGGAGAGGTCAGGGCTGAAGATGCAGATTTGGGAATCATCTGCATAGAGGTGGTAGGTGGAGCCAGTGGAGTGAATGGGTTCTCCAAAAGAGTGGGTGAAGATGGAGAATAGAAGGAGACCCAGAACTGAACCTTGAGGGACCCCCACAGTATACATGTGACGCTTCCTACAGCCAGGGAGAAGATGTCTCAAAGACCTTTTCAGTCCTAAAATTTTATAATTTGCCTTGAGTTATTTGTACCACTGTGAAATTTCCCCATCATTCTAATTTTTGAAAAGTCAGAGATTCAGGATGGAAATCTAACGGGCAGTAAACTCCCAAAAGACTGTCTGCAAGGAGAATTAGTGGAAAATCAGGTGAGAGAATGTCCATGGGTGAAGAATACGACTACGCCCACAGTGAGGTCTCCATCGACGTCCCAGTGGTGAGCGAAAAACAGAAAGAGGCTGAATTGGTCCTCAAGGGCAGATAAACATGAGGACAGGGCAGTGAGAACACCTGCAGATGATTTGCAAGACCGACTCCAACGGTTATAGAAACTGGAAAAACCAAACAACTTTACCCTTCTGCAAATTTACAGAGGCTCCTCAATCTTGCACACCTTGGAGATTTCGTTCCTTTGGGGGACAAACTAACTCTTCCACACCCAAGTTGGGGGATCAGCATAGTTACCGTGAGATATCGTCTTTCCCTGGAGGGTCTGGGCAGCTTGGAGGACCCCGAATTCGCGCCATGGCGGCTGCTTCCTCTGCCATCAGGTGAGGATTTTTTGATTTCCTACCGAAAGAAAAGGGACCATCAATGGGAAAAATGGGTACCTTCTCTGGACACGTTACCCTCAGGTAGAAATCATGTATGACTAGTTCTCCTGGAACACAGGGGTCGTGTTCCCAAAAGACCTCGGGTAGGGACAGCTGGCATTGTAGATCTCCCTCCTTGATCAATGCCACGCTGGTGCCCAAAAACGTTGCTTCCAATAATGCATCACATTGTATCCAGACAGATGCATGTTGTCAGAATGTTGTTCCATAATTCCTCAACACCGTTCTATCAAAATGCAATGAAAACATGCATTATGGTAGGCTCCCAGCAATCTATTCCAAGCAGGATATGAGTTTCCCAGGCCACTGTTCTTTCTCTCAATGTAACCAGTGGCCAGAAGAGATTCCGAAAACGGTTTTTTTGACACCCATTTCACTAAATTGGCCTCGCAGCTAGATGGGAAAAGTCCCAAGCTCTTAGGACAGTAAGCACTCAATAAATACCATTGATTTATTCATTTCAACTTTGGTAATTTTTTTTACCAAGCTGGCATTTTTTAAACCATCTTTCCCCACAATCACCAGCACTGAACGGATCATTCTATTGATGGCAGTGAATGCCAGTAGCCTAACTGAAGAGCAGGAAACATGCTTTCTTAGAATGCCTATTTTCCCCAAACATTTTTGGTTTTTTTAAATTTTACTTTACATCCACCGTAAATCCCTTCCCATGCTCATTTCCGTCATACTAAGTCCTCTGACCTCATGCTGGCTTCCATGGCTACAATTAATCATCAGTGACACCACGGTTTACTTGCCGGTTAACAGGATCCCACTGCTTGAACGTTTCAGAGCCCTTCATGGATTTTTGCACAATGGATTCATCCCGTTCAGTCTTGACAAAGTCTGGAGGAAGCGAGGAAGAGAAGAGAATGGGTTTTTCAGCTCAAGGACTAAGGTCAGGCCTCTAGGGACACAGAAATCTTCAGTTTCATTACTGTGGGCTATGGACACGTAATGACTTGATCCCTCCCCGGTGTCCAGTGAAGAGCCTAGGCAGGGCACACAACCAGCAACCCTATTCTGACAATGACGAGAACCGAATCGCTCTCGAGCCTATCAACATCCGTCGATCCGCACACTGAGCTTGGCAACAGGACATCCTACAGTCTGATCTTCATTCATTCTTTCATCATGTTTATTGAGCACTTGCTGTGCGCAGAGCACCGTACTAAGTGCTTGGGAGAATTCAATATAGCAAATCAACAGACACTTTCCCTGTCCACAACGAGTTTACAATCTAGAGGGGGAGATATATATTAATAGAAACAAATTACAGATATGTACATAAGTGGTGATCTAATAACCTGATTACATCAGATGGTATTGTATTGGAAATTCAGAGAAGCAGCATGATCTAGCGGCAAAAGCATGGGCTTGGGAGTCAGAAGACATGGGTTCTAATCCCGGCTCCGCCACTTGTCTGCTGTGTGACCTTGGGTGAGTCACTTCACTTCTCGGGGTTTCAGTTATCTGTAAAATGGGGATGAAGACTGAGAGCCCCATGTGGGACAACCCTTACCCTGTACCTACCACAACGCTTAGAACAGTGCTTGACACATTGTAAGCACTTAATAAATTTGATTATTATTATCACTAATAATAATAATTCCATTTCAATTGCTGGCTCTGGATAGTGGCTCCTCAGTATCCGGAAGCTATATCACTATTTGCTGTAGCTCTTATGGACACTTAACCCAAAATGGATTCACCTACACAGGAGGATTTTAATTCATGGCCCTCTGCCCAGTCCTGAAAGGCACTGCTATGACATTAGTTTATTCTCAATAAATGTGATTAAGCATCAAGAGGAGCATCGTGGCCTAGTGGAAAGAGCACGGGCCTGGGAGTCAGAGGACCTGGGTTCTAATCCTGCTCCACCACATATCTGCTCTATGACCTAAGCCAGGTAACAAAAGTTCTCTATGCCTCAATTCCCTCATCTGCAAAATGGGGATTCAATACCCTTCCACACTCCTCACCATTGGCTTTAAAGCAGTCCATCACCTTGCCCCCTCCTAACTCGACTCGCTACCTCCTACTACAACCTGGCCTGCACACTCCATTCCTTCTCACTGTACCTCCATCTCACCTATCTTGTCACCTACCTCTCACCCACGTCCTACCTCTGGCCTGGAATGCTCTCCCTCCTCATGTCGGACAGATTCATTCATTCATTTAGTATTTACTGAGCGCTTACTACGTGCAGAGCACTGTAATAAGACAAATCGGTAACAGGTAGAGACAGTCCCTGCCCTCTGACCGGCGTACAGTCTAATCGGGAGAGACAGACAGATAATTGCTCTCCCCCGCTTCGAAGCTTTATTGAAGGCACATCTCTTCCAAGAAGCCTTCCCTAAGTCCTCCTCTCTTCTCCCACCCCCTTCTGCATCACCCTGACTTTCTCCCTTCATTCATCCCCCCTCCCACCTTCACAGCAAATACGTATATTGACTGGTCTTATGCTGTCGAGTCATCTCTGAACCTTAGCGACACCACGGACGCATCTCTCCCAGAACGCCTCACGTCCATCTGCAATCGTTCTGGTAGTGTATACGTAGAGTTTTCTTGGTAAAAATATGGAAGTGGTTTGCCACTGCCTCCTTCAGTGCAATAAATTTGACTACCTGCCCTCGACTCTCTCGCATGCCGCCTCTCCCCAGCACAGGTGAGTTTTGACTCGTAGCGGATGGCCTGCCACTCTCTAGCCCCTGGCCAAGTTAGGAACGGAATGGACGGGCCTCTGCTTGACTCTCCCTCCTGTAGCCGAGACTGGTAGAGGACTGGAAACTCTTCAGGTGCGATCCTGAGAGGGGTACATCTGTATATATCTGTTTTTTATTTATTTATATTAATGTCTTTTCTCCCTCTAGACTGTGACCTTGTTTTGGGTATGGAATGTGTCTGTCTGATGATGTATTGTACTCTCCCAAGCGCTTAGTACAGTGCTTTGCACACAGTAAACGCTCAGTAAATATGGTTGAATGAATGAATGAAAGAATGAATTCCTACTTAGACTGTGATCCCCACGTGGGACCTGATTATCTTGCACCTACCCCAGCACTTAGCCCAAAGCTTGGCACATAGTAAATGCTTAACAAATACCACAATAATTACTATTATTAAGCACCAGGAAACTCAGGTACAAACTGGTATACTTTCTTTTTACGTTATTTAGTCGCTGAGTGATTCCGAGCTGCATTAAATTAAAGATGAAGTAATAATAACAATAACGATGGTATTCGTAAGCGCTGGTGTAGATACAAGGTAATCAGGTTGTCCCTCACAGGGACACAGTGGGGCTCACAGTCTTAATCCCCATTTTACAGATAACTGAGGCACAGAGAAGTTAAGTGACTTGCTCAAAGTCACACAGCTGACAAATGGCAACGCCGGGATTAGGACCTGTTACCTCTGACTCCAAAGCCCATGCCCTTTTCACTAAGTCATGCTGCACTCAACATCCAACGAGAGTGACGGATATTTGATTAACAAATCTTTGAGCATCTAAGTGCACTTAACAGGTTCCACAGTGATGGGAGTGCAGCCACACACTGTTCCATGGTCTTAATGATTCATGATAAATACAAATTCGAAATTTCTTCAAGGTTCCAAAACTTAATGGAAAGAAAAAATCACAAATTCAAATAGAAGACTATTTTGGTGTTTTCACTGCAGCTATTAAGACGTTTTGTGAACATTTTAATTTTCCAACGGTGGAATTTCTCATCTAAGCAACAATGATAGATGAAATGTCTTAGGAGTAATCGGCAAGTCATATGTTAAAGACACAAAGACAGTCTTAAGATGGTAATTCCTTTGCTATAAATAAGAGAAGAATCTGACCTGGCCATCTGAACTAACGGCATAGCTTAGGAAAGGATCCTGGAGGCAGGACAAGACCGATTCTTTCAGCTACCATCAAAAACAAGTATTGTTTGGCAGAATGAAACTACTGATATTTTTTAGACTGATGTTATCCAAACTATGTTCAATAGGTTCAAGTCTTTCTTAATTTTGACCCATCTTATGGGGGCTGTTCATGGGTTGAAAAATGAAGCCTTGGAGGTAGAAGGGAGAGGGAAAGGAGTTTGGGAAGTGGAAGGGATATTCAGGGGGGAAATATTAAGAATAATAATTATGGTATTTGTTAAGCGCTTACTATGTGCAAGGCACTGTTCTAAGCGCTGGGCTTGATACAAGGTAATCAGGTTGTCCCACGTAAGGAGAAGGGACTGGCAGGAGTGGGCTGAGGAAGAATGAAAGCCTAGATACATTTTGAAAGAACCTTGGCAAAGACCCAGGGAGCAGGGATTTGGAGATAAATGAGCTCTCCAGGCAATCCAGAACTTCATTTCCCAGCAGACCTTTTTGAGACCTGATAAAAAAACAGCATTTGACTGCTTTGATTTTCACCAAGTATCTTCCTTTTCTCTTTTACCTTTCGGAAGAGTTGGCAATAGGCAGAAAAAATGGCCAAAAGGCAGGGGATGGGAGAGACAAAAAACTTAGATAATTGCCAAACTAGAAAATGAGTCTCCCTGTAACCGAGGATTGACTGTTTCATAATTAAAAAGGCATCTGGGAAATTTAGTCAGACGTCAAAAGAGTTCCTGATGGGGAAGGAGGGAGAATGAGCCGGTGACTTATACAACAGAACAGCTTGGCGATGTGGATACAGCACAGGCTCTGGGCTCTGCCACTTATCTGCTGTGTGACCTGGGCAAATCACTTAATTTCTCTGTGCCTCAGTTATTTCATCTATAAAATGGGAATTAAGACTGTGAACACCATGTGGGACATGGACTGTGTTCAACCTGCTTAGCTTGATTCTACACCAGCGCTTAATACAGTGCCTGGCATACAATAAGCGCTTAATACCTTTAAAGAACCTCCAAAAAGCAATAGCAAAAAAACCGCTTCAGGCTCTTCTTCCTTCAGCTGAAGGCTCCACCAGTGACTAACCACGGGAGGGGTTTCTGCCTTACCGTAAAGTTTTTCTCTCTGTTTCCCCTGGGAGGTCTGCAGCTTGATCTCCCCTCGGAAGTGTCCCATCATCTCTCCGTGGTGGGTGAGCACAGTGTGTATGGGGAGCCGTGACTCGGTGGCTTCTAATCGTAGGGCCACACAGCCTTCACCTACAGGAGAGGAAGGAAGCCAGGTCCAGAGAAAGCGTCAGCGGATCTCCAACTATCTCCCCACCAACAGGCTAGCGGTTTTATTTCTTCAGGAGATAGAAAGAGGCAGAGATATGGCTGTGGATGGCATGGAAGGTTGGGAAAATCAGGGACGGCCCACTGTCTTTTGCAGCTCCGGGAGATCAGATGTGCGCAGTGTCACATACAAGGCCGCAAAGATCATTATCCGGGCTGGACTGCATAAAAGCCGTGAGAGGAGGATGGAGGCCTCAGTAACGCCGGGGAAGGGAGATAGTGCAACTTTCCTTTTCCGCCCATTCTACAGTACCTCTGCCTTGAGAGGCAGGGAATTCTCACCCACACTCTTACCATAGGACTCATCACTGTCTGACGATTTAATGCTGATCAGGATGTGCTGGTCTAGCAGGTACTCAGGGTCCGAAATGATCGGTGTTAGCTGCAGGGACCCGTCACCAGGAGTAAGCATCATGGAAAGGAAGATGGACAGCAAGAGAGGTCAGAAGCAGCTCTCTGTGGGTTGGAATGCCTGAAATGTCTGAGGAATTAGAATCTTAGAGAGTCCTTTTAGCCAGATTCCAAGTGGCTTCCAAACCATTGCTAGGGATTTAACGGGAGAACAGCACTGTGACAAATTTTCTTTCACTCTCTCCACCACCACCGGATTTAATGGACAGAACATCGTTAGAATAAAGTATCATGAAGCACCACAATAATAATAATCATTGTGGTATTTGTTAAGTGTTTGCTATGTGCCAGGCACTGTACTAAGGTGCTGGGGTAAAAACAATAATAATTAATAATCGTAATAACTACGGTACACGTTACGCCAGAGAAGCAGCGTGGCTCAGTGGAAAGAGCACGGGCTTTGGAGTCAGGGGTCATGAGTTCGAATCCCAGCTCTGCCACTAGTCAGCTGTGTGACTGTGGGCAAGTCACTTCACTTCTCTGTGCCTCAGTTACCTCATCTGTAAAATGGGGATTAAGACTGTGAGCCCCACGTGGGACAACCTGATTCCCCTGTGTCTACCCCAGCGCTTAGAACAGTGCTCTGCACATAGTAAGTGCTTAACAAATACCAACATTATTATTATTATTATTATTAAGCAGTTACAATGTGCCAAGCACTGATCTAAATGCTAAGGTAGATGCAAGTTAATCAGGTTGGACACAGTCTCTGTCCCACATAGGGCTCACAGTCTTAATCCCTGTTTTCTTGCAGATGTGGTAACTGATTCATTCAATAGTATTTATTGAGCGCTTACTATGTGCAGAGCACTGTACTAAGCGCTTGGAATGAACAAGTCGGCAACAACTGAGGCTCAGAGAAGTGACGTGACTTGCCCAAGGTCACCCAGCAGGAAAGTAGCAGAGCTGGGATTAGAACTCAGCTCCTTCTGACTCTCAGGCCTGGACTCTATCAATTAGGTGATGCCGCTTCTCACCTTGGGAAGGGATGACCAGTTTGAGAGGCACTGGCATAAGGAAACCTGGGAGAGAAAGCCTCTCCACAAGATTAGTGTTTTCCGCACTACCCCTTGCTGCAGACGAAGAAACCCAGACAGGCGGAGGAAAAAACGAGCATTTTACAGGCATTTTTCCGATGGGTGCGTTTTACGAACCTACCCCTGTCCAAGGCTAAGGATTTCAAACTGGATTTAGAATTGTACTGTTAATGAATACCTGGCAGTCTTGAGACCGTGAGCCCCACATGGGACAGGGACTGTGTCCATCTCGATTTGCTTGTATCCGCCCCACTGCTTAGTAAAGTTCCTGGCACATAGTAAGCGCTTTCCAAATACCACTATTATTATTCTCTGCAAAACAGTAGGAGCAGCTTGGCAGGGACCCCAGGATTAATGCAGAATTAGACTGTATCATTTTTTAATGGTATGTGTTTAGCGCTTACTCTGTGCCAGGGACTGAACTAAGCCCTGGGGTACAAGTTAATCCGGTTGGGCAGTCCATGTCCCACATGCGACTCCCAGGCTTAATCCCCATTTTACAGATGAGGTAACTGAGGCGCAGAGCATTTAAGTGACTTGCCCAAGGTCACACAGCAAACAAGTGGCAGAGCTGGGATTTGAACCCAGGTTCTTCCTACTCCCAGGCCGGTGTTCTATCCACTAGGGCTACAGTACTTCTCGTTAAAATCCTAATTTCTCCTTTAAAACCCCCTTGGTGACATTAATACCCAAAATCCAAAGAGATGCTATTCTTAAGACAGGTCAGCATAAGTTTCCTAGTCTCCCTCCCTAAGACAAGGAAGGCTCTACCCCATCCATGTTCTACCTGGAGAGAAGCAGTTTGGCCTACTGGAAAGAGCACAGGCCTGGGAGTCATGGGTTCTAATCCCAGTTCCACCATTTGTCCGCTGTGTGATCCTGAGCAAGTCATTCCTTCATTCGATCATATTGACTGAGTGCTTACTGGGTGCAAAGCACAGCCTTTGGGATAGTACAATTCAATTATCTGTGACTCAGTTACCTCATCTGTAAAATGGGGATTGAGACTCTGAGCCCCACATGTGCTAGGGACTGTGTCCGGCTCAATTTGCTTATATCCACCCCAACACTTGGCTCAGTGCCTGGCACATAGTAAGCACTTAACAAATACCATGGTAATTACTATCACCTTCCTGTGAGCTGCAGGAAGTCAGCATGGCCTGGGGAATGGGACATCAGCCCGGGAGTCTGGGGAGCTGGGTTCTAGTCCCAACTCCTCTACTTATCCGCTGTGTGACTTTGAGCGAGGCTCTTAACTTCTCTGTGATTCAGGTACATCATCTCTAAAATTCATTCAATAGTATTTATTGAGCACTTACTATGTGCAGAGCACTGTACTAAGCGCTTGGAATGTACAAATCGGTAACAGATAGAGACAGTCCCTGCCCTGTGACGGGCGCACGGTCTAATCGGGGGAGACGGACAGACAAGAACAATAGCAATAAATAGAATCAAGGAGATTAAAATGGTGAGCCTCATGTGGGACATGGCCTGGGTCCAACCTGATTAGCTTGTACAACAATAATAATAATGTTGGTATTTGTTAAGCGCTTACTATGTGCAGAGCACTGTTCTAAGCACTGGGGTAGATACAGGGTAATCAGGTTGTCCCACAATGAGGCTCACAGTTAATCCCCATTTTACAGATGAGGTGACTGAGGCACAGAGAAATTAAGTGACTTGCCCACGGTCACATAGCTGACAAGCAGCAGAGCCGGGATTCGAACCCATGACCTCTGACTCCCAAGCCCGGGCTCTTTCCACTGAGCCGCGCTGTATCTACCCCCAGCTCTTAGTACAGTGCCTGGCACATAGTAAGCACTTAACAAATACCACTAAAAAAAAAAAAAAGATTTCAGGGTAGGAAGCTCATAGTTATTCCACTAGGTAGTGCTGCTTGCTTGTAAGTGCTCCTTCTCTTGTAGGCTAGAGCAGTCTCTTGAATTACCTTTGGAAGGGCTTCCACAAACTTCACCACCAATTCCCCTTCATTTCCTTCTTCATTTTCTCCTTCCTGACTCTTAACAAAACCTGCCAAAGGGGATGGAGAGGGAGAACATTAACGCTCTAGAACAAGAACCCGCAGCCAAGAATCCTATTGAGCATGATGTCTTGCACAGGCCCACGCCATCTTCTTCTGCGGCCCTTAAATTTCAGAAGCCTGGAATGCTTCGATATTGACTTCCGGGTCATTTTAATGGAGGGTACGACCCTGTGACCGAGGGGCATAATCATGCTGAGGATGCACAGAGAACGTGTCTACCCAATCTGTCCCAAATGCTTAGTACAGAGCTCCGCACACGGTAAATGTTCCATAAGTACACTTGATTGATGCAATAAGAAAAAGGATTTTTCCCCTTCTCCTCACTTCCTGACAAACTGGTAATGAAGGAATCATCTTCATCTCCATGGGTAAGGAGATTAGAACCTGACAGCTCTTCCCACAGCCACTCAAGATAGCACTCTTTTGAAATTCTAATTTAAGCCTCCTAATTTGCGGTTTCCATAGAAATGTATGCAAATGTCTGTATGACAAAAAAATAATCTGTCATAGAATTTATCTTTGACACCACTGTTTGACGGGGGACATGGAGATTGCAGGAGGAGAAGTGCCAGGACGACTTGCCTCTTTTAAGACCGAGACCCAGGAAGGGGAGGAAGATTAAGGGACGGCCCAGAGTCGGATGGAGGGGAAGGAAAAGGAACAGCCCAGCCGGGAGTTTCATTCCCAACTCAAGTTCAGACTACAAAGCGGGAAGCGATCCAACGCACCACACAGATGTGCACTCCCTCTTCCGAAACCCTCCCTACTCAGGGTTGATCAATGCATTCTCTCCCTCTCCATGGTTTTAATTCTCCTCTCCAACCCACATAACTGGATCCCTGGAACCAAAAACGGCACAGACCCATTCTTTCTACACAACAGCTTTAGGCAGGATGCCTAGAAATGTCACCCAGAAAGGGTATTTCCTAAACACAGACTGTTCTAAATGCCGATAAATGCTTCCTTAGCTCTCGGATCTAAGATCTCTCTCATCACGGAATTGAGAGAGAAGTGCACAAAAAGGATTCGACATCCACAGGCGCCGTGAACGGCATTTTGACACAACGTTAATAGCATTAAAAAGTGTTTGAACGGTGATTTCCCTTTCCCCTAAGAGCCACATCAGTGGGTTGATCAGCAGGGAAGATTCGATTGAAAGGAAAATCCGTTTGAAACGTTGGCCAGGAAGCCTCAATTTAATACCTTTTTGACCTAACTTTAATAAGTCTCCCTCAGAGGACCTTCACCAAATTACTCCAACTGAATGTTGGTCATAGCTCAGAAGGCTTTATTTGGGCTGGGCCAGGCAAGAGCCAGGGTGGGCCTGGGCTGTTTATTTCTGACTGAACAATCTAGTCATTTAGCTTCTTTTTTTCTTGTTGTGGTATTGGTTAAGCACTTACTATGTGCCAGACACTGTACCAACCCTGGGGTAGTTACTAGATCATCAGGTTGGAGAAAGTTTCTGTCCCATATGGGGCTCACAGTCTTAATCCCCATTTTACAGATGAGGTGACTGAGTCCCAGAGAAGTTGAGACTTGCCCAAAGTCACACAGCAGACAAGTGGCAGAGCCAGGAGTAGAACCCGGGTCCTCCTGATTCCTAGGCCCACGCTCTATCTCTGCGCCATGCGGCTTCTTTTCCCATGACTTCCTTAGACTAATAAACCACCAGCTAGTCACCATGCCCAGAATTTGAAATTTCTAGTACTTGCTCTTCGAGCCAAAAAAAAATTTGATCCTGGGAGTCGGAGGACCTGGGTTCCAGTTCCAGCTCTGCCACTTGTCTACTGTGTGACCTTGGGCAAGTCACTTAATTCCTCTGTGCCTGGTATCTCTGTGAACCCTATGTGGGACGGGGACTGTCCAAAGCGATTATCCCGTATATACCCCCAGGGCTTAGTACAGTCCCTGGCACATAGTAAACACTTAATAAATACCATAAAAAAGGCACCTCCCTCATCCTTTGCTCAAATAATCACCCCCTCGCCCTCCACCCACGAGTTCCTAACCTTCCAGATCTAGAGCCATCTCTGCCCCTCAAAGAGAAGTGGCCTCAAATCATGCGAATTGGACTTTTATAGAGAATTGCTTTAGGCAGAATGCCTAGAAATGTCACCCAGAGAGGGTAATTCCTAAGCACACATTATCCTATATTCTAATAACCAAGAAGTTCTTGGATATAATATCGCTCTCATCCTTGGTGTGGCATGAGCTAATAAAAAGGGGACTTCTGAAGCCAGTACTTTCTAAGCAGCTGGAGTGAAACTCAAGGTAGAATTTTGTCTGTGACTTCGTCTTCAGCGTTGCACAGCAGTTCAGAAACTCGATCTGTCCCTGAGAGTCTACGTTGCCTGGACCTAAAACAGAGAGAAATAGAGATTTACTTCTGGTAGAAGTCTGGAGAGGAGAGGGAGCATTTTAAATTCCTGTCTGAAAAGGCTTATTTCATGCCTTCCTTCCATCTTCTGAGAAGGGAGTTCCTTAATGGCATCCGGAGATGGAGGTTCGAAGAAAAGACGTTTCCTTTGGAGTGAAGAAACAACGGGACCTCATCCCAAACAAATCTGAGTACCTAATTGAGTGCATGTGCCCCTCCGGGTAAAGTAGAGGGGAGCATTTTCCTACAGACACAAAGTTTCTCTAAGGCAGCATTTTGTTTCACAGTTGATTTCCTCAAGTGACCACTGATTCCCACAGGCTCACCGATAACCTCAATTGTCCCCCGCTGGAAACCAGAGAAACTCAGAAAAGGAGACCGTTTTCTCTGATTTAGGACACACCTCCGGCTGTGGTCTCAATCCAAATCATATTACTACATAGAATTATTATCGTCCCATCTTTCCTGGAAAATCTTCAAGCAGTTTGCTGATATCCAAATAAATCTCCCAAAGTGGATATGGAAGGGCTAGCAGTCTCACAGTTATTTATTTATCCTCTCACCAGGGGTGAGGAACACTTTGCCAGATGAATGACAAAGACCACTGATTGTTTTTATTTGACTCACTGACTACCTGTTTGGGAAAGGTCAGATTTTTCCCATGTTGGAAAAACAAATTAATGAACCGGTCATTTTTATACAGCTAATTGTGAGGCTGGCTATGGTGCACTCAGTTCTCCCATTACATAGGAGTTGTGCTCTTGCAAATCCCTGTGTTCAGGAAAACGTGTGCTGCGGTTTTTACCTGTTCAGTGTCATCTTCATTATATAGGTGGGGAAACTGAGGCAGAGTGATCAACAGATTTGCCCAGTCAGAGAATCAGAAGTGGAATCACAGATAGAACCCAGGGACCCAGGACTCCTCACCTAGCAGTCTATTCTTCCTCCAAAGCTAAGGGGCAGACTAGCTCAGGGCTGGTAAGATTGAGTCTATATGAGCCACATGGCCACCTAGTTGGAATTAGTTGGAACTATTTCTCTTCCCTTATTGACACCCATGTCCACCCTCAGGCCCCCCCCCCGTTCCTCCCCCCCCACCCCCAACCATCTGGCCACCTACTTCATTAGGAAAATTAACACCGTCAGGTCTGAGGTCTCCAAATTCAGCCCTGCCCTTCCTCCATCTCCCCTCCTCTCGACCCCCTCCTCTACTTTCCCATCCTTCCCGGCGATATCTTCAGAGAGCTCCTCCCTCCTCTCAAGTTCCAACCCCTCCATATAGGCTTCAGACCCCATTCCCTCCCACCTTATAAAAACTCCCACCCTTCCCCTCCTCCCCTCCTTAACTTCCATCTTCAACCGCTCACTCTCCAACAGCTTCTTCCCCTCTGCCTTCAAACATGCCCACATCTCTCCCTTCCTAAAAAAATCCTCCCTTGATCCCAGAGCCCCCTCCAGTTATTGCCTCACCTCCCTCCTACCCTTCCTTTCCAAACTTCTGGAGCAAGTGGTCTACACTCGCTGCCTTGAATTCCTCTCCTCCAGATCGGACCCCCTCCAATCTGGCTTCCATCCCCTCCATTCCACCAAAATCGCCCTCTCAGAGGTCACCAATGACCTCCTTCTTGCCAAATCCAATGGCTCCTACGCTCCTACTCCATCTTAATCCTCCTCGACCTCTCAGCTGTCTTTGACACTGTCAACCATCCCCTTCTCCTCAACCCATTATCCAACTTTGGCTTCACTGACTCCGTCCTCTCCTGGTTCTCCTCTTATCTCTGTCCATTCATTCTCGGGCTCCTTCACGGGCTCCTCCTTCCCCTTCCCTGCTCTCACCGGTTCAATTATCATCTCTACAAGGATGATACCCAAATCTATATCTCCTTCCCTGTTCTCTCTCCCTTCCTCCAGGCTCACATTTCCTCCTGCCTTCCAGACATCTCCACTTGGATGTCCTCCCGCCACCTAAAACTCAGCATGTCCAGGACTGAGCTCCTTAGCTTCCCTCCCAGACCCTGTCCCTCCCTGACTTTCTCGTCACCGTGGATGGCACTACCATCCTTCTCATCTCACAAGTCCACAGCCTTGGTGTCATCCTTGACTCCGCTCTCTCATTCACCTCACATATCCAATCCGTCACCAAATCCTGCCAGTCTCACCTTCACAACATCGTCAAGATCCACCCTGTCCTCTCCATCCAAACCACTACCGTGTAATACAATCACTTATCCTAACCCGACGGGATTACTGAATCAGCATCCTTTCTGACCTCCCAACCTTCTCTCTTTCCCCACTTCAGTCTATACTTCACTCTGCAGCCTGGATTATCTTTCTACAGAAATATTCTGGGCATATCACCCCCCTCCTCCAAAATCTCCAGTGGTTGCCTATCATCCTCCCTAACAAGCAAAAACTTCTCACTACTGGCTTCAAAGCTCTCCATCCCCTTGACGCCTCCTACCTCACCTCAATTCTCTCCTTCTCCATCCCAGCCCACACACTCCGCTCCTCTGGTGCTACGTTCTCTCCCGTCCTGCCGTCGATCCCTGGCCCACGTCCTACCTCTGGCCTGGAATACCCTCCCTCCTCAAATCCTCCGAACAATCACATTTCCCCCCGACAAAGCCCTACTGAAGGCTCACCTCTTCCAGGAGGTCTTCCTAGACTAAGCCCTCTTTTTCCTCAGCTTCCCCTCCCCACCCACGCCTCAACTCGCTCTCTTTGCTCTACCCCCCCACCCCAAAGCAATTGTGTATATATGTACGTATCTATAATTCTATTTATTTATATTAATGCCTGTTTACTTGTTTTGATGTCTGTCTCCCCTCTTCTAGACTGTGATCCCGTTGTGGGCAGGGATTGTCTCTCTCTGTTGCTGAAATGTACTTTCCAAGTGCTTAGTACAGTGTTCTGCACACAGTAAGCGCTCAATAAATACGATTGAATGAACAAATGAATGAATGGAAGCTGTTCGCTCTGTAATTCACCTGACTTTTAGAGAAGGCCTAAAGCACATCCCCCATCACTGACCATTCTTGGAGACAAACTGAGAGGTGACCCCAGCTTCGAATGTGGCAAAGACAGGACTGTGATCACTTGTCATGATGTCACTGGTGCTGCCTGAAAAGCAAAGTAGAAATTCTTGTGTATCAGAGGTGCTCAGAAAATGGGAGATGAACAGCACTGTAAACCAACGGTGTAGATTAATAAAAAATAACAACAATAATGGTATTTGTTAAGCACTTATGTGCCAGGCACTAAGTGCTGGGGTGACCACAAGCAAATCGGGGTGGACACAGTCCCAGTCCCATGTGGGGCTCACAGTCTGAATTGTCATTTTACAGATGAGGTAACTGAGGCACAGAGAAGTTAAATGACTTGCCCAAGGTGACAAAACAGACAATCGGCAGAGCAAGGATTAGAATTCATGACCTTCTAACTCCCAGGCCTATGCTCTATCCACTAAGCCACGCTGCTTCTCTATTGGTCTCCTAAACTTAGCTCCGTATCTCCAGGCATAGGCAGAAGACCTAAATAGATTTTTTTAGGGTTTAGATGACCTTTTTTTATTGTATTTAATACTAATAATGTTGGTATTTGTTAAGCGCTTACTATGTGCAGAGCACTGTTCTAAGCGTTGGGGTAGATACAGCGTAATCAGGTTGTCCCACATGAGGCTCACAGTTAATCCCCATTTTACAGATGAGGGAACTGAGGCACTGAGAAGGTAAGTGACTTGCCCACAGTCACACAGCTGACAAGTGACAGAGCTGGGATTCGAACCCATGACCTCTGACTCCAAAGCCCGGGCTCTTTCCACTAAGCCACGGGGCTTCTCTAAGTGCTTCTTTAAGCACTTACTACGTACCAGACACTGTACATACTAAACTCTGGGGAAGATACAAGTTAATTAGTTTGGACACAGTCCCTGTCGGACATCTGGGCTCACATCCTTTATCCCCATTTTATAGATGAGGTAACCGAGACCCAGAGAAGTTAAGTGGCAAGGGGCAGAGCTGGTATTAGAATCCAGATCCTTCTGACGCCCAGGACCGTGCTTTATCCATGAGGCCACGCTGTGTCTCTGTAGCTAAGTGAAAGGGAAACCATGTTGGCTCCGCCTCTTCAAAAAAATGCTCATTGACAAAAATTCCCTTTTACTTGCCTTCTTTTAGCCAAATGCATTTTTTAGGGAAAGACACTGAACCACCTTTCAGCAAATGTCCTTTTAAAAAATTAAAGAAGTTCTCATGAACACCAGAGCAGCACGAGTTATTGGGTGACTGGCATCTTATCTGTCCTCACAACGGCTCACATTTTATTTCCCCCGTTTTACATAGGGAAACTGAGGGGGCTAGTTTTGAGGGCTAAATGGTCCTCCTTGCTCCAGGAGTTCTGTGCTCTCCTTCAGACTGTTTCTGATCCCTGACTGCCAACCATCTTTTATCTTTACTCACCATAAGACTGGCATACCACATGTACCAGGGGGTATGATTTCCAGAGCACACGATCACACCAGGATGGTAGATTGTACTTCATCTGTGAAGAAACGAAGATTTAAAGCAGTAATGAGAAAACACTGACCATTCTTCCCAAAGGATGAGAACTGTGTGGGTCCTATTTCCGGTGCTCTTTTTGAACTCTTCTTGTATAGGGAAATTCCCTTTTGTTTGGGATAAAAAAAAATGCTCAACAGCTGATTTATCATTTCTGCAGAAAGTAGTGGTTTGCCCCACCATTTCTGCCCTCTTTTCACTCCCCTCAGGAGGGGTGGAAGTGTACACAGAGATATTCATCAGGACCTACCCCTGTTGCTTTCTGCTTAGTGTAAGCATACTTTTCCCGAGTCAGTCTTTCAAAGCGGTAGGTTGGAGCAAAGGTTATCTCTTCTTCCTCTGAAACAAAGAAAGATCAATCAGATTTCTGACTGGCCCAATTTCATGCTGGTAGGATTTCTTATTTCCAATTCCCTGACGCTTTTATCAGTTAAATCTTCCAAAGGATAGATCTCAAGTTGTTTTTTAAATTTTATATGGTACTTGTTAAGGGCTTACTACGTACCAGGCACTATATTAAGTGCTGAAGTAGATACAAGATAACTGGGTTGGATCTTGTCCTACGTAAGGCTCACGGTCTTAATCCCCATTTTACAGATGGCTACTTCCCCACTGTTTTCAAACATGCTCAGATTTCCCGTAAACCTAAGAAAAACCCTCCCTTGAAGCCACAGCTCCCTCCTACCATTCTTCTCCGACCTCCTAGAGTGAATTTTCTACATATGCTACCTCCACTTCCTCTCCTCCAATTCTCTCCTTGACCCCCGCCCCCTTCCAGATGGCTTCTGCCCCCTACATTCCACCAAAACTGCCCTCTCAAAAGTCATTAACTTCCTTCTTGCCAAATTCAATGGCCAATACTCTATCCTAATTCTCCCGAATCTCTCAGCTGTCTTCAACACTGTCAACCACCCCCTTCTCCTGAAAATATTAACCAATCTTGGCTTCATTGACACCATCCTCTCCTGGTTCTCCTCTTATCTTGCTGGCCACTCACTCTCAATCTCTTACGTGAGCTTCTCTTCTGCCTGCCACTCTCTAGCTGTGGGAGTCTCTCAAGGCTCAGTTTTGGGGTGCCTCCTCTTCTCCATCTACACCCACTCCCTTGGAGAACCAATTCGCTCCCCTGGCTTCATCTACCACCTCGATATGGATGATTCCCAAATCTTCCTCTCCAACCTTGATCTCTCTCCTCTCTGGGGTCATATTTCTTCCTGCCTCCAGGACATCTTATTGTTCCTCCAACACCTCAAACTTAACATGCCCGAAACGGAACTCCTCATATTCTCACCCAAATCCTTCCCTTCCCCTCACTCTCCCATCACCGTAGACAACACTACCATTCACCCTGTCTCACAAGCCTCATCTCTGTCATTCAACCAACCTATTCGATCCTGTCAGTTTAACCTCCACAATATTGTTAAATCTGTCCTCTCCTCGCCATCCAAATTAATACCATGTTAATCCAAGCACTTATCCTTTGGAGAAGCAGCGTGGCTCAGTGGAAAGAGCCCGGGCTTGGGAGTCAGAGGTCAAGGGTTCAAATCCCGGCTCTGCCACCTGGCAGCTGTGTGACTGTGGGCAAGTCACTTCACTTCTCTGTAAAATGGGGATTAACTGTAAGCCTCACGTGGGACAACCCAATTACTCTGTATCTACCCTCTGCGCTTAGAACAGTGCTCTGCACATAGTAAGCGCTTATCAAATACCAACATTATTATCCCATCTTGATTACTGAATCAGCCTCTTTCCTGACCCTCTGTCTCCCATCTCACACCACTCCAGTCTATACTTCACTCTGCTGCATGGATCATTTTTCTACAAAAATGTGCAGTCCATGTTTCCCCACGCTTCAAGAAACTCCGGTGATTGCCCCTCAAAGAAACTCCTTACCATAGGCTTTAAAGCACTCAGCTTGCCCCCCAGGCTATCTTACCGTTCTGATTTCCTACTACAACCCAGACTGCTTCTTTAATGCCAACCTACTCACTGTACTTTGATCTCATCTATCTTGGCGCTGACCTCTCACTCATGTCCTGTCTGTGGCCTGGAATGCCTTACTTCTCATAGCTGACATACACTCTTCCCATCTTCAAAGCCATTTTAAAATCATATCTCCTCCAAGAGGGCTTCCTGACTAAGCCCTTATTTCCTCTTCTCCCACTCCCTTCTGTGTCATTCTTGTACTTGGATTTAAATGCTTTATTAACCCATCCCTCAGACCCACAGCACCTATGTATATATCTTTAATTTATCTATTTATATTACTATCTGCCTCCTCCTCTAGACTGTAAGCTCCTTGTAAGCAGGGAACATGTCTACCAACTCTGTTGTATTCTCTCAGGCCTTTAGTACAGTGCTCTGCACACAGTAAGCACTCAGTAAATACAAATGATTGATTGATTTGCAGATGAGGGAACTGAGGCACAGTAAATCTAAGTGACTTGCCCAAGGTCACATGGCAGACAAGTGGCAGAGCTAGGATTAGAACCCAAGTCCTCTGACTCCCAGGCCCGTGGTTTTTCCACTAGGCCACACTGCTTCTCTGCCAAAATAAAACTGGTTACGTTGCTGGCACTGTGAATATTTAAAAGAAAGATTTATGATTTTAAACAAATTATGGACATTTCAAAGGTGAAGGATTTGGATTCTTACCAAAATTCAGGAAAACCTTTTGATCCTTTCTCTCCATGAGAAGCTGGTCATGAACTAGCAGGTCTGGGAACTGTTGCTGCCTGATTTTCTGGATAATATTTTCTGCTTCCTGGAAATAAAGAAACTCTAAGGCCTTAGCTAGATTACACACATCTGGATCTCTCACCTCATCCAAACACACAGCAAGACGTACTGCACCAAAACCAACCACGGCAATTATAAATGCTGTTTTTTGTTAATAACACCTCCTGTTTATGTGAATAAGAAAAAGGACTAGGTGTAAAATATTATGTTATTTTCTCTTTACATATTGCTTTTATTTTTCTTTTTAAAACTGACAGCCTAGTTAGGAAGGCTGTGCACCTCATTTTATGCATAAATAAATGCCTTACATAATGTCATTAACAAAAAGAGGATCAAACGTTTGAGCCAGAAGTGGCCCACACCTCCCTTCCAGGGGTTCAAGTGTAGACGTGTGGTCTTTTAACATGTGGGATGGTAACTCCCAGTAACCCTTGGGGCATTTTGTCTGCCTGTCTGCTCCGATTAGACTGTAAGCCCGTCAGTGGGCAGGGATTGTCTCTATCTTTTGCCAAATTGTACATTCCAAGCGCTTAGTACAGTGCTCTGCACACAGTAAGCACTCAATACTATTGAATGAATTTCCTTTTTCTGCTTTAGCTCACTTACAATCTGGTTCAGAGTGGGATCCACCCTAGATGCTAGTCTGGAGCTCCACTCACGTTAGGCCAGGCACCTGCCAGCCTAGATCAGGTCAGGCTGGGTCAATCAATCAATCAACCGATCAGTCATATTTATTGAGCACTTACTGCACGAAGAGCACTCGACTAAGCACTTGGGAAAGTAAAATACACTTGGTTCTCTTAGGCCAACCTATTCATTGTACCTTGATCTCATCTATCGTGCCGCCAATCTCTCACCCATGCGCTACATTTGACCTGGAACACCCTCCCTCTTCATATCTGACAGACGATTACTCAACTCTACTAGAGAAGCAGCATGGCTCAGTGGAAAGAGCCCGGGCTTGGGAGTCAGAGGTCATGGGTTCAAATCCCAGCTCTGCCGCTTGTCAGCTGTGTGACTCTGGGCAAGTCACTTAACTTCTCTGTGCCTCAGTTACCTCAACTGTAAAATGGGGATTAAGACTGTGAGTCTCACGTGGGACAACCTGACCACCTTTGTATGCTCCCCAGCACTTAGAACGGTGCTTTGCACATAGTAAGTGCTTAACAAATGCCATCATTATTATTATTACTCCCATTCAAAGCCTTATTGGAGGCACATCTCTGAGAGGTATTCCCTGGCTCAGCTTTCTTTTTCTTCTCTTCTACTCCCTTTGGCATTGCACTGACTTGTTCCCTTTATTCCTCTCCCCTCCCAGCCTCATAGCATTTATGTACCGATCCATAATTTATTTATATTAATGTCCGCCTCCCCTCTAGATTGTAAGCTCACTGTGGGCAGAGAATGTGACTGCTGTATTGTACTCTTCCAAGTATAGTGCTCTGCAGACAGTAAATACTCAATAAATGCGACTGATTAACGGATTGACTGGACACAACAGAGTTAATAAACATATTCCAAGTTGACACGGATTTCCATCCAGGCCACTCTTCAAGTTACTTTCCAAATCTAAACGGGGAGGTAGTGGATTGGGCAGGGATTGTCTCTATCTGTTGCCGAATTGTACATTCCAAGCGCTTAGTACGGTGCTCTGCATATAGTAAGCGCTCAATAAATACTATTGAATGAATGAATGGATGAAAAACAATGGAAATCAAGGAAAGGAGGCACTTGGGTGTGGGAGAGGGCAAGCGTAGGCTGAGGAGCTCTTCTGCTGTAGGTCCACTTCTTTCCCCTTTTCTACCAAATTCTCCTCTCCCTTCCCAGCCCACCAATGGGCCTCCCTCCCTTTCCAGGGCAAAGGTCTACCCGAAGGAAAATCTCCCCAGGAGCACGACTCTTCCTTGCTATGGAGGAGTTTCACCGCTCCAATGGCAGTTGGGAAAACTTCTAGTCCGATCATCGGCGAGCGGTCAGAAGAGGCCGCTCACTGTGGGGGGCAGAGAGCCATGGTGGGGAGGGGCAGAGAGGTCGCTCACCATGGGGGGCAAAAAAGTCACTCACCGTCGGGGGCAGCTCCACCCGATAGTTCAGGTCGCCCAGCCAGAAAAGATGAGTAAAACGATGAGTGATGTTAAAAGGACTCAACTTCTTGTCTCCCAACGCCAGGAAGCGGAGAATACTCATGTAGTTTTGGTTCCGTCTAATTAAATAAGAATAAAAAGGTCACTGCTTTTATGTATTCCCTCTGCCTGGAATACCCTCCACGTTTCTCCTCATCAAATCAAGCCCTTCCACTTTTCTCCTTCAAAACCTGTTGACTTCCTATCATTTCAACGAGGCCTTTCTAAATTATCTTGCCTGAATGAAGTTTCTAGTCACTCCAGCTACCTTGTAGGAGATTTGGTCACTTCGGTATATTTGACATATGTGCTTCTCTGTATCATTAATCTGTGGCTTTCAATACTTCTATCAATTGTGATTGTTTATATGTTATCCAATGCGCTTAATCCTGTCATCCCCACGAGACTGAGAAACCCTTGAAGTTGGCACCTTTAGGGCGGAGATTCCATCTTGTTTACATCTTTATCATTTCCCATAAACCCTTGAGCAAAGCTGTATATACTGAGTCTATCCCTTCTCCAGACCATATTTCACTTTGCTACCCAGATCATTTTTCTATAGTATTGTTCTGCACCCATTTCCCCACTGTGCAAAAGCATCTAATGGCTGCCCATTCCACAAGCTCATTCCTCACTGTACCAGTGCTTAGTACAGTGCCCGGCACCTAGTAAGCGCTTAACAAATACCATAGTTATTATTATCAAGAGGAAGTTTCTACGCCTCTTCCTAAAGGAGCGATTAACTCTCTTCCTTCTACTTATCCACTCTCTTCTTCCACTGAACCCCACCCGAGGTCGCCCCTTTTATTCCTCTTAAATTAACTTTCTTAAAGTAATTCCATCTTAACTCTCCCACTGCAGATCTTGGGCTCACAACCTCCCTCTTCCCTGAAACTTCCTCTTTCTTCATATCTGGCAGACCATTGCTCTCCCTATCTTAATAATAATAATAATCATAATGTTGGTATTTGTTAAATGCTCACCATGTGCAGAGCACTGTTCTAAGCGCTGGGGTAGATACAGGTTCATCAGGTTGTCCCATATGAGGCTTACAGTTAATCCCCATTTTACAGATGAGATAACTGAGGCTCAAAGAAGTTAAGTGACTTGCCCACAGTCACACAGCAGACAAGTGGCAGAGCCGGAATTCGAACCCATGACCTCGGACTCCCAAGCCCGGGCTCTTTCCACTGAGCTACTCTGCTTCCCTGATTAGCTTCTCATCTTTCCATTCTATAGTCAATCAATCTGAAATATTTATTAGGCGCTTATTGTGTCAGAGGACTGTACTATTAAGCCACTTCAGCACTTCTACACTCCTAAATACATGGACATTAGTTCCCACACCACACCCAGTCCTCGTAGCATTTTTATGCATATTTTATACTTATTTCCTTTTACCTATAATCTACTGCTACAGTGCAAATTTCTTAAGGGCAGGATGTCTCCTAACTGTACTTTTCAAAGTGTCCAATATAGTGTTCTCCACATAGATAGACACATAGATACCACTGATCAATTGATATATTGACTGACTACCCGATAAATACCGAGTTGAAAGAGGGAAAACTCAGTCCATCTAGATGTAGCTAAACCCCAAACCTTATCCTCTCCCTGTCTTTGCCATCACTGTAGCCAACACCACTATCCTTCCTACCTCACAAGCCCGTAACTTTCATGTTATCCTCAACTCTCATACCACCCACACATTCAATCTGTCACCAAATCCTGTAAACCCATCTAAGGGCAGAGACTGTCTCTATCTGTTACCGATCTGTACATTCCAAAAGCTTAGTCCAGTGCTCTGCACATAGTAAGCGCTCAATAGATACTATTGAATGAATGAATGAAATCCTGTTGGTTCTACCTAGAGAAGCAGCATGGCTCAGTGGAAAGAGCACGGGCTTTGGAGTCAGAGGTCATGAGTTCGAATCCCAGCTCTGCCACTTGTCAGCTGTGTGACTGTGGGCAAGTCACTTCACTTCTCTGGGCCTCAGTTACCCCATCTGTAAAATGGGGATGAAGACTGTGAGCCCCATGAGGGACAGCCTGATCACCTTGTATCCCCCCCAGCACTTAGAACAGTGCTCTGCACGTAGTAAGCGCTTAACAAATACCAACATTATTACCTTAGTAATATCGCTAAAATCCCTTCCCTCTCCATCCAAACTGCTACTGTGCCAATCCAAGCACTTATCCTATCCTGCCTTGACTACTGCATCTGCCTTCTCGCTGACCTCCTGGCCCCCTGTCTCTCTCCACTCCAATCCATACTTCATTCTGCTGCTTGAATCATTTATCAACAGAGATTTTCAGCTCATGTCTCCCCACTCCTCAAGAACCTCCAGTGGCTGCCCATCCACCTCGCTTCAAACAGAAACTCCTTACCATTGGATTTAAAACAGTTTACACCTTACCACGCCTCACTAATCTCCTACTACAGCCCAGCCTGCACACTCCACTCCTCTAGCGCCAGTTTATCACCGGGTCCCGATCTCGTCTATCTTGCTGCCAATGATCACTCTCCCCACATTCAAACTTATTAAAAGCACACCTCCAAGAAGCCTTCCCTGACTAAGCCCTCATTTCCTCTTCTCCCACTTTCTGCATCGCCTTTTCACCTGGATTTGCACGATTATTCACCCCGCCTCCACCCCACAGTACTTCTGCATACGTTAGAAATTTATTTATATTAATGTCTGTAGACCCCTCTAGACTTTAAGCTCACTGTGGGCAGGGAACATGTCTACCAACTCTATAATAATGTACTCTCCCAGACTCTTAATACAGTGCTCTGCACATAGTAAACACTCAATATGATTTATTGGGTGATTGATTAAATCATTCTACGCACTTTGGAGAAGAGTGTTGGTAGACATGTTTCCTGCCCTAGGAGCTTATAGTCTCGTTGGGGGAGACAGACATTATAATCTTTTACAGATATGTACATAAATGTTGTGGGGCTGAGGGTGGGGTAGATATCAAGTAATTAAAGGGTACAGATCCAAGGGTGATGCAGAAGGGAGAGGGAGTAGGGGAAATAAGGGCTCAGCTGGGGGAGGCCTTTTGGAGATGTGCTTTAAATAGGACTTTGAAGGTGGGGAGAGTGGTGGGCTGTCAAGTATGAAGCGGGTGGGAGTTCCAGGCCAGAAGGAGGATGTGGGCAAGGTGTCGGTGGTGAGATAGATGAGATTGAGGTGCAGTGAGTAGGCTGGTGCTGGAAGAGTGAAACGTGCATGCAGAGCTGTAGTAGAAAATCAGTGAGGTCAAGATAGAAGGTGGAGAGCCGGTTGAGTGTCTTAAAGCCGTTGGTAATGAATTTCTATTTGATGCGGAGGAGGATGGTCAACCACCGGAGGTTTCTGGGGAGTAGGAAGAGGCGAACGGAACTTTTTTTGAAACAATGGTTTGGACAGCTGAGTGAAGTAAAGACTAGAGTGGGGAAAGGTGGGAGGCAGGGAGGTCAGCAAGGAGGCTGATGCAGTAGTCAAGGTGGGCTAGGATAAGTGCTTCGATCGGTAAGGTAGCAGTTTGGATGGAGAGGAAAGGGTGGATTTTAGCGATATCGTGAGGTTTGAACTGATAGGATTTGGTAACAGATTGAATGTGTAAAAGAAGGAAGTACTTACAACGTGAAAGTCCCCAAGTACTTTAATAATAATACTACTAATAATGTTGATGATGAGGTGACATTTTTAAGCACTCACTATGTGCCAAGAACTGTATCAAGTCCTGAGGTAGACACAGCACAGTTCGGCTAGAGACCGATCCAACCTCACGTGGGACTTGTCCTACGGGGGTAGGAGATCACGTGCTTTATCCCCATTTTATAGTCCCACTAGACTGCAAGCTGGTCGTGGGCAGGGAATGCTTCCGTTTACAATTGTATTGTACTCTCCCAAGAGCTTAGTAGAGTGTTCTGCCCACAGTCAGCATTCAATAAATACACCTGACTGAAGATGAGGAAACTGAGGCATAGAGACGTTAGCTTACTTGCCCAAGATCACATTGCAGGAAAGGGATTTGGACTGAGGTCTAATGACTCCCAGTCTTGTGTTTTCCACAATAATAATAATAATGGTATTTGTTGAGCCTTACTATGTGCCAGGCACTATTCTAAGTGCTGGGATAGATAAAAGGTAATCAGGTTGCCCCACGTTGGGGCTCACAGTCTTAATCTCCATTTTACACAGGAGGTAACTGAGGCCCAGAGAAGTGAAGTGACTTGCCCAAGGTCACACAAGGCCATGCGGCTTCTGAATCACTGCTTCTTAAATTATCAATTGAAGAAAAAAGGTGGAGGGGCTGACGTTAATATTAGTACTAATGATAATAGTTAAGTGCTTACTATGTGCCAAGCACTATAATAAGTGCTGGTGTAGATACAAGATAATCAGGTACCCCATGGGGTTCGCAATCTAAGTAGGAAGGAGAATAGATATTGAAGCTCTCATAATAATCTGACTGGATTATTGTGTCAGCCTCCTCTCGGATCTCCCTTCCTCCTGTCTCTCCCCACTCCAGTCTATTCTTCATTCTGCTGCCCGGATCATCTTCCTTCAGAAACGCTCTGGGCATGTCACTCCCCTCCTCGAAAACCTCCGGGGGTTGCCTATCAATCTCTGCACGAAACAACAACTCCTCACTCTGGGCTTCAGAGCTCTCCATCACCTTGCCCCCTCCTACCTCACATCCCTTCTCTCTTTCTACTGCCCACCCCGTACACTCTGCTCCTCTGCTGCTCACTTCCTCACCCTCCCCGGTTCACGCCTGTCCCGCCGTCGACCCCTGGCCCACGTCCTACCGCTGTCCTGGAATGCCCTCCCTCCTCACCTCCGCCAAACTAACTCTCTTCCCCTCTTCAAAGCCCTACTGAAAGCTCACTTCCTCCAGGAGGTCTCCCAGACTGAACCCCCCTTTCCCTCTGCCCGTCCTCCCCTCTCCCCCCACCCTCTGCTCTTCCCCCTTCCCCTCAGCACTGTGCTCATCTGTATATATTATTACCCTATTTATTTTTTAATAAGGTGTATATCTCCTTGATTCTATTTCTCTTGATGATGTTGTCTTGTTTTTGTTTTGCTTTGCTTTGCTGTCTCCCCCGATTAGACTGTGAGCCCGTCACTGGGCAGGATTGTCCAGGAATCTGTAGCTGAATTGCACATTCCAAGCGCTTAGTACAGTGCTCTGCACATAGTAAGCACTCAATAAATACGACTGAATGAATGAATCTCCATTGTGCAGATGAAGGAACTGAGGTGCAGAGAAGTTAAATGACCTGCCCAAGGTCATCCAGCAGGCAGATGGCAGAGCTGGGATTAGAACCCAAGTCTTCAGACCTCCAGGCCTGTGCTCTTTCCATTAGGCCATGCTGCTTCTAAGTTAAGGCATAAGTTCTCTCTCAGCACCTCCTAAGGTGCCTGTCCAGCAAATGGAATGATTTTTATGTAGGTGCAACTGATCTCCACCTGGCCTCTACTCACCTTCTGGTGCTGGTTCTAATGAGCAGCCAATCAATCAATCAGTCAGTGTTATTTATCGAACGCTTACCATGTGCAGAACATCGGATAAAACGCTTGGGACGGCACAATAGAATTTGTAGATAAAATCCCTGCCCTCGAGAAGCTTATCAATCAATCGTATTTATTGAGCACTTACTATGTGCAGAGCACCGTACTGATTGGGAGACTACCATAAAACAGAATTAGCAGACACGTTCCCTGGCCGCAAAAAGCTCAGAGCCTAGAGGGACGGGTGAGGAGGTTCCGCTTGATGTGGAGAGAAATGGGAGAGAAACGAGAAATCGGAGATGCGCTTCTGAGACACGTGCGGAATGACTTTTGGAAAAATGAACTGGGCAGCAGAGGCAAGTGTGGACTGGAGAGGGTACCAGAAGGGAGGAAGAAGGGCCTGCGTCACCAACTTTCAATTGATTCAGAGCTGACTGGAGTATCACCATTTTTTTTTTTTAAAACTAGAAAGGATTTCATCTATCCAGGATACACTGCCTGTAATCTTGCTTGCTGACACTCCCACTTGAGCTGGATGCTCTATCAAGATCTCTTGCAGTATCAAACCCCTGAGGTATGGCCACGTGGACAGAGCACAGACCAGGGAGTCAGAAGGTTGTGGGATCTAATCCTGGCTCTGCCACTTGTCTGCTGGGTGACCTTAGGCAAATCACTTCACTTCTCTGAGCCTCAGTTACCTTATCTGTAAAATGGGGATTGGGACTGTGAGCTCCACGTGGGACAGGGATGTGTCCAACCCAATTTGCTTGTATCTACCCCAGTGTCTGGCACATAGTAAAGAGCTTAAAAAGTACCACAATTATTATTATTGCTCTTTAGATTAATATCCGGCTCCCCTTCTAGCCTGTAAGCTCCTTATGGGCAGGGAAAGTGTCTACTAACTCTGCTACATTCAGCATGGCTCAGCGGAAAAAGTCCGGGCTTGGGAGTCAGAGTTCATAGGTTCGAATCCCGGCTCTGCCACTTGTCAGCTGTGTGACTGTGGGCAAGTCACTTCACTTCTCTGTGCCTCAGTTCCCTCATCTGTAAAATGGGGATTAACTGTGAGCCTCACGTGGGACAACCTGATTACCCTGTAACTACACCAGCGCTTAGAACAGTGCTCTGCACATAGTAAGCGCTTAACAAATACCAACATTATTATTATTAGTATTACTCTTCCAAGCAAAGAACTCTGCATGCAGTTAGCTTAATAAATACCATTTATTAATTGATTGATCGATTAGTCCCTTCTCCCCTCATTCTGATTTCAATGGAGAGAGTCTGGTCTCCATTCTCTGCACGGTAAACCTTCTTGTTCTAAAAGAGCATTACTGAGTTTCCACAGCTAAGACCATGGTGACCTCACCAAGCTGAAGAAGGGCTTCGAAGACCATGCCTCTTGGGAGGATGCAGAGGGATTTCCTCATAACCATGGGATGACCCCTCGTTTGTCTGGAAGACAATGTCTATGAATGCTTCAAATCCCTAATGAGGCCGTATACCTGAGTTTTTTCTCACTCCCCGAAGTCAAGTGGCTGTTAACGAATCCTAATGAGGTTCCATTAAACATGAATGACACTCCTACAGCTCCTTTATTACCTGGAAAAAAACAGAGAGAAAGAAAAGTAAAAAATAGATATAGAGAAAAAGTAAAATGTCAAAGACTCAATCCACCCCCAGGCTAGGTAATAAGAAAAGAGAAGAGAAAACACAACACTTCTCAAACTAAGAGAGTTAGGGAGAGGTAAGTGGAGGTGGGCAGAAGGAAGAAAGGGAAGGGAAGGAAAAGCTGTCATCACATGGAGGGGGAAATTCACCACACTGCGTAGAGGGATAGGTGGGGGTTGTCTTCTCCAGGAAAGGGCTACTTCTAAGTCAGTACTGAAGTCCTCTAGTGGAGCTGTGTACTGGAAAAATCGTCAATGTTAGAAAACCTGAATTTCCCAATCAATCATATTTACTGACTGCGTATTCCGTGCAGAGCACTGTAGTAAGCTCTTGGGAGAGAACAATACAAGAGTTGGTATACACCTTATCTGCCCACAAAATCCCACACCTTGGGGAGGACTAGACGAGAAGGAGAGAGAGGGAGCACGATCTGGTGGGATGAGCATGGATCGGGAGCCAGAAAATGCAAATTTTAGTTTCAGCACTGTCAGAGACTTTGGGCAAGTCACTTAACCTCTCTGTGCTTCAGTATCCTTGTCTGAACAATGGGAAGACGCTTGCTCTTCCTCCCTCTTAGATTGTGAGAAGGACTGTGTCCAATCTGATTATTTTATATCGACCCAAGTTCTTTGCACAAGGCACTCAGTAAATGCTTAATAAAATACCACAATTACTATTATCAGGAGAAGAGGGGAATGGGAATAAAAAGGAGAAGAAAGGAGAGCAACTTAGAATCATGGATGGAACTGTTGGGAGAAGGTTACTGTTAAAAGACCTGACACTTGATTTCCATATTGGCCTCCAGTAATGATACAGTAAAAGACCATGTGATAACTAAATAACTCCAAGATTCTGGATTTCAGGATGGGATCGATAATGTTGGTATCTGTTAAGCGCTTACTACGTGCAGAGCACTGTTCTAAGCGCTGGGGTAGATACAGGGTCAACAGGTTGTTCCATGTGAGGTTCAGAGTCTTCATCCCCATTTTACGGACGAGGGAACTGAGGCCCAGAGAAGTGAAGTGACTTGCCCACAGTCACACAGCTGACGAGCGGCAAAGGCGGGATTGAGTCAAGAGCAGGAAGAAGAGTTAAAGTTAAGGCAGAGATAAGATAGGTCTGAATCAGAAGTCGGGGACAAATGAGGATAAGGAAAATGAAGGAGGAATAGAGGTGGGAATTGGTGGTAAATAATCTGAGAATCCTCCATGGAGTGATCTCATTCTTCCCCATCAGTAAACAGTAAGGTCACTAGCAACATTTTAACACACTTTTTGAAGTACTCAGATCAGTGATTCCCAAACTGCCAGGGGCTCTTTTAGATTCTTTAATAAATCTACCACTTTTTCAGTGTTTATCTATTAGAATCCTCTCACTTCATGCTTCCAGTTGTGGGGAGAGAACTTGCCTGTTAACTTTGTTCATTCAATAGTATTTATTGAGTGCTTACTATGTGCAGAGCACTGTACTAAGCGCTTGGGATGAACAAGTCGGCAACAGATAGAGACAGTCCCTGCCGTTTGACGGGCTTACAGTCTAATCGGGGGAGACGGACAGACAAGAACAATGGCACTAAACAGCGTCAAGGGGAAGAACATCTCGTAAAAACAATGGCAACTAAATAGAATCGAGGCGATGTACAATTCATTAACAGAATAAATAGGGTAACGAAAATATATACAGTTGAGCGGACGAGTACAGTGCTGTGGGGATGGGAAGGGAGAGGTGGAGGAGCAGAGGGAAAAGGGGAAAATGAGGCTTTAGCTGCGGAGAGGTAAAGGGGGGATGGCAGAGGGAGTAGAGGGGGAAGAGGAGCTCAGTCTGGGAACGCCTCTTGGAGGAGGTGATTTTTAAGTAAGGTTTTGAAGAGGGAAAGAGAATCAGTTTGGCGGAGGTGAGGAGGGAGGGCGTTCCAGGACCGCGGGAGGACGTGACCCGGGGGTCGACGGCGGGACAGGCGAGACCGAGGGACGGCGAGGAGGTGGGCGGCGGAGGAGCGGAGCATGCGGGGTGGGCGGTAGAAAGAGAGAAGGGAGGAGAGGTAGGAAGGGGCAAGGGGATGGAGAGCCTTGAAGCCTAGAGTGAGGAGTTTTTGTTTGGAGCGGAGGTCGATAGGCAACCACTGGAGTTGTTTAAGAAGGGGAGTGACACGTCCAGATCGTTTCTGCAGGAAGATGAGCCGGGCAGCGGAGTGAAGAATAGACCGGAGCGGGGCGAGAGAGGAGGAAGGGAGGTCAGAGAGAAGGCTGACACAGTAGTCTAGCCGGGATATAACGAGAGCCCGTAACAGTAAGGTAGCCGTTTGGGTGGAGAGGAAAGGGCGGATCTTGGCGATATTGTAGAGGTGAAACCGGCAGGTCTCGGTAACGGATAGGATGTGTGGGGTGAACGAGAGGGACGAGTCAAGGATGACACCGAGATTGCGGGTCTGCGGGACGGGAAGGATGGTCGTGCCATCCACGGTGACGGAGAAGTCTGGGAGCGGACCGGGCTTGGGAGGGAAGATGAGGAGCTCAGTCTTGCTCATGTTGAGTTTTAGGTGGCGGGCCGACATCCAGGTGGAGAGGTCCCGGAGGCAGGAGGAGATGAGAGCCTGAAGGGAGGGGGAGAGGACAGGGGCGGAGATGTAGATCTGCGTGTCATCTGCGTAGAGATGGTAGTCAAAGCCGTGAGAGCGGATGAGTTCACCGAGGGAGTGAGTGTAAATGGAGAACAGAAGAGGGCCAAGAACTGACCCTTGAGGAACTCCAACAGTTAAAGGATGGGAGGGGGAGGAGGCTCCAGCGTAGGAGACCGAGAATGATCGGCCAGAGAGGTAAGAGGAGAACCGGGAGAGGACAGAGTCCGTGAAGCCAAGGTGAGATAAGGTATGGAGGAGGAGGGGATGGTCGACAGCGTCAAAGGCAGCAGAGAGGTCAAGGAGGATCAGAATGGAGTAGGAGCCATTGGATTTGGCAAGAAGGAGGTCACGGGTGACCTTAGAGAGAGCAGTCTCGGTAGAGTGGAGGGGACGGAAGCCAGATCGGAGGGGGTCTAGGAGAGAATGGGAATTAAGGAATTCTCGGCATCGATTGTAGACGACTCGTTCTAAGATTTTGGAAAGGAAGGGTAGTAGGGAGATAGGACGATAACTGGAGGGGGAAGTGGGGTCGAGAGCGGGTTTTTTTAGGATGGGGGAGACGTGGGCATGTTTGAAGGCAGAGGGGAAGGAGCCCTTGGAGATTGAGTGGTTAAAAATAGAGGTTAAGGAAGGGAGGAGGGCAGGGGCGATGGTTTTAAGAAGGTGAGAGGGAATGGGGTCCGAGGCGCAGGTGGAGGGGGTGGCACTTGCGAGGAGGGAGGAGATCTCCTCTGAGGATACTGCAGGGAAGGATGGGAAAGTAGGGGAGGGGGTTGTTGGGGGGGAGGGGAGAGGCGGAGGGGTGACTTTGGGGAGCTCAGACCTGATCGTGTTGATTTTCGTGAGGAAATAGGTGGCCAGATCATTAGGGGTGAGAGATGGGGGAGGGGGTGGAACAGGGGGCCTAAGGAGAGAGTTAAAGGTCCGGAACAATCGGCGGGTGTGACGGGCATGGGTGTCGATGAGGGAGGAGAAGAAGCTTTGCCTGGCGGAGGAGAGGGCAGAGTTAAGGCAGGAAAGGATAAACTGTTGCATTGTTCTCTCCCAAGGGCTTAGTACTCTGTGCTCTGCAAACACTAAGTGTTCAGTAAATATCACTGATTCAGCAATATTTTTTTTTACCCTCCCATCTCCAGGATCCTGCTCTTTCCCTCCAATTCAACCAGGGTCCTGAAGGCCCCCTTCCTATTTCTCCCCTTTCCAGCATAAAAAGATTCCCAAGTTTACCAGACCTAATCTGGGCAAAAACTGGCCTAGATGTGGGCAGGGAAACATGTCTGCCAACTCTCCCAAGCGCTTAGTACAGCACATCGTAAGCACTCGATAAATGCCACTGATGATGATGATGGATGCTACGGTGAAAGGAGCTAAATGGGAAATGAAATGAAAGAAAATATAATCCTCCCTTCTTACCCAGCGTGTTGGCAATTCCTGTCTTCACGGTATCTGTGCAGATGTGGCTGATCCTGTTTTCATGTTCAGGCTTCGCGAGAACAACGATCCGGATGTTCCAGAGAGTGTGGACCGCGATCTAACAGGGGAGACAGAATAAATACATTTGAATCACTTGGACATAATTAATAATAATAATAATAATAATGTTGGTATTTGTTAAGCGCTTACTATGTGCAGAGCACTGTTCTAAGCGCTGGGGTAGATACAGGGTCATCAGGTTGCCCCACGTGAGGCTCACGGTCTTAATCCCCATTTTACAGATGAGGTAACTGAGACCCAGAGAAGCGAAGTGACTTGCCCATATTCACACAGCTGACAAGTGGCAGAGCCGGAACTCGAACCCATGACCTCGACTCCCAAGTCCATGCTCTTTCCACTGAGCCAAGCTGTATCACCCACTTAAATGTTTATATCATTATCATAAAATAGAGTCAGACAATGCTGGATCCCAGCTGAAGACCAGGAATCAGTTGCTGAAGACAGACTTGGATGGTCCACTTCATTTAAGAATGGAATGGCTCCCTTGGAGCCAAAGCTTCGTATGAAGAGCTGTACAGAGCAGCAAAAGAGAAAGGAGCACCAGGAGTTACACCATTAAAGTAGTACAGCAGGCCAAAGGACAACCTTCATGTCCGCACAACATGGCTGGGCTCTGGATCCTGCATTGGCCTGTTCAGCCACACATGAGCCCCATGCAGGACAGGGACTGCGTCCAACCCAATCTGCTTGTATCGACCCCAGCATTTAATACAGTGCTCGGCAAGGGAAGCAGCGTGGCTCGGTGGAAAGAGCCCGGGCTTGGGAGTCAGAGGTCATGGGTTCGAATCCCAGCTCTGCCACTTGTCGGCTGTGTGACTGTGGGCAAGTCACTTCACTTCTCTGGGCCTCAGTTCCCTCATCTGTAAAATGGGGATTAAGACTGTGAGCCCCACGTGGGACAACCTGATTCCCCTATGTCTACCCCAGCGCTTAGAACAGTGCTCGGCACGTAGTAGGCGCTTAACAAATACCAACATTATTATTATTATTATTATTACCCCAGCGCTTAGAACAGTGCTCTGCACATAGTAAGCGCCTAAGAAATACCAACATTATTATTATTAAGTAAGCACTTAAGGAAATACCACAGTTCTTCTTCTTATTACTTATTATTACCAATATGAATGTTACTATGGGAAAACAAGCTCTTTGGTGAACCCAAGTCGCCAGGTAGTTTGGATGACATAAGCTGTAAGCCCGTCAACGGGCAGGGACTGTATCTGTTGCCGATTTGTACATTCCAAGCGCTTAGTCCAGTGCTCTGCACATAGTAAGCGCTCGATAAATACTACTGAATGAATAAGCTCGTTCTAAAAAGGAGCTCTTGGGGGTGACAGGGCAGATTCTATGCCCCTCCTCCCTGAACCACCCATTTACTTCTAGACCCTAAGCTCTAAACTGTAAGCTCCTTGTGGGTAGGGAACCTCCCCCCAACTCTGTATACTGTATTCTCCTGAGCGCTTAGTACAGTGAGAGTGCGGGAGAAGCAGCGTGGCTCAGTGGAAAGAGCATGGGCTTTGGAGTCAGGGCTCATGAGTTCGAATCCCAGCTCTGCCACTTGTCGGCCGTGTGACTGTGGGCAAGTCACTTCACTTCTCTGGGCCTCAGTTCCCTCATCTGTAAAATGGGGATTAAGACTGTGAGGCCCACGTGGGACAACCTGATTCCCCTGTGTCTACCCCAGCGCTTAGAACAGTGCTCGGCACATAGTAAGCGCTTAACAAATACCAACATTATTATTATTACAGTGTTCAGCACACAGAAAGCACTCAATAAATACTATAGACTGATTTGAAATCACTATCGGGGGTCAGTACTCAGTTAAAAAAAATAAGAAAATCTCTTCACCACTTTAAAGCTGATACTGGTGATTTCCTGCAGAGAATGTTTCAGTATCTCAAGCCACTCCTTATCCCCCAGAGGATCTTCCTGGGTCCCGATCACATAGATGTCATGGGGGATGTAGTCGGCTGAGTCATCCCGGGTCTTTCCCTGCCCCTTGGACAGAAACCAGGACGTGATCTTCTTGGGAGGAGGGGCGTCACCTGCGGAAGCAAATCCCCAACCGAAAATGAGTCAACGTACGTTCAGTCAACTTCAGCAGGGAACTAAACACGGGGGGTGGGAGAGGAGTGGGGGTTATGTAGTCACGTATAAACACTCACAGAGTCAGCCCGAAATAACTTGCTTTCATAAAGTTATCGATATCTTTAGTTCACTGCTAACGCTTCAGACACTAGGGAACGGCTCATTTTAACTAAAAAAACAACAAAAAGGAGGTTCTAAATAGGAAAAAACTAAGGGAAATTTATGCCAGTTACATGGGGCTTAGGGAAGCTGTACTTCTTCCAAACTTGATAGGAAAAAGTTAGCTGAAATAATATGATTCAAGTTATGAAGAAGAGCCAGTTTTTGAACACGGTTGGATGTAGCGGCATGGAGCAAATACTTTTTTGGGCAAATTTTCAGAAAAAAAATTAGATTGCAAACTCTTGGATGGCAAAGATCGTGTTTCTCTTATATTCTCCCAAGTCTTTGCTGTGGCATGTCACACACTCCATTCAACAAGCACCACAGATGATGCTGTGTGAAGAAAATTTTGTTTGTCCCCAAAGCATACAGGATAAGCCTCATTCTAATGTGGGTAGGATTGAACTTTATAGGCAAAATCAACATTAAGTAAAGTCCTGTAGTACAAATAACACCTCTGAGCCACTTGACCTAAAATCCTCCATTCATTCATTCATTAGTATTTATTGAGCACTTACTATGTGCGGAGCACTGTACTAAGCCCTTGGAATGTCAAATCGGCAACAGACAGAGACAGTCCCTGCCCCTTGACGGGCTTACAGTCTAATAGGGGGAGACGGGCAGACAAGAACAATGGCAATAAATAGAGTCAAGGGGAAGAACATCTCATAAAAACAATGGCAACTAAACAGAATCAGGGTGATGTACATCTCATTAAACAAAATAAATAGGGTGATAAAGATATAAACAGTCGAGCGGACGAGTACAGTGCTGAGGGGGTGGGATGGGAGGGGGGAGGAGGAGAGGGAAAGGGGGGAGAAGAGGGTTTAGCTGCGGAGAGGTGAAGGGGGGGTAGAGGGAGCAGAGGGAAAAAGGGGGGAGCTCAGTCTGGGAAGGCCTCTCGGAGGAGGTGAGTTTTAAGTAGGGATTTGAAGAGGGGAAGAGAATCAGATTGTCGGAGGTGAGGAGGGAGGGCGTTCCGGGACCGCGGGAGGACGTGGCCCGGGGGTCGACGGCGGGATGGGCGAGAACGGGGGACGGCGAGGAGGTGGGCGGCGGAGGAGCGGAGCGTGCGGGGTGGGCGGTAGAAAGAGAGAAGGGAGGAGAGGAAGGAAGGGGCAAGGTGATGGAGACCCTTGAAGCCTAGAGTGAGGCTCCAGTCAGCATGATCTCAGGCTCATCTAATGCAAATGGGAGAAACATTTTTCTCTTGCCCAGAGAGAATAATTTTCTTGCAGGAAGTTAACTGTTAGACAAATGTAAGGAAGCTTAGAACTGAACTACTAGGAAAATTGAGGTCAATATTCTTCCTTTTTCATAAACACAAAAACTTATAAAGAATTGTAGGCCTATATGAGGAGCACCTGCTCCTATGCCCAGCCCTAAAAGAAACAAAGACAGATCTGAAATAAATTTGGAGGCCCCACATTTTTTAATAATTGAAAATCTGACCTACAGAATATCAATCAATCAAAGGTATTTATTGAGTGTGAAGCATTTCACCAAGATGATAAAGCATTCATCAGGTACAGTATGCAACTGATGACATGGGCATGTCTGATTAGACTGTAACCCCGTCAAAGGGCAGGGATTGTCTCTATCTGTTACCGATTTGTACATTCCAAGCGCTTAGTATAGTGCTCTGCACATAGTAAGCGCTCAATAAATACTATTGAATGAATGAAGAAAATCCGGTGATGGTGAGGGGCATCGAACAGTTTCTACAGGCCAAAAGAGTTTTTGAAAGCAATTTTTAAGGTTGCTATAGAAACCAGAAAGAGCTTTGTGAGTAGATATTCTTGGAATTTCTTCTGGTTAGACTTATTGAACAGAGACACTGGATTTACAGCGAGTAACCCCAGCAAGAGCAGAGGCAAACATCCCTTACTACTCAATTATTATTATTTTGACCAATATGCAGAAGGGCCAGAGGAATAGATCAATCGATTGTATTTACTGAGCTCTGTGTGCTGGGCACTGCACTAAGTGCTTGGGAGGGAACAATATGATAGAGTTGGTAGACATGATTCCTGCCCATATAGAGCTTGTCGAGAGGGAGAGAGGCATTAAAATAAATTAGTTCGGGGAACTGACAGAATATAAGGATATAATAGTAATAATAATAACGGTATTTGTTAAGCACTTACTATGTGTCAAGCACTGATCTAAGTGCTGGGAAATGTACCAAAGTGCTTGAGGCTGAGGGTGGGGTGAATATCTGGTACTTAAGGGATAAAGCTCTGAGTGTATAAGTAACACAGAAGGATGAGCAAATAGGGGAAATGAGGACTCGGTCAACGGGCTTCATCCTTCAAACTGTAAGTTCACTGTGGGCAGGGAATGTGTCTGTTTATTAAACTCTCTCAAGTGCTTAGTACAGTGCTCTGCACACAGTAAGTGCTCAAAAAATATGATTTAATTGAATGAATGAGAAACCCTCTTGGAAGAAACGTGATTTTAGGAGAGCGATGAAACTAAAGAGAGTGGTGATCTGTTGGATATGAAGGGGAAAGGAGCTCCAGGTTGAAGTGAGGATGTGGATAAGTGGACAGTGCCAGGATAGACGAGACCAAGCTACAAAGCGTAGTTTGCCAGTCAAGAGGCAAAGTGGGTAGGCTGGGTTGAAGTGGGAGATTAGCTAAGTAAGGAAGGAGGGAGAGAGCTGATTGAGTGCCTTAAAGCTGATGGTACGGAGTTCCTGTTTGAGTCAGAGGTGGATGGGCAAACATTGGAGGTGGTTTTAGAAGTGAGGAAACATAGACGGACCTTTTGATAGGAAAGAATGAGCTGGGCAGCAGAGTGAAGTGGACTGGGGGAGGGAGCGACAGGAGGCAGGGAGATCAGCAAAGAAGCTGATGCAGTAGTCAAGACAGGATAAGTCCTTGAATCAGTGTGTTAGTAATCTGGACGGAGAGGACGGGACAGATTCTAGAGGGACCGTGAAGGTTGAATCTTCTCAAAGTGGAGCTCAAAGTCTTAATGCCCATTTTACAGACGGGATAACTGAGGCACAGAGAAGTGAAATGACTTGCCCAAAGTCACACAGCTGATAAGGGGCAGAGTCGGGAAGATGAGGAGTTCTTTTTTTGGACATGTTAATTTGGAGGTACTGGTAGGACATCCGAGTAGAGATATCCTGAAGGCAGCAGGAAATTTGAAACTGCAAAGAAGGAGAAAGATAAGGCCTGGAGATGTAGATTTGGTGATCATCTGCTTAGAGATGGTAGTTGAAGCCATGGGAACGAATGAATTCTCCAAGGGAGTGGGTGTAGATGGAGAATAGAAGGGGACCCAAAATTGAGCCTTGAGGGACCCCCAACCGTTAGAGGGTGGGAGGCAGAGGAGGAACCCGTGAAAGAGACTGAGAAAGAACGGCCAGAAAGATAAGAAGGGAACGAGGAAATACTGTCAGTGGAGCCAAGATTAGATAATGTTTCCAGGAGAAGGGGATGGTCCACAGCGATGAAAGAAGCTGAGAAGTCGAGAAGAATTAGGATGTAGTAGAGACCATCGGATTTGGCAAGAAGGAGATGGTTGGTTGCCCATCCACCTCTGCATCAATCAAAAACTCCTCACCATTTGCTTTAAAGCAATCCATCACCTTGCCCACTCTCACCTCACTACTCTGCTACTACAACCCAGGCCTCACACTTGGCTCCTCTGATGCTAACCTTCTCACTGTGCCTCCATCTCACCTATCTGATTGCCAACCCATCGCCCACATCCCGCCTCTGGCCTGGGACGCCCTCCCTCCTCAAATCCGACAGACAATTACTCTCCCCTCCTTCCAAGCCTTGTTGAAGGCACATCTCCTCCAGGAGGCCTTCCCTGACTAAGCTCCCCCCTTTCCTCATCTCCCACTCCCTTCTGCATCACCCTGACTTACTCCCTTTGTTCTTCACCCTCCCAGCCCCACGGCACTTATTTACCTATCTGTAATTTATTTATATAAATGTCTGACCCCCACCTCTAGGCTGTAAGCTCACTGCGGGCAGGGGATGTGTCTGTTTATTGTTGCGTTGTACTCTTCCAAGCGCTTAGTGCAGCGCTCTGCACACAGTAAGCACTCGATAGATACAATTGAATGAATGAATAGTAAACTTAGAGAGGGAATTTCCAAGGAGTGAAAGGGAAAGAAGCCAGATGGTAGGAGGTTGAGGAGAGAACTGGAGGAGAAGATTTAGAGGTAGTGGGCGTAGACTGGAAAGAAAGAGTAGGTGGGAGATGGGGTGATAATTGGAGGGAGACATAGATTCAAGGGAAGTTTTGGGGGGCTTTTTTAGGGGATACAGGGTGTGGTGAGCCTGGAACAAACTGCTTTACTACTATCTGTGATCCCGCAGACAACAAAGACAAAGCAGAAACTCGCAAAAGAACCGGGGTGCTCTACTTGTGGGCAGGTCGAAGCATGGCGGGAGATGTGGCCTCCTCCCCCTGCTCTACCCGGTAACGGGCCTGGACCAATCAGTGACTGTCACGCAGAACCACAGCTGTGATGCCCGGGGCAAATAAAAGAATTGTGAGAAAGGGGAAGCAGCATTGAGAAGAAAGCAGTGGAGGAAGCAGCGCTTGGAGGGACACAGCGTGAAGGAAGCAGCGGGAGGGAAGCAGAATGAGGGAAGCAGCACGTGGAGGAGGCCTGCGGCGTCAGCGGTCCGCTTCGCCAGGACTTCTCCCAACCTTCTGCCACGGGGTTGGCAGAGAGGGCTCCTTTGATCAGCAGATTGGTACTGGACCCTTGGTGGAGTGGAGTAAGTGAGCGTGTACGTGCCACTCCTTTGCACGTTGGTAAAAACCAAGTAAAACTTTCCACGGTAACCTTGGTGGGTGGTGGTTTGCTTTGACTCAGCGCGACATTGAGGAAACTCCTGGTTGGTGAGAGCCGGGGGCTCGTGACACAGGGCGTGCTTGAAAGCGGTGGGGAGGGAACTATTAGAAAATGAACTGACGCGGACGTACCCATATTCCAGGTTCCGATGAAGATGGTGATCATGTCAGGTTCTGGCTGCTCTGAGTGTTTGTTCTTCATCTGCTGGAGAAGCTGGCAAAACCCCTCTCTCTTCTAGATAGAAAAGATCATGTAGACATTTATAAACTTTATTCCAGTTGCTGCTCATTAATGCCACTGACAATTGGGGAGGCACCCAAAATGTTTTGCTTTCAGTCCCAGAACACAAGCTTCTTCAGAAAGGAACAGCGCTTACTAACAGGCTCGACAGAAGAATAACTCAAGTACTCTCAGAGCGAAGGATTATTTGATTGCTCTCCCAAGAAGTCACTGACTCTCCTGTCTCTCAAAAGATGCATCTCTAGGATATTGTCTTTGAGACGGTTGAGCTTCTTGATCTTCCCAGCAGGCCAGCTTCACACTTTTGCTGGTCTCACACCACTGTTTCTAATTTCATCCCCTCGTTTCCTAGACTCTTCTCTGGCACCCCTCCCTGCATGTCTCTCTTCACCCCCTCCTCTCCAATTTGCTCTCTTTGCGCCTCAATCAATAGCATTTATTGAGCGCTCACTGTGTGCAGAGCATTACGCTAAGTGCTTGGGAAACTACAATTCAACACAGTCGGTAGACACGATCCCCGCCCATGAGGAGCTGACAGTCTGTAAGGGAAAGACAGACATTAAAATGCTAAACTTCCAATGTATTTCACTGTTGACTTTCTCACCGTTATCCCCTCGTTCACTCGATTGATCTATGGTATCTACTGAGTGTTTACAGGGTGAAGAGCCCTGAACTAAGCCCTCGGGAGAGTATGACATTAGTGGCTAATATGACCCTGCCCTTAACGATTTTACCATCTGGGGGAGGAGCTTAATAATAATAATAATAATAATGTTGGTATTTGTTAAACGCTTACTATACGCAGAGCACTGTTCTAAGCGCTGGGGGTAATCAGGTTGTCCCAGGTGAGGTTCACAGTCTTAATCCCCATTTTACAGATGAGGGAACTGAGGCCCGGAGAAGTAAAGTGACTCGCCCACAGTCACACAGCTGACGAGCGGCGGAGCCGGGATTCGAACCCCTGAACTCTGACTCCCAAGTCAGTGGCAAGAGCCCGGGCTTTGGAGGCAGAGGTCATGGGTTCGAATCCCGGCTCTGCCACTTGTCAGCTGTGTGACTGTGAGCAAGTCACTTTACTTCTCTGGACCTCAGTGACCTCATCTGTCAAATGGGGATTAACTGTGAGCCCCACGTGGGACAACCCGATGATCCTGTAACTACCCCAGCGCTTAGAACAGTGCTCTGCACATAGTAAGCACTTAACAAATACCAACTTCATTTAACAGAGAAGCAGCGTCGCCTAGTGGGTAGAGCACGGGCCAGGGATGATGACGACGATGATGGTATTTGTTAAGCGCTTACTATGTGCCAAGCACCGGATTGAGAAGGATCTAGCTTCTAATTCCAGCTCTGTCACTCGTCTGCTGTGTGACATTGGGCAAGTCAACTAACTTCTCTGTGCCTCAGTCACCTCATATGTAAAATGAGGATTGAGACTGTGAGCCCCATATGGGACAAAGATTGTGTCCAACCTAATTTACTCGTATCCACCCCAGCGCTTAATACAGTGCTTGGCACATTGTAAGCGCTTAAATACCACACGTATTATTATTTGTATGTTGTGGGCCCCTTGAGGGACAGGATCCGCTTGTGTACTCTTTCCCAGCACTCAGTACAGTGTTCTCCATAGAGTCAGCACTTAACACTATTAACAATGTTGGTATTTGTGAAGCGCTTACTATGTGCAGAGCACTGTTCTAAGCGCTGGGGTAGACACAGGGGAATCAGGTTGTCCCACGTGGGGGTCACAGTCTTAATCCCCATTTGACAGATGAGGTAACTGAGGCATAGAGAAGTGAAGGGACTCGCCCACAGTCACACAGCTGACAAGTGGCAGAGCCGGGATGCGAACCCATGACCTCTGACTCCAAAGCCCGGGCCCTTTCCACTGAGCCACGCTGCTTCTACTGTGTCCACTCCCAAACATTCCTGAGTCCTCACAGGACACTACTAGCGATCCAGTGGTAGTAATCAATTAGTATCGAACGAATACTAGCTATTACCTATCTGATCAGATCACTCAGTCGATTTGGGGCTAAATTTGGAAATGGGCCTTTTTCACGTCTTCTGTTCCACTGAGCCACTGAGCTCTTTCTTGCTCAGTGGAAAGATCATGGGTTTAGGAGTCAGAGGTCATGGGTTCTAATCCCCACCCCGCCACCTGTCAGCTGTGTGACTTTGGGCAAGTCGATGGACTTCTCGATGCCTCGGTTACCTTATCTGTAAAATGGGGATTAAGGCTGTGTGCCTCACGTGGGACAACCTCATTACCCTGTATCTACCCCAGCGCTTAGACCAGTGCTCGGCACATAGTAAGCGCTTAACAAATACCAACATTAGTATTATTATTACTGGGGATGTAGAATTTAGGATACAAGATCATTCTAGATGCAAAACCAACCAGCATTTAAGTCAGGCTCAACAGGATGGAATATCTAATTGGGACTCTCCCTTGGGTGTAGAAGAACAATGCAAACAAAAGATGGAATCCTCTCTTGGAACGAAGGATACGTCACCTACCTTGGAATCGGCAAAAATATATTCTTTCCGTAGAGTTTTCTCCTTTTCCGTCTCCACCACAATCACTAACTTGTTAGGGAACTTCTGGGACTTGATGAGCTGTAGAACTTAACAGAATATGGGAGCCATAACAATTGGGTTAATGAAGAGGGTAGAAGGTTCACGTTGAGCTTTTTATGCAGAGGTCAGAGAGGATTTAGAAACCTACAGAATTAAGCTTCCTTTGGTGATTGAAGGGTCAGCCCCTTACTGACCGGTGCCCCACGAGAGGTGACTAATGATAGCTTTTCCTCAATATGAGAGATGGTTCCTGCCTTTGGCTTTTTCCATCAGCACTGGTGAGAAATCGGTGCTGATGGCCTGAAAAGAGACCCTCCTCAATGCTTCCGTTCCCAGACGTATGATTTCGTCCGACCCATTCCTATGTGCCTGTTACCGCTACTATGACCCCCGCTTCTCCCCATGTGGTTTCGGCAGTGCAAAGGGTTCCCGCCAGCATTTTCACCCCTCCCTGTTGATAAAGCTGCTGGTTCCACGGGGCAGGGGTGCAGCATGGCCTAGAGGATAAAGCACAGGTCTGGGAGTCAGAAAGAACCGAGTTCTAATCCTTGTCTGCTGTGTGACCTTGGGCAAGTCGCTTCTGTGCCTCTGTCACCTCGTCTGTAAAATGGGGGTTACGACTGGGGGGCCCTATATGAGACAGAGACTGGGTCCAACCTGATTATCTCGTATCTAGCCCAGCGCTTAGTACAAAGTAAGCACTTAACAAATACCACAAATATTATTATTACAAGCTGGCTCCAACAGCAGCACAGGAAGGGACCTGGGTTCTCACCCCAGCTCTGCCACTTGCCTGCTGTGTGACCTTCACTTCTCTGTGCCTCAGTTATGTCCTCTGTAAAATGGGGATTCAGACCACAAGCCCCATGTGGGACAGGGACTGTGTCTAATCCCACCGGCTTGTATGCACCCCCGTGCTTAGTACGGTGCCTGACAGTAAATATTTAAAGAACACTATAAAAAAAAGCACCTCTTTGGGCAGGCCTGGCCCTAGGAAGGGGGTAAAAATGTTGGAAGAGCCCTCTTTTCCTGGGCTTTTCGGAGAATAGCTAAGACTCATTCTCATAAGCAATCAGACTGGCTCGGGGACTTGCCAATCGCATAAAATGTGAGTTTTAAGACGTGCCCTGATCTTGCAGAGGGGGCAGAGGGATGAGGAGGGGAACTACTTGGAGCTCCGGCCTGGCTGAGGAGAACGGCTTGTACGAGGCGGCTGCGAGACCACCTCCAGCCCTCAGAGCCGCACGCCCATCGGTCCCAGGCTGTCTCTCTCTCTCCGGAGACTGAACATCCCCTTATTGTCTTCACATCTCCTCGGCGCACCTTAATGACCTCTGCCACTCAGTGAGTAAGCTGGATATTCCATTAACCAGCTCACCGATGAAAATGTAAACACACATATACCCAGGACCAACCCTCGTTCCATTTGGTCTCTCAGAAGGAGGAGTGGTGGACTTACTTCACAGCTGCATTGGACCTTGGTTCTATTTCTCCCGTTCCCTAGTATAAATGTGTCTTTGAGGGGTGAGAATTATAACCTTTGTTAAAGTCAAGACTGATGACTTATTGTTTTCCTCTTCATCTCCCAGCCCTGCTATTCTGTCATACAAAGAGATTAATCTGACAGGATATGATCTTCACAGAGTCATCCCGATTTTTTACCAAACCTCTGCTCTTCTCCCCTGTCAGTCATAAACCAAACAGATCATAACTGATCGAGGCTATCTTACTTTTCTTGTGGCTGAAGAATTTGTCTTCCGGACCATCCTTGGATTTTTTGATAATCAATTTTCCCGTCTCAACATCCACTTTGAGCTGCATTTTCTGAGGAATTCCCAGAGATTCTGCTTTCACCTGGGAAAAAGCAGAAAATAATTTCATCACATGACTACCTTCATCTCAGCCATATTCACTGTGAAGAACATCTTGCCTAAATGAATAAAGCCGATTCTTGATTACTCAGGGACCTCTTAACCAGTCTGTAGACTAGCCAGGCCTGCTGTTTCTTTTTCTTGATCCTGATCTTTCTGTGTGTATAGATATATCCATCTATATGTTACTATGTACATATTTGCACAAAAACTAAAAAAAAAACCCCAAAACAAAAACCTGTCTTTTGTTTTCAAACTCTGCCTTAAAAATGTCAACACGGTATTAACCCGCCACACTGTGTGGACCGAAGGATAGATCCCTGATGTGTTAATGGGCTTGTCCCTTAGAGGGTCTAACTCTTTGAGTTCACCCACTCTTTGAAAGACTCCATAAGCCTTTGCGCTTGAGGAAACAGACTACGCCCGGAATACCTTTTAGAGCTTCTCTCCTCAAGTCGGACCCCTCAGAGAGTGAGGACACTGCCGTGTACTGCTGCTAGCGTGTCAATACGCACCACACTACTCATTTCCAGAGCCGCTTATTCGCAAGTCCATTCTGATGCTTAACAACTCTCACTGTCTACCTAAATGATTTTTTGCTGCCCCCTCAAGCTCATTTCACATTCAGGCACTTCCTGCCGGGTTTCTCCACCACAGAAACCGGGGGACTTCGGCGTAGATACGAACTCACTGAGTTTCCGTTCTTAGGCAGAAGGTATCCGTTTAGCTGCCATTTACCTCAAAGGTGACGGGCGGGATGAGCGAACGTCGATGTGTCGATTCAGAACCTTCCACCAATAACGCCTTTGCCTGAAACAATCAACGTACAAGGTCCGTCAAACTGAGATTTTACGTAGGAATGGAGGAAAATCGAAGTGGGGAGTCTAGGGCCCAGTACATAGTCTAGCGAGTGGAGAGTCCAATGCAAGGAGAGAAAAGGCAGAACTGAAGAGATCAGGAGATACTAGAAGGAGACAGAGAAAAGCGATCCTTCGACAGACCGTACCTTGTCTTCGAGAGAGGACAGCAAACTGGTCAGCTGGCTGAGCTTCACTATCATATTAGCTGGATTGGCTTCACCAGGCACCTAGTGGCATTAGGAAAACAGTGAAGAGAAAGTGAGCTAGTTCATATTGCTTAGAAGCTACCCAAGGGAGATTTGCGAGTGAAAAACCGACGTTAATCTGAAGTGGGAGAGGGTCCCAGGTCCACTGAGATGGAAGTGAGAGAGGGTGGTCCATCAGGGCCAGATGACCTGAGACTAAATGAAAATTTCTATTAAATTACGTCCCCAGATGAAAGAGAAGCCCGGACAGATCCTGAGAATTAGGATTCAAAGCAGAGTAGCAGAGTTCAAAATTAAACCTGGATGGTGATACTGCACTAATCCAGGATTAAATATTGATGAAGAAGAGTTATTGATATCATAATTCCACTCTGCATCTCTCCTTTAAGGTCCCTAGCACTCAAGGCCGGGGCTTCCTTCTGCCTCTCCCAGACACTCTCGCTTAAATTCCCCTCAAAATCTACAAAAGACATCTTGGATTCTCACTAGAAGTGACAGAAGGAGGCCACGGGACACCCACCTGACCACAGGATTTTCTTGACACCATTTCAACTGGTTAAGCTGTGACCAAGAAACCTCAGTGTTCCTCAATGACAGCCTTCCTCAGGGACTGCTTGCTTTCTTCAGGAGCCACGCATCAAATTACACTCAACCCTTCTCTTTCGTCTGCCGTCCTCCAATTGCTTTCCCCTACGGGGCAGCCACGTGGTCACTCCCGCAGGCTGTCACAGAAGCCTGAGGTTGGGACTCAGCCTCATGGCAGAGCTCCATCGGCTGGCCCAGCGATGGCCCCGGGGAGGAGGAAGCTTTGCCGCTTGGCTCTCCAATTTTAGCTTTGGTAGTCTGTCTGAGCACCGTCGCGTTCTATTTGATCACTGTTATACGATTATTTAAAACGAATAGATTGCACACCTGTGTATTTTAGAAGCGGTACACTGTACGTGATTAATTATTTATGGCAGAGCCCTCAAACAAACAAGAAAGATATACTTATTGCCCCTCTCCCAGTTTATCTCCAGGGTTTTGGTCTTGCGGCTTTATTCGTTGATAGATTCTGTTAGTCGCCCAAACTGGGAATTGGCTCATCGATCATTCGGGAAGATAGATAAATTTCTTTCCTTCAGTATTTATTTCTGAGCAGAGAAATGAAGTTGTAGATTCATCCGCCCACACCACAGAACTTGGTTGGGGTCGCGGAGGGAGCAGCGTGGCTCAGTGGAAAGAGCCCGGGCTTGGGAGTCAGAGGTCATGGGTTCGAATCCCGGCTCTGCCACCTGTCAGCTCTGTGACTGTGGGCAAGTCACTTCACTTCTCTGTGCCTCATTTCCCTCATCTGTAAAATGGGGATTAACTGTGAGCCTCACGTGGGATGACCTGATGACCTGATGACCCTGTATCTACCCCAGCGCTTAGAACAGTGCTCTGCACATAGTAAGCGCTTAACAAATACCAACATTATTATTATCTAAATTTACACCAATTTTCCAATTTTTTTTTCTTTCGGTCCCTGACAGGGCCTGCAGTGGGTAAGAAGGAGGACCTCTCACTTTCTGTAGACAAGACACAACTCTCACTCCCTGAAATATGATGACCAGAAACACACAGTATTTTTTGTTTTCAGTTCCCCTTAACAGTTTACAAAGCCCATCCTACAACTTCCATCTGGCCTGGTCCTCCCTCTTCTGAGTCAGGCTAGAAGGAAAACTGGATGAGAAATCAGGTAGCCTGAAAATTATTCCCCGATCAGTTTGGGCACTTAATACTGTGCTCTGCACAAAGTAAGTGCTCAATAAATGCCACTAGTTGATTTGGGCAAATTATACCACCTGATCGTGCCTCCATTTGCTCCCCCATGAAATGGGTGTAGGAACGGCTGCCTGTTTACTGCACAATGTTTTTCATTCATCTCAAGGAATCAAATGACCACTTGTCTCCATTATTCCAGAATTGATTATCCAGTTCTCTCTTTTTGTCGCTCCATTTTGGAACATTTCTTTGCTCGGTAGCTCTTCCACTAATTCACTTTGACTGCTCGCTCTAATTCTGGCAAGAAGAGGACGTTAAAGTCTCACTAAAATTAGGACTTTGGACTTTCTGTCAACAGCAATCCTATCTGTGGCTGCAATTAACTGGCTAAATGGGTTGGTTGCTTTATGAAGCAATATGAGCATCCTCAAGGATGGTAATATCAGTGTCTATCACCGGTAACATCAATAAAAATCAACCTAGACAACATACAAGAGTTGGGAGAGTCCAAAGCTGAAAAGTCATTAAAAATTAATTAATGAATTCATTCATTCAACTGTATTTGTTGAGCGCTGTGTGCAAAGCACTGTACTAAGCACTTGGGAGAGTACAATAAAGCAACAGACACATTCCCTGCCCACAGTGAGCTCACAGTCTCTCCGAGGATGGTAAATAGGGCAGATTTTAATCAAGATAAGTTTGCGAAACCCAATCATTTGGATGAACTTAATACAGTCAGATGATATAATCGCTAAAACTATTTTAAAAATCCATTTGGCTCTATAACAGTGGAACAACAGAGTAACTTCAGACTCAACACAATAGTAACTGGAATGTGGATGGCTGAATTCTTAAAGAGCCACACTACATGGGATACATTACTAGGACATATACATTTTAAATTATATTCCTCAAAGGTTTAAGGTATCTCCCTCATACACTTATTTAATTGTCCATTCAATTATTTTGATTATTCTGTTTATAAATAACTTGATGTCTGCTTCTGTGTTTAAGAATAAAGGCGCTTTGTGGGCAGAAATTGCATCATTTGCACATTTTGTACCTCCCAAACCCTTTAGTACAGAAAGCGCTCAATAAATGTTATTATTACTACAACTGTTGCTCCATTATAACTCTACATGGACAAGGACTTGGGATAAGCCTTATCCTTGGACTGGCGGTGAGGGGAGAGAAACAAACACAAAGACTGTAGTAGGGTCTTGGTCAGACCTGCTAAGAATCCCGGCTCTGCCCCTTGTCAGCTGTGTGACTGTGGGCAAGTCACTTAACTTCTCTGTGCCTCAGTTCCCTCATCTGTAAAATGAGGATGAAGACTGTGAGCCTCACGTGGGACGACCTGATGACCCTGTATCTCCCCCAGCACTTAGAACAGTGCTCTGCACATAGTAAGCGCTTAACAAATACCAACATTATTATTATTATTATTAAGAACCTCTGGCCGGGCTGTAGAGCGGAGGGTCGGCCTGAAGATGGAGATGGGTGACCGGAGGTCGTCTCCTCAGGCTAGAGCGGGGCCAGCCGCTCCCAACAAGAGCTGAGGACCCATGGTCTCTGGGCAAAGAATTTAAAAACTGTCATACTTGTTAAGCGCTTACTATGTGCCAAGTACCATACTTACCCCCTTTCCCTCCGCTCCTCCCCCTCTCCCTTCCCCTCCCCTCAGCACCGTACTCGTCCGCTCAACTGCATATATTTTCATTACCTTATTTATTTTGTTAATGAGATGTACATCGCCTTGATTCTATTTATTTGCTATTGTTTTAATGAGATGTTCATCCCCTCGATTCTATTTATTGCTATTGTTCTCGTCTGTCCGTCTCCCCCGATTAGACCGTGAGCCCGTCAGCGGGCGGGGACCGTCTCTATCTGTTACCGATTTGTCCATTCCAAGCGCTTAGTACAGTGCTCTGCACATAGTAAGCGCTCAATAAATACTACTGAATGAATGAAATACTAAGCTCTGTGGTAGATAAAAGATATTCAGGATAAAAGATAACCAATATCTTAATAGCTCATCAGGTCCCAAATGGGGCTCACAGTCTAAGTAGGCGGGAGAACAGGTTGAATCCCCATTTTGCAGACGAGGGAACCGAGGCACAGAGAGGTTATTTGCCCGGAGTCACACGGCAGCCATGAGACGGAGCTGGGACTGCAGCACAGGACCTCTGACACCCAGGCCCCTGTTCTTACCACCTGACCACGCTGCTTCTCTAGAATCGTGAAGCTCATTCTTAGCGGAGTATGCCAAGTACGCAACCTTGGCTTATGTGATCATTCAGAATGAGACTAGCTAATGGAAGGCCAGACCTCTGACTTCTGAGAGGAGGTGACTGGATGACAGGATGGGCAGAACTCAGGGAGGAAGCAGTGTGGCCTAGTGAAAAGAGCACGGGCCTGGGATTCAGAAGATAATAATGTTGGTATTTGTGAAGCGCTTACTATGTGCCGAGCGCTGTTCTAAGCGCTGGGGTAGACACAGGGGAATCGGGTTGTCCCACGTGGGGGCTCACAGTCTTAATCCCCATTTTACAGATGAGATAACTGAGGCACCGAGAAGCGAAGTGACTTGCCCACAGTCACACAGTTGACGAGTGGCCGAGCCGGCATTCGAACCCATGACCTCTGACTCGCAAGCCCGTGCTCTTTCCACTGAGCCACGCAAAGCACATGTTACGGGAGAATTGAGTGTAATAATAATAACGATAATAATGACGACGGTATTTGTTAGGGCACGGTTCTGAGCGCTGGGGTAGATACAAGGTGATCAGGTTGTCCCACGTGGGGATCACAGTCTTAATCCCCATTTGACAGATGAGGTAACTGAGGCATAGAGAAGTGAAGTGATTGCCCAAAGTCACACAGCTGATAAGTGGCAGAGCGGGGATTAGAACCCACGACATCTTACTCCCAAGCCCGCGCTCTTTCTACTATTTCTCGTGTAATTCCATTGCCATAACAATTTAGTTGATTGTTTCTATTTGAGAGCCTGTCGATCAGTTAATCGATGGTAAGCCCAGAGGTCGGAGTACAGAGGAAGCCCAATTCAAATCCCCTGCCCTCGAGGAGTTTCCGATCAACTACAGCCTATGACTATTGCTTTTCACAAACCCACAGACATCCAAAAGACAGATTCCAGGTCCGACTGAATAGTGCCATGGACACTGATGTATTTTCATATATTATTTGCATACATTTGCTTGTTTACTTGTTTTGATGTCTGTCTCCCCTTTCTAGACTGTGAGCCCGCTGTGGGCAGAGATCATCTCTATCTGTTACTGAATTGTACTTTTCAAGCACTTAGTACATGGGACAACCCGATTCCCCTGTGTCTACCCCAGCGCTTAGAACAGTGCTCGGCACACAGTAAGCGCTCAATAAATACAGCTGAATTGAATTAAAATGAGGATCCAGCACCTGTTCTCCCTCCTATCAGACTCTGAGCCCTATGTGGGACAGGGATTATGTCCGACCTGACTGATTTGTATCTACACCAACACTCGGTGCTCCACACATACTAATCAATAGCATTTATTGGACACTTACTCTGTACGGAACACCGCACTTGGAAAGAAAGAATAGTAAACGCTTACAAAATACCATTAAGAAGAAGAAGAAAGAAGAGTACCAGGCAGGTAGAGGAGAAACCCTGCTCAATCGCCCACAGGATACTGATTCCGCGCAGAAACAGCTCTTTGGAAATGCCCTGGCCTTAATGCTTTAATGCTCCAGCAGCAAGTAAGAGATTTTTAAGAAAGCTGTCTTAGTTACAAAGTACTGTGCTCAACATTAAAACCTATGAGGTCCCCTAAAGGGCAGCAGCTGAAAAGGGAGCTAGTTGAGAAGCAGTATGGCCTAGTGGAAAGAGCACAGGCCTGAAAGTCACCCATCTGCTGTGCGACCTTGGGCGAGTCAATTCTCTTTGCCTCGGTTACCTCATCTGTAAAATGGGAGCCTTTCGTGGGACAGGGACTGTGATCAAAGCAGTTATCGCGTAACTGCTCCCCAAAAGTGCAGAAGTTGAGCAAAAGAGAAGTCACTAGAGGAAAACCATTCTCCCGATTCCAGTACCTAAAAACTGACCTGAGGACGTGGTCGGATGCCAGGGGACAGCTGCTGGTCGAACAACTTCTGCATGGATTCCAGGGAAGGCAGGGTCCTGGTGACTTCGCTGAAAGCAAGACACGAGGAATCCGTCAGTTAATCAGTACCACTTGAGTGCTTACTCTGTGCAGAGCCCAGTACTAACCACTAAAAAGAATATAAAAAAGACTTGGGAGATCAATCAGTCATTTTTTAATGGGATTTGTTAAGCGCTTTCAATGTGCCATTCATTCATTCGTATTTATTGAGCAAAGCATTGCGCTAAGCGCCTGGGAGAGTACAATACAACAACAAAACAGCCACATCCCCTTTTCACACTGAGCTCACAGGCATTGTACTAAGCACTCGCGTAAATACAAGCTAATCAAAAGAAGCGAAGTCCACGTCCCACACGGGGTTCACAGTCTTAATTTCCATTCTACAGCTGAGGTAACGAAGGCACAGAGAACTTGGGTGACTTGCCCAGCGTCGCACAGCAGACAAGTGGCGGAGCCAGGATTAGAACGCAGGTTCTTCTGATTTCCAGGCCCGTGCTCCATCCATTAGGCAGTGCTGCTTCTTTATTGAGATCTTTCTGTGTGCAGAGCACTGTTAGGAGCACAGTATGACAGAGAGGGTAGAAAGATTCCCAGTCCATAAGGCTGGGAGAAGCAGCACGAGCTAGCGGCTGGAACACGGGTCTGGGAGTCAAAAGGATCCGGGTTCTAATCCCGGCTCCATCGCTTGTCTGTGTGGCCTCGAGCCCCATTTGGGACAGAGACTGTGTCCAACCTGATCACTTGGCAGCTACTCCAGTGCTTAGTAAAATTCCTGGCACACAGTAAGCTCTTAACGATTACCACAATAGAGAAGCAGCGTGGCTCAGTGGAAAGAGCATGGGCTGGGAGTCAGAGGTCATGAGTTCGAATCCCGGCTCTGCCACTTGTCAGCTGTGTGACTGTGGGCAAGTCACTTCACTTCTCTGGGCCTCAGTTACCTCATCTGTAAGATGGGGATTAACTGTGAGCCTCACGTGGGACAACCCGATCACCCTGTATCTATTCCAGAACAGTGCTCTGCACATAGTAAGCGCTTAACAAATACCAACATTATTATTATTACTATTATTATTACAGAGACCTCACAGTTTAGAGGGACAGACAGACATTAATATAAATAAGCTCTGTGGGCTAAGGGTGGAGTGAATAAAGGGTGCAAATCCAAGCGCCAGAGCGACACAGAAGGGAGTGGAAGAAGAGGAATTGAGAGCTTAGTTGGGAAAGACCTCTTGGAGATGTGCTTTTAATAAGGCTTTGAAGGTGGAGGGAGTGATCGTCGGTTGGCTATGAAGGGGGAGGGATGATTCCTGATCCCAAGGAGTTCACATCTAATGGGTGAGACGGACATTAATTACAGGTAGGGGAAGCAACAAAGTGTAGAGACCACTTTTGTGGGTGACAAAGAAGTCCTGAGGTTGCATTTGTGGGGGAAATACAGCGTGGAGAGATGGGAGATTAATCCAGCAAGGCCTCCTAGAAGAGATGTGATCTCAGACGGGCCCCGAAAATGGGGCGGGAACTGGTTTTGATGGACATAATGGGGAGGGAGTTCTAGGTAGAAGGGAAACTGTGGAGGTCAGGAAAGAGGCACTACGCAATGGCTTGAGTGGTATGTAATGTGCAAGGTGGGGTGTAGAGGACCTGTAAGGGACAGGGAGCTGAGTGCCTTAAAGCCAAGGATCAGGAGTTTCTGCTTGAGTCAGAAAAGAACCATCGTAAGTTTCTGAGAAGTAGGGAGACGTGCACTGAACAAGGTTAGAAAAAAATGATCTGGGCAGCAGAATGAAGTATGAAGTGGAGAGGGCAGAGACTGGAGGCTGAGAGGTCCGAGAGGAGGTTACTACAGTAATAATAATACTAACGTTGGTATTTGTTAAGCGCTTCCTACGTGCAGAGCGCTGTTCTAAGCGCTGGGGTAGATACAGGGTAATCAGGCGGTCCCACGTGAGGCTCACAGTCTTCATCCCCATTTTGCTGATGAGGGAACAGGCACAGAGAAGTGAAGTGACTTGCCCACAGTCACACAGCTGACCAATGGCAGAGCCGGGATTCGAACCCATGACCTCTGACTCCCAAGCCCGGGCTCTTTCCACTGAGCCACGCTGGGTATAGCAAGTGCCTAGATCCACGTGAGCGCGCGGTCGGTCAAATGGAGAGGAAAGATCTTGGAATGGAGAAGATCGTGGAATTGTTGTGGAGGAAGAACCACCACGATTCGGCAACAGACTACGGGGGTTGAAAGACTAGACCGAAGCTCGTCTTCCAGACCGTAAACTCCTTGTGGGAAGGGAACACGTCTACCGGCTCTGTTATAGTGTCCTCTCTCAAGTGCTCAGTACAGTGCTCTGCACACAGTGAGCGCTCAATAAATATGACTGATTGATTGAATGAAGGAGAGTCATTCATTCAATAGTATTTATTGAGCGCTCACTATGTGCAGAGCACTGTACTGAGCGCTTGGAATGGACGAATCGGTAACAGATAGAGACGGTCCCCGCCCGCTGACGGGCTCACGGTCTAACCGGGGGAGACGGACAGACGAGAACAATAGCAATAAATAGAATCGAGGGGATGAACATCTCATTAAAACAATAGCGAGTAAACAGAGTCAAGGCGATGTACATTTCATTAACAAAATAAATAGGGTAATGAAAATATAGTCGTCGAGGATAGTGCCAAGGTTACTCGCTGGAGAGGCGGGGAGGATGGAGGTGGTGTCAAGTGAGGTGAGAAAGCTATGCGGAGGATAGAAAGATTAGGAAGATTAGGAGGGGAGGATTAGGGCATGATCATTTGGGTCATTTTTGAGCCGGGTCAAGGCCAGGGCACAGGAGATAAATGCTTTCAGCTGGAACATGAGGTCAGCGTGGCCTAGTGGAAAGTGCCTGGGCCTGGGAGTCCGAGGACCTGGGTTCTAGTCCTGTCTCCGCCACTTAATGAGAATAACAACAATGATAATAATAATGACGATGGTCTTCGTTGAGCGTTTACCCTGTGCCAGGCACTGTACTAAGCGCTGGGGTAGATGGAAGTAATCTGAGCTGGACACAGTCCCTGTCCCACGTAGGAGCATGTAGAGAAGCAGCGTGGCCTAGTGGATAGAGCGCGGGCCTGGGAGTCGGAAGGTCACGGGTTCTTAATCCCGGCTCTGCCGCCTGTCTGCTGTTTGACCTGGGGCAAGTCGCTTCACTTCTCTGTGCCTCAGGTATCTCATCTGTAAAATGGGGATCTAGACTGTGAGCCCCCCGTGGCACAGGGACTGGGTCCAACCCGATCTGCTTGGATCCAACCCAGCGCTTAGTAGAGTGCCCGGCACATAGTAAGCGCTTAACAAATACCATCATTATTATTATTAGGGCTCACAGTCTCATTCTCCAGTGCTGTGCTCTGTGCTCTTTCCATTAGGCCACACTGCTTCTCCTCAGCACTTGTATGCTGAGTGATCTTGGCCAAGTCACTTAACTTCTCCGGGACCCAGTTTCCTCACCTGCAAAATTGGGATTCGATAGCTGTTCTCCCTCAGACTGTGAGTCCCATGTGGGACCTTATGACATAATAATAACGACGGTATTTGTTAAGTGCTTACTTTTTGCTAAGCACTGTTGTAAGCACTGGGGTAGATACAAGGTAATGAGGTTGTTCATCCATTCATTCAATAGTATTGATTGAGCGCTTACTATGTGCAGAGCACTGTACTAAGCGCTTGGAATGGACAAATCAGTAACAGATAGAGACAGTCCCTGCCCTTTGATGGGCGCACAGTCTAACCGGGGGAGACGGACAGACGAGAACAATAGCTCACAGTCTGAATCCCCATTTTCCAGATGAGGTAACTGAGGCACAGAGAAGTGAAGCGACTTGCCCAAAGTCACACAGCTGATAAGTTATGGAGCAGGATTAGAGCCCACGACCTCTGACTCCCAACCCGTTGCTCTTGCCACTAAGCCACGCTGCTTCTCCATCTAGTATCTACTCGAGTGCTTAAAGTGCTTGACAAATACCATGATTCTTCTTCTTCTTCTTCTTCTTCTTCTTCTTCTTCTTCTTCTTCTTCTTCTTCTTCTTCTGTTTAAAGCCAAAGCAGCTAAAAGTGACATTCCTCTGGCCATGGCAATACTCATAACCACGTGGCTCGGTGGAAAGAGCCCGGGCTTGGGAGTCAGAGGTCATAGGTTGGAATTCCGGCTCTGCCACTTGTCAACTGTGTGACTGTGGGCAAGTCACTTCACTTCTCTGGGCCTCAGTTCCCTCATCTGTAAAATGGGGATTAAGACTGTGAGCCTCACGTGGGACAACCTGATTACCCTATATCTACCCCAGCGCTTAGAACAGTGCTCTGCACATAGTAAGCGCTTAACAAATACCAACATTATTGTTATTATTATAACCAGGAAGGTAGGTATTCCAAATCCTGGGCTTCTGATTAGAGCGGTATAATAGAACCCCTGATCTCGGCCCCTGACCCTCAGGGACTCATGAGGCAGGTACTGGTCTACACTGGTGTGCGTCACTTAGTAAATCGTATTTATTGAGCACTTACTGTGTGCAGAGCACTCTCCTAAGATCTTGGGAGAGTACAATGTAGTACTATAAGACACACACATTCCCTGCCCACAGAGAGATTATGGTCTAGAGGGGGAGACAGACACTTTGGACTGAGCTGCTCACGGAAGATTTTTTTTAATCATCTCACCGCTCCAATTAGTTATAAAGACAAGACACCGCTCTCCTAATAATCGATGACTGTGATATTTATTAAGCACTTGCTCCGTGCCAAGCACTGTACTTTGCACTGAGGTAGATAGAGAAGCGGCGTGGCTCAGTGGAAAGAGCACGGGCTTGGGAGTCAGAGGTCATGGGTTCGATTCCCCACTCTGCCACTTGTCGGCTGCGTGACTGTGGGCAAGTCACTTCACTTCTCTGGGCCTCAGTTACCTCAACTGTAAAATGGGGATGAAGACTGTGAGCCTCACATGGGACAACCTGAATTACCCTGTATCTATCCCAGCGTTTAGAACAGTGCTCTGCACATAGTAAGCGCTTAACAAATACCAACATTATTATACAAAATAATCGGGTTGGACACAGTCCCTGTCCCACAGAGGGCTCATATTTAATCCCCACTTGTCAGAGCTACAGAGAAGTTAAGTGATTTACCCAAGGTCACACAGCAGACAGGTGGCAGAGCTGGGATAAAAAAACTCAGGTCCTCTGAATCCCAGGCCCGTGCTCTTTCCACTAGGCCACGCTGCTTCTCCTCCCCTAGCTCTGAGCCAAATAGAGTGGTGAGATGAACGTAAAGGAAGCGTGGCAAAGTGGATAGATCACGCGGCTGGGAGTCAGAAGGTTGTGGGTTCTAATTCTGGCTTCACCATTTTTCTGCTGCGTGACCTTGGGCAGGTCGCTTCACTTCTTGAGGCCTCAGTTACCTCACCTGGAAAATGGGGATTGAGACCATGAGCCCCATGTGAGACAGGAACAACCTGATTTGCTTGTATCCGCCTCAGCGTTTAGTTCAGTGCCTGACACACAGTAAGTGCTTACCAAATAACATTATTGTTATTATTCTCTTCCTCTTCAACCCCTCTCTAGTCCAGTCCTTGAGGGGCCTCTCATTTGCCTCTCCTCCAGGCCCGAGGCACTGTAATCTGGTGCCGCCAACGACATAGCTTCAGATCGGAAATAGCAGCTCTCCTGGCTGCGGGAATGTCAGCTTGAAAAGTGTTTCTTGGCAAAGTCCTTTTGGGTCCAAATCTGCGATAGGAGACCTAATAGAAAGGACACCCCATTCCTGAAGGCTAGGGCCCGTATCTTCTACTTTTAAGGTACGTTCCCCAGACACCAATAGAGTGTCCCCAACAAGTCGATGGTCAATAAGCACTATTACTGGAGATGAGGAGGAGATGGGGGTATTGAGTCACATAGACCAGATCGATGCTTTTGGAGCCCTGCACCTGTACGTCCACTTCCGAGTTCCCCGTCTGACAGCAGAGAGCCTTTTCGGCTTTTCCTTCCCAGGCTCTTCCCCTTCATTCTACTCTTCCCTTAGGGAGCCTCAGAGTCCAGGCAGGCTGGCAGGATGCTTGCTAGCGACCCTGGGAGCCGCCACGGAATGGCTGGATCTGTGGGCCGAACAGCTGGCTCCAGGGAGGCCCCAGATCCGTTACCCCAAACTTCCTCGTTTGCGCCATTCCACCCTATTTTCAACCTGGCCCGAAATGCAACGAGAAGAACAGGTGCCCAAACCTCCCTATTGTAAACTGGCCAGCGAATCCGGTTCTGCTGGTACCGTGAGCACGCACGATTTTGTGACCTCTTTTCAATCTGTTGGGAGGTTTGGTCCATGTTGGCGGGCAGTCCGAGTGAGTCCGTGAACCTCCCCACCTGCCCTCCGTTCTGCTGGAGTCCAAACCTCAGGTACATTTGAGCTATTCTACTTCATTTCTCTTCAGGTCCACGGCGCCCGCGTTCTCCCTCTCGCTCATCCGTTTTTCACCTCCAACGTGATCGGCCTTCTCAGTGTTCACTGAGCCTTCCCAATGAACTGTAGAGCACCGTACTGGGCACGTCATCATTATTAATGGTACGTATTGAGCGCTTATTATGTGTAGAGCAACATTCTGAGTCCTTGGGAGAATGCAACGGAATTGGCAGACACATTTCCTTGATTGTAAGCTCACTGCATGCTGTAAGTGCTCAATAAATATGATTGACTACCCACAATGAGCTTACGGTCTTTGAGGGGAATAGGATGCTAATATAAATCATTTGTAATACATTAGTTTTGGGGGCTGGGTACGGGGCACGCAAATACCAAATGCCCAAAGGTCACAGACCTCAGTGCATAGACAAGGCAGAAGAGAGAGGAAGAGCTGGTGAAAAGAGGGTTTAATTTGGGGAAGGCCTCTTGGAGATGTGACCTTACTTGGAGGCTTATAATAAAGCTTGCACTCTAACAGATCTGAGCATTGTCTCATTGAAATCCATTTTTATATCTACATTTTGGGAGCTACACCCTCCTCGCCCCCATCCCAAAGTACTTTTGGGGTCACTGCGGTCACATCAGATATGAACTCTGTTTTCTTCTAAGTCAAGACCCGAGTGTTATTACGAGGACAGATGAAGCCAGCAGCCTGAGCCTCCTGGGACCGTCCCTTCTCTCAAGCCTGTCTGTCCAACCCTATAATTTGGTCAAAACACCAGGCCCATCCGTTGTGATTAACCTCCAGTGGTTGCCTATCAACCTCCGCTCCAAACAAAAACTCCTCACTCTAGGCTTCGAGGCTCTCCATCACCTTGCCCCTTCCTACCTCTCCTCCCTTCTCTCTTTACACCGCCCACCCCGCACGCTCCGCTCCTCCGCCGCCCACCTCCTCGCCGTCCCTCGGTCTCGCCCGTCCCGCCGTCGACCCCCGGGCCGCGTCCTCCCGCGGTCCCGGAACGCCCTCCCTCCTCACCTCCGACAATCTGATTCTCTTCCCCTCTTCAAATCCCTACTTAAAGCTCACCTCCTCCAAGAGGCCTTCCCAGACTGAGCTCCCCCCTTTTTCCCTCTGCTCCCTCTACCCCCCCTTCACCTCTCCGCAGCTAAACCCTCTTCTCCCCCCCTTTCCCTCTGCTCCTCTCCCCTCCCGCCCCACCCCCTCAGCACTGTACTCATCCTATTTATTTTGTTTAATGAGATGTACATCACCCTGATTCTATTTAGTTGCCATTGCTTTATTGCCAATGTTCTTGTCTGCCCGTCTCCCCCGATCAGACCGTAAGCCCGTCAAAGGGCAGGGACCGTCTCTATCTGTTGCCGATCTGTACATTCCAAGCGCTTGGTACAGTGCTCTGCGCATAGTGAGCGCTCAATAAATACTATTGAATGAATGAATGATTACAGATTGGCCGTGCTGACCTGGAAGAGGCAAAGTGACCTTTGCCCTTCCCCATAAACTCTAGTAGTTCTGGTTTCCAATCAAGGCAGGGATGTGAACATCAAGAGAGAAACCTAGTGATGCAATTGCTCTATTTCTTCTACCTGATTGATGAGCAATTTGGCAGGCCATTAGTGTTTTACGTAAGTTTGCAATAATACCTGGGGTCACTGCAGCTTATGTGGTTGACAGAATTTCAAATGCTCTTTATTCGAAGGTGCCCTTTTCCTCCACCTTACGGGCTTTCAGGAAAATGGCAACTGTTCCATCAAACATGCTCCTATGGATTTTAATGCTATAAATACATGGCATTGCTATCGCTTCAGGCAGTTACATAACCAGGGCCCGGGAGATTGCCAAAAGGAATGATTTTGGGGTCTGGCATTCTGCCTTGCACTGAAACTATTACTTGAGACCCAGAAAAATTTAATCATGTTCATGGTTAACTGAACCCTGAAGAACAGCGACTAATTCTTGGCCAGAAGCATGAGATTAACCTAGTTTAGCACACCTACCGTTTATTTTAAGCCCCCAAACTAATTATTTAGCCTTTTGCAAATCCAAGTCAAATTTTACTAGCTGTCAACATTTTTTCACGGTATTTAAGTACGTACTATATGCCAGATGCTTTACTAGATCCTGGGGTGGACAGGAGATAATCAGGTTGGACGCGACCCTTGTCCCACATGGGGTTCACAGCTGTAATCCCCGTTTTCCAGATGAGGTAACTGAGGCACAGATAGATTAAGTGACTTGCCCAAGGTCATACAGCGGACAAGTGGCGGAGCTGACATTAGAACCCAGGTCCTCTGACTCCCGGGCCCACGCTCTTTCCTCCAAGCCATGTTACTTCTCTAGACAACTTGTGAAGACGTTTTGTTAAAGGAGGAAAATCACGTATTAATTTCTAGCAAGTATATCTGTTATTATTATGAACCACGATTACAATTGGAATCCAGTATGCTTTCAGGGAACTCTGCGTTCCGCAAGCTCTTTTTCCTCTCGGCATTACTGTGAGGGAGGAAGCGGGGAGAAAGTTTCATTCTCATTTTAGAGCTAGAGAAATTAAATCAGAGGGGGGAGGTGATTTGCTGTAGATCAAATGACATTTAGTCTCAGCTTTGTTGTTGACAGAAAGGCCTCCTCCAAGCTACAGGGCTAAATCTCTTCTGCCTTGTACATCTGGGAAAGCACAAGAAAAAGAACCGTCCTGAGCATGACCCAGTGGAGAGAACCCACGACTGGGAGTGAGGAGACGACGGTTCTGGTCTCAGCTCTACCACTTGCCGACTGTGAGCGTGGCAGCTAACCTCTGAGCCTCAGTTTTCTCATCTGTAGAATGGGAATAAAATATGTGCTTACCCTCTCTCAGACTGTGAGTCCCCTGTGGGACGGGGACTATGTCCAATCTCTGTATCTTGTATCTATCTGAGTCCATGGCACATACCAAGCACCATCATTACACCTCAAATTTCTCCCTTTGGAGGAATGTCATTTACGGGAGCCTTATTTGACCCCCAAAAGGACTTCCCGGATTGAAATTTTCCATATTTACTCCCCAAATCGCCCCATCTTGCAACCCTCAAACAGGGGAGGGGAACTGAGACGAGCAAGGAGCGGAGCAGGAAAAAAAAGGAAAGGAAGAAGAAAAGGAGAGAAGAGAAGCAAGGGAAAACCAAGAGGGCATTTACCTCTATTGCAGTCCCCTAAGCGCTGCATACCATAGGAACTCAATGAATTACAATAATAATAATAATAATGATGATGGTGGTATTTGTTAAGCGCTTACTATGTGCCAAGCAATGTTCTAAGCAATGGGGGGGGTAGGCAGAGGGTTATCAGGTTGTCCCACATGGGGCTCACAGTCTAAATTCCCATTTTACAGGTGAGGTAACTGAGGCACGGGGAAGTTAAGTGTCTTGCCCAAGGTCACACCGCTGACAAGTGGTGGAGTCGCCATTTGAACCCATAACCTCCAACTACCAAGCCCGTGCTCTTTCCACTGAGCCATGCTGCTTCTCACCCCTTTTCTTCTTATCCCAGGGAATGCCATCATCATCGCATTAACAGCGTGGTTCAGTGGAAAGAGCCCGGGCTTGGGAGTCAGAGGTCATGGGTTCGAATCCCAGCTCTGCCACTTGGCAGCCGTGTGACTGTGGGCAAGTCACTTCACTTCTCTGCGCCTCAGTGACCTCATCTGTAAAATGGGGATCAAGACTGTGAGCCTCACGTGGGACAACCTGATGACCCTGTATCTCCCCCAGCGCTTAGAACAGTGCTCTGCACATAGTAGGCACTTAACAAATACCAACATTAACATATATATATTCTCTTCAAAAATTTGGATGGGGAGGGAATCACGCGGTAGAGTTAATTATGAAATAAATATGGTAATATCCAAGTAGATGGAGGCCAAAATATAAAGATTAAATACATTCATTCGTTCAATCGTATTTATCGAGCGCTCACTGTGTGCAGAGCGCTGTACTAAGTGCTTGGAAAGTACAATTCGGCAAAAAAGAGAGACAATCCCTGCCCACACCCGATTAGAGCTATTTTGATCTGAAGCCTGGAGGGAATGTTAATACTTTTGAGGGGATGCTAAGAAGGAAGGTAGGGCCTTTGGAAATGAGGGATGAATCTAGAGAAGCAGCGTGGCTGAGTGGAAAGAGCACGGGCTTTGGAGTCAGAGGACATGAGTTCGAATCCCAGCTCTGCCACTTGTCAGCTGTGTGACTGTGGGCAAGTCACTTCACTTGTCTGTGCCTCAGTTCCCTCATCTGTAAAATGGGGATGAAGACTGTGAGCCCCACGTGGGACAACCTGATTCCCCTGTGTCTACCCCAGCGCTTAGAACAGTGCTCTGCACAGAGTAAGCGCTTAACAAATACCAACATTATTATTATGTAGCTATAGTTTTCTGTCCTGTTTGAAGATCATTTCACTGACGGTGAGACTTCAGTCTCTCCCTCTCTCTATATACACATGTGTATATGTACATATATATGGAGAGAGAGGAAGAGAAAGAGAGAGGAGAAGATACATGGAAGACACAGAGTAGAAGCAGCGTGGCTTAGTGGAAAGAGCACGGACTTGGGAGTGGGAGGATACAGGGTCTAATCCCAGCTCTGCCACTTGTCTGCTGTGTGACCCTGGGCAAGCCGCTTAACTTCCCTGTGTCTCAGTGACCTCATCTGTAAAATGGGGATGAAGACTGTGAGCCCCATGTGGGACAACCTGATTACCTTGTACCTACCCCAGCGCTTAGAACAGGTCTTGGCACATAGAAAACACTTAAATACCATTATTATTATTATATTCCCTATCTAAGAGGTAATAATAATAATAATGTTGGTATTTGTTAAGCGCTTACTACGTGCGGAGCACTGTTCTAAGTGCTGGGGTAGATACAGGGCAATCAGATTGTCCCACATGAGGCTCACAGTCTTCAACTCCATTTTCCAGATGAGGTAACCGAAGCACAGAGAAGTGAAGTGACTCGCCCACAGTCACACAGCTGCCAAGTGGCAGAGCCGGGATTCGAACCCATTACCTCTGACTCCCAAGCCCAGAAACCTGCGCTGAAGGAGTGACATGCTCCCAGTCTCAGGCTCCTTTGTCATTTCTGGATCTTTACTGACCCATTTCCCTGCTCCAGTTTTTGGTGGGTTTTTTTGAACTCTGGGACCACTAGGCCTGGGAGTGGCAGAGCCTGGTGTAGTGATCAGTCTCTTCGCTACGCTCAAGGCTGTCACGTTCTAAGAAGTCAACAGAGTGTGGTAGAAAGCAGCATGGCTCAGTGGAAAGAGCCCGGGCTTGGGAGTCAGAGGTCATGGGTTCGAATCCCGGCTCTGCCACTTGGCAGCTGTGTGACTGTGGGCAAGTCACTTCACTTCTCTGGGCCTCAGTGACCTCATCTGTAAATTGGGGATGAAGACTGTGAGCCTCACGTGGGACAAACCGATGACCCCGTATCTACCCCAGCGCTCAGAACAGTGCTCTGCACACAGTAAGAGCTTAACAAATACCAACATCATCATTATTATTATTATTATTATTAGAAAGACCACACTCAGGTTCAGGCACGGTGATGTCATTCATTCTGTAGCAGCGTGGCTCAGGGGAAAGAGCCTGGGCCTGCGAGTCAGAGGTCATGGGTTCTAATCCCCGTTCCGCCACTTGTCAGTTGGATGACCTTGGGCAAGTCACTTCACTTCTCTGTGCCTCAATTACTTCATCTGTAAAATGGGGATTAAGACTCTGAGCCCCACGTGGGACAAGCTGATTACCCTGTATCTACCTCAGCGCTTAGAACAGTGCTTGGTACATAGTAAGTGCTTAACGAATGCCATCATTATTATTTTTATTATTACCTTCAGCCCTGTTTAGACTACAGCCTCATCCTCTAGACTGTAACCTATCAGCTGTGTGACTGTGGGCAAGTCACTTTACTTCTTTGTGCCTCAGTTCCCTCATCTGTAAAATGGGGATGAAGACTAGGAGCCTCACGTGGGACAACCTGATGACCCTGGATCTCCCCCAGCACTTAGAACAGTGCTCTGCACATAGTAAGCGCTTAACAAATGCCAACATTATTATTATTATTAAGCTCACTGTGGGCAGGGAATGTGTCTTACTGTTGTGTTGTACTCTCCCAAGAGCTTAGGACAGTGCTCTGCACGCAGTAAGTGCTCAATAAATATAATTGAATGGATGAATAAATATGAACAAATGAATGAACAAATCTCAGGGCTGGGAAAGTAGTAATTTTGCACTTGGATCTGTGACCCTGGGGCACTGGATGTTTGCCCCACCAGCACTTAGGTACATATCTATAAATTACATATTATAAATGTATTTACATCAATATCTGCCTCCCCCTCTACACCATAAGCTCACTGTGGACAGGGAATGTGTCTACCAACTCTGTTGTAATAATGTTGGTATTTGTTAAGCGCTTACTCTGTGCAGAGCACTGTTCTAAGCGCTGGGGTAGATACAGGGTCATCAGGTTGTCCCACATGAGGCTCACAGTTTTAATCCCCATTTTACAGACGAGGTAACTGAGGCACAGAGAAGTTAAGCGACTCGCCCGCAGTCACACAGCTGCCAAGTGGCAGAGCCGGCATTTGAACCCATGACCTCTGACTCCCAGGCCCGTGCTCTTTCCTCTGAGCCACACTGTTGTACTCTCCCAAGTGCTTAGCACAGTCCTCAGCACCTACTAAGCGCTCAGTAAATACCATGGATGAGAGTTACAATCCTTATTTTTAGTTGGGAGAAGGCTAAGGGACAACCCAATAATTGCCTTCCAGAATACGAAGGGATATTCCCGGCAGGATTGTTGGCTCGTTTTTCATCTCTTCAAAAATAAATCAACTTCACCTGCACCGGAGAAATCTAAATGAGTTGACAGGAAGAGTTGGACATAATCAATGAGTAATTTGATAAGGGAGCCTGCTCAATCTCCTCACCTGGAGATCTTTGAGAAAAGCAAGCCGATCAGCTCTTGGATTCCCTAGATTCGGATTTTCTTGGATACAGGTGGATGGACTGCATGACCTTTTGGGAGGTTTCCTGCCAGCTCACAGATCTAATAAATTCCACCCGACAGACTGTAAACTCGTTACGGTCAGGCAATGTGTTTGCCAAATCTCTTTTACTGTCCTCTCCCAAGTGCTCGGGACAGTGATGATGACGATGATGTTATTTGTTAAGTGCTTACTGCATGCCGAGCGCTGTTCATTCATTCAGTAGTATTTATTGAGCGCTTACGATTCATTCAATAGTATTTATTGAGCGCTTACTATGTGCAGAGCACTGTACTAAGCGCTTGGAATGTACAAAGCGGTAACAGATAGAGACAGTCCCTGCCCTTTGACGGGCTCACGGTCTAATCGGGGGAGACGGACAGACAAGAACGACGGCAATAAACAGAATCGAGGGGATGAACATCTCAGTAAAACAATAGCAAATACATAGCATCAAGGTGATGTACAGCTCATTAACAAAATAAACCGTTCTAAGCGCTGGGGTAAACACAAGGCAATCAGGTCGTCCCACGTGGGGCTCGCAGTCTTAATCCCCATTATCCGGATGAGGGAACTGAGGCACAGAGAAGTGACTTGCCCAAAGTCACACAGCTGACAGGTGGCAGAGGCGGAATTAGAACCCATGACCTCTGACTCCCAGGCCCCTGCTCTTTCCACTAAGCCATGCTGCTTCATTGTAAGCGCTCAATAAATATAATCGACTGATGGAAATTCACAAGTTTCACTCTCAGGTTAAGGAAGGGACCATCGACAGATGATTGTGCAGGGGAACTGGATCACTGAGGCGCGGTGGGAAGGAGGGGGTGAACAAGGAGCTGAAACAGCCAGTAAAGTAAAAGGAGATGAGGAATTTGGAACGCTTGCCGTTAGGCTCGGTGCACGGCGTTGCAGGTAGAGGGAGAGCCTGCTGTCATCCCGCTAACTAGGTGACCTGATCCCAATCCTTCTGCCTGGGAAAACGCGGGCAGTAACTAAAGCATTTGGAGAAGCCGCTCCTATGCCAGAGTATTTTTGGGAAGCCGCACGGAAGGAATTGAAAATACATCTTCTTTGACGCAAGAAGCAGCAGTACAGACTGGGCTCTCAGCGACAGCAGCAATATAAAAATCCGTTCCATAGCTATCAAGGAAGAGTCTCTCTTAAAGGAAAACTGACACTTAAAGGAGGCATTTCCCTTGACCACGTTGTTCGCTATTACTACAATATTCATTCATTCGCTCAGTAATATTTATTGAGCGCTTACTATGTGCAGAGCATTCACTCATTCATTCAATAGTATTTATTGAGCGCTTACTATACGCAGAACACCGTACTAAGCGCTTGGAATATACAATTCGGCAACAGACAGAGACAATCCCTGCCCAATGATGGGCTTACGGTCTAAGCGAGTAGGAGGAAATTTTCTCAGAAGAAACTTCTAAAAGATGAGCATCTTAAGATGCTATGATTTACTGACCACCCAGTCTTGCTCCAGTTTTGGAGGGTTCAGCTCACATGGTGACATTCTAATGTCCCAAGTCCACTCACGCGCTCTCTCAAGGGATAAGCCAGCCTATCCCAATGTACCTTCTCCACCTGCCCCTCCCACTCCATCCCTTTTCACTTGGTAGATGATGAAGGCGGTATGTGTTAAGCGCTTACTCCGTGCCAAGCACTACTTTAAGCGCTGGGGGAGATACAAGTGATCAGGTTGTCCCGCGTGGGACTCACAGTCTTAATCCCCATTTTTCCAGATGAGGTCACTGAGGCACAGAGAAGCGAAGCGACTTGCCCAAAGTCCCACAGCTGACAAGTGGCGGAGCCGGGACTAGAACCCACGACCTCTGACTCCCAATCCCGTGCTCTTGCCACTAAGCCATGCTGCTTCTCTGTAAAGATATTGCATTTCTTTGTAAAGATATTTCTTCCACCTTTGACCACCGCCTTCAACTGCTCATGTTCCGACGGCTCCCTCCCCTCGGCCTTTTTATACCCACCTGTATCTCCCCTATCCTAAAAAACCCTTCTCTGGACCCCATTGCGCCATCCAGCTATATCCCTCCTCCTCTAATAATGTTGGTATTTGTTAAGCGCTTACTCTGTGCCGAGCACTGTTCTAAGCGCTGGGGTAGACACAGGGGAATCAGGTTGTCCCACGTGGGGCTCACAGTCTTCATCCCCATTTTACAGATGAGGTAACTGAGGCCCAGAGAAGTTAAGTGACTTGCCCACAGTCACACAGCTGACAAGTGGCAGAGCCGGGATTCGAACTCATGACCTCTGACTCCAAAGCCCGTGCTCTTTCCACTGAGCCACGCTGCTTCTCTAGATTGTAAGCTCACTGTGGGCAGGGAACGTAAGCTCTTCCAAGCACACTGCATACAGTCAGTGCTCAATAAATATGATCGATCGATATTTACCAAGAAAGCCAACACATTCTGTAGTTTCATGATAGGGCTGCGTTCGGAAAGTATTTTTTCTCTGGATCTACAGAATTACAAAATTATTTCCAGGGATGATTTGTACTTGAATATTTCACCCATTTATTTCTATGATTCGAATCCAGGGAATAATAATAATAATGTGGGCATTTGTTAGGCGCTTACTATGTGAAGAGCGCTGTTCTAAGCGCTGGGATAGATACGGGATAATCAGGTTGTCCCACGTGAGGCTCACGGTCTTAATCTCCATTTTACAGATGAGGTAACTGAGGCACAGAGAAGTTAAGTAACTTGGCCACAGTCAGCTGACAAGTAGCAGAGCCGGGATTCGAACCCACGACCCCTGACTCCCAAGCCCAGGCTCTTTCCACTGAGCCATGCTGCTTCTCTGAATACTGCTTTTAGGTAGTGTGACTTCCTTTGTTTCTATTCTAAAAAAACAAAAAAGGCAGAGTCAACCTCATTTACTTTCTTAAACTCCTCCTGAAGAATACGTTTTCGCTTATGCCAGCTCAAACAAGTTTTATTCCTTGTAGACTTTAAATCAAAAAGGTTAGACTCCTACTTATGAATGAACAAAATGCCTCTTGGAGACGGAATTATCCGTAAACCCACTTTCGGTGCTGTGTGCTAGGCAGGATCGGGAAAAGGTTGGTTAATTGAGAGTCCCACGTGGGACAACCTGATTACCTTGTATCTACCCCAACACTTAGAACGGCACTTGGCACATAGTAGGTGCTTAACAAATATCATAATCATTATTTTCAAGCGCTCAGTACAGTGCTCTGCACATAGTAAGCGCTCAATAAATACTATTGAGTGAATGAAATCCACAGATGATCCCCAAACTGCATTTCAGTTATTAGTTTTAACTCTTCCCCTGGCATCAAGACTTTCAGCAAAGCATTAAACAGCAGAACGGACACATTTTAGCTTCTTCTCCAAGCTAATGAGCCACGAAATCAACAAAAATGGCCAGAGCTGGGAGATGAGAGAAAAGCAGTCCAGGCAATATCCGGTCCAGCTGAAATAGCAGTAGTTACTACTCATTATTATTATCTCATTCAATTTTACATTTACTGAACGCAGTGCACTCTACTAGGCACTTGTGAACTACAACAGAAGTACAGGTCGCCTTCCCTGCCGACAAGATGACACTCATATAGGGATCAGACAGGGAAAAGTGTAAAAATCAGAATAAAACCCCAGGCCCCGAATAAGCAAACTCTGGTAGTACATGGTTGCAAAAAGGAAAACGCTCTTCCCTTGGTGTCACGGAAGAGCTAATCAGCAATAGCGGGTCTACAACCAGCTCCCGGATCTGGACCTCCCGGCACTTACGTCAGGATGTTTTCCTTAGAGGACACCTCCCCTGATGAGAATTTCATTCTTCTGAATCGTGAAAGAACCATTTGGGGAGGTGAACTTCCCCTCCTAGGAAGGTCTTTCTGCTCATCTGCTGGATTTCATTCAATTTTACTACTTATTTTTGTTCTTTTACCCAGAGGGCTTCTGAAACGAGGGTACTCCTGAGAAACAGAATGACTAATGAAGCCATCAGTGACAGATTCACGGCCCATGAGGAACAATAGAAGAAAATTTAAAGTCATTTTAGGGGGCAGGACAAACCAACCTCAGTTCTTTGCCAGCAAACTCACTGGTCTGTGAGTTTCACCTTTCCGCCCCTTCCGGAATGGGTAATGACAATCAATCGAGTGTACGCACTGAGCGCTCAGTGTGTGCTGAGCACTGTACTAAACACATGGGAGGGTTCGATATAACAGACACATTCCTTGCCCACAGACAAACTTCCAGCCTAGAGGACCGACCAGAGCAAACTGCCTTCTGTACCTGTACAGGTCTTTGCAGAGATGCATGGTCAGTTTCTTCAGCTGGGGGAGGTTGCTGGATCCCGTCTTAGCAAATTCGAAGTCTGCGGTGACATGGGTGTTGAGGTAATCCTGGATGGCTTTCAGATGATCTTCTGGAAGACTGGAAAATAATTAATGTTGGTATTTGTTAAGCGCTTACTATGTGCAGAGTAAATTCTAAGTGCTGGGGGAGATACAGGGTCATCAGGTGAGGCTCACAGTTAATCCCCATTTTACAGATGGGGGAACTGTGGCCCAGAGAAGTGAAGTGACTTGCCCACGGTCACACAGCTGCCAAGGGGCAGAGCCGGGATTCGAACCCATGACCTCCGACTCCCAAGCCAGGGCTCTTTCCACCGAGCCACGCTGCTTCTCTAGCAAAGGCAGAGTCAGCCAACCGACTTCATCACCCTCAAAGGCCGACAGAGATCGGTTGGTGTGGCGAGCCATTTCCCTCGGCAACAGATCTCTCTGGGAACAGGTAAGAGGAAAGGGAGGACGGAGGGCAGAAAGACGTGCCATTTCTCTGCAAATCGATCTCTATCTGCCGTTGATCTCTATGTAGTATCGTCTCACCTCAGCAAATGGCTGAGACACTTCATCAGGAACGTGCCACCTCCTCCCTGGAGCTCCCATTCATTCCTTCATTCAATAGAATTTATTGAGCGCTTACTATGTGCAGAGCACCGTACTAAGCGTTCGGAATGGACAATTCGGCAACAGACAGATGCACCCCGTGCATCGATTAGACCGGAAGCCCGATTAGACCGTAAGCCCGTCAGAGGGCAGGGACTGTCTCTCTCTGTTACCGATCTGTCCATTCCAAGCGCTTAGTTCAGTGCTCTGCACGGAGTAAGCGCTCAATAAATACTATTGAATGAATGAATGCTGGCCCGTGAGGATCTAAGAGACATCAGGGTGACCACCCTGGTCTCCTTCACCACTGGATGGCCGAGGCCGAGGGAATCCACTCGGAAATTCACCGCCGTCCCACCGTGACTCCCGGGGTCCCTGCTCCTGCGTGCCCATCGAGATGCCCGGGGTCCTCAGCGTCGCCCACCGCCGGACCACCGAACAGCCTCCCCCGAAACCCTCCCCAGCTCTCCTCCAACATCACCGAGGAGCCTCCATCTTCACAAAGGCTTCACCACTCGGGGAGGAAAGAGCAAAGCAGTCGCAGCCCGCTGCTGCCTTTACAAAACCTTGGGAAGACCGTGGTGGGTGCTGACGTAGCGGTCACCGTGACGCAGTCGTGACCACGAACTCTTAGCCGCGAGTAGAAGCAGCAGAGGAGCAGCGTGGCCTGTGGATAGAACATTGGCCTGAGAGTCAGAAGGACCTGATCTGCCACTTGTCTGCTGGGTGACCTTGGACAAGTCGCTTAACTTCTCTGGGTCTCAGTTACCTCATCTGGAAAATGGGGATTAAGAGTGTGAGTCTCACGTGGGGCAGGCTCTGTGTCCAAACTGGTTAACTTGTATCTACCCCAGTGTTTAGAACAGGGCTTGGTACAAAATAAGCGATTAACAAGTACCATTATTATTTATCATTAGTAGTAGCCTGAAATTCTACTCCGCTAGCCCCTGTACCCTGAGCTTTGTTCTCATTTTCCACGTCTTTATATTGTCTTAAGAGTTTTGTTTCCCCTCTCTGTGTCTGTTTCACGGTAAGCATTTAATATTATTACCACTATAACTGGCATCACCTAAGCCTTAAGGGGCCAACAGGTCTCATCTTGAGAGTTTAAACTGGATACATCACAGAATCAAGTACATTTTTAGAACATGGGCATGCAGAAATACCAACAAAAAACAGGAATTGAATACATTTTTATCATTATAATTTTTAGAATTTTTTTTTAAGTGGGGAGGGCGGGAGTTCCTCTATACATACTTGAAAGTAGAGGGGGAGGCAAGGGGAGGCAGCGTGGTGTAGTGGACAGAGCACGGGCCTGGGAGTAGAAAGGACCTGTGTTCTAATCCTGGTTCTGCCAGTGTCTGCTGTGTGAATTTGGGCAAGTCACTTCAGTTCACTGTGCCTTATTTACCTCATTTGTAAAATGGGGATAAGACTGTGAAACCTATATGGGACAGGGATTCATTCATTCAATAGTATTTAGTGAGCGCTTACTATGTGCAGAGCATTCATTCATTCATTAGTATTTATTGAGCGCTATGTGCAGAGCACCGTACTAAGCGCTTGGAATGGACAAATCAGTAACAGAGACCGTCCCCGCTCTTTGACGGGCCTACCTGATTAACCTGTATGTACCCCAGCACTTAGTGTTTAACAAATACCAAAAGAAAAAGGCTATCCTGGGCATCATATCTAATATGCTCAACATTTCTGAAATTGGAAGATAGTCATGAATTTGGGGATGGCATTCCATCACCTGAAAAGCCTGAGGTGGGGCCCATTCAGGGGTGCCAATTTTTCATTTTGAGTGCTAGAGCAAGACGAGAACAGGGAATTTGGGAGGAGAGTAAGGAAGATAGGGCTTGAGAACCGCAGGTAAGCCACGGAGCGCTGACAGGAAGACCCGGTTTAGCATTTTTTTCCGGCTGTGCTCAGTACTCTTTGGCCCAGTTGGGTCTCAGGATGAAGAGGGCTGGGAATCCTCCATGAGGGCAAAAACAAGGGCTTCACTTTCACAGCTGGAAACGCAACGGGGCAATGGTTCTTTAAGTCTTATGAGGTTGGCAGCTGAGAACCCATTAGGGTCTTGCCTTCCGCAGGACTGCGGGGGAAGGGACAAGCCAAGTTGGCTACAGAAAGAGGGGAGGAATGGAGGTAAGCAGAAGAACCACGAGCTACTCATCTGCCTCCTCTTCCACTTGTTCTGCAACAAGAGCCACCTCTGTGTCTACCATTGCCAACCATGGCTAGAAGGGCTTATGAGGGAAAACTGATTTGGCCCAGACTGAGTTGAGTTGCCAGAGTTATTGCTCTGCTTTCTCTCAGCCCTAGCAGCACAGAACAGGCCAGACCAGTTTTGGTGGGATTATTAATAATAATCATCATAATTATTATTATGGTTTTTGTTAAGTGCTTACTGTGTGCCAGGCACTATAATTATAATGACAATTATGCTATTTGTCAGCACTTGTGTGCCAAGCACTGTTCCATGCACTAGGGTAGATACAAGGTAATCAGGTTGCATACAGTCCCCGTCCCACATGGGGCTCACGGTCTTAATCCCCATTTGACAGATGAGGTCACTGAGGCACAGAGCAAATGAGTGACTTGCCCAAGGTCACACAGATGAAGTTGGGCTAGTGGGCGGTCTGAATAAAGACTGTCAGGTTGGGGTGAGAGGATGAGCTTCTGAGGACACAGGACCAGGGATGCGGAGCTGTGAGGGGGGAGGCGTTGGCGGGAGGGTCTCTGGATCAAGGAATCAGAGCTGGGGGTTGGAGAGTCAGGGGCGGTGGGATGATTTTATTAAGCACTGGGGTAGATAGCCTCTGTCCCTTGTGGGGCTCACACTATAAGTCCTCATTTTACGGATGAGGTGACTGAGGCCCAGAGAAGTCAAGTGACTTGCCCAGACACGTTGTGAAGCCAGAACTAGAACCCAGGACCTTCTGACCCCCAGGCCCGTGGTGCCCTCTCCTCTACCACCTGAGTGGAAGTGACACCAGAAGTGGCCTGGCCAGTCAGTCCCAGAGTGGGTCAGAGGAAGGGATTCTGTCTCTTCTCCCCCCTCTCTGGCCTCCCACCCCCCACCACACCCCCAGACCCATTTAAACTCTCGGTGGCTCTCTGTCCCGCCAACCTTCTCCTGCTTCCTTTCTGCCTCCTCAAAATTTTTTTCATTTTACAAAAGTGAGTTCTAGACTTGAAAAGTCCTTTTACTGACTTGGGGAAGCATTTCACTCACAAGGTTTGTTTACAACATCTTCTGAGGCCTCTGTCCTAACCCAAACTGGGAAATTGTCCATTCCAAGCGCTTAGTACAGTGCTCTGCACATAGTAAGTGCTCAATAAATACTATCGAATGAACGAACTCATTCAAAGTGCTATCAGGAATGCTGCCATTTAGGCTTTCCACTTGTTTCGGTATGGCTACTGGGGGACGGGACTACTATTTTAGTACTATTACAGCTTATATCCAAATTCTTTCACCCTGCCATTTCCCCTATCTAATTCATTTCTAAGTCTGACTGCCCCTCTAGACTGTAAGCTCACTGTGAGTAATCAATCGCATTTATTGAGCACTTACTCTGTGTAGAGCACCGTTCTAAATACGATATAACAGAGTGGGTAACACATTTCCTGCTAGAGCACTGTTCTAAGTACTTGGGTGAGTACAGTATAACAGTTGGTAGACATTTCGTGCCCACAGTGAGTTTTCAATCTAGATGGGAAGACAGACATTAAAATAAAAAAAATACGGATATGTTCACAGGTGCTGTGGGACCGAGGTCGGGGGTGAATAAAGGGAGTAAATCAGGGTGATGCAGAAAGGAGTGGGCGAAGAGAAAATGAGGGCTCAGTCACAGAAGGTCTGACTCTAACAGGAGATGTGCTTTCTCTAAGGATTTGAAAATAGGGAGAGTACTTGTCTGTCAGACATGAAGAGGAAGGGAGTTCCAGGCCAGAGGGAGGATACTGGTGAGAGGTCAGCGGTGAAATAGATGAGATCGAGGGACAGTGAGAAGGTTAACAGAGGAGCGAAGTGTGCGGGCTGGGTTGTTTAGGAAACTATCTAGGTGTGGAAGGAGTGGGGCAAAGTGACCGAGTGCTTTAAAGCCAATGTTGAGGAGTTTCTGCTCGATGCTTCTTGAAAATTGGGGAAACATGGCCTGAAAGTTTTGTAGAAAAATGATCCGGGCAGCAGAGTGAAGGATGGACTGGAGTGGGGAGAGACAGGAGGCTGGGAGGTCAGCAAGAAGGCTGATGCAGTAATCAAGGCAGGATAGGATGAGTGATTGGATTACCATGGTTTGGATGGAGAGGAAAGGGTGGATTTTAGTGATGTTGTGAGGGTCAAACCTAATGAGGGATTGAATAGGTGGGTTGAATGAGAGGCAGGAGTCAAGGATAAAGCCAAGGTTACGGCCTTGTGGAACAGGAAGATGGTGGAAGGAAGGCTACAGGATAACAGTCATACATCCCCTCCAATAAAATGAGCTCATCTGCAGATTCTTCTCTCTCTCCCTTTTCCTCATCCAGTAATTCTCACTTCACTTAACTGCCTCGTGGAGGCATATCTGGGAACACCGAACCCAGCTAAGTTTAGTATACAATAATCACAGTGATATTTAAGCGCTTTCTACGTGCCAAGAACCGGTGTAGGTACAAGATAATCAGGTTGGACTCAGTCCCTGTCCCACATGGGGCACATATTCTAAGTAGAAGGGAGACCGGGTACTTCATCTCCATTTCACCAGTGAGGACATAGAGGCACAGAGAATTTGTGACTTGCCCAGGGTCTCCCAGCAGACAAGTGGTGGAGTCTGGATTAGAACCTGGGACCTGACTCCCAATCCCATTCTCTTCCACTAGGCCCCGAAACAGTTCCTTAGATACCAAACATGGAATCCCCAGGATCAACAATGATAATAAGGGTTATTAGAGTATTTGTTAAGCACTTACTATGTGCCGAGCACCGTACGAAGTTCCGGAATTAATACAAGATAATCAGGTCCCACCTGAGGCTTACGGTCGAGTAGGGGGGAGAACAAGTATCGAATCCCCATTTTACAGATGAGTGAACTGAGGCACAGAGAAGTTAAGAGACTCGCCCAAGGTGGCAGAGCAGGTATGTGGCAGCGCATGGATTAGAACTCAGGTCTTCTGGCTCCCAGGCATGGGCTCTATCCATCAGACCATGCTGTTTCCCATATTCAAAATTATAGTAGTTCCGGTCTCCAATGCTGCAGCACAATAACCAAACAAGGATCCCTAACAACCTGCTAGCCAAAACACACAGTAAAAACACGGGCTGTGGCAGAACAGAGGGTTCCTTTTAACTGAGGATGATAGCTTTCCAAGGAAACATGCCCCAAAACTTGAAAATTCAGAGTTTACTCAGATGCTGATTCTCATTCATTTTTGCTTTGACTACTTACCCCCAAATGCCTTCCGTATTCAGGATATCAAATGATGGCATCTCTGACGTGAAATTTCCCGCGAATAGGGGTAGGACTGGAAAACCTAATGCCCCTACAATATTCATTCATTCAATCGTATTTATTGAGTGCTTACTGGGTGCAGAGCACTGTACTAAGCGCTTGGAAAGCACCATTCGGCAATAAAGAGAAACAATCCCTACCCCAAAAATGGGCTCCCAGTCTAGAAGGGGGGAGACAGACAACAAAACAAGTAGACAGGCATCAGTAGCATCGATATAGAATTATAGATATATACACATTATTAATAAAATAAAAAGAATAACAAATGTACACCTATATACACACGTGTTGTGGGGAGGGGAGAGAGTACAGTAGACGGAGGGAGTCGGGGCGATGGGGAGGGGAGGAGGAGCAGATAATGATAATAATAATCCCTCTGAACGATTTCAGTCTATGCAGCTCTCTCAGAAGTCAACAAAGTGACTTCTGACATCGTTGTCAGAAACGATGAGACGGCTGACCTGACCCTCGGTTATTTCTGAACGATGGGAGGTGGGAAAGGTCGTACTGTCATGACCCAAGATCGCAGAGAGCGTGGATAATCTCAAATTTTATATGCAACTCGTAAATAAACCGGCCTGTTGCACGAAAGCTTTAAGGATAACTGTGCTCTCTGGACTGAAAGCTTGTTGTAGGCAGGGAATGTTTCCATTTATTGTTATAGTGTAGTCTCCCAAGCGCTTAGCACAGTGCTTCGCACACAGTAAGCACTCAATAAACACAACTGAATAAATGAACGCAAGTTGACCGAGAACACAAAACCATCTCATATGCCCAAGTTGGAAATGGAACAACTAGGCTCTTTCAAAAAAAAAAAAAAATGATGGCTAATTGCACAGCTTCACAATTAGGGAATTAATCCAAAGCAAACACATTGCGCTTTCCTCATTTTTTTTTTCCTTCTCACTGGGGTTTTCCCTCTCTGCTCATCGTCTTAAATGCACAGGAAAGGGAAATGAAGGGCTTTTGGAAATGATTTTCCAGGGTGAAATTCTAAATGACCATTATAAGAAATATTCAATTTAAGATCTTAGAACAGTCTAAGCTCTCCCTCACTGCACACACAGGCTGTGCCCAAATAGTCGAACGATCTGAAGAACTCAGGCTTCCCAACACCACCAAAACATTTCAGGCCAAAACGTTGTCTTGGAGCTGGAATGACCAAATAGCTTAGGCCAAATTACGAGTGTATTTAAGTCTTGATTATGTGGACAATTGACATGTAAAGATTCGGATTTCCAAACGGCCAGGAAGCATGGAGTTTCCACGAATTGAACAGGATATGCCGCATTCAGCCTGCTCAATGGAAAGGCACAGTAAGAGGAAATACTGCCCAGGACTTGACCACCACAAAGGTGATTCTATATCAATAAAATGAATCCTCACTTCATCCCTAGGAATTACATAGGAGGCAGGAATCACCAGTGCTGAACTGATGTTTCATGGCATCGAGTGTGAGAAAGAAATTGGTTCTTTTTGTCATAATTCACACTTGCGGCATGGCTTGGGAGGCAGCGGTCAAGGGTCCTACTCCCGGCTCCGCCACTTGTCAGCTGTGTGACTCTGGGCAAGTCACTTCACTTCTCCGTGTCTCAGTTACCTCATCTGTCAAATGGGGATTTAGACTGTGAGCCCTACGTGGGACAACCTGATCATCTTGCATCCCCCCCAGCGCTTAGAACAGTGCTTGGCATATAGTAAGCACTTAACGAATACCATCATCATTATTATTACATTTAGTAAGCACTTACTATGAGACAGGCATTGGGGTACATGATAACGTTGGATGATGGAGAACAACAGACTTCAGGAACAAGTAAAACAAGATAATCAGATCAAACATCGTCCCTGTCCCACGAGGAACACAGAGTTGAAGAGGCAGGGAGAGCATTTCACCGTTGCGGAAACTGAAGCAGAGGGAGGTTAAGTCTTCTGCCCCCAAATCACAGAGCACGGCAGTGGCAGATTAGAACGCTGTTGTCCTGATCACCAGTACCGTCATCTTTCCACTAGTCACGGCTGCCTTCCACGGACAGTAGACACATATTTTAAATGTCGAAAAAGAGTAAAAACCAGTGGCATAAGAAGCATTTACTATTTAACTCACTTTCCCCGGGCCCTTTAACAGTGGTAAAAGCAGCTCAGTCTTTGGGGACCTTTTTTTTTTTTTTTGGCAGGGAAATACTGAAAATGAGGGGAGAAAACCAGGAAGGAAGTAGGCTAGGAGAAGGGAGGGGAGAGTGGGAATCAGTGAGGGGAACACTGCTTCATTGGAACCAAATGGGAATCATTTACTGATAAAGTGCATTTTATTCAATTCAGCCAGCTCCTATACCCCTGAGTCAAATATTCACACTGTACAGTTTGCATTAAGTGAGTCCTTTTAGGTCCCGTACCCCCCAAAAACACCATGAGAAACTCACACACACACACAAACACACACAGGCATGCTTGTCAGATTTCCTTTTTTTAAAGAAACTTGGCTAGCTAGGAGATTCGTGATAAAACATCATCTTTTCTTAAAAGTGTTGAGAAGCCTGCGCTGGAGACTGAGATGAACCTGGCTTTGAGAAATCCCTGGAAAAATCATGCATTTTGAGCAGTTCACGCTCTTTCAGAGCATGCTGGGATATACTGAATCCCTGGGAAGAATATCACTGCTCAGTGATAATCTAGGTGCCGCCGCCGTGGGGGCCGCAGGGGGTCAAGTCCATAAACATGGCCCCGGGGGGTGGGGTGACACTGATAGGTTCATCCCCACGCCTTTTTGGGGGGCTATCACGTCCCACCTCTTGGAGTCAGAAAGGGGTCAGCGATGGAGCCGACATAATGTTTCCACTCCTTGGCCTCTATCAATGCACTCTGTGGTTTCCTTGGAGACGCGGGATGCCCGTCCCCTCTAGACCGGAAGCTCACTGTGGGCAGGGATGCCTTATTGCTATATTATATTCTCCCAAGCGCTTCAGTTGACTGATTGACCGTCCCCATCCTGCTCCCGGGGGCAAGCAGTACCAGCTCCGAGAACGGGCCAGATGAACCGTGGGGGCGACGGAGCACCGGGAGGTAGCGCGGCCTAGTGGACAGAGCAAGGGCCTGAGATTCAGAAGGGACTGGATTCTAATCCCGGTTCCGATACTTATCTGCTGTGTGACCTTGGGCTGACCTGTCTGTGTCTCAGTTACCTTATCTGTAAATTGGGGATTGATTGTGAGTCCCATTTGGGAAATGGACTGTGTCCAATCTGACTAGCTTTCATCTACCCTAGTGCTTAGAACAGAGCCTGGCATACCTACCTACCACACCTTACTATGGTAAGCGCTTAAATAGCATAAAAAAAAAATAGGGGGATGGGTCTCAAACCCGGCCTGACCAAGCTAGGCAGCCGCAACAGAGCGAGGACCGTGCCCAAACCGATTTCCTTGGATCCGCCCCAGTGCTTAATAGAGTGTCTGGCACACAGTAAGTGCTTAACAATTGCCACAGTTATTCAGTCGTATTTATTGAGTGCTTACTGTGTGCAGGGCACTGCATTAATTACTATTAGAGCATGCGCTGCAGCTAATTTTTGGCTCCCTGGGGCAGGTGGTGGGCAGTTCTACTGACCCACACCAGAGTCTTGCAAGGAGGGGCCCTCTGCCCAGCCCACCTCCCCTAATTTGGGCATCCTCGGGATCCAGCGGGGGTCCAGCGGCCCAACGCAATAACCCAAAACTGAAAACCAGTAAGGCCAAGCAGGGCTAGTGCTGCTGGATGGGGCAGGTTGCTGAGGCAGCTTCAGCCAGTACCTGGCAGGCAGAGGCATCCCACCCGGGAGGAATAGAGAGAGGGGTGTGATAAGTGGCTACTTTTCGGCTGGGTAGGCTCAGAAGGCCCTGGAGTGACCTCTTCCACTCCTGAGTCTCTGACTCTTAGCCCCAGACCTGCAAACCCCACATCAATTAAAAAATAAACTGAGAAGCAGCCTGGCCTAGTGGATAGAGCACAGTCTTGGGAATCAGAAGGCCCTGGCTTCCATTCTCAGCTCTGCCACTTGCCTTCTGTGCTCCGATTAGACTGTAAGCCCGTCCGATTAGACTGTAAGCCCGTCCGATTAGACTGTAAGCCCGTCAAACGGCAGGGACTGTCTCTATCTGTTGCCGACTTGTTCATCCCAAGCGCTTAGTACAGTGCTCTGCACATAGTAAGCGCTCAATAAATACTATTGAATGAATGAACCTTCTTACTGGGAGAAGCAGCGTGACTCAGTGGAAAGAGGCCGGGCTTGGGAGTCGGAGGTCATGGGTTCGAATCCCGGCTCTCCCACTTGGCAGCTGTGTGACTGTGGGCAAGTCACTTCACTTCTCTGGGCCTCAGTTACCTCATCTGTAAAATGAGGATTAAGACTGTGAGCCTCAAGTTGGACAACCTGATTACCCTGTACCTACCCCAGCGCTTAGAACAGTGCTCTGCACATAGTAAGCGCTTAACAAATACCAACATTATTATTATCATTACTGTGGAAACTTGGGCAAGTTACTTGACTTCTCTACGCCTCAGTTCCCTCTTCTGTAAAACGGGGATTTAGACTATGAGTCCTGTGTGGGACAGGGACCATGTCCACCCCGATTATTTTGTACCTAACCCAGTGCTTAGAAAATGCCTGGCACGTAGCAAGCACTTCATAAATACCACTATTATTATTATTCAATGGTACTTGAGCATTTACCGTGTGACGGATGCTGTACTAAGCGCCTGGAAGAGATCAAGACAATTGAGTTTACAGTCACAGCCACAAGGAGTTTACAGTCTAAAGCAACAGTGGAGGAAGAGGGGAAGCAACAGTGAGCATCGTTTTCTTCCTCTTCCTCCCTCTCACTCTCTCCCCTTTCCCTCTTTCTCTCATCTCACCTCCCTGTCACTTCTTTCTCTCTCTACTCTCCCTTTCTTACCCGTCCTTCCCTCTGGCCCTGCCCCCTTCGTGGTCCACCTCTAAATTTTTCCCTGTGGCCAAATTGAAAATTGGACACCTGGGAATCAAATGGGCCTTTACTGTTCAGACTAGCAGGGCAGGGATCTCCAAAAGACAGACCACTGGTCTGGGGATCAGAAGATGCCGGCTTCTTCTGGACTCGCAGTTTCTTGTTGGATAAATGATTTAATACGGCCGAGAGTCAACTTCCTCATTTGTAAAATGGAGACAATCAATCGAACAGTGGTATTTACTAAGCACTTAATATGGGCAAGGCTCTGTACTAATTGCTGGGGAGACTATAGATACAGCAGAATTAGTGGACCCATTCCCTGCCCATAACGAGCTGATGATCTAGAGATTAAAAAAAAAAAAGTTAGTATTTGTTAATCGCTTACTATGTGCAGAGCACTGTTCTAAGCCCTGGGGGCAGAATCAGGGTCATCAGGTTGTCCCACGTGAGGCTCACAGTCTTCATCCCCATTTTACAAAAGAGGTAACTGAGGCCCAGAGAAGTGAAGTGACTTGCCCACAGTCACACAGCTGACAAGTGGCAGAGCTGGGATTCTAACCCATGACCTCTGACTCCCAAGCCCGTGCTCTTTCCACTGAGCCACGTTGCTTCCCAAAGACATTCTGAGGGTGATGCTCATGGTAGAAAAGGCCTAGGATGTCATTGGGGAAAATTGTTTGCTTCATCACCAATTATTTTATTTAAATATAAGAATTATAGGATCTATTAGACACTTACTCTGTGTTAAGTGCTGCCATACTTAGAAGGTTATGAGATTGGACACAGCTCCTTGCCTCAAACGGGGCTCAGTCTATCCTATCCCCATTTTACACATTAGAAACTAAGGCCTAGAGAGGTCAAGTGACTTGCCCAGAAGCAGCGTGGCTCAGTGGAAAGAGCCCGGGCTTGGGAGTCAGAGGTCATGGGTTCCAATCCCGGCTCTGCCCCTTGTCAGCTGGGTGACGGTGGGCAAGTCACTTAACTGCTCTGTGCCTCAGTGACCTCTTCTGTAAAATGGGGATTAGGACTGTGAGCCTCAGGTGGGACAACCTGATTACCCTGTATCTCCCCCAGCACTTAGAACAGTGCTCTGCACATAGTAAGCGCTTAAAAAATACCAACATGATTATACATAACAGGCCAGTGGCAGAACTGGGGTTCAAACCTGGGTCTTCTGATTCCCAGTCTCCTTGTTCTTCCCACTAGTCTACATTGCCCCCCAAGTATCCTAAATAAGATAATGTACAAGAAAAAATTCTGATCAAGAATTCAAACACTGTCTACTACACAGGACTATATTTTACTGCTATTGTTCTTGTCTGTCCGTCTCCCCCGATTAGACCGTAAGCCCGCCAAAGGGCAGGGACTGTCTCTATCTGTTACCGATCTGTACATTCCAAGCGCTTAGTACAGTGCTCTGCACATAGTAAGCGCTCAATAAATACTATTGAATGAATGAATGAATGACTACTCCAGCTCGCCAGAGAAAAAAGACTGGTTGAACTTTGGCATTCTCTTTGATGCAGAAATAAAAACACAGTAAGTTCGGTCACTAAGCTATGGAATTTGCACAACTGGAGGTGAATGTGCTCCTGTGTAATAGGAAGTGCACGACGTGGGTCATTTTCAAAGCTGTGATAGTTGTTGTTTTTAGGTTAGAGGAGATCTGGACTGTGCATTTCCTCTGTTTTGCATGTTTATTAATTCCTTGTGTTTATCACTGTACTGCATTAGTAAGTGTGAAAACAACAGGAGTGTTTATTATTGCTATCTGATTTCATCTATAAACATGACTTGATAGTTTGGCAATTAAAATTAAATTGATCAATTTTCTATGAAAACATACTGGTGTCAGCCCCAACAGTGACATTCTGTAATGACTATTATTACTGCTGCCAATAGGAGAAATAACACCTAAATAGTGTTTTAGCAAATTAAAATTAATGAAAAATGACTTTTGGTTGGTCATGGAACAGGAATACTGCAGAATCTCAGAAGAATCTAAATAGAACATGAAGTAACCTATCCTCTCACGTATGATGTGATTCACAAGTCTGCCTCACTCAAGGAGAGAAAAGTGAAATTAGTGTAGATCATATATGTTGCATGTAGAAATTGTGCGCATTAAATTTACTCAAAAATGGCTCAGCGTAGAAAAAAAATTGTTTTCAAAAATGTGCTATTTCCTGTTGATGAAGTCTTGCTTTTGAGAATGACTGAAAGCCAGAAATACAATTAAGCATCAAAAATTAAACGCAAAAAGATAAAACTTGTGAATTATTTGTCTAAAAACCAATAAAAGCAGTTAGAGATACAGAATAGCATTGATGGAGTGAAATTGTATGCACACCATTGTACAGCATTCTTCGGTGAGTAAAAGAGAGTTGGTAGACATGATCCCTGCCCTCAAGAAGTTTACAGACCAGTAGAGGAGATGGAAACTAATGATAATAATAATGTTGGTATTTGTTAAGCGCTTACTCTGTGCAGAGCACTGTTCTAAGCGCTGGGGGAGATACGGGGTCATCAGGTTGTCCCACGTGAGGCTCACGGTTCATCCCCATTTTCCAGATGAGGTAACTGAGGCACAGAGAAGTGAAGTCACTTGCCCATAGTCACACAGCTGACAAGTGGCAGAGCCGGGATTCGAACCCATGACCATGTAACTAAAATAAATTACAGGCGGGGGGAAGCAACAGAGTATGAAGGCATGTACTTTAAGTGCTGTGGGAGAGGGGTGCAAGTACCCACTTGCCTGGGGGACTCAGAAAGGAAACATGGTACGACTGACCATCTTCAAAGCACTACAAAAACTGCATCTCCTCCAGGAAGTCTTCCCTGACTAATCTTTCATCTCTCCACCTATTTGCCCTCCCTGTGTCACTTATGTTCACCCTGGGGACTTAGATTCTTCTTTCCTCCTCACCCAATAGCACTTACAAACATATCTTTATGTTCTTCTACCCTCCTTGACTGTAATTTATTTTAATGTCCATCTCCCCAGCTAGATTAAAAGCTCTTTAAGGGCACTGATCGTAATTACTCAGGCACTCAGCACAGTGCTCAATAAATACCGCGGGGGGACCGATCGGGGAAGGCTCCCCGGAGGAGGAGAGGAGAGGCGATTTCATCTCCTGACACCGAGAAACGGCACGGCCTAGTGGACAGAGCACAGGCCCGAGAGTCAGAAGGACCCGGGCTCTAGTCCCGGCTCTGCCACTCGTCTGCCGCGTGACCTAGAGCAAGTCACAACTTCTCCGGGCCTCGGTAACCTCATCTGTAAAATGGGGATTAGGACTGTGAGCCTCGTGTGGGACGCTGGCTGCGTCCAAACTGATTAGCTTGTATCTATCTCCAGTGCTTAGTACAGTGCCCAGCACGTAGAAAGCCTTCAACAAATACCATTAAAATAAAAACCCAAAAAAACCACTGTTTCATTTTTCAGCAACCACATCAAATATATATATATACATACATCTCTATATATACACACACACACACGAACACACACACATATATATATATACACACATACATACATAAAAGGGAACACTGAACTGATCTCATTCCAGGTCTTATGAAACATCAGTAAGTTTTAATACCACCTTGAATCTCCAACCCAGAAGAGAGAATTGCTTCCCTCCCTCATCCACTGATCCTAAACAGAAGTTAACTTCCTGCTTAACCTCGGCACGTCCCCAGCCGCACCCTCTTCTGACCACCGCCATGCCTCTACTGGTTTATCTTCTGGGGGAGTGATGTGGACAAACTACCCGGTTGACTGCTAGGGGGGTGAAAAAGACCAGGGCGTTTGCAACTTCCTTGAAGCTAAGGGAAGAATCAGGGTGATTCATTCATTCATTCATTCATTCAATTGTATTTCTTGAGCGCTTACTATGTGCAGAGCGCTTGGAATGGACAAATCGGTAACAGATAGAGACAGTCCCCGCCCTCTGACGGGCTTACGGTCTAATCGGGGGAAATCATCAGTAATTAATCAGTAATGACCTCTGAGCTCCTCACGAAGCTTCCCCGAGCACGGTAGAGTATTCCGTTTCAAACTGGGGTTCGGGGAGATGTTTCAAGGGGCCGGTGGAGATCACGGCTACAGAGGAGGAATTTAATCCTGGCTCCGCCACTTGTCTGCTGTGTGACCTTGGGCAAGTCACTGACCTTCTCTGTGCCTCAGTGATCTCATCTGTAAAAATGGGGATTAAAAACCGTGAGCCCCACGTGGGACAATCTGATTACCCTGTATCTACCCCAGCGCTTGGAACAGTGCTCAGCACATAGTAAGCGCTTAACAAATACCATAATTACTATTATTCTAGACAGCGTATTTTTTCTCCCGCAGTCTCATCCTCTCTGAGTTAGCGGTTGATATTATTAAGCAACCAGTGTGTGCTTCATTTTCTCCATTATCATCACTATTACTTCTTTCCATCCTGCCCCCTTCCTGAACTCATACAAAAAAGGAAAATGCTACTACTTCTGTCTATCATATCTATAGTCCAAGCGCTTAGCACAGGACTCTGAACACAAGCACTCGGTAAATACCACTGATCCATGAATTGTTTGCTAGCAGCAATCCTTCCTCAACAGGATGGATGAAGAGAAATCTGACCACAGCGTTTTGTAATTTGTTTTGTTTTTATGGGGAGGCTGAGTAGGCAGCATGGGTGTCAGGAGAGGCAAGTCGATAAGTGGTAAAGCAAATGTGAAGCAGCGTGCCTTAGTGGAAAGAGCCTGGGCTTGGGACTCAGAGGTCATGAGTTCGAATCCCAGCTCTGCCACTTGTCAGCTAGCTGTGTGACTGTGGGCAAGTCACTTAACTTCTCTGTGCCTCAGTTACCACATCTGTAAAATGGGGATTAACTGTGAGCCTCACGTGGGACAATCTGATTACCCTGTATCTCCCCCAGTGCTTAGAACAGTGCTCTGCACATAGTAAGCGCTTAACAAATACCAACATTATTATTATTATTATTATTAAATGTGAAACACCAATAACATAACTTTCCCTGAGATAAAAGACTTACTACTATTACTACATTTGTTAAGCTTTCCCTATGTGCCAAGCAGTGTTCTAAGCACTGGGGTGGATACAAGTTAATCAGCTTGTACACAGTCCCTGTCCCACAAGGGGCTCGCAGTTTAAGTAAAAGGGAGAACGAGTATTGAATCCCCATTTTACAGATGAGGCACAGAAAAGTTAAGTGATTTGCCCAAGGTCATACAGCAAGGAAATACAGAACCGGGATTAGAACTCATATCCTCTGACTCTCAAGTCCAGGCTCTTTCCACTAGTCCATGTTGCTTCTCTTGACATACGGGTTCTGCTCTTGGGTTTCCTATAGAGTGTGAATAACGCTAAGCTGGACGTAAACCTTTGCTGGTCTCAATTTCCTCATTTTTCAAAGCGTTGAAGCGTATTGAATAGTATTGGTCAGATATTATTTTCTTCGGGTATTTGATACTCACCCCACCCTCATCCCCAGAGCACTGGTCTACATATATATGTATTGTTATAAATATAATTCTAAATGATTTCTTTACATTAATGTCTGTCTTCCTCTCCAGACTGTAAGCACACTGTGGGCAGGGAATTTATCTCGCACTCTCCCAAGCGCTTTGTACAGCGTTCTGCACGCAGCAGGCACTCAAATACTTGATAGAGTCTGACCCCGGAGCCAGAGGTTGGGATTCCAAGCCATTCTACCTAACCACTCGTTCAATCGTATTTACTGAGCACTCACTGCGCGCAGAGAACTGTACTCTCTCGATATTGAGGACGGTATCAAGTTCTAGCCGTGGACGATCCATTGGCACGATTCCAGGGTTCCACTGTCCCCCAACCGTGCCCACATCCCAGAGTGCCTGCCGACAGTCCCCTTTTGGCTCTCCTGCCCAGGGGGCAAGGGCAATGTGAGGGCACCTTCTACAACGGCACCGTGAGCAGAGGGAGGATGCCGCAGGAGGCGGATGAAGCAACGCAGAACCCCAGAGCAGCAATATGGATGTCGGTGACAGAGACGCAGCCGGGACCGTCACCGCCTCGCCCACTTCCTCTGAGGAACAACGAAATGTGCTAGCAGTGCCTCGCCGGGCAGCAGAGTAGGCTCCCAATGGAGGTCAAGTTAAGGTTATCGTGAAGAGAAACTTGACAGGTTGTTAAAGACTCACCCGCTGGTATCCAAATACTGTAGTCGCTGAAGTAACGTCTCGGAGATAGACAGCTTGCCGCTTTCCACCCCTCGGGAACTGTCACTCGCGAGAACGGTTTCTTTCGTTTCACTTAGAACTGCAGGTAAAGGAATGTTTCGTGGCGGCAATTCGGGTGGAGACATGATAAACTCTATCAGAGAAACGATGACAAAGTGACAGGTCATTTTTCTGGACGAGCAGTCTTCCAGCTTCCTTCATTCCAGAAGCTGCCCCCAAAATGGTCGTCTCTGGGAACTGCCCAGTCCTCCCCAGCAACAGGTCAAGTCCCACGGGAATCTAAGGAGCACAATTCACCGCACAGAGGCAAGCAAGAGTTCCGCGAATCCCTTGACGCTCAAACGTGGATAATTTTAGGATTCAAACCGAGAGGGAGAATCAGAGAAACCTTCATTTTAGATTAAGTTCGCGTCAGAGTGGCAGCTACGGGAGTGAGTTTTGAGCAAGACCGATAGAGTACTGCGCAACGCTACTGTCATGCGCTACTTTCCAATTAAGCAAGAATCACATTAATTTGCAAAATTTTGCCAATTTGGAACAGCAGATTAAAACGGTATCGAAACACAGCCGAAGCATTCATTACTGCACTTGGATTTGCACCTTTTAAGCACTTAATAGTCATCCCACCCTCAGCCCTACAATTTATTTATATTAATGTCCGTCCTCCCCTCCTTGTGGGTAGGGAACAGGTCTACCAACTTGCCACGGTGTACTCTCCCAAGAGTTTAGTACAGTGGTCCGCACACAATAAACTCTCAATAAATACATTTGATTGATTATTCATTGTCTCCACCATTTGATGTTACTGAAGTGATACTGACTGGCAAGGGATAGTTTAAGTGTTCTTTTGAAGAAGGCACTATAAAAGCCTTAGTGGCGCCTAGCAAGTTAGGGATGAAGGCAGTGAAGAGGTGAAAAAATTGTCCCGAAAAGTCCAATCTGATCTCTTTGTAGAAATATATTTCTGGGAACAGGTGAGGATGTGTTGAATGACCACCTTGAAGGTGAGCCCCTTGGGAGGAGAGGAAAGTTGCCTCTTATTAATCAACCACCCTTTGGAAAACAGTGCTTCCATCTGGGCAGAAATATTCCAGCCTGACTCTGTGTCTTAAGCTGGTTGGGAGAAATGCCTGAAGAGAGGCATTCCACTGAGGTGAAACAGACCCTGAGGGCCATGGAGAACAGCCAATATGTCTTGGGCTGGGATCAGAATCAGAAATCACTCCATGCATACAAGAATGGAGCAGGTTTTCGATTAAACCGGACGCTCTATTCCCATTCGAATTTAGAAATAAAAATGGAATAAATGAACCCGAATGCTTAACGGGAAAGAAGAGGTCGTCCTTTCTGGAGGTTTTCCACATTACCCACAGTGCCGGTGGGAAATATAGTACTCCTCTACGGCTGTCGAGGTGCATAGGTTTATCTCCTTTTCCCCTACAGTCTAGCACCAATGGGCTCTTGAGTCCTAAGAAAGGATTCGATCTGCTAAATCTTTCCTACCTTTGATTCCGACGTCACAAAGCAGTTCCTAACTACTTCAAACCTTCACCCACCTGCCTCATTTATAACACCCATAATGATCTGCTGCTTCAGTTGCTTGTCTCTAAAGAGTGGGGCTTATTTTCCTTTCCTCATCTGTGGTTCCTATGAACGCTATGACTCAGTCAGAGCAATGAGCAACAGAGAATAAGTGACTGGCCGGGCCTTGAGAAGAGTTGAATAGAAATTGACACACTGTACCTGTGTAGGCAGATCTTAAGGCTCTCAGCAACTGCTCGTGCAGGTAATCGGGACTTAACGCAGCGAAAGGACACACTGACCAAGAGGCTGGGTTTCTCAGCCAATGGTTTAGAAAGCATCACGGGATCTCTCTTTACCCGAGCGGCAGTCCCCAGAGGCGGGAAGCGGGCAACGTAATTAAATGCCTTGGCTGAGAGGGAGGAATGACAGGGACAGAATTCTGGGACCAAATCAGCACAGCCTATATATTGGCTGCCCCCTCAGGTCGCTTGCTAAGTGTCTAATCGCCGCCTTCCGAAACAAGTGAATGGAGCACACAATGACCGAAATGACTCAGGGATAGAGGCCTACTGGAAGTCTCTTTTGTGGGGTGAGAAAAGCCATATGATGTACTCAACTTCTCTGTCTATGGAAGCAGCCAGTGGGGTGAAGGCAGAAGAGAAATCAATCTACTTTCATTGGGACTGGATATCATTCTGGTGAGCAGAGTCCCAAACGCAGAAATGAGATTTTTTTATGGTCATTTGTTAAGTGCTTACTAGATGCCTGTTTACTTGCTTTGATGTCTGTTTCCCCCACTATACCCAGACCGTAAACCCATCGTAGGCAGGGACTGTCTCTCTTTATTGCTGTATTGTACTTTCCAAGTGCTTAGTACAGTGCTCTGCACGCGATAAGTGCTCAATAAAGATGATTGAATGGATGAATGAATGAATGCCAGGCACCGGGGTAGATACCAGGTAATCAGGTTGGACTCAGTTCCTGTCCCACATGGGGCTCAGCCTTAATTCCCATTTTACAGATGAGTTATCTGAGGCACAGAGAAGTGAAGGGACTGCCCAAAGTCACACAGCAGACAGGGGGCAGAGCCTGGATCAGAACCTAGGTCCTTCAGACTCCCAGACCCGTGGTCTATCCATTAGGCCGCACTGCTTCTCCAGAAGATTACATCTCTCTGGCTGCATCACTAGAGTCAATGCTGAGAATGGGGAAAGGGAAGGGGAGAAGAGGAAAACCAAGGTTTTACAACCTGGAAGACCAAGCAGCCTTAATGGGATACCAAGCAAGTCCAACATTTCACTTTCTCATCCAATCTCCATCACTAACCGGTGGCTCTAGGTAATCACGGAGTCTTTCGGTAGTGCAGTCTGCTCATCCACTCGGTGGATGACCTGAGGGGACCACACCCAGAGACCTGACAGACGGTAAGACACTTGGAAAAAAAAAAACCCTGCACATCTGGGTGCGTCAAATACGGAAACGGAAGGGAAACAGCACGGCGAGAGGGGCAAATCTCAATGAGGTATATTTTGACAACTGAAATCCAGCCCCCAAATCATTCTAGCCAGTAGTTTCAACTCCTCCCCCATCAAACCTTGAAGCAAGAAAAAAAAAAAAGTTACCGAGCATCAGCAACGGCTTGCTTGGGTTTCACATCCTCTTACTTCTACTGCCCACTCCTTTGGTGGAGGAGCTCATGAGCCAAGAGAAGACCAGGGAGGCAAGATGGCAGGTAGGAGGAGGAGGAGGCAAGCTTAGGGCAAGGTGCTTTCTCCCCAGACTCACTCTATTTCCAGGGCCTGTGGTGCTGAATTGAGGCAGTAAGTACGACCGTGTCTTGTCAAGCCCCGTTTTGCCCGCTTCAAACCAAGCCTAAATGAGCACTGGGAAATTCATCAGATGTTAAGTTTTGTTTGTTTTTTTTCCACATAATCTGCCCGTGTAGACAGATGCCCTGAGAGTGGACACCGGCAGACGCCGGCACCAGTGAGCCTTGGCTGGGCGTTGGAGTTCCATTTTATGGCTCAAATCTCACTTCTTCCCTGAAGCCTACCCAGATCAAAACTCAGCTGACCATGGGACTTCCCCAGCTCCCCAAGCACTACTCAAGTGTATTTGTGGAAATGCTCTCTTGTCTTCTCCCCTTTTGACGAATAGTCCACAGTAGGAAGTGGTCAGCAGCAGAGGCGGGTATCTGAGCCTCCTGGCTCCAAGTAGGATAAGCTCTGTATTTTTACATGTCATTAGGTCAATGTGACCTAAGATTGCAAGCTCCCGGAGAGTATGGCTGTGTCTGTTTAGCTTGCCTCCCCCCCCAGGGCGATGTCAGATACAGCCGAGGTCTTTAGGAAGGTCTGGGGCTAGCGAGGCAGAGGGCACCGGACTAATCCGTGCGAGGGACCCAAAATGCCCCTCGCTACCACAGATGGGGAAATTCATCCAGATACTTCCAGTCATTGACGGAAATGGGATCTCCCCTCCACAGGCTGCGGTCAAATAGAAGATGTCTCATAAGCCCGTTGGTCTACATTATGAGCAGAGAGAGAGTCCAGGGAGATCCATTTCCCAGCTCCCGGCTACGGAACGAGCCACCGCAGCTGCTTCACGGGAAGGTGTGGGAGGTGAAGGGGAGCGGGTAAGTGTATCCTGCCCACGTAATTTCTTACCTGTTTCTTCCTCTGGGTCATCCGCTGCATCCTCCTCTTCTAGCTGGACTGGGTATTGAAGGTGGGTCACCAAGCCCATATTCTCCTTCTTATAAAAGTCAATCAGCTGTTCTAAGCTCGTGAAAAACCTCATCGGAACGCCTTCGGATGCCTGAGGACAAACAACACCGCCCCACCGCACCAATGAAATAGGCGTTTTAAGCATGCTTCAGAGATGCACTTAGAAAGAGACTGTAAGCTCTAGACTGCAAGCTCGTTGGTTCATTCATTCACTCTCTCAACCGTATTTACTGAGCGCTTACTGTGTGCAAAGCATTCTACTAAGCGCTTGGGAGAGTGCATTGTAACAATAAACAGACACATTCCCGCCCACAGTGAGCTCGATGGGGCAGAGAACGAGTCTACCAACTCTGTTAGATTCTCCTAAAGGCTTTGTACAGAGCTCGGTACATAGTAAGCTCTCAATATCATGCTTCGGGGGGACAATTTCGAAGCCTCTGCTTGAGTCCCACTAACCCCGTTCTCCCTCCCCCTCAACCAACACTCCCACACCTCTCCTTTCGGCTTTTGTTTTAAAAGGCTCCACACCCACAACACGATCCTCTGGACACCTAGCTAGACTCCCAACCATCACCAACTCTACCACCAGTGGCACGGTCCTGGCTAGAGGCTGAGGGTTACCTTCAGAACATCGCACGCGGAAGACAGAAACGTGACCCAGACCACTCGGCCTCCGTGACGTTCACAAAGGGCCTCGGACCTCTGGTGTAGAATAGCTGCACCTCCCTCTCCACCCCAACACCCCCACACGCCGACATGCACTTCACCACCAGAATCAGGAAAGACTATAACCTCAAACAGTCAAAAACCAGACACAAGGTGCAGTTTATTTTTAAAACACAGTCAAAATCCTCCAGAGCCCCGGTTTCACTTCTAGCTTTTCAAGGAGCGGCTCTTGCTCGTAGTTTCGCTTGAGCCGAGAAATGCAGGAACTATCTGCCGTCCTCAAATTTCAGCAGTGAACGCGCCACCCCGCTTTGCTGTTTAAATTCCATTAGTGAATTAACCGGGCACTCTTCCCTCAGGCTTCTCTGAGGGCTTGCGCCGCGGGTCAGCCGGAGATTCCATTATTCCGCCTGCTTCTGGAGTCTTTGTACTTTGAGAGGTTTGAAGAGTGTCTCAGCCAAGATGGCAAGGTTTACCGCTGAGGGGGACCCAACACTCTTCCATTTCTAATAATCTGGCACAGAACTAGCTCAGCTGGGACTAGAAAAAGCGTCAATTGAAACATAAAAAAGAGCGTCAGCCCACGAGGAGCTATTGGCGAAAGCAGCAGTTCCCTGAATGCGGACATTCCCAGCTGCTTCCGCCTAGTAGAGCTCAACTAGTTCTTTCTTCCCAAACCTAGTGGGACCTTTTCCCTTTCCTGCCTTTAAATGTACCACTTCTCAAATGCTATAGAAAACTGGACTTGTCTGAAACATCCAGACTCATAAATCTCAATTCTCTACAAGATCTTCAGGCACCGAAGCGTTCCTTCATCTTAGAAAATGAATGAACTAGGATTTCAAGGATAATTACTTAGCTTTCACAAAAATCTATCTTCGTGTCCATAAATAAATATAGCATGAATGTGTGTGTGTGAGAAAGATGAGAGAGAGAAAGAGAGATGAGAGAGAGATTTAACCAGCCACACTGTGCCCTTACAAGGACTTTCTCTTCAGAGGAGCAGTATGGCCAAGTGGGACCAAAAGGAGCCTGGGAATCAGGGGATCTGGATTCTAATCCTAGCTCTTTCATTTGCCTGCTCTGTGACCTCAGGTGAGTCCCTTCACATTTCTGTGCCTCAGTTTCCTCATCTGTACAATGACAACCTAATACTTGCTCTTCCTCCCCCTTAAACTAAGAACACCAGGCAACTGGGACTGACCTGATTACCTCGTATCTACCCCAGGACCTAGTACAGTGCTTGGCACATAGTAAGTACTTGAAAACACTACTATACTATGTTTAAAGTAGACGTATCCCAGCATCAACTTTTAATTAGTGCTGCTGATTGGCACTGAGGTATCCACACTCTCACACCCAGTCCCTCCACAGTCAACAGCATATATATTGCTTGATGGTTGGTTAGAGGATGGGCATAGTGTGGGGCTGGAGAATAGAATAAATCTGCTTGTCCTCCCAGCAGGTGACCCCACTGTACCCACAACTGGATTGTAAAAAGTCCTGGGGACCAGAGGTCAGTAGAATGTACCCCTCCCTCCTCAAATCTGACAGACTATTACTCTCCCCCCACTTCAAAGCCTTATTGAAACCACATTTCCTCCAAGAGGCCTTCCCTAAGCTCCCCCCATTTCCTCTTCTCCCCTTCCCTTCTGCGTCAGCCCGATGGCTCCCTTTGTTCCCCATCCCAGCCCCACAGCGTTTATGTACATATCTGTAATTTATTTATTTATATTAATGTCTATCCCCCCACCCCTAGACCTTCAGCTCATCGTGGGCAAGGAATATGTCCATTTATTGTTATAGCGTACTCTCCCAAGGGCTTAGTTCAGTGCTCTGCACACAGAAAGCACTCAATAAATGTGACTGAATAAATGAATATATTGTGAAAGAGTGGGTTGGAAAGAGTAGATTACGTGGGGTCTCCTTCCACTTTAGTATGCCCAGATCCCCTCCCTTTACCCCCATTTTAACCCGAAGCCTAAAGGCAGGGGATCAAGCTTCCGCCACAGCTTCTCTTTCCTGGGCCTAGTCACTAGAGGGATGTGGAAGGTTTTCTAAATATAAGGAGGTGGTATGGCCTAGTGGATTGGGAATCAAGAGACCTGGATTCTAATCCCAGTTTTGCCACTGACTTGTTGTGAGACCTTGGCCAAGTTACTTAACTTCTCTGAGTCTTGGGTTCCTCCTCTATAAAAACGAAGAGAAGACACCTGCCCTTTCCAACGCTTAGACTGTGAACCCCATGTGATATGGGAGCTCTGTCTGAATATCGGCATCCACCTCAGTACTGGCCCAGTGTTTAGGCATATAGGATGCCCTTAGTAAGTGTCATTTTCATTATAATATATACATATATATATAAGAGAAGCAGCGTGGCTCAGTGGAAAGAGCCCGGGCTTAGGAGTCAGAGGTCATGGGTTCTAATCCCGGCTCCGTGCTTGTCAGCTGTGTGACTTTGGGCAAGTCACTTCACTTCTCTGTGCCTCAGTTACCTCATCTGGAAAATGGGGATTAAGACTGTGTGCCCCGCATGGGACCTGATTACCCTGTATCTACCACAGCGCTTAGAACAGTACTCGGCACATAGTAAGCGCTTAACAAATACCAACATTATTATTTTCTATATATACACACACACACATATATATATATACATAATATTAAGGATAAACACAAATGAAACTCCACAAAATATTATTTAGTCTGAAGAACTGCTATTCACCAGAGGAACCCAAATCCACCTCTAAACAGTGGGTCCAATTCTATTGATTACCTGCAGATTTTGGAAGTGCTTTCATTTAGCTCCTTTAGGCCTTGGTGCCTTTCCAAAGAGCTCACGGTCTTGAAGAGAAAACAGATGTACAAAACTGAAAACAATAGAGCAAGGGAGGAAATAGAAAGGGGGAAAACCTGAGGAGGTGGGGCCCACGAGGGAAGGAAGTGGGGTTGATAAAAGCAGGCGGGAGCCAAGTCCAAGAAAATCTCTTCTAATAAGAACTGGTTCTCTAGTTGTCTGACAGTTTTTAACAGCCTTCTGAGCGTGTCATTCTCATCAGTGGATGAGGCCTCCTATCTCATCGACTTTCGCCACATCTGTAGGAAACAGATGATGAAGCTTTGTGCTCCCCAACTGCCAGGTGAGGAAAGTGAAAAAGAGGTGAAAGTGTGCATTTAAATCGGAGCCAAGAGTGGAGAAGGTGGAATCTATCCAGAAATTGGTGACCTTGTCTGAGGACAAGCTGAAGAATATGGGATTTAGATCAAAATCAAGGGTTAAGGCATGGTTTAGATCTTCTCTGGGGAAAATTCTCTATAAATTCTCATCGGGATGCTTCTGGTAGGATCTCTAGACTGTGTGCTCAATGCGGGCACGGTATGTGTCTGTTTAGTGCTACATTGTACTCTCCCAGGTGGTTAGTACAGTGCTTTGCACACAGTAAGCGCTCAATACATACGACTGAATGAATGATTAAATGATCTTCAATCCATGGGACGAGTCTGTCGAGGAGGTTATAATGACTAAACCTAAACTAAACTTAAACTTAGGTTGACTAAACTTTCTTTCTATGTGCCTGGCACACAGTAAGCGCTTAACAAATACCATGATTATAATTATCATTATTAATATTAATAATTCAGCGGACACTCGATAAATACCATTGGCCGATGGGTTGATTGACACTGAGGTGAGGAAGTCCTGCAATGATTGGCCCATTGCTGTCTTCCCCCCAACCCCGTCAGCAGGAAGTGGGAGTCATTACCCATTATGCTTTTTACTGAGCACTCACTGGGTGCAGTGCACTTCAGCGTGGCTCAGTGGGAAGAGCCCGGGCTTGGGAGTCAGAGGTCATGGGTTCTAATCCCGGCTCTGCCACCTGTCAGCTGGGTGACCGTGAGCAAGTCACTTCACTTCTCTGGGCCTCAGTTACCTCATCTGGAAAATGGGGATCGGAACTGTGAGCCCCAGGTGGGGCAACCTGATCACCTTGTATCTACCCAGCGCTTAGATCAGTGCTCGGCACATAGTGAGCGCTTAACAAATACCAAATTATTATTACTGAGCAGGAACAAGAGACTGTCCAATCTGATTATCTTGTATCTACCACAGTGCTTAGTACAATACCTGGCACATCGTAAGCACTTAATAATAATAATAATGTTGGTATTTGTTAAGCGCTTACTACGTGCAGAGCACTGTTCTAAGCGCTGGGGGAGATAAAGGGGAATGAGGTTGTCCCACGTGAGGCTCACAGTCTTTATCCCCATTTTACAGATGGGGATTAACAACTACCAGTGGAAGCTGATAAAGAAAACCAGATGGGATTACTTCTTTTATGGTCCAGACCAGCTTTTCTCCAACTGGAGGTGGAGGGTGAGAGTCAGAGATGCCAATCCCCCACCCCCGAGGCAACGCAGTGAGACGAACTGGTTCATTCACCACCCTGCACACACTGCACGTGCGGTCCCCTTCTCCACTCTGCCCTTCTCCCTTCAGGAGCGGAGTCCAGATTCACTCTATGTCTTCCAATCTTGACCCTCTCTCTTCCAGAGAGGTGCAGAAGGAGTTACTCCGGGTTTTTCTACTTGGTCTGAAGCTAACCTGGAGAAATGGAAAGTCCAGGGCTTAAGTTTTCCCATTTTTACTTAAATAATTCCACATCTCATAAGACGGAGCTAAAAGGGCCGGAAAGAATTAGACAGTATTTAGCAATTTACGTACTACAAAACAGGACCTTGTCCTATTTTGAGTTCTTATTTTCAGGGTTAAAAGTCACATTCACTTAAAATACCTAATGTCTAAAATCAATCTTATTTATTGAGCTCTCACTGTGTGCAGGACACTGCACTAAGCAGTTGGGAGAGTGCAACACAACACTGTAACAGAAAAATTCCTTGCCCACAATGAGCTGATATCTGGTTCTTCCAGATAATAATAATAATGTTGGTATTTGTTAAGCGCTTACTATGTGCAGAGCACTGTTCTAAGCGCTGGGGGAGATAAAGGGTCATCAAGTTGTCCCAGGTGAGGCTCACAGTCTCAATCCCCATTTTACAGATGAGATAACTGAGGCACAGAGACGTGAAATGACGCCCACAGTCACACAGCTGACAAGTGGCAGAGCCGGGATTCGAACCCATGACGTCTGACTCCCAAGCCCGGGCTCTTTCCACTGAGCCACGCTGCCGCATGGAACTCTCAAAAAAATCCAGAGAGCCTGGGTTTTCTGAATATGAGAGGATTGCACTTGGATTTCCACCCTTTAAACACTTAATATCCATCCTACACTCAGCCTCCCTGCACTTAGATCCATATCTGCAATTTATTCTAGCGCCTGTCTAGACTGCAAGCTCTTTGCGAGCAGGGAACACATCTCTCTCAGATATGTTAAACTCTTTTAAACTCTTTCAAGTGCTCTACACAGTGCTCTGTACACAGTAAATACTCGATAAATACCACTGATTGATGGATATGAGTTTTGATTTTAGAAATGCAAATACCGGATCACATAGGGAGAGAGCCAGTTTCACTTCTTGCTCTGTACTTGCGGAGTTGGTCGGGAAGCAGTGTGGCCTAGTGGAGACATCAGATGCTTGGGAGTGTTCCAGTCCCAGTTCTGTCAGTTATTAGTAATAATAATAATGATGGTATTTGTTAAGCGCTTACTATGTGCTGAGCACTGTTCTAAATGTTGGGTTGATACCGGGTAATCAGATTGTCCCGTAATAATAATAATGTTGGTATTTGTTAAGCACTTACTATGTGCAGAGCACTGTTCTAAGCGCTGAGGTAGATACAGGGTAATCAGGTGGCCCTACGTGAGGCTCACAGTCTTAATCCCCATTTTACAGATGAGGTAACTGAGGCCCAGAGAAGTGAAGTGACTCGCCCACAGTCACACAGCTGACGAGTGGCAGAGTCGGCATTCGAACTCATGACCTCTGACTCCCAAGCCCGGGCTCTTTCCACTGAGCTACGCCCATGTGAGGCTCACATTTTTTTTTAATCCCCATTTTCTTCCAGATGAGGTAACTGAGGCACAGAGAGGTAAAGTGACTTGCCCAAGATCACGCAGCAGACAAGTGGCAGAGCTGGGATTAGAACCCACAACCTCTGACTCCCAAGCCCGGGCTCTTGCCACTAAGCCACGCTGCTTCTCTGCCAGTTGCCCGCTGTGTGATCCTGGGCAAGTCACTTCGCTTCTTTCTGTCTTTGTTTCTTCAGTTGTAAAATGGGGATTCAACACCTGTTCTCCCTCTTAATAATAGTAATGATGATGATGATTAGGGTACTTTTTAAGTGCTTACTATGTGCCAAGCACTGTTCTAAGAATTGGGGTAGATTCAAGTCAGTTTGGATACAGTTCCTGTCCCACCTAGGGTTCATACTTTTAATCCCCATTTTACAGACGACAAAACAGCCCCTGAGAATAATAATGTTGGTATTTGTTAAGCGCTTCCTATGTGCACAGCACTGTTCTAAGCGCTGGGGTAGATACAGGGTCATGAGGTTGTCCCACGTGAGGCTCACAGTCTTCATCCCCATTTTACAGATGAGGCCCAGAGAAGTTAAGTGACTTGCCCACAGTCCCACAGCTGACAAGGGGCAGATCCGGGATTCGAACCCATGACTTCTGACTCCCAAGCCCGGGCTCTTTCCACTGAGCCACGTTGCTTAAGTGAAGTGTCTTGCCCAAGATCACGCAGCAGACACGTGGCAGAGCCAGGATTAGAACCCACGACCTTCTGACGCCCAGTCCTGTGCTCTACCCACTAAGCCACGCTGAGCTCCATGTGGGCCGGGGACAGTGTCCAGTGAGGTATCTCGTATCTTCCTCAGTGTTTAGTACAGTGCTTGGCACAAGGGAAGTGCTTACGTACCACGATTCATATTAAACTCAGAACTCCAAAGAGATCACTTCAGGAGGGCAGAGAATAATAACAACGTTGGGATTTGTTAAGCGCTTACTAGGTGTAGAGCGCTGTTCTAAGCGCTGGGGGAGATACGGGGGAATGAGGTTGTCCCACGTGAGGCTCACAGTCTTCATCCCCATTTTCCAGATGAGGGAACCAGAGAAGTGAAGTGACTTGCCCACAGTCCCACAGCCGACAAGGAGCAGAGGCGGGATTCGAACCCATGACCCCCGACTCCCAAGCCCGGGCTCTTTCCACTGAGCCACGCCGCTTCTCACGAGGGAGACACGGGCCCGAGGTAACTAAGGCTGTAAGGTTCCGCGGCAAATCTGTCACCATCTCGGGGCTGAAGCTCGCTGAGGAAGAAAGTACCGCAACATTGGCTCCGAGGTTAGACTTTCAGCGGAACTCCATAGGGGAACTGTGCTCAATGGCAGAAGTCTGCCAGAGGATAATTTTAACTTCACACACCTTCTGTGGGCTTTGAAATGAAGAACTGAAATGGAAGTTAGCAACGGAAGCAGAAATAACCCAATAGCAGAGTTTCCAGCTGGGGCTTCCAGCAGGAAGGCCGAGGAGTTCCCACCTCGCAGACAACTACGCACGCTGAATTCTCCCCCAAGAAAAGCCTCTCCCCTCAATCCACAGAGAGGGGGGAAAATCAATTTTTTTAATTTCGAATCCGATCCGTGGAAAGGAGATGAAGTAGCAATGAAAATTCCACTTTGGCTGGTCTGCCTCTAACACAGGGGATGGTAATAATAATAATACTAATGTTGGTGTTTGTTAAGCGCTTACTAGGTGCAGAGCACTGTTCTAAGCGCCGGGGTAGACACAGGGGAATCAGGTTGTCCCACGTGGGGCTCACAGTCTTCATCCCCATTTTACAGATGAGGTCGCTGAGGCCCAGAGAAGTGAAGTGACTTGCCCGCAGTCACACAGCTGACAAGTGGCGGAGCTGGCATTCGAACCCATGACCTCTGACTCCCAAGCCCGTGCTCTTTCCACTGAGCCACGCTGCTTCTCTAGGATGGTTGTAGAAACTGAGCCCGTCATTGGGCAGGGACGGTCTCTATCTGTTGCCGATTTGTCCATTCCGAGGGCTTAGTACAGTGCTCTGCACGTAGTAAGCGCTCAATAAATACTATTGAATGAACGAATGACAGGATGCGGAGCGGCGGGAGAGAGAAAGGGACCTGTCCCCACTCCCGAGACTAGCACTTGTGTTTTCTGGGACTCCCATAGGGCCCCTGTTGCCAAAATAAAGACGGACAAACGACGGAGAGTAACGTGGAGACCCGGGAGGCTTTTTAACCTCCGGAGAGTGGCCCAAACCTCTAAGTGGAAGTCAGAAGGTCCTGGATTCTAATCCCAGCTCCGCCACATGTCTGCTGCGTGACCCAGGGCAAATCACTAAACTTCTCTGGCCCTCAGTTACCTCATCTGTAAAATGGGGATTAACTTGAACCTACCTCAGGGACTGTGTCCAACCTGATTAACGTGAATCTACCTGAGCACTTAGAACAGTCCTTGGCACATAGTAAGCGCTTAAGGAGTTGCACGATTCAAGCTGGACCCTTTGGCTGCTGAGCGTGATAAGTGCCCTTACCGCGGCCAGAGGCTAAAGTATCAGGCACGCGGCGTGGCTCGGTTTAAAGAGCCCGGGCTTGGGAGTCAGAGGTCATGGGTTCTAATCCCGGCTCCGCCGCTTGCCAGCTGTGTGACTTTGGGCAAGTCACTTCACTTCTCTGGGCCTCAGTGACCTCATCTGTAAAATGGGGATTATGACTGCGAGCCCCACGAGGGACACCCTGGTTAGCTTGGATCTACCCCAGAGTTTAGAACGGTGCTTTGCACATAGTAAGCGCTTCACAAATACCACCATTATTATTATTATCTTCTTTTGGCAGGGGTCCTGGAGTTTGCTGCTGTGCCCTAGAGTTATTCACTCCCAAAGCACTATTATTGATTTGAGGATTCCCAACTGGTCCAAAATAAAGAGAACTTGACATTTTTGTTCATGGGGTGTAAGATAATATATGGGGATTTTGCTTCCCTTTCCTGCACTGGGCTTCTTCCCATCTTGCCTGTGGTACCTATCCTGCTGCCAAATATAAAGGATCATCAATCATTCCGTTATTTTCTCTCATCTGTGGCCGACACAAAAATACCGAAGCTCACACGACCGTCTCTTTATCCTTGCCCGACCAAGGAGAGAGCTTTCACACTTCTGTACTATCTGCATAAAGGGGAAGGGACCGGCTGGCCACCTAAGCACCTTTAAAGGCCTTTAGCATTCCGCAACTTGGGAAAGAGTCAAAAAAAACCTCCCTCTCCCCCAGTTCTAGGGGTAAGTGAAAGCAAGCGAAAGAGGAGCTCACGACTGTTATTGCCATTGTTCTCGTCTGTCCATCTCCCCTGATTAGACCGTAAGCCCGTCAAACGGCAGGGACTGTCTCTATCTGTTGCCGACTTGTTCATCCCAAGCGCTTAGTACAGTGCTCTGCACATAGTAAGCGCTCAATAAATACTATTGAATGAATGACTGTGATCCCCACATTGGTTATGTGAGTTCTGCCTAGGAAATGTTAGTGACCCACAAACATAGGAGGGAGCATTCAACACTTGCTGGACAGAGAAGGCAGCACAGAGTGTGTGTGTACACACATACACACAAGCATACAGAGTCAGAGGTCATGGGTTCGAATCCCGGCTCGGCCACTCGTCAGCTGTGTGACTGTGGGCAAGTCGCTTCACTTCTCTGTGCCTCAGTTCCCTCATCTGTAAAATGGGGATTAAAACTGTGAGCCCCACGTGGGACAACCTGATCACCTTGGATCCCCCCAGAGCTTAGAACAGTGCTTGGCACAATAGTAAGCGCTTAACAAGTACCACCATTATTATTATTATTATTATGTCTGAGCAGAGGGGTTGTGATAGGAGAGAGCATTTAAGTAGGAGCATTTAAGGGGAAGCAGCGTGAATATGTTTCTTCTTCAGAGATTCCTCCGGAGAGAAGTACGATTCTATCTGGAATCTATGGATAGATGGATTCTATCTATTCTTCTTGCCATGTGACAAGCACTGTTCTAAGTACTAGGGTAGATACAAGTTAATCGGGTCATACACAGTCCCCTTCCCACATGGGGCTCACAGTCTAAGTAGTAGGGAGAACAGGCACTGAATCCCCATTTTACAGATGAGGAAACTGAGAGAGAGAAGTTAGTGACTTGCCGGAGGTCACAGTGCGGGCAAGTGACAGAGCTGGGATTAGAACCCAGGTCCTCTGACACACAGGCCTCTGTTCTTTCAACTAGAACACGCTGTTCCAGTGATCGTATGTCTTGCTTCTGTTGGACTTTCCCCAGCACATAGTACAGTGCTTTGCACTCAGCAAATACAACTGATATTCTTCATCCTTCGTAATATCCCTGGGATTCTCGCCTCTCAATCCCCACCGCCGGAAACCTCATTCAGGTCTTGTTCTGAATCTCTATTCCACCATCATCAATCTCCATCTTCTGCCTCGGGCGTAGTCTTTCGTTGCACGTCAATCATCAGTCAATCAATAGTATTTATTTAGTGCTTACTGTGGGCAGAGCACTGTGCTAAATGCGTGGGAGAGTATAATGCTACAAAGCAGTCACAGTCTTGGACTTTCTCAACCTCCGTTCCTGAATTTTTTTTCTTTTGTAATTCTCCACCTCAGAATCGGATGCTCCAGCTTCTGTCAACCCTTGCCAGGATGCTGGCATGGAAAAAGGCTCCAGTCTACTCCCACTGTGCCCAACGGCAACTGCCAGCCCTGATGTGCCTGCACAGACGCAGAAAAAGAGCTACAGAGCGCTCAGAATAAAGTGATACATACACAAAAAAGGAGAAATATTTCCCAACAGAAGAGAGAAGGGAAACCACAAAGAGAGCGAAGTGGATTTAGTTCACCTGAGCAATTTGAAGGGTGAAATTTGAAACCAAAAATGGAGACAAAGGCATTAATGACAAATGAGAAACCAGAAATATTAGGAAATTGAGAGACAGCAGAGCAGTCCATTGACAAAAAAGGAGAAATAATAGTTGAGAAAATCAGATGTTAAAATTCAGCACAGAAAAGTGGATTAGAAAAAAAACAGATCTGAGACACTGGTATTTGACCCCAATTCTGTAGCTGCGAAAACTGGAGCGCAGAGAGGGCAAATGACTTGCCTAAAACAATACAGAAGCAAAGTGATGCAGCTGGGATTGGAACTTGGGAGTCCTGATTCCCAGCCCTTTCCTCTTTCCATTAGTCCAAGCTAACCTGACCTTCAAGGAACTAACATTTTAGCAGGGGCGATGGACATAAACATAATTTACAGATTGAAAGAAAGAAAAAGATGTATAAGTATTAGTGTCTAGTTAATATGATACGATACTATATATATATATATATACACACACACACGCACACACACACACACACAATAAGTGCTATGGGAGATTGTGAGTTCACAAGTGTTCAAGTAGTACAGAAATCCTGAAGAGGAAGCTGGGAGGTTATATCGGAGGAAAGAAGAAATTAATTGGGGAAGGCCTCCTGGAGAAGATGTGATTTGAGAAGTACTCTGAAGAAGGGAAGGGCTGTGGTCTATTCCAATTGAAGGGAGAGGGGGTTCTACGTGTGGACAAGTGGTTAGCAGCTGGAGAGATGAGAACAAGGCACAATGAGTAGATTAGTTTGGAGGAGTGAAGGGTGCAAGCTGAGGTAATAGTGGGAAGTGGATAGGGAGGAAAGAGGAAAGGTTTGAGGCGAAGAGGAATGAGTAACATTGGAGATTTTGAGGAGAGGGGAGATGTGTGGAGAATGATCAATCAATCAGTTGTATTTACTGAGAGCTTACTGTGTGCAGAGCACTGTACTAAGCATTCGGAAGAGTACGATATAACAGAGTCGGTAGACATTACCTGCCCTCAATGAACTTAAACTCAGGGGCAGACAGACATTAATGTAAATTATGGCTACGTACATAAGTGCTGTGGGGCTGAGGAACAAAGGGCACAGATCCAAGTGCAAGGGAGATGCAGAGGGAGTGGGAGAAGAGGAAATGTGGGCTTCGTCGGGGAAGGCCTGTTGGAGATGTGCTTTTAATTAGGTTTTGAAGGTGGGGAGAGTGAATGTCTGTCAGGGAGGGCATTCCAGGCCAGAGGCAGGATGTGGGCAAGAGGTCGGTGGCGAGATAGATGAGATTGAGATATAGAGACTAGGTCGGCATTACAGGAGTGAAGTGGGCGGGCTGAGTTGCAGTAAGAAAAGAGCGAGGTAAGGTAGGAGGGGGCAATGGGATTGAGTGCTTCGTGATGTTTTAGAAAACCGATCCATGCGGAAAAGCTACGGACTCAAATGGGGCAGAACTGAAGGCAGGGTGATCGGTGAGGATGCTGATGTAGACGTCAAGCCAGGATAAGAAAAATGCCTGGCCCGGCATGGTGGCCAACGGATAAGAGGAAGAGGAGGATCCTAGAAATGTTGTGAAGGAAAAACCAAGAGGACTTGGTGATGATGGAATATGGGGATTGAAAGAGAGGCAAAAATCGAGGATAATGCCAAGGTTGCTGGCTTCAAGGGGGAAGGGAAAATTAGAAGGGAGGAATTGCGAGGGACCACGAGGAATTCAGTTTTGGACATTTTGAGGCGGTAGTGGGGCATCCAGGCAGAGATATTCTAGAGGCAGAGGGAAAGGTGAGATTACAGGAGGAGGAGTCAGTCGATTGTATTTTTTGAATGCTTACTGTGTGCAGAGCACTGTACTGAGCGCTCGGGAGGGTACAACAAAAAATAGACATCCCCTGCCCGCAGCGAGCTTACAGTTTAGACGGAGAGACAGACATTAATATAAATTACAGATATGTACGAAAGTACTGTGGGGCTGGGATGGGGGATGAATAATGGGAGTAAGTCAGAGTGATGCAGAAGGGAGTGGGAGAAGAGGAAAGGAGAGACAGTCAGGGAAGGCCTCTTGGAGGAGATGTACCTTTAATAATAATAATAATAATAATTATAGTACTTGTTAAGCACTTACTATGTGCTAAGCACCATTCTAAGAGCTGGGTAGATTCAAGTTAGGTTGGATACAGTTCCTGCCCCATATAGGGTTCACATTTTTAATCCCCATTTTACAGATGAGGAAACTTGGCCCCAGAGAAGTGAAGTGACTTGCCCAAGATCACACAGCAGACACATGGCAGAACTGGGATTAGAACCCATGACCTCCTGAAGCCCAGTCCTGTGCTCTACCCACTAAGCCACACTTGGGTGAGAGTAATCGTCTGTTGGATAGGAGGAGGGTGGGCGTTCCAGGCCAGAGGCAGGGCACGGGTGAGTAGGAGGGGGCGAGATAGACGAGGCTTGGGCTAATGAGATAAATTTGAGAATCGACCTCGTAAACGTGATAGTCGAAGCCGTGGAAGCAGATCACCAGAATGATGATGGAAGTGACCTAAGTCTTTCAGTATCCAGTTTGGGGGATCTAGGGACTTGAAAGAGGAGCAATTATTCCTGCGAATTGAATGGTAAAAAAGCAGTTCACTCTGCCAAACTGTGGACGGGGTCGGAAGCCAGGTGGACAGTGAAAGAGATCAGGAAGCAAGGAGATGAGAGTGATCGAGCCAGGAAAGTGGGAGAAGTCAACAGCAATTTAGGGCCTCCGCAGATTCTAGAACAAAGGAAAGGCTGAAGCGGTGGCTGTCCTCAAGCTCGTCGTGGGCAGGGAACGTGTCTACCAACCCATGTTGTTCTCTCCCAAGCACTTAATATAGTGTTCCAGACACAGCAGGACTTCAAGAAATATGATCGACCCGTGACTGTTGAACTCTGAGCAGAGAGGAGCCTGAAATTCTGCTCCTCTAGCCTCAGTGCTTTGATAATAATAATATAATAATAACGGTATTTGTTAAGCGCTTACTATTTGCCGAGCACCGTTCTAAGCGCTGGGGGAGATACAAAGTAATCGGGTTGCCCCACATGGGGCTCGCAGTCTTAATCCCCATTGGACAGATGAGTAACTGAGGCACAGAGAGGTGAAGTGGCTTGTCCAAGGTCACTCGGCAGACAAGTGGCGGAGGCGGGAGTAGAACCCACGTCCTCTGACTCTCAGGCCCGGGCTCTTGCCACTAAGCCGCGCTGCTTCTCAGAGATCTGTCAGTGTCCTGGTCTTTTAGTTTGTTCTTGGATTTTATTGCTTCATATTTCCTTATGTGTCTTCTCCTTGACTAGTTCTTAGAATGCACATACGCCATGGAGTGGGAGGGGCGGTGTTCAGAGACATGTCATTCTCACCTGTGTAATTTTTTCCTCTGCGCTCAGTACAACGTTCCGTACCAAGTAGGCTCTGAATACTATTACTAATCAAGTAAATATCTCACTCAACCATATAAAAATACCATCCCTACTCTTCATGCAAAACAGACAACACTAACACGTATAGGAAGCAGACTGCACAACTGCACAGTCATCAAGTGAATTCCACAGAAATTTACACTACGTTCAAGCGTTAGTGCTTTTAGGGTGATGGGTTGTGAGGGAGTCAAACGTTGAGAAGGAGCGGAGTACCAGGTGGAAAAAAGCATCTCATTCCCTTCATCGGGCAAGATTTCAGGGAAGGGGTAGGAGAAGAGATGAAGCAAACAAATACTACGATTGGAATCAATAGTAAAGTCTGAAATCCCCAGACTTTATTCAGTATCTCATCTTTCAAGTTTTACTCATTTCCTACTTAGATTCACAACCCAAGACCAGGCTTCGCCCTTTATTTACCCCTCCTTAGACTCAGATTGTAAGCCCCTTGGGGACTAGGACCTGTGTCCATATCTTAACTAGGTACTTCTTTCCCAACACTCAGTGCTTCGCACATAGTAAGGGCAGCGTGGCTCAGTGGAAAGACCCCGGGCTTGGAAGTCAGAGGTCATGGGTTCGAATTCCCGGCTCGCCCACTTGTCAGCTGTGTGACTGTGGGCAAGTCACTTAATAATAATGTCGGTATTTGTTAAGTGCTTACTATGTGCAGAACACTGTTCTAAGCGCTGGGGTAGACACAGGGGAATCAGATTGTCCCACGTGGGGCTCACAGTGTTAATCCCCATTTTACAGATGAGGTAACTGAGGCACCGAGAAGTTAAGTGACTTGCCCACAGTCACACAGCTGACAAGTGGCAAAGCCGGAATTGGAACCCATGACCTCTGACTCCAAAGCCCGTGCTCTTTCCACTGAGCCACGCTGCTGAACCACTTGACTTCTCTGTGCCTCAGTTATCTCATCTGTAAATGGGGATTAACTGTGAGCCTCACGGGGGACAACCTGATGACCCTGTATCTCCCCCAGCGCTTAGAACAGTGCTCTGCACATAGTAAGCGCTTAATAAATACCAACATTATTATTATTATTACTTCCCACATATGGCAGGAGGGCAGCGAGCAAGGTAAGCCACCTCTCTCTGTCCATTCCTCCTTTGACCTCCATGTCCTTCTGCTGCCCTCAGACTTCACATGTCTTCAATTTATTTTTCTTTCCCACTCTTTGACCATCTTCAACCGCCACTTCCTTTTCAGAGCCTCTTCTCGTCGACGGTGCCTTCTACATCACTAGTGAGATCCTCACCCACCATACGTGCCACTGCTCTCTTTTCTGTGCTCTCCCTCCAGCAAGAGCTTGAAAAGGCAGTTACTCTTGTGCTCCCGTTGTTTTTCAGCTCTGGTCTTTCCAGTCATGTGGAGAACCGTAGTCTGTGGTTCTTCTTTGTTTTCACTGCTTATCGACTGCGAGAGGGAAAAAGCTCCCTTGACCCAAGTTTCTTGGAATATTATCCGCAGAGATGGCGTACCAATTTGGCGGTGGAGAATACTGTTCTGTTCTCTGACCACGGACTAAACCTGTTCCAAATGCTTGCCACTGGGCACAGGGTGAGGGTGTCTCAGCTCACGTCCTACTCCGCCTATCTTCAACACTGGTTTAGGATACTCTAAATTGCAAGCTCGTTGTGGGCAAGGAACCTGTCTAGTTGGATCGTACTCTCCCAAGCGCTTACTACAGTGCTCTGTGCACAGTAAGTGCTCGATAAATATCATCGATGGATCGGTGTCGGAGCCAGGCTCGCTCTGAATGTCAGGGGACCACAAAAGGAACACTACTTTTTTTCATCCACCACGTGCAAGCGTAAAGGGAGTTTCTCTCAGTGACACTCCCACCCACGGATAATCTCACTGTCAGCAGGATTTCCTTCTAACCAAAGGACAGTTCTACAATTTCCTATTTAAAATGCAAACCACTTCTTCGTACCTTGTAATTTTACCCCTAGATCCTCTGCACTTCACTCGACTTCTCAGTCAAAGCTTTCAGAAATGCTGCATCACAGTTCCAGACACACAGACTCTCCCCTTCCCCCCAAACTCCCATACCTTGCTGGTTCTGCCAAAGGATCCTAGATCAAGGCATTGATTGGGATCACTATGCCCACTTTACCCCTTTTATTAATAGTTGTAATAGTAGTAATAATGATAATAAGCAGTGTGGCTCAGTGGAAAGAGCCCGGTCTTGGGAGTCAGAGGTCATGGGTTCTAATCCCGCTCCGCCACTTGTCAGCTGTGTGACTTTGGGCAAGTCACTTCACTTCTCTGGGCCTCATTTACCTCATCTGTAAAATGGGGATTGAGCCTGTGAACCCCACGTGGGACAGGGACTGTGCCCAACCCAATCGATTAGACTGTAAGCCCGTCAAAGGGCAGGGACTGTCTATCTGTTGCCGACTTGTACATTCCAAGCGCTTAGTACAGTGCTCTGCACATAGTAAACGCTCAATAAATACTACTGAATGAATCTGCTTGTATCCACCCCAGCGCTTAGTACAGTGCCTGGCACACAGTTAAGGGCTTAACAAATACCTTAATTACTATTATTATAACAACAATAATAAAATATTTCCTAAGCACTGACTATGGGGGCAAAGAAGCAGCAAGACCTAGTGGAAACAACACTGCCCTGGGAATCAGAGGCCCTGGGTTCTAATTTCAGCCCTGTGACCTTGAGCAGAGCATTTAACCTTTCTGTGCCTCAGTTTTCTCATGTCTAAAATAGGGATTCAATACCTGTTCCTCCTCCTACTTAGACTGTGAGCCCCATGTGGAACGGGGCTGTGTCCAACCTGGTTATCTCATGCATTAGGGAATTAATCAAGGAAGGCTTGGTGAAGAAGGTGGGATTTTTTGGGGGGGGTTGAGGATAGGAAGTGCTGTGGCCTGGTAGATTTGAGTGGGGAGGGAGTAACACTATTCATAGGTTTATAAAGCAAACAATTGGATCACTTCCAGGCTTTCAACCCCTGAAAGTCTCAAAATCCCACCAAACCTCCTCCTCCAGCCCCAAACAATAAAAATGATAATAATAATGATAATGGTACGTGTTAAGCACTTACTATGCGCCAAGCACCGTTCTAAGAACTGGGTTAGATCAAAGTTAATCAGGTTGGATACAGTCCCTACACCACATGGGGCTCACACTCAGCGCCATTTTATAGATTCATTCAATAGTATTTATTGAGCACTTACTATGTGCAGAGCACTGTACTAAGCGCTTGGAATGGACAATTCGGCAACAGAGACAATCCCTGCCCATTGACGGGCTTACAGTCTAATCGGGGGAGACAGACAAAAACCAATAGCAATAAATAGAATCAAGGGGCTGTACATCTCATTAACAAAATAAACAGGGTAATAAAAATATATACAAATGAGCGGACGAGCACAGTGATGCAGCACAGATGAGGTAACTGAGGCACAGGGAAGTGACGTGCCCAAGGTCACACAGCAGACATGTGGCAGAGCTGGGAGACTAAGGTGGATAGGGGGTTCAAATGTCTCAGCTTTAAGGAGGGGCCTGAGCCCACGATACAAATAGTAAATCACTTCTGTTCATGATTGTCAGGGTTGAACTTCCCCATGAGGACCTGGGCTTGGGCCCAGTGGCCTTCTGTTCATTCATTCAATAGTATTTATTGAGCGCTTACTATGTGCAGAGCACTGTACTAAGCACTTGGAATGAACAAGTCGGCAACAGATAGAGACAGTCCCTGCCCTTTGACGGGCTTACGGTCTAATCGGGGGAGGGAGACAGACAAGAACAATGGCAATAAATAGAGTCGAGGGGAAGAACATCTCCTAAAAACAATGGCAGCTAAATACAATCGAGGCGATGTACATTTCATTAACAAAATAAATAGGGTGATGAAAATATATACAGTCGAGCAGACGAGTACAGTGCCGAGGGGATGGGAAGGGAGAGGAGCAGAGGGAAATGGGGGGAAAAGAGGGTTAAGCTGCGGAGAGGTGAAGGGGGGGTGGTAGAGGGAGTAGAGGGAGAAGGGGAGCTTAGTCCGGGAAGGCCTCTTGGAGGAGGTGAGTTTTAAGTAGGGTTTCGAAGAGGGGAAGAGAATCAGTTTGGCGGAGGTGAGGAGGGAGGGCGTTCCGGGATCGCGGGAGGACGTGGCCCGGGGGTCGACGGCGGGATGGGCGAGAACGGGGGACGGTGAGGAGGTGGGCGGCGGAGGAGCGGAGCGTGCGGGGTGGGCGGTAGAAAGAGAGAAGGGAGGAGAGGTAGGGGGGGCAAGGTGATGGAGAGCCTCGAAGCCTAGAGTGAGGAGTTTTTGTTTGGAGCGGAGGTTGATAGGCAACCACTGGAGGTGTTTAAGAAGGCCTGGTTGACTGAGATCACTCCCGAGGGACTTCAACAGAGCAGCCAATTCTTTGGGGAGGCCTAGGGAGGCTGGTTGGAGAGACCCTTTCCCTCCCCTGGCCGGAGCAGGGGAAAATGAGGCCTAGGCATTGCCTTGGATCTTCAACAATCCGCCATCCCAAGCAACGGCAGCCCCACAAACATTTAACTCTGTTGAAGGATTAGACAGAAATAGGGAGTCAGGGGATTAATAATAATAATGAGGATAATAATGATAATAGTATTTATTAAGGGCTTACTACGTGTCAAGCACTGTAGTAAGCACAGGGGTCGATATAAGATAATCAGTCCCTACATGGGCTTACGGTTTAATTAGAAGAGATACTGAAATTTATTTTGCAGATGAGGTAACTGAGGCTCACAGAAGTTAAGTGACTTGCCCACGGACACATAGCAGACAAAGGTAGAGTCAGCATGAGAACCCAGATCCTCTGACTCCCAGGCCTGTGCTCTTTCCACTAGGCCACACTGCTTCGAAATTGCAGTGAGAGACACAGATGTAGGAGACAGATAGTGGGAAAATAAAGATGTTACCCTTAACCCAATGAGCAAACAGGAAACTCAAGTTTGCAAGAATAGCATTCAAGTGTGGAGTAGAAGATTCCATCTATTTTTTTAAAATGGTATTTGTTAAGACCTTACTATGTGCTACTGTATTAAGTACAGCCGTAGATACAAGTTAATCAGGTTCCACACAGTCTCTGTCCCACATGGGGCTCACAGTCTTAATCCCCATTTTGCAGATGAGGTAACTGAGGCATACAGAGGTTAAGTGACTTGTCCAAGATCACAGTCTGACTCCCAGGCCCGTGCCCTTTTCACTAGGCCACGCAGATTCTCAAGTCAAAACTTTATTTTGTTTACTAAACCAGGTCAGGGTCCCTGCTGGAGGCCTCAGAAAGCCAATCTGGACGTTGGGAAGGAAAGCCACTGATTCTAAGTGTCTGTGTTGCCTTACGAGAAAGGAAGAGAAATCAAAATCCTCTGTTTAGAGAATTTATGTATGTGCCCCCTCAAGTTATGTCACACACAGCAGCTGCAGATGAAAAGCAGCATGGCCTGAGAGTCAGAAGGACCTGGGTTCTACTCCCAGCTCCACCTCTTGTCCGCTGGGCAACCTTTGGCAAGTCACTTAACTTCTCTGTGCCTCAGTTACCTCATCTGTAAAATGGGGATTAAGACTGTGAGCTATATGTGGGACAGGGATTATGTCCAACCTGATTACCTAGTATTCATTCAATAGTACTTATTGAGCGCTTACTATGTGCAGAGCACTGTACTAAGCGCTTGGAATGTACAAATCGGTAATAGAGATAGTCCCTGCCCTTTGACGGGCTTACAGTCTAATGGGGGGAGACGGACAGACAAGAACAATGGCAATAAATAGAATCAAAGGGAAGAACATCTCATTAAAACAATAGCAAATAAATAGAATCAAGGTGATGTACATCTCATTAATAAAATAAATAGGGTAACGAAGATCTAACCCAGCCCTTAGAACAGTGCCTGGCACATAGTAAGCACTTGACAAATACCACAAAAAAGGGGGGACTCAGGGCCCTGGCTTGTGCCCAGATTCAGTTTTTGAGCCTGGGGATGAGAAGGTGATGAGAGGGGGAGGGGTAACTTGCCTAAAGGAGGAATAGAGGGATGAAGGCCAAAGGAGGGTTGATGAGGATTGAGGAGATTTTGCTTTTTGTGTCTCTAATGCTAATTTTATGTGAATTGCAATTTTTGTATAAAGAGAAAAGTGGCATCGAAATGGTAATAGAACTGTACCGGTCCGAGAATTAGGAGATATTTGTTCTAACCCAAGGTTTCACATTGTAAAATGTTGCCATGGGTACAGCGATAGCACTTACTTGCTGGCTTCTCCACTTCATCGTCAACTGCATTTTATTGAGCACCTGCTGTGGGCACGGCTCCCAAATCTACCTCCCTAGCCCCGTCTTCTCTCCTCCACAATCTCACATTCCCCACCGCAGGCAGTGTGGCCTACTGGAAAGAGCCTAGGCCTGGGAGTCAGAGGACCAGGGTTCCAATCCCAACTCTGCCTCATGTCTGCCGTGTAACCTTGGACAAGCCACTTCACTTCTTTTTGCCTCAGTTCCCTCATCTGCAAAATGGGGATTCAATTCCTGTTCTTCCTCCTATTTAGACTGTGAGGCCCATGTGGAATCTGATGATCTTGTAACTAGTACAGTATTTGGCCCAAAGTGTGTACTTAAAAACTACAATTATTATTATCATCACCATCACCTCCAGGGCATCTCTACATGGAAGTGATGCACGCACCTTAAGCTTACTATGACCTAAATGGAACCCCTTATCTTCCCTCCCTCATTTCTTTCTTCAAACTTACCCATCATATTGACAATATCTTCATCCTCCCCATCTCTCAAGAACATTACTTTGGCATTATTCTTGGCTCATCCTTTTTCAACGCCCATATTCAGTCCGTCACTGGATCCTTTTGATTTTTCATCCACCACAATTTCTCTCCATCCAAATGGCTACCAAGATGGTCCAGGCCCTTTTCATATCCCAGTTTTACTACTGCACTGGTCTCCTTGTTGACCTCCTTATCTTCAGAATCTTCTTTCTCCAGGCTGTACTTCAGTCTATTGTCCAGATTATCTTTCTAAAACACTGCTCTGCACACATCTCACTCCTCAGAAACCTCAGAACAATCAATAATCATAAGAATGCTGGTATTTGTTAAGCGCTTACTATTTGCAGAACACTGTTCTAAGCGCTGGGAGAGATACAGGGAAATCAGGTTGTCCCACGTGAGGCTCAAAGTTAATCATCATTTTACAGATGAGGTAACTGAGGCACAGAGAAGTGAAGTGACTTGCCCACAGTCACACAGCTGACAAGTGGCAGAGCTGGGATTTGAACCCATGACCTCTGACTCCCAAGCCCTGGCTCTTTCCACTGAGCTGCGCTGCTTCTCACTGCTTTTATTGAGTGCTTACCTTGCGCAGAGCACTGTATTAAGTGCTCGGGTGAGTACAATACCCATTCATCTCTACCTTAAGCAGAAACTCCTGACTTTCGGCTTTCAGAAATTCAATCAGCTCACAGCTCTCGTCCTCCTATTTATCTACTCTCTTCTCCCACTACACCCCAGCTCACAAACTTCATTCCTCTCAGTTCTTGATTCTCCTTCCACTGACCTTTTATTTATGCTTGGAACTCCCTCTCCCTTCACATCAAACCCCTGCTCTCTTCATCACCGATCCTTCTGAAATCATATCTCCTCTACGAGTCCTTCCCTGAATAATTTCTATTTTATTTTGGTATTTGTTAAGTGCTTACTGTGTGTCAGGCTCTGTTCTAAGCCCTGGGGCAGATACAAGATAATCAGATTGGACACAGCCCATATCCTGCATGGGCCTCACCGTCTTTATCTCCATTTTACAGATGAGGTAACTGAGGAAGAGAAGTTGTAACTTGCCCAAGGTCACACAGCAGACAAGCGGCGGAGCTGGAATTAGTTCTCGGCTACTTCCCTATCCACTAAGCCACACTGCTCCCCTAATACGTCCTGTTATCTACCACTTTAGCACTCACAGTGCCAAAGGGGTAACATGTAAATACTTTATTCTTCTGAACTGTAATTTTGGCTCCTCTCCAAGACCGAAAACTCCTGAGGACAGAGATCACTCCTACCAACTCGGTTGTAATCTTAATACAGTCTCTGCACAGCCTCTCCTTTAGACTGTAAGCTTGTTGTGGGCAGGGAGAGTGTTGACCAACTCTGTTATACTGCATTCTCCCAAGCGTTTAATTCAGGCTCTGCGCACAGTAAGCTCTTAAATGTGATTGATTGATTGAACCCAGAAGGTACTTAAATACTATTGTCTATGTGAAAAGCATTATACAAGTCACTTGGGCACAGAACTAAAATACAAATGTAGCCCCTCTCTTACAAACTTAGAAGAGACATCAGTTGCAAGATATGCAACATATAAGTGTATAAAGGCAGAGATTCAAATAATGAAATGCAAGATATACAACCTAAGTGCAGAAAAGCAGAGATTCAAATAATGATTTGCAAGATATACAACCTAAGTGTAGAAAAGCAGAGATTCAAATAATGAAAAGTAAATAACGGATAATAATTAAATAAACAACAGAAATGCATAGGAGTGTCATGGGATGAAACAACCAAGAAAGCTGGGGACTAATACCAGTAGTGATAATAATAATGGTATTTAAGGGCTTACTATGTACCAGGCACTGTAATAAGCAAAAGCAGCGTGGCTCAGTGGAAAGAGCCCAGGCTTGGGAGTCAGAGGTCATGGGTTCGAATCCCAGCTCTGCCACTTGTCAGCTGTGTGACTGTGGGCAAGTCACTTAACTTCTCTGTGCCTCAGTGACATCTGTAAAATGGGGATTAAGACTATGAGCCTCACGTGGGACAACCTGATCACCCTGAAATCTCCCCCAGCCCTTAGAACAGTGCTCTGCACAGAGTAAGTGCTTAAATATCAACATCATCATTATTATTACTAAGCAGGACACAGTCCCTGTCCCACATGGGGGTCACAGTTTCAATCCCCATTTTACAGAAGAGGTAATTGAGCCACAGAGAAGTGAAGTGACTTGCCCTAGGTCACAGAGCAGACAAATGGCAGAATCAGATTCAGAACCCATGAACTTCTGACTCCCAGACTCGTGCTCTATCCACTACAGATTTCTAGAAAGGCTCTGAAAATGAGGAAGGAGATGGTTTGATTGATTTGAAAGGGGTTGGGATTTTCGAGTGTATCTTAAACCTCACAAAGACCACGGCCTAGTGGAAAGAGCACAGAACCGAGAGGCGGGAAACTGGATTTCTAATCCTGGCTTTGCACTCGCCTGCTGTGTGACTTTAGGCAAGTTACTTAACTTTTCCAGGCCTCCTTCAGTTTCCTCATCTGCAAAACAGGAACAAGATGCCTGTCCTCCTTCCTCCTCCTCAGACTGAGCCCCGTGTGGGACAAGAATGAACAAGAACTGGGCCCAATCTGACTGTACTGTATCTACCCCAATACTTATTCATTCAATAGTATTTATTGAGCGCTTACTATGTGCGGAGCACTGTACTAAGCGCTTGGAATGTACAATTCGGCAACAGATACATAGTAGGTGCTTATTGAATGCCACAATTATCGTTATCACTGTTATTATTAGTGGCATAAAGGGAAGTCATTGGTAGAGAGAACCAAGTCCCGCTGTGGCTATTGCAGCTTCCTGACCTCGTCTAACCCCTGTCAAGCACCTTAGGGTTGTAAACATGGCTCCAAGGACATACTGCTCCCCGATTAGACTGTAAACCTGTCAATGGGCAGAGATTGTCCCTATCTGTTGCCGAATTGTACATTCCAAGCACTTAGTACAGTGCTCCGCACATAGTAAGCGCTCAATAAATACTACTGAATGAATGAATACTGCTATCCCGATTGCCGGGCTCTGAAACTAAAGTTTCTCATGTGGCATTGTGTAATCCTGTCTTTCAATATCTACCATAATTTCTCAGCCTTGACCAACGTCTGAGTCTTTTTTTAACACTTGGCCCAAGTATCTGAACATTCCTTGGATAAACAAAAATTTGACTTTCTGCAAAGAACTCACTGGACATTTTAGAGGCTAAGAGCTATAAGGGAAGAGCAGTAAGAGAAGCAGCATGGCTTAGGGCTGGGATTGTGAATAGTGGGTACTAATAATAATAATGATGGCATTTGTTAAGCACTTACTATGTGCAAAGCACTGTTCTAAGCGCTGGGGAGGATGCAAGATCATCAGGTTGTCCCACGTGGGGCTCACAATCTCAATCCCCAATTTACAGTTGAGGGAAATGAGGCACAGAGAAGTTGAGTGACTTGCCCAAAGTCACTCAGCTGACAAGGCGGCGGAGCTGGGATTTGAACCCGTGACCTCTGAGTCCCCAACCCGTGCTCTTTCCACTGAGCCACGCTGCTTCACTAGTAGATAGCGCACGGGCTTGGGAATGTGAAGGACCTGGGTCCTAATCCCGGCTTCACCATTTGTCTGCTGTACGACCTTGGGCCAGTCACTTCACTTCCCTGGGCCTCAGTTACCTCATCTGTAAAATGGGGATTGAAACTGTGAGCCCTATGTGGGACAGGAACTGTGTCCAACCTGATGATCTTATATCTATACAGTGCCTGGCACAAAGTATGTGCTTAACAGATACAATATGAGCTGCCAACACAGAAATGGCATAAATAAAAATCAGAATAGTTTAATTATTCCTATTCTCCAAATGTATACTGTGCCTAACATATTACCGTGCTTAAAAAAACAAAAAATAAACCGGGTGACTTCCAGAAACACACCAATTCCCACAGAACAGATGTGAAATACTCAACATTTTATAGAGACTAGCTCTTCTAATGAAGGTGTTGCACACCCCAAATTACTCTAAGAGTAATTCATTCATTCAATAGTACTTATTGAGCGCTTACTATGTGCAGAGCACTGTACTAAGCGCTTGGAATGTACAAATCGGTAACAGAGACAGTCCCTGCCCTTTGACGGGCTTACAGTCTAATCGGGGGAGAATGCAACATCAAATAAAATCAGTTGTATTTGAGGGTTTACTCAGTTCTTGGTAGAATACAATAGAGTTAGTAGACACAATCCCAGCCCTCAAGGAATTTATAATCCATCGGACAATGGACTATTTATCCTAAATAAAATAAATAATTTTTGAAAATCACTATGAGGACTGACAAAGGACCAGAGAAGCAATGTTAGATTTTAAAAAGTCATTTTGTGTGACCACAGAAAAAGGTTAAGCCCCAGACATTTCAAGTAATTGGGTTTAAATTTGATTCCTGATGTAGGAATTAATCACTGTACAACTGAGCAGTAGTGATCGATGTGATTTTGTGAATTCCATATTAAACTGATTCATTTTCTCCTACTATTTAGTGCCAGGCTTCACAGTCGGGAAGGAAGCCACATGTGGAATACCTGACAAAGTGTGAGAGCATTTGAGTGAAAAGCAACATGGCCTAATGGAAAGGGCACGGGCCTGGGAGGCAGAAAGACCCGAGTTCTAATCCTAGTTCCTTCACATGTCTATGTGACCTTGGGCAACTCACTTCACTTTTCTCTAACTCAGTTCCCTCATCTGTAAAATGGAAATTAAGATTGCGAGCCCCGTATGGAACATGGACTGTGTCCAATCTGATTAACTTGTATCTACCCCAGTGCTTAGTACAGTGTCTGGAACATAGTAAGTACTTAACAGGTAATATAAAAGAATGCAAGTTTTTTTTTTTTTTAATTTCATCACTCACTGGTCATCATTCAAGCTGACAGAGGTGATATGATTTATCGGGTGGATACGCAACTAATAGGAATGTAACAATTTTAGGGCCATGAAGGACATAGCAAATGAGGCACATGGAGTCCAATTCTCCTCAACTGCTTAGTACAGTGTTCTCAGTTCAGTAGATGCTGAGTAAATAAGCAGCGTGGCTCAGTGGAAAGAGCCCGGGCTTGGGAGTCAGAGGCCATGGGTTCGAATCCCGGCTCTGCCACTTGTCAGCTGTGTGACTGTGGGCAAGTCACTTAACTTCTCTGTGACTCAGTTCCCTCATCTGTAAAATGGGGATGAAGACTGTGAGCCTCATGTGGGACAACCTGATTTCCCCGTATCTACCCCAGTGCTTAAAACATAGTAAGCGCTTAACAAATACCAACATTATTATATGAAACATATCAGTATTAACACTATTTAAAGCTTAATATTCTCCTACATATGACAGGCTTGCAAATTTCAATTCAGGACACGTGGCACGGTAACAGTCTGGGAGATAAAGATTGAAGGCAACACATCAGTGGATTGTTAACAGTTTCGCTTAGGGTAATCCCACAGAATTCATACATCCTTCTAAACAGCGACCACTAACTATTTTAGATGCAGAAGTAAAGGTAGAGTTTAGTACAGATCCTGACAATGGTTAACAGTCACAAAGCAAGTTGACATAATAGCATGACCCAAACAAGAAGCAACGTGGTCTAGATGATAAAGCCCAGGCCTGGAAGTTAGAAGAACCTGGGTTCTAATCCCAGCTCCACCGCTTGTCTGCTAAGTGACCTTGGGCAAGTTAGTTAATTTCTCTGTGCCTCATTTTGTCTGTAAAGTGGGGATTAAGACTGTAAACTCCATATGAGACATGGGTTGTATCCAACCTGATTAGTTTGCATGTATTCCAGTATTTAGTAATAGCGCCTAAAAATAGTAAGCTCTTAAATACCATAAAAAAACCCCAACACAAACTGACCAAAAAAAAAACCCCTAGCCCATGGAGGTTTACCAACGATATAATTTCAAAAAATGTACCTGCTCACTAGAGGAATCAATTGCAGCTCTTCCTTGGTGGGTCTTTCATTTAAGTCTCATAATATCTACTGCATGACGGCCTCACGCCCCAACATAAACTCAATGGGGTTGACTACGAAGGCACGGTAAACTTCTTTATGTAAGTGTAAGCAATTTATATTTCAGAGCTAACCCAAACCCTCTTAGAATCACAGGGAGCTTAGATTGAAACTGCACTATCCTCATCTGATGCCTAACCGAATACCTTTCTTCCTTGGGTGAGTTCATGGACAACTGTTATTTACAAGATTGCATGGAAGGTATATGTTGGTCTCCTCCAACAGAGTATATACATCTCTCTGAGGACAGAGAATATGTCACATCTTTATTCTGTTCTTCCCAAGCACCACACTAAATATTCCTGCAGCCACAGCAGCCTAGAAGTCAGAAATGGGGGAATGTGTATATCAACTCTGTTGTACTGTGCTCTCCCAAGCTCTTAGTACAGTACAGTCGTGGCTCAGTGGAAAGAGCACGGGCTTTGGAGTCAGGGCTCATGAGTTCGAATCCCAGCTCTGCCACTTGTCGGCTGTGTGACTGTGGGCAAGTCACTTCACTTCTCTGCGCCTCAGTTCCCTCATCTGTAAAATGGGGATCAAGACTGTGAGCCCCACGTGGGACAACCTGATTCCCCTATGTCTACCCCAGCGCTTAGAACAGTGCTCGGCACCTAGTAAGCGCTTAACAAATACCAACATTATTATTATTACAGTAAGCACTCACTAAACACCACCGATGATGACGATGATAATTTGGTCTATTTATTTCTAGTCAACTTCGAGGACCATAAGTCCATGTCAAAGGATTGGGTTTCTTTCATTTCATGGGGATAATGCACGACAACCACTAAACTTCAAGAGCAGAGAGCGTCACCCGAATTATAGCAATATTCCAGGGCAAAAATTATTCTGGAAGAGGAGTTGGAGCAGACCACCTAATGGAAGAAGGGTAATAGCACTATCTGAGCGTCTCATTTTCGCTGCAGAATCTTACGGGGCAGTCATATTTATGTGTCATCTCTCCTTTTAGAACAAGGATTGTCTCATCTATTTTCTCTGAAACTCCAGGGCCTCATCCAGTCCCATGCACAAAGAGGACACTTGATAGCCATTCACCGTCTGCACCACAGCTCGAAATTCCCCGCGGCTATTTCCGGTCATGTTTTTCGTGGGTAATGCCCGCCTCCACTGACCCTGTTGCTTTTCTCTGCTGCAAGCCCTCTGGAATACCCAAGCATCTGGCCAACCCCGCTGGCACTTCAAGTCCCCTCTCTGACACTCCTGCAGAACTGGAGTTTAAACAACTTGGGGAAGCACTGAGCTGGTTGAACAAAGTGGCCTCTTGAAGGAGTTTGCCGAATGGCTGGATCACCATCCATGAAGGCACGGTTCCATGGTGTAATGGTTAGCACTCTGGACTCTGAATCCAGCGATCCGAGTTCAAATCTCGGTGGCACCTTTCTTTGGGAAGCAGCGTGGCGCAGTGGAAAGAGCCTGGGCTGCGGAGTCAGAGGTCATGGGTTCGACTCCCGGCTCTGCCACTGTCAGCTGTGTGACTGTGGGCAAGTCACTTAACTTCTCTGTGCCTCAGTTACCTCATCCGTCAAATGGGGATTAACTGTGAGCCTCACGTGGGACGACCTGATTACCCTATATCTACCCCAGCGCTTAGAACAGTGCTCTGTACATAGTAAGCGCTTAACAAACACCAACATTATTATTTCCTACCCGGAACCCTACAGTCATCAGAACAGCTCTGAACCCAGTGAAACCCCAGCAAGAAAAAGCAATGCTGGGCATTAACCTTTTTTAATGGCATTTGTTAAATTGCATATTATGTGCCAGGCGCTGGGGTAGATACACGTTCATCAGGTTGGACACGGTCCCTGTCCCACACGGGGCTCACAATCCTAACCCCCATTTTGCAGATGAGGTAATCGAGGCACAGAGAAACTGACTTAATTCAGCAGACAAGTGATAGAATCCCAGCTCTATCAATTGTCTGCTAAATTAAGTCACTTAATTCTAGTTCCCAGACCCACGCTCTATCCACTAGGCCAACTTCTTAATGCCTTTGTTATTAGTATACGGCCCATTAGGCTGGGGAATTCGCTTATGTCCTACAATGCTGCAGAACAGGAGAGAGAAACTATGGTTATTGTTCACGTTCCGCCCATTCCTCCAAGCACCCGTTTGCTCCTGGTTTTTTTATGGTATTAAGTGCTTACTATGTATCAAATGCTGTTCTCAGCGGTGGGGTAGATGTCAATGAATTAGGCTGGACACTCTTCCTGTCCTGCATGGGGCTCTCAGTCTAAGGAGGAGGGAGAACAAGAGAACTGAGGTACAGAGAAGTGAAATGACATGCCCAAGGTCACACAGCAAGCAATTGGCAGAGCCGGAACTAGAACCCAGGTCCTCTGACTGCCAACCCCGTCTGGGAAAGGCACGGCTCTTTCCACTAAGCCGAGCTGTTTCTCTGACATCTGTTCCCAGCTCTGCCTCCGACTCACTGCCGGCTCCGGGTTAGTCACCAAAATTCTCTGGGTCTCGGAGTCTTCCTCTAAAGAATGAGAATAAATATCACCCTGACTCACAGGCTGTTGTGAGTAAAGGTTAATCAACTGCTGATTTAAAAAAAAAATCATTTTCAGATTCAGAAGCCTTGAAAAAGGCAACCCTACACTCAGAGCGTAACTACAGCCCACAGCCCACTTAATGAGTGTTGGGCTATATCTGTGGAACAAGCTGATCATATTTTCTTGGTCCACCATTGCGCGGTGCTTCAGAGAGGAGAGATTTTGGCTTTTCTATTCTCAATCTGCTCCCTGGCCATCCCGGGGACCCAAAAGCCTCTACCTGCAAATGGCAGGGAGCAAGGAGGAGAGAAAGTGGGGATTTGGGATTTGTCTCTCTTTTCCCCTGTTCTATTAAGTCTTCCCTCTCCCCCTCAATTTCCTCTTTCAGTGCCAACACAGTTCTTATAAGCTTAATCTGCTCCTTTAGATTAATGCACCGCAGTTGGGGAAAGATCAGTATTTAAAGGAGACCTTGCTGAGATAGCCAACCCCTTCTCCAGGCATTGTATAAGTACAACCCATTTTGTTGCGGGTGGAGGGTGGAGGTCACTCCTTCCTCTGTACACACTCTCAAGATAAATACTGTTAAACCAAATATCCTCTTTTCCTCTACTATGCTTTGATGGGAAAACAATCCATCAGCTCACAAAGGCATTTACAGAGTGATTTCAATTACGTCAAATCCTAAAACACGTTACATTGCTCAGGTCTCTCCACCCTACCCACTGTCTCTCAATTAATGGTATTTATTAAGCACCTAAGCTTTGCAGAGCACTCTACTGAGTGTTGAAAGAGTGCAATTGACGAGTACACAATCTCTGCCCTCCAGGAGTCTACCATCTACCAGGATTGTAAAATTCTCATGTTCCTGTTCCTCGGACATTTTTAGTCCTTTTTCGCATGTTCTCCTACCTGTACGTGTATTTATACATATGATCATGTGCCAGCCCATCTATATTTCTGTAGAATACATGTGCTTGTGCGAATGTAGGGTACAGTTAGAAGTAGGGTGAATTTCGGGTACAGTGAGAAGCAGCATGACCTGATGGATAGAGCACAGGCCTGGGAGTCTGAAGGACCTGGGTTCTAATCCCAGCTCCACCCCTTGTCTGCTCTGTGACCTTGGGTGAGTCGGTTAACTTTTCTATGCCTCAGTTCCCTCATCTGAAAAATGGGGATTAAGACTGTGAGCCCTATTTGGAACAGGGACCGTGTCCAACCCAGTTATTTTGTTTCTACCCCAGGGTTTAGAACGGTGCCTGGCACATAGTAAGTGCTTAACAAATATCACAATTATGATCATTAATGATAATAATGGTGTTTGTTATTAAGTAGAGGTGTGTAAGAGTGGCGAGAGAGGAGAAGGGCAGGTATTTGTGGGTGTTATCGAAAGAGTGTACATGTGTGTTCACGACATCCTGCTTCCCAATGGCCAGGCTAGACAGTGTGGTGAGACTCCTAAAGAGGAATAAGGCAGAGATGGATAAAGGGGAGGGATACCAAAGACTCTGCTTTTGACTGTGGGGGTTGAGCTGCGGCAGCCACGTTGGTCAAGGGAGCGTGGCTCAGTGGAAAGAGCACAGGCTTTGGAGTCAGGGCTCATGAGGGCTCATGAGTTCGAATCCCAGCTCTGCCACTTGTCGGCTGTGTGACTGTGGGCAAGTCTCTTAACTTCTCTGTGCCTCAGTTCCCTCATCTGTAAAATGGGGATTAAGACTGTAAGCCCCACGTGGGACAACCTGATTCCCCTATGTCTACCCCAGCGCTTAGAACAGTGCTCGGCACATAGTAAGCGCTTAACAAATACCAACATTATTATTATTTATTATTACAAACCAGCCCTTCTCCTGTCACCCGCTCTGGGACTACGGGACAACTCTTCAAGGTGGCCCCGTCAGGACCGCGGCAACAGCCCCCATCTGGATCCTCCCCACGTCTAGCTACCTTCATCTCATCTTACCCTCCCCACCATCAAAGTCTTATTGAAGGCAAATCTCCTCCAAGCGGCCTTCCCTGCCTAAGCCCTCCTTTCCTCTTCTCCCACTCCCTTCTGCCTCTCCCTGACTTGCTCCTTTTATTCATCTCGCCTTCCAGTCCCACAGCATTTATGTGCATATCTGTAATTTATTCATTTTCATTAATGCCTGTTTCCCCTTCTAGATTGTAAGCTCATTGTGGGCAGGGAACATGTCCGTTTATTGTCATGTGGTATTCTCCCAAGCGATCAGTTCAGAGGAAGTGCTCAATAAATACGACTGAATGAATGAATTCTACTGCCGCATCGATTCTAAGGGTCCAGAGGCCTCCAAGCCACCTGCCCCGGGCCTGGGGATGTTGGAGCCAGAAAAGTATATGGAAAGGCAGTTGGGGTCCACGAGACATCTCCTCAGCCAGAGCCAGCTCCCCTCCCCATCCTTCAGATCCAGATCTACTGGGGGTATGTGGAAAGGGTCACTGGAGCAAGAAAGGAAGCAGCAAGACTTAGTGGAAAAGGCACAGGCCTGGGATTCAGAGGCCCTAGGTTCTAATCTCAGCTCCACCACTTGTCTGCTGTGTGAGCTTGGGCAAGTCACAACTTCTCTGTGCCTCAGTTATCTATATAATGGGGATTAAGACTGTGAGCCCCACGTGGGACAGGGACTGCATCCAACCTAATGAAGCTTGTATCTACCTCAGCGCTTGACACACAGTAAGTGCTTAACAAACACCATTTAAAAAATAGGAGAGAGAAATAGGTCGCAAACTGTGTGGAGGGAGAATTCCCAGCTGTGGCCCTAGCAGCAGCTGGACAGATGGGTTTTCGGGGAGGGAAGCCTACAGGATTTCTTCACTGCACCCCTACTCCCATAAACCCTATGCTCTCTCACTGCTTAAGCTGGTCTGATCTCAACCCAGAGTGGCAGAAAATCCAGGTGGGATCACATCCCACTCCCTATTCCTGGATGGGAAAGGGAATAAAAATAATAATATTGGTATTTATTAAGCGCTTACTATGTGCAGAGCATTGTTCTAAGCACTTGGGTAGATACAGGGTAATCAGGTCATCCCACGTGAGGCTCACAGTTAATCCCCATTTTACAGATGAGGTAACTGAGGCACAGAGAAGTTAAGTGACTTGCCCACGGTCACCCAGCTGACAAGTGGCAGAGCCGGGAGTCGAACCCATGACCCCTGACTCCGAAGCCCAGGTTCCTTCCACTGAGCCACGCTGCTTCCCCCTCCTGGGTGGAGACCCCCGAGTCCATGCTCACCTGGGCGGCAGCATGCCAGGCTGACTCCCAGCAGCTCATTAATCAATCAATGGTATTTATTGAGCACTTACTGTGTGCAGAGCACTGTATTAAGCCCTAAGAGAGTACTATAGAACAGAGTTGGTAGACATATTCCTTCCCACAGTGACGTGACAGTCTAAGCTCACCCCAGCCACTCCCTGCCGCGCTCCACCGTGTCGCAAGTTACCTCAGAGGAATAGAATCGGCCAGTGAGCAAGCCCAGCTTTCCAAAAGCCAGATCACACTGAGCTCCAAGAGATCCTTAAGTCACCAAACGAAGAAAAGTTAAAACCTCCTCTCAGAGTTTGGCATCAGATACACTGCTTTAGCGTTCTTTACCAATCAATCGTATTGACTGAGTGCTTACCGTGCGCGCACCAAGCTCTTGGGAGACAGCAATAAAACAGAGTGGGTGGACATGTTCCCTGCCCACAACAATCTCCCTTTTTTTCTTCTTTTCTGATCTCCCAACTTGTCTCTCCCCACTTCAGTCTGTACTTCACTCTGCTGCTTGGATAATCCTTCTATAAAAATGTCCTGGGCATGTCACGCCTCTCCTCAAAAATCTCCAGTGGTTGCCTATCAACCTCCATATCCAACAAAAACTCTTCACTCTTGGCTTCAAAGCTCTCCATCCCCTTGCCCCCTCCTACCTCCCCTCCCCTTTCTCCTTCTCCATCCCAGCCCGCACATTCCGCTCCTCTGGTGCTAACCTTTTCACCGTGCCTCGTTCTCACCTGTCCAACCGTCGATTCCTGGCCCACGTCCTACCTCTGGCCTGGAATACCCTCCCTCCTCATATCCGCCTAAAAATCACACCTCTCCCCTTCAAAGCCCTACTGAAGGCTCAGCTCCTCCAAGAGACCTTCCCAGATCAAGCCCCCCTTTCCATCAGTTCCCCCACCCCCATCGCCCCGACTCGCACCCTTTGCTCTACCCTCCGCTCCACAGCACTTGTGTATATATGTACATATCTATAATTCTATTTATTTGTATTAATGCCTGTTTTACTTGTTCTGATGTGTATATATCTCTAATTCTATTTATTTATATTGATGCTTTTGATGCTTGTTTACTTGTTTTTGATGTCTGTCTCCACCTTTCTAGTCTGTGAGCCCCTTGTGGGGCAGGGATTGTCTCTGTTGCTGAATTGTACTTTCCAAGTGCTTAGTACAGTGCTCTGCACACAGTCAGTGCTCAAAAACTATGACTGACCGAGCTTACAGTTTAGAGGGAGCTTTACAGTCTAGGACTGTAGATCTCAGATTTCGGCTACTTCATCATTTAAATACTCCATCGGACACGGCTGCTTGGGGGTTAATAATCGGAGGAAGAAAAAGTTACATTTATATGAGGAACAAACCTTTTTTTTTTCCATTTAAAGATGGCAAAGGCCCAGAAAGAAACAGGAAGCTTAAGCACTGCTGTGGTGGGTAAGCTACTGGCATTGTCTGAAACCAAGCTGACACCAGAAAACGACGAGGACAAATTGTTCTCACTGGGCTCAAAAGCACCGAGACTGAAGTGCATCTCCATTTTCCCCACGAGGATGAGTATGGGACTCTGGGAAATGGGAAACGGCAGGTCTAAGAAAGTGGAGAGGAACAACTGCGCTGGGCAAAATGCAGAACTGAAAGCCTCGGTCCGAGAGCTGATCTACTGCAGTGATGAACAGTCTGCCTTCCCAGCGGGGCCGGTCTTTCCCAAATCACCTTGTCGTTGGCCTTCCATTTTGTGGCTTCTGTTAGGCGGAAAAACCTCAGGACTCTAGCTCTTACCGAGATGGGAACAGTTTTCCATTCAGGGCAATTCACTCAATCAGTGGCATCGGAGTGCCTGTGTGCAGAGCACCGAACTATTGAGCGCTTACTGTGTGCAGAGTACTGTGTACTAAGTGCTTGGCAAAGTACAATACGATAGAGTTGCCTGTTGAACAGGACTTGGGGACAAGGACGGTGAGGGACAGAATTTCTACCTTGATTTATTTTTTAAATCATTGGACGATTTGTTATGTGCCAAGCACTGTACTAGGCGCTGGGGCAGAGGCAAGGTAATCAGGTCCCACATGGGGCTCACAGTCTAAGTAAATGGGGGAATGGGTATTGAATCCCCATTCTGCAGGTGGGGGAACTGAGGCACAGAGAAGTGACTTGTCCAAGGGTATACAGCAGGTATATGGCAGAGCCAGAGCTTGGGTCCCAGGCCTATACTTTTTCCACTAGGCCCCAATGCTTCTCTTCACTGAGCCTTTTATTTCTGAAAGGCACTTTCATTCTCAGCAGAGGGATGAAGGAAATCCTGTCTCAGTCCTCAGCCTTCCAAGAGCTCCACCAACACGAAAGCAGTAGAGAGAGAGCTTTCGTCCAGCTAAGATGGATTCTGTTCCCTCAGCTTCAGGAGCGTGGGTGCGGGGGAGTAGCTGGGCAGATAGTTGCTCACGGAGCTGATCTGTGGCGAATGAATGAATGGAGGTGGAAGGAAGAGGGGTAGCTACCTAAGGATCTCTAGGAAATGACTCTCTCTCCCTCGCCCCTCCCCTCCTCCATCCCCCAGCCCGGTAACTCCGCTCCCAAGATAGATTCCTCGCCACAGCCGGGAGAAGCATACTGACAAACTGGCAGGCCCCGAACCTATTTCGGTCCGCTTCTCATCTTGCTCCAGTTTTTCCAGCTATAAAACAGACGAGGCCGTCGACTATAAATTGCTCTGCCCACAGGAACCGCTGGTGTAGAATTTGCAGCGCGACCGTACCGCAGTGGAAATCACCACAGAGGTCAACCTGGGCCGACACGAAAGCTTAAGAGAGCCACAGCTAATTTCTTCCTTGTGGAATTTTAAAGTAAATCATTTCCACTCTCCTTTGCAGAAGAGGACGACTCAAAGTGGGTCTCGGGACCCCTACCTACACGGGCCTCCTCATGACTTCTCTATTCTCTTCAGAATGATGCCCTAGAAGCCTCCTTGGGGATATTGCATCAGCTCTCCTTTCTCCGGCAAAAAGGTTAATGGGAACAGAGGCAGGAGATGAACCCCCTGCTCAATGTAGAAATAACATGTTTTTCTGCCAAAAGGAAGTGTGGGATTGAGAGTCACCATGGTGACTCAGTCCCAGTCAGAAAAACGAGTGCCACAGTTGCACTCTGCACAGAATCTAACTCGCTGGCTCTTGCCTAAGCAACTGATGTCACCTTTAAGCAGTGGAAACGTCTTGGGTTGTTTTGGTTATTTCGTCTATTCTCTAGAACGAACCTACAGATGCATTTTCCAAGGCTTTGTTAGTTTCTTGATAAAATAAGGGGGAATGTCTTATTCATCTTTCTGTTTTGTTGAAGAAAATAATAAAACTGACGTGCATTCAATTCCACAATGGGAACGTTAATGTGTCCATGAGCTTACTGAAACCCCACAGAGCAGACGTCGGCTCTTAGAAAAAAAAGAAAAGAAAAAGAAAACAGTCTTGTTTAAGCGTGCAACCTTTTGGATGGATTTCAGGAAGGGGATCTGTCTGAAACCTATGACCCTCATACGGAGAGTTATCCTTTAGTTTGAAGCGAGAAGCAGTGAGGCCTAATGGATAGAACATGGGCCTGGGAATCCAAAGGATCTGGTTTCTAATCCTGGCTCTCCCACTTGCCTGCTGTATTACCTTGCATACGTCACTTGACTTCTCTGTGCCTTAGTTTCCTCAACAGCAAAATGGGAATTCAAGTGCTTACAGTGCCCTGCACACAATAAGTGCTTAATAAATATGATTAATTGAATGAATGAATGAATGAATGAATGAACATCTGTTCTCCCTCCTCAGACCGTGAGCCCCACCCACGTGGCACAGGGACTGTTCGACCTCGCATCTATCCCAGCGCTTAGAACAGTGCTTGACAAATAGTAAGCACTTAAATACCATAAAAAGTGCTTAGTACAGTGCTCTGAACACAATAAGCACTCAAAAAATTAACTGAAGAGAATTTTGCAGAAGGTATTGACTCCCTTTTCTCCTTCTACATCACTCCACCACTCTGCTAGCCTCGCTTTGCCTCGTTCTCTCCTGTCTTGCCGTCGACCCCTGGCCCACGTCCTACCTCTGGCCTGGAATGCCCTCCCTCTTCAAATTCGCCAGTCACACTTCCCCCCTTCAAAGCCCTACTGAAGGCTCACCTCTTCCAAGAGGCCTTCCCACACTACGTCCCCCTTTTCCTCAACTCCCCGTCCCTGTCACCCCGACTCGCTCCCTTTGCTCTACCCTCCTCCCCTCCCCACAGCACCTGTGCATATATGTGCATCTCTATCATTCTATTTATATTAATGCTTATTTACTTTTATGATGTGTATATATATCTATAATTATATTTATATTGATGCCTGTTTTGATGCCTATCTTCCCCCTTATAGACTGTAAGCCCTTCGTAGGCAGGGATTGTCTCTCTTTATTGCTGAACTGTATTTTTCAAGTGCTTAGTACAGTGCTCTGCACACAGTAAGTGCTCAATAAATACGACTGAATGAATGAGTGACAGAATTAACGTAATGGGATGGCGTGGGGGTGTTGAAAAGGAGAAGGGAGTCAGAAAGGCAGCATAGAGACGGGGCTGTGGGGAGTATGGCTGGGCCAGAAAGCCATCCCTCATCAGTTCACTGTGGGCAGGGAATGTGTCTATTTTTATAGTACACTCGTCCAAGCGCTTAGTACAGTGTTTTGCACAAAGTGCTCAATAAATATGACTGAATGAACAAGCTTTCAGTCTACGGGGGAGACATATTAATATGAGCCTCAACATCCTCATCCTCTAGATCGCAAACTTGTTTTGGGCAGGGAATGTGTCTGCTATATCTTACTCTCCCAAGAGCTTAGTACAGAGCTCTGCACACAGTAACCACTCAATAAATATGATTTATTGATTGAATGAACACCCGGTCTCCCTCCTCAGACCGTGAGCCCCACGTGGGACAGGGCCCACTCCGTGAAACTCCTTGTGGGCAGGGAATGTGTCTATCGTTGTGCTGTACTCTCCCAAGCACTTAGTACAGTGCTCTGCACAGAGTAAGGGCTCAATAAATACCACTGAATGAATGAATCCCTCTGCCACTGCTGGAGGTGGGGTGGGGTGGGAGAGACAGCAGGACAGAGGCTGACTGGTCTGAAACTTCATCAGTTTGGAGGAACTGCTGCTAACCAAACCCGCCCTTTGCACTGTAGCAGACTGGCTCGGACCAGGAAGAAAGAAATCCCCCATGTCTTTACCGAACGCAGCAGCGAATCCCAGCTTTACTGCTCTATACTCTACTTCTCCCAATCTCTCCTTCAAGAATTTTAGTTCAGATCCTGTGAATCGTATTTTAACATTAAAATCTTTTTTTTTTCCTTCTCAAAGTTTCCACTATGCAATGAAAGTACGTGTCCTTTACAATAAAGAAAATAGACATGTTTGGGCATAGAGTTTTTCAGAGGCACACTTAGAAGCAACAGGCCAATTTACTAAACTGTAAAGTCTCTCTAGACTCTAAGCCTCCTCTAGCCCGAAAGCTTATTTTGGGCAGGAACGCGAGTCTTAATAATTCTGTACTCTCCCAAGTGCTCCGGGAGAGCACACGGTACTCTCCCAGTGCTCTGCACACAATAAGCCCTCAATAAATGTGATTGATTGATGTACTGGATGCTCTAATACCTTCACACCAAGTCAGAGTCACACCTCTGATCATAATCCTCATCTCTTGCATCCACAGATATGGGCTTCCTTCCCTGACTAATTTGATATCTACGATCTCCCGTGGATTTTAACCAAAAAAGATACCTAGCACTGCTGCTGCTCGGGTAACTGCCTCATCCAGTAGATTTATACTCTGTTACCCAATCTCTTCTCCAAAAGCATTTCAGTAAGAATATCATCTGTACAAAATTTGGGCCGGCAAAAATTTCAAGCATTCTCGAGGTTGTGCTGTTATCGTAGAGAATCTTCGCATCATTTCTCTGCACATCAAATCTGGGTCAGAACACTGTCGGTACAATTAAATTCTCCTACATGGTCTCTTTTTCCAAGATCACTTTGCATTTAGCCAAAACTTTAAAACCATTTTTTGAAAAGCCAAATGTATTCGAGTGGGAAGTCTAATTTAAAAGAAACATCACACACACCGACATCTTATTTCAACTGGGGGCATGTTTTGCAATCGAACGTCAAAGACGTATTACTTTTTTATTTTTAGTAGCTAAATTGTTTTTGATGAGTTTCCAATCGAGCAGTTTCAGATCTACTTTTTTACTTTTACCACTTTTCTAAGAGAAAAGGGGAAGGGGGCAGGGAAATGTTGACTGGAGTTTAGACAACAAGCTCCTTGTGGGTAGGGAAGCTGCCTGCCAAATATGCTATATCGTCCTCTCCCAGAGCTTAGTACAGTGCTCTGCACACAGTGAGCACTCAATAAATAGGATCGATCAACCCAAAGGGATGGGGGAGTTGTGTGCATGTACATTTGTAAGATTACAAATGAATTACTCAGCCTGTGAAGACCAAGTGGTATATTGGAAATCACTGGAAATGGGAGTCAAGTACCAGGGTTTCATTTCTAGGTTTAATCCCAATGTACTAAGGGATAAATTGCATCAGCTCTCTGGGCCTAGCTTCATTTTCATTCCTAACTCAGAATCTGAATAGCTTATTATAATAATAATAATAATAATAATAATAATAATAATAATAATAATGATGGTATTTGTTAAGCACTTACTATGTGCCCGGTACTGTACTAAGCGCTGGGATGGATACAAGCAGATTGGGTTGGACACAGTCCCTGTCCCTTATGGGGCTCAACGTCTCAATCCCCATCTGCCACTTGTCAGCTGTGTGACTGTGGACAAGTCGCTTAGCTTCTCTGTGCCTCAGTTACCTCATCTGTAAAATGGGGATTACGACTCCGAGCCTCCTGTGGAACACCTTGATGACCCTGTATCTCCCCCAGCGCTTAGAACAGTGCTCTGCATATAGTAAGCGCTTAACAAATACCAACATTATTATTATTTTACACAAGAGGTAATGAGGCCCAGGGAAGTGAAGTGACCTACCCAAGGTCACACAGCAGACAGGTGGCAGAGCCGGGATTAGAACCCGTGGCCTTCTGACTCCCGGGCCCATGCTCTAACCACTATGTCATGCTGCTCGTCGTGGGCAGGAAACGTGTCTCTTTATTGTTATAGTGTACTCTCCCAAGTGCTTAGTACAGTGTTTTGCACCCAGTAAGCACTGAATAAATACGACTGACTGAATGAACAGTAAAAGAAACACCAAAGCTTCCTCCTATCTTCTCCCTCCACAGTCAGTTGCCCTCACCGGTTGTTTAAAAGGGGGGGGGGGCAGAAAAAAGTACGATATTTGAGATCCCGCGCTCGGTAACTCCCTGCCCCTCAATCTGCTTTTCCAGGATGTGGCAAGGGTCACGGGTGGGTGAGACCACCTCGGTGACGGTGGAAAGGGTGCCCATCAAGGGGGTGTGAAGATGAGTGAGAACAAAGGAGAGGGTTGAGGCAAACACGGATACAAAGAAAAAACACCCAGAGTCAAAATGAAAAAGAAACAAAAGAATAAAAGAGATAAAGGATATGAAGAGTGAGAAATTAATAGAGAGTCGATTAGATTAAGAGAACGACAGCACTGGAACCTGAACTCCTTGTGGGTAGAAGGTGCCTGGTACTTAGTAGGTGTTCAATAAGTACTGTTCTATTACTAGAGAGAAACAAAAGATAAGTCGGGGACAGAAGAATATGAAAAGTAGAAGGAAGAAACGTATTAGGGGAGCCACCGGGAACAGAAACAGCAGAATCAATCGTATTTATTGAACCCTTTCTGTGCGCAGAGCACTGTATTAAGTGCTTGAGAGGGTACGATATAACAGTGCAACAGAGTTGGTAGACGCAGTCCCCGCCCACGAGCTGCAGAAATGGTAAAATATCAGAAATTTTACTTGGAATCAGGTAATATTTTGAAAAGGTTCACTGCCGATCTGAAAAACAACCCTAATTTTAAAATTTTAGCCATTTCAATGATGCTAATAACTTGAATAATTTCCCCTTTTCAAGTGTTAGCTTCCACGTGAGAGTTTAGAAAGCCTATAAGATATTTTTACACTTAATTACATATTGCTAACCTTCATTTTCTCCAACTTGACTTTAATAAAGCAAAACACGCAAATCCCCTGTGTACTTTGGAGCAGATAAAAATGACCTCAAGCAGCGAAGCTCGGAAGGGTAGGCCCAGGGTAACGGCCATAAAGACCAGCAGTCTCAAGACAATGATGGGCAATAGCTCACATCAATGAACTTTCCTGACCTTCCTTTAGTACAAGCAGCTGTTTTCCCTCCTACTTAGGCTGTGAGCCCCATGGGGGACTGAGAATTGCAACCAATCTGATTAATTTTTATCTACCCCGGCACATGACACATAGTAAGTGCTTCACAAATACCACAAAACTGACCAAAAGCCTAGTACAGTGCTCTGCACACGGTATGCCCTCAAAAACCATTGCTGGATTGTTTTAGCTTAAACTCAGGCATGAGTTGTTGAAGGGAGATGGGAGCGACTATTTCTAGCCAAAGAATTAGGTAATTCCAGTGATATAACTCGAGATCATATATTTGCAACAGGAGCGAGTTCCGCAAACTGCAAGCAAGTATCCCAGCACATTACAGGATAACCAAAGAAACGTGCACGCCTTCACCTAAACCCGTGGCCTAGTGGCAAGAACACGGGCCTGGGAGTCAGAGGACCTGGGTTCTAATTCCGGCTCTGCCACTTGTCTGCTGTGGGACCTCACGTCACTTCACTTCTCTGGGCCTCAGTTACCTCATCTTTAAAATGGGGATTAAGAGTCTGAGGCCCATGTAGGATAACCTGATTACCTTGTATCTACCCCAAAGCTTAGAACAGTGCTTGGCCCAGAGTAAGTGCTTAACAAATACCGGTATCATTATTATTATTTAACTGACTGTGCCCCTCAGTCCAAATATTCATTACAGTTAGTGTTCAGATGCACACTATGGCCTAAGATCACAGAACTACTTTAGAACACCCAGTAGAAAAGCCACGGTCTTTCCAGCTACAGAAATATTAATGATTTCTCTAATGGGGAATTCACAAACCTAGCCTTCTTCCAACTGCAATCTTTCTCCGTCTAGCATACCCTCTCCTTCCCCTCTCTCAAAAGTCTCCTCAAATGCCCATCTCCTGCAGGAACCCTCCCCAGATCGGGCAGGGCAACATCTGTCTGGTAATTGACACTTCCTTGTCACGTGCCTGCTGTGTGACCTTGGACGAGTCACTTAACTGCTCTGTGCCTAAATGACACCATCTGTAAAATGGGGCTAAAATACCTGTCCTCTTTCCCTTAGACTGCGAGTCTCATGGGGGACAGGGACCGTTTATAGCAAACCCAGTGCTTGGCACACAGTGAGTGCTTCAGAAGTACCACTTTTATTATCGTTAAGTCTTTCCAGGTTAACAAAATACAAAATTTACATTCCTTAAAAAAGGAACCAATTCAATATACACGAAAAGCAGCGTGGCCTCGTGGATAGAGCACCGGCCTGGAAGTCGGAAGGATCTGGGTTCAAGCCTTGCCACTTGCCTGTTGTGGGACCTTGGGGAAGTCACTTCACTTATCGGTACCTCAGTTACCTAACCTGTAAAAGGGGGATTAAGATTGAGCCCCCATGTGGGACAAGGACTGTATCCACCTGATAGCCTTGTAGCTACCCCACAGCTCAGTACAGTGCCTGGGACACAGTAAACGTTTAAATACCATTTTAAAAAATACCCATCCACTTGGGTAGTATTTATAGGCTAATAAATATGCTGTAATATGCTTGTTAGCATTAGAGACTTTCTGTAATGAACTTAAAATTGTATGGGCCTTCAATCTCAATAAAAAAGGTTACTCCTCTTCCTTTTGAAAAAGGATTGAGTGAATTTTAACTGATTTCAGAGTAGCTAAGAGCATGACCATCCTAATTTTTATGATATTTGCTAAGCACTTATTATGTGCCAGGTACTGTACTAAGCTCTGGGTACAAATAAGCTGATGAGAGTCCACGTCCCACTTGGGCTCACTGTCTTAATCTCCATTTTACAGATGAGGTAACTGAGTCACAGAGAACTTAAAGGACTTGCCCAGAGCCACGCAACAGACAAGTGGCAGACTGGGATTAGAACCCAGGCCCTTCTGACATCCAGGACTGCGGTCTTTCCATTAGGCCACACTGCTCCTCATAAATGTCCCCCACCCTTACCCAAACACAGACTCTTAGGTCAGGTTTGCATCACCCACCATCCCTTCTCACCCTTCCACGACCTTTTGTATTTCTAGCAATCATTCTTGGATAAAAGCCCCAGGCCGTTCTCCTTCAATAATAATAATAATGTCGGTATTTGTTAAGCGCTTACTATGTGCAGAGCACTGGTCTAAGTGCTGGGGTAGACACAGGGTAATCAGGTTGTCCCACATGGGGCTCACAGTCTTCATCCCCATTTTACAGATGGGGTAACTGAGGCACAGAGAAGTTAAGCGACTTGCCCACAGTCACACAGCTGACAAGTGGCGGAGCTGGGATTCGAACTCATGACCTCTGACTCCAAAGCCCGGGCTCTTTCCAATGAGCCACGCTGCTTCAAGGAGTCCACACACTCAATGAACTCGAGTTTGATTCTTGAATCTGGTGATCAGAGAGGCTAGATCACCTGAAGAACAAGATCACCTGAAGTAACAAGAATTGGTTACTTTTTTAAGGAATGTATATTTTCTATTTTGTTAAATTGGAAAGACTTAACAATAATAAAAGTGGTACTTCTGAAGCAGTCACTGTGTGCCAAGCACTGGGTTTGCTAAAAACACTCCCTGTCTCATATCAGAGAGGCTATGGGCCAATTTCTATCCAACTGGCCAGAAAATGAGTGCGAGTGACCTAAGCCTGTCTTTCTGATATCGGGGCAAGCTTCATAAATTGCAGTTCCATTTCACAGGTTTGAAGCAAAAATAGTTGGGTGGCTGGAAATCCTCCATCCTTTCAGGCAGCTGCCATCTTGTTCTTCCCTGATTACACCACTGGGAAAACACTGCTGTAGCAGCGTGGCTCAGTGGAAAGAGCCCGGGCTTGGGAGTCAGGGGTCATGGGTTCGAATCCCAGCTCTGTCACTTGTCAGCTGTGTGACTGTGCGCAAGTCACTTCCCTTCTCTGTGCCTCAGTTACCTCATCTGTAAAATGGGGCTTAAGACTGGGCGCCTCACGTGGGACAACCTGATTAGCCTGTAAATCTACCCCAGCGCTGAGAACAGTGCTCTGCACATAGTAAGTGCTTAACAAATAACATTATTATTATTATTATCATTATCAACCCACATCACTGTCAACCTAGAGTAGGGGTATGATTCCGAGCCCCTTTGGAACTAAAAATAATACGGTCATCTTCTAGTGGCATAACAGTTAGGCTTTGTTTCTTCCACAATCCCCAGCAACAAGATCGCATTACCTAGAGCAGGGCACGAGGTCTAAGGCACCTTCGTCTGTCTCTGGGCCCCTTCAAGACTCCAAATAATTCATTCAATAGTATTTACTGAGCGCTTACTATGTGCAGAGCACTGTACCAAGCGCTTGGAATGTACAGAACGGTAACAGATAGAGACAATCCCTGCCCTTTGATGGGCTTACAGTCTAATCGGGGGAGATGGGGGAGTCTAATCGGGGGATTAGAGAATTCTCATTAGAGGATAATGAGAATTCTCCTTCAAGTGAGGCTCAGCTCCCAGAAGGACGATGGGAGAGAATATAATAATAATGTTGGTATTTGTTAAGCGCTTACTATGTGCAGAGCACTGTTCTAAGCGCTGGGGGAGATACAGGGTCATCAGGTTGTCCCACGTGAGGCTCTCAGTTAATCCCCATTTTACAGATGAGGTAACTGAGGCAGAGAGAAGTTAAGTGACTTGCCCGCAGTCACGCAGCTGACGAGTGGCAGAGCTGGGATTCGAACCCATGACCTCTGACCCCCAAGCCCAGGCTCTTTCCACAGAGCCACGCTGCTTCTCCAATCACTCCAAAGGCACAATGGATTGGGGATTCCTAGGATATGGGTGGAGGGAGGTACAGAGAGGTTAGGGGCAAGATCGTGAACTGAACAGGGGACAATAGGAGAAGTGAGAATCATTACAGGAGGGAGATTCGGGAAGCAGATAAAGGAGACATCAGGAGAAGGTAGCGGGAAAGCAAGTAGTGAAGACGTGACAGATCCCAAAAGACTCATAATACGTTTTTGATGTATCTTTCTAAAAAGTCACAAGTCCTAGTAAAACTCCCACATGCTGAAAAACAAAATCAGATTTGCGTTTCTGCCCTCAGCTTGGATGTTATACCTCTCAAATAGAAATTATTGCAAAAGAAATAGTAATGTAGTCACATACCACTGGGAAGAGTCCAGATAAGTTTTACAACCTTTCCTCTATAATTCTCACTCTCTACTGGGGTGAGAAGGCGGTGGGGGATGTTTCAGAGGTCCAATTTTCAAGCTTTTTTCCAACCTCAAAGCCCTTCAGCATATGCTTAAATTCCATCCACTTCCTTTCATTTTCGTAATACTCTTCTCCCCGACACCCAGTATTACTTTACCCTCGCGATATCCCCAACCCCATGATTTCCACACTAATTTGACACTAATCCCACTCCACCACAACCTCGTCTTCCTTCCTACCTCTTCTGGTCCAGTAAGACTAGCGGAATCTCCTAAGTTTCTACCTCTCCCTTTGAGAAACACTAAGCCCTGAGAATTCGGTGTCCTAGATCTAGGGTCGAGTGGCCATAGCATTCTAGGAAAGTCACCTAGTTTTTCTGACACGGCTCTTCACTTTCCATTTGACCCTAGGACAACTTTCCATTCCATCCTCTTTTCTCTGTTTCGGGAGGGAAACAGACCCCACGGTGTCCTGAGACCAGCAAAAAATGACTTGCAAAACCCCTAAATCTTCCTGCAGAAAATGAACTTTTATAGCACAGACAGAGGTCTACCTACTACCAGAGAAACTATACATTTTTTTTTGAGAATTCTGGTCATAATTTCAAGGTTACTCGGCTAGATTTCTATTTTTCCTTTCCCCTCCACAATCACCCACATACTTTTATGTCAACCCTCACTCACTTTCTCTCTCCCCATTCTCTCCCTCCCTCTCATTCTCCTACTTCACCCACTTGATAAAGTAAGTTTAAAGAAGACTTACCTGGACGGTGAACTTCTCGTCGTCATTGGGCAGAATCCTGTACGTATACACGCAATTGTGGTACCTGCAACACATCAGAAGAGATGCCATAAATACACAATTTTGAAATTGGAAAGAGTTTCAGAATCAGACCCGGGCAATCTGAAGCTAAAGGTCTCGGGAGTGAGGTTTCTCTTCGATTTAGGCGTCAAAAACTCTGAGTTTTCATTTTGATGCTGCCTTCTGACAGCTGTCTCTCCCTACAAATTGACACAGCTCTTTAAGAGCTTCACATGTATAGGATGGAAGTGGGGTTTGGGTCTTCCTGGTAGACTACCCTCTTGGCCACTTCACATTTCTCACAACCAGTGGAATATGGGCCTATTCCGAAGAGCTTTGTGAAGCGGCGTGACCTAGAGGATAAAGCATGGGCCTGGGAGTACCTGGGTTCTAATCCCGGCTCTGCCACTTATCCGCTGTATGACCTCGGGTAAGTCATTTCACTTCTATACGAGAAGCAGCGTGGCTCAGTGGAAAGAGCCCGGGCTTGGGAGTCAGAGGTCATGGGTTTGAATCCCCACTCTGACACTTGTCAGCTGTGTGACTGTGGGCAAGTCACTTCACTTCTCTATTCCTCAGTTACCTCATCTGTAAAATGGGGATTAAGACTGTAAGCCTCACCCGATTACCCTGTATCTACCCCAGCGTTTAGAACAGTGCTCTGCACATAGTGGGCGCTTAATAAATACCAACATTATTATTATTCTATGTGTCTCAGTTCCCCCATCTCTAAAATGGGGAATTAAGACTGAGTCCCATGTGGGATAGAGGCGATGTCCAACCAGATTAGCTTGTATCTATCCCAGCACTTAGTACAGCGCCTGGCATTTAGTAAGTGCTTAATAAATACCCCAAGAATCATGAACAACCTATCCATTTCAGAAGACTGGTCAACCTAGAAAGAATCTGATCAATTTCAAAACAGCCCCGCTGAGCAGAAAAATACTACGGGCATGGTGACAGAAGAGTAGACGTATCAGCAAGGAACATGATTGTGCCTAATCAGACTTCTCAAATCATTTATATATAGCAGAAGTGAGAAACTACCCACCATATGTAGATTAGGGACTCATAGTCTCTGTGCAAACAAGTGAAAGACCGTATAATGGAAAATACGTAGACTGGCTAGAAATCTGAGAAAAATCCAGTCAGATCTATGAGAATCATCCTCACGCCTGAGCCGGCTAATTTGATATTTACGGCATGATGACCTCGTCCCATCATTCAGCGGCTCTCGCTGTGGGAAAATAACGGGTAGGAAGGAAGAGGGGTTGGGGGAAGGGGGGCACTCCAACCGAAAAAGAGTTCGCTTTACAGTCTGACCTTTTAGAATCCCGTCAGGCTGGTCTAGAGTGGAAAACCTACTGGTTGGCTGTAAGGGTGCTCAGCTTCTGCTACAGCACTAAGCACCGAGTCACACGGTGAGAGAAGATGGCCGAACTGCAATCCGTGACTGTTCCCAGCTCTTACCACAACATTCCCTCACCACGAAACTCGCTGGTGCGGCCCATTCTTCTGGATTTCTTTCTCCTGCTCACACTAGTAGACTCCGTGTCCCCTTCATCACCCCCATTCTTTCCCCATTTCCAAGTCCCTTCTGATCATGAGATTGAATTGTAGAGATGAAGACATCACCAGGAAATGAAAATAGCAAATGCAACCACACTTTTGTGCACAGGCACACTGTAAAAAGCACTGCCAGTCTTAAGTCTACTGTCAACACTAATATCTTCAGTTTAAAAAAATCTGTGATTGGTATTTTTTGATGCTGCACCGTGTCCATAACGCTATACTAAGTGTTCTAAGGTGTACAAAAGAATAATCATAGTATAACATTGGTATTTGTTAAGTGCTTACTATGTGCCAAGCACTCTTCTAAGCGCTGGGGTAGATACAGGGTAATCAGGTTGTCCCACGTGAGGCTCACAGTCTTAATTCCCCTTTTAGAGATGAGGTAACAGACACCGAGAAGTCAAGTGACTTGCCCGAAGTCACACAGCTGACAGGTGACGGAGTCGGGATTAGAACCCATGACCTCCGCCTCCTAAGCCCATGCTCTTTCCACTGAGCCAAGCGGCTTCTCGAAGATACAGTTTCTGACTTCAAGATCCTTACAATCTAATTGAGGAAGACCCGTAAAATTTAAAATTAGGAGAAAGAGAACGGTTAGCTGGATAGTTGGAGAGGTAAGAACCTAAATCACAGAACTGGTAAATAGATAACAATAATAATAATAATAATGTTGGTATTTGTTAAATGCTGACTATGTGCAAAGCACTGTTCTAAGCACTGGGGTAGATACAGGCTCTCAGGTTGTCCCAGGTGAGGCTCACAGTTAATCCCCATTTTACAGATGAGGTCACTGAGGCACAGAGAAGTGAAGTGACTTGCCCACAGTCACACAGCTGCCAAGTGGCAGAGCCGGGATTCGAACCCATGACCTCTGACTCCCAAGCCCGGGCTCTTTCCACTGAGCTCTTTCCACTGAGCTACTGAGCTACGCTGCTTCTCCATCTGTTCGAGAGTTTGGTGGGTGGGTGGTCGTGCCTCAGTGGTAAGTTGGTAGGTCATTCATTCATTCAATCGTATTTAGTAAGTGCTTACTGTGTGCAGAGCACTGTAATAATAAACAATAATAATAATAATAATGTTGGTATTTGTTAAGTTTACTATGTGCCAAGCACTGGGGTAGAGACAAGGTAATCAGGTTGTCCCACGTGGGGCTCACAGTCTTCATCCCCATTTTCCAGATGAGGTCACTGAGGCCCAGAGAAGTTAAGTGCCTGGCCCAAGGTCACACAGCTGTGGCAGAGCGTACTAAGCGCTCGGGAAAGTACAATACAAGAATAAACAGTGACATTCCCTGCCCGCAACGAGGAGTCAGGGAGAGGGTCAGTTAGCAGAAAGCAGTCACGATCACATCCTCACCCCCCACTACTGAACACCAGGTTGGATACTGCACAGATATCCATTCCACAGGTACACAATAAACGTTCGGGTGGCCAAGGAGAGATTCCATCAAAGCCACAATCTCACGCTTCTCTTAGGCCTCGTTGCCCCGTACTGTAGCTCCACGTTCCAAACTACCAGGTCTAGACTGCAGTCGAAACCGTTAGTCTGGGTAAGCGGGGCGGAATCTCTTCTCCGTCTCAACTTCTTCACGGAGCGGAGGGGTTCCGCTCGGTCGGATGAAATCCCTTTTCCCCCCTCCCTTCAAAAGAAACGAGCAGGCCTTTTCAGCTATCCCCTCAGACAGCTACACCAGGGAGCTAGAGCAAAAACCACGACCGATGCAGCCTTATGACATTTCCTCCTGCCGATACGTAGACGAGACGGAGGTGAGAACAACCTCTCTTACAGAGCAGAAGACGGCTACTCTGCGCGCACGTCGACCACACAGAGAGCGCGAGGGGAGACGTAGCGCGGAACCCAAAGAAGGTTAGGGGGTGGGGAGGGAAAGAAAGAGATCACGAAAGCGATAATCACCCAAGCTCCGTGGCACTGAAGATAAAAAAGGATTCTCAGAGTTAGATCTGGAGGCTTCCCTTTATGAACTTTTTCAAAGAGGATCTAAAAGTAGCTTAACGGGGAGGGGTTTCTAGTCATTCCCAAAATACACGGGAAGGGAAATGTGAGTACAGGAAGAGCGAAGGGTGTCCTCTCCATGGAAATCCTCATCTCGGTCTTATTGTTCCCTTGGAGAACAAAAGATAATCTCGGCGAACCCAATTCACCGCCGAACAGGAACCGGCCCCGTTTCCATCTCATCTAGTCCCCGAGATAAAGCCGCTCAAGAAACAAAGATCTTGCACCTGCCGTGTGAGCGCCAGATCTCAGAGTCGAAAAGACCCCACAAGAGATTCAGTCTCTACCCTGAAAAGAATTCACGTCAATCTATTTCCCGCAGATAGCTTTTTGTCGCGGAGGCTGGCCGAACCACATCTCCCTAGCGCGCGTGCTCGGTTGTTAATCGCTCGAAGGACAGGGTTCAAACTCGACAGAATTAATCAGAACGATCAGTTCTTACTGAAAGAAAGACCGCTGAGCGTAAGGGAATGTACTGAATGCTATAATAATGATGTTGGTATTTGTTAAGCGCTTTTATCTTGTTAATGAGATGTACATCACCCTGATTCTATTTATTTGCTATTGTTTTAATGAGACGTTCTTCCCCTCGATTCTATTTATTGCCACTGTTCTTGTCTGTCCGTCCCCCCCGACTAGACCGTGAGCCCGTCAAAGGGCAGGGACTGTCTCTGTTACCGATTTGTACATTCCAAGTGCTTAGTACAGTGCTCTGCACATAGTAAGCGCTCAATAAATACTATTGAATGAATGAATGTGCAGAGCACTGTTCTAAGCGCTGGGGTAGATACAGGCTCTCAGGTTGTCCCATGTGAGGCTCACAGTTAATCCCCATTTTACAGATGAGGTCACTGAGGCCCAGAGAAGTGAAGTGACTCGCCCACAGTCACACAGCTGCCAAGTGGCAGAGCCGGGACTCGAACCCATGACGTCTGACTCTGAAGCCCGGGCTCTTTCCACTGAGACACGAGGGTTTACCCGGTTCTGATTTTTGCATGGTTGCTGCCCTCAAGGAGTTAATGATAATAATAATAATGTTGGTATTTGTTAAGCGCTTACTATGTGCAGAGCACTGTTCTAAGCGCTGGGGTAGATACAGGGGAATGAGGTTGTCCCACGTGAGGCTCACAGTCTTCATCCCCATTTTCCAGATGAGGGAACTGAGGCGCAGAGAAGTGAAGTGACTTGCCCACAATCACACAGTCGACAAGTGGCAGAGCCGGGAGTCGAACCCATGACCTCTGACTCCGAAGCCCGGGCTCTTTCCACAAAAATCCGGTTCTGATTTTTGCACGGTTGCTGCCCTCAAGGAGTTAGACTGGGACCTCGTTGTGGGCAGGGAATGGGTGTGTTTATTGTTGTATTGGACTCTCCCAAGTGCTTAGTACGGTTCTCCGCCCACAGTGAGTGCTCAATAAATAGAACTGACAGAAATGGAGGTCCCAACACTCCCCTAGACTGTAAGCTCACTGTGGGCAGGGAACACGTCTGCCAATAAGCGTGGCTCAGTGGAAAGAGCCCGGGCTTTGGAGTCAGGGGTCATGGGTTCGAATCCCGCCTCCGCCACTTGTCAGCTGTGTGACTGTGGGCAAGTCACTTCACTTCTCTGGGCCTCAGTTCCCTCATCTGGAAAATGGGGATGAAGACTGTGAGCCCCACGTGGGACAACCTGATCCCCCCGTGTCTACCCCAGCGCTTAGAACAGTGCTCTGCACATAGTAAGCGCTTAACAAATACCGACATTATGATTATATTGTACTCTCCCAAACAGTACAGTGCTCTGCTCGTGGTAGGCACTCAAATACCGTGGATTGCCTGATTGTCACCTTTCTCACTGGACGAGAAGCAGTGTGGTGTAGTGGATAGAGCATGGGCCTGGAAGTCAGAAGGTCATGGGTTCTAATCCCAGCTCCGCCACGCCTCTGCTGTGTGACCTTGAGCAGGTCACTTTATGAGAAGCAGCGTGGCTTAGTGGAAAGAGCACGGGCTTGGGAGTCAAAGGTCGTGGGTTCTACTCCTGGCTTCGCCACTTGTCAGCTGTGTGGCCTTAGGCGAGTCACCTCTCTGTGCCTCAGTTGCCTCATCTGTAAAATGGGGATGAAGACTGTGAGCCCTACGTGGGCCAACTTGATTACCTTGGATCTACCCCGCCGCTTAGAACAGTGCTTGGCACCCAGTAAGCGCTTAAACAAATACCAACATCCTTATTATTATTGCTTTTACTTCTCCGTGGCTCAGTTACCTCATCTATAAAATGGGGCTTGAGACTGTGAGCCCCACACGGGTCAGGGACTGTGTCCAACCTGATTTGCTTGTATCTACCCCAGTGCTTACTACAATGTCTGGTTCATAGTAAACGCTTAACGTATCCAATTCAATAGTATTTACTGAGCGCTTACTATGCGCAGAGCACTGTACTAAGCGCTTGGAATGTACAATTCGGCAACAGATGGCGACAGTCCCTGCCCATCAACGGGCTTACAGTCTAATCGATAATAATGTTGGTATCTGTTAAGCGCTTACTGTGTGCAGACCACTGTTCTAAGTGCTGGGGTGGATACAGGCTAATCAGGTTCCCCACGAGAGGCTCACAGTCTTTGCCCCCATTTTACAGATGAGGATAACTGAGGCACAGAGAAGTGAAGTGACTTGCCCACAGTCACACAGCTGATGAGAGGCAGATCTGGAATTCGAACCCATGACCTCCGACTCCCAAGCGTGGGACACCCTGATTATCTTCTATCTACCCCAGTGCTTAGAACAGTGCTTGGCACGTAGTAAGCACTTAAATACCAACATCGTTATTACTTTCACTTCTCTGTGATCTCAGTGACCTCATCTGTCAAATGGGGATGAAGACTGTGAGCCCTACGTGGGACAATCTGATTACTTTGTTTCTACCCCAGCGCTTAGAACAGTGCTGGGCACATAGTGAGCGCTTAACAAATACCAACATAATTAACAACATATACCACAGTTGTGATTATTATTATTATCCAAACTTGACTGCAGCTTAAGCCTTTTCACTCAGCTCACTGTCTCAGTCCGTTCCTCACACTGCTGCCCGGATCCATTTTTCTGAAACCTCATTCTGCACCCAACCACCCCACTCCTCAAAAACCTCCTCCAATTGCCCATTCTTCACATCGAGCAGAAATTCTCGATAATTGGCCTTCCAGCACTCCGTCAGGTCCCTTCCTCTTCCTTATCCACTCCCTCGCCCGACTACACGCCAGCTCGTCCTCTTCAGTCTTCCCTAGCTGACCTTACTGAGGTTTGTTCTGTGGCTCAGCGGAAAGAGCCCGGGCCTGGGAGTCCGAGGTCCTGGGTTCGGATTCCAGAACTGCCACTTGTCAGCTGGGTGCCTGGGGGCAAGTCGCTTCACTTCTCTGGACCTCAGTTTCCTCATCTGTAAAATGGGGATGAAGACTGTGAGCCTCACGTGGGACGATCTGATTACTCTGTATCTACCCCAGCGCTTGGGGCAGTGCTCTGCACATAGTAAGCGCTTAACAAATACCAACAATATTATTTCCTGCCACTCACCTCTTGCCTACCCCTTTCCTGTAGCCTCCCCTCCCCTACTTCACATTTGCTAGATCACTGTTCTCCCCATCTTCAAAGACTTTCTGAAAACCCCTCTCCAGGTGACCTTTTCTGAATTAGTTTCTCAACTCCCCACCTTCTATCCTCCAAACTGGTACGTCAATACTCGAGGGCCACCTAAGCAGTGAAGTACTCGCAACCCCCAAGAGAACTTAGATATAAATTTAATACACTTTATTAGTTCCTTCTTCCCTCCCTCTAGACTGTGAGTTTGTTGTGGGCAGGAAACATGCCTGCCGACTCGGTTATAGTGTACGGTCATAACATTATAATGGTATAATGAAGCAGCGTGGCTCACTGGAAAGAGCCCGGGCTTGGGAGTCAGAGGTCATGGGTTCGAATCCCTGCTCTGACACTTGGCAGCTGTGTGACTGTGGGCAAGTCACTTCACTTCTCTGTGCCTCAGTGACCTCATCTGTAAAATGAGGATGAAGACTGTGAGCCTCATGAGGGACAACCTGATTACCCTGGATCTACCCCAGAGTTTAGAACAGTGCTCTGCACATAGTAAGTGCTTAACAAATACCAACATTATTATTATTACTCTCCCAAGCGCTTAGAACAGTGCTCTGCACACAGTAAGCATTCAATAAATACAACTCATTGATTCTTTCAGGACTTTAGTAGTCTGTTTCCCCTTCTAGATTGAAAGATTCTTCTTGATGGCAAGGATCAGGTATTATTCGGCTGTACCCTCCCAAGCACTTAGTAGAGTACTCTCTATAAAGTGCTCAATAAATACTATCGATTAGTAATAAAAATCTAATTTAGAGAAACAGCATGGCTCAGTGGAAAAAGCAAGGGCTTAGGAGTGAGGGGTCATGGGTTCTAATCCCGGCTCCACCACCTGTCAGCTGTGTGACTTTGGGCAAGACAACTTCTCGGTTCCTCAGTTCCCTCATCTGTAAAATGGGGATGAAGACCGTGAGCCTCACGTGGGACAACCTGATTACCCTGTATCTATCCCCGCGCTTAGAACAGTGCTAGGTACATAGTAGGCGCTTAACAAATACCAACATTATTTTTATTATTAGAAAAACTCCTTTGGAGCTCATGGGTCAGGTTTGTGTTTCATTTATTTCTTGCTCCCTCTAGACTGTAAGCTCGTTGTGGGCAGGGAATGCATCAACCAACTCTGTTGCGTTGTACTTCCCCAAGCTCTTAGTACATGCTGTATATATTCATATTCTATTTTATATTTATATTAATGTTTGTGTCCCCCTCTAGACTGTAGGCTTGTTGTGAGCAAGGAATGTGTCTGATTTATTGTACTCTCCCAAGCACTTAGTACAGTGCTCTGCACTAAGTAAGCACTCAATAAATACAATCGACTGCTAGGCACGCAATAAGTGCTCAATAAATTGAATTCATTGGTGTGCACGGAAAATGAACTAATTTTAATTTGCAATGATAGAAACAGGATGCTTTCCGTGGAAGTCTCCAGAGCAGAATTCCCAGGTCTCCAATACTGGGTGAAAGAAGGGGAAAAAAACAAACAAACAAAAAAACCACCTGGTAAGTCCTCAGAAATGTTAAGCAGTCAACAGCAAGGAGCCCGAACCAGGGCTGTGAAAAAGATGAGTGAAGAAAGAAGGTTTGAAATATCTTTCATGCCTTGCCATGCTGTTCAGAACCCCGGGCTCCACGGGCCAGGATCAATATTATGGTGGGATCATTCAGCCCTTCAGAAGTCAATGGCTTCAGGCCTCTCTGGGCATGAAAAATTCACTGGTGAAAGATAAATAAGCAGGCACCACAGAGAGAGTAGTGTGAGGCAAACCTTGAAGTTCAGTGACAAACATTTCTGCGTAGGTCTTTTTTTAAAAATTTAATTACTAAAATGTCCGGCTCTTTCTCATACACTGGGCCCCAGTGCACAAACTGTATTTTCCCCAATTAAATGGCAGAAGATATTTTGGAATGGCAAGGAAGGATTTTAGCTTATGCTTCCTTTTTCCAAATGGGAATGGAGAGGGAGGAAAAAAAAAAACCCATCAAGGCAGATGATAAAGGATTGTTTCTTGACACTGTCGCCTAGTGGAAAGAACAAAGGCCTGAAAGTCAGAGGACCCCATACTAATTCCAAGTCCACCACCTGCCTGCCGAGGGACCCTGACAGTCACTTTACCTCTCTTTATCTCCGTTGCCTCAGCTGTAAATTGGGGATTAAACACCTGTTCTCCCTCTCATTTAGACTGTGATCTTCATGTGAGACAGGGACTGTATCGATCTGATTATCTTATATCTACTCCAGCGCTTGACTCGTCTCTATTTGTTGCCAAACTGTACTTTCCAAGCCCTTAGTACAGTACTCTGCACACGGTAAGTGCTCAATAAATACGATTGAACGATCATTTAAATACCACAACGATTTATTATGCCAATGCTACAACTATGAGAAGTAGAATCCACTTCTCTGTTAGAATTCTCCGGCTGGCATAACAGCCAGAACGATCCACCTTGTCTTAACATGGGCAAGATTTCTCAGGTGCCACGATCTCAACTATAGTTTACCTCTCTTCTTTGCTCAATCAATCACTAACATGCTCTGGTACAGCGTATCATGAGAGTTTGAAAGAGTACAGTAGAATTTACTAGAAATAATCCTTGCCCTCGAGGAGCTTTCAATCTAGTAGGAGGGAGGTGGAAACTAAAATAAATTAGAGAGGAGAAAGTAAGAGGGTATGTACATACCGCTACTGGGTGATTTAGGGTGAGGGAAAGAGAAATTAATTGGCAAAGATGGGGAGAGTAGCGGTCTTTCAGGTATAAAGTAGGGGAGGGCTGCTCGATTTGTACATTCCAAGCGCTTAGTACAGTGCTCTGCACATAGTAAGCGTTCAATAAATACTATTGAATGAATGAATGAATGCTCCAGGCAGAAGAGAAGGGTGTGAACAAGATGTCAGAAATGGGAGACATGAGAACAAGGCACAGTGAGGAGTTTGAAGCGTATGAGCTGGAATGTAGTGGGAGAAAACAGTGGATAAGCAATTGGGATAGAGTCAACCTTAAAGTCTGCTCGGTGAGGAGTTTCTGCTCGACGCTTAGAGGGATGGGCAACCACTGGAGGTTTTTGAGACGTTGGGAAGACTTGTGGAGAACGATGTTTCAGAAGAATGATCCAGTCGGTAAAGACTGGAGAGGAGAGGGGCTGGAGGCAGGGAGGTAAGAGAGGAGGAATGACACAGTGATCAAGTACCTGTAGGATGCAGTGGCCATTTGAAAAGAGAGGAAGGAGTGAGTTCTGGAAAGGCTGTGGATGAAGAACAGGATTTGGAGACAGACACTCTGGGAGTTGAAAGAGAGGGAGGAGTCAAGGATGATGCCAACAGCATGGCCTAGTGGATAGAGTACAGGCCTGGGAGTCAGAAGGACCTGGGTTCTAATCCCTGCTCTGCCACTTGTCTGCTGTATGACCTTGATCAAGTCACCTGATATCTATGTGCCTCAGTTACCTGATGATTATGTGAGCCCCATGTGGGACAGGGCCCAGGTCCAACCCGATTTGCTTGTATCCACCCCAGTGCTTAGTACAGTGCCTGGCCGATTAGACCGTAAGCCCGTCAAAGGGCAGGGACTGTCTCTATCTGTTACCGATTCGTACATTCCAAGCGCTTAGTACAGAGCTCTGCGCATAGTAAGCGCTCAATAAATACTATTGAATGAATGAATAAGCTCTTAATACCGCTATTATCACAATTATTATAATGTCCTTAGGAGTCTGAGAAAGGAGGAGGATGGTGGTGTTGTCACGTCAACCGTTGTGGAAGTGAAATAGACTCATTCCTCTAAGGGCCACATTAAAGGTGGTTCTACGACGGTTCCACTGAGAACCCATAAGGCCTATTTTCACAGTACTAAGCTGGCAATTAGTAAGTGCTCTGCACACAGTAAGCGCTCAATAAATATGCTTGATTGATTCGTAGTCGTAGCCTCCCTAAGGAATCCTGTGATGTAGTGAAAATCCTCACCCCGCTCAATCCTTCCTGATCCCTGCCTGGCCTAGCTGAGCAGTGGGACTAGGACAGCCTGGAAAAACCACTCAATCACCCCGCCCCCTTCTACGTCACCTCGCTGATTTTGTACGATAAAACCGGTCTGTAGACTTCACTCGTCTAATGCCAAGTTACTCACTGTGCCTTGATCTCATCTATCTCGCCGCTGACCCCTTGCCCACATCCTCCCTTCTAGACTCAAACTCTCTCTCCTTACATGGATGCCCAGCACTCTTCCCACCTTAATAATATTGGTATTTGTTAAGCGCTTACTATGTGCAGAGCACTGTTCTAAGCGCTGGGGTAGACACAAGGGAATCAGGTTGTCCCACGTGGGGCTCACGGTTTTAATCCCCATTTTACAGATGAGGTAACTGAGGCCCAGAGAAGTGAAGTGACTTGCCCACAATCACACAGCCGACAAGTGACAGAGCTGGGATTCGAACCCATGATCTCTGACTCCAAAGCCCGTGCTCTTTCCACTGAGCCACGCTGCTTATTAAAAATCCCATCCCCCTCCAATAGGCCTTCCCTGACTAAGCTCTATTTCCCCCTTCACACTACTCCTGCAACTCCTAGGCATCGGATCGAAGCAGCGTGGCTCCGTGGAAAGAGCCCGGGCTTGGGAGTCAGAGGTCATGGGTGTGAATCCCAGCTCTGCCACTTGGCAGCTGTGTGACTGTGGGCAAGTCACTTCACTTCTCTGGGCCTCAGTTACCTCATCTGTAAAATGGGGATTAACTGTGAGCCTCACGTGACAACCTGATTACCCTGTATCTACCCCAGCGCTTAGAACAGTGCTCTGCACATAGTAAGCGTTTAACAAATACCAACATTATTATTACCCTTTAAACATTTGATAGTCACCTCACAGTACTTACACACATATCTTAATTTATTTCTGTTCATGTCTGTCTCCCTCTCTAGACCCTAAGCCCCTTGTGGGCAGAGAAAGTGTCTACTAAGTCTGGTCACACTCTCCCAAGTGTTTGGTGCATTGTTTTGCACCCAGTAAGGGTTCAATAAATACCATCCTTGGGTAAAGTGAACAAGCATCAATTTGGGTACGACAGTCATTGAAGCGGGGTTTTTTGGTTCCAGTTCTGCTTTTTTTTTTTTTTTTTTTTACAGTGTTCATCTCAAGAAGCTGTGAGGCTTAGTTGATAGAGCACAGGCCTGGCAGTCAGAGGACCTGAGTTCCGATACCATTCAATCGTATTTATTGAGCGCTTACTGTGCGCAGAGCGCTGTACTAAGCACTTGGAATGAACAATTCGGCAAGAGATAGAGACAATCCCTGCCCAACAACAGGCTCATGATCTGCTGTGTGACCTTAGGCAAGTCATTTCACTTCTCTGTACCTCAGTTACCTCAGGTGAAAAATGGGGATTAAGAGTGTGAGCCCCGTGTGGGACAGGGACTGTGTCCAACCCGATTTGCCATATCCACCTTGGCACTTAATACGGTGCCTGGTGCATGGCAAGTACTTAAATACCACAATTATTATTACTAATAATAATAACGCCTACACTCTTGTTATTTTACTCTGGCTATCCAAGAGCAAAGGAGTGTAGAAGGAAGGCGTCCCAGGTGGACTCAGAAGGAATTAAGAATACTGCTAAATATTTCCTTCAAAAATCTGTCCTCTGGAATTCCAACCCCCCAAAGCCCTTGTGCTCAATGTCCTTCTCTCCTCTCCGGGCTTCATATTTCCGCACAGCTTTAGTTACTGTTTAGACCGCCAAATACGTGGTCATCTTGAGCCCAGATCTGAGCAACCCACGGAAATCGTCACAAATTCATTTATTCGTTCAGTCGTATTTGAGCGAGTGCTTACTGTGTGCAGAGCCCCGTACTAAGCACTTGGAAAGTTCATTTCAGGAACAAAGAGAGACAATCCCGCCTACACAGGGCTTACAGTCTAGAAGGAGGGAGACAGACATCAAAACAAGTAAACGGGCATCATTATAAATAGAATTATAGATATATACACGTCAAAACAAGTAAACAGACATGAATATAAATAGAATTATAGATATACACGTACGTACACAAGGGCCGTGAGAGGGGAGGGGGGTAGAGCAAAGGGAGGGAGTCGGGGCCATGCGGAGGGGAGGGGGAGCCGAGGAAAAGGGGGGGCTTGGTCTGGGTCTTAGTCATAAATGAGCGAACGCATTTTGCCCGAACAGTAGCGCTTCAGAAACGATGCTGGCCCACGCTCTGTCCCCAACAGAAAGGAAAGACGAGTGGGCTAGCCAGTTTGGGGGTTCCCCCGATCTTTTCCAGGGGACCAACCAGGGATCGGTCAGCTCATCCTGCTTCTAGAGGGCTAGAAAACAGAGAGATCCAGAAAGCTTTCATTCCTCCTCCCATCCTCTCACGCATTACCTCGATAAAGCTCACTCCGGCAACTACCCCCCAAACCCCAACACGTGCCACACACGCACGAGAAAATCATCCACCGTAACCGCCGCCATCCCTCCCAACCCAGATGGTCCCTGCTCCCAGCAGGATCCTCGCCTGCCAGGCCAGGGATAAAAGGTATTCCCATATACACCCGCTGCACGAGGCCTCCGCAAAACTCCGGGAACTCTGAACCCCAAGGAGCCCTCTAGCCACAACACCCTATTGATTTTGTTTTTGTTTCATTTTGCGTATTTGTCAGTGTTGTGTTTTAATGTTTCATCCTTCCCGAACTGTCCGTCTCCAATCCCTTCTCCCCATTTATACGCTCAGGTTGCCTCCCCCGCAGCCTCCCAGACTGAGGAACGGGGACCAGTGCCTAACTCCCATCTTAGTATTCCTTCCCAGTGCTTAGTACAGTGCTCTGAACCCGATAAGCACCTAATACTATTACTGTACAACACACAGGAAATTAAAACTATTAACCATTTTAATAGAAAACTTAATAAATTAATTAGGTAACAACTGTAAAACACATTCCTTTCCAAAGCACCTCCTTTTAGCCCGCCTACTCACCGATTTCCTCCTACGACCCAGCCCATACACTTTGCTTCTATAACACCAACGCTGAGAACACTGCTTGGCACACAGTAAGCGCTTAAATGTCGTAATTATTATTATTACTGTATCTCGTTCTTGTCTGCCTCGCCATCAACCCCTTGCCCACATCTTCCCTCTGTCCTGAAACTCCCTCCATAATATCCAACAGACCACCACTCACCCCACCTTCAAAGCCCCGCTACAAAAGGGCTTCCTTGATAAACACTCCCTAACCCTAACCACCCTCCCTTCTGCTTCGCCTACAGTCCTGGATCTGTTCCCCTTAACTACTTGAACATTTCACCCCAACCTCTGCCCTACAGCATTTACGTATATATCCATTCACTCTGCCATTTCACTCTGCCGTTTCACCAAAGAGCACGGGCTTTGAAGTCAGAGGTCATGAGTTCGAATCCCAGCTCTGCCCCTTGTCAGCTGTGTGACCGTGGGCAAGTCACAACTTCTCTGTGCCTCAATTACTTCATCTGTAAAATGGGGATTAACTGTGAGCCTCACGTGGGACAACCTGATGACCCTGTGTCTCCCCCAGCGCTCAGAACAGTGCTCTGCACATAGTAAGCACTTAACAAATACCAACATTATTATTATTACCTGTAATTTATTTTAATGTTCGTCTCCCCAGCTAATCCGTAAGCAGTGTGGCCTTGTGGAAAGAGCCCAGGCCTGGGAGACAGAGGACCTGGGATATAATCGCAGCTCTGCAACGAGTCTGCTGTGTGACCGTGAGCAAGTCATTTAACTTCTCTGGGCCTCAGTTACCTCATCTGGAAAATGGGGATTAAAGCTGTGAGCCCCACGTGAGACCTGGACTGTGTCTAACCTGATGATCTTGTATCTACCCCAGCACTTAGTAGAGTGTCTTCAGATAGTAAGTGCTTAAGAAATACAATAAAAAAACTGTACTCTGCCAAGTGCTTAGCACAGTGCCCCGTACAGAATAAGCACTCAAATCATTAGGGGCAGGGAATGTGCCTGTTTCATTTTACACTGTACTCTCCCAAGCACTTAGTACAGAGTGCTCTACAAACAGAAAGCGTGGCTCAGTGGAAAGAGCCCGGGCTTGGGAGTCAGTGGTCAAGGGTTCGAATCCCAGCTCTGCCACTTGTCAGCTGTGTGACTGTGGGCAAGTCATTTAACTTTTATGTGCCTCAGTTCCCTCATCTGTAAAATGGGGATTAAGACTGTGAGCCTCATGTGGGACGATCTGTTACCCTGTATCTACCCCAGCGCTTAGAACAGTGCTCATTCTAAGCACACAGTAAGCGCTTAAATACCAACATCATTATTATTAAATATGGTTCAACTGAATGAAATTTCACCAATTGATGTTCCCCTCGGGTCAATTTGCCATCCCCAGAACCCTCTCATTTCCTATCAAGAAGTCTCAGTGCATTTCTTTATCTGCAAATCTTCTGGGTCCGTCCTCAGAGAACCCCACCCCCAGCCGACTCTTCAGATGGAGCCTCACTCTCCAGGGACCCATCTTTGGGCCTCCAACATAGAGGAATCTTCTCCACTGTCCTGTCCCAAGGATTGCTCAGCCCCAACTCTTAAAATGATCATGGGGCTTCTTTCCCATTTTACCCAGCCACATCCTCTTTTCCCACCTAAAACCTTCCTTGGTATGTTTACGTTCCAGGTGAAACCACTAAATAATAATAATAATAATGATAACTGTGGTATTTATTAAGTGCTTACTGTGTGCTAAGTTCTGGGAGTAGACGCCGGGCTAATGTGCTAATCATGGAGGGGTTACGGATTCATCAGCCCACTTGGAGTTCTCAATTCCTCTTATTTAGAGATGAGAAAACTGAGTGCCGGAGAGGTTGTGACCTGTCCAGAGTCACACAGAAAGCCAGGGACGGAACTAATGGAAATTATAATGATGTTTGTTAAGCACTTACTAAGTGCTGGGGTATTTAGAATATAATCAGGTAAGACAGTCCGTGTCCCACATAGTACTCGAGGTCTAAGATGGAACAAAAACAGGTACTTAATACCCATTTTATAGACAAGGAAGCTGAGGCTCAGGGAAGTTAAGCGGTTTGCCCAGGTCATACGGTAAGCAAGTGGCCGAGCTGGGACTGGAACTCAGGTCCCCTGACTCTCTAAGCCAGGCTCTTTCCACTAGGCCAAGCTGTCTATTTCTGGAACTTTGGAATTTCCTTTCCTGACCCTAGGCCAGGTGAACAAGACCATCACCATGGTAACATGTCAGCCAAAACTGGCAACGTTTTCTGACTTGATCCATCCTGGCCTACGGCCTGGGGACCGATGTTGCCTTCCATCCCCCCCTCTCCCCCCCACACACATACAAACACACTCTGAGCCGAGCACAAATCTACCTCCCCATAGATCGTAGGCTCCATTTTGTTCAAGTTCCGCCCCCCGGCAGACAACTAGCCACTTACTATACGTTACACCCTTCAGAATCTCTTCTTCCTGGGTCCCTGTGGACCGTTACTTCCCCAAATAGCTTAACCGCACCAGCTTTCACCAACACTCCCAGCTTGCTTTTTGTAATGCCCCACAGCATTCTGAATTGGGGGGGCAAGGTTTCCCTCCCTTTTGAGGCCGCTCGCCTCCATCTTTCCCCGCCGCCTTTGTGTCACGTCGCTCAGACTCCGTGCCTCTCTGGTTATATGTTGTTAAAGGGCCCAGTCTGTTCTTATTTAGGTTGACCGGACTTGTAAATTGGAAACTCATGTTTCAAAAAAATGTTTAAGACAGACACCAGACACACTGGACAATTCTGCAGAAGCAGGACAGCGCGAGAGTCACCCAGCCACAGGAGACTAAACCAGAGCAATTACAAAAAACTGAATACCAAGTGCGCGTTGGGAGTGCCGCAATAGTGCCAGGTATAAACTTTACATTCGACCATATTTATTGAGTGTTTACCGTGTGCAGAGCACTCTACTAAGTGTCTGAGAGAGTACATTATAACAGAGTTGGTAGGCGGCTCATTCCCTGCTATTCCTTGGAAGAGAGGGACAACTGACTGCCCTTGGAAGGTTTAAATTTGCACACAAGTCTCCTGCGTGACCTTGGGCAACTTACCTCCTCCGGGCCTCAGTTACCACATCTGTAAAATGGGGATAAAGAGTGTGAGCCCCATATGGGAGGAGGACTGTGTCCAACCGGATTAACCTGTATCTACCCCAGGGCTTAGAACGGTGCTTGGCACACAGTAAAGGCTTAACAAGTATCGTGATCATAATTGATCTCTTCTCCACTCCCCCAAAGAAACCACTGCCATTCTTGATTTAGAAATGAAGCGACGGGAATGTGTTTGGTGGCTCTGCCTCGGCGTAGGCAGGTTAGGGGAAGAGAGAATGGACTAAATGAACCCTAAAGAAATCTGGAATTCAGGATTCTGAAAAGGAATGGCCCTAACGCGGGTCAGCGCAGAGAAGGAAAGATGGCGTGCCGATCTGGAGGGTTAATGAGTAGTGGATGTGTGTTTGGGCAGGTGTCTGGTTTGATTTTTTTTTTTCAGCTGCACTTGAACGCTCAAGCTTGGTTCTATTCTGATCTGTTTCCGATCTGATTATTTGTATCCACTCCGGTGTTTAGCATTTAGAAAGCGCTTAATAAATGTCATCTCCGTGATGCAACTCTTAAGTTCCCCCGCACAAGCACAGAGGGTGCTTGCCTGAAGGACCAAGAGAGGGGAGCCCTGATTGCAGCCTTTTTCACCAGGGCTCCTGGAACAGCCACCTGGCAAAATTCTAACCCCTGGCCAGGATTTGGGGCTGGAATCTCATCTGACACTTAGCAAGGCCCAAGTTGCCTTCTGAAGAGGGGGGTGATGGTGCGTAACAAGCAGAGAAACTCACTGAACACGTACAGTACTGCATGTGGTTAGGGGAAAGTCCAGTCACATGCAGGACTTGAACTTGCAAACCCAGTGGCTGCTACCAAAATGTCGTCTGGAAAACGTTAGGACTTCGCAGCCCAGTGAGAAACGGGAAGAAGGTCTGCTAGCTTTTGAAGAAGCATTTATTCCTTCCTATTATTGCTAAAGTAGCAGTCCGTACAGAATATATTAAATTGCAATCCAGAGATAAATTTCCAATTGAGTTGTAAAAATAGCTCAACCTGATTTTTGCATTGTGAGGTTCGTAAACGCTGCCCACGTATTTTGACAACTTCAGGGAGCCTGCCTATTTGTTAGAACCTGTACTCGGTCCGGAAACAAATATATTCCTCCTGCTACCCCCAACCCAGACTATGTAGCACCTAATAGTGATGGAATTTGATTAAGCAATTACAGTGTGGCAAGCACTGTGCTAAGCACAGTAGATACAAGATAAGTCAGATCGAGCACACTCCCTGTCCCACGGTCTACAAGGAATGGAACGGGCATTTTATCCCTATTTTACAGATAAGGAAACTGCAGCCCAGAAAAGTTGTGACTTTCCTGAAGTTACCCAAAAGGTAAATGCCAGAGCTGAGACTATAACCCAGGTTCCCTGACTCCTAATTCTTTGCTCTTCCTACTCCCACTTCAGAGGCAGCGTGGCTTAGTGGAAAGAGCCCGGGCCTGGGAGTCAGAGGTCGTGGGTTCTAATCTCAGCTCCGTGACTTTGGCCAAGTCACTTCACTTCTCTGTGCCCCAGTTACCTCATCTGGAAAATGGGGATTAAGACTGGGAGCCCCACACGGGAAAACCTGATAACGTATCTACCCCAGCGCTTAGAACAGTGCACAGTAAGCGCTTAACAAATACTATCATTATTGTTATTACTAGGCAACCCGGCCTCCTTAGAATCTGCTTGGCTCTCAGGAAGGCCCCAGGCAGAGAAAAGCCATGGGGGAACCACAATCCAAAGAGGGGCAGCATGGCCTAGCGGAAAGAAGACGGGTCCAGTAGTTAGAGGATGTGGGTTCTAGTCCTAGCTCCACCACTTGTCTTCTGCATGTCCTTGGGCAAATCACTTCTCTGGACCTCAGTTACCTCATCTGTAAAAGGGGGTTAAGATTGTGAGTTTCAAGTGGGACATGGCCTGTGTCCAACCTGATTAACTTGTACCTCTCCCAGCACTTAGAACAATGCTTGGTACACAGTAATACCCTATTTATTTTATTAATGAGGTGTACATCCCCCTGATTCTATTTATCATAATAATAATGTTGGTATTTGTTAAGCACTTACTACGTGCAGAGCACTGTTCTAAGCGCTGGGGTAGATACAGGGTAATCAGGTTGTCCCACGTGAGGCTCACAGTCTTAATCCCCATTTTACAGATGAGGGAATTGAAGCACGGAGAAGTTAAGTGACTTGCCCACAGTCACACGGCTGACATGTGGCAGAGGCGTGATTAAGTTGTCTTGTTTTTGTCCGTCTGTCTCCCCCAGTTAGACAATCCCTGCCCATTGATGAGCTTACTGTCTATCTGTTGCCGATTTGTCCATTCCAAGCGCTTAGTACAGTGCTCTGCACATAGTAAGCGCTCAATAAATACTACTGAATGAATGAATAGTAAGTGCTTAATGAGTACCATAATTATCATCTACCCCAGTACAGGGCCTGGCGATAGGAAGCTCTTAAATATCATTTAAAAAAAACCTCAACCCCACCTTTTGTGGAGTGTGAGTTCCTGACCCTGCACATTCCCTGCCCATCTCATCACTGCTTAAAAATGGGTGTCCAGCAGAGGTACGAGTGGAGGAGGCTGGGTATTGCCTGCAGTGGGTTATGGTGAATGCTAATATTACAGGCCACCCAGAGAACTTTTGCAATCTTGAATGATTTTTTTTTTTAAACCATTTGTAAAGTTTTACCTTGATTTTTTTCTCTCCTTCTTCCTTACTCTTAAATCACACAGACGAAATAAATCGCCTCCTACTAGTACAGTGGTAGTCCTCTTCTGCAGATACACCTTTTCTTCCAGAACCCAGACTTCCTCTACAACTAATATTTGACAATTTTGAGACAGTCATTTAAAAAACAGGACTTAAACTTAACAAGACTTTTAAACTTTGAAAATTCAGTTTAAAAAAAACATTTATATTGTAAGGAGTCCTGCTTGCCACCCAGGTAAAGCTTGGGATTAATGTATTTTTCTTTACTCATCCTATCCTCCCCGGGGCCCCTTCCAACTCATTCCACCCATCCTATAAGCAACTTCTTCAGCTTCCAACCCCATCGATACCTTGCTCTTCTCCACCAACATCCTGCCCCAGAACCCCAAATCCCCAGAATGCCCCCCACCCCTTCCACGAGAGCTCTGTACCCCAGTTTTCCCGATGTGTTTTGCATTTTTTAAAAAAAACAAAAACAAAAACACCTTGTACTGCCATGACCTCCCCAACCTCTTCCCTGATTTTCAGGTCCAATAATAATAATAGTAATAATAGGACATTTGTTAAGTGCTTATTATGTTATAGTCATTGTACTAAGCCCCGAGGCGGATACAAGTGTATCGGGTTGGACACGGTCCCTGTCCTACTTCGGGCTCACAATCTCAATCCCCATTTTACAGATGAGGTCACTGAGGCACAGAGAAGTGAAGTGACTTGCCCAATGTCACACAGCAGGTAAGTGGCAGAAATAGGATTAGAACCCATGACCTTCTGACTTCCCGGCCTGTACTCTATCCACTAAGCCCCGTTGCTTCTCATATAGAGAAGCAGTGTGGCTCAGTGGAAAGAGCACGGGCTTTGGAGTCAGAGGTCATGAGTTTGAATCCGAGCTCTGCCACTTGTCAGCTGTATGACTGTGGGCAAGTCACTTAACTTCTCTGTGCCTCAGTTACCTCATCTGGAAAATGGGGATTAAGACTGTGAGCCCCCCGTGGGACATCCTGATTCCCCTGTGTCTACCCCAGCGCTTAAAACAGTGCTCGGCACATACTAGGCGCTTAAATACCAACATTATTATTACAGCCTCCACCACCCAGGACCCTAAAACCATGAGAATCTTAGCCCACTTGTGCCAGGCCCATCCCCGTGACTGTGGGCGTCCTGGGCAGCGAGGGGCCTGAGAAAGGGGAGGAGGATGGGGGCAGGCGTGGTGGGACACGATTTTACAGAGGAGAAAACCAGAGTCACTCAGGGCAGGTTCAGCAACAGTCCCAATCGATCAGGGGTATTTACTGGACACTTTCACGCACAGAACATTATAATAAATGCTTGGGAGAGTATGATGCAACAGAGTTGGTGGACACATTCCCCACCTTCATGGAACTCACAGTTTGGTGGGGGAGACAGACATTAATATGAATTAGAGCTATGTACATGAGTTAGGTTGAGGGTGGAGTGAATATAATAATAATAATTTTGGTATTTGTTAAGCACTTTACTATGTGCAGAGCACTGTTCTAAGCACTGGGGTAGATACGGGTCATCAGGTTGTCCCACATGAGGCTCACGGTCTTAATCCCCATTTTACAGATGAGGTAACAGGCCCAGAGAAGTGAAGTGACTTGCCCACAGTCACCCAGCTGACGAGTGGCAGAGTCAGGATTCGAACCCATGACCTCTGACTCCCAAGCCCGGGCTCTTTCCACTGAGCCACGCATATCAAGTGCCCAGCCTGGGAAGGGGCAGAGGCATAAACTGTAAATCTTACTTTTAATACGGCCGACACCGTGCGTTCCATCTTAATTTCACAGCGGATATCTGACGTCTTCTAAGGCCCCGGGCAAGTGGTCATCCTACCCCTCGCCTGTGTCCAGAATCAAGACGCACCGGGCAGTAACCAAGAGCCCTGAGTAAGCGAGGAGGGCCTTAACGTGGAAAGCAGAATCTTGTATTGCTGCTGTAGCCCCAAGAGTTTCGGGGACTACACCAGAAGCATTAGGGACACGCAAATCCTCCCTCTCTCACTCCCCCACTCCCAGGCCTTCCCCAAGGTGTATGTTGGAGGTGACACGGGGCCTAATGGGAAGGATCACCCGAAGCCTCCATTTCCTGGCTCCGGTATGTTTTCGGCCCAGCCTGCACCTATATGAAACCTTCTAGATCATTTCAAGCAGGCACACCCTTTCGCTCGTTCACTCTGACTACACAGTTCTGTACTGTCCAAGGGACTGAGCAGAGGGAAATGGTTAGACCACAGGGGTGGGAGCAGCAGCCGGCTCCGCCGCCTCTGAAAACGTTAAATATGCTGTCTTTAAAGAGGAAGCATTTAGAAATTGGCTCGGTGCTTGGTTGTTAGAGAAACGAAACGGGTGGCATTTAGCAGGTTCACTTGCTAACAGTCAAGAAGGGAAGCAGAGGGATGGGGAGGAGGAGAGGGCCCTTTTAACTGAAGGTGGTCTCCAAGACACTTGGTACAGCCCAGGATGCAGTGCATTAAAGCCATTTATTGATGGGGAGTCCCTTCTAATTCTCAGTACGACTCTTCCTTCCGGAGCACCACGCGCCCAGGGGGTAACATTGATTCTTGCTTCAAACCGTATATTCCTCAGCCTGAGGGCAGGGATCAGGACTGCCAAGTATACGTCACTGTCTCCTTCAAAGCGCTTCATCCAGCGCTCTGCACCCGGAAGGCATTCAATAAATACCCCTGATTGCCCGATCACATTTTAAACTTGGGGTAAAAAGCTGATTTCAGAGCTCAGCCCCCCACCCCGTTCCGCCATCTCCCGGAGACCAGAACTGGAGCCCTCTCGTTAGCTGATAGTCAACCGGAGTGAAAACGGCTTCACGGTCTTTCAAGCGTTTAGGGAACCAAACCGGGTGCCGGGGTGACCGTCTTCTACTGGGCCAAGGGAAAGCTGCCTCCCAATAAAAACTTTAGCCAAACACCCTCCCAGAACACCACAGCCTTGGGGAAACAACTGGGGCGTACCCACCGCTCACAGCCCGAACCCCATTAAAGAGTCCTCCGCCTGATTTAAAAATCAAACACGTTTTAAATACACAGATGCCGGTCTCCCCACCCCGAGGGTTGATCTTCCCCCCACCGGTGCCCTCGGTCAGCCTAGGCCATACCTGCCACCCGGCAGGCGGGCGGGTGACAGCTCCAACCTCAGAGCATGGAGGGCTGTGATAGGGAGAGGAAGTAGGGGTGCAGTAGGGTCAGAGGAGGTGAGAGCCATAGACGCGATGAAAGGTAACACTGTACTTACAATACACACAAAGCATATGCCCGGGAGATGGACTCACTGGCACGTACTAGGAAGCTCCCATCTTTCCCGGTCTTGGAGAGCAGCTCCTCTGCTTTGGAGCGGGTGATGTTCCCATGGTTCCAGCAGTGAACCATAGCTGGAGTTTGAGAGAGGGTCGGGGGGCCTACCCCGACCACCCACCCGCCCGCCCCCCCAGAACAGCACCACACTGTCAACGGACAGGCGGGAGCCCCTGAAACCGTGAGGCCGCCGTCCCGGCACAGCTGCCGCTTGCTAACTGACTTTGCTTCCTGTTTTAGACGCTACAGAGAGGGAAAGGAAACTAAGCTGCAGTGAACTTCCTCATTACAGCAACCAACAGAGAGTGGACATTTTCCTTCGGCCTTCCCTGACGCCCCTCCCTCCTAGCAGATCGTGGCTCAAGCTCTCAAAACCCCCCTTCCCCGTTAGAAAGCCCCTCTCTAGGGCTGCGCCACCTTCCCCCACCCATTTTCCTGCCTTTCTTTGCCCCTCAAACGGCTTGACTCCGGAGCTATTCTGAGGGCCAGAAGTAAATAATTAAAACCCTGCTGGCCAGAATTTCAGACGCCCACTGCATCAGGAAACCTAGGCCTCTGCCGAGGAAGGGTGGATGAGGCGGGGCTGATGACTGGAGGTCTATTCTAGGCTTGGCTCCACCCAGGCTGCCCTGTCAATTACAGCCTGGTTGGCTGGCTTGACCATCCTGGTCCACCTCAGAGAGTTAATTAGGCAATTATGGGAGTGCAGGTGAAAAGGCTTTAAGTGGTGGAAGGTCCCACCCCCTATGGCGTACCTCTATTTGGCTCATGACCTTGACCTGTCCTCTGGGTAAGGATGGCCTTTGTGGAAACCGGATACCTGCGTGTAAAATCGGTTCTGGTGCCATTTTCGAGAAGGCCCGGGGCTTTGCGTGAGCCTAGAGTATTTCTCCAGGGGGTACCCCGGAATCCCTTACACGCTCCAGAGGTTTCGTGTCCCCCCTCCCGGGTCAGGGCCACATCCGTATCAACAGCTCACTTGAAGAACTCGGTGGAAAGAGCTGTCATGGGACTGAAAATGGCAAGGTGGACAGAAAAGCACATGTAGTTTCATTTTCGCAACAGGCAAGAGAAGAGGCCAACTGAAAAACAAATGATGGAAGCAACATGGCCGAGTGTAAAGAGCAAGGGCCCGACAGTCAGAGGGCCTGAGTTTTAATGCCAGCCCTGCCACTTGTCTGCTGTGTGATCTTGGGCAAGTCACTTAACTTCTCTATGCCTCGGTCACCTCTGCTGTAAAATAGGGTTGAAGAGTGTGAGCCCCACAGGGGACGGGGACTGTTGTACCAACCTCAGTACTTAGCGTAATGTCTGACACAAATGGTGGTTAACAAAATGCCACAATTATGATTAACTTCTCAGAGCCTCAGTTGCTTCATCTGTAAGATGGGGATTAAAACGGTGAACCCCATGCGGGACAGGGACTGTGTCCAACCTGATCAGCTCGTATTTACCACAGTGCTTTGTGCAGTAATCATTTAGTTAGCACTTAAATGCCATTAAAAAAAAATCATTCTTTCTCTGGGTCTCTGTGGAAGGAGCCAGTTTCTTTTCCCTCTTTTTAAATGCTGAATCACTTTTGAGACAGAGTGTCCCAACTCTGTAAGGGGATCATTCTTTAAGAGCAATTTTAACCTTGATCACAAAGTCCTGGCGAAGGCATTTCTACCCTCGTGGCTGACCTGAATTTCTGGGCAGCTTCCCCCAGGCACATAGCAATAATAATAATAATAATAGTAATACTTGTTAAGTACTTACCGTATGCCAAGCTCTGTTCTAAGCACGGGGGTAGGTACAAGTTAAGAAGGTTGGACACAGTTCCTGTCCCACTTGGAGCTCACACTCTTGATCCCCATGTTTCAGATGAGGTAACTGAGGCTCAGAGAAGTGAAGTGACTTGCCCAAGGGCACACAGCGGACATGTGGCAGATCCTTCCGATTCCCAGGCCCGTGCTCTTTCCACTAAGCCCCACTGTTTCTCAATCTACGCTGCATTCCTCTAAACTGTAAGCTCGTTGTGGGCAGGAAATGTGTCTGTTTATTGTCTTATTGTATCCTCTCAGGTGCTTACTATGGTGCTCTGCACACAGTGAGCGCTCAGTAGATATGATTGAGTGAATGAACAAATGCACCTTCAACCCACCAAACCTATCCGCAGGCCATCAGCCGAGTGAGCCAGTTCCGGAAAGGTAACTTCAGGTAACTTAAAGAATGTGGGTCAAAAAGAAACTTCAGCGGAGACTCAAGGCAAACAAGTGTCAACCACCTGCATTGCTGTCTAAAGAATCAGCACAGTGGGAGCTATCGCTATATTTAACCAAATCTCCGGCAGCAGGAAGCCCGCTTTTCCCTGACTCCCTCTTCCTTCTGCCTCTTTACCTTTTGGGCATTTGGTATTCACCCCATCCTCAGTTCCACAGCTCTTATGTATATATCTATAAATATATATTTATAATTTAATAATATTATAATATATAACAATAACAATTTATTCATATTGGCTGTCTCCCCCTCTTGACTGAAAGCTCGTTGTGGGGAGGGAACGTGCCTATCAACTCTGTTGTAGTGTACTCTCCCAAGCGCGTAGTACAGGGCTCTGCACACAGTAAGGGCTCAATAATAATAACATATTCAATAATATAACCAATAATAGAGAAACAGCGTGGCTTAATAGAGCATGGGCTTGGGAGTCAGAGGTCATGGGTTCTAATCCCGGCTCCACCCCTTGTCAGCTGTGTGACTTTGGGCAAGTCAATTCACTTCTCTGTGCCTCAGTTACCTCATCTGGAAAATGGGGATAAAGACTGTGAGCCCCACGTGGGACAACCTGATTAGCTCATATCTACCCCAGAGCTTAGAACAGTGCTTGGTGTATAGTAAACGCTTAACAAATTGATTATCATCATCATCATCATCAATAAATACCACCGATTGATTAATTCAGGTCAGCCTTCTACCAGGGCTCGGTAAATTGAACTCCTTTCCCTCCTCTGTTGATTTATTCTCTATATTGAAGCCTAGAACAACAATCTGGGCATTTCTCACAACTGCTAATGACTGAGCTTGAAAATTGAATTTTACTGCCAGTTTTTATGATTATTACTACGAATAGTAATAATAATGTTCATTTTTGTTTAACGCTCTATGCCAAGCGCTGTAACAATAATAATAATAATGAAGGTATTTTTTAAGCACTTACTATGTGCTCTAAGCACTGGGATAGATACAAGATTATCAGGTTGTCCCACATGGGGCTCACAGTCCCTATTTTACAGATGAGGTAACTGAGGCACAGAGAAGTCAAGCGATTTGTCCAAAGTCACACAGCTGACAAATGGTGGAGCTGGGATTAGAACCCACGACCTCTGAGTCCAAAGCCCGTGCTCTTTCCACTAAGCTATGCTGCTTCTCTACTCTTCTGCATTAAGGGCTGGAGCAGATACAAGATCATCACGGCTCACGTGGGGTTCAGAGACCAAGTAGGAGGGAGACCAGGCATTGAATCTCCAGTTTGTAGGTGAGGGAACTGAGGCACAGAGAAATTAAGTGACTTGTTCAAGGTCACACAGCAGACGAGTGGCGGAGTGGAATTAGAAACCAGGTCCTCTGGCTCCCAGGTCAGTGCTTTTTCCACTGGGCTAGGCTGTTTCTCTTTGTTACTTGAATAACCAGCTTTGCAACATTAATACTAAAGTCCCATCACTCTCTGTGGGGCCCAGGTTTGGCCCTCCTGAGCCCCCTCCCACTCCCCTCCTCCTAACTCCCTGGCAGCCCAGGCCTACATCTGCCTCCTCTCATCTCAGCGTGGGTCTGACAAGATCAAGGCCTCTGGCTCCACCAAATTCAGACCCGAACAAGTCATTGACAGAAGGGTCAGCATCCTGCCCCATCCCCTGGCAATCGCTGCATCTGCCCCCCCTTTGGCAGAGCCCCCAGCTCTGCCCGGGCATCCCGGGAAGACGGTAGGCAGGGGAAGAAGTCCCTGCATCCCCCAAAGGACCCGTGAGAACCTCAGGGCTGAGTCTCCACTGGCACTTCCATTCTTGTGTTCTTTTTTATATTTTCATTCCATGATACTTATTGAGAGCTTACTATATGCAGAGCACTGTACTAAGCACTTGGATCTTTCGATGGATTGGGGCTCTCATCATCAAGAGAGTGGCTGTGCCTAAGAGAGGGATAACAAAGCCTCTTCAGAGGCACGGCAGGTTCATGAGTACAGCCACCCCAGGGGCCTGTAGTAGAACACGTGGAAATTACTCCAAGGAGATGGTCAACTCCTAAATTCTCCTTAGAGAAAAGGAGGTCAAGCAGCCTGGCCTAGTGGAAAGAGCAGGGGCCTGGGAGTTAGCGGGACCTGCGTGCTAATCCCGGCTCCGCTACCAGTCTGCTGTATGACTTGGGGCAAGTCACTTCACTTCCCTGGGCCTCCGTTTCCTCATCTGTAGAATGGGGATTAAGACTGCGACCCCCATGGGGGACAGAGCCCGTGTCCAACACGATTAACTTCTATCTAACCCAGGCCTTACAGTGCCGGGCACATAGTAAGCACTTAACAGATGCTATTATTATCGTTATTCTTATTATTACGAAGACACCAGGAAAGCATAATTCTGTTTCTGTCAGTTCCTTTCTGTTCCTGCTCCAGCCTTAAGCAGTCCCCGTTGGTCCCAGGAGGGGGCAAGAGCAGAGCAGATGATCCAAATAACGGGACCGACCTCACGCAGTCGGGTGTCGATCGGCGACGGCCTACAGATCCAGCCCTGGAAAGGAATTAGGCAGTTGGCTACTCTGACATGCGGACGCATGCCCCGTAACGCCGATGACTGATGTTCTCTGCTCTCAGATGCGACGTCAATCCATCAGTTGTATTTGCTGCATGGTTACTGCGTGCGCCATCGAAACGTTGCTAAGGAAAGGTTGGGCTAGTGAAAATCTTCGAGGCCTCTAGACTGTAAGCTCACTGTGGGCCGGGACTGTGTGTTGTACTGTTTTATCCCTCATGCGCTTAGGGACAGTGCTCTGCATCCAGTAAGCGTTCAGTGAGTACAATTGATCGATTGATTGAAGGGCCGATAGGATTTTTGAACAATCTTCAAATCCACCCCCCAACCCCAGCTGTGACAGAGACAACATCTCACTGGCTGTTTTAATAATGTTGGTACTTGTGAAGCGCTTACTATGTGCAGAGCACTGTTCTAAGCGCTGGGGGAGATACAGGGTGATCAGGTCTTCCTATGTGAGGCTCACAGTTAATCCCCATTTTACAGATGAGGAAACAGAGGCACAGAGAAGTTAAGTGACTCGCCCACAGTCACACAGCTGACAAGTGGCAGAGCCGGGAGTCGAACCCACGACCTCTGACTCCGAAGCCCGGGCTCTTTCCACTGAGCCACGCTTTTGTGAATTGTTCCTCAGCTGCTCTTAGGCTCAGCGGCATAATTAACTTTTCTGTGCCTTGGTTTCCTCATCTGTAAAATGGGGATTCATTACCTGTTCTCCCTCCTACTTAGATTCTCCGTCCTGTGTTGAACAGGGTCCGTGGCCATCTGGATTAATCTGTGTGTACCTCACTGCTTAGTTCGGTGCTTGGCACATAGTAAGCCCTTAACAAATACCACAATAATAATCAAGTGATCAAATTTATCTAATCCCCCATCTGCCCGTCTGCTAGTCCAATGAATACGCATCTGTGTACATAGCTGTAATTTCTTTATGTATTTATATTGATGTCTGTCTCCCCCTCTATTCTGTAAATTCACTGTGGGCAAATGTGGGTTTGTTGTTATGCTCTACTCTCCCAGATGCTAAGTACCGTCTTTTGCACACAGTAAGCGCTCAATATAACTTAATGAATAAATGTTTCTGGTGGCGATCGGCTTATGAGTGAGAGGACTGCGGCAGCAGGAATCAGTTAGCTCTGTTCACTCCCCCGCCAGATGTGGGTGGGCACGGGGACAGGATATTTGCCAGATCGCCCCGGAGACATTGGCGACAGTCTGTTTGGCTTCACCTGTCCTCCGCTCCTGCAGAGAGGCGGGGCTTGAATCCCTCGTGCAGGATAATTCTGCGTCCCTCCTATCAGCCCTTCCTGGGAAAATGGGACACACTGATAGAAAAAGGGACAATCTGGAAACGACTGGTCATTTCAGTCAATCGATGGTATTTTTTGAACAGCATGTGCAGAGCAGCGTACTGAGTTCTTTGGTGAGAACAACGCAACAGAATCAGCAGACGCGTTCCCTGCCCGTAATGAGCTTATTCGCGGACATAGACGTATGTGCTTTGTGAGTTTTAGCAAGAATGACCTCTTTCTTCCATCTTGATTAGCATGCCTGCAGAGCAGTCTGAGGCTGTAGTCATTCACAAAGGTAAGGACCTTAGAAAGGACAATGTTCCCTGGCTCACAGCCGGTTGAGCAGGGCTTTAGCTCACTGTGGCAGGGACTGTGTCTACCAACTCTGTTGTATTGTCCTCTCCAAAGTGCTCAGTACAGTGTTTACACACAGTAAGCGCTCAATTAATACCACCGAGGACAGCGATTGTGGTATTTCTTTCCTATTATTCTGGATTCTTCTACTGGCCTGGAAAGACCAAAGGTCTAGGTCATTCATCCATTCATTTAATCGTATTTAATGAGCGCTTCCTGTGTGCAGAGCACCGTACTAAGTGCTTGGGAGAGTACTTTACAACAATAAGCAGAAGCACTCCCTGCCCACAACAAGCTTATAGTTTAGGGGGGAGGACAGACATCGGTACAAATAAATTATGTTATCTCCATAAATGCTGTGGAGCTGGGTGGAGGAAAGAATAAAGGGAGCAAGTCAGGGTGACGCAGAAGGGAGAGGGCAAAGGGGGGTGCTTAGTCTGGGAAGGCCTCTTGAAGATGTCCCTTCAGTAAGCCTTTGAAAGAGGGGGAGAGTAATTGTTGGATTAGAGGAGGGAAGGAGTTCCATTCATTCATTCATTCATTCATTCATTCAATAGTATTTATTGAGCGCTTACTATGTGCAGAGCACCGTACTAAGCGTTTGGAATGTACAAATCGGTAACAGATAGAGACGGTCCCTGCCCTTTGACGGGCTTACGGTCTAATCGGGGGAGACGGACGGACAGGAACAATAGCCGTAAATAGAATCAAGGGGATGTACATCTCATTAAAACGATAGCAAATAAATAGAATCAAATAGAGTTCCAGGCCAGAAGCAGGACTTGGGCAAGAGGTCGGCAGCGAGACAGGTGAGACCGAGGCACAGTGAAAAGATTAGCACCCGAGGAGCCAAGTGTGGGGGCTGGGTTGTAGAAGGGGAGCAGAGAGGTGAAGTAGGAGAGGGCAAGGTGATGGACTGCTTTAAAGTCAATAGTGAGGAGTTTTTGTTTGATATGGAGGTGAATGGGCAACCACTGGAGTCTTTTGAGGTGAGTGACATGTCCTGAACGCTTCTGTAGAAAAATGATCCAGGCAGCAGAGTGAAGTATGGACTGGGGTGGGGGAGAAACAAGAGGCTGGGAAGTCAGCAGGGAGACTGATGCAGAAATCCCGAGTCCGCCACTTGCCTGCAGGGTGACCCTGGGTAAGTCTCAGCGTTCTCACCTGTAAAAACAGGAATAAGATACTTGTTCTCCCTCCACCTCAGCCTGAGAGCCCCCTATGGGACACGGACTGTGTCTGATCTGCTTATGCTGTAATGTTGGTGATTTTTTTTAGGCGCTTACTATGTGCAGAGCACTGTCCTAAGCGCTGGGGGAGATACAGGGTAATCAGATTGTGCCACGTGGGGCTCACATTTTCTCATCCCCATTTTTACAGATGAGGTAACCCCAGAGAAGTGAAGTGACTTGCCCAAGGTCACACAGAAGACAAGTGGCAGAGTCGGGATTAGAACCCACGACCTCTGACTCCCAAGCCGGGCTCTTTCCACTGAGCCACGCTGCTTCTGTAGCTATCTCTGTGAAATACCACATTCCTTGCTCGGGGCTCTTCACCCCAACACTGGGAGATCCACCCTCCAATCCTCAAGGATCTCTCCTGGCTTCTCTTTTTCTCCAGTGAGAGTCCTGTTCATGTAACTACACAGACTAAAGTAGGTGCTAAGAATCGCAGTCTCTCCAAAGCCCAAGCAACGATTCTGTTGCTCTCTGTGCATCTTCAAGAGACAGAAGACAAACCCTGAAAGTTACAGTGCCCAGCGATAACCCTAAAAAAACCCAAACCCCGAAGATGTACGTGATGTTAAATGGCTCACGCTGGCATGCAACGTAATGAAAATGTCTTACAGACCACATTTTGCAAGTCGGATGAATTTGTCCAAGTCCACCTGAACCTAGGGCATTTCTCTACCCCTCACCGTTCCAGAGCTATTCCATTTCCTCTCCCAGGTCTCCCTGAATGAGGCCATGCTTCCGGGCCAAGGAATTTGGTCAGGAGAAACCTCAGCATAGGGAAGTTGGGCTCTAAAAATTGAAATAAAAGGCCTCCAGGGCCTCCAAAGGACAGAATGGCTGAAATCTGGACTATCATACAGCCACCCTACTGGCCACCTTACCGATGGATAATATTAGCCCGTCGTTTAGCCCGTGAGCCCGTCATTGGGCAGGGACCGTCTCTATCTGTTGTGGAATTGTACATTCCAAGCACTTAGTACAGTGCTCTGCGTATCGTAAGCACTCAATAAATACTAGTGAATGAATGAATGTGACCAAAGGGGAGGGACAAGGATTGGTTCATGTCCCCAGCCATTTAAGACTATAATCATAGGATTAGGATTGCTACAGGGTGGCCTAGTGGATAGAGAATGGGCCTGGGAGTCAGAAGGACCTGAGTTCTAATTTCAGGTCCATCACATGTCTGCTGTGTGACCTTGGGCAAATCACTTAACTTTTCTGTGCCTCAGTTACTTCATCTGTAAAATGGTCATTAAGACTGTGAGCCCAGTGTGGGACAGGAACTGGGTCCATCTCAATTACCTTGTATCTTCCCTATTGCTCAGTACAGTGCCTGACGCGGTAAGTGCTTAATAACCACCATTATTATTATTATTATTATTATTACCTATCTACTCTGAATCTTGCCCCAGCCACCAGGGCTCACCAGGTCTAACTCAGCTCGTGACTCTGACTGACAAAATGTGGAAACTCTGCCTCTAGACTGTAAGCTCCTTGTGGGCAAGGAACATGTCTCCCACCTCTGTTGTCCTCTCTCAAGCAGTTGTTCTCTCTCAAATGCTCTCTCACGTTCTGCATATAATAAGTAACATGGCCTAGCAGATAGAGCATAGGCCTGGGGAGTCAGAAGGACCTGGGTTCTAATCCCGGCTCTGCCGCTTGTCTGTTGACTGGGGCAAGTCACTCCACTACTCTGTGCCTCAGTTGCCTCATCCGTCAAATGGGGATTAAGACTGTGAGCCCCGTGTAGAACATGGACTATGTTCAACCTGACTAGTTCGTATCCACCCCGGTGTTTAATGCAGTGCCTGGCATGTAATAAGCGCTTAACAAATACCATAAAAAATCAAAACCATTCATTCATTCATTCAAAAGTATTTATTGAGTGCTTACTATGTGCAGAACACTGTACTAAGCTCTTGGAACGTACAATTCGGCAACAGATAGAGACAATCCCTGCCCATGGACGGACCTACAGTTTAATCGGAGAAGAAACCAGAAAAATAAGTGCTCCACAAATACCACTGATTGATTGATTGATCTCCTCAGATAAGTTTTTCCCATATTTATCAAGGAGCTCCTCTAAAAACTCTGAGTCCCCCCAGATTACCACCAGTGCCTCTTAGACTTACTGAGCAGAAGGAGGTGAACACTACTCAGAACACAGAGCTAGTTCCGTGAGTTGCATTTATATTTTCTGTTAAAATCCTTGCTTGCCTCTCACCAGAATTGATTTCACTTGCCTTAATTCCTTTCGGTTCTTGGGCAGACTCTTCCTCGAGATCTTCGCTCCGGCCCAGCGAAACCGCTTGCCGTCCTCCACAGATGATCCTCCCTCAGCCAGAACAGGGCCTATCCCCACCGCTCTCTGTCAGTCATCCCCTCCACTCCCTAAAAATTCCCCTGCATCCTCCCGGATTAACCCCCGCTCTTCCCAAGCCCACCTCAGTTATTCCAATCACCGAATACGTGGAGCTCTGCAAGTGATTCATGCTGTTTCTATTTTTCTTCTACTCTTTGTCTATTTGCATGTTTGTCCTGCCTTGCTAAACCCTGCCTTCCCCAAAGGCCTGATTTCATGCTATTAGCCTTGCCGATACTCAGTGAATATTATTGACAGACTCATCGGTATGATAGTTGGTTAATTTGCTTGGGTAAACTTTATTTCCTGAGAGTTCGCATCCTCTCTCAGTGACTTGTCCGCTCTGTTGGGAAATTCTTCATTATATCTGGTGTGAGTAATGTAAATTACTTACTTGGTATTGCTACCAAAGCTCTGTATTCTATTCAAAGATTTCCAAGCCGGTATGGCTAAGAGATTGAGAACAGGACATTCTAGAATTCCTCCTTCCATTATGTCTAAGTCCAACTTCTCCTATAATTTAAACTCATTTCCCCTGGATCCGCAGAAAAAGAGCTGATCACAGTCCACGACGTAATTGCTCTTTCTATTCTTCAAATCTCCCTTAGTCTTCTTTTTTTTCTTCTAAATAGTCCCATTTCCCTTCATTTTTCAGGATTTAATTCTTCAGGGTGCTAATTACTCCTCCCGCAGTGAACGAGGGGCACCCGCCATCTCCAGGTCAAAATGCTATCCCGTGACTGCCCAAGCTCACAAAAAGGGAACTCGGAAGCACCACCCACGCGACCGAAGCCTCCGGACACCCGAGGCCAGGAATGAAGAAAAAGGTGCCCCTCACCCCTGTGCCAAACAAATAAGGTATGGGGGAGTGGGGTGGGGGAGATGGAGATTGGACCAGAAGAAACCAGAAGCGCGTACGATCCTAAAGGACAGGTAACAGATTCCTGACGCCTCCAACGTTCTGGGTAGTGGATAGAGATTCATTCATTCATTCATTCAATAGTATTTATTGAGCGCTTACTATGTGCAGAGCACTGGACTAAGCGCTTGGAATGTACAAGTCGGCAACAGATAGAGACGGTCCCTGCCCTTTGACGGGCTTACAGTTTAATCGGGGGAGACGGACAGACAAGAACGATGGCAATAAATAGAGTCAAGGGGAAGAACATCTCATTAAAACAATGGCAACGAAATAGAATCGGGGTGATGTACATCTCATTAAACAAAATAAACAAAATAAATAGGGTGATAAAGATATATACAGTCGAGCGGACGAGTACAGTGCTGAGGGGGTGGGACGGGAGAGGGGGAGGAGGAGACGGAAAGGGGGAAGAAGAGGGTTTAGCTGCGGAGAGGTGAAGGGCGGGTAGAGGGAGAAGAGGGATAAAGGGGGGAGCTCAGTCTGGGAAGGCCTCTTGGAGGAGGTGAGTTTTAAGTAGGAATTTGAAGAGGGGAAGAGAATCAGATTGTCTGAGGTGAGGAGGGAGGGCGTTCCGGGACCGCGGGAGGACGTGGCCCGGGGGTCGACGGCGGGATGGGCGAGACAGAGGGACGGTGAGGAGGTGGACGGCGGAGGAGCGGAGCGTGCGGGGTGGAGATCTGCGCGGCCGACTGCAGGTTGCCCCCCACCCCCAGTGCTTGGGATGCCCGTTCTCTCTGCACCGAGTGAGGAGCAGTGGGACGGGTGAGCGCTTGGGGGCTGGAAGTTAGGGACGCTTCACCACATGTCAGTAATCATAAAATGAATTCCTCCCGGGGGGAAAGCGCTCATGGACGAGAGCTAGCTTCGCCCCGTGTGAGTAACGCGTAACTGAATTCCTCCCGAGTAAAAAGTGCTCATGGGTGGAATCGAGATGCTTGGTCATTTGCGAGTAACTCATAAATGAACTCCTCCCAAATGGGGAGTGTATATGAGTGGGAGCTAGCTGCTTCTCCATATGTGAATAAACACATAAGTGTATTCCTCCCGTACATTTCTCCCATATAAGTGTATTCCGCCCAAAAGGGAAGTTTAGTTCACTACGTGGGATAAACTTTGCATGCCTCAGCCTTTCTGACTTCAGTCTCTCATTTTTGCCGTGTGGATCCTCGAACTCGTCCCTGTGTGACTGATGAGTGTGCAACCTCAGTTTTAATAATAATAATGTTGGTATTTGTTAAGCGCTTACTATGTACAGAGCACTGTTCTAAGCGCTGGGGGAGATACAGGGTCATCAGGTTGTCCCACGTGAGGCTCACAGTTAATCCCCATTTTACAGATGAGGTAACTGAGGCACAGAGAAGTGAAGTGACTCGCCCACAGTCACACAGCTGACGAGCGGCAGAGCCGGGAGTCGAACCCACGACCTCTGACTCCGAAGCCCAGGCTCTTTCCACTGAGCCACGCTGCTTCCATGATAATGACCATTCACTCTCATCATTCTCATCTCTTCATGTTTATCAGAGAAGCAGCGTGGCTCAGCGGGAAGAGCCAGGGCTTGGGAGCCAGAGGTCATGGGTTCTAATTCCGGCTCCGCCATTTGTCATCTGTGTGACTTTGGGCAAGTCACTTAACTTCTCTGTGCCTCGGATCCTTCATCCGTAAAATGGGGATTAAGATTGTGAGCACCACGTGGGACAATCTTGTCACCTTATTGCCCCCCCCAGTGCTTAGAACAGTGCTTGGCACATAGTAAGTGCTTAACAAATGCCATCATCACCATCCTCATTATTATTATTAACTGAGCCCCTGATGGGCTGAGTCCAATGGTTTGGGAGCCCTGAAGGGGTCACAAATATGGAAGACATAGAGACGGGCTGTATTCCCAAAGTGGTGGGGACGGAGGTGCCAATTTTTCATTTTGAGCCTGGGGCTGAAAAGAGGTAAGGATTTTCGAAGATATAAATCCTGGGAGGAAGAGATAGAATTCAAAGACTGTTAAGGGGCCACGAGGCCACCATTTTGAGCCCCGAAAGGAAATTCTTAGATCTTGTCAGAGACCGGGGATGAGCATGTCACACAGTCAGTCAGGCAATCGTATTTACTGAGCACGTAGTGTGTTCACAGCACTGTACTTAACACTTGGGAGAGTATGATACACCAATATAACAAACACATTCTCTGCCCACAATGAATTTACAGTCTAGAGAGTTCCCACTTCGCTTTGGAGTGGGCGCCTCTGGGTAAGGCCCCATATCCTTGCCGCTGCTCTCTGGTCCCTGAAAATGTCTCAGAGATGTGTGGGGCAAACAATCTCCACCCCAGATCCTCATTATGCTGAGGCAGGGGGAGGGCAGCGATCCAATCTCCCATTTACCTGTAGTTGACCTTGTGTAGGGCTGTGACTGTGCCTGGTAGAGAAGTAGTGTGGCCTGATGGTTAGAACTCAGGCCTGGGAGTCAGAAGGACATACGTTCTCTTCCCAGCTCCGCCACTTGTCTGCCGATGGCCCTTGGGCAAACCAAAAAAGCACTTAATACAGTGCTCTGCACATCGTAAGCTCTCAATAAATACTATTGAATGAATCTCACTTCTCTGTGCCTCAGTTCCCTCATCTGTAAAAAAATGGAGATTAAGACTGTGAGCCCCACATGGGACAGGGACTGTGTCCAATCTGATTTACTTATATCCACCCCAGAGCTTAGTATAGTGCCTGGCACACAGTAAGCACTTAACAAATACCACGATGATTATTATTAAAACTATTCCTGATGTCCTCTCAAGGGATGTGGTCCTGAAGAACCACTGGGAACACCGACTCCATAATAATAAATCCAGATATCAGGCTGACCTCATCCACTTCAACTTCATTCTCCGCTGCTCTAACTCTGCCTTCTCCTCTGCCCGGCAACATTATTTCTCCATCATTATTGGCTCCCATGTCCATTGCCCTCGCCAGTTGTTTCCAATGTTTAATTCCCTCCTCAAACCCTCTGGTCCCCCACCTCTCCATCTCTTGCCTCTAAAGACCTCACTCTTTAGACTGTGACCTTGTTGTGGGCAGTCCTCCTCTGTTATACTGTACACTACCAAGCACTTAGGATAGTGATCTGCACGCAGTAAGTGCTCAATAAATATGATTAATCGATTGATTGACCTGGCCACATACTTTATAGAGAAAATTGAAAACATCAGGCATGACCTCCATAAAAATCTCCCTTGTTCCTCTCCAGTCCCTCCCTCTTCCTGCTCCTTCTTCAATTCTCCCATTTTTCCCAGCAGTACCTCAAGAGGAGATCTCCTGCATCCTCTCAAAATCTACCCCTCCGCCTGCACCTCTGACAGCATCCCTTCACACCTTTTCAATGCACTTGTCTCCTCTTCCCTTCTTGACTGCCGTTTTCAACTGTTCAATCTCCAAAACCTTTTCCTCCATCCTGTCTCCCCTATTCTAAAAATATCCTCTCTTGATTTCATAACTCCCTCCACTTATCACCCCATATCCCTCCTACCTTTCCTCTCCAAACTCACTGAGCGAGTTATCTGCGCCCTTTATCTCCAGTTCCTCTCCTCCAATTCTCTCCTTGAACCCCTCCAATCTGGTTTCTGCCCCACTTCACTCCAGAAAGGTCACCAGTGATCTTTTTCTTGTTTAATTCTCTTCTGTAACTCTCAGCTGCCTTCAACACTGTCAACCACCCCCTTCTCCTGGGAACTGCTGCCTCCCTGACACTGTCCTCTCCTAGTTCTTCTCCTATCTCTTTTGCCAATCATTCTCAGTCTTTTTCACGGGCTCCTCCTCTGCCTCCCACCTTCTCACTGTGGGTCTCTCAAGCCTCACTTCTGGGTCCCCTTCTATTTTCCACCTACGTTCACTGCCTTGGAGAACTCATTAGCCCCCATGGCTTCAACTACCATCTCTGTGCAGATGATTCACAAATCTCGAGCGCCAGTCCTAATCTCTCTCCTTCTCTGTAGTCTCACACCTTCTCCTGCCTTCAAAACTTCTTTACTAGGATGTCCTGCTGTTACCTCAAACTTAACATTTCCAAAACAGAACTCTTATCTTCCCACCCAAACCCTGTCCTCCCTCCGGCTTACCCGTCCCATCACCCTCCCTGTCTCACAAGCCCATAACTTTGACGTTATCCTCGACTCATCTCTCTCGTTCAACCCACGTATTCAGTGTCACCAAATCCTTTTAGTTCAACCTTCCCAAAGTTGCTAAAATCCACCCTTTCCTCTCCATCCAGACTACCACTATGTTAATCCAACCACTTATCCTATTCCGTATTGACTACTGAATCAGCCTTCTTGCTGCCCTCCCTGCCTCTTTCTCTCCCCATTCCAGAACATGATTCACTCTGCTGCTCAGATCATTTTTCTACAAAACTATTCAGTCCATGTCTTCCCACTCCTCAAGAAACTCCAGTGGTTGCCCACCCACTTCTGCATCAAACAGAAACTCCTCGATCTCGTCTATCTCGCTGCCAACCTCTCGCCCACATCCTGCTTCTGGTCATAAATGCCTTCCGTCTTCATATTTCATATCTAATATATATCTCCCTCTCCACCTTCAAGGCTTAATGAAGGCACATGTCTTCCAAGGGGCCATCCCCAGCTAGGTCCTCATCTCCTCTTCTACCATTCCCTTCTAAGTCACACTTGTACTTGTGACTTAATCATCCTTCCCTCAAGCCCACAACACTTATGTACATATCCATAATCTACTGATTTATATTAATGTCTGTCTCCCTCTCTAGACTGTAAGCTCGTTGTGGTCGGGGAATGTGTCCAGCAACTCTGTATATCGTACTCTCCCAAGTGCTTAGAACAGAACAATGCTCCTTACACACTAAGCACTCAATAAATACAAGTGATTGCACACAGTAAACGCTCTATAAGTTCCATTGGTTGATTGATTATCTTGACTATAAGTCCTTTGTTCTTTTCCTCATTAGAGCAAAAATTATGGGGAAAGGAGTGTCAGAAAATGGGGGAGACGAGGGAGTGAGGGGGTCAGTTTGGATGGGTGACTGGAAGGGTGTTTGAGCCTAGTCACACTCAGGACTCAACCAGCTCCAGGACAACTGGGGGTAAATGGTTGGTCTCAAGGGAGATGGGGGCTTCGTAGTGGGGGACACCTAGGAGAGCTTTCACGGATGCATTTCTCCTGCTTGCCCAAGAATCCCTATAAACAACTCAAACAGGACTCTGATCCACCCTGCTTCCTCCCAGGCCTTCGACCCCTCTTTGCTAGTAATGCTTGAAACTGAGCATTCGTGTGACAGAACAGTATAAGAAATTTGGTAGACAAGTTCCCGGCCCACCGGGAGCTTTAAGTCTAGAGGGAGAGACAGACATTAAAATCAATTACAGATGCCAATACATAATTACAAGACCTGAGGAAAGGGAACTACTGTTTTGTAAAGCTGCCCCTAAAACAATCAATCCTGGGGAATTCGCCAAACACAAGAATCGCGGTCCATCAAGTTGGGATAGAGGTCCCAGTAGGGAAGGAAAATAGGGTAGGGGAATGAGAGTTAGTCAGGGAAGGCATCCTGGAGAAGATATGGTTTTTGTAGGGCCTTGAAGATAGAGTGGTCTGTCAGATATGAAGTGGGAGGAAGTTCTAAGAAGTAGGGAAGGTGTGACAAGAAGTCAACTACCAGAGAGATGAGATCACGGCACACTGAATAGGTTGGCGTCAGAGGAATAAGGTGTGCCAGTTGGGGTGGAGTGGGAGAGAGGCAGTGATCAATCAATCATTAGTATTTATTCAATCAGTCAATCGATCGTATCTGTTGAGTGAGTATTTATGGAGAACACTGTATTAAGCACTTGGGAGAATACAACAGAATTAGCAGACACGTTCCCTGCCCATAAGGGGCTTCCAGTCTAGAGGGGGAGACAGACATTAATATTAATACGAATAAAAATATGTAGCTTATACTATATAATTTAAAGATATGTACATAAGTGCTGTGGGACTGGGGGTGGGGAGAATATCAAGTGTCCAGAGGTCACAGATTGAGGTGCATAGACGATGAAGACGGGGGAGCGAGCCGGGGAAAGGGGGGCTTAATCCGGAAGGCCTCTTGGAGGAGATGTGACCTTAATGATGCTTTGAAGGTGGAGAGCGCGGTGGTCTGGCGTATAAGGAGACAAAGAGAGGGCTGTGGGGAAGGGGTCAGCAGAGAGATAGATGAGATAGGGGCGCAGCGAGTAAACCGGCTTCAGAGGAGCCGAGGGTGCGGGCTGGGCTGTAGTAGGAGATTAATGAGGTGAGGTAGGATGGGGCGAGCTGATTAAAAGCCAATGGTAAAGGGTTTCTGTTGGATGAGGAGGTGGCTGGGCAGACTCTGGAGGTTCTTGAGGTCTGGGGAGATATATATCAACTGAATGATTTATAGTTAGCACTTAGTGGGTGCAGAGCTCCATCCTAAGTGTTCGATTGAATCCAGCCCCAACACTGCATCGCCAGTTCCGGGAGGAGGCTGTGGGGGGGGGGGGGGGGGGGGAAGGGGGACGGTGGCATTTGTTAACCCAGGATGTTGAGCTAATGCCTCCTCCCTCTTTGGCTTGGCCCCATTTCCTCGAGCCAGTAGCTCTCTAGGAGAAAATGTGGGATGTGGCAGAGGCTTTCCCAAGCCCATAACCTAGCTCTTGTCCAATCGCTGCTCCTTGAGCAGTATTGATAGCATTTTGATGATATTGATGCTTGTCCACTGTTTTGTTTTGTTGTCTGTCTCGCCCCTTTTCGACTGTGAGCCCGTCGTCGGGTAGGGATTGTACCTGTTGTCGAATCGGACATTCCAGGCGCTCAGTTCGGTGTTCTGCACAGAGTAAGCACTCAAATACGATTGATGAATGAACGAATGAGCCTCTTCTTTACAGGAAGCAGACGCCGCTAAATTGTGCTCTATGGTTTATGGGTCCCCAGTCGTTTGTTCATTCATTCAGTAGTGTTTATCGAGAGCTTACTATGTGCAGAGCACTGGACTAAGCGCTTGGAATGGACAGATCGGTAACAGACAGAGACAGTCCCTGCCCTTTGCCGGGCCTCCGGTCTAATCGTGCCAGGTAGCCGCAGGGTACGTTGAGGAGCTAATAGAAGAGCAGCGTGGCTCAGTGGAAAGAGCCCGGGCTTGGGAGTCATGGGTTCGAATTCCGGCTCTGCCACTCGGCAGCTGGGTGACTGTGGGCAAGTCACTTCACTTCTCTGTGCCTTACTTACTCATCTGTAAAATGGGGATTCACTGTGAGCCTCACACGGGACAACCTGATTACCCCGTATCTCCCCCAGCGCTTAGAACAGTGCTCTGCACAGAGTAAGCGTTTAACAAATACCAACGTTATTATTATTATTATTAAGAGGGTCCTCGGTGGTCAAGGGAAAACAATCAGCTATGTCGGACACTGGGTTAGGGCTGCAACCGCCAGAGGGAGAGTTGGCTTTCAGCCTATATCTGCAAACCAGGAGTCTTGTACACAGCCCAGTTCCTTTGGTTTCTTGTCCTTTAAATGGTATTTGCTAAGCGCCTACCGTGGGCCAGGCCCCGTACTAAGCCCTGGGGTAGATACAGACCAATCAGGTTCGACACAATCATCCATTCACTCAATCGTGTTTATTGAGCACTTCTGTGTGCAGAGCACTGTACTAAGCGCTTTGGAGAATACACTATAACAAGAAACAGACACATCCCGTGCCCACAATGAGCTCACAGTCTAGAGATCTCACTTTTTCTTTTTTTATTTTGTTATCTGTGAAGCACTTACGGATTTGCTTGTATCCACCCCGGCACTGTACGGTGCCCGGCACGTAGTAATAATAATAATACTGTTGGTATTTGTTAAGTGCTTACTATGTGCAGAGCACTGTTCTAAGCGCTGGGGTAGAAACGGGGTTGTCCCACATGGGGCTCACAGTCTTCATCCCCATTTTACAGATGAGGTAACTGAGGCACAGAGAAGTTAAGTGACTTGCCCACAGTCACACTGCTGACGAGTGGTGGAGCCGGCATTCGAACCCATGACCTCTGACTCCAAAGCCCGGGCTCTTTCCACTGAGCCACGCTAGAAGTCGTGTGGTCCCCTTCTATGACGATTTAAAGCAAATGGCAGACAGAAAACCTGCTGGGCTGATTTGAGTACAGTCCGTCCTTTACAGATCTAGACTAGATCTATATCTAGACCTTCTATTCTGTAAGCTCGGTGAGGATAGGAAACGCGCCTACCAAATCTCTTGTATTATACTTTCCCAAATGCTTAGTAGAGAGCTCCGCACACAGTAACACCATTGATGGTGGTGATAAATTTCAGGTGGGCCCTGGAGGATCGACATCCCAACAGTGCTTGTTTCTCAGCACTGTTAGGAAGACGTGGAAAGGAAGGAATTTTACAGGTGCTCCTTTCGTCAGGGAGAAAAAGCAACGGACTACTTACTCTACCAGACAGTTCTTTATGTCAAACCCTTTCTCCCTTCTTCCCAATATTCCTGCTAGAAACACCGTAACACTGATAATCCGAGAGGAAACAGCCAGATTTTCAGGAAAGCAATTGCACAGTAATAGTAAAGTCTGTCACACAACCCCAGATGTTCCAAACGACAGGTTTTATCAAAGATTAGAACCTGCCGAAAGGCCTGCTCGGGGGCTGTAGATATTTGTTCAGGACTTCAAATGGTGAGAATGGTATTTGTTAAGCACCTACTACATGCCGAGCACTGTTCTAAGCCCTGGGGTAGGGACAAGGTCATCAGGTTGTCCCACGTGAGGCTCCCAGTCTTAATCTCCATTTTCCAGATGAGGGAACTGAGGCACAGAGAAGTGAGGCGACTTGCCCAAAGTCACAGAGCTGACAGGTGGCGGAGCCGGGATTAGAACCTACGATCGATTCAGATCGATCGTCATCTTTACTCCCTTTCATCAGACCCCTCGGACGGAACTATAGTAAATTCGGCCCTGCTGTCGGCCCAGTTGCTAGAACAGTGCTCTGGGAATCAGGAGACCAGAGTTCATTCATTCATTCAATAGTATTTATTGAGCGCTTACTATGTGCAGAGCACTGTACTAAGCGCTTGGAATGTACAAATCGGCAACAGATAGAGACGGTCCCTGCCCTTTGACGGGCTTACGGTCTAATCGGGGGAGACGGACAGACGAGAACAATGGCAGTAAATAATAATAACAATGTTGGCATTCGTTAAGCGCTTACTATGTGCAGAGCACTGTTCTAAACGCTGGGGTAGACACAAGGGAATCAGGTTGTCCCACGTGGGGCTCACAGTCTTAGTCCCCATTTTACAGATGAGGGAACTGAGGCACAGAGAAGTTAAGTGACTCGCCCACAGTCACACTGCTGACGAGCCGTGGAGCCGGCATTCGAACCCACGACCTCTGACTCCAAAGCCCGGGCTCTTTCCACTGAGCCATGTCAAGGGGTAGAACATCTCATTAAAACAATAGCATTCTGGTCCCGGTGCTTCCTGGTACTGGCTAAGATGAGCCAAAGCCACCCATGCGTATTAGCCAAGGACCCCAGATGATTCCTTCCCCAGTATTTTTTTTAATCAATATTATTAAAGTGGCTTAGTGGAAAGGGCACGGGTCTGGGAGTCAGAGGTCATGGGTTCTAATCCCAGCTCCGCCACTTGTCAGCTGTGTGACTTTAGACAAGTCACTTAACTTCTTTGCGCCTCAGTTACCTCATCTGGAAAATGGGGATTATGACCGTGAGCCCCCCCCCCGGGACAAACCCGATAACCTCGTACCTCCCCCGGTGCTTAGAGCGGTGCTTGGCGTATAGTAAGTGCTTAACAAACACCATCATTATTATCCAGCACTTATTATGTGCCAGACACTGCATTAAGCACGGGAGTATATGCAAGCTAGATTGGACACAGTCCATATCCCACGTGGGGCTCAGAGCCTGAATCCCCATTTTACAGATGAGGTAACTGAGCATTGGCCCGGGAGACAGAAGGACCTGGGTTCTAATCCCAGCTCCGCCAACTGTCTGCTGTGTGACTTGGGGCGAGTCGCTTAACTTCTCTATGCCTCAATTACCTCATCTGTAAAATGGGGATTGAGACCGAGAGCTCCATGTGGGACAGGGACTGTGTCCAACCCATTTGCTCGTATCCACCCTAGAGCTTAACAGATACCATTATTATCATCATTACTTGGCATGAACAGGCCAGTCGGTCCAATAAAAATCATCATCTTTGTCAGTGAGATTATCTGGTTGCTATGGCAAAGGCACAGATCAACTAATAGCTAGTTCTACTCTTCCCCTTCTGGTCATTTTCCCACTGGCTCTGCCGACTGTCTGCCGTGTGACCTTGGGCGAGTCACTGAACCTCTCTGCCCAAGCACGTCATCTGTAAAATGGAGAGTAAATACGAATCCTTCCTACTTAGAGAAGCAGCGTGGCTCAGTGGAAAGAGCACGGGCTTTGGAGTGGGAGGTCATGAGTTCGAATCCCGGCTCTGCCGCTTGTCGGCTGTGTGACTGTGGGCAAGTCACTTCGCTTCTCGGTGCCTCAGTTCCCTCATCTGCAAAATGGGGATTAACTGTGAGCCTCACGTGGGACGACCTGATGACCCTGTATCTCCCCCAGCGCTTAGAACGGTGCTCTGCACGTAGTAAACGCTTAACAAATACCACCATTATTATTATTATCATTAAATCGCTTAACTTCTCTGTGCCTCAGTTCCCTCATCTGTAAAATGGGGATTAAGACTGTGAGCCCCACGTGGGACAATCTGATTCCCCTGTGTCTACCTCAGCGCTTAGAACGGTGCTCTGCACATAGTAAGCGCTTAACAAATACCACCATTATTATTATTATTAAGTCACTTCACTTCTCTGAGTCTCAGTTACCTCATCTGTAAAATGGGGATTGACTGTGAGCCTCACGTGACAACCTGATGACCCTGTATCTCCCCCAGCGCTTAGAACGGTGCTCTGCACGTAGTAAGCGCTTAACAAATACCAACATTATTCTTATTACTTAGACTGTGAGCCTTATGTCTGACAGGGACTGAATCCAATGATGATCTCACATCTATCGCAGCGCTTAATACAGTGCTTGTCACAAAGTAGGCACTCGCTGTTGTCGTCTTATGACGTCGAGTCATCTCCGACCCGTAGCGACGCAAAGGACGCCTCCCTCCCGGAACACCCCAACTCCATCTGCAGAGATCTGGGGTTGTGTCCATAGAGTTTTCTCGGGAAAAAATCCGGAAGTGTTTTATCGTCGCCTCCTTCTGCGCAGTAAACTTGAGTCTCTGCCCTCAACTCTCTCCCATGCCGCTGCTGCCCAGCGCAGCTGAGTTTTGCACTTAAGTACCTTTAAAAAAAGTCTCTCATGATCATCTTAAGTCCCAATCCTACTATTATCTTGGGAAGCAGGTTCTCCTAGAAATGTTCTTCTTCCTCAGTCAGAGCCGTCTCAACATTAACTCTCTCCTTCCCCAACGATGCGTTTTGTAAAGCGCTGCACGCCTGCCCGCCTAACTGCTCATTACACCGCAGGGCCCAGCAGGAACAGCGTGGCTCAGTGGAAAGAGCCCGGGCTTGGGAGTCAGAGGTCATGGGTTCGACTCCCGCCTCTGCCACTTGGCAGCTGTGTGACTGTGGGCGAGTCCCTTCGCTTCTCTGCGCCTCAGTGACCTCATCTGTAAAATGGGGATTAACTGTGAGCCTCACGTGGGACGGCCTGATGACCCTGCATCTACCCCAGCACTTAGAACAGTGCTCTGCACATAGTAAGCGCTTAACAAATACCAACATTATTATTATTATTATTAACATGACCTACAGGGATGAGTGAATGACCATTAGCACCAAAATCAGTTCCTCTAAGCAGACTCTTGGTCTCGGGACGGAGCCTCTTCCGTCTCTCCTGTGGGGAGACCGAATGATCGATCGATCAATCCATCAGTTGTATCTATTGAGTGCTTACTGTTTGTAGGACAACGTACTAAGTACGGTACAATAGAGTGGGTAGACACAGTCCCTGCCAACAAAGAATTTACAAATGAGAGATGAGTTTTCAGTCTAGAGTTCACAAAGGTAACAAATTCCCTCTCTTCTACCTGAGTGATCAATAGTAATAATAATAATAATAATGTTGGTATTTGTTAAGCGCTTACTACGTGCCGAGCGCTGTTCTAAGCGCTGGGGGAGATATAGGGTAATCAGGTTGTCCCACGTGAGGCTCACAGTTAATCCCCATTTTACAGATGAGGACACCGAGGCACAGAGAGGCGAAGCGACTCGCCCACAGTCACACAGCTGCCAAGTGGCAGAGCCGGGAGTCGAACCCATGACCTCTGACTCCGAAGCCCGGGCTCTTTCCACTGAGCCACGCCGCTTCACCATTTGGTGCCTGTAGGATTGCTGAAATGTTGGCAGGTAAAGGATAGGTTCATGAATCTACCGTGAATTCTCCCCCTCTAGAGTGTGACCTTGTTGTGGGCAGGGACCACATCTACCAACTCTGTTATGTTGCTATATTGCACTCTCCCAAATTCTTAATTCTCTGTGGCATGGAACGTGTCTGTCAACTCTGTTGTTTGATACTCTTCCAAACATTTAGTACAGTGCACTGCACACGGTAAGCACTCAATAGATCTGAATGAATGAATTAATCTAGTGTGACAATTAACCCAAAATACCTCTTTGATCTATTGTATCACACCCTCCCAAGCATCTAGTACAAGTAGCCTTTTGTCCGCTGTGTAAAGTAAGTCACTTAACTTCTCTGTGCCTCAGTTACCTCATCCGTCAATCAATCATATTTATTGAGTACTTACTACATGCAGGGCACTGCGCTAAGCCCTTGGGAGAGTACAACACAACAAAATAAGAGATACATTTCCTGCCCACAGGTTTAGCTTACCCGTAAAATGACTCGGTGCAGATGAGTCTGCTGGCGGTGATCATCGCCTTCCAGATCTAATCGACTCAGCCGGAGAACATTTCCAAGATCTTCTGCCCCGGAGGTGTCGGGGAGATCTTTCTTTGCCACTGGCACCTGTCGTCCCTTGTACTGCAGGTTTGGCATCCTCTTTCCCGTCTGGGAGGAAATGGTTTTGGCAGGCACAAATGAGGAGGCAGGGGAGGGTGGAATACCAAAGGATGAGTCTGAAAACCAGGCCTGGCTTCAGGCACTTGGGTCCCCAAGGCGGAGAAGAAACATGCCACCCGTTTCCAGAGGGCAACTCCCCCAGCACCAAAATCTGCACGGGGTGCACCAGAAATGAAGCAAAACTTGATGATCTCAAATGGAAGTCAACCTGCTCAAAACTCAATTAGAGAAGCGGCGTGGCTTAGTGGAAAGAGCAGGAGCTTGGGAGTCGGAGGTCGTGGGTTCTAATCCCGGCTCCGCCACTTGCCTGCCGTGTGACTTTGGGTAAGTCACTTAACTTCTCTGTGTCTCAGTGACCTCATCTGTTTAAACATAAAAAATGTGAGCCCCACTCGGGACAATCTGATTACCCAGTATCTCCCCCAGTGCTTAGAACAGTGCTCTGCACATAGTTAGCCTTAACAAATACCACAATTATTATTATTATCACTTCTTCGGGGGCCTCCCCAACTTTATTCCAGAGCCATAACCTTGGCCTTCCCCTCCCAGGTGCCTATAAACACAGGTGTTACTTCCAACTCTGGTGGAGAGATGCCAACCATATACAAATTTTCAAATGCCACAGCCCGGTGGCTGCCTCCTCCAGGGTTCCTCTTTCACTTACTAGAGATTGCCGTAGAAAGACTTTTTAACCTCTCTGTTTTTCACGTGTATGAACCGTAAGCTCCTGATGTGCAGAGGTAGCGTCCTCTACATCTATGCTAGTTTCCCAAGAGCTTAATACACTGCTTGGCACACACCGGGCCCTCAAAATACTATAGATCGATACGGAACATGGATCGAAATGGTAAAACTGAGGTACTTTGACTAGATTAAAATCATTCCCTTTGTCTATACCTCTGCTGCGTTTCTCTGTGCCTTGGGGTCCGGTCCTAGGATTGAAAGCCTTCTTCTTTGGGGATTATATATCCGTGAGGAAGGTTAAAGTCACAAAGAAACCAAACTGCTCCAGACCATTACCTGGGTAGCTTCTGCACACCAATGAACTAAGAGAATAAACCCCGCCCGCATGTTTTTGGCCTAATGAAAATCAGACTCTGTGCGAAGAAGACACTGACAGGCCCCTCCTCTGCTTTCCATTCCCTCTGGGATGAGTTTTCCTGGAAATCCATATTAGTGGATAGCCCCTGAGGGCATTTGCTGCAGGCAGACCCTTGGGTTCTCCGAGCCCAACGAGATGGGAAGTGGAAGGGGATGGAGAAGGCGACTGGCAAATGCAGATGGAACTAATGCAAATTAGAGGGCTCATCCACATCTCTTAGTTACCTACCCGGCTGCACATGGATTTCTGTCCTTTACATATAACCATGGCAGTCATCTCGCTTTCCAATTAACGGGAAGAGAATTTCCAAAAATATCGTACCGCGTATCAGAAAGCTGGCGGGACCAGGCCACAGGAGAAGCAGCGTGGCCTAACGGATAGAACACGGACCTGAGAGTCAGAAGGACCTAGGTTCTAATCCTGGCTCTGCCACATGCCTAATGTGTGACCTTGGGTCAGTCACTTAATTTCTCTGGGCCTCAGTTACCTCACCTGTAAAATGGGGGTCAGGAGCGTGAGGGCCACCTGGGACAGGGACCGTGTCCGACCCGGTTAACTTGGATCTACTCTAACGCTTAGAACGGTGCTTGGCACATAGTAAGCACTTCACCGGTACCATATTTATTAGTACATAAAGTGGGCCAGACAGTCTCTGAACTGCTGTTCTCTGCCCCTCCCCAAACCACCAAGCATTCTCCCAGAGCTATTAGCACGGAGGGTGCTGCTATAGAAAATACAGTTTCCTCTCTACATTCAGGGCTGAAAATAGAAGTCCTGGAGGAAGAGCTGAAACAGTGTAGAAGGGAAACCATAAAAAGCAAAATGCATCTTCAAATACTTTTAATCGAGCAAATCGGGTTCTAGTTTTAATGCAATGCTGAGATCAGAAAACCCCGAACGGGATAAAAACGATTTGCCTTTCATCCGGCAAGTGAAAAGGAGAAATGAAGCAAGGGCTTCCAGTTAGAGCGGGGTTTATGGAGCAGCCCCTTCGGGGAGGACACTCTTCTAGATCCCGAGGGGGCTGGGGGAAAAGATCAAGGCCGTCTCTCCTCTCCGGGAGCCTCCCGTCTGATTGCTCAGGGGCGGGAAGACTCGTACTAGGCGCGGAAGACTTGTTTCAGGGTGAACATGAGGAAAACAATCTCCTCGTAGTAGTCGCGTTGGCCAAATTCAAACAAGCAACCGAACTGAGGTGATCCATCTGGGCCAATTCCCATGTACTGGAGATCCGAGTAAGCGCAGGCCCCTTTGGCCAAAATGGCGGGCTTCGTCCAGCCCGCTGGATCCAGCGGGCACCTGTTGAGATACACGCCGAGGTCCTTCCTCTCGGTGGAGTCCGTAGGGTGAGAGTAGAGCATCCAAGTGTCTGAGCAGCGTGGCAACGTCTGCCCGGGGCCCGGGAAGCCAACGACGCTCCCGTGGCAGCCGCTGGGAGGTTCCACCAGCTTGTCGACGTGCCGAGCGCCCTGGAAATCTAGCCCGTCGTTGAAACTCACCGCCTGGACCCTAGAGCCCCGAGGACTTCTGGCGTTGCAGTACAGGACCTTCTGGCTAGGGCTGTCCACTTCAGCCATCTGGCACTCCAGGACATTCTCCTCTTTCACAAAGTTGCCAGTTATCCAGGTCTTCCCGTGATCGTGACTGATGAAGCAAAAGGCGGAGGGTGGGGGCCGCTCGTCGAGATCGAGTATCCGGTAAGCGTAGGCGGGGATGACGAGGCTGCGAGCCTTGTCGTGCAGCTGCAGGCCGTGGCCCGGGCCCACCGCGAAAGTGGCCCAGCTGCGATGGGTCCGGCCGACGGCCGAGTCGGTGAGGTCGGAGGCGGGGCTCCAGGTTTGCCCGCAGTCCGTGCTGGTCACCTGGCACAGACGCACCAAGTTTTTCTTGTTGTCGATCTGGTAGCGCTCCGTGACGTTGCCTTGGATGGCATTGAAGAACAGGAAGAGGGTCCCGGTCACCTCGTCATACACTGGACACGGGCTCATGGAGCGGTGGGCTTCCAGTTGAGCCTTGGCCACCACCTGAGCATCTTGCCACTGCCAAGGGACAGGAAAACCCGAACTTTCAATAATAATAATAATAACGGTATTTAAGTGCTTCCTAGGTGCCAAGCACTGTTCTAAGTGCTGGGGTAGCTACAAGGTAATCAGGTTGTCCCACGAGGGGCTCACGGTCTTAATCCCCATTTTCCAGATGAGGTAACTGAGGCACACAGAGGTTTAGTGACTTGCCCAAGGTCACACAGCTGACAAGTGGCGGAACCGGCATTAGAACCCACGACCTTTGACTCCCAAGGCCAGGCTCTTTCCACTAGGCCACGCTGCTTCTCTGACCAGGCTTTACCGGTTTGGGGAGCTCCCTGAGAGGCACTTTGGGTCCCAGTAGTAGCTCTGACTGGGCTTCAGGTGCACTCCCATCTATGAGACACCCCATCGGCCTGGTTGAATCCCCCCACCTCGTTGAAACCAATCTGCCCCCTTCCCCCATCAGAGTGGATAGATCACGGGCCTGGGAATCAGAAGGAGCTGGGTTCTAAACCCGGCTCTGCCATTTGTCTGCTGTGTGACCTTGTGCAAGTCACTTCACTTCCTCTGTGCTTCAGTTACCTCATCTGTAAAATGAGGATTAGGACTGTGAGCCTCACCTGGGAGAGGGACTGTGTCCAAACTGATTAGCCTGCAACTACCCCAGCACTTAGAACGGTTCCTGGCACATAGTAGATGCTTAACAAATTCCACGAAAAAAAAAAGTGGAGTGTTAGCAATGAAAACTGGAGCTTTGGAAACAGGGCAGAGGGAGATATGCAAGAATCCATTCCTTTAAGCAACCAGATCCATACTCTGTGGCTTTTAATAATAATAATAATAATAATAATAGTATTTAAGCGCTTACTAAATGCCAAGCACTGTTCTAAGCTCTGGGGTAGATACAAGGTAATCACGTTGTCCCAGGTGGGGGTCACAGTCTTACTCCCCATTTTACAGATGAGGGAACTGAGGCACAGAGAAGTTAAGTGACTTGCCCAAAGTCACACAGCTGACGAGTGGTGCATCAGGATTAGAACCCACGACCTCAGACTTCCAAGCCCGTGCTCTTTCCACTAAACCACGCTGCTTTTGCCTTTTGGTTCTTGACAGCGATATGCAGGTCAAGTGAAATTCCCGATCGTTACGGTTTTTATGAAAGTTCACCTTGTATCTACAACAGCGCTTAGAACAGTGCTTGACACATAGTAAGAGCTTAACAAATACCATTATTATTATTATTATTATCAGCTCTGCCACTTGTATGCTATAGGACCTTGGGTCAGTCACTTCTCTTCTCTGTGCCTCAGTTACCCATCTGTAAATGCGGATTGAGACTGTGAGACCCACATGTGTCCAACTCGATTTGCTTGCATCCTTGCTTGTCAGCTGTGTGACTGTGGGCAAGTCACTTAACTTCTCTGTGCCTCAGTTCCCTCATCTGTAAAATGGAGATGAAGACTGTGAGCCCAACGTGGGACAACCTGATTCCCCTGTGTCTATCCCAGCGCTTAGAACAGTGCTCTGCACACAGTAAGCGCTTAACAGATACCAACATTATTTATCCTCAGCACTCAAGTACAGTGTCTGGCACGTATTAAATGCTTAACAAATACCATTATCATTATTTTATCATCATCCTTATCTGTTAAGCATTTACTACGTGCTTAGCACAACGCTCTGCACACAGTACAAGATAATCAGTTCGGACACAGTCTCTGTCCCACGGAGGGCTCACAGTCTAAGTAGGAGGGAGAACGGGTATTGAATCCCCGTTTTGGAGATGAAGAAACTGAGGCACCGGGAAATTAAGTGACTGGCCCAAGGTCACATAGCAGACAAATGGCGGAGCCGGAAAGAGAACCCAGGTCCTCTGACTCCCAGATCTGGGCTTTCTCCATTAGAGAAAGCTAAACAGATCATTTAGTTTAGCTAAATTAATTTAGTAACTGATAACCCTGCTAAAACTGATAATTGAGCTTCTCCCTCTTCTCCACCCTCCGAATCGTTCGCTGCTCGCGGCTGGGGTCCTTTCTCTGAATCCTGGGCCTCCCGACTTTCTGGCCCTCTTCCCAGGTACAACCTCGAATATCTAGGCAACCCAATCTTCCTTTGCCTAATCTAGGCCTCCGAGGCCTCTTTTTCTACCACTGAGCCAGACCGGAGAGGGGGAAGTAAAAAGGGAGACAGGGGGACATCGGGCTGCACTGAGAGCAAAAACTCCTTGGCAGAGAAACCCCTTGCCACTTGAACAGACGCACGTGGAAGACCCGGCAAGAAGGATCGGGAGCCCGCGATGGGAGCCGAGAATAGGAGACTCTCAATCAATCAACCAATCGTATTGATGGAGCATTTACTGCGTGCAGAGCACTGTACTAAACGCTTGGGAGACTACAATATAAAAGAGTTAAAAAGTTCAATTAAATGATTGCATTTGTTAAGTGCTGACTGTGTACCAAGCACTGTTCTAAGCACTGGGATAAATACAAGGTAATACCACGTGAGGCTCGTAGTCTATTTTACAGATGAGGTAACTGAGGCACAGACTCGCCCAAAATCACACAGTTGATAAGTGGCGGAGCCGGGATTAGAACCCACAACCTCTGACTCCCGAGCCCGGGCTCTTTCCACTAAAGCCACGCTGCTTCTCTCAAAGAATTTAAGGAGAGTTTACGGTCTGAAGGGGAAGACGAGGATGGCAACCCTTGAATAGGAATGTGGACAGCAACTGAATCTCAGAAGTCAGGCCGAAAAGCGGCAGACTCGCCGGAAGGGATTGATGTTCCATCCCGAGGCAAGCGAACCAAGGATGGCCTAGTAGCATGGCCTAGTGGATAGAATCCCGGACCTGGGGGTCGGAAGGTCGTGGGTTCTAATCCCGGCTCTGCCACTTGTCTGCTGGGTGATCTTAGGCAAGTCACTTCACTTCTCTGATCCTCAGCTACCTCATCTGTAAAATGAGGATTGAGACCGTGAGCCCCACATGGGACAGGTACTGCGTCCAACTCGATTTGCTCAGACCCACCCCAGCGCTTAGAACAGTGCCTGGCACCTGGAAAGTGCTAAACAAATACTAGAATTATTATTATTGTGGCCAAGTCACCTTTAAAGCCTGGCCCTATTTCGGAGGCCTGCTCCTTATTAATGAGGCACAAACCCGGCGACTGGAACTAAGCCTCCACTTGTACGTAATTCATTTGTATTAATATCTGTCTCCCTTTCTAGTCCGTAAGCTCACTGTGGGAAGGGAATGTGTCTGTTCATTATTATATTGGCACTCTCCCAAGTGCTTAATACAGTGCGCTGTGAAGGCTCAATACAGACAACTGACTGACTGACCTGGACCTGCCGGGTGGTTGCATTGTACGCTCCCCTGCGCATGACGATCAGCTTGGCGTCTTCATCTCCTGACGAGGCCCGATTCTCTGCAAATGCCAAGAGAGTTTGATGCCGGGCCACGTAGAGTAGGGCAGGAATCCTGTACACCCGGGATCCTGACTGGAACAAGGTCTCCTTCTGCAGGGTAGGAAGGGAAGCCATCGGGCTGGGGGAATAGGAGAAGGAGAGATAAGGATTCCCCAAGTGCCCAAGAATCATATTCAGACTTCAGACAAATCCTGCAGGTTCTCCCCACACGACATCTCCTGGATCTGCCCCATCCTCTGCACTCAAACTGCTGCAGCCCTGGTACAAGCTCTGGCTGGTCTTGCAATGGCTGGACTATGACATTAGACTTAATAATGACAATGTTGGTATTTGTTAAGCGCTTACTATGTGCAGAGCACTGTTCTAAGAGCTGGGGTAGATACAGGGTAATCAGGTCGTCCCGCAGGAGGCTCACAGTTAATCCCCATTTTACCGATGAGGTAACTGAGGCACCGAGAAGTGAAGTGACTTGCCCACAGTCACCCAGCTGACAAGTGGCAGAGCCCGGGAGTCGAATCCATGGCCTCTGACTCCCAAGCTCGGGCTCTTTCCACTCAGCCAGACTTGTAGTTGGTCTCCCAGATTCCAGCTTCTCCCCACTCCAATCTAATAATAATAATAATGTTGGTATTTGTTAAGCACTTACCATGTGCAGAGCACCGTTCTAAGCGTTGGGGGAGATCCAGGGGAATCAGGTTGTCCCACGGGAGGCTCACGGCTAATCCCCATTTTACAGTTGAGGTAACTGAGGCACAGAGAAGTGAAGTGACATGCCCACAGTCACACAGCTGCCAAGTGGCAGAGCGGGAATTCGAACCCATGACCTCTGACTCCCAAGCCCGGGCTCTTTCCACTGTGCCACGCTCCTTCTTTAAGCCATTATCGTCTGTGTGACTTTGGGCAAATCACTTAACTCCTCTGGGCCTCAGTTACCTCATCTGTAAAATGGGGATTATGACTGCGACCCCCCACGTGGGACACCCTGATTACTTTGCATCTACCTCAGTACTTAAAACTGTGCTTGGCACATAGTAAGCGCTTAACAAATGCCACTACTGTTATTATTATGTGGGACAACCTGATTACCTTGTATCTACCCCAGCACTTAGAACAGTCCTTGGCACATAGTAAATGCTTAATAAATACCATAATAATAATAATAATAATTTCCCAACATCCTGACCTATACCAAACCTTCAGCCAACTGAAGCACTTATAGTATATAAGTATATATAAAATATATAAGTATTACCTATAATTATATATATTATAGTATATATTATAGTCTTATTAATACCCTCCTCAGTACTCACATGTATATCTTACTTATTTATTTGGACCGCCCTCATTGTAAACATTTTTACAGTTGTCTCCCCCATTAGTATTAGAACAGTGCTTGGCACATAGTAAACGTTTAACAAATACCATTATTATTATTATGCTTCTTGGGGGCAGGGTATATGTCACTTTTTTATTCTGTTCTTCCCACGCTTTGAGTACAGAGCGCTACACCAAGTAGATGCTCAATAAATAGTTTTATTACTACCACTAATAATTATTACTATTATTATTATTTACTGCTATCACTTGTCAGCTGTGTGTCTTTGGGCAAGTCACTTAACTTCTCTGGGACTCAGTTACCTCATCTGTAAAATGGGGATTAACCGTGAGCCCCACGGGGGACAACCTGATTACCCTGTATCCACCCCAGTGCTTAGAACAGTGCTCGGCACGCAGTAAGCGCTTAACAAATACCAACATTATTATTATCAACCTGATTACCCTGTATCTACACCAGCGCTTAAAATGGTGCTTGGCACATAGTAAACATTTAACAGATACCAACATTATTGTTATTATTACTACATAAATCAACACAAGCTCCCCATCAGAAGCAGCGTGGCTCAGTGGAAAGAGCCCGGGCTTGGGAGTCAGAGGTCATGAGTTCGAATCCCGGCTCTGCCACTTGTCAGCTTTGTGACTGTGGGCAAGTCACTTCACTTCTCTGGGCCTCAGTTCCCTCATCTGTAAAATGGGGATTAACTGTGAGCCTCACGTGGGACAACCTGATTACCCTGTATCTATCCCAGCGCTTAGAACAGTGCTCTGCACACAGTAAGCGCTAAACAAATACCAACATTAATTAATTAATCCGAACAGCTACTGGGTAGACAAGTTGGCTGCCTTTGCTCTAACTTCCCATGGTTTTTCACTCACAGGTTGATTTTGTTTTCTTTTATTCCATGGCAAGAAGAATTCTAGATGTGACGTGAACCAAGAAGGGGATATGGAAATGAGGGTTAGTCAGAGAGGGAGTTCCCGGCCAGAGGGAGGACGTGGGCAAGGGCTCGGTGGTGAGACAGGCGAGATGGAGGCACAGTGACTCTCTGCTATTTGTAGAGCAAAGAGAAGACCCGTGGCTAGGCCATCAAATGGCAGCAGAAGGGATGCGAATGTACAGTTAAATGAAATTCAGTTGAATGGACAATTCAAACACCAGTTTAAAAACAATTTAGGACTCCAGAATGCCAAAGAATCAACCGAAAGAGAACAAAGCAGAGTAAGGAGTTGGAATAGGAAGCTAAATCAATCAATCAGTGGTATTTATTGAGCACTTACTGGGTGCAGAGCACTGTACTAAGTGCTTGAGAGAGTTCAATACAACAGAGTTGGTAGTCACATTCCCTGACAACGAGAAGCCTAAGCAGCAGTTGAGTTTCAGAAGATCTGAATTCAGTCCCCTGCTCCAAGGACTCCACTTTGACTGCTCAGCTGGGTAGCAGTTGCTGACCCTGAAGCAAGGAGGAGCAAGGTGAGAGTAGAAATAGAGTGGGAGATGGAGTGTGGGGGAGGACGGGGGAAGCAGAAAAGGTACAGATGGGGAAAGGTATGTGCCGGAGGAACCAGGTCGTAGGAGCTCTGACTTGCTCCCTTTATTCATCCCCCTTCCCAGCCCTACAGCACAGGTGTACATAGCTGTAATTTATTTATCTTAACGTCTGTCTCCCCATCGAGACTGTAAGATCTTGTGGTCAGGGAATGTGTCCGTTTATTATTATAGCGTACTCTTCCAAGTGCTTAATACGACGCTCTGCATGCAGTCGGCACTCAATAAATACTATTGAGTGAGTGAATGAATACATATTTATTCATATTAATGTCTGTTTCACCCTCTAGACTGTTCAATCATTAAGGGCAGGGAACCTGTCGGCTAATTTGGTCGTAATGTACTCCCCTGAGGGCATAGAAAGTGCTCAGTAAATATGACTGATCGATTGATTGATACATTACCCCGAAAGCATTTAGGGTCCAGGAACAGTCAGCTACCTGGCTGTAAATGGGCCGGTGCCTTTCTGAAAGGTTGTTTGATGAGCTAAATAGCAAGGGAAGAGTTGAAAAGAAAAATTGAAATCAGTTATCAAGAGTAAAATAGATCCTGAAATCCAAACCTGCCATTTAGAGGCTCACACTACTATCATCAGGCTACTTCATTAGGGAGCGGCCTGGGTGACCCTTTCCCCATCACTGTCGGAGTGAAGTATGATTGAAGGCTGTGCACTGGGCCCAATTCTATTCCACCTCTCCTATGCTGACGGGCTTGAAGCGGAAATGAGGAGTCTGGAAGCTGGAATCAAAATTGACTTCTGGTCCACTGGGAAAGTCTTCCAGCTCAACGGACTACGAGCTGGAAGTCTTTGGGAAGGAAGCTCGGGAACCGCTATGCAAATGACCGGGCTCTAGAGGCACATCCATAAGAAGTCACGTGAGCGATTATGGATGCTTTGCAGATACAGCACAAATGGTACGGACTGACAATCGAAATAAAATGGAAGTTAATTACCATCCCACACCCGGGAAACCCGACACACAACCAAGGGTTTTCATTCGCAACGTAAAACTTAAAGCCGGCACACAATCCTGCTACCTAGGCAGTAGGCTGTCCAGTGATGAATAGATAGGTAGAGGTACAGAAAGCAGGAGTAAAAAGGCCAACATGGCTTTCAAGCAAAACAGTCTGGGGTGATAAGGGAGAGCCAAGTTAGAGAGGAGGACTAGACGACTGAAGTGGGGGTCCAATCTCCTATTTGGCTGGGAGTCCTGGACACAGACACGCCCAGCTTCTAGAACTCCTAGAACCGTGCTGAACATCACATGATAGGACAAGATCAACCACAATGAGATTCCAGAACGCAGTCGGCTCACCGACATTAAAGCGATGCTCTCAACGATTTGGGCCGAACATGGGATACGGGTGGACAAAAGCCGGACGCCTAAGCGGCTAGTGTCCGGTGAACTGAAAGGAGGCCCATCTAACCGGGAGACGAGGTTACGGGGGGAGACCACTGCAGTGGACAGACCTGCCTCGCGTCTGGCAATCAGAAGAGGGGTTGCTCTCTCTGAATAAAGAAGCAGCGTGGCTCAGTGGAAAGAGCCCGGGCTTCGGAGTCAGAGGTCATGGGTTCGACTCCCAGCTCCGCCATTTGTCAGCTGTGTGACTGTGGGCAAGTCACTTCACTTCTCTGTGCCTCAGTTCCCTCATCTGTAAAATGGGGATTAACTGTGAGCCTCACGCGGGACAACCTGATGACCCTGTATCTCCCCCAGCGCTTAGAACAGTGCTCTGCACATAGTAAGCGGTTAACAAATACCAACATTATTAATAAAGGCTTGATGAAGATTAGAATGACAAGGGCAGGCTCAAAAAACAGTGATAGAACCCTTGCGTGACAAGCCATTTAGCCCAGTAAGGATCTATCCTTTAGGGTGAAAAAAATCAACAAAATAAGTTGGTTCATGCATCAGTCTTTTCAGCCACGCTCACACACTTGAATAAGATCTTACCATCAACAGTGCCATCTTCAAGAAAAGACAGCTATAGACTACTTCTACTAGATCTGTTACGCCTTCAGCAGCTCAGCTGCAAACCAACTAATCATTCCTATTTAGAACACCGGGCACAGATGGAAATTCTTGCCAAGTGGCCTTCTGCAGCTGTTCGCTGACAGCAAAATGACACATGGGAGCTTTTTATATTACCAGAGCCCTAGAAAGTTGTTCAAAACAAAGACTTGGTTCCCAGCCCGGGTCCTCTGCTCTTCAGGCTGATGGAAGCAGCATGTGCTCAGCTGCTAAAAGTAGGAGGGGAACGGGTGGGAGTGGGCTAGTGTAAGTGATCCCCAAGGCCGGGACTCAGCGAATCCAGTTGTCTACTTGCCAGTGAGAAGTGAAAAAAAGTCAAAGTTAATAGCCAATCCAGAATAGGAGTCACAGAAGGGTTGAAATAAGCCATCTGACAAACTCAACAAGCAGTAAGCAAACTATAGCAAATCCAGGAAGGACAGCAAGGATCTGAAAATGATATTTTTCTTCCTCTAGCAAAGGAAGGCAATGTCGGTTGGAGTGTGAACTAACTCCAGCCGATACCAAGCCCCTTCATAGAAGTCAATCAAGCAATCATATTTATTGAGCACTTCCTATTAGCCGAACACCGTACTAGACACCTGGAAGAGTACACCCTAACAATACAACACACACTGTCTGCCCACAAAGAGCGTACGGTCTAGAGGGACGATTAGTGGCCTGGGGCCCTGGGGGGGTAAGGATTGGGAGGTGAATGAAGAGGCTGGAGTCAGGAAGGGACGATGCCTCCAGATTTCTATAAGGCCGGGAGTAATAATAATAATGTTGGTATTTGTTAAGTGCTTACTATGCACCAAGCACTGTTCTAAGCACTGGGGGAGATACAAGGCAATCGGGTGGTCCCAGGTGAGGCTCACAGTCTTAATCCCCATTTTCCAGATGAGGTAACTGAGACACCGAGAAGTGAAGTGACTTGCCCAAAGTCACACAGCTGACAAGTGGCGGAGCAGGGATTAGAACCCATGACCTCTGACTCCTAAACCCGTGCTCTTTCCACTGAGCCACCTGTAATCAATTAGTAATAATTGTGATATCTGTGGTACTTGTTAAGCAATTACTACGGGCCAAAACTGTAGAGGGGGGAGAGCACGTGCCTGCACGGGCACGGGTTAACATTTTCAAAGAAAATGATCTGGGCAGCAGAGTAAAGTATGGACTGCAATGGAGAAAGACGGGAGCTGGGGGAGGTCAGCAAGAAGGCTGATGACGTAGTCAAGTCGCCAGGTGGTAACATCGCTTTGGGAGCCGGGGTCGTATCTACTGAATCTATTGTATACTCCCAAATGGTCAGTCCAGTGTTCTGCACAGAGAAAGTGCTTAATAAATAAGGAAGCAGTGTGGCCTAGTGGAGAGAGCACGGCCCTGGGAATCAAAAGATCTGGGTCCTAATACTGGCTCCTTCACTTGTCTGCCGCGTGAATTTGGGCAAGTCACTTAACATCTCCGCGCCTCGGTTTCCATATGTGGGAAACCCGCAAGCGCGGTTTAGTGGATAGAGCACAGGCCCAGGAGTCAGAAGGTCATGTGTTCTAATCTTGGCTCTGCCGCTTTGCTGTGTGACCTTGGGCAAGTCACTCAGGCCTTAGTTACCTCTTCCGTAAAATGGGGTTAAAGAGTGTGAGCCCTATTTGGGACAGGGACTGTGTCGGACCTGACTAACTTGTATCTAACCCCATTGCTTGGAACAATGCTTGGTTCATAATAAGTGCTTAACAGGTACCATAATAATAATAATTATTATTATTATTAAAACAGGAATTAAATCCTACTTCCTTCAATTTAGAATGTGAGTCATAGCGACTGTGTTCAACTTGATCTTGTATCTACCCCAGGGCTTAGTATAGTCAGTGCTTGGCACATAGTAAGAGCTTAACAAGCACCATAAAAATAAATAAATAAATAAATACTATGGAGTGACTGATCAGTAGTGCATCTGACAGCCAAATCTGGTAGTAGAGTCCATGGCAGGTCCTCCAATAAAAATAATAATAATGGCGTTTGTTAAGCGCTTACGATGTGCCAAGCACTGTTCTAGGCACTGGGGGAAATACAAGGTAATAAGGTTGTCCCTCATGGGGCTCACAGTCTTAATCCCCATTTTACAGATGAGGGAACTGAGGCACAGAGAAGTGAAGTGACTTGCCCAAAGTCACTCGGCTGACAGGTGGCAGAGTCAGGACTAGAACCCATGACCTCCACCTCCCAAGCACAGGCTCTTTTCACTGAGCCACGCTGCTTCCGCTAAAATCGTAGACCTGGGTTGGTGCCTAGGCATGGTTAGAATTATTCAGTCATGACCTGCTGAGCTCAGCCACAATACCTGGGCAAAGACACAGAGGAGTCAAGCACCCAGGGTCACTTTCAGGTCACTAGGACCACTTTATCCATCAGTGGCACTTATCAAGCACTTATTTTGTGCAAAGCACTGTACTAAGTGCTTGGGAATCAGTCGATCAGTGGTATTTATTGAGCACTTACTATGTGCAGAGCACTGTACTAAGCACTTAGAAGAGTACAGTACAACAAAATTCACCGACACGTTCCCTGCTCATAAAGAACTTACAGTCTAATAATAATGTTGGTGTTTGCTAAGCGCTTACTATGTGCAGAGCACTGTTCTAAGCGCTGGGGTGGATACAGGGTCATCAGGTTGTCCCACGTGAGGCTCACAGTCCATCCCCATTTTACAGATGAGGTCACTGAGGCACAGAGAAGTTAAATGACTTGCCCACAGTCACACAGCTGACACGTGGCCAAGTCGGAATTCGAACCCATGACCTCTGACTCCCAAGCCGGTGCTCTTTGCACTGGGCCACGCTGCTTCTACACAGTCTAGAGGTCATGTCATTTAATGACATCTTTGGAAAAGAAATAGCCGGTTTGGAGTTTCCCAATTTGGGGGATTTGGTAGCACATTACCAGCAAACCCAGTGAAATGGCCACTTCTTAGACATGACTTGATTGACTTGAGGTCTTCTTAAAGTGTAGTGTAACCTCAGGAATACTACGGGCTCTTGGCTGCTGCTTCTCCTTTTGCTGGATAATCAGAGGTGGGAGAGAAATATTAGAGTTGTTGGTTTTTGAATGGCATTTGTTAAGCGCTTATTATGTGTCAGTCACTGTACAGAGCACTGGAGTTGAGGAAGGAGGACTGTAAGGATACAATCCTACAGCCTGACTACTCGTTTTGTTGTCTGTCTCCCCCCTTCAGACTGTGAGCCCGTCGTTGGGCAGGGATTGTCTCCGTCTGTTGCCGAATTGTACATTCCGAGCGCTTAGTACAGTGCCCTGCGCATAGTCAGCGCTCACTAAATATGAATGAATGAATGAATTTCTACCCACAAGTCAAAAACGGGATTGGGAAAAAACAGCTAGCTTGGGTCAGGGCCAATCTGACCTAAAGCACAACGAAGGGGCCGCCGAGTGAGTCCACACCGAGAACATTCATTTGGGCCGTTGTTCGCCAGCTCTAAGGATGTTCTAGGGAGTCCAGGACTGAAATAGCCACCTAGGCCTTGCAACTGATCTTTATAGAGTCTCAGGACCCCCGAGATTCCAATCAACCAATTAGTGATATTTATTAAGCATTTACTGTATGGAGAGTAAATAAGGGCACTAAGTGCTTGGGAGAATACACTAAGTGCTTGGAAGTGAGAGGATGTGGGTTCTAATCTCGACTCCTCCACTTGTCTGCTGCTTGACCTCGGGCAAGTCACTTAACTTCTCTGTGCCTCACTTACCTCATCTGTAAAATGGAGATTAAGACTGTGAGCCCCACATGGGACAATCTGATTACCTTGTATCTACCCCAGTGCTTAGAACAGTGCTTGGCACACAGTAAGTGCTTAACAAATACCATAATAATAATACTTAGTAATACTTATTAAATACTTATAATACTAGTACTTAATAATTGCTCTCGTTATAGTGTAATAATGATAATAATTACTGTTATCGATAGAGTTGGCAGACACAGTCCGTACCCACAAGGTACTGGCAATCTAGCAGCTAGCAGGGAGCTTACAGTTTAGAACTAGAAGATAAATCGGCAGATTGTCTAGAAAGAGGGAAGCCTTATGAAAGCAGAAATTCAAAAATATTGTTCAGGGAACATAGGGTGGGTGTCTAGGGAGCAAGAAGACTACTGCCAAAAAGGATCAGAGAACTTCAAATTTATGAGAAGTACTGCCAAGTGAGGATGGAACCTTCCCCCCTTCACTCTAGGAGAACACTGAACCAAGCTGGTCTTAAAGCCGAAGGTTATTGGGAGAACTAAATAGGACAATGAAGCTACAGGATGAGAAATGGGAAGACGCTGATGCTGCTATGAGTAAAATGATAATCCTAATTTAAGAAGGAAATTATTTCATTCATTCATTCAATAGTATTTATTGAGCGCTTACTATGTGCAGAGCACTGTACTAAGCGCTTGGGATGAACAAGTCGGCAACAGATAGAGACAGTCCCTGCCGTTTGACGGGCTTACGGTCTAATCGGGGGAGACGGACAGACAAGAACAATGGCACTAAACAGCGTCAAGGGGAAGAACATCTCGTAAAAACAATGGCAACTAAATAGAATCAAGACGATGTACAATTCATTAACAAAATAAATAGGATAACGAAAATATTACATCATGCAAAATGATGTAATGATGTAAAATTATTTGCCTTTCATTCAGTTTTGATGGCACACTCCTCTGCTCTCAGAGCATTTGATCGGGATAAAAGATACAATTATTTGTGAGTTGCATGTACCCTTCCTGCTTTTCTTGCTCAGGTTGGAAGATGCAACTTGTTCAGTGAGTTTGCTCAGAGCACTTCTGGTTCTCTCTGAGCAATTCAACAGAAATAAATTGAGTTCTTGGCAAGTTCCCTACTGAGGGAAAGGGAAAAAGCCAGGAACGGTTGAGGGAAAGATTTCCAGATCTCCCTTTCCTTCCCACTCAGAGTTCCATCCATTTGGAAACTGAAAGGCCTATGAAAGCTCTTTCTTGGAATGATCTGTTTTTCTATTTCTCCAGGAAGTCTGCTTCTCTGGTGATTAAGGATAGTGATTTTCAGGACAAAATGGAGCACTGATGACTTACATTGAAGAATGAAATGTTTTTTTGTGGCTTTATTCAAACAAATGACATTTAGAGTTGAGCTTTAGCCATTTTGGAACATATTCTGGTCTGATAATGGACTACAGTCATATCCCCTATGCCTACCAGGTCTTATAATACCATACAGTAATGACCATATGGTAAGTTTACAGTGCGACTACTCAGAACACCTCCAACCAACCAAAAAAACAGTTTGGATTTTGGGTCAGCCTCTGCTTCAGAAAAACCAAAAAATCCAGGTTCCATAGTTTGCTTCTTAAATGCCTATTCTAGATAAGCACACCCATCTCATTCAGACCTAATAACTTCTACTCCCACCCGCTCTCCTCCCCTCCCTCCCCCCACGCCTGTCCTTCTGTGCCCCTCCCACCTCCACCTAATAATAATAATAATAATGTCGGTATTTGTTAAGTGCTTACTATGTGCAGAGCACTGTTTTAAGTGCTGGGGTAGGTACAGGGTAATCAGGTTGTCCCACGTGAAGCTCACAGTCTTAATCCCCATTTGACAGATGAGGTCACTGAGGCCCAGAGAAGTGAAGTGACTTGCCCACAGTCACACTGCTGACAAGTGGCAGAGCCGGGATTCAAACCCATGACCTCTGACTCCCCAGCCCGTGCTCTTTCCACTGAGCCATGCTGCATCCCTATGTCAAGCAGTGTGGCTCTGTGGATACACCCCAGACCTGGGAGTCAGAAGGACCTGGGTTCTAATCCCAGCTCCACCACATGTCTGCTGTGTGACCTTGGGCAAGTCACTTAACTTCTTTGTTCCTCAGTTACCTCATCTATAAAATGGGGATAAGAGTTTGAACTCCATGTGGGACAGTGACTGTGTCCAACCTGATTAACTTGTATCTAACCCAGAGCTTAGAACGGTGCTTGGCACATAGTAAATGTTTAAGAAGTACCATAATAATAATTATTATTACATCTATTCTTTCAACAACACTAACGCTGTTGAGTTCCAAAAGGGATTTTGCTATTGCTGCCCACACTTCTTCAGCTGCTTCTATATGTATCTTCTGGGGCTTTAAAGTCAGGGGGACCGAAGGGTTTTACATTGGTGGGATGGAGGATCAACAAAAGATGGGGGATGATGGGGGGGCAGGAAGAAGCCACCAGCTCCCTCTCTACCCGAGACCTTTTCCTCATCAATCAATCAAGTGTATTTATTGAGTGCTTACTGTGGGCAGGGCACATTTGGGAGAGCACAACAGACGCATTCCCTGCCCGCAGTGAGCTTACAGTATAGAGGAAGAGACAGACATAGTGAGCTGTGTGACTGTGAGCAAGTCACTTCACTTCTCTGTGCCTCAGTTCCCTCATCTGTAAAATGGGGATTAAGACTGTGAGCCCCACGTGGGACAACCTGATTCCTTTGTGTCTACCCCAGCGCTTAGAACAGTGCTCTGCACATAGTAAGCGCTTAACAAATACCGACATTATTAACAGTATTATTGTAAATGAATAAATTATGGATATGTGCTGTTCTGTGGGGCTGGGTAATGCACAGCGGAGTGGGAAAGAGGAAATGAGGGCTTAGGGAAAGCCTGGTACAACCCTGTGGTCCCTCTGACTCCTGAGAAGCAGCGTGGCTCAGTGGAAAGAGCCCGGGCTTGGGAGTCAGAGGTCTAGAATCCCGGCATTGCCATTTGTCAGCTGGGTGACTGTGGGCAAGTCACTTCACTTCTCTGGGCCTCAGTTACTTCATCTGTAAAATAGGGATTAACTGTGAGCCTCACGTGGGACAACCTGATTACCCTGTATCTACCCCAGCTCTGAGAACAGTGCTCTGCACATAGTAAGTGCTTAACAAATACCAACATCATTATTATTATTATTATTATTATTATTATTATTTAAAGCCCCAGAAGATGTCTTGTGTAGAAGCAGCTGAAGAAGTGTGGGCAGGAGTAGCAGTGTGGTTTAATGGAAAGAGCACGGGTTTGGGAGGCAGAGGTCATGGGTTCTAATCCCCACTCTGCCTCTTATCAGCTGTGTGACTTTGGGCGACTCACTTCACTTCTCTGTGCCTCACTTACCTCATCTGTCAAATGGGGATTAAGACTGTGAGCCCCACATGGGACAACCTGATTACCTTGTATCCACTCCAGTGCTTAGAAAAGTGCTTGGCACCTAGTAAGTGCTTAACAAATGCCATTATTATTATTTTGTGTCTTAATTCAGGCTTTGAAAGCAGGGAGGATAATTGTCTGTCAGATATGAAGAGGGAGGGCGGCAGAGGCTGGACACGGGCCAGATATGGGTGGCAAGATAGATGAGGTTGAGATCGAGTGAGGAGGTTGGCATTAGAGGAGTGAAGGGTGCAGGCTGAGTTGTAGTAGGAGAGTAGCTAGGGGAAGTAGGAGGGGGAAAGGTGATCGAGTGCACGAAAGCCGATGCTAATGAGTTTCTGTTTGATGCGGAGGAGCATAGGCATCCACCGGAGGTTCCTGAGGTGTGGGGAAACACGACCTGCACGTTACGGTAGAAAAACGATCTGGGCGGCAGAGTGAACTATGGTCTGGAGTGGGGAGAGACAGGAGGCAGGAAAGTCAGCAAGGAGGATGATACAGTAATCAAGGTGGGTTAGGTTAATAATAACAATAAGCACTTACTGTGTGCCAAGCACTGTTCTAAGCGCTGGGGTGGATACTGCATGCCTCAGTGGAAAAACCCCGTGCTTAGGAGTCAGAGGTCGTGCGTTCTAATCCCGGCTCCGCCACGTAGCTGTGTGACTTTGGGCAAGTCATTTAACTTCTCGGTGCCTCAGTTACCTCATCTGTAAAATGGGGATGAAGACTGTGAGCCTCACGTGGGACAACCTGATTACCCTGTATCTAACCCAGTGCTTAGAACAGTGCTCGGCACATAGTAAGCACTTTACAAATGCCATTATTATTATTATTACCGGGTAATCAGGTTGTCCCAGGTGGGGCTTATACTTTTAATCCTCATTTTACAAATGAGGGAACTGTCACGGAGAAGTTAAGTGACTTGCCTAAAGTCACACAGCTGACAGGTGGCGGAGCTGGGATTAGAACTCATGACCTCTGACTCCTAAGCCCGGGCTTTTTCCACTGAGCCACGCTGTATCCACCCCAGCATTTAGAACAGTGCTTGGCACATAGTAAGTGCTTAATAAATACCATAATTAATAATACCATAATACCAAGTCAGACAAGTCAGACGTCCTCTGACTCCCAAGACCATGCTCTTGTCATTAAGCCACGCTGCTTCTTGGTAGCAGTTGAGATGGAGAGGAAAGGATGGATTTTAGAGATTTTGTGAAGGTTGAACCAACTGGATTTAGTGATAGATCGACGTGGGCTGAACGAGAGAGGAGTCGTCTTCCTCCTTTTCCTCCTCTTTCGCCATATGCTTTCCTTCCATCTCACCCAGTTCCACCCCACTCCCCTTGGCTTTGCAGCCTCAGAAGCCAGGGAGAGAGGGCCACGGGGGGCAATCAGTCAGTCAATCATATTTACGGAGCGCTTACTGTGTGCAGAGCATTGTACTAAGCGCTTGGGAGAGCACAATATAACAATAATCAGACACATTCCCTGACCACAGCTTACAGCTGGGGCGGAGGGGCAGGGGGGTTAGCGGCAGTTGTACTAAGAGTAGCTAGAGTCCCGGTGAATCCAGCTGCAAGGGAATCATTTAAAAAATCAGATAGATGAATAGATGTAAAATAATAGAAGTTGGGGGTTATAGCTGGGGTGAAGGGAAGGGGTATAAGGGAAGCCAAAAGCTAGAAATCAGAAAGAGTTGAACTAGCTGTTGCAGGTGTAAGGAGGGGCAGAGTTTCTTTATGCTGGGGAATATACAAAAGCTGAAAATGAAACTTGGAAGTTATGTGACTGCCAAGCTGTTCTCTTGGAGGGCAGGAGGCCAGCTGGAGCACAGTGCAACACCCCAGGACCCAAAGATTTTTTCCGAGGAAGAATTTGCCCGTAAAGAGAGGCCACTCTAAGGTAGCTACACATACTAATAATAATGATAATGATGATGGTATAATAATAATAATAATTATGTTGGTATTTGTTAAGTGCTTACCATGTGCCAAGAACTGTTCTAAGTGCTGAGATAGAAACAAGGTTATCCCGTTGTCCCACATGGGGCTCACAGTCTTAATCCCCATTTTACGGATGAGGTAACTGAAGCATTGAGAAGTTATGACTTACCCAAAGTCACAACAACGGACAAGTGGCGGAGCTGGGATGAGAACCCATGGCCTCTGAGTCCCAAGCCCGTGCTCTTTCCACTAAGCCAAACCAGTGAAGCACTCCTAGAGCCCCCAGAGTCACCCTGAACTTCCAGAAAGGGTGTTTATTTGCCCCTCAAACCCTACTAAACCACCTCGTCAATATCCCCCAGTTAAAGCCCTATGGAGACATCTGGTAAGCCCCATGGCACAGTGGCTAGAATATGGGCCTGGCAGTCAGAAGGTCATGGATTCTAATTCTGGCTCTGCCACTTAATGAATAATAATAATTATGATATTTGTTAAGCCGCTTATGTGTCAGGCACTGTACTAAGCACTGGGATGGATACAAGCAAATTGGGTTGGACACAGTCCTTTATCCCACATGGAGCTTACAGTCTCGGTCCCCAAGTTACAGAGGAGGTAACTGAGGCACAGAGAAGTTAAGTGACTTGTCCAAGATCACACATAAGAAAGTGGCAGAGGCAGGATTAGAACCCCTGACTTTCTGCCACCCAGGCCCATACCCTATCCCCTACACCCTGTTGGGCAAGTCATTTCCCTTGTCCTTCCAGAGTGTCCATCTGGGAGACAAAGCCATTGTTCAAACCACACCGCACAGCTATGTGACCTGGACTCAGCTTCCTAAAATACCTGAGCGCTTCGAAGCAAGGCTGTGAAGAGGGAAGTGTTTTCGATGATCTGTAATTTATTAATTTAGATTAATGACTCTCTCCCCCTCTAGACTGTAAGCCTTCTGTGAGCAGGGAATGTATCTAACAACTCTGTCATAGTATACACTCCCAAGTGCTCAGTACAGTGTTCTGCAAACAGTAAACTTTCACTAAGTATGATTGATTGATTGAATCAAAATAAGATTTTCTGATCCATTAGCCTCTCCTAGACTCTAAGCTTGTTGTGGGCAGGGAACGTGTGTCCCAACTCTGCTGTATTGTACTCTCCCAAGCAGTACATTGCTCTGCACAGAGTAAGTGCTCTATAATAATGTTGGTATTTGTTAAGCGCTTACTATGTGCAGAGCACTGTTCTAAGCGCTGGCGTAGATACAGGGTAATCAGGTTGTCCCACAGGAGGCTCACAGTTAATCCCCATTTTACAGATGAGGTAACCGAGGCACAGAGAAGTGAAGTGACTTGCCCACAGTCACACAGCTGACAAGTGGCAGAGCTGGGAGTCGAACTCATGACCTCTGACTCCGAAGCCCAGGCTCTTTCCACTGAGCCACGCTGCTCTATAAGAGAAGCAGCACAGCCTAATGGATAGACCATGGGCCTGGGAGTGAGAAGGACCAGGGTTCTAATTCCAACTCCGCCACTTGTCTGCTGTATGACCTCGGTCAAGTTACTTCACTTCTCCGTACCTCAGTTACGTCCCCTGTAAAATGAGGATTGAGATTGTGATCCCCATGTGGGACAGGGACCGTGTCCAACCTGATTACCTTGTTTCTACCCCAAAACTTAGAGCAGTGGATGGCACGTAATAAATGCTTAACAAATACCACGATTACTATAATTATAATTATGAAATACCTATAATTATTATTATTAAATGCCATTGACGATTATGATGATTCTCCTGTCTTTTCCAAACCCGGTCCCACTTGTTCTTTTCCTAAAGACCCTGCCCTGCCCCTGGACTCAAAATGAAAAATTTATACCTCTGCACCAAAGAAATACTGGGTGTGCTAACATCCATTCACCCACTCGCTCTAGCCATGTTTCAGGGAACCTTTACTCAGTTCACCCCTAACTCAGGCTCTTAGTGAGTGAATGTTGGCTGCCTCTGAAATTAGTTGGCCCCACAGGACTGCTTCCTTCACTTTCCCATAAAGCTCATTCTGCCTGGAACTACTGAATTTCATCCAGGGCAATGTCTGAACCCAAAGAAATTGACCTGTGTCTTCCAGCAGAGCCTTAAGCTGTGAGGTCCAGGTCTAAGACTGTTACACAGGGATTGTGTCTGACCGGATTAACTTGTATCTCCTCCAGCGCTTAGGACAGTACTTGACCCATGGTAAGCACTTAATAGATACCATAATAATGATTATAATAATATCAAATTCTCAGAATCCCTGCAAGAGAAAATTGGCCTGCTAGCCTCAATGTGGCGCAATTTCCAATTTGGCTTCCACCTCTTTTAACATGAACTCATCAGGGAACATCAAAGACTCTTATAGTAAAATTCTATAGTCCAGCTATAGAACAGTAGTGTGGCCTCATGGATAGAGCGTGGGCTTGGGAGTCGGAGGACCCGCGTTGTAACCCCAGCTTCTCCACTTGTCTGCTGTGTGACCACGGGAAAGTCACCTCACTTCTCTGCACTTTAGTACCCTCATCTGCAAAATGGAGATTCAAAACCTGAGCTCCTCTAACTTAGACTGTGAGTCCCATGTGGGATTGATTAACTGATTCCGTCCTTGACAACTCTCCAATCTGGCTGCCATCCCCTTCACTCCACAGAAACCACCCTCTCAAAGGTCACCAGTGATCTCCTTTTTGACAAATCCAACGGCCCCTATTCCATCCTAATCCTCTCTGACACCTCAACTGTCTTTGACACTGTCTACCACCCCCTTCTCCTGGAAACATTATCCAACCGTGGCTTCACTGACACTGTCCTCTCCTGATTCTCCTCTTATCTCTCTAGCCACTCAGTCTCTTTTGCAAGGTCCTTCTCGGCTTCCCACCCTCTAAATGTGGGTGTCCCTCAAGGTTCAGTTCTGGGTCCCCTGCTATCCTCCAACCACACCCACTCCCTCTGAGAATTCATTCTTTTTCATGGTTTCAACTACCACGTCTATGCAGATGGTACCCAGATCTACATCTCCTTCCCTGATCTCTCTCTCTCTGCAGTCTCACATTTCCTTTGGCCTTCGAGACAACTCTACTTGGATGTTCTCCCGTCACCTCAAGCTTAACATGTCCAAAACAGAAATCCTTATCTTCCCACCCAAACCCTGTCCTCCTCCTGACTTTCCCATCACTGTAGATGGCCCCACCATTCTTTCTGTCTCACAAGCCCGTAACCTTGGGGTTATCCTTTCTCATTCAACCCACATATGCAATCCATTACTAAATCCTGTCAGTCCCACCTTCACAACATCACTAAAATCCACCCTTTCCTCTCCTTCCAAATTGCTACCTCATTAATCCAAGCACTTATTCTATCCCAACTTGATTGTTGTATCAGCCTCCTGCTGAACTTCCAGTCTCCTATCTCTCCATGCTCCAGTCCATACTTCATTCTGATGCCTGTTTCATTTTTCTACAGAAACATTCAGAACATGTTTCCCCACTCGTGAAGGAACTCCGGTGGTTGCCTCTGCATATTCAAAACTCTTCAATATTGTCTTCAAAGCACTCAAATATCTTTCCCATCCTACCTCACCACCCCTACTCTCCTCCTACAACCCAGCCCACCCACTTTGTTCCTCTAATGCTGACCTTCTCACAGTACCTTGAGCTTGTCTATCTCATTGCTGGCCCCTCACCCACATTCTGCCTCTGGCCTGGAATGCCCTCCCTCCTTACATCCAACAGACCATTACTCTCCCCCGGCTTCAAAGCCTTATTGAAGACACATCTTCTCCAAGAGACTTTCCCTGATTAAGCCCTCCTTCCTCTTCCCCCACTCCCATCTTCTTTGCCCTGACTTGCTCCCTTTATTCACCCCTTCCCCCCCAGCCCCACAGCACTTATGAACATACCTGTAATTTATTTTTATTAATGTCTGTCTCCCTTTCGAGATTGTAGCTCACTCTAGGCAGGGAATATGTCTGTTTATTGTTGTTTTGTACTCTCCCAAGTGCTTAGTACAGTACACTGCACGCAGCGCTCAATAAATATGATTGAATGAATGAACTGGTATCTACCCCAGTGCTTAGTACGGTAGAGTAAACACTGAACAAACATCTCATTATTACTACTATTATTGTTATTATTATCTGGCAAAAGAGAATTATTTCTACATAACCAAAGGAACAGCTCTGTAACTGAAAAGGCACACGTACCTTAGGAAAAGTGAGCTAGAGTAGATCCCCGTACCCGGTGTGAAGTGAGTGCTGGTGGCAAGTAAAACAGATGACCGCCGCTTTCCAAAGGAAGAATGAAACTCCCAGATGCTCCACTTGCTCCAGCTCAGGGTTCACATGATGCAATCGAGAGTACGGGTTCATTTATTAGCCTGGTATTAGGACCAGCGTGATACCCCACACCCTGACTCTCATTCACCGGAAAGAGCATCATGACTCGCCCTCAGGGTTGAAGTCGGTCTGCACCTACCTCTTTGGTGATTTCTGTTCCCTCATCCTATAGGACATCCCAACCTCATTCAGGGTTGGAACTTGCCTGGAGGCAGGAAGGGTTGCTTTGATGAGATACGCACCCCCTCCCAGCACCCTACAGCCCAAATTAGGGGCACGGTCCCTCCTTAGCCTTGAAGGTAGAAGGCTGGATTTCACACTCACACTTACAGGTACACCTGACTCACCCCGGAATGAAGCCTCCACATGTGACTCACTGAAACTTCAATTGACAGCTAATGACGTCTCTTTAGCTGGGTTGAAAACAGCCTCCCCAAACCCCCTCATGCTACTATTTCACCTCCCCCACTGTCTGACCAGCGCTTCCTTTAAGACGTTGATTCCGGGAACCAGGTTCTTACAGTCAGCAGCCACTCGGGTCCATTAGCTCACTCTCAGGCAATCAACTCACACAAGGTTTAGAAACTGAAGAGGAACAGCCTGACCCTACCTCCCACAGTTTCAATCAGTGGTATTTATTCGCCATCAGACAGAGAAGTCACGTCCCTCATAAGCTGTAACAACAAACAGCTCCCAAATTCAATGCCAGATATGAGTCTGCCATCTTGACTCAGGAGCTGGAGGAAGAGGAGTCAAGGAAAGGGCATTCGAGATCGTTTTCGGGCCCAAATTAGAAGCGATGGCAAAGTGAGCTTGGGGGCCTGCAGAGCTCTAACTTCGTATCTCGGTTTGAAGATGGTTAGCTTCCACCAGGTCCAAGGGATTTGAGCTGATTTCCATGTGGACCAGTCCAGTTGTTTCCACTTACTCCCAGTTCATCCTTCAATCAATCAATCGATCAATCGACTGTATTTATTTAGCACAGAGCGCTGTGCTAAAGAGACACATTCCCTGCTCACAATGAGCTCACAGTCTGGAGGGGGTGACGGACAGTAATATAAATGAATAAATTGCATCTAAGTGCTGGGACCCGAGGGAGGAGTGAATAAAGGGAGCAGATCAGGGTGATGCAGAAGGCAATGGGAAAAAAAGAAATGAGGGCTCAGTCAGGGAAGGCCTCTTAAAGGAGATGTGGCTTTGAAGGTGGAGAGAGTAATGGGGAGAGTAATGTCTGTCTGATACAAGAGGGATTATGTTCCAGGCCAGAGGCAGGAAGTGGGCGAGGGGTCGGTAGCAAGATAGAAGTGACCGAGGCATAGTAAGTAGGTTGACATTGGAGGAGTGAAGTGTGAGGGCTGGACTGTAGCAGGAGAGCAGTGAGGTAAAGTAGGAGGGAGCAAGGTGATTGAGTGCTTGAAAGCAGATGAAAAGGAGTATCTGTTTGATGCGCAGCCACTCGAGGTTCTCGAAGAGTGGAGAAGCACGGACTGAACGTTTTTGTAGAAGAATTATCTAGGCAGCAGAGTGAAATATGGATTGGAGTCGGGAGAGACAAGAGGCAGAGAGGTCAGCAAGGAGGCTGATATAGTAATCAAGGCAGGATAGGATAAATCCTTGGATTAACATGGTAGCATTTTAGTTGGAGAGAAAAGGGCAGATTTTAGGAATGTTGTGAAGGTTGAACCGACAGGATTTAAGACTAGATTGATATTTGAGTAGAGTGAAAGAGATGAGTCAAGGATAACGCCAAGAATTAGGGGTATATGAGACAGGAAGGCTGGTGGTGGTGTCGATGGTGAGGGGAAAATCAGGGCAGGATAGGGTTGAAGTGGAAAGATGAAGAGTTCTGTTTCAGACATGTTAAGTGTGAGGTGTTGGCAGGACAACCAAGTGGACATGTCTTGAAGGAAGGCGGAAATGCGAGACTGCAGAGAGGGAGAGAGAGATCAGGGTTAGAGATGTAGATTTGGAAATCATCCTCATAGAGTTGGAAGTTGAACCTGTGGGAATGAAAGACTTCTCTTTAATTATGCTTGGGCAGAGTGACCTCTGGAATCAGGGAAGTGGGCCTGGAACCGGTTTTACCAGATTGTTAGCTGCTGTGATTCTGATTTGGTATTCTCACAGGCAGGCAGTCAGTCATCCAGTCATATTTATCGAGCACTTACTGTGTGCAGAGCACTGTACTGAGCACTGGGAGAGTACAGTGTAACAATAAACAGAGATATTCTCTGCCCACAACAAGCTTACAGCCTAGAGGGGGATCCGACATTAATAAAAAATAAATAAATTACAGATATGTACTTCAGTGCCTTGGGGCTGGGAAGGGGTATGAATAAAGGAAGCAAGTCAGGGTGACACAGAAGGGAGTGGGAGAAGAGATAATGATAATGTTGGTATTTAAGCGCTTACTATGTGCAGAGCACTGTTCTAAGTGCTGGGGCAAATACAGGGTAATCAGGTTGTCCCACATGAGGCTCACAGTCTTAATCCCCATTTTACAGATGAGGTAACTGAGGCACAGAGAAGTGAAGTGACATTCCTACAGTCACCCCAGCTGACAAGTGGCAGAGCCGGAATTCGAACCCATGACCTCTGACTCCCAAGCCCGGGCTCTTTCCGCTGAGCCCCGCTGCTTCTCTAACCTGACACACCTCACGCCGGCCCATTGGGGCCCCTAGAAAAGTGGGGTCCAAGAAGAAAATTGTTCAGAAGGGTCATCTTTTTTCTGGAAATCTGGGCCGATTAGATCACACTTTTACCCTGACCTGGAATTGCTGATATTCACGGCCCACATTAACCTGATGGAGTGCAGACCGGTGTAGGGTGAGCGCAGTAAGAGAAATAGTGGTCCCTCAATTCAGTCTCCTAGACTTGTTTTCACTACTCCATGCTGATATTGTTATTCATTCATTCAGTCATATTTACTGAGCGCTTACTATGTGCAGAACACTGTAGTCAGCGCTTGTAAAGTACAATTCGGCAACAGATAGGCACAATCCTTACCCAACAACAGGCTCACGTATTGTTATACATCTTGGTCACGCACATCAAGTTGGACTCTGCCAGCTGGAAGGGCAGAGCTTCCTATAGTTGCTCCTTAAATATTTGAGAGGCCAGGGATGGTTCGAAAAACTCCCCGGCATCTTCCTTCAGCACCCTTCCACCAGAGAAGCAGTGTTTCCTAGTAGAAAGAGCATGGGCCTGGGAGTCACTGGAGCTGAGTTCTAATCCAGGCTCTGCCACTTACCTGCTGTGTGTCTTGGGCGAGTCACTTCACTTCTCTGGGCCTCGGTTCCCACATCTGCAGAATGGGGGACTCGATATTATCATTACTATTATTATTTTATTTTGTAAAGCGCTTACTGTGTGTCAAGCAATGTTCTGAGCGCTGGGGTAGAGATAAATTAATCAGGTTGGATTCCATACCTGTTTTCATTCTCCTTCCTACTTAGATTGTGAACCCCATATGGGACTTGCTTATATCCGTTGTTGGGCAGGGATTGTCTCTATATTTTGCCGAATTGTACAATCCAAGCGCTTAGTAGAGTGCTCTGCACACAGTAAGTGCTCAATAAAGGCAATTGAACGAATGAATGAATACTGAATCTACCCAGCAATTTGCACATAGTAAGCACTTAACAAACACCACAGTGATTATTATTTTTATTATTATTATTACTAGCAGGAGGGTGCCCAGCCTCCTCATCTCATCGAGAGTTCCCAGTCGGGGCTTAAAAGACCCAAAATGGTGGCCATCAGGCCTGTAGCTCTTTGAAGTCTTTCCCTACCCGCTCCCTCCTGCTTTTTGCCCCGACACTCAGAGTGAAGAGTCGACTCCTTCGTGCCGAGCCTCTTCTAAGATTTTTCATGTTTTCAGAAGCTTCTCAGGACTGTGGGTCCAAAGCGGGTGGGGGGAGGCTGGAAGCTTCCTCTCCATCAACTGTCACCGGGAGAAGACCTGTTCCACAGGGGCAGAGTCGGGGACAGAAGCTTAACTCCAATTTCCCAAAAGGCGCGTGGAATGTTCCCTCCCAGCTGTGATGTACTCCTGCTTTCCTTAGTGTTGTTGGGGCTCATTTGGAGAAACAGCATGGCCTAGTGGATAGAACATGGACCTGGGAGTCAGAAGGTCCTGAGTTCTAATCCCACCTCTGCCACTTGTCCCCTGGGTAACCTTGGGCAAGTCACTTCACTTCCCTGGGCCTCAGTTACCTCATCTGTATTCTGTTAGGCTGTGAACCTTAAGTGGGATAGTTTGTCCAACCTGATTCGCTTGTATCTACCCCGGCACTTAGTACAGTGCCTGGCGCATAGGAAGTGATTAACAAATACAATAAAAAGGGAAAAAAAATATTGTTTTCACTAAATTTACCCTATTTTCCCACCTACCAACTCTGCTGTATTGTAATAATGAGAATGTTGGTATTTGTTAAGCGCTTACTATGTGCAGAGCACTGTTCTAAGCACTGGGGTAGATCCAGGGTAATCAGGTTGTCCCACGTGAGGCTCACAGTCTTCATCCCCATTTTACAGATGAGGTAACTGAGGCACCGAGAAGTTAAGTCACTTGCCCACAGTCACCCAGCTGACAAAGCCCGTCCGATTAGACCGTGAGCCCGTCCAACGGCAGGGACTGTCTCTATCTGTTGCTGACTTGTTCGTTCCAAGCGCTTAGTACAGTGCTCTGCACATAGTAAGCGCTCAATAAATACTATTGAATGAATGAATGACAAGGGGCAGAGGCGGGATTCGAACCCATGACCTCTGACTCCCAAGCCCGGGCTCTTTCCACTGAGCCACGTTGTACTCTCCCAAGTGCTTAGTACAGTGCTCTGCACCCAGTAAGTGCTCAATAAATGCCACTGATTGACTGATTGATTCTTTCCCTGGGTCTTTCCTCTTCCTCTTCCCCTTCCCCACCTTTAGATCGTGAACCTCCTGTGGGTCAGGGACTGTGACTGAATGAAAATCCTAGTACCTTCCCCCTGCACTTAGCAAGTGTCTAACAATGATCACAAATACACAAAATCAATCAACGGAAAGCACTCCGGGGTCCAGAGGCCAGGCTGTGGAGAGGGGGAGACAGTTGATTTCACCCACTCCTAAAGCCAGCACTGGAGAGACAGAAACAGACAGGGAAGAAAGGAAGGGAAAACCGATTAAGGGAGGTGGTATTTGGGAAAGCAGATGGGAGCAGAGGCCACACGGAAGTGCTGAGCGGATGCGTACGAGAGGTACCGGTGAGAAAGAGTGAGGGGTGATGAAAGAGAGGAGAAGTTGTGATAGAGAAATAAAATTGGGGACTATATTAAGCCACCTCCAGATCCAATAGATTTGACAGGTTGTATCTTTGGACATTTTGTAGCAGAGAGTGGCGTATCCCTGGCTAACAAATCTCTGACCATGACAACCGCTTGGTGCACGGTGGAGGCAGTGATGAACTCAACTGGCCCCTAGTGGCCTGAAATTATTAAAGCCCAAGTTTCTCCGACCTTAAGAAGGACCCTTGGACTCTAAAAGAATTGAACTCATTAATAATAATAATAATAATGTTGGTATCCGTTAAGTGCTTACTATGTGCAGAGCACTGTTCTAAGCGCTGGGGGAGATACAGGGGAATCAGGTTGTCCCACGCGAGGCTCACAGTCTTCATCCCCATTTTACAGATGAGGTAACTGAGGCACAGAGAAGTGAAGTGACTTGCCCACAGTCACACAGCTGACAAGCGGCAGAGCCGGGATTCGAACCCATGACCTCTGACTCCCAAGCCCGGGCTCTTTCCACTGAGCCATGCTGCTTAGTTGGGTTTTTTAAATTATTATTATATGTTTTAATAAAGCTGGGTCTAAACCAAAGAAGTGACACTTAAGACAATGCAAGTAGAATGACCCACTCCTGCCAAAAAAAAAAAAAATTAGATTTGTAAACATCTTTAGACAGTAAGTCGTTACGGGCAGGGAACGCCCATAATTCTGTTGTATTGTATCCATTCATTCATTCAAATATATTTATTGAGTATTTACTGTGTGCTAAGCACTGTACTAAGCATTTAGGAAAGTACAATACAACAACAGACAGACACATTCCCTGCCCACAACAAGCTCACAGTCTAGAGGGGGAGACAGACATTAATATAAATAAATAAATTACCACTATATACTATGTTCCGTGGGGATGGGAGGGAGGATGGATGGATGGAAGGGAGCAAGTCAGGGCGACGCAGAAGGAAGTGGGAGAAGAGGGCTTAATCAGGGAAGGCTTCTTGGAGCAGATGTGTCTTCAATAAGGCTTTGAAGTGGGGGAGAGCAATTATAATAATAATGTTGGTATTTGTTAAGCGCTAACTATGTGCAGAGCACTGTTCTAAGCGCTGGGGGAGATACAGGGTCATCAGGTTGTCGCACGTGAGGCTCACAGTTAATCCCCATTTTACAGATGAGGGAACTGAGGCACAGAGAAGCTAAGTGACTTGCCCACAGTCACACAGCTGACAAGTGGCAGAGCCGGGATTCAAACCCATGAACTCTGACTCCCAAGCCCGGGCTCTTTCCACTGAGCCACGCTCTGATATGGCATTCCAGGCCAGAAGCAGCGTGTGGGCAAGAGGTCGGCGGTGAGGTAGATGAGATGGAGGTACCGTTAAAAGGTTACCATTAGAGGAACGAAATGTACGGGATGGGTTGAAGTAGGAGAGTAGCAAGATGAGGTAGGAGAGGCCAAGGGGACGGACTGCTTAAAAGCCAATGGTGAGGAGCTTTTGTCTGATGTGGAGGTGGATGGGCAACCACTGGAGTTTCTTGAGGAGCGGGGAGACGCGGTCTGAATGTTTTTGAAGGAAAATAATCCGTGCGGCAGAGTGGTATATGGACTCGAGTAGGGAGAGACAGGAGGCTGGGAGGTCATTCATTCATTCATTCATTCATTCAATAGTATTTATTGAGCGCTTACTATGTGCAGAGCACTGTACTAAGCGCTGGGAATGTACAATTTGGCAACAGATAGAGACGATCCCTGCCCATTGAAGGGCTCACAGTCTAATCGGGGGAGGCAGACAGACAAAAACAATAGCAATAAATAGAATCAAGGTCAGCAAGGAGGCTGATACAGTAACCAAGGAGAGTAAGGAAAAGTGCTCTTGTTTGGATGGAGAGGAAGGGGAGGATTTTGACAACGTTCGGTGGAACTGGCAGGATTTAGTCATGGCTTGGATGTGTGAGTCGAATGACTACTCTCTCCAGTACTTAGTATAGTGCTCTGCACACAGTAAGTGCTCAGGAAATGCCATTGATCGATTGAAAGTGAGAAAGAGAGATATACAGCAAGAAAGAGTAATTTGGAGAATTCTTTAGGAGATTTCGTTAAAAACCAACAAATTCATACCGTTTTGAAAATGTATATTCTAGCTCCGCAAACAGTTTATCCTTTGTATTTAGCTGATAGATGGTTCATAACCACATAACACATAACCGGAGTCAACACAAAACCATAGGCCTAGTGGAAAGAGCATCGGCTTGGGACTCATTGCACTGAGTTCTAATCCCATCTCTGCTGCCTGTCTGTTGCGTGACCTTGGACAAGTCACTTGACTTCTCTGGACCTCAGTTACCTGATGTAGAGAAGCCGCGTGGCTCAGTGGAAAAAGCACGGGTTGAGGAGTCGGGGGTCATGGGTTCTAAACCCAGCTCCACCACCTGTCAGCTGTGTGACTTTGGGCAAGTCACCTACCTCTCGATGCCTCAGTTCCTCATCTGTAAAATGGGGATTAAGATTGTGAGCCTCACGTGGGACAACCTGATTACCCTGTATCTACTCCAGCGCTTAGAACAGCGCTCAGCATATAGTAAGTACTTAACAAATACTAGCATCATTATTTTTATGATTACCTCAGCTGTAAAATGAGGATTAACACTGTGAGGGACATGGATTGTGTCCAACCTGATTAGCTTATATCTGTGCCAGCGCTTAGTACAGTGCCTTGCACATAGTAAGCGCTTAATAAATACGATAAAAAAGCAAATATGCCGGTAGAATGTGGCAACTCAGTGAAAAATGAGTTGGGTTCCTGGAGCAAGGTCACCCAGAAAACACTTGCAGGCCACCAATAGAAACACACTTCCCCTGCTTTGGCGTATGTAAACACCAGTTGGTATGCCAATAATGAAGATAATAATAATAATAATAATGTTGGTATTTGTTAAGCGCCTACTATGTGCCAAGCACTGTTCTAACCGCTGGGGTAGACACAGGGGAATCAGGTTGTCCCACGTGGGGCTCACAGTCTTAATCCCCATTTTACAGATGAGGTAACTGAGGCACCGAGAAGTTAAGTGACTCGCCCAAAGTCACACAGCTGACAAGTGACAAGTGGCATTCGAACCCATGACCTCTGACTCCAAAGCCCGTGCCCTTTCCACTGAGCCACGAAGATACCTTCCTTTCTCCTCCCCTCGAGTCATTAAAGATTTCTGCTGAATTTTTATATTTGCTTCCTAATACCTACACCTTATTTATCATCCAAGCGGAACCAAGTAATAATAATAATAATGTTGGTATTTGTTAAGCGCTTACTATGTGCAGAGCACTGTTCTAAGCGCCGCAGTAGATACAGGGTAATCAGGTTGTCCCTCGTGGGGCTCACAGTCTTCATCCCCATTTGACAGATGAGGTAACTGAGGCCCAGAGAAGTGAAGTGACTTGCCCACAGTCACACAGCTGACAAGTGGCAGAGTCGGGAATCGAACTCGTGAGCTCCGACTCCCAAGCCCGGGCTCTTTCCATTGAGCCACGCTGCTTCTGGGAGTTAGAAGGATCTGGGTTCTAATCCCGGCTCTGCCACTTGTCTGCTGGTGACCTTGGGCAAGTCACCCATCTTCTCTGGGCCTCCGTTACCTCATCTGTAAAATGGGGATTAAGACTGTGAGCCCCATGTGGGACATGGATTGGGCCCAACATGATTAACTTGTATCTACCCCGATGCTTAGTACAGTGCCTGGCACATAGCAAGCGCTTAACAATTACCTTTAAAAAAAAAAATCAATCAGTCGTATATATCGTGTAGCACACTGTACTAAGTGTTTGGGAGAGTCCAACAAAAAAAGAAAAAGAACTCTCTTGGAGGCTAGGTCACGGGGCGGGCTATCCTCAAGTCCTCAAGGGTACCATCACTAAATGACGTAAGGTCAAGAGCCCGGGCTTGGAAGTCAGAGGGTATGGGTTCTAATCCCGGCTCCACCACATGTCTGTGTGACCTTGGGCAAGTCATTTCACTTCTCTGTGCCTCAGTTACCTCATCTTAAAATGGGGATGAAGACTGTGAGCCCCAGGTTGGACAGAGGCTGTGTCTAACCTGATAAATTTAATAACAATAATGTCGGTATTTGTTATGCGCTTACTATGTGCCAAGCACTGTTCTAAGCGCCGGGGTGGATACAAGGTGATCAGGTTGTCCCACGTGGCACCAGATTAATTTGTATCTACCACAGTGCTTGGCACAGAGTAAGCACTTAACAAATACCATCATCATTAGTGTTGTTAGTGTTGCTGTGAAGACAAAAGGAAAACACAGAAATCCAGGGGAAAAAAATTTCCCTTTTTGGCACCCAGCCACCCCTGGGCTGGGAGTGCAGGGGCTGAAGGTCATAGATGTTTCCAGAACAGGTTTTGCATTTGGGAAACAAAGAACAAAGCTGTGATATCTCTACGATACAGCCGACAGGGTTTGGAGTCAAATGTGGATCTCTTAATTCACACTAACTCACGCTGGAAACAGTCGTCAGGGGAGAAGGACGAACTGATCCAACCCTAAGAAGCTCTTCTCCGACTGGTGAGTGGAAACCATTTCTTTAATGCCAGAGGGAAAGGAATGAGAAATGGGGTAAGTGTTATGAGTGGCCACTGCTGGGACAGGGCAGGACACTGCTGGGATATAGGACAGGATGCTGCTAAAACAGTACAGGCTAGGAGAAGCAGCGTGGCTCACTGGAAAGAGCCCGGGCTTGAGAGTCCAGAGGTCACTGGTTCGACTCCCAGCTCTGCCACTTGTCAGCTGTGTGACTGTGGGCAAGTCACTTCACTTCTCTCTGCCTCAGTTCCCTCATCTGGAAAATGGGGATTAACTGTGAGCCTCACGTGGGACCCCCTGATGACCCTGTATCTCCCCCAGCGCTTAGAACAGTGCTCTGCACATAGTAAGCGCTTAACTAATACCAACATTATTATTATTACTGCTGGGGTAGGGCAAGTCACTGCTGGGACAGGGCAGGACAGTCCTGGGACAGGACGCTGCTGGGATAGAACAGGACACTCCTGGGATAGGACAGATCGCTGCAAGGATAGGGCAGACAGAACACTGCTGGGATAGGAAAGGTCACTTCAAGGATAGGACGTGAGAGGACACTGTTGGGACAGTACAGGACACAGCTGGGATATGACAGGACACTTCTGGGACAGTACAGGACACAGCTGGGATATGACAGGGCATTGCCGGAACGGGACAGGTCAGGACCCTACTGCGACAGGACAGGACACTGCTTGGACAGGACAGGACACGGCCGGGGCAACTATAGAAATGCAGTGGGCAGGCCTGCATCCGGCATTCTAGAAAGTAAGTATCGGAAGCTCAGCTTCTGGCAATGTCCGGCTAACACGAATGCAGCTTTCCTGGGAGGCACTGTGGAATCCCTTCCAAATGGGATAAAGGGCACTGCTGATTCCTGCGGTCCTATAGGCCGAAGGCAGGGCATAACTTAAAGAAGGTCATTCATCCTTGAGCCCCAAACTGCTACGTGGGCGACCCCGACGGGAGCGGGGGCTCACCCCGCCGGTGCCCCAGTGAGAGAGAACAAGACCCGGCGTTGAGAAATTTTCCACAGCACTGTGGTCCAGGTTGCCATGGCCAAGACTCTGTTGTGAAGAAACTCATTCCGCCGGCCGGAGACCTCAATTGGCATCGACGGGGAAATGCTGTAAACTCTGACCACTGGGTGGGTAGATGGGCGAAGACAGAGGAGAGCCAAGAAGAGGCCCACACTGTTAGCCTTTCTCAGCGTTGGACCAAAAACCGCCCCTCTGTGGGGAAGGATCTTAGACTCGATCCTCGAGTGGAAAGCACAAGTCACTTATTGTTTATTACAAGGAGGTGGTGTTTTTATAAAGATCCCAACCCCGGACACGTTCCCCCATGGATGGTGTTATTTTTCCCATGGATTGATGTTATTTTCCCCTGCCTTTCTGACAGAATTACCTCCTGAATAGCGCCCTTATTGGGATACCAAAATAGCTCCGCCTTGAAGTATTGCAGTGTTCCACAGCGTAACCTCTCTCAGACTCTGCCTCCGGGTGTGTGAATGTGTGTCTCTGTCTGTGTCTCTTTTCTTCCTCCTCTTCTGAAAACCAACCCCGCTCAGAGCAGAGGTAGGAACGATTCCCAAGTAATTCATCTGGTGGTACTCCTAGCATTCATTCATTCATTCAGTCGTATTTATTGAGCGCTTACTGTGTGCAGAGTGGAAGGAGCCCGGGCTTGGGAGTCAGAGGTCATGGGTTCGAATCCCCGCTTTGTCACTTGTCAGCTGTGTGACTGTGGGCAAGTCACTTCACTTCTCTGTGCCTCAGTTACCTCATCTGGAAAATGGGGATTAACTGTGAGCCTCATGTGGGACAACCTGATCACCCTGTGTCTACCCCAGCGCTTAGAACAGTGCTCTGCACATAGTAAGCGCTTAACAAATACCAACATTATTATCATTATTACTGAACTAAGCTCTATTAGATCATTTAAACCCGAGGGAAACAGCATGGCCTAATGAAGAGAGCACAGGCCCGGGAGTCAGAAGGACCTGGGTTCTAATCCTGGCTCTGCCACTTGTCTACTGTGTGATCTTGGACAAGTCACTTCACTTCTCTGTGTCTCAGTTACCTCATCTGAAAAAATGGGTTTTAAGACTAGGAGCCCCATGTGGGACATGGACTGTGTCCAAATTGATTAGCTTGTGTCTACTCCAGCTCTTAGAACAGTGCCCAGCATATACCAAGCGATTAACAGATACCATTAAAAAAACAAAACCTCTCAGCCAAGTTCCTCTGTGGGTTTACAGTTCTCACAGTTAGCAAGAAGGGCTCTGCTTAAAGGGGAAAAGAATAGTTAATGTTGCAGGAAGATTTTGGCCCACATGTAATTTCCAGTGATAGGTTCATGTTTGACAATAATAATAATAAATATTCATTCATTCAATAGTATTTATTGAGCGCTTACTATGTGCAGAGCACTGGACTAAGCGCTTGGAATGGACAAATCGGTAACAGATGGAGACAGTCCCTGCCCTTTGACGGCTTGCAGTCTAATCGGGGGAGAGTACCAAATATGGTACTTGTTAAGGGCTTGCCATGCACTGTGGTAGATATAAATTAATCAGGTTGGATACAGTCCCTGGCCCACATGGGGCTCACACTCTTAATCCCCATTTTACAGATGAGGTAACTGAGGCACAGAGATGTAAAGTGATTTGCCCAAGGTCACACAGCAGTCATGTGGCAGAGCCAGGATTAGAACCCTATCCCAGGCCCGTGCTCTATCCACTAAGCCACGCTGCTTCTAAAGTAAGTTTGACTTACTTCTAGACTGTGAGCTCGTCTCCATTCATTTATTCATTGACATGTTTATTGAGCACTTACTGTGTGCAGAGCACTGTACTAAGCGCTTTGGAGAGTACAATATAGCAGTAAACAGACACATTCCCTTCCCACAACGAGCATACAGTCTAGAGATCCTACCAAACCATCCTGATGATAATTTATCATGATTTTAAAGCCCTCTCCCCAGAGAAGATCTAAACCATGCCTTAGTCCTTAATCCTGACTTAAATCCCATATTCTTCAGTTTGTCCTCACATGTAATTGAAGAGCACGATGCACGATATATACCTTAAGACAAACAGCTCGGACCTGCGTGGTCCCCTGCTCGTTATAGACTTCCAGTGGGCAGAAACCACTGATCAGCCACCCAGGGGTCTTGACGTCGCTAAGGGAGGAACAGAGCCATCCCGTCTCAAGACCTTGGCATACCAAGGTCACCGATTAAGACTGACACCTGAACAGGGGGAAGAAAGGAGGAGAAGATACGTGTTGGGCCCATTTTGAATAAGCCTCCATCGTGAGTGGAGGCTTGATAAGATAAAATGGAGTTTGGGCCTAAAGGCCCATCAAGTTCCATCCCTTTTTAGTCTACCACTCCTAGAGACTCTTGTCACTAGAATTACTCTTGGTCACTTAAACAGGATGGTTGGGAGACGATCAAGCAAGGTCACTTAAACAGGATGGTTGGGAGACGATCAAGCAAGCCTAGAGATGAAAGAGCTCAGAGGGAAAAGTCAGATGAGAAGGGGCTAATACAAGGCCTAGACCACTGGCTTCCTCAGGAGCAAATCATGGTGACGAAGAAGGGAGTGGGAGAAAAGGAAATGAGGGCTTGGTCAGGGAAGGCTTCTTGGAGGAAACGTGGCTTCAGTAAGGCTTTGAAGGTGGAGAGAGTAATTGTCTGTTTGGATATGAAGAGGAAGTGTGTTTCAGGCCAGAGGCAGGACAAGGGCAAGGGGTCAGCGGTGAGATAGATGAGATCAAGGGACAGGGAGTAGGATGGCATTTGAGGAGCGAAGTGTGCAAGTTGGGTTGTAGTAGGAGAGTAGCAAGGTGAGGTAAGGGGGGTGCAAGGTGATCGATTGCTTTAGAGCTGATAGTAAGGAGTTTCTGTTTGATGTGGATGGTCGATGGGCAACCATTTTTGTAGAAAAATGATCTGGGTAGCGGAGGGAAGTATGAACTGGAGTGGGGAAAGACAGGAGATAGGGAAGTGATCTAGGAGGCTGATATAGTAACCAAGGGGGGATAGGGTAAGTGCTTGGGTTTACATGGTAGCAGTTTGGATGGAGAAGCAGGGTGACTTAGTAGAAAGAGCACCGCCTTGGGTGTCAGAGGTCATGGGTTCTAATCCCGCCTCTGCCACTTGTCAAGCTGTGTGACCGTGGGCAAGTCACAACTTCCCTCTGCCTCGGTTACCTCATCTGTAAAATGGGGGTGAAGACTGTGAGCCCCACGTGGGACAACCTGATTACCCCAGTGCTTAGAACAGTGCTGGGCGCATAGTAAGTACTAAACAAATACCAACATTATTATTATATTATTATTATTATTATGGAGAGGAAAAGGTGGATTTTAGCAATGTTGTGAAGGTTCCAGGCCAGAGGTAGGACGTGGGCCAGGGGTCGACAGCGAGACAGACGAGATGGAGGCACAGTGAGAAGGTTAGCACCGGAGGATTGAAGCGTATGGACCCCCCTCAAAAAACTCCAGTGGTTGGCCATCCACCTCCACATCCAACAAAAACTCCCCTCCATTGGCTTGAAAACAGTCCACCACCTTACCCCCTCCTACCTCACCTCACTTCTCTCCTTTTACAACCCAGCCCACACACTTCACTCCTCTAGTGCTAACCTTCTCACTGTGCTTAGATCTCGCCTATCTCGCCTAACTCGCCGACCCTTGACCACATCCTGCCTCTGGCTTGGAACGCCCTCCCTCCTCAAATCCGACAACTACTCTCCCCCGCTTCAAAGTCTTATTGAAGGCACATCTCCTCCCAGATGCCTTCCCAGACTAAGTCCCACCCTTCCTCATCTCCCACTCCCTTCCACATCACCCTGACTTGCTCCCTTTGCTCTTCCCCCATCACAGGCCCACAGCATTTATGTACATATCTGTCATTTTATTTATTTGTATCGACGTCTGTCTTCCCTTTCCAGACTGTAAGCTCACAGTAAACAGACACATTCTCTACCCACAATTATATCTATTGAGCGCTGTGTCAGAGCACTATACTAAGCACCTGAGAGAGGAAAACAATAAACAGACATTCTCTACCCACAATTTTCCTCTACCAAGTGCTTAGTACAGTGCTCTGACACAGTCAGCGCTCAGTAGATACAACTGAATGAATGAAGAAAGGAAGGAGAATGAGTTCTCCAAGGAAGTGGTTGTAGATGAGAATGGAAGGGGACCTTGAGGACCTTCCTGGCCAAAGTTAGGGGGTGGGAGGGAGAAGAGGAAATGGTGAAAGAGACTGGGAAGGAGCAACCAGAAAAATAGGAGAACTAGGAAAGAACAAAGCCAAGATTAGGTAGTATTTCCTGGATAGAGGGATGGTCCACAGTGGCAAAAGTAGCTTAGAAGTTGAGGAGAATTTGTCTTGTCTTATGCCGCCGAGTCATCTCCGACCCAGAGTGATGCCATGGACACATGGCAAAAGCGGCTTGACCCTTCCTCCCATAGTGAAGACTGGTAGAGTACTGGAAACTCTCCAGGTGCGACCCTGAGAGGGGTGAGGAGGATTAGTGTAGAGCAAGAAGGACGTCACTGGTGACCTTGGAGAGGGCAGTTTCCAGGAAGTGGAGGGGGTGGAAGCCAGATTGCGGGGGGTCAAGGAAGGAACTGGAGAGGAAGTGGAGGCAGCTGATGTAAACAACTTGCTTGAGGAATCTGGAAAAAAATGGAAGAATAACAGGAGGGTGCAGTGTGGTCAAGGGAGGGCTTTTCGGGCTTGGAGATACATGGACATGTTTGGAAATGGTGAGGAAGGAGGGTGGTTGAAGCTGAAGGTCAAAGAGGGAAGAAGAAACAGGGTAAGTGTTTTAATACGGTGCAAGGGATGGGATCAGAGGCTCAGGAGGCAGGAGTTGATTTTAAGAGGCCATTTCCTCTACCTGTAATTTTTTCTATTGTCCACCTCCCTTTCTTTATTTAGTACAGTGATCTGCACCTATTAAATGCTCAGCAAATACTATTGTTTGATTGACTGATTGATTGATTAAGTCAGGAGCTCATCTCTTAAGATACTACTGGAACAATCACGGTCCCAGGAGTCATTTCTAATCCCAGCTCCACCAGTCATCTGCTGTGAGATATTGGGCAAGTCATTTAACTTCTCTGTGACTCAGTTACCTCATCTGTAAAATGAGGATTAAGATTGTGAGTCCTTTGTGGGAGAGGGACAGTGTCCAACCTGATTATCTTGTATCGACCCCAGTGCTTAGTACAGTGCCTGGCACATAATTAGTGCTAGCAAATACCATTTTTAAAAAAAGGATTGGACAGTTAAAGAGGAGGCAGGAGTAGGGTAATAATAATAATAATAATAACAGTAATGATGGCAGAATTTGTTAAACACTTACTATATGCCAAGCAGTGGTCTAAGTACTAGGGTAGATACAAAGTCATCAGGTTGTCCTACGTGGGGGGTCACAGTTTTAATCCCCATTTTACAAATGAGTCAACTGTGGCACAGAGAAGTAAGTGACTTGCCCAAAGTCACACAACTGACATGTGGCAGAGCTGGGATTAGAACCCATAACCTCTGACTCCCAAGCCCATGCTCTTTCCGTTATGCCACACTGCTTCTCTGGAGAGGGTCAGGGGAGATTTTAGGAAGTTCATGCCTGATGGTTTCAATATTAATCAGCGAACTAGATGGAAAGGTGATTATCACATCCTCACAGCTGTATGACAGCTGTTGTTAAAAAAAAAACCCAAAAAAGAGCTTCGTAATGTCCCAAGCAGCAGCCATGTTAGTAAGGCTATGGTAGTTAGAGAAGCAGCATGGCCTAGCGAGGGTAGCACATGAGCCTGGGAGTCTGAAGGACCTGGGTTCTAATCCTGACTTCACCACGTGTCTGCTCTGTGGCCTTGAGCAAGTTACTTCACTTCTCTGAGTCTCAGTTACCTCATCTGTAAAATGGAGATTAAGATTGTGAACCCTATGTGGGACAGGGACTCTGTCCAACCCAATTTACTTGAATATATCCTAGCACACAGTAAGCACCTAACAAAGGACAATCATTATTATTATTATTATTCATGATTTTGGGGGTCCACTGAGGCCGCTGGGTTTTAGCTCTTTGAACCCCTGCATTAATGCAAGGCAAAGTGCCATGTTGAAGAACAATGTTTAATGAGATTTGCCCAACATCTACCCGGAGTTTTAAACTGTGTCAGACCCAGGGACTTAAATAATGGCCGAGTACCCCTTTAGACCATGCGTACTTTGTGAACAGTGAATATGTTATATTGTTGTAGTGTACTCTCCCAAGAGCTTAGCACAGTGCCCTGCACACATGAAGCGCTCAATGAATACGATCGATTGATTGATCGACGTGTGCCTTTGGCCTTACTCTCCTTGGTCCAAACTGGTGGGTCATAAAAGCGATGCCCCACTAAATGAAAAGTAGCGGGACGTATGGTGCCATATAAGAGGGTAGCCAAAGCCAAATTGTACAAGAGTTGTCAAGGAAAGCTTGGGACAGTTTTGCCTGCATTAAAACCGAACTGGCAGAGTTTTGTCCTCCCTAGACCCATTTGTGTAATCACTGAAAATCTGTAATCTAACCTCTCTCCTAGAAGTCCCAGCCAGAATCTACAGATACCAGTAGCTCTCTTCAAAACCCTCTTCCAATAAAAAGTTAAGTTGAAATCTGAAAATAAGCCGAGTTCAAATAGAGCACTGTTTGGCTCCTAAGCAGAAAGAGATGAGTGGTCACTGTAACGGTTTCAAATTCTGCTGATGGGGCTGGGCAGGCCTCCTGCAAGTAAGTGCTAAAGAAGCTGTCATTGGAGGTTTCAGTGACCTTCAGAGGAGAGGACAGTTTGACTCACTGAATCAAAAACAAAGAGACAAAAGGGTTCAAGATGCTCTCCTCAGCTGCCTCTGACAGCTTCCACGGTATCATTAGTAAAATTAGCCAAGTTGAAAGGGATCTGCTGTGGACTGGGCATCCCGCCACAATCACCGGAAAAAACGGAAAGAAAAAGTCACCTTTCCTGAACGTAGCTGACAACAAACTTCCGTGGCCCCCGAGCTGCAGGCTGGGATAATGAGCCTAGTCCCATGCATATCTGTATTTTACATATAGTAATGTCTGCCTCCCCACCTCTAGACTGTAAGATCACTATAGTCTGTTTATTGTTGTATTGTACTCTCCCAAGTGCTTACTACAGTGTTCTGCACACTGTAAGTACTCAATAAATACCACTGAATGCACAAATGAATGAATCCCCAACCACCTTGCATCACCATTTCTAAGGAGCAGGGCCAAAGTGGATCTTGCTGTATTCAATCACTCAGTTAATCATTCAGTGGTGTTTATTAAGTGCTTGCCATGTGCAAAACACTGTACTAAGCATTTGGGGGAGTAATAATAATAATAATGTTGGTATTTGTTAAGCGCTTACTATGTGCAGAGCACTGTTCTAAGCGCTGGGGTAGACACAGGGGAATCAGGTTGTCCCACGTGGGGCTCACAGTCTTCATCCCCATTTTACAGATGAGGGAACTGAGGCACAGAGAAGTTAAGTGACTCGCCCACAGTCACACAGCTGACAAGTGGCAGAGCTGGGATTCGAACTCATGAGCCCTGACTCCAAAGCCCGTGCTCTTTCCACTGCGCCACGCTGCTTCTCACTGTCGTACTGAGTACAGTACGACAGAGTTGGTAGACGTGTTCCACAAGGAGCTTGCAATCTAGAGAGGGAGAGCTGAGGGTGGGGTGAATAAAAGGTACAAATCCAAATGCCAAAGGATTAAGAACAAGACAGCGAGAAAGATGTCAAATTTGCTTAGGAAATTGGAGGTTGAGGCCAGGGAGTGGGCTACGGGGAGAGACTTGCAAAGTCCCTACTCTAGACTGTAAGCGTCTTGTGGGCAGGGAACTTAACTGCTAATTCTGTTGTATTTTGTTCTCCCAGCGAGTGCTTATGCAGTGCTCCGCATATAGTAAGTGCTCGATAAATACAATTGATTGATTTATATTTATCACCCCTTGACAACCACACCTACACCCACCCCACACAAATCTACTTTCCTGGTCACACCCGCTAATTTGCAGGCCATTACTTAGAGTGGCCTCTAAGTGACCTTTGGTTACTTCTCCCTCCCTGCTGTCCTTCTGTCTTTTCCTCAGGCCAGAGTGGTGCAAGCTGAGGTCCAGGCAGGAGGGGGTGGGCTGGGGGAAGGAAAGAAAGAGGGAGGGGGAGATGGAGGGAAAGTGGGAGGGACAGAGGGGGAAAGGGAAGAAGTGCCCGCCAAGACGCGTCATTCATGACAGCAGTGGTAAATCCCTGAACCCACAACCTGTACTTTGTAGGTACTTGTCAGTGGCATCAGATTATTGTGGGTTTGCAGGTCTCTAGACGGGGGTCAGATACTTTAAGGTTGTTCAATCAACAATCTCTTAGATTGTGAGCCCCCCGACAAGGGTTAGGGACCATGTTTAATTCCCACCTGTGTCCCAGCGCTTAGTACAGCACTCTCTACTAATAATAAATACTATTATTCGACGATAAATACTACGATGCTACTGCATCTCCTGCTGAAACAAGCAATCAGTAGTATTTATTGAGTGCTTACTGTGTGCAGAGCACTATGCTAAGTGCTTGGGAGAGTACAATATAACAGAGTTCGTAGACACATTTCCTGATCATTGGCTTAGTTCCCTGGCAGTACTGGAAAGGTTTAAAAAACTATCAATCACTAACAGAAAAATATTTGACCCCTGGACAGATTCATTTGAATGTTTGCCTTTCTTCTCACCCACACTATCACAAATCAGAATGACTCAAGGAGACTGGCAAGATAACATGTTAATGACAGAGAAAGATTACTTCTGTTCAGTTCATAGCAATGTAACAGGATAAAGTGTGCAATGAAATGACCCTGCATATCAATTTAGCAAATTGTCCTAAAAAAATCTTTGGGCCTCAAAATGAGAACTATTTGAGAAGCAGCATGGCCTAGTGAACAGTGCTTTGCACATAGTAAGGGCTTAACCAATAATAATATAATAATGATAATGTTGGTGTTTGTTAAGCCCCTACTCTGTGCAGAGCACTGTTCTAAGCGCTGGGGTAGATACAGGGTCATCAGGTTGTCCCACGTGAGGCTCACAGTTAATCCCCATTTTACAGATGAGGTAACTGAGGCACAGAGAAGTTAAGTGACTTGCCCACAGTCACACAGCTGACAAGTGGCAGAGCCGGGAGTCGAACCCATGACCTCTGACTCCGAAGCCCAGGCTCTTGCCACTGAGCCACGCTGCTTCTAATGGAATGAGCATGGGCCTGGGAGTCAGAGGACCTCAGTTCTAATCCCAGCTCTGTCACTTGCCTGTTTTGTGACCTTAGGTAAGTCACTTACCTTCTCTGGGCCTAAGTTATCTCATCTGTAAAATGGAGATTTAAACCTTGAACCCCGTGTGGGACATGGACTGTGTCCAACCTGATTTGCTGGTATCTAGCCCAGGGCCTAGTACAGTGCCTGGAATATAGTAAGCACATTACAAATGCCATTAAAAAACATTTATTTCCCCTGCATCTTTAACACTGGCCCTTGTCGTATTTACCAGAATCAATCCTTCTCATTTTCTTTTTATTGTTCTCTCTATTATAAGGCTAGGCCGTACTGGCATTTACTGAGGATAATACATCATTCTTACAATTCCAATGGAGCTCCTGCCTGCAACCAGAAGATACAGAGTTCCACAACACCTAATGAAACCAAAAGAAAAGGCAAAGAAAATTCAGTTTTATTTAGTTGTGCCATTTGCTTCTTATTAGTCTACCGCCTGATTCTCATTAGCCTCCCCCTTGCTCTCCTCCCATCAAATTTCCTTTGGGGTCTGGGCAGAATGTTCCACTGTTGTTTCCATAATTCAGATAGGTGAATGAATATACACACAGGTTTTTGGCATGCTCCTTTGGGTTTCCATGTGAGCTATTAAAGTATTCCCTCCCAGAAGCAATTAGAAGAATACTGAGGGCTTGAGGAAAACATTCTTCTTAGTCTTCTTCAGGGAAGGTAACACTGTCCATTGAATTGCTACAAGAGTTCATTGGATCTTTGAAAAGAAAACCATGTGAAGTCCTTTTCAAAGACTTACACTAGTAGAAAAGAGAAAAGTTTAATGTTCTAATGGAGTGCCGTTATTACAGTATCATGTGCCATCTTCTTGGCCCACTTTACAGTCCTTTGGAAGAAATTATAAACATCAAAGCTCACGGGTTGAGTCTGTCCAGTTCATTCATTCAATCGTATTTATTGAGCACTTACTGTGTGCAGAGCACTGTACTAAGCTCTTGGGGAGTACAATCCTGCAACAAATAGAGACAATCTCTACCCACTATGGGCTCACAGTCTACAAGGCATCAAAAGAAGTAAACAGGCATCAGTAGCATCATTATAAATAAATAGAATTATAGATAAATGCACATCATTAATAAAAATAAATAGAATTATAATTATAAATATGTACATATATATACAAGTGCTGGGGGGCATGGAGGGGGTAGAGCAAAGGGTCGAGTTACGGCAATGGGAGGGGGAGCAGCGGAAAAGGCGGGTTTAGTCTAGCTGTGAGTCAATCCTGGGGTGACAGAGCTTTCATGTGGGATTATAATGAAGTCATTTTGCATTTTAATCTGGGGCAGATTTTTGGCATTTTAATCTAGGACATACAGGCCATATTCAAAACAATATTATTGAAATTTATTTCTAGAATGCCAGAATTGTACATAATATTTACACCGGTGCTTTGGGGTTGTTCTTTTTTTGCGGGGGGCGGGAGTGGTTCTGGTATCTGTTAAGTGCTTCCCATGTACCAGGCACTGTAGTAAGCACTGGAGTAGATATAAACTAATCAGATTGGACACACGGTCCCTGTCCCACTTAAGGCTCACAGTCTTAATCTCCATTTTACAGATGAGGTAACTGAGGCAGAGAGAAGTGAAGTGACTCGCCCAAGGTCACCCATCAGATGAGTGGCGGAGCCAGAATTATAACCCAGATCCTTCTGACTCCCAGGCCCATGCTCTATCCACTGGGCCAGGAATTTCTGCCCTGAGGGACCTTTGTCTCAATGCCATATCTGTACCCTGCCATGTGGTGGCAAAAAATGTCACTAATCCCAGGTTATTTATTAGTCATCCTAAAGGATCTTCCAAGGTTTTCTATTGCTCTGGGAAGCTAAAATGGCTGCCAGGTACTTCACTGCCCAAGGACATTTCATCATAATCCTTGTCGGGTTATCCTAGTAGCTTCAATGTCTCAGAGAAAATTATCTGTTCCACAGGTTGCCAGAGAGTATTACCTATTACATTTTTCGGTCTGGGAATCCTGTCCATTCAACCTTCACAACATCCTAAAATGTGCCCTTTCCTCTCCTTTCAAACTGTTACCTCATTAATTAATTAATCAATCAATCAGTCTATCGCATTTACTGAGAACTTACTCTGTGCAAAGCACTGTACTAAGCGCTCAGAGACTATAATATGACAGAGTTGGTAAACACATTTCCCATATTAATCGAAGCATTTATCCTATCCCGCCTTGATAACTGCATCAACCTCCTTGCTGACCTCCCTGCCTCCTGTCTTTCGCCACTCAAGTCCATACTTCACTCGGCTGCCTGGGTCATTTTTCTACAAAACCATTCAGTCCATGTTTCCCCACTCTCAAGAACCTCCAGTGATTGCCCATCCACCTCCGAATCAAACGGAAACTCCTCACCATTGGCTTTAAAACCCTTAATCACCTTGCCCCCTCCTACTAAACCTCTCTGAATTCCTACTACGACCCAGCCCACACACTTCACTCCTCTAAATGCCAACCTAATCACTGTACCACGATTTCATCTATCTCATCGACGACAAGTTGCCCACATCCTGCCTCTGGCCTAGACCTCCCTCCCTCTTCATATCCATCAAAAGATCACCTTCTTCACATTCAAAGCCTAATTAAAATCACATCTTCTCCAAGGGACCTTCCCCAACTAAGCACTCATTTCCTCTTCTCCCACTCCCGAATCACCCTTGCACTTGAATTTGTACCTTTTATTCCCCTCATCCTCCACCTCACAGATCTTTTGCACATATCAGTAATCTATTCTTTTATATTAATGTCTGTTCCCCCTACAGATTGTAAGCTCCTTGTGGGCGGGGAACATTTCTACCAAGTATCATATACTCTCCCAGCTGCTTAGTATAGTGCCCTTCACCCAGTGAGCAGTCAATAAATTTGACTGATTGATTGACTGATTGGGAATAAGTCTTGTGAGGTGAGCTCTTAAGCTATTCAGAGGATGAATAGACGGACATGCCAATGTGGAGATTTCCTGAGAGATGGATAAAAGTTGTATCCCTTTCTGGGCCTGGAAAATCTATTGAGGTTATCTTCTTTTTTTTCATTTTCCTTCAGATTATTGAAAAACTCCCATTTGGACACTGTTTTAGAGACCCTGCAGAGGCAGAAGGCTTTGTCCTGGGGCATGCTTAATATCCTGTGGAACTAATTCCCTCTTAAACTTGAAATACGTACTCCCACTGGGCAAGTTTAGAGAAAGTTGGCTAAACCTCCCTTTATGTAGTCTCACATAAAGGCGTGTAGTTGTTTTTCTTTCTCTTTACAGAAGCTGGGACTTGTCCTTGCTAAGAATTTACCTGACCTTTTTTTTTCCCCTGGAAAAGTTTTAAGGCTAAGGAATCCTACTTGCGTTGTGGCTAATGAAAGAATTTACAGAGGTGCAGTGGAAAAGTAAAATCCCTTTGCGGTCTCATTTGGAATCTCTTCCCATAAATATCCCTGCACATCCATATTATTGATATGCCTGAGGAGTTTTTTTTGCTAGATGCCCATCTCATGCTGTGATGGATAAGGGAAATTCTGGTATTCTTTCCTGCTCTCCCCGCCTCCCCCTTGCTATTTTCTGTTTGGATAAAGACAGACTTTGGACTGCTGTGAGCCAGCACTTGCCAAGGGCGGAGGCCTTCCGTGTCTGCCTCCCTAACAGGGAGTGATGGTGGCTGGAAAATACACTTTCTCTTATTGCTAGTGGATGGTTCAGTTAAGGGGATAAGTGAAAGAAGGTCAGACTCATGTTTAATTAGGTAAAAGGTCTCATGGTGGAAATAATAAAAAAGCTGCAGGATTTAGCTCCTATTTTTCTGTCCACTTAGAAACAGAAGTAGGTTGGCTGCCCTCCCCCCCCCCCCCCCCCCCCCCGATCTTCCAGCTCAGAGGAGCATTATATGAGTGATATGCCCATAGGGGAAATTTTCTCAGATCTATGATATGGCTCTCAGCAGCTTCCAGTTGTCAAGTCCCTTGAGACAAGGCATAGATTTCTCTTGACTGTGATTGGACTGATAGATAGTACCTGAAGTTTTGCAAGGATATTACTCCACCGTACACTGCCTCCAAGCTTCCTTAATCCCTCTATTCAGCTTCCTATATTGGTTGCAGACTCGGTGTTTCCTTTGACAAGGAATCGATAAACACTAAACAAAACAGAACCCTCATTTTGGTTGTCAAGAGTGAAAATAAATTAAAAAGAGCAGTATGTGTTTAAATTTAGTCATCCAAAAAAATCATATTTTGCAAACTTGTGGTCCTTCTGCTGATTTAATTAATAGCCCATTTCCAGACTGTGCTGATGTCACTAAGTGTTAGGAGGTAAAAATGCAAGAAAGCAACAGTGGCATATTAGTTTCTATTCATCTGTATCTTTGAGCGGGAAAAATAAGTGTCAGTATTGAAAAATAATAAAGTACTGGAGGGAGATAAATTTTCATATTAAGAACATGAGGAGTAGAAAAAAATAGAGTAAAAAACAACCTTATTTTTACCTTCTGGCAAATAATTGAATGATTTGTCAGAAATTTCCATTTGCTTGTGACTTTGGATCACAATTTAAAAATCACTTTTGATACCGTTAGATACAAAATATGATCTACCTGAAATTTATAAGAAATGAGAGCATACCTGAGACTACTACTAGTTGACAAGAGTTGAAATTCAGAAGTTGCATTTTAAAATTTTTTTCTAAGTTTAAAAAGCTACTTGGGAGCTATCCGTATAACCATTGCACAGTGGAACTCTTTACAAAGCTTATTTTCTAGAATTCTAGAATAGTTCTCTGAACTCATCAGTAGAAATGAGCAGTGTTCTATAAGTGCTGATGATAATAGAGGAGTTGTCCTCCAAAAACTTTAAACTACTGTAACAAAAATAGCCCCTATCATAATCAGTAATCATTCTCTCCTTTACACTTTAATTTTTTGTTTCAAAATAATTTTTAAAAATCAGTATTTTAGTCTGAATTATGGGCTACTCTAATTGCTTGACAGATTGCGAGGTATTACAGTGAACTATTTGCACAAAGACTGAAATAGAGGAATTAAATGAAATTTCAAGTGTTTTGGGACTACTGAGACACGAATAGGTTGTGTTTTCGAATGAGGCCTTCAGCCCTTAAAACTCCCGGAACAAATAACACCAGTTCCCAGGATAAATTGGGTTTTTGTACACTTCTCAAATTTTTGTTTTTCTTGTGGCTCCTAATGTGATTAGCGAAAGATCTATATTATATTTTGCACATACGTAATATGTTTGAGAAGCAGCATGCCCTAGTGAAAAGAGCACAGGCCTGGGAGTCAGAGGACCTTGAGTCTAATCTCGGCTCCACTACGTGTCTGCTGTGTGTCCTTGGGCAAGTCACTTAGTTTCTCTGTGCCTCAGTTACCTCATCTGTAAAATGGGATTCAATCTTACTCCTCTTACCCGTACTGTGAGCTCCATAAAGAGCAGGGACTGCATCCAATCTGATCCCGGCTCTGCAAGTCACTTAACTTCTCTGTGCCTCAGTTACCTCATCTGTAAAATGGGCATTAAGATTGTGAGCCTCATGTGGGACAACCTGATGACCCTGTATCTACCCCAGTGCTTAGAACAGTGCTCTGCGCATAATAAGCGCTTAACAAATACCAATATCATTATTATTATTATTAACTTGTATCTACCCAGCACTTAGAACAGTGCTTGGAGCATAGTAAGTGCTAAACAAGCACTACTATTATTAACAATAATAATAATAATGTTGGTATTTGTTAAGCGCTTACTATGTGCAGAGCACTGTTCTAAGCGCTGGGGTAGACACAGGGGTATCAGGTTGTCCCACGTGGGGCTCACAGTCTTCATCCCCATTTTACAGATGAGGTCACTGAGGCACAGAGAAGTGAAGTGACTTGCCCACAGTCACACAGCTGACAAGTGGCAGAGCTGGGATTCAAACTCATGACCTCTGACTCCAAAGCCCGTGCTCTTTCCACTGAGCCGCGGTGAACATGTACGTACGTAAGTGCGAACACATACACTATAACATGGAAGTATTTCTTCTGAATTTTTATTAGTGATTTGGCAGGTGATTTATCCCTTTGTGAGCCAAAAAGATTGCTGTTTCATTTATATACCTTGCAAGCGTGATAGAGAACCTCTGTTCAGTTTCCACTGGGGATTACGCAAGAATGAATGAGCTTAAAGTCCAACAGTTTGGATTCTGGAGGAAACATTAGGGAGAATTTGCTGAGTCCAAAAGCCGGAAGGCACCGGAATGCCATTTCAGAGGGAGGTTGGGTCACCTCTTTCATTGGAGACTTTTCAGAGAGGGTTAAATAAGTTATTTCCTCAGGAGACAGGAACAACCGGTCTTGAGATCCTCTACATTCTCTGAATTGATGAGAGATATTTCTGAGCTCCTGTATTAATACGTGATGAACCTGGGCTCATCTCAACAGAAGACCATGGATGCCCTATCAATCAACCAATCATATTTAATTGAGCACTTATCATGTGAAGGGCACTGTAGAATATCACAAAGATAACTAATAATAATGTTGGTATTTGTTAAGCGCTTACTATGTGCAGAGCACTGTTCAAAGTGCTGGGGTAGATACAGGATCATCAGGTTGTCCCACGTGAGGCTCACAGTCTTCATCCCCATTTTACAGATGAGGTAACTGAGGCACAGAGAAGTTAAGTGACTTGCCCAAAGTCACACAGCTGCCAAGTGGCAGATCTGGGATTCAAACCCATGACCTCTGACTCCCAAGGCCGTGACTTGCCCAAAGTCACACAGCTGGCAAGCGGCAGAGCAGGGAGTAGAACCCATGACATGACCTCTGACTCCCAAGCCCGGGCTCTTTCCACTGAGCCACGCTGCTTCCGCGTGAACAAAGATAGTAGACATTCTTTGCCTTCAAAGAACTTACAGTCTGGAGGGCAAGACAGGAATTAAAATAAATTACAGTTGCTTACATAAGTGCTGTGGATCTGAGAGTGGGGTGAATAAAAGATACAAATCCAATTCAGATAGAAAACATATAAACATCACTCCCACACACTCCTCTGTGCCACAGCCAACTTCCTCTCTGCATCCTTGGAGATGCTGCTTCCATGAGGCTCCTCTCTTCAAAAACATTCTGCCTGATATTTTTCTTTATTCTTCTTTTGAGAAATCAATGTAAACAAAAAAGCATACCACAGTATCAAGAAAGTTATCCTGCAGTCTTCTATTTCATACATTCATAGTACAGATAAAGTGAGAAGATTCATTCATTCATTCAATAGTATTTATTGAGCGCTTACTATGTGCAGAGCACTGTACTAAGCACTTGGAATGTACAAATCGGTATAAGAAGGAAAGGTATGTGTTCCTATGGCCAAGTTCTGCAGCCAGGAATTCATGATCAGATGGGGTGTCAATCTACCAGGATAATAATAATAATAATGACAATAATAAAAATCATGATATTTGTCAGGCACTTGTTATGTGCCAAGTGAACCCTGGAGTAGACGCAAGCTAATCAGGTCCCTGCCCCACATGGGGCTCACTGTCTACTCTCAAGATTTCAGGTAGGAGCCCTCTTTCCAGTGAACACAAGAAAGTGCCTACAGAGAAACCGCGTGGCTTATTGGACAGAGCATCAGCCTGGAAGTCAGAAGGACCTGGGTTCTAAACCCAGCTCTACCACTTGACTGCTGTTTGACCTTAACTTCTCTGTGTCTCAATTACCACATCTGTAAAATGGGGATGAAAACCGTGAGGCCCATGTATGACATTTTTCTACAGAAACGTTCAGGATATGTCACCCCGCCCCTTAAAAAACTCCAGTGGGTGCCCATCCACCTACATATCAAACAAAAACTCCTCACCATCGACTTTAAAGCACTCCATCAACTTGCCCCCTCCTACCTCGTGGCTCAGTGGAAAGAGCACGGGCTTGGGAATCAGAGTTCATGGGTTCGTATCCCAGCTCTGCCACTTGTCGGCTGTGTGAACGTGGGCAAGTCACTTAACTTCTCTGGGCCTCAGTTACCTCATCTGGAAAATGGGGATTAAGACTGTGAACCTCACGTGGGACAACCTGATTAGCCTGTATCTACTCCAGTGCTTAGAACAGTGCTCTGCACATAGTAAGCGCTTAACAAATACCAACATTATTATTACCTCACCTCACTTCTCTCCTACAACCCAGCCCACACACTTTGTTCCTCTAGTGCTAACTTCTCACTTTGCCTCAATCTCACCTGTCTCGCCACTGACTCCTCAAGCACATCCTGCTTCTGGCCTGGAATGCCCTCCCTCCTCAAATCCAACAATTACTCTCTCTTCATTCAAAGCCTTATTGAAGGCCCATCTCCTCCAAGAGGTTTTCCCAGACTAAGCCCCACTTTTCCTCATCTCTCACTCCCTTCTGGGTCACCCTGACTTGCTCCCTTTGCTCCTCCTAGCAACACAGAACTGCACAGCACATATAATAATAATAATAATAATAATGTTGGTATTTGTTAAGCGCTTACTATGTGCAGAGCACTGTTCTAAGCGCTGGGGTAGACACAGGGGAATCAGGTTGTCCCACGTGGGGCTCACAGTCTTAATCCCCATTTTACAGATGAGGGAACTGAGGCACAGAGAAGTGAAGTGACTTGCCCACAGTCACACAGCTGACAAGTGGCAGAGCCGGGATTCGAACTCATGAGCCCTGACTCCAAAGCCCGTGCTCTTTCCACTGCGCCACGCTGCTTCCCTAAATATTTGTTAAGTGCTTACTATGTGCCGAGCACTGTTCTAAGCGCTGGGGTAGACATAGGGGAATCAGGTTGTCCCACGTGGGGCTCACAGTCTTAATCCCCATTTTACAGATGAGGGAACTGAGGCACAGAGAAGTGAAGTGACTTGCCCACAGTCACACAGCTGACAAGTGGCAGAGCCGGGATTCGAACTCATGAGCCCTGACTCCAAAGCCCGTGCTCTTTCCACTGCGCCACGCTGCTTCCCTAAATATTTGTTAAGTGCTTACTATGTGCCGAGCACTGTTCTAAGCGCTGGGGTAGACATAGGGGAATCAGGTTGTCCCACGTGGGGCTCACAATCTTAATCCCCATTTTACAGATGAGGGAACTGAGGCCCAGAGAAGTTAAGTGACTTGCCCACAGTCACACAGCCGACAAGTGGCAGAGCTGGGATTCGAACTCATGAGCCCTGACTCCAAAGCCCGTGCTCTTTCCACTGAGCCACGCTGCTTCTCGATCTGTAATTATATTTATTTGTATTGTTGTCTGTCTCCCTCCCCCCATCCTACTATAAGGTCACTGTGGGCAGGGAATGTCACTGTTTATTGATGTGTTGTACTTTCCCAAGCGCTTAGTACAGTGGTCTGTACCCAGTAAGCACTCAGTCGATATATTTGAATGAATGAATGACAAGGACTGTTTCCAATCTGATTAACTTTTATCGACCCCAGCACTTAGTACTTCACTTCGCTGTGCCTCAATTACCTCATCTGTAAAATGGGGATTAAGACTGTGAGCCCCATACCTGATCACCTTGTATCCCCCCAGCGCTTAGAACAGTGCTTCGCACATAGTAAGCGCTTAACAAATACCACCACCATTACAGTGTCTGGCAAATAGCGCTTAACTAATACCATTAAAAAAAAATGTTGACCACAAGCAAGACCAGCTTCAGACATTTGGCTAACCTAAAAAGGAAAAATTTTCTATCCCTTCCCATTCTGAATGACATCACACAAATATCAGTTGGGACTCTGAACCAAGAGTGTTTCTCTAGGGGGGATTTTGATCCCCTTCCCTTGTTTCGGGAGCCAATTGTGTCTCTTCTCGATTAGACTGTATGCCCATCAACGGGCAGGGATTGTCTCTATTTATTGCCAAATTGTACATTCCAAGGACTTCGTATAGTGGTCTGCATATAGTAAGCGCTCAATAAATACTATTGAATGAACTTCTAACATAAGTGTCACTGATGTTTGGGATGGGTACGTTCAAATTTTTAACTATAGTTGCTCCATGGCCATCCTGCAGCTGCTCCACAATCACCCCCCGACAGTGTGCGCTGAGGCAATTGCCCGCTTTCCTTCCCCTCTACCAGTCATGCCCGGAATTCAAGAAAATCCAGTATTTTACCATTAGGGAAGTAGTGTGGCCTAGTGGATAGAGCATGGGCCTGGGAGTCAGAAGGACCTGGATTCTAATCCCAGCTCTGCCACTTGTCTGCTGAGGAATCTTAGGCAAATCACTTAACTTCTCTGTGCCTCAGTTACCTCAGCTGTAAAATGGGGATTATAACAGTGTGAGCCCCATGAGGGACATGGACTGTGTTCAGCCTGCCTGGCTTGTATCTACCCCAGTGCTTAGTACAGTGCCTGGCACATAATAAGTACTTAATAAGTACCTCAAAAATACCATACAAATACTATAACAGAGGTAGACAGCTTACTCAGCCTATGGATTGAACCCAGTTGAGTAGGGAAAGTCGGCAATAACTGGGTATAGGAAAAATGTCCAAAGACTTCAAAACCACGACCAGCTGGATGTTCTAAAATGTTATCTTATATCTGACCAGACTCTGCCAAGAAAAGAATATGTTTTTGTGGTCAGGGAGAGCACAGCAATTGACATAACTCTCAGTTTTTCTGATCCCTTTTCTTGGTTATATTTTTTTATCCTTTCTCTTTGGCTAAAAGTTGTCTTTGGATGATGTACTCATTGAGGACAGAAACCACATTCTTTTACTTCTTTTATAACTCCCTGCAGCTCCGAAGGATCAAATAGAGTGCTCTGCTCAGTGTAGGGGGTTAGTAAACACTAACTTACTGACAGACTCTGCTAATCCACACGGCAGGACAAAGGAATATGCTGCTGAATTCGCCCAGACTCGGGCAGGGTTTAGGAAGATCTACTTATTTAAGGCTGATCTACTTATTTAAGGCCTGAACTACACATCCTGGAGAAGTTTTATAAAGGATTTTCTTGGGGCTAAGGGATAATAAACTGCTAACATTGCTGCATTGCAGTAAATGCCGTCCGTCAGAGCTTGAGCAGGATCTGAGTGTCAACATAGCCTCTGGGAAACTCTCAGAAATGCTAATGCTGTTGAGGGGATCTGGATGCCCGATTCATAATGTAGACGCAGAAGGGGGGAAAAAAGACTATTTGTTGCAGTTTGTTGCAATCTAATAGCAATTTCACTTTAACCTGAGAATTGTCCTTCTGCAGTGTAGAGTCACGGTACTTGCATGTTCATAATAGGGTATATTGAAATAAATTTGAGAGGAAACATCTTTGAGAGAAATCTTTGTACGGAGGGAGATGCGTGTAGTTAGAGTAATAATAGATGTGGTATTCGTTAAGCATTTCCGGTGTGCCAAACTTTATGCTATATACAGCGTGGCTTAGTGGAAAGAGCACAGGCTTAAGAGTCAGAGGTCGTGGGTTCTAATTCCAGCTCCGCCACTTGTCAGCTGTGTGACCTTGAGCAAGTCACTTAACTTCTCGGTGCCTTAGTTACCTCATCTGTAAAATGGGGATTAAGACTGTGAGCCCCACGTGGGACAACCTGATTACCCTGTATTTACCCCAGCACTTAGACCAGTGCTTAACACAAAGTAAGCTCTTAACAAATACCAAAAGTATTATTATTATTATTACTAGGTGCTACTGATAATCAGACTGGGCCTAGTCCCTGTTCTACATCAATCAATCAGTGGTACTTATTGGCCTCTTACTGGGTGTAGAGCACTGTACTAAGTGTTTGGGAGAGGACAGTACAACAGAGTTGGTAGACACATTCCCTGCCCACGAGGAGCTTACAGTTACATAAGGCTCACAGTCTAAGTTGGGAGGAAATACAGGTATTGAATCCCCACTTTACAGATGAGGAAATTAAAGCCCAGAGCAGTTAAGTGACTTGGCCAAGGTCAAACAGCAGGCAAGTGTCAGGGCTAGGATTAAAACCCAGGTCCCCTGACTCCCAGGCCCCTGTTGTTTCCACTAGGCCCTGATGCTTTTCCACCACAAGCATATCCTAGGTTACAGTTACCTCGCAAAATAACTATTCTGAGAGTTACGACTTGTCGCCTATGATGATTTACTCTATAAAGATACCTGACCCAACACCAGCTAGTGGTAAATAAATTCCTTTTCATCACCTTTCTACCGGGTTGAATCAGGCAAACAACAGTGAATAGATCTTGGGGGAAGCTCTGCCTATAGTTTGTATCAGATTTTCAAGATACTGAAAAGACTCCTGTGCAGATAACCAAAGAAACTGTTGAACTCAGGGTGTAATTTAATTTAGGAATGGATGATGGTGAGGTCAATGAGTTAATTTCATTTCATTTAAAGGTATCATCCTATGGCCTTATTAAACTTCAACAATCCAATGCATCACTGCAAGATGTCAAAACAGATGAAGAAGTGGTTTCTCTGCTATTAGCTAAAATCTTGAAATTTTAAAAAATCATGTATCTGGGAAGGAGATTAATTTATAAATACAATCGATGAAGAAAATCTTAATGGAGAATGGGGTTCAACCTTTCAGAGAGATGTTAAGGAAAATGGAGCCCGCTATTAGATGCATTAAGAAGAAAAGAAGGCTGTGGTTCATTCATTCATTGATTCATATTTATTGAGCTCTTACAGTGTGCAGAGCACTGTACTAAGCACTTGGAAAGTACAATTCGGCAACAAAGAGAGACAATCCCTGCCCACAACGGGCTCACAGTCTAGAAGGGGGGAGACGAACATCAAACAAGTAAATAGGCATCAATAGCATCAATATAAATAAATAGAATTATAGATATATACATATCAAAACAAGTAAACAGGCATTAATGTAAATAGAATTATAGATATGTACATATATACACAAGTGCTGTGGGGAGGAGAGGGAGAGTAGAGCAAAGGGAGCAAGTCGAGGTGATGGGAAGTGGAGGGGGAGCTGAGGAAAAGGGGGGCTTAATGTGGGAAGGCCTCCTGGAGGAAGTGAACCTTCAGTAGAGCTTTGAAGGGGGGAAGAGTGATTGGCATTTTTGAGGAGGGGGAGCATTCCAAGCCAGAGGTAGGACGTGAGCCAGGGGTCGATGGCGAGACAGGCGAGAATGAGGCACAGTGAGAAGGTTAGCACCAGAGGAGCAGAGTTGCGGGCCCGGATGAAGAAGGAGAGAAGGGAGGTGAGATGGGTGAGGGCAAGTTGATGGAGAGCTTTGAAGTCAATAGTGAGGAATTTTTGCTTGATGCAGAGTTTGATAGGCAACCACTGGGGATTTTTGAGGAGGGGGGTGACATTCCCAGGACATTTCTGTAGAAAGATAATCCAGGCAGCAGAGTGAAGTATAGACTGAGTGGGGAGAGACAGGAGGTAGGGAGACCAGAGAGGATGTTGATGTAGTAAAAAAGGACGATCAACCTAAATCAAACAAATTGGAAAACCACTAACATAATCATGCTTCTACCACTACAGAATTGTACCAAAACACACAACCGTACTACAACTTCTCATTTATTTAAAGTTATGATTTTATTTTTTGAGTTACTTTAGTAAAGTTTAAATAGTGAAATTCATCACCGCAGCATATAGTATGTAAAGGAATTTCATATTACCTCTCCAGGAGTTCTGGCACAGATCCTAATTTATAATCCCTACATCTGTGGGGAAGCAGCGTGGCTCAGTGGAAAGAACATGGGCTTGGGAGTCAGAGGTTATGGGTTCTAATCCCGGCTCTGCCACTTGTCAGCTGTGTGACCTTGGGCAAGTCACTTAACTTCTCTGTGCCTCAGTTACCTCATCTGTAAAATGGGGATGAAGACTGTGAGCCCTGTATGGGACAGGGACTCTGTCCAACCCGTTTGCTTGAATCTACCCCAGCACTTACTACCTGCCTGGCACATAGAAAGTGCTTAAGGAATGCAATAATATGTTATTATATAACATATAACATATTGTTTACTATAGTAAACAATAGTAAACAAATACAATAATAATAATGTTGGTAATTATTAAGTGCTTATTATGTGCAGAGCACTGTTCTAAGTGCTGGGGGAGATACAGGGGAATCAGGTTGTCCCACGTGGGGCTCACAGTCTTCATCCCCATTTTACAGATGAGGTAACTGAGGCCCAGAGAAGTGAAGTGACTTGCCCACAGTCACCCAGCTGACAAGTGGTAGAGCTGGGATTTGAACCCATGACCTCCGACTCCCAAACCCGGCCTCTTTCCACTGAGCCATGCTCCTTCTGTTATTATTCACAATAATAAATTCAACAGTAACATACCCCATGATAAAGCCATTTGGGGTTAAACTACATTTTCTAGGAACATTACCCAATTGTATTATGGGGTATGCCTGTAAATTTAAACCTCACAGAGCCAGTACTATGGAAAATGCTCTGGCGCATGAAATCTCTTCTGAATCTTGAGTTGTTGGGAAATAGAGTGATACATTTTAGTGGTCTCATATGTTCCTCAGTTAAAAAACGGGCAATTATTTAAAATGTTCATGGGGAAGAATAGGTTTTTGTTCTGTTTTGTTTTGCTGCCTGTCTCCCCCATTTAGACTGTGAGCGCATTGTTGGGCAGGGATTGTCTCTATCTGTTGCCAAATTGTACATTCCAAGTGCTTAGTACAGTGCTCTGCACACACTAAGCGCTCAATATATACGATTGAATGAATGAATGAATGAATGAATGAATGAATGAATGAACAGAGGTTGACAGCATATGTCTCCTGAACCCAACCTAGCTGTTTTTGCTGGCAGATGTGGCACTGGGGGAACAAGAATCCACCTGAGTTACAGATGGACCCAGCACCGCGGGGCACCATTTCCTTCTCCCTCTCAGTTGTTTCGGAAGGAAGTCGCAGGCCTTTGAGCCAAAATGGGGCCAAAGAGGAAGTTCTTTCATTCAATCACATTTACTGAGCACTTACAGTGTACAAAGCCCTGTACTATTAAGGGCTTGGGAGAGTACAATAGAGAAGCAGCCTAGCATAGTGAAAAGAGCACAGGCTTGAGAGTCAGAGGTTGTGGATTCTAATCCCAGCTCCGCCACTTGTCAGCTGTATAACTTTGGTTAAGTCACTTAACTTCTCTATGCCTCAGTTACCTCATCTGGAAAATGAGGATTAAGACTGTGAGCCCCACATGGGACAACTTGATTACCTTGTATCTACTCCAGGGTTTAGAACAGTGCTTGGCACATAGTAAGCGTTTAACAAATGCCATCATCATTATTATGATTGTCATTATTACAATACGACAACAAACAGATATATTCCCTGCACACAACGAGCTGACTGTTGTTATGGTGGCTCTCTCCTTGCCCCTCGGGCCAGGCACATTGTCTTGCAGCCCAGGCACCAATGGGTCAGTAAGTCGGTCAGTCAATCAATCGTATTTATTGAGTGCTTTCTAGAGCACTGTACTAAATTCTTGGGAGAATACGCTATAACAATGAAACAGATACATTCCCTGCCCACAACGAGCTTACATTCTAGAGGGGGAGACAGACATTAATATAAATAAATACAATTACAGATATGGACATAAGTGTTCTGGGGCTGGGAAGAGGGATGGATAAAGGGAGCAAGTCAAGGCAACACAGAAGGGAGGGGAAGAAGAGGAAAAGAGGACTTAATCAGGGAGATGGGGTTCCCATTGTCCTCATCGGATGGCAGGCTGGGCCAGAGCTGCTCTCCCCACTACCCAGCGCCTTGACTCTATTTATTGCCATCGTTCTTGTCTGTCTGTCTCCCCCGATTAGACTGTAAGGCCGTCAAACGGCAGGGACTGTCTCTATTGCCGACTTGTTCATTCCAAGCGCTTAGTACAGTGCTCTGCACATAGTAAGTGCTCAATAAATACTATTGAATGAATGAATGAATGAATGGAAGCAATAATGGTGCCACGGTAAACCAGCCAACTTATCTGGGCAGGGAAGGGATCTGCTCATCCTGCATGGGGGTGAGCACCACTTAATAATAATAATCATTTTTTTTAATGGTAATCATTAAGCACTTCCTATGTGCCAAGAACTGTTCTAAGCACAGTAGTCAATATAAGTTAATCAAGTTGGGCACAGTCCCTGTCCCACATTGGGCTCACACTCTTAATCCCCATTTTTCCCAGATGAGGTAACTGCAGCACAGAGAAGTTAAATGGCTTGCCCAAGGTCACACAGCAGACAAGTGGTGGAGCCGGGATTAGAACCCATGACCTTCTGACTCCCAGGCCTACACTCTATCCACTATAGCAGGCAATGAGAGCAGTGATCTGCATGTTGGGCAGGGAAGCGCTGGGGGAGGGGGCAAGAGCAGAACTCATGCTGGTTGCCAAATTCCCTTTGGGAGTTAGAGGAAAAGATCACCCTCCAAGCATGCCAGGTCCGGAATGGCAGTAGCACAGGATGAGGGAAGTGTCTGTCAGTCAGTCAGCTGTATTTATTGAGCACTTACTGTGTGCAGAGGACTGTACTAAGTGACTGGGAGAGTGCAACATAACAGTGCTGAGTGCTTTTCCAAATGAAAAGAAATATAATAAGTTTATTCTATCTTTCTCTCTCTCTCTTTCATTCTCTCATTCTTTCCTTCCCACAGCCCTCTTCTGTTTAAAGGGTATGATTGGCTATTTGCACACTAACTATTCAAACTTTTTAGAGCAAGGGGAGGGCCTGCAACTTTTTCAAGCAGAACATCTTGTTCTCTGCCTCGACTCTGTCTCCTATTTCTGCTTCTCTCCTCACATTATCCAGGCTCCAAGATTCTTTCCCTGATTTCCTTACTCCTGTCCTGTCTCTTGTCAACACCTCTTGGGGAAGCTGTTCTGGGATCATCTGAACGTGGTGTTATATGGAGAATCCTAGGAATAAAGACTCCAAACCCCCCTTTCCAGATTCCTGATGGGTAGCTCAAAGTCAGGAGTCAGCAGAACCCCAGGCTTAATAATAATAATTGTACTATTTGTTAAGGGTTTCCTATGTGTCAAGCCCTTTACTAAGCACTGGGGTAGATACAAGATCATCAGGTCCCACAAGAGGCTCACAGTCTACATAAGAGGGTGAATGGTGCGTTTTGAATACCCCATTTTGCAAATGAGGGAATGGAGGCACAGAGAAGTTGATTAACTTGCCCAAGGTCACATAGCAGACAAGTGGCAGAATTGGTATTAGAACCCAGGTCTTCTGACTCCCAGGCCTTCATTCTTTCTACAAGACCGGCTGCTTCTTTAAAGTCTTGGCCTTTAGCATTCCTCTTGACTGCAAATGTTCTTCCTCTCCTTTTTTTATTCAGTTTTGTTTTTTCCTTGAGGCTTTTTGGCCAGAATAAATTCAACTATTGAACACGAATGGGTTTCTTTTTCCCCTCTGTGCCTTATCTCCAAATTAACCTCCTGTGGCATGTCACTTAAGTTTGGTTTGACAAGTCACAACTAACTGAATTAAAAGCCTGAAAACAGTTGGTATGAAAAGTTCTTAGGCTGAGCCTTTTTCCTCACAAACATTAGAAGATACATACAGCGATCACTATTGTCCTTTCTCTTCCCTCTAAGGACCTGTGCAAGTACATTTTAGTAGACCTCCTTTATACAGTCTGGGTTATCAATCGATTATGTTTATTGAGTGATTATTGTGTGCAGAGCACTGTAGTAAGTGTGTGGGTGAGTAAAAAATAACAATATAACAGATACATTCCCTGCCCCACAGTGAGCTCACAGTCTAGAGGGGGAGACAGACATTAATAGAAAGAAATTGTTATATACAAAGGATATATAGTGCTGGGGGGCATAAGGGGATGAAAAAAGGAGCAGTCAGGGTGATGCAGAAAGGAGTGGAAGAAAAGGAAAAAAGGCCTTAAACAGGGAAGAACTCATGGAGGAAATGTGCCTTCAACAAGGCTTTGAAGGGGGAGAGATTAAATGTCTGTCAGATTTGAGGCGGGAGGGTGTTCCAGTCCAGAGGTAGCATGTGAGCAAGACGTCAGATGAAAAAGACAAGATCTAGGCACAGTGAGAAGGTTAACATTAGAGGAGTGAAGTTTATGGGCTGGGTCGTAGTAGGAGAGTAGTGAGGTGAGGTAGGACGGGGCAAAGGTGAATGACTTCTTTAAAGGCAATGGTAAGGAGTTTCTGTTTCATGTGGAGGTGTATGGGCCACCACTGAAGGTTCTTGAAGAGTGGGGAAACATGGATAGAATGTTTTTTGTAGAAAATGATTAGGGCAACAAAGTGAAGTATGGACTGGAGCGGGGAGAGACAGGAGGCAGGGAGGTCAGCAAGGAGGTTTATACAGTAATCAAGGCAGGATGGGATAAATGCTTGGATTAGTGCGTTAGCAATTTGGACAGAATAGACATCAAAAATGGATAGACATCAAAAGGTTCTAGGGTCAAACTTAAAACACAAATTTTTAAAGAAAATTTAAAAGCGTTGGCTTGGGGAATTTTTGCCTTCTGAAGTCAAATTCTATTCTATTTTACTGAGCCCAGTCTTTTAATCATAACATCATAGAATTTACAACCTGGTCCTCTGCTATCACTTCACTTGTTATCTGTTGGAGCCAAATGAAGAGGAAAGATGGATGAAGAGGCAAAACTTTGTCACCAACTTGAGTCGACTTGCTTTTTCTCGCAGTAATTGTTTCCTGATTTGTGAAATTGTTTGTTGGTTCTCTCCCACTGTTTCTTCCTTTCCTTGCCTTCCATTGCTCCCCTCCCTTCCTTTTGTTCACACTCTAATGCAGTTTTTCCTTTTTCTTGTTCGTCCTTACTCCCCCTCAATCTGTTGCTATTCTATTACACTGCATTCAATTTGCTGTGATTTAACTGTAATTTGTTTGACCTGAAATGATTTTCAGGAAATTCAGGATCTCATTAATTTCACAGAATCTCAATATATGTTATTGTGAATAGAGGGCTCATTTTAATGTCGTGATTAATTGGAAATTATTTTCTTTCTAATTCTAAAGCAATAAAGTCAGATGGAGCTTGGGGAGGTTACTGGCCTTCTGTTGCTCTGTTACTAAAACAAATTAGCTCTGTTGCCATGGAGACCAAGAAATCTGAAGAGCCGGAAAGGCCTAGGAGGAAGACAGCAAGTAGTCCTTGGAAGGGCAAAGATCAGAGAACTATTTCATTGCCAAAGCTGTTCTCTGAAAATGAGGAGACAGAGGGTTCGGAGCTTGCAACCCAAGAAAACAAGTCAGAAAGATGCTACATTCCCATCTGAAGGGATTCTATGTACTATCACACCATGAGACTTAGAAGACAAAATAAGAAATACAACCAAGTTTCAGGATAGTCCTAATAATAATGTTGACATTTGTTAAGCACTTACTATGTGCAGAGTACTGTTCTAAGCGTTGCGGTAGATACAGGGTAATCAGGTTGTCCCTCTTGAGGCTCACAGACTTAATCCCCATTTTACAGATGAGATAACTGAGGCACAGAGAAGTGACTTGCCCAGAGTCACACAGCTGACAAGTGGCAGAGCTGGGATTAGAACCCATGATCTCTGATTCCCAAGCTCGGGCTCTTTCCACTGAGCCACACTGCTTCTCTGCTTTTGCTAAAAGCAAGTTGTATAACCTCCTGCAGGAAAGAGTTTCTCTTCTTTCTCTGCACAGGATATCCAATAAAATAACCGCCCACACTGAAGAGGCCCTGAAATTTACCATCATCTTAGCTCCAGGTAGGAAAGGAGGGAGAGAGGAAGGGCAGAGTACTGAAATTTTTCAAACTATTCTCTCACGCAAAGAGAATTTCTCGAGTACAATTCACCCTGCAGCCTTTTACACAAGTCCCTGCTTCCTGGAATCTTATGTTGCCTGAGTTAAAAAAAAAAAAAGGCCCTAAGAACTGAACTCACTGGTTGAGGCTTAAAATCTTTCACAGCCGCTATTGATTTAGCAAAACAGCTTCCTAGGGCAGCTTGGCTTTGTCCTGTTTTCTCGATCTGATGTTTGGTAGTGGGTAAACAGGGATGCTGTGGGAAGGAAAGAAAATACCTTTTTTGAAAAGTCTGAGCATTCTAATTTCTCTCATGATGATAGAGGAAGCGGAATCCATTGAAGTGCTGGAATGATTTGGACCTGAGCTCAGCACAAAATATCTCTAAAATCCACACTTTTCTCCCTGTCCAAACTGCTACTACATTAACCCTAGGACTTATTCTATCCCGTCTGGATTACTGCATTAGCCTCCTTGCTGACCTCCCTGCCTCCTGTCACTCCCCACCTCAGTCCATACTCCACTCTACTGCCCGGGTCATCTTGCAGAACCATCTGGTTTGTTTCCCCACTTCTCAAGAACCTCTAGTGGTTGCCCATCCATCGCCACATCAAACAGAACCTCCCTAGCATAGGCTTTAAAGCACTCAGTCGCTCTGCCCCCTTCTACCTACACTCACTGATTTGCTTCTGTGACCCAGCCCACACCCTTTGCTCCTGTAATGCCAACCTACCCACTGTATCTCCATCTCGTCTAACTCCATGCCGACCCCTTGCCCAAAGTCCTACCTCTGGCCTGGAACTCTCTCCTACATCTTATGTGACAGATGATCATTCTCCCAACCTTCAAAGGCTTATTAAAATCACATCTCCTCCAAGAGACCTTCCCCAACTAAGCCCTCATTTTTATTAACGTCTGTCTCCCCGTCTTGGCTGTAAGCTCACTGTGGACAGGGCACATGTCCACCAATTCCGGTATTGTACTCTCCCAAGCGCTTAGTACAATGCTCTGAACACAGTAAGTACTCAGTAAATATGATTGATTGATTGATTGAAACAGTACTGAGTTTACATATATGTATGTATAATGATGACGGCATCTGTTAAGCACTTACTATGTGCCAAGCACTGTTCGAAGCGCTGGGGTAGATACAAGTTTATAAAGTTATCCCACGTGGGGCTCACAGTCTTAATCCCCATTTTCCAGATGAGGTAATTTAGGCACAGAGAAGAGAAGTGACTTGCCCAAAGTCACACAGATGACAAGTGGCAGAGCCGGGATTAGAACCCACAACCTCTGACTCCCAAGCCCGGGCTCTTTCCAACTAAGCCACGTGCTTGTGGAAAGAGCACGGGCTTTGGAGTCAGGGCTCATGAGTTCGAATCCCAGCTCTGCCACCTGTCAGCTGTGTGACTGTGGGCAAGTCACTTAACTTCTCTGTGCCTCAGTTCCCTCATCTGTAAAATGGGGATGAAGACTGTGAGCCCCACGTGGGACAACCTGCTTCCCCTGTGTCTACCCCAGCGCTTAGAACAGTGCTCGGCACATAGTAAGCGCTTAACAAATACCAACATTATTATTATTATTATTATTGTGTTCACGCATGTTGCTGTCCTTTGGGTTTGAAGATGATGCAAATGGTGGTGAAATTTTATCAGCATGTATAAATGTGGCTGACAAAACCCTTTCTTGTCCCACAATCCCACCCTCATCACTGGACATGCAAAGAATAGAGAAGCAGCATGGCCTAGTGGATAGACTCTGGGCCTGGGAGCCAGAAGATCATGGGTTCTAATTCCAGCTCTGCCACTTGTCTGCTGTGTGACCTTGGACAAGTCACTTCAGTCCTCTGTTCTACAGCTACAGTTAACAAGGTGAGATGATTGAAATTGTGATGATCCCCATGGGGGACAGGGACTGTGCCCAAGCCGAGTGGCTTGTATTCACCCCAGCGCTGAGCACAGTGCCTGGCATATAGTAAGCCGTTAACACATCCCACAGTGATCCCTTGATGCATAGTTGCACTTGCTACCCATGATGCCTAAGCCATTATTATTACTCTCCATATGTGTTAAGATCTTCTTGTAGTCACCCCGTGTGTAGCAAACAAAAAATAGATTGAAAGATTTGGGGATTTCATAGCCCACTGACTCTTATCATTAGATTATAGATGAATAGCTTACTGCATGGAAGGAGGCAACGGTAAACCACTTCGGTATTTTTACCAGGAAAACTCTCTGGATACACCACCGGAACGATTGCAGATGGAGAGCGGGGCGTTCTGGGAGAGGTGTGTCCGTGGTGTCACTAAGGGTCGGAAATGATTCAGCTGCAAAAGACAAGCTAGATTTGATGAGGTACAATCCTCTAATTCAGAAAAGCCTTCCTTTCCCTCTGTGGAGTTTACTCTCCCAAGTCGGGCCTCCCAAATTCTTTTGCCAGGCACATTTCTGTTCCAATTTTGGTTTAAGAGTGAAAAGGATCTTCTCTGCCTCAGGGAAGTAAGAAGGAAAGAGAAGTAAGAGAGCACATCCCTTCCTATCATTTGTATTCTGCCATTTATTTTAGAAAGAAGTTAAATCTAGCAAAGTTTTATCATCTACGGCAGTGAAAAGGGAGTTAATAAAGGCATGGATTGGGAAAAAGGGAAATCTGAACCTCAACTACAACATCTTTTTTCTCCTTGTGTGCCCGCATGGATGCATAAACAACCACACACATGTTTATTCATTTTCATTAAAGAATGTTGCTCCAAGTCCCTGAACAGGGGTGGGAGGGGATGGGGCACAAAAGCTTCTTTTATGAACGCTGGCTGTGGCCTAGATGTAGTTTTTTGCTCTCTTCTTGAAAAATAAGCAGTGGGGTTTTTTTTGTTTGTTCATTTTGTTGTTTTTATGATTTTTATAAGTGCTTACTATGTGCCAAGCACTGTGCTAATCACTGGGGTAGATACTAGCTAATCAAGTTGGACACTGTCCATGTCTCATATGGGGCTCATAGTCTTAACCCCTATTTCATAGATGAAGCAATTGAGGTACAGCAAAGTGAAGTGACTCGCCCAAAATCACACAGCAAAGTGGTGGAGCCAGGATTAGAACCCAGATTGGTTCTTAACTAAAAGTAAAGAATAATAATTGGGAAACCAAGCAAGTATTTTACCTCTGACCTTCTGCTTTTCTTTAATATCACAGATTCACCTGGAAAAGGGAATCCCACAAATGACCTTCTGAGCTTAGTGTTACCAGGAAATAGGAAGCCACCTCTCCCAACAACACTGGCTGCAGAAACTCCAGAAACCCAAAGTGTCCAGAGGTAAGTAGCAAGGAAAAATACCAGGTATGAGCAGTGTTCATTCATTCATTCATTCAATAGTACTTATTGAGCGCTTACTATGTGCAGAGCACTGTACTAAGCGCTTGGGATGAACAAGTCGGCAACAGATACAGTCCCTGCCGTTTGACGGGCTTACAGTCTCATCGGGGGAGACGGACAGACAAGAACAATGGCACTAAACAGCGTCAAGGGGAAGAACATCTCGTAAAAACCGATGGCAACTAAATAGAATCAAGGCGATGTACAATTCATTAACAAAATAAATAGGGTAACGAAAACATATACAGTTGAGCGGACGAGTACAGTGCTGTGGGGATGGGAAGGGAGAGGTGGAGGAGCAGAGGGAAAAGGGGAAAATGAGGCTTTAGCTGCGGAGAGGTAAAGGGGGGATGGCAGAGGGAGTAGAGGGGGAAGAGGAGCTCAGTCTGGGAAGGCCTCTTGGAGGAGGTGATTTTTAAGTAAGGTTTTGAAGAGGGAAAGAGAATCAGTTTGGCGGAGGTGAGGAGGGAGGGCGTTCCAGGACCGCGGGAGGACGTGACCCAGGGGTCGACGGCGGGATGGGCGAGACCGAGGGACGGCGAGGAGGTGGGCGGCAGAGGAGCGGAGCGTGCGGGGTGGGCGGTAGAAAGAGAGAAGGGAGGAGAGGTAGGAAGGGGCAAGGTGATGGAGAGCCTCGAAGCCTAGAGTGAGGAGTTTTTGTTTGGAGCGGAGGTCGATAGGCAACCACTGGAGTTGTTTAAGAAGGGGAGTGACATGCCCAGATCGTTTCTGCAGGAAGATGAGCCGGGCAGCGGAGTGAAGAATAGACCGGAGCGGGGCGAGAGAGGAGGAAGGGAGGTCAGAGAGAAGGCTGACACAGTAGTCTAGCCGGGATATAACGAGAGCCCGTAATAGTAAGGTAGCCGTTTGGGTGGAGAGGAAAGGGCGGATCTTGGCGATATTGTAGAGGTGAAACCGGCAGGTCTCGGTAACGGATAGGATGTGTGGGGTGAACGAGAGGGACGAGTCAAGGATGACACCGAGATTGCGGGCCTGCGGGACGGGAAGGATGGTCGTGCCATCCACGGTGATGGAGAAGTCTGGGAGCGGACCGGGCTTGGGAGGGAAGATGAGGAGCTCAGTCTTGCTCACGTTGAGTTTTAGGTGGCGGGCCGACATCCAGGTGGAGACGTCCCGGAGGCAGGAGGAGATGCGAGCCTGAAGGGAGGGGGAGAGGACAGGGGCGGAGATGTAGATCTGCGTGTCATCTGCGTAGAGATGGTAGTCAAAGCCGTGAGAGCGGATGAGTTCACCGAGGGAGTGAGTGTAAAAGCAGCATGGCCCAGTGGTCAGAGCGTGGACCTGGAAGTCAGAGGACCTGGATTCTAATCCCACCTCTGTTACTTGTCTGCTGTGTGACCCTGGGCAGGTCACTTAATTTCTCTGTGCCTCAGTTACCTCATCTGTAAACTGGTGATAAAATACCTGTTCTCCCACCCTTGTAGACTGTGAGCCCCATATGGCAGAGGGAGTGTTTCCAGTCTGCTTATACTGTATCAATCTCAGTGCTTAGTACAGTGGTTTGTACATATTAAAGTACTGTATAAATATTTTTAGTAATAGTAGTATTAAAAGGTGCAACAAATGAAGGGTAAAAAGTAGCCAGGAAGACTGGGATGATGTCCAAAGCAGTAGTGAGTCCAGTCCCCAAAATGTCATGTTTCCCCTCCTCTCATCTTGCAAATCACTGGCCCCTCAGATTAAGGGAAAGGGGAAGGGGATTCAGCAGGGAATGTCCCTTTTTGGGGAGCAAAATTTCTGGTGAAGGAACAGGATGGGAGAATTGATGAACTTGTAATAATAATGATGGTACTTATTAAGCTCTTACTTCGTGTTAAGCACTGTTCTAAGCATTGGGGTAGTTGCAACCTAATCAGGTTGGACAGAGTCCCTGACCCATATGGGGCTCACATTCTTAATCCCCATTTTACAGATGAGGTAAGTGAGGAACAGAGAAGTTAAGTGACCTCCCCAAGGTCACTCAGCAGACAAGTGGCAGAGCTGGGATTAGAAGCCAGGTCCTTCTGACTGAAGACACCGTTCCCTTCCTTTTTTCTAAACAGTAAAGTACCTTTCAAAGGATTTGATGTGGTGATTAACCGCAGACTCTAGGGATAGAACCAAATGCAACTCAGGTAAGTCAGCTACTGGTTTGAGCCTACCTGGATTCAGCTGGGATCCTTTAATGCCTCGGTGATACAGTCATTCATTCATATTGTCTTGATGAATTCAACCACCGAACCTGTGCAAGATTACAAAGCAGTCCTTCCCCAAGACTGTCTGTTGGCAAATCAAGCAATTTGGGGTTATTTATACTCAATAAACCCATATTTGAAGAAGAAAGTATAGGTCTGGGATTTTAGAACTGTTTTGGAATAACAGTACAAAACTAGCGAGCCCATGGGTCATAGGGCATCTTGAGGGAATGGATGAAATATCTTTCCATTGCTACAAAGGTTTGTCTTAAATAAGAAATGAGACAGTTCTTCCACAACAACCCAGGGATGACAGTGGGAAATAGTATCCCCGTTTTTACACACAAGTATATTTGTGGGTACATAAAGGAGACACTGCTGATGAAGTTCATCTCTCTATAAGGTAGGGCTATCACATCCCAATTGGACATGCTTTGAGTTATTTTTCCAAAGTTGGTGATGGATTGTGCTGCGTCTTCCAAATTCTCTTGCCCGGTCCCCCATAGCTTGTAAGGTGAGATGATTGATTGGGTTAAGGATGCATATAAAGGACTCAAATATAGAGAAATGATGGTAAACATTTGTAGCAGAGAGAAAGAACCAGGCATTTATCATGTCGATTCCAGTTTTCTTTAGATATCTAGAGTGATTCAGCATGGGTTTATTTACTGAATATCTGCAGGTAAATTGTCCAGATCATTCAGGCCAAAATATTAACTTAGTCTTTAAGGATCCAAATAGTGTCTATCCCTAGAGAGGAACAATAGGGAATGCTCTGTCCTGTTTAATTAGGCATTCATCTATTCGGGAGCAGGGGCACTTCCAGCTTTACAATAATATGATTCAGGTCCCAAATCACTTTTACCTGAAAATTCCATATCATTGTAGCAATCATATTTTTAGCCTGAATTTAGCTAATAGAGCTGGCAGAGTACATACGCCAGAACTCCTTATATTCCCACCCAAACTCTTCCATCTCCCACCTCCGTGACTTTCCCATCACTATAGACAGCACCACCACCCTCCCTATCTCACAAGCCCGTAACATTGACTTTAGTTTTCACTCATGTTTCTCATTCAAACCACAATCCTCCATTTCCTCCGTTACCACATTAATCCAAGCACTTACCCTATCCCACCTGGATTACTGCATCAGCCTCTTTGCTGACCTGCCTCCTGTCTCTCCCCACTCCAGTCCATACTTCACTCTGCTGCCTGGATCATTTTTCTACAATACTGTTCAGTCCATGTTTCCCCACCTCCTAAAGAACCTCCCGTAGTTGCCCAACCACCTCTGCATCAAACTTCTTACCATTGGCTTTAAAGCACTCAATCACCTTTTCCCCTTCCTACCTTACTTCCCTGATTTCCTGTTACAACCCAGCCCTCAGACTTCACTCCTCTAACTGCCAACTTTTTCACTGTAGTCCAATCTTGTCCATCTCACTGCCGACCCCTTGCCCTCATCCTACTTCTGACATGAAACTCCCTTCCTCTTCATACTCAACAGTTGATCACTCTCCCCACCTTCAAAGTTTTATTAAAACTACATCTCCTTCAAGAGGCCTTCCCCATCTAAGCCCTCATTTCCTCTTCTCCCACTCCCTTCTGTGTTGACTTTGTACTAGAATTTGCACCTTTATTCACCCCTCCCTCAGCCCCATTGCCCCTATATACATATCCATAATTTAATTTATTTATATTAATGTCTATTTCCCCCCTAGACTGTAAGCTAGTTCCCTCTGAGCAGAAAATATATCTGTCCACTGTTATACTCTCCCAAGCTCTTAGGACAGTGCTCTGTACACACTAAGCACTCAATAATTATGATTGAGTGGAGTAGAGTGGACCATCCCTCTTTAAGGGAAAACTTGCTTTGGTAAGAGGGGAGCAAACTGCTCTCAGGTGATGATGATTTGTAAGCCTATAAAGCCTTAAAGCCTGCAAAATAGAGGATAAGACCGGAGCTTGGGGGAAAAAGTAAGTTGTGTGTAATGTGTTCCCTGAAGGTTGGTGATTTGGGACTTTTTAGATGTCAGTCTTAGGGATTTTTGTAGTTATTGAGAGAGGGGCTCTTATGTGAATTATGTCCCTGTTGATCAAAGAATTATAATTCAGGCTTTGGTCTAGGTGGACCATTAGGTGCTAGGTGTGTTTTTCTACCCTGAATTTATGTGTTGAAGTCAGATTCTTGAGCTAGAGAGTAATAGGTGTGGGAAATGGAATGGAAGGAGGTTAATGCTAGTAGATGTTGGCAGGACTGATGGAAGTTTTGTAGATTCAAAATAAACTTGTGTGGACCTGAAAGCTATTTGAAAGGCTACAATATAAAGCAATGGGTCTCAACTACAGTCATGTCTCCTAATCACAGAATCGTTTGCTTTGAACAAGGAATTATAGTGGTGGTGAAGATAGATGTTGTGTATGATTACAGTTGGCATGCCTTAGACCTGTTATTGAGCATGATTTTAAGCTGAGATTGTTACTTCTCTTTCTAGCTTCACTTATTGCAAGGAAAATGTAAGAGGCTCTGTTACATAAGTAAAATGGAGTCCTTCAAAAACACTTGTACTTCATATTGGTTATTGTTTCTGACTAGATGCTTTGGGCTAAACTGAGCCTTAAATTTAGAGTCCTATATCACTTCTGAAGTGTTCATCTTCTGACTTGTTTCTTAGCTCTTCTGAGGTATAATCAATCCTTTCATCTCCTGACACTTCCAGTCAGGCAGCCATAAATTCTACTGGTGAAAGCCTTGGCTTAAAATCAAGAACAATGAAATGCTGTGTGGACCAGGTTGAATTAATATGCTGGGGTTCGCAAGTCTTCACAAGTTGAAAGTCACGTGTCTGATAACCAGGCTGAATAGATACTGTTCTGTCGTGTGAACAGCACTTGGGTTTAAGCAACAAAACTCAAGGTCTGTGAGAAGGAAGGAATGTAATAATCTTACATTCTAAGCTGAGTTCCTATTAATAGCTCACTTGCTCTACCATAGCAATCTGCCATGTCTTTAAATAGGACTACTGGCAAAAATACATTTTAAGAAATGTATGAATTTGTGGCTCAGCTGAAAGCAGCATGAGAGCTGATGTCCCTTCAGGCATTTTTGAAGAAAACTAATTTTATTTTTTTGTTTTGGATAACAGTGTGGCTTGTACTAAAGCATTATTTTCTCTTCTTTGGATAAGGGGTACTATAATACATCACTGAAAAATGTTAATATCTATAACTCTTTTAAAAAAAAAAAAAAAAACACTTAAGGACTTACTGTGTGTAAAGCACTTTTTTAAGTGCTCGGGTAGATACAAGTTAATTAAAGTGGACACAACCTCTGTCCTACATGATATTCACCATCTAAGTAGGGGGGAGAATTGACTTTTCCCTAACTTATGGAATAGCTATAGTCTCAGCTTTTCTGTTGATTCTCACAAGTAGGAAGAATGTAAACTTTACATGCTACATGCACAAATGAGTCAAATCTGGACTAATGTTGCTTTTAAACAAAATAATATGAAATCCCCACAATTCATTAATGATACGACTTGAAAACAGGCCAAGTTGGCAAGAATAGTTCCTCTTATGGACTTAAAATTAGTGTGAAGTAGCATTGTCTAAGGGCTTCATGGAACAGACATAACTTCTTGTAAACTCTAAAATTATCCTTAAAGCATTCATTTTCTCCAAATGTACAAACTTCTAATTTTTAAATATTATTCATTCAATCACAGTTACTGAGCACTTAGCAGGTGCAGAGTGCTGTACTAAACTTTTAGGAGACTATAATGTAACAATAAACAGACCCATCCCTGCCCACAACAAGCTTACCATCTGGGAGGAAGGAATATTACACAATTTAATAGGTAAAATTTCCCCTTTTGTATCTGGTCATAATGACTATGGTTTTTAAATTCCCAAAGCAACTTTAACTTCCTATATTATACAGCTGTTGAAGTGTCTTCTCCACTTCTAGTGTGGCTTTATACCAGATGGCTTGTCCCCTGTTCTGGTACTAGACACCTATGACAGATCATTTTATTTTTAAATAGAGAGCAACTGTATTGTGTCTGTGAATTCCCACATAGTATCTTTTTGTATGTATAGCCTTATGACACCCTTATTTAGTGTAAATTGCTTACATCTGTGCTTGTGCCATGATTAACAGTTGGCTTACCAATTTCATATGTTTTTGCTTTGAATGCTGTCAGTAATGGACAGAAATGAACACTAGATCTTATTTTTGGTATCTTAATAGTAATTATTATTTAATTGTAAAATATGGTGGCAGACAGGCTTGGCAAAGAAATGTCCCAAATTCTTGAGTGCCTTTTAGTGATCACTTTTAGCCTATCCCCCACCCTCTAGCAAAATCATATTCACCCATATGCCTACCAACACTGCAAAATCCAAATCCCTTAGTATACCAAATGCACATACTTTTCTGCTTTATAGGTAGGTTAATCCTTAAAGCAAAGCCGGATCCTCTATTCTTTTTCATATCTACTCTGAATGTGCCATCTGATTCTTTTTTATATTAGAATTCTAATCACCATGCATACATTCAAAATTGTCAAGTTTAAACAAGGGTAAAACTTAACTCTGAAAGAAGGAATGTTCCAGAAAAGCATGAAGTGCTGTAGGAGCAAGAAGCGGGAGAACAGAGGAAGACTGACACTAAATGTCATTTGTTAAGCACTTACTATATGCCAGACACTGTTCTAAGTGCTAGGATAGATGCAAGGTAATCAGGTTGTTCCACATGGGGCTCAGTCTTAATCCCCATTTTGCAGATGAGGTAACTGAGGCACAGAGCAGTTAAGCGGCTTGCCTAAGGTCACACAGCAGACAAGTGGAGGAGGCGGGATTAGAACCCACGTCCTCTGACTCCAAATCTGTGCTCTTTCCACTAAGCCACGCTGCTTCTCATGTGCTCATATGTTAAGCTGCATAAATGGTTTTGTGTTGGTATTTTAGTAAATATTCAGTGCCTGGATTGATTCTCAGTAAAGGCACAAAATGAGAAAGAAATGCACCAAGTTGCACAACAGGAGCAAGTAGCAGCAAGCTTTGGGGCAATGACTTGCCAAGTACCTCTTTGCAAGTCTAAAGAAGGACCAGTTCTACCAGTCTGGATCCCAGAGTTCACTTAGTGGGGGAGGGGAGTATCAAACTTTTCTCCTTTACCTAGGGAGACCAGGACTGGTCTAGTCCAACCTAAACCCAATGATTTTGGTCAGAGCCAAACTGGGCTTGTGGCTGGTTGAAAAGAAATGGGAAGCTTTTGCTGTTTCTAACCCCTTTTAGGAATTTTAATTTGCTTCTCACCAGAGCTAGTGGGTAAGGAACTACACTGCCACCCTGCACCCCAGATTCTGCATTGCCAGGGCTTAACATTCTTTCCCCTGAAAGAAAAATAAAATTTCTCCTCATTCATTTGAAGTACCTTGAATTGATTATTCTTTCCAACAGATGGCATGGAGGTTACTTGGTTTTCAGGCCTAAACTTCTTTTTGATAAATTGAAAAATTAAGGTCTTCTCCTGGAGGTAAGAGGAATGTCTTTTTCCCCAAACTTCAAGATTTGCCATGTTAGAATGGCAAGTAGGCCTCAGTGTTCAAAGATCTTCCTAATGGCCTCTGCTCCATCCTAATCCTCCTCCAGACCTCTCAGGTGACTTCAACACTGTACATCACACCCCCTTCTTCCTAAAACATTCTCTAACCTTGGCTTCACCAGAACTCTCCTCTCCTGGTTGTCCTCCTATATCTCTGGCTGTTCCTTCTCAATCTCTTTTTCCAGCTCCTCCTCCTCTGTCTCCAACCCTCTAACAGTAAAAGTCTGGCTCAGTGCTGGGTCCACTTCTCTTCTCCATTTATATACGCTCCCTCGGAGAACTCATCCACTGTCATGGCTTCAACTACCTACTCTGCAGATGGTTCCCAAATCTAGCTCTCTACCTCTCTGCAGTCTTGCACTTCCCCCTGCCTTCAGAACATCTCTACTTGGTTGTCCTGCCGATACCTCCAACTTTACATACCCCAAAATAGAATTCCTCATCTCCCCCGGCCCCATCTTCTTCCTGACTTTCCTATCACTGTAGACAGCACTGGCATCATCCCCATCTCACAAGCCCATAACCTTGACATTATCCCAGACTCATCTCATTTAATAAATCTGCCGCCAAATTCCATTGGTTCTACTGTCACAAAACTGCTAAAATTCACCCATTTCTCTCCCTCCAAACTGTTAGTATGCTGAATCAAGTACTTATCCTAGCTCACCTTTACCATTGCATCAGTCTCTTTGCTGACCTCCCTGTCTCCTGTCTCTCCCCTCTCTAGTCCATACTTCACACTGTTGCCCTGATCATTTTTCTAAAAAAAAAAAAAAAAAAAGTGGTCATCATCCCGATCTTTGTACTTCCCTTCCACCTCCTACCTTACTTCACTGACTTCCAAGCCAGCCCACATTTTTCCTCCTCTAATGTTAACTTACACATTGTACTTTATTCTTGTCTATCTCACCACCAACTCTTTGCCCATTGCCCCCCTCTCTAGCCTGGAACTCACTCCCCTTCCCATATGACAGACCCCTCCTCTCCCCATCTTCAAAGCCTTACCTGCACTTGGATCTGTACATTTTAAGCACTTAATATTTGCCCTACAGCACTTATGTACACATCTGTATTTACTGAAAGGCAAATGTTAAGTGCTTAAAGTGCATATCTGTAAGCATGGTATTTAAGTGCAATGTGTCAGACTCTGTACTAAGTCCTGGGGTAGATACAAACAAATCAGTTTGGGCACAGTCCCTGCCCCACATGGGCCTCACAGTATTAATCCCCATTTTACAGTTGAGGTAACTGAGGCACAGAGAAGTTAAGTGACTTGCTCAAGATCACACAGAGGGCAAGTGGTGGAACAGAACCAGGTCCTGACTCTTAGGCTCTTGCTCTATCTACTAAGCTGTGCTGCTTCCTTAATATGTTTCTCCACTTCTAGGCTGTAAGATCCTGGTGGACAGGGAAGGTGTTTACCAACTTAGTTATACTGTAGCCTCCTAAGCACTTAATGCAGTGCTCTGCGCACAGAAAACACTCAATAAATGCCTTTGATTGATTTATCCTAAAAGTCCAAACTCAAGTTTCAAAGCTCATCTAACAGCTATTCAGTGGTAAATTCCACTGTCTCACACCATGAGCCAGTTTCCTCTCTATTTCCATAAATATATGATAACATGAGAAGTTATTCAAGTGCCAAGAAAGCTCATTAAATCACCAATTTTAAAATAATAAACTCATTCAATTGTATTTACTGAGAGCTTACTGTATGCAGAGCACTGTACTAAGTGCTTGGGAGAGTACACCAATAGTCACATTCACTGCCCACAAAGAGCTTACAGTTTGGGAGTGGGAGGAGACAAAATTACAAATATGTACTTAAGTGCTGTGGAGGCAAGAGCAAAGGGAGCAAGTCAGGGTGATGCAGGAGAGAGTGGGAGATGAGGAAAAAGTGGAACTTAATCTGGGAAGGCCTCTTGGAGGAGATGTGCCTTCAATAAGGCTTTGAAGTGCGGGTGGGGAGTAATTGTCTATTGGATTTGAGGAGGGAGAGCGATCCAGGCCAGAGGTGGGCTGGGGTTGGCAATGGGACAGGTGAGAGTGAGGCACAGTGAGAATGTTAGCACTATAGGAGTAAACTGTGCAGGTTGGATTATAGAAGTAGAGAAGTGAGTTGAGATAGGAGGGGGCAAGGTGGTGGAGTGCTTTAAAGCCAATGGTGAGAAGGCTTTGTTTGATATGGAGTTGGAAGGGCAACCACTGGAGTTTTTTAAGGAGCAGGGTGACATGTCCTGAACACATTTTGCAGAAAAGTGATCCAGGCACGATAGTAAATTATGGACTGGAGTGGGGAGAGACAATTGGCTGGGAGGTCAGCAAGGGGGCTGGTGCATTAATCCAAGTGGGATAGGATGTGTGATTATTTTTTAATAATAATAATGTTGATATTAAGCACTTACTATGTGCCAAGCACTGTTCTAAGTGCTGGGATAGATACATGGTAATCAGGTTGTCCCACAGGGGGCTCACAGTCTTCATCCCCCTTTTACAGATGAGGTTACCGTGGCAGAGAAGTTGTGACTTGCCCAAGGTCACACAGCTGACACGTGGCGGAGCCAGGATTAGAACCCATGACCTCTGACTCCCAAGCCTGTGTTCTTTCCACTGAGCCACACTGCTTCCAGTTTGGATAGTGAGGAAAGGGTGGATTTTAGCAATTTTATGAAGGAGGGGACTGACAGGATTTAGTGATTGAATATGGGAGTTAAAGGAGAGAGGAGTTAATGCCAAGATTAAGGGCTTGTGAGACAGGTTGATAGGAAAGTCAAGGAGAGACAGGGTTTGGGTGGGAAGATAAGGAGCTCTGTTTTGGACATGTTAATTTTGAGGTGATGGGGGGACATCCAAGTTGATAAGTCTTGAAGGTAGGAGGAGATGTGAGACTGGAGAGAGATCAGTCACCACTGATGTAGTGTAGATGTAGATTTGGGTATCATCAGCATTGAGGTGGTAGTTGAAGCCATGGAAGCAAATGAGTTCTCCAAGGGGGTGAGTGAAAATGGAGAATAGAAGGGGACCCAGAACTGAACCTTGAGGAGCCCCCACAGTTGGGGGTGGGAGGCAGAGGGGGTGCCCAAGAAGGAGACTGAGAATGAACAGCCAGAGAGCTAAGGAGAACTAGGATAGGACAGCCAGTCATCCAAGATTGGATGACATTTTCAGGAAGGGGGTGGGTTGACAGTGTTGAAGGCAGCCGAGTGGTCGAAGAGGATTAGGATGGAGTAATTACAGGAGGCCATTGTAATTGGCAAGAAGGAGATCACTGGTGACCTTTGAGAGGGTGGTTTCTATGGAGTGAAGGGCATAGAAGCCAGACTGGAGGGGGGTCAAGGAGAGATGGAGGAGAGGAAGTTGAGACAGCGGTTGTAACAACTGGCTCAAGTAGTTCAGAGAGGAATGGTAGGAGGGAGATAAGAAGATAACTGGAGGGAGCTGCGGAGTTATGGAAGGGTGTTTTTAGAATAGGGGAAACATGGGCCTGTTGGAAAGTAGTGGGAAAGAAGCCATTAGAGAGTGAACTGTTGAAGATGGCTGTTAGGGAGGGGGCGGGTTTTGCCAAGGTGTGAGGGAATGTGGTCGGATGCACAGGTGGAGGGGATGGCTTTTGAGAGGAGGCAGGAGATCTCCATTAGAGATACTGCTGAGAAGGATGGGAGAGTTGAAGAGGAGGCCGGAATGGGAAGGGACAGAGGAGGGGCAGAGGTAATTTTAGGGAGCTCACACCTGAGTGTCACTTTTGTTAATAAAGTAGGTGACTAGGTTTTTAGGGGCAAGGGATGGGGGGTGGGGGGAGAAGAGGTCCTGAGGAGGGAGGTAAATGTCTGGAATGACTGGCGAGACTAATTGGGCATGGGTGTCAAGGTTGGAGAAATAATTTTACTGATTAGAGTTAAAGCATGCAAGGACAAACTTGAAGTGGACAAAGTCTACCTGATATTTAGATTTCTGCCAGCAGTGCTGTGTGGCTCAAGCACAAGAGGGAAGGAGGACTGTGCAGGGGACCCAGGCCTGTGGATTAGTGGTATGAGATCGAAGGGATGGGGAGGGAGTGAGCTGAGTTCAGTAGAGAGTGTGGTGTTGAGAATATCTATTTGGTTATCAAGGGAGGATAGTTTGGGCACAGAGGTTAAGTGGGGCGTGATGAGTTGAGAAAATTGAATGGAGTCCAGAGATCAGAGGTCTCTATGGGAAAATAGTACATATTTATGGGGAGGAGGTGTGTGGGAGAGACAGAAGGCTGGGAGGTCAGCAAGGTAGCTGGTGCAGTAATCCAAGCAGTATAGGATGAGTGATTATATTGATGTGGCAGCAATTTGAAGAACAAAGAGTGGACTTAGCAATGTTATAAAGGGGATATGTTCATTCATTCAATGGTATTTATTCAGTGCTTATTATGTGCAGAGCACTGGACTAAGTGCTTGGAATGTACAATTTGGCAACAGATAGAGACAACCCTGGGCTTACAGTCTAATCAGGGGAGACAGATGGACAAAAACAAGACAACATAATCATGATAAACAGAATCAAGGGGATGTACACCTCATTAACCAAATAAATAGGGTAATAAAAATATATACAAATGAGCACAGTGTGGAGGGGAGGGGAAGGGAAAGGGGGAGGAGCAGAGGGAAAGGGGGGAAATGGGGCTTAGCTGAGGGGAGGTGAAGAGGGAGCAGAGGGAAAAGGGGAAGCTCAGTGTGGGAAGGCCTCTTGGAGGAGGTGAGTTCTCAGTAGGGCTTTGAAGAAGGGAAGAGTTAGTTTGTCTCAATTGAACCAAAGAGCCAAGGAATACTTATGCATAGGGAAATGTGAACTCCTTGTTCATTCCCAATGTTCTAGCCATTTACTTAAATTTATAAATCATGGTTCTCTAGTCCTCTTCTGTCTATTGGTCATTCAATAAGAAGATCATTTCAAGGATCTTTTGATTTTTTTTATTTTTTTTAATTAGCCGAAATATTATTCTGAAGCCTGAACTACTATAGCCAAGACGATATAAATTTGCAAGCAAGCAGAGGGTGTAATTTTATTGCCACCTTAGCTCTCTGATTATCTTTGAAAGATTTGGGGTCTTTGGAATTATTAAATATAAATAATTTATAAAGTTAGATATTGATCACAAATATTCACTTTAAGTAAAATACCCCTTTAAGCAAATCCTAATTCTGCTTCAGCCTTGAAAATTGCCGCTATTGTAGATATAAACATCTGAATATGTATAAACATCTGAATATGTCAAAGTTAAGAATTCTACATTACAGAACAGAAAATGGAAGTATGCAGTTGAGAAAATGGAGGGTGACATTATATTTGGGCATCTGACACTTAAAATCCTACTTTTGGAAGCTAAAAGTAATGTTACTGAGGGTGAGATCATATCTGTGTTGCTGGGGAAAAAAAACCAATGCGAGACCAAAAACACATTCTGTACTGGATGCATTTGAAAAATAGTTCCTTTCCATGTTGAAGTTTTGACTTCTCACAGGGCCAGTCTTTTAAATCTGGCTCTTGGTATCATGGCATTCTGAAGACATTGCTCAAAAAGGAGCACACCCCCTATCGTGACTTCCATTATCCAGCTTGGTCTATCTTTCTGCTAATATATTTCCCACAGTGGCCTGCTATATTACACTGTTTGACATTTCACTGTCTCTAATTTGCCCTACCCTTTCTGCTTGTGTAGAAGCTGACTACCTTGATAATGAGAAATGTCTTTTTGTTATATACTTGTACTCTCCCAAGTACTTAGTACAGCACTCTGCACATGGTAAGTGCTCCATAAATATGATTGACTATTATCCTCACCTGTCATGTCCTGTCCATTGAAACAGTCTTGCAGAAGATACTGTTTCACTGCTAAAACCTTGACCCAGGTCCAGGGCCTCACTGCCTGATTGTAGACTTTCTTGGTTTGCTTTATTTTTGTATATGTTAAGCACTTACTATGTACCAGGCAGTGTTCTAAGCTCTGAGGTAAATATAAGCAAATCAGGTTGGACACAGTCCATGTCCCACTTCAGGCTCAGTCTTAATCCCCATTTTATGGTTGAAATCACTGAGACCCAGAGAAGTGAAGTGATTCACCCAAGGTCACATAGCAGATGAGTAGCGGAGCTGGAATTAGAATCCAAGTCCTTCTGAGTCCCAGGCTTGTGCTCTATCCATTAGGCCACACTGTTTTTCATGGTTCAACATATGCGATTACGCATGCAGATCACTTGGGCTTGAAGAGATGTAGTCACTTCCAGGTTCAAACTGAGGCCATTTTTTAATTGGAAGTAATGGGTTTATATCAAGAAATACCTTTATTTTGTCTTTCCATTTGATACTGAGATTACCATGCAGGTGATATTTGGAGAAACTCCTTGAAAAACTGGACTTTCTGTGCAAAGATGAAGATTTTTTACCTTCAAATGAAACTTCTGCCACACAATCACCCAAGTGGTATTTTGGCCTTATCTATTCTGAGCATCACTGAATAGAGCATTGCCTAAAGACAGTATTAAGTTCTGTATTGCTTAAGAGGATTTCTAACTGTATACACCTGGTACAGATTGGTACATAGCCTTGGTTTTCAGGTTTCTTGTCAGTTCACAGGACTGTGATGACTCTGCCTAGTGGTTTATACAAATCACCTACGTGTACTCTTGTTCTGTGCTTCCAGGGCACCATTTGCAAAGAGCTGAGCAATGAATGGTCTTTACAGGTTTCTGAAGCTGTTGGAAGAGATTTTTCCAGTGGATCCCTATAGACTATATATGTGTATTTCCTGATATAGACTTCATCCCTGACCGCAAAGAGCTCAATCAATTGTTATGTTGTACTTTCCCATGCACTTAGCACAGAGTACTGCACAGAGTAAGTACCATTGATCGGAAGTTAGTTCTAAGTCCTCAGGTACGGTAGCATAGATGGTTTTGAATATGACCGGTACTCTCATACGGCACTACATTACCCAGGGAAACTTCAACTCTGAGTTTGCCATGCCATGGTGGAGTAGCCAGCCTATGACCTTGTTAAAGACAAAAAACTTGTCTAATAGTGTCATTCCAGGCCTGTTGGTGTTACAAGTCATGAATTCAGTTTAGGGATTTCAGGTACTCCCTGCATTTCTCTTCTTGGATTTGCTGTGCTTCAGAGGTCATGTCTATGTTGAGTTGTTTTTAGTCTGAAGCCACATCTCAATTCAGAAAATGCGTGATAAAAAGATTCTTAAGTAGCATATGAGAAAGAACTCTGGTTAGGAACCTAAGGCCTTAGGAGGAAAGAGAGATGTCCTGGGAGTTTCCACAGTCAGCCATCTACTTTCTTCATGATTATCATAGCATCTTTTGGGACCTGCCAAAAGCAAGATTTTATTTTATATTTTTTTACTCCTTTATGAGTAGGAAGCTCATAAAGCAGTATCATACTGCTTTTTTCTTGTGTTTCTGGTTATTTTTTTTCCTCTGAATTAATTATTTCTTGGAAAAAGCACTCAACTGGGGGCTGTTAGGAGTTATTTACTTTTTTTTTCTTTAGAACAAATGCTAATTTTAATGGAAGTTGATAATTTTGGAAAGCTAGAGATACTTCCTCAAGGCTCAAACTGAAAACCATCTGCTGAGATGGAAAGAAAAGGTATAACTATTTTGGACTATCCTTTTTTAAAGTACCTGAGGCCAGAATGGGAGCATATTCTGTTTGAGGAGGCTTCTGGCAATTTAATTTGCTATCTCTTGATCAAAAGGACCTTTTGTGGCCCAGTGGAAGGAGCCCAGGCCTGGGAGTCAGAAGACCTGAGTTCTAATCCTAGCTGTGCTACTTGCCTGCTGTGGCTAGTTGCTTAACTTCTCTGTGCCTAGTTTCCTCTACTGTAAAATGGGAATTTAATCCCTGTTCTTCCTCTTACTTAAACTGTGATCCTCAAGAAGGTCACAGGCAGGGATTGTCTGGCATGATTATCTTGTGTCTACCCTAGTGCTTTGTACATTGTTTGGGACATAATGAGCACTTAAATATCATCACCATCATTCTTATTATTATACATGATCCCTGCCTACAATGAGCTTACAGTCTAGAGGAGGAGAGAGACATTAAAATAAACTATGGATTGGGGAAATAGGGTATAAGTTTATTTACATAAGAGCTGTGGGGCTGGGGAGAGCATTGAAGTGCTTAAGGGGTACACAGCTAAGTGAAGAAAGGTCAGATAGGTGATATGGTAGCCAGGAGAAGGGGGTGATCCACAGTTTCAAAGGCAGCAGAAAGGTCAAGGAGGATTATGATGGAGTAGAAGCCATTTGATTTTGCAAGAGGGAGGTCATTGTTGACCTTTTAAAAAGGAACAAAGGGAAAGAGATGAAATTTATAGGAGGGTTTTGAAGATGGGAAGAGTGGTGGACTGACAGATATGAAAGGGGAGAAAGTTCCAGGGCAGAGGAAAGACACAGGAAAGGGGTGGGTGGCAGGAGAGATGAGACCAAGGTACAGAAATTAGGTTGTAGTTAGAGTAGTGGAGTGTTTAGACTGAGTTGTACTAAGAGATCAACAAGGTTAAGGTAGGAGGAAAGGAGCTGATTGGATGCCTTAAAGCCAATGGTAAAGAGTTTCTGTTTGAAGGGGAGGAAGATGGGCAGCCATTGGGGGTTTCTGAATAGAAATATGTGGACTGATTGGTTTTTCAGAAAAATGGTCCAGGCAGAAGAGTGAAGTATGAACTGGAAAGGGGAGAGAAAGAAAGCAGGGAGGTCAACAAGAAGAATGATGCAATAAAGAGAGAAATAAATGCAAGGATCAGCACGGTAGCAATTTGAATGGAGAGGAAAGGGCAGATTTTAGAGAATCAATTCATAATAGATTGTGTAGGTTGAATGAGAGAAAAGAGTCCAGGATAATGCCAAGGTTCTTGTCTTGAGACAGGAAGGATGGTAATACTGTATATAGTGCTAGGAACGTCAAGGGGAAGCTGGGGTTTGGGTGGGAAGATGAGGAACTCTCTTGTTAGATATGTAAAGTTTGAGGTATTGGCAGTAGAGATGTTCTGAAGACAGAAGGAAACGCAAGACTACAGAGGAGAGACAGGACTGGAGATGTAGATACGGGAACAATCTCTGTAGAGGTGATAGGTGAAGTCATGTGAGCGAATGAGTTTTCCATGGGAGTGGGTGAGGATGGGGACCCAAAACTGAGCCTTGAGGCACCCCCATAGTTAAAAGGTAGATGGCTGACAAGGACCAGCCAGGAAAGGACAGTGTCATTAAAACTTTGCCAGGAAAAGGGGGTGATTCACAGTTTCAAAGGCAGCAGAAAGGTCAAGGAGGATTATGATGGAGTAGAAGCCATTTGATTTTGCAGGAGGGAGGTCACAGTTGACCTTTTAAAAAGGAACAAAGGGAACATAAGCCAGATTGCAGGTGGTCAAGGAGAGAAAGTAGAGGAAATGGGTGTAGAAACTCACTTAAGTATTGTGGAGAGGAATGGTTGCCGTCGGGTCAAGATAGGGTTATTTTTAGGACAGAAGACATGTTTGAAATCAGTGGGGAAGGAGCAATCTGCCCTGGAATTCTTAGAAATCAGGATATCTAAGAATATAAGTGGTAAAGTTGAACCATATAACTGAAAACTTAGTTTCAGGACCTAGTGGAAAGAGCAAAGAGCTGTAAGGAGATCTGAATTCTAAATCCAGCTCTGCCACTGGCCTACTGTATGACTTTGATCAATATGGTTTAGTGGATAGGGCACCGGCCTGGGATTCAGAAGTCATGGGTTCTAAATCCAGCTCTGCCACATGTCTGCTGCGTGACCTAGAGCAAGGCACTTAACTTCTCTAGGCCTCAGTTACCTCATCTGCAAAATGGGGATTAAGGCTGTGAGCCCCATGTGGTACCGGGACTACGTCCAACCTGATTCACTTGTATGTACCCCATTGGTTAGAACAGTGGTTAGCATTCATTCAATAGTATTTATTGAGCGCTTACTATGTGCAGAGCACTGTACTAAGCACTTGGAATGTACAAATCGGCAACAGATGAGACAGTCCCTGCCCTTTGACGGGCTTACAGTCTAACTGGGGGAGACAGACAAGAACAATAGCAATAAATAGCATGTAATAAATGCTTAAGTACCATAATTATTAACTATTATTATCAAGTCACTTTACCTCTCTGGGCCTCAATTTCATCATCTGTGAAATGGAGCTAAGCAGCTGGGCTCAGTGGAAAGAGCACAGGCTGGGGAGTCAGAGGTTATGGGTTCTAATCCCGGATCTGCCGCTTGTCAGCTGTGTGACTTTGGGCAAGTCACTTCACTTCTCTATGCCTCAGTTCCCTCAACTGTAACATGGGGATTAATACTGTGAGGCCCACGTGGGAAACCCAATCACCTTGTATCCTCCCCAGTACTTAGAACAGTGCTTTGCACATAGTAAGCACTTAACAAATGCCATCTTCATCATCATCATAAATTGTGAGTCTCATGTGGGATAGGGACTCTGTCCATAATCACACCTTTGTATTTACCCCTGAGTTTAACATATAGTAAGCCTGTAAATGATTATTAATAATAAAATAATTGCTCAAGTGATGAAATGAATTTTGCTGGACTTTTTTTTTTTTTTAAATGGGCAGTGTTAACACATTTAAAGCCAAATGATGGGCTCTTTAGTCACTATAGACTAAGGAAATCAGAAATAAGGCCATCTAGGAAGAGGAAGGAAAACCAGAATTCAGGGGGAGGGAAAAGGCTTAACTACTCTGCCAGTAGACAGAGCATGGCAGGAGATGCGCTCAATAAATATGAATGAATGAGAGCTACCGCTGGCATGACTCAGGAGGGGACAGTGACAAGCTCCCGGAGCACAGTTGTTGTGGCTCTCAGTGCCGTGATTCAGTGGCTAAATGAGAAACTAATGAAAAATAACTAATACCAGCTATGCTGGCTGTGGAGGAAGAAAAACTATATAGCTTCCTCCTCTGCTTTCTCACATGTTCCATTTGGCTATTATCCACTTTCGTTGTCAGGTCGCCTCCCACCATCCAGCCTAAATCAGTACACTCATGGGTCCTGCCTTTCTGACACTGGGAAGGAACCCCAGCATTTATGACTAACTCTCCTAAAGTGGGATGTCTGATCACATTACTGTAGAATGCTAAAAACTCTGTGCATAACTGATATGGTAGGGGCTTATAAGGAATTTTGCAAGCCTTTTTCTAAACCTTTAGAACATATTTAGAAAGTAACGCTTCATGATGGTAAGCTACTCTTCCAAGTCTGTTTTCATTATCAGGGAGACAATATTAGAATCTTATATAGACCTATTTTTTATGAGGTAATTTTTTTCCTAGCATCTTCACTGATGGGATTGGTTTTTTCATTTAAATTGAGGACCAGAAAATTAGTATGGTTCTGTATCTGATAAACTGTACCTGTTTAATGAGGGCTTAGACAACTGAAAAGGGAATCTTTAGAAGAAGCAGGATTACTTTTTATGTTTTTAGTTAACTGCACTGATTAGGGCAGTGCAAAAAAAAACTATTTAGTGTGATAACTAGTTCATGATGCTTGAGAAACTAAAGATAATTCTCTTTCTAAGCACTATTTTTCGTAGTGAATGTAAAATTCTTTTTTCTGAGAAATTGGGAGAATGGTGAATAGAAATCTCCACAAGAAGCAGTGTGGTCTAGAGCAAATATCATGGGCCTAAGGTCAGAGGACCTGAGCTAATCTCAGATCTACCAGTTGCCTGCTGTGTGACCTTGGACAAGTCACTTCTACTCTGTGCTTCAGTTTCATCATCTACAAAATGAGGATTCAATGCCTGTTCTGCTCCTACTTAGACTGTGAACCCCATATGGGACCTGAATATCCTCGTGCTTAGTAAAGGATAGTAAATGCTTATTAATAACAATAATTGTGGTATTCATTAATAATAATGTTGGTATTTGTTAAGCGCTTACTTTGTGCAAAGCACTGTTCTAAGCGCTGGGGAGATACAAAGTGATCAGGTTGTCCCTCATGGGGCTCACAGGCTTCATCCCCATTTTACAGATGAGGTAACTGAGGCCCAGAGAAGTGAAGTGACTTGCCCAAAGTCACACAGCTGACAAGTGGTGGAGGCGGTTTAGAACCCATGACTTCTGACTCCCAAGCCTGGGTTTTTTCCCCTGAGCCACGCTGCTTCTCTATAATAATAATGTTGGTATTTGTTAAGCGCTTACTATATGCACAGCACATTAACCACTTACTATGTGCCAGGCACTGTTCTAAGCACTGGGGTAGATGTGGGATAATCGGGTTGGACACAGTCCCTGTCACGAATAGGGCTCACAGTCCTAATCCACATTTTAGAGATGAGGTAACTGAGGCACAGAGAAGTTGTGACCTGCCCAAGATCACACAGCAGGCAAGTAGCAGAGCTGGGACATGGCTTAATGGGTAGAGCAAGGGCTTGGGAGTCAAAAGGCCCTGAGTTCTAATCCCAGCTCCAACACTTGTCTGCTGTGTGACTTTGGGCAAGTCCCAACTTCTCTGACCCCCCAGTTACCTCATCTGTAAAATGAGGATTAAGATTTGTGAGCCCCATTTGGGACAGGGACTGTGTCCTACCTGATTAGCTTGTATCTAAGCCAGCACTGAGAACAGTGCTTGAAACAGAGTAAGTGCTTAACAAATAGCATTATCATTATTCCCCAGGACCTTCTGACTCCCACGCCCATGCTCTAGAAGCAGCGTGGCTCAGTGGAAAGAGCACGGGCTTGGGAGTCAGAGGTTATGGGTTCGAATACCGGCTCCGCCACCCGTCAGCTGTATGACTATGGGCAAGTCACTTAACTTCTCTGTGCCTGTTACCTCATCTGTAAAATGGGGAGTAAGACTGTGAGCCTCACGAGGGACAACCTGATTACCCTTTATCTACCCCAGCGCTTAGAACAGTTCTCTGCAAAGAGTAAGTGCTTAAATACCAACATTATTATTCAATAGGCCATGCTGCTTCTCTAAAATAATAATTATAATTAATAACGTGCTTTTACAGTTTTCATTGCAGTTAACCTCTATTTTCTATGGCATCTACAGTGATGAATGGAACTCATGATCTGAATGGGAAGAATTGATGTGTTCCTAATTATATAATTCTGAGAAACTTTTAGTAGAGAATTTCAACTAATGTCAATGCATTTAGTCATTTGGAATTGCTGTCATGCTTCACTGGCGTCTTCAGCTTGAAGGTGTGCCTCTGGGATAGGGCACTGATTTTATTTTTTTTTTTTTACATTTCTGCGTGTGTGCATATATGTGTGTGTGTGTGTGTGTGTGTTGCAAGGTCTTTTATGGCAGAGGTGATTTATCCTTCAAAAATCATCCTTTGCCCTGGCTTGTCCCTTCTTCTAACTCCTATAAGTTTCTCTCCCTACTGCAACGTTCAAACTGCTTCCTTCCTAAACCAAAACATTCGCAGACCTTAAGATGCTTTCTTCCTCTTGGAATTTTTTTGTTACATCACATCTTCTTCTTTGTTTTGAAGCACTAGACAGTTCCATAAAAACTATTTTAAAATGGAGGTGGGGTGAGGAGGAATTCTAGATCATGATATTTTTGTCACTTTAAGCCAGTGAATATAGTTTCACTTTCCTACCAGTACAGAAAATTTTGAGACTAACTTTGTAGGCTTTTTTTTTCCTTTCCACTTGGAGGCAGGGGGCTAGGGAGTAGGTTCTGGCATTGCCCTATATCTTCTAAAACCATTTCAGCTGCCATCAGCACTCTCCTACATCAATTCCCAATGACCCTCCGCTTGATTTTTCTCCCAAGTCTTTCTATTCTCTTATTTCTTACTTTTAATACTCTTCCTTTACTCCTTTTTCCTTTTTTTCTGCTTTCTTGCAGCCTCTTCTATCCATTCCTTATCTTGTAAATTTCCCATTGTCCAACATCTTTTCTTTTTCAGATCTTCCCTTGATATCACCTGTCTTAACACTGACTTTGGGGGGGGAGGGGTTTCTCCTTTATTTTTCTTTTTACCCTTGACTATTTTTTTTTTCTTCCACTCTCTCCTTTCCCTTACCTCTTACCTCACTAGGAAAAACTCAATAGAAAAGTATTGAAACATATTTTCAATCAATCAGTGTAATTTACTGAGCACTTAATGTGTACAGAACATTCAGCACTTAGTAAAGTACACTACAATAATAACACTTGTGGTATTTGTTAAAGGTTTTCTATATACTAAGAGCTGGGGCAGATACAGGATAACTAGATTCCACAAGAGGCTAAATATGTGGAAGAACAGGCAATGAATTCCCATTATGCAGATGAGGGAAATGAGGCATTGAGTGCTTTGCACATAGTAAGCACTCAACAAATGCCATCATTATTATTATTATTATTAAGTAACTTGTCCATCGTCATACAACAGGTAAGTGATGGAGCTGGCTCTGACCCCTAGGCCCATGTTCTTTCTACTAGGCCATGCTGTTTCTCAATAAAGTTGGTAGACACAATCCCCTCCCACAAGTAGCTTAGGGTTTAAAAAAGAGAGACAAACATTGAAAAGAATTACAAATAGGGAAAATAATAGAGTATAAGGATATGTATATAAGTGCTGTGGTCTGGGCTGAGCATCAGAGTGCTTAAGGGTTACACAGTCAAGTGGATAAAGTGACACAGAGGGAAGGGAGGGTAGGGGAAATGAGGGTTTAGTCAGGGAAGACCTCTTGGGGTAGATAAAGGGCATGGGAGTTCTAGTCCCGAGGGAAGATGTGGGCAAAAGATTGACTGGAGGGATAGTCAAGATCAAGTAAAGAGACTATTTGGTGTTAGTGGAGTGTGCAGGTTGAGTTGTAGGTCAGTAAGGTAGAAGGAAGGGAGCTGATTGAGTCCCCTAAAAGTTATGGTAAAGAGTTTCTCTTTGTGGAGGTGAATAGGCAAGCACTGGAGAGTTGTGAGGATGGGGAGATGGAAAAATGACCTGGGCAGCAGAGTGAACCTAAGATTGTGGAGGGGAGAAACTGGAGGCTTATGGAGTAGTTGAAATCGATGTGGTGGGAGATCGGTAAATTAGGAGGAAGAGAGCTGATCGAGTGCCTTAAAACCTAGATAAGGAGTTTCTGTTTGATGTGGAGGTGGATAGAGGGCAGTTGGTGGTGACTTGATAAGTGTTCAAGGGGTTAAGGGGTTGTGCTGGGGGAAAAGCCCTGGATAGGTATATGTGGAATGTGTCCTATTATGCTGACTTAAAAATATAAGTTCCTAACAGTTAAGGGGCATGTTATTATCCTACTGTTTTCTTCTCTTGTGGCCTCATTTTGCTTCTCTGATTCAACCTTTTGCTTGCCCTCTCTCCCACTTGCAACAGGTAATTAATTAATGGTGGTATTTGTTAAGCGCTTACAGTGTGCAGAGCACTGTTCTAAGTGCTGAGGGAGATACAAGGTAAGCAGGTTGTCCCACGTGAGGCTCAGTCTTCATCCCCATTTTCCAGATGAGGTAACTGAGGCACAGAGAAGTTAAGTGACTTGCCCTCAGTCACACAGCTGACAAGTGGCAGAGTCGGGATAGCAGTGCATGGGCCCATAATATCTGCAGATAGCCTATCTCAGACAGGAATTTGCAAATAAGTGGACTATGTTATCAGTCTAATCCATAATTATTGGTTTGATCAGAATTCTCTAGGAGTATTGTTTGCAGTCTTGTCTGTGGTTTTTTGGTGTGTTTTTTGAGAACCTGCCCAACTTATTTCAGGCCTCTCTGCTTTCACCTGACTTCTTTTAAAAACTGTGGTATTTGTTCAACACTTACCATATACAAAGCACTGAAGGAGCCCCAAGTTAATCAAGTGTTGGGCACAGTCCCTGTCCAACATGAGGCTCATTTTACAGATGAGACAACTGAGGCACAGAGAAATTGAGTCACTTGCCAAAGGTCACACCGAAAACATATGGCAAAGCTGGGATTAGAACCCAGGTCCTCTGATTCCAAGGCCCAAGTTCTTTCCACTGGACCATGCTGCTTTTTAGGCCTCTTTTAAAGAGGAATTGTTTTAAAGTATTCTTAACTACTATCATTATTAGTGGGAGAAAGGAATACAAACCCAGGTGCACAATTGCCCAGAGTACTAAATGCAAGATTACTAACAGATCTCATAAACTAAACTCTAACTATTAAGGGCTAATTAGTACTTAGACCAAAATCCATGACTGACCCTTCCGGTGACTCAGACTCTGAGGGCAATCTTTCCACTGAATTTTCAGGGTGTGGTGCTTAGAATTGAAATGAAATGGAAAATTGGAATTTTAACTCTGTGGCTCATCTCTGAAAACTTTCCCAAAATTCACTCTGTGCAAGTTGTTAGGTTCATGTGTAAATCCCAATTTAGGTAACTAAATTCTATTTAAATCTCTCTTCTTCAAATTAAAAATTAATAATTGGATATTCAAACATTTACTATGTGCAAAGCACTGTACTAATAATAATTATTATGGTATTTATTAAGCACTTACTATGGGCCAAGCACTGTTCTAAGCACAGGTGCAGATACAGGGTAATCAGGTTGTCGCACTTGGGGCTCACACTTTTAATCCCCATTTTACAGATGAGCTAATTGAAGCACAGAGAAGTTAAGTGACTTGCCCAAGGTCACACAGCGGATAAACAGAGGAGTCAGGATTATTCATTCATTCATTCAATAGTATTTATTGAGCGCTTACTATGTGCAGAGCACTGTACTAAGCGCTTGGGATGAACAAGTCGGCAACAGATACAGTCCCTGCCATTTGACAGGCTTACGGTCTAATCGGGGGAGACGGACAGACGAGAACGATGGCAATAAGTAGAGTCAAGGGGAAGAACATCTCGTAAAAACAATGGCAACTAAATAGAATCGAGGCGATGTACAATTCATTAACAAAATAAATAGGGTAATGAAAATATATACAGTCGCGCGGACGAGTACAGTGCTGTGGGGATGGGAAGGGAGAGGTGGAGGAGCAGAGGGAAAAGGGGAAAAAGAGGGTTTAGCTGCGGAGAGGTAAAGGGGGGGTGGCAGAGGGAGTAGAGGGAGAAGAGGAGCTCAGTCTGGGAAGGCCTCTTGGAGGAGGTGAGTTTTAAGTAGGGTTTTGAAGAGGGAAAGAGAATCAGTTTGGCGGAGGTGAGGAGGGAGGGCGTTCCGGGACCGCGGGAGGACGTGGCCAGGGGGTCGACGGCGGGATAGGCGAGACCGAGGGACGGTGAGGAGGTGGGCGGCGGAGAAGCGGAGCGTGCGGGGTGGGCGGTAGAAAGAGAGAAGGGAGGAGAGGTAGGAAGGGGCAAGGTGATGGAGAGCCTCGAAGCCTAGAGTGAGGAGTTTTTGTTTGGAGCGGAGGTCGATAGGCAACCACTGGAGTTGTTTTAAGAAGGGGAGTGACATGCCCAGATCGTTTCTGCAGGAAGATGAGCCGGGCAGCGGAGTGAAGAATAGACCGGAGCGGGGCGAGAGAGGAGGAAGAGAGGTCAGAGAGAAGGCTGACACAGTAGTCTAGCCGGGATATAACGAGAGCCCGTAACAGTAAGGTAGCCGTTTGGGTGGAGAGGAAAGGGCGGATCTTGGCGATATTGTAGAGGGAGACCGGCAGGTCTCGGTAACAGATAGGATGTGTGGGGTGAACGAGAGAGACGAGTCAAGGATGACACCGAGATTGTGGGCCTGAGAGACGGGAAGGATTTCCTAAAGCCCTGGAGTTGATGCAGTACAATTATATAAATTTCAGCCTTGTCCCATATGGGACTCACAGGCTAACGGGGAGGGAGATCAGGAATTTAATCCCCATTTTGCAGATGACGACACTGAGGAAAAGTGAAGTCATTTGCCCAAGGTCACACAGCAGGCAAGTGGTGGAATTAGGATTAGAATCCTGGACTCCTCAGTCCCGATCTTGTGCTCTTTCCACTAAGTGGCTCTTCTGTTTCATTTCCTGTGCTAAACTATTATTTATTATGGCATGCCGATAAATATTCAACCCACAGTTAGTGAAGAATTTACTTCCGTGGGAATGTGAGTGTTCCTGATACAATCTAAAATCTTCCATCAACAGATTAAAAATGCAAGATATGCTATTATTTTACATTTTGCACTCTACTCTATCTCCCCCCCACACCAATCACCACAGTCAAATATAGGAAAATGTATAATCTGTTCTTTATTACTTGTATTATTTGTTTTTTATATTGAGAGTTTTAAATGCCTTTTCCCAAATCTACATCTCTAGCCCTGATTCCTCCTCCTCCTCCTCCTCCTCCTGCAGTTTTGCATTTTCGCCTGCTTTCCCTGCCTTCTCTATTTGGTTCTGCCGCCAACATTTCAAATTTATAATGTCAAAACACAACTCCTTATCTTCCCACCCAAACCCTTTTCCCATACTGCCTTTGCCATTACTGTAGACAGCACCACCATCCTCCCCGATTTACAAGCCCGTAACCTTGGCCAAAATCCAGCTTTTCCTCTCCATCCAACTTGCTACTATGCTGATCTAAGAATTTATCACATTTAGCCTTGACTACTGCATCCAGCCTGCTTGCTGACCTCCCTGCTTACTGTCTCTGCTCACTCCAGTCCACATTTCCCTCTGCTTGAATCATTTTTCTAAAAATCTGCTGTAAAGGTGACCTTTATTAAATTTTGAATCACCAGATCCAGCGTCACTCCAAAACTTAATACCAACATCTTGGTTTGAAGTGAGGTTCTATATTGGAGTGAGAAATATGACACTGGCAGAAGAGAAGCTAAAATTGACCAGTGGATCCAGTAACCCAAGCAAACTCTGGACTATTTACAGAATGGTGAGAGAGAAGATTACCTGCAGGGAAAAAACCCTTCACATTAAAAAAAATTATCAAAACTTTCCAATATCACAATCCAAAGTAAATGTCAATTTCATTGATGTATCATCATACAAAAATGTTATTTAACCTTAAAATGACCTAGTAGAATTACTATTTTCACTGCTTAAATGGATCAACAGAATTATTTGGGAGGGCATTGAAATCTCAACTGAACTAAAAATCCTACCTCTAGGAATTGACTTTTATGCACCATATAGCTAGGACTTTTAATCATCTCAAGGGTTTTTCTTATATCTAATACTTTGGGCTCTCCTCTCCGGGTCCCAACTGGAGAGTTTCCACTCTACCAGTCACAACTACAGGAGGGATAGTCAAGAAGAGGTCTACCCATTCCATTCCGAGTTTGGCCAGTGCCTAGCGAGTGGGAGGCAATCTGCTACAAGTCAAAACTCACCTGTGCTGGGCAGCAGCGGCATGGGAGAGAGTCAAGGGCAGAGACTCGTTTACCACGCAGAAGGAGGCAATGGTCAACCATTTCTGTATTTTTACCAAGAAAACTCTCTGGATATGCTACCAGAACAGTTGCAGATGGAAGTGGGGCATTCTGGAAGAGATGTCTCTGGTGTCGCTATGGGTCGGACATGACTTGACAGTATAAGACAAACAATAATTTGGGCCAGCACCATACTTAAGCCTGTCTCTTCCATGCCTGAGGTCCTGAGTTCTAATCCCAATTCCACCAATTACCTGCTTTGTGACCTTGGGCAAGTCACTTCTTTGTGCCTCAGTTTCTTCATCTGTAAAATGGTGATTAAATACCCATTCTCCCTTCTACTTAGATCGTGAGCCCCAACACTTAGAACAGTGCTTGAACATATTAAGGGCTTAACAAATACCATTATTTTTATTATGACTAAATTAGGAGAAGGGGGCAGGCTATGTTAAGGATGGCTAAAATGTCTTTAGTGCTTTTACAGTGAAAGATAATTGCCTACTCCACATAGAGGTGGGGAGGGAGGGTTACAAGGTCAGTCTATGGCTTCTTAAACCCTTTATGCTCACTGCACTCTGACCTCATCTGTCGCACCACTGACCCCTTTCCCACATCCTGTTTCTGGCCTGGAACTCCCTCCTCCTCCATAAATGCCAGATTACCACTCTTCCCACCTTCAAAGCCTTATTAAAAATCAGATCTCCTTCAAGAGGCCTGCCCTGATTTAAGCTCTCTTTTCCATATCTCCATCTCCCATCTGTGACCTTTGGGCCCTTGGTATTCACCCCTCAGAAGGACAAGCACTTACGTTCATATCCATAAATTATATATTATACATTTTTATATTACTCTCTGTTTCCCTGACTCTACACACTAAGCTTGTTGTGGGCAGAGAACATGTCTACCAAAAAGCAGTGTGGCTTAGTGGATGGAGCACAGGCCTGGAAGACAGAAGGACCTGGTTCTAATCCTGGCTCTACCACATGTCTGCTTTGTGACCTTGGTCAAGTCACTTAACTGGGCCTCAGTTATCTCATCTGTAAAATGGGAATTGAGACTGTGAGCCCCACATGGGACAGGGACGGCATCCAACCCAATTAATTTGTAACTACCACAGAGCTTAGAATAGTGCTTGGCACATAGTAAGCGCTTAACAAGTACCATAATTATTATGGTTATTATCATTACTCTGTTGTAGTGTACTCTCCCAAGTGCTTAGTACAGTGCTCTGGACACTGTAAGCACTCAATAAATACTGACTGAATGGGAGCTATTCAACATCCTGGGTGGTATTTAGGTGAGGCTATAATTGAAATAATGATGATTTTCCTATTCTGGCACTTAATCTCATAAATTCCCAGGAAGAGAGATGCATTTTTTTTCCCCTTCTTCCGGCATCCAAATAATTAGGCTGGTATCAGCCTCCTCCCTAGCTAGTGTTGGAAGAACAGCGTAGGTTGGCATGGCCCAACCTTCCTGAAAATAAAAGGATTAATCTGGCCCAGTTAAGTGATGGGTAATCATTACAGAGATTTAAAAACTCTTGTACTCCTGGCCACCAACTTTTCTAATAAGATCAAAACCATCGCACTTGATCTCCCTAAAGTCTCCTCTGCTCCTCCCCAGTTCTGTTCTCCTCCTGCCCCCTCTTCCACTCTCCCATCTTTCCCAGGAGTAACAGAGATCTCTTGCCTCTTCTCAAAATCTACTCCCTCCACCTGAACCTCTGTCCCCATCCCTTCCCACCTTATCAAAACCCTCACCTCCTTCCCTCCCTGACCACCATCTTCAACTGTTCACTCTCTGACTTCTTCCCCACTCTTTGAAACATGTTCATGTATTCCCTAACCTTAAAAACTCCTTTGACCAGACAGATCTTTTTTTTTGTCACCCTATCTCCTTCCTACCATTCCCTCCCACCAGGTGAGATGACTGCATCTACTTCTCCTCCAATTTTCTCCCTGACTCCCTTCAATCTGGCTTCCTCCCCTTTCACTCCACAGAAACAGCCATCTCTAATATAACCAGTGACCCCCTTCTAGTCAATGGCCTCTACTCCAAACCCAACCCTCCTCAACCTCTCAGCTGCCTCTGACACAGTGAACCACCCCCTTCTCTTTGAAACATTACCAATCTTGGTTTCAGACTTTGTCCTCTCCTGGCTTTCCTCCTATCTCTCTGGCCACTCCTTTAGAAACTTTCTCAGGCTCCTCATCTGCCTCACCCTTTAACTGTCCCTCCAGGCTCAGTTTGGAGTCTCTCTGTTCTCCATCTAACCTACTCCTTTAAAGAACTCACTCTACCATCTCCACACAGATAATTCCCAAATCCACCTCCTCTTGCCCTCTGTGCAGTCTGACATTTCTTCCTGCTTTGCAAACATCACTACTTGTGTATCTCACTGATACCTCAAACTTAAACTTGTCCAAAACAGAACTCCTCATCTTCCCCCGCAAATTCTCGCCTCCCCTTGTCTGTCCCATCTCTGTAAACAGCATCTATCTTCCCTGTCTCACAAGCTTATAACCTTGGTATTATCCTTGACTCATCTCTTTCAACCCAGATATTCCGCATTACCAAATTCTGTCAGTTCGACTTTCAGAGCGTTGCCAAAATTCACCCTTTCCTCTCTGCTGTGACCACTGCAACAGTCTCCTTGCTGACCTCCATGCCTGAGAAGGAGCATGGTGTAGTGGATAGAGCATGGGCCTGCAAGTCAGAAGGACAAGAGTTCTAATCCTGGCTCCACCACTTGTCTGCTGTGACTTTGAGCAGGTCATTTCACTTCTCTGTGTCTGTTACCTCATCTGTAAAATGGGGATTGAGACTGTGAGCCCCATGTGGGACAGGGACTATGTCCAACCTGATTTGCTTGAATCTACCCCAGTGCTTTAGTACAGTGCCCTGCGCATAGTAAGTGCTTAACAAATACATCATCATCATTATTATTATTATTTTTGTCTTTCCCAAATCCAGTCCATATCTCACTCTGCTGTCCCGATCATTTCTCTAAAAAACTATTCAATCCATATCTTCCCACTCAGTAAGCTCCTGTGGTTACCCATCCACCTCCACATCAAACAAACTCTTTACTACTGGCTTTAAACCACTCAATCAGCTCATCCCTTCTTACCTTACCTCCCTGATCTTCTACTAAAACACAATCCACACATTTGGTTCCTCTAACATCAACCTATACCTTGATCTCATCTATCGCACCATCACCCTCTTGCCCACATCCTCCCTATGGCTTGGAACTCCCCTGCCTGCCCGCCCACCTTCATATTTGACAGACTATGGCCCTCCCCACCTTCAAAGCCTAATTAAAATCACATCTCCTAGAGGATTTACCCGACTAAACCTTCATTTCTCCTCCTCCCTCTCCTTTCTGCATCACCTGGGCCCTTTGGATCTGTATCCTTAAAGTAGTTGAAATTCACCCCATGTTGAGCACATACATACAGATCGGTAATTCATTCAAATTCCTATCTCCCCCTCTAGGTTATAAGTGCCTTGTGGGTGAGGAATGAGTCTACAACTCTGTATTGTACTCTCCCAAGGAGTATAGGGCTCTGCTCCAGTAAGTGTTCAGTAAATACCATCGATAGATTGATTTGCTTGAGGAAATTTATTTTGCATATGTATTCTATTTTTTAAAATCTAATTTCACAAATATTTGCTTGTTCATTTGAAACCCGCAAATGAATTTATAAAAACTCTTGTTCACATGGAACTTTCTTTTTTCAAAAAGGGTCATTTTACTACATGCTATAAAAAGGTTCTCCCTATTGAACACACTTATTTTAGTGAAAACTCGCCTTTCTTGATGCACGCTTAGAAACAGTGGTTGTTTGACTTCTCTAAAGTCATGAAGTTCATAACTGTACCTTGGTCTCAACACCCCCACTTCTATTTTCTTGCTCTCACTGTGAGATTTAGCAAGGGAAGGAGTTTCAAGTTTGGAGAACTCCTATATTTAAAGTCCTCCTGAAATCTCATTAAAAAAAAAAAGGTATTTAAGTGCTTCTATGTGCCAGGCAGGTTGGACACAGTCCACGCCCAACATAGGGCTCACATCTTTACTCATTCAATTGTATTTACTGAGCACATACTGTGTGCAGAGCACTGTACTAAGTGCTTGGGAGAATACAATACAATAAACAGACACATTCCCTGCCCACAATGGGCTTATAGCTTTAACCGCCACTTTACAGATACCTGGGGCACAGAGAATTTAAGTGATTTGCCCAACTTCACAGAGCAGACAAGTGGCAGAGTTGGGATTCGAACCCAGGTCCAGCTGGGTCTCTCCACTAGCTCACACACCTTCTCCAATAAGCTTTTCTATATGAATTCCTAGCATCCCAAGCCATATAATCATCTCTAGCACTAGTCACTTGTACATTCAATTATTTGTTTTGGTTACTCTGTAGCTATTCTTACAAATGTCTCCCTTATTAGAGTGCAAAACCAGTTAGGTAGGGAAAATTTATCTTCTTTGTTTTGTTCTTACCAAAAGCTTAGTGCGGTACATTGCAGCTAGTAGGTGCAAAATAAAGGCACCTAATATTAATCAATGGTAATTATTGAGCACATACTACATGCAGAACACTGTACTTTAGTCCTTGGGGAAAGTAACAGTATAAGAGTTGGTTGACACGATCCCTGAAGATAAGGAGTTTGCAGTCTATGGGGGAGATGAGCATTAAAATAAATTACAGATAGAGAAAATAGTAGAGTACAAGGATAAGTATATAAGTACTGTCGGGGCTGGGGCGAGAAGGCAAGAAGAGGAAATGAGGGCTTCATCAGGGAAGGGAAGGGAAGACCTTTTAGAGGAGATGTGATTTTTTAGGAGGGATTTGAAGGTGGGGGGAGTTGTGGATTGTGAGATATGACGGGAGAGGGAGTTTCAAGCCAGAGGAAAGACTTGGGCTGGGGGGAGAGTGGCAACATAGATGATATTGAGGTAGAGAGTTGTTTGCTGTTAGATCAAAGGTAAAGGGGAGAGAATTTGATGGGAGGCATGAGATGTCTTGAAATACTGCTGGGAAGGTTGGGAAAATTGACAAGGGGAGCAAGGGACTGGAGAGAAGCAGGGAAAATTTTAGGGAGAACATGATTCTACTGTGCCTACTTGCTCCTCTTAGGCTTTTAGGCCTGGCTCTTCTTGAGTCTTTTTTCCACATTAATATAGTCCCTCTCTAATAGCAATAGTTATTTCACAAACTAAGGAATATTTACCAAGGTTGCGATCAGGATTGAGTTAAAAGGAAAGCTGAACAAATCCAAAGATGCCAAGGCAATGGGCAGAATTTCTTGGGAGCAAGGTTTCTGACGCTCCATTTGTTGGCATAATGAGTGGGATTAGTGGCAGATTAAAGATTCAAGTCTTCCCTCGTCCACATCAGAAACTGGCCAAGTGCCCTCTGGTAGGAAAAGTAAAGGAAAAAAATGTATTTTGATTTGGTTGTTTTTGTTTTGTGTATATATATATATATGTGTATATATATATATACATATACATAAACATAGAGAGAGAATGATTCTTAAAACAAAGATTTGATGTGTGCATAAACCTACTCAATAGATGTATATTAGAATTATAAACTGTACAGTACTATCAAATACCTCCCCTCAGAATCACACCCAGAAACTTTCCAGAACTCTACCAGCCTCCACTACAGTAGGGAAAATCAAGCAGGGGCCTACCCATTCCATTCCTAGCTTGGGCAGTGGCTAGCAAGTGGAAGGCAACCTGCTACAAGTCTAAACTCACCCATGCTGGGCAGCAGCGGCGTGGGAGAGAGTCGAGGGTGGAGACTCGAGTTTACTGCGTGGAAGGCGGCAATGGTAAACCACTTCCACATTTTTACCAAGAAAACTCTATGGATATACTACCAGAACGATTGCAGGTGGAGAACGGGGCGTTCTGGGAGAGATGTGTCGTGGTGTCGCTATGGGTCAAAAACAACTCGATGGCATTCATTCATTCAATCGTATTTATTGAGCACTTAATATGTGCAGAGCACTGTACTAAGCACTTGGAATGTACAATTTGGCAACAGAGAAAATCCCTGCCCAGTAACGGGCTCACAGTCAAAACGGCATAAGACAGGACTATCGGATATGTTGACATCCATGATCTACGGAAAAATTCATACTGGACTCATATGTAGAAATTCAGTTGACACCAGGTATTGTTCATTAATAATAATACTGTCAAGACCTTTGAACACTATCATGCTTTTTTATCATGTGCCCTTATTCAGTAAATAAATTATAGGATTAACACTTATTAGTGAAGAGAAAGTTTACTTTCCATTTATATAATGTCCTCTTCCATTTAGGAGGGAATACACCAGGTTCCCTCATACCTTCTTCTTTCTCCCTCGTTTTGAGGAGGTATAAGCCCAAGTTGGGATCAGCACTCATTTATGAGGCACTGGGAAAATGTCTGCCTTTTCCAACCATGCACAAGAAGTAAGTGTTCTGTTGACTGGTCTCAGTATGCTTCCAATTCTTAAAGCTAGGGTGGCCTGATGTCTGGCTTTATGCTGGACAGCCTGTCTTCCAGGTAGCCTGTCCCCTATCCAATACTGATTATGTACCAGATGTCTTTACATCCAGTACCTTGTGTTTTTGTTATTTGTTTGGGGTTGTTTTTTAAACACCCAGCTTCCCTCCACCCTCTTTCCTGCTAATGAGTTGAGTGGCTCAGAGGTGGTGGACCGTGGTTTGGAATACAGTGGCTCTAGGAAGAGGGGCTGGGGGCTCTTCTGTTAATTCACTCTAGGCTTTAGATATTTCTGATTTTTAAAATATATATTGTGATTCCTTATGTAGTTGCATACTATGTCAGGCCTGTTAATAATTGTGATAATAGTAAGAATACATATAGAGTTATATGTCAAGCACTGTACTGTACTCTGGGGTAGGTACAATAGAAACAGAATTGGTTGCAGTCCCTCTCCCCTATGGCATTCACAGTCTAATAAGAATTGAATCCCCATTTTACTGTTGAGGAAACTGAGGCATTAGAGAGATATAAAGTAACTTGCCTAAGGTCACACAGCAGGCAAATGGTGGATCCAGGATTCAAACAGTGACTCCCAGGCTTGTGCTCTTTCCGTAAGGCCATGCTGCTCTTAAGTAGGTAAATGCTGAGTGTGGGCTTCTGCCTTGCCTTTGCATATGAGAAATCCAGGTACCATACTCTGCTGCCAGGCTTTTTTTTTATAAAAACGTTCAGGACATGTTTCTCCGCTCCTCAAAAAACTCCAGGATTTGCCCATCCACCTCTGCATCAAACAAAAACTCCTCACCATTGGCTTCAAAGCACTCAATCACCTTGCTCCCTTCTACCTCACCTCACGACTCTACCTCAACCCTGCCCACAGACTTCACTCTTCTAATGCTAACTTTCTCACTGTACCTGGACCTCATCTACCTCTCTGCCGACCCCTTGTTCATGTCTTGCCTCTGGCCTGGAATGGCCTCCCTCCTCAGATCCTACAGACAATTATTCTCCCCAGACCTTAAAGCCTTACTGAAGGCACCTCTCCTCCAAGGGGCCTTCCCTGATTAAGCCCTCTTTCCTCTCGCTTCCTTCTGCGTCGCCCTGACGTGCTCCCTTTATTCACCTCCTACCCACAGCACTCATGTAAATATCTGTAATATATTTATTTATATTAATGTCTGTCTCCCCCTCTAGACTGTAAGCTCACAGTGGGCCAGGAATGTGTCTGCTTATGGTTCTTTTGTACACTCCTAAGCACTTAGCACAGTGCTCTGCATATAGTAAGTGCTCAGTAAATACTGAATGAGTGCATTAATGAATGGTTACTGCACAGTCAACAGCTTGATTAGTGGCCAGTCTGCCCTAAGGCATGGTAATGCGAGTCTGTACCACCCATCTCAGCAGGGGAGGTCTCATTTCTGTGGCCTTGGGATGGAGAGATGAGCATGGCGGTCCTACCCTCTCCTCATTTTCTCAATAGTAAAAACACTCTTCCATCAGGCACTAGCTATTGCACTAATGCTAAACTTAGTGAATGTAGCCAAATGCAGCCCAAGAGATCAACTAACCTTGCTATGAGCCTACACTTCCAATCCCATTTTGTTCATTTCAGATTGAATCCGATGTGCAGGAAGGGCTGCTCCCTCCCCAGGACCACTTGTTGGCAAATATGAATTTGTTTGGAGTGGTTAAATTATTTAAATATCTTATTTAGAGAAAAAGTGTAGGTGTGGAATTTCAGAACATTTAGGACGGTGTATGAATAGCAAGCCCAGAGAAACTGGCTAACGGGGGAGGCCAGCTCAGAAGGGAGAACTGAGGTGAAGATTTTCAAAATGGGTTTTGAAGGACAAGAAAAAAATATAGAAAATAAAATGAGGCACTATTACACATATTCTATCAGTGCTTTTTTAAGTTGTAGCGTGTGTGGCCGCCTGAATTTTAGTGCATCCATATAAAAATCAAATAGTCAATTACCTTCTCAAAGCTCTTTCTTCATACATTTTATTAAAGCATTATTTGCCTGGACCCTTCAATTTTAAACCATTAGTCTAATCTTAAAAGGAAGCAGCTCCTGCCAAATATTCTGAGAAACACATCTATCAGACAGTATAACTTTGCTTTGCTACTGTTCTATTGGGGGATGCTGATTAAAAAAACTGTTATGAAACAAAAGGAAATCAAGTTTGGATGGCTCCCTGAAAGGTAATTCTCTTTGTCTATAACATTTGAATTGAATTTGATTATATGTAACTAAATAGATATTAAAGATGATCATTTTTCTTAAGACATTTTCAAGTCATTGTTTCATTTTGTTAAGTTTTTCTTATTCTTTGGTGGCAGCTGAGATTTTAAAATAGCAACCTGTCCAATAGGAAACGAATATAAATAGGACTTTAACTCATTTAATGTTAGGTGCCTTTGGAAATTACTGTTGTTTTTTTCTAAAGGTGTGCTCTAAAATTAGAAATGTGTTCAGGCAGGGGATGGATTTCACCATGTGGGTTTCTACAAATATTTGAAATTTTATTTTGAACTTCCAGCAAAACTGATTGGTTCTGCATGCTTTGGAAGCTGAAAACTTTAAAGCTTCACCCTTCACGATCCTGCAATAAGAACGAAGGTCCTTTAATCCTGTTCCACCGTTTTTCTTAGCACTTCGGGGTTTGCTTTTTGGGTTGTGGTTCAGTACATATGAAAAATAGCTTACTTTGCTTGCAAGCTGTCGAACAAATGCTTTGTCCTTCAGAATAAAGACAAGTTATTCGATCCTTAATTTATTTACAGTGAAAGTGAATATACCTTTGAGCACTACTACTGTGAGTAACCTTCGAACACCATATTTCAGTTTTGCTGTTCTGGAAGAGGTGGTTTTGCCATCTTTGTCCTTTCTTGCATTTCATCATATTCTCTTCTCACTAAAACTGACCTTGAACAGGAAAAAAAAAATTCAAAAACTGGGATCAGATGAACGGATCTGTTTCAGAACGTAAGCTCCTGATGGACAGAAATCATCTCTAATCGGACCCAAAATGGACTGCCTTTCCCCATGTCCAATTTGATTTAATCGTATTAAGCTCTTACTGTGTGCAAAGCACTGTACAAAGCTCTTGGGAGAATACAATAATTATGGTATTTGTTAAGCCCTTACTATGTGCCAAACACCGTTCTTAGCGCTGACCACTGTTTTAAACACCGAAAAACAGCGACCTAGCAGCTTGAGTTGTGCTTCAGAACAACAGACACATTCCTGTGTCTGAGTTCTTGGATAAACCCTTAATTATTCATGAGTGGTCACTTTGTTTTATATGTCAATTCCCCAGATTGAGGGAAAAAATATATCACTAGAAGAGGGCAAAAGTGTAACTTTTTTTTTGGACCTATCAATCAGGGGGTGGGAATATGTTGAAAAAATCAGAATATCTGGAAAAAAAAAATCTCCCTTCTAGGATTTGATTTCTCACCAAAGCACCAAAGAGGGATAACCTTGCTGCCTCCCCTCGCTCCCCATTAGTGATGGAGCCCCCTCCTCGGACCCTTTCCTAGATGCTGAGGCGACCCCCCCCCCCATCCCCTCTAATCTCCTTCTGGCTGGTATTCTCCTCTGCCCCCCCAGTTTGGGGCAAGAAAGATGGGGGTTCATGATGGCAGGGAGGGAAAAGCCCAGTCTCCTTGAGAACCTAGTTTCTTCTCTTCCCTCCCTGCTTTCCACCCCGGGCGCAGTTCGGGGTCTGAGGAGAAATCTCCTCTTTTGGGGACCCCCCTCTCCCTTCTGCCCTTGGTGAAGGGAGACGACCTCCCTTTTCGCCCTCACCAGCCTACCAGCCTGTCCCTGAGGGAGAAGGCCCATTTGGGGCAGGGGGCATGGAGCCATTTCTCCTTCACGCCCCCCACCGTGGGAGGGGAGGCCGTTCTGAGGAGCTTCTCTCCCCCTTTTCTACTGTGAACCCGTTGGGCAGGGATCGTCTCTTCCAAGCGTTTAGTCCAGTGCTCTTCGCACTGTAAGCGCTCAATAAATAGAGAAGCAGTGTGGCTTAGTGAAAAGCGCCCGGGCTGGGTAGTCAGAGGTCGTGGGTTCTAACCCCGGCTCTGCCACTTGTCTGCTGTGTGACCTTGGGCAAGTCACTTAACTTCTCTGGGCCTCAGTTACCTCATCTGAGAAAATGGGGATTAAAAAATGAGCCCCACGTGGGACAATCTGATGACTCTGTATCTCCTCCAGTGCTTAGAAAAGTGCTCTGCACAGAGTAAGCGCTTAAATACCATAATTATTATTATTAATGTCCCCCACCATGGGAGGGGAGGCCATTCTGAGGAGATGCTCCCCTCAGCAAAAGTGACGGGATCCTGAAGAGAAATCTCCTTTTTTGGGGACCCCCGTCTGATGACCCTGTATCTTCCCCCCAGAGCTTAGAACAATGCTCTGCACAGAGTGAGTGCTTAACAAATACCATAATTATTATTATTAAAGGCCCATTTGGGGCGAGGTGCCATTTCCCCTTCACACCCACCCGCCATGGCAGGGGAGGCCATTCTGAGGAGCTTCTCTCCCCCTTCTAGCCCGTGAGCCCGTCGTTGGGCAGGGATGGTCTCTTCTAAGCGTTTAGTCCAGTGCTCTTTGCACTGCAAGCTTTCCATAACTCCGAGTGAATGAGGGCCGGAATGCCGGGCCGCTGAGGGAAGGGGGTCCTCGCCCCTTCCCCCTTAGCTGCCCATCTATACCCTGCGGGGCACAGTGGCAAGAGCCTGGGCTTGGGAGTCAGAGGTCATGGGTTCAAATCCCGCCTCTACCCCTTGTCAGCTGTGTGACTGTGGGCAAGTCACTTCACTTCTCTGGGCCTCAGTTCCCTCATCTGTATAATGGGGATGAAGACCGTGAGCCTCACGTGGGACAACCCGATGACCCTGTATCTCTCCCAGCGCTTAGAACAGTGCCCATAGTAAGCGCTTAAATACCATCATTATTATTACACTCTGCCCTGCGCTCCTTATAGTCCGCTCAACTGTATATACTTTCATTACCCTATTTATCTTGTTAATGAGATGTACATCCCCTTGATTCTATTTATTTGCTATTGTTTTAATGAGATGTTCATCCCCTTGCTTCTCCTAAGCCCGTCAAAGGGCAGGGACTGTATCTGTTACCGATTTGTCCATTCCAAGCGCTTAGTACAGTGCTCTGTATATAGTAAGCGCTCATTAAATGCTATTGAATGAATGAATGAACTTATTGCTATTGTTTTTGTCCATCTCCCCCGATTAGACTGTAAGTCCGTCAAAGGGCAGGGACTGTCCCTGTTACCGATTTGTCCATTCCAAGTGCTTAGACCAGTGCTCTGCACATAGTAGCGTGGCTCAGTGGAATGAGCCCGGGCTTGGGAGTCAGAGGTCATGGGTTTGACTCCCGGCTCTGCCACTTGTCAGCTGTGTGACTGTGGGCAAGCCACTTCACTTCTCTGTGCCTCAGTTCCCTCATCTGTAAAATGAGGATTAACTGTGAGCCCCATGTGAGGCAACCTGATGACCCCGTATCTCCCCCAGCGCTTAGAACAGTGCTCTGCACATAGGAAGTGCTTAACAAATACCAACATTATTATTATTATTATTATTATTATTATTATCTGTAAAATGGGGATGAAGACTGAGCCTCACGTGGGACAACCTGATGACCCCGTATCTCCCCCGGCGCTTAGCACAGTGCTCTGCACATAGTAAGAGCTTAACAAATACCAACATTATTATTATTATTCTGTGTGCCTCCGTTCCCTCCTCTGTAAAATAGTGATGAAGACTGAGCCTCACATGGGGCAACCTGATGACCCTGTATCTCCCCCAGCGCTTATAACAGTGCTCTGCACCTAGTGAGCGCTTAACAAATACCAACATTATTATCTGGAAAATGGGGAAGAAGACTGTGAGCCTCACGTGGGGCAACCTGATGACCCCGTATCTCCCCCGGCGCTTAGCACAGTGCTCTGCACATAGTAAGAGCTTAACAAATACCAACATTATTATTATTATTCTCTGTGCCTCCGTTCCCTCCTCTGTAAAATAGTGATGAAGACTGAGCCTCACATGGGGCAACCTGATGACCCTGTATCTCCCCCAGCGCTTAGAACAGTGCTCTGCACCTAGTGAGCGCTTAACAAATACCAACATTATTATCTGTAAAATGGGGAAGAAGACTGTGAGCCTCACGTGGGGCAACCTGATGACCCCGTATCTCCCCCGGCGCTTAGCACAGTGCTCTGCACATAGTAAGAGCTTAACAAATACCAACATTATTATTATTATTATTATTCTGTGTGCCTCCGTTCCCTCCTCTGTAAAATAGTGATGAAGACTGAGCCTCACATGGGGCAACCTGATGACCCTGTATCTCCCCCAGCGCTTAGAACAGTGCTCTGCACCTAGTGAGCGCTTAACAAATACCAACATTATTATCTGTAAAATGGGGAAGAAGACTGTGAACCTCACGCGGGGCAACCTGATGACCCCGTATCTCCCCCAGCGCTTAGAAGAGTGCTCTGCACATAGTAAGAGCTTAACAAATACCAACATTATTATTATTCTCTGTGCCTCAGTTCCCTCATCTGTAATAGAGGAATGAAGACTGGGAGCCTCCCGTGGGGCAACCTGATGACCCCGTATCTGCCCCAGCGCTTAGCACAGTGCTCTGCACGTAGGAAGAGCTTAACAAATACCAACATTATTATTATTATTCTCTGTGCCTCAGTCCCCTCCTCTGTAAAAGAGGGATGAAGACTGGGAGCCTCCCGTGGGGCAACCTGATGACCCCGTATCTCCCCCGGCGCTTAGCACAGTGCTCTGCACATAGTAAGAGCTTAACAAATACCAACATTATGATTATTCTCTGTGCCTCAGTTCCCTCATCTGTAATAGAGGAATGAAGACTGGGAGCCTCCCGTGGGGCAACCTGATGACCCCGTATCTCCCCCAGCGCTTAGCACAGTGCTCTGCACATAGGAAGAGCTTAACAAATACCAACATTATTATTATTATTCTCTGTGCCTCAGTCCCCTCCTCTGTAAAAGAGGGATGAAGACTGGGAGCCTCCCGTGGGGCAACCTGATGACCCCGTATCTGCCCCAGCGCTTAGCACAGTGCTCTGCACCTAGGAAGCGCTTCCCAAATACCAACATTACTATTCTTCTGAATCCTCTAAGCGCGGCCTCTAGACAGGACGGGCTCCTTAAAGGGGCCGGGCCTGGTCCTCTCCGCCCCGGTGGGGCGGCGGCGCGGGGGGAAGGGGGCTGGCCCGCCTTGTCGTCGTCGCCTCCCCCCCCCCCGCCATTCTCCCGTTGCCGTGGCAACGGGCGGGAGTCCTCCCGCACGGCCTGCGGGTTCTGCGAGCGGTTGCGGCCCCCGGCCCGCATGGAGCTGCTGGCCGCCGCCTTCAGCGCCGCCTGCGCCGTGGACCATGAGGCCTCCACCGACCCCGGCCACCTGCCCGGCAGCAGGTGAGGACCCCGGCCCTGACCTCTGACCTCTGACCCCTCCAGGGGGACCACCCCCTTTCATCCCCTCCTCCCCCCCCCCCGAGCTTCCCGCCTCCTCTTTCCACTCACTCATTCGTTCGGCGGTGTTGATGGAGCGCTTACTCGGTGCCAGGACTGGACTCAGCCCTTGGAAATGCCTTCCTGCAGGCGGATTTAGGGAGCGCTCACTCTGTGCACAGCACTGGGCTCAGCGCTTGGAATGCATTCATTCAGGGGTATTTCTGGAGCGCTTACTCTGTGCAGGGACTGGACTCAGCGCTTGGAAATGCATTCATTCAGGGGCATTTCTGGAGCGCTTACTCTGTGCAGGGACTGGACTCAGCGCTTGGAAATGCATTCATTCAGGGGTATTTCTGGAGCGCTTACTCTGTGCCAGGACTGGACTCAGCCCTTGGAAATGCCTTCCTGTAGGCGGATTTAGGGAGCGCTCACTCTGTGCAGAGCACTGGGCTCAGCGCTTGGAAATGCATTCATTCAGGGGTATTTCTGGAGCGCTTACTCTGTGCAAGGACTGGACTCAGCCCTTGGAAATGCCTTCCTGCAGGCGGATTTAGGGAGCGCTCACTCTGTGCACAGCACTGGGCTCAGCGCTTGGAATGCATTCATTCAGGGGTATTTCTGGAGCGCTTACTCTGTGCAGGGACTGGACTCAGCGCTTGGAAATGCATTCATTCAGGGGCATTTCTGGAGCGCTTACTCTGTGCCAGGACTGGACTCAGCCCTTGGAAATGCCTTCCTGTAGGCGGATTTAGGGAGCGCTCACTCTGTGCAGAGCACTGGGCTCAGCGCTTGGAAATGCATTCATTCAGGGGTATTTCTGGAGCGCTTACTCTGTGCAAGGACTGGACTCAGCCCTTGGAAATGCCTTCCTGCAGGCGGATTTAGGGAGCGCTCACTCTGTGCAGAGCACTGGGCTCAGCGCTTGGAATGCATTCATTCAGGGGTATTTCTGGAGCGCTTACCCTGTGCAGGGACTGGACTCAGCGCTTGGAATTCATTCATTAAGTGGAATTTATTGTGCGCTTACTCAGTGCAAGGACTGGACTCAGCCCTTGGACATGCATTCATTCAGGGGTATTTCTGGAGCGCTCACTCTGTGCAGAGCACTGGGCTCAGCCCTTGGAATTCATTCATTAGTATTTATGGAGCGCTTACTCTGTGCAGAGCACTGGACTCAGCGCCTGCAACAGACCATTCGGCAACAGAGAGACGATCCCTGCTCCTTTCATTCAATGGTATTTCTGGAGCGCGTACTCTGTGCAAGGACTGGACTCAGCCCTTGGAAATGCATTCATTCAGGGGTATTTCTGGAGCGCTCACTCTGTGCAGAGCACTGGGCTCAGCGCTGGGAATGCATTCGTTCGTTCAGTCGGATTTATGGAGCGCCTACTCTGTGCAGAGCACTGCACTCAGCGCTTGGATTGCATTCAGCGGTATTTCTGGAGCGCTTACTCTGTGCAGGGACTGGACTCAGCCCTTGGAATTCATTTATTCATTCAGCGCTATTTATGGAGGGCTTACTCTGTGCAAGGACTGGCCTCAGCCCTTGGAATTCATTCATTGTTATTTCTGGAGCGCTCACTCTGTGCAGAGCACTGGGCTCAGCGCTTGGAATTCATTCATTCAGTGATATTTTATGGAGGGCTTACTCTGTGCAAGGACTGGACTCAGCCCTTAGAATTCATTCATTCAGTGGTATTTCTGGAGCGCTCACTCTGTGCAGAGCACTGGGCTCAGCCCTTGGAGTTCATTCATTCAGTGGTATTTATGGAGCGCTTACTCTGTGCAGAGCACTGGACTCAGCCCTTGGAGTTCATTCAGTGGTATTTATGGAGCGCTTACTCTGTGCAGAGCACTGGGCTCCGCGCTTGAAATGCATTCATTAGTATTTATGGAGCACTTAACTCTGTGCAGGGACTGGACTCAGCGTTTGGAATTCATTAATTCAGTTGTATTTCTGGAGCGCTTACTCTGTGCAGAGCACTGGACTCAGCGCTTGGAATTCATTCATTCAATCGTGCTTATGGAGCACTTACTATGTGCAGAACACTGGACTCAACGCTTGGAATTCAGCAACAGATAGAGACAATCCCTGCCCAACACCGGGCTCACCCTTCCCATTCCCTATGTCCCCCCTAGCTCTCGAAGGTGACTTCCCAGCCCCGGGGGAGCGCCCTGATAATAATAATTAATGTTGGTATTTTTTAAGCGCTTACTAGGTGCCAAACACTGTGCTAAGCGCTGGGGGAGATACAGGGTAATCAGGTTGGCCCACGTAGGGCTCACAGTCTTCATCCCCATTTGACAGATGAGGTCACTGAGATCACAGAGAAGTGAAGTGACTTGCCCAAGGTCACACCGCTGACTAGCGATGGAGCTGGGATTAGAACCCATGACCTCTGACTCCCAAGCCCTGGCTCTTTCCACTAAGCCACGCTGCTTCTCTATTTCTCTATTTTCTCTTTTCTAATTATAATAATGTTGGTGTTTGTTAAGCGCTTACTATGTGCAGAGCACTGTTCTAAGCGCTGGGGTAGATACAGGGTAATCAGTTTGGCCCACATGAGGCTCACAGTCTTCATCCCCATTTTTACAGATGAGGTAACTGAGGCCCAGAGAAGTTAAGTGACTTGCCCACAGTCACACAGCAGAGCTGGGATTCGAACCCATGACCTCTGACTCCCAAGCCCGGGCTCTTTCCACTGAGCCACGCTGCTTCTCTAATTATGCTCTTTCTTAGCGGGCAGAGCACGGACTGGGAGTCAGGCTTTTGGGGTCTAATCCTGGCTCCGAGACTTGTCTGCTCGGTGACCTTGGGCAAGTCACTTCACTTCTCTGGACCTCAGTTCCCTCATCTGGGAAATGGGGATGGAGACTGAGCCCCACGTGGAACAGGGGCCATGTCCCACCCTGTTTGTATTCATTCAGTTGTATTTATTAATAATAATAATGGTATTTAAGTGCTTACTATGTGCCAAGCACTGTTCTAAGCACTAGGGGAAATGCAAGGTAATCAGGTTGTCCCACATGGGGTTCACTGTCTTAATCCCCATTTTACAGATGAGGGAACTGAGGCACAGAGAAGTAAAGTGGCTTGCCCAAAGGCACACAACTGACAAGTGGTGGAGCCGGGATTAGAACCCATGACCTCTGACTCCCAAGCTCATGATCTTTCCATTGAGCCACGAGCACTTACTATTGCAGAGCACTGTACTAAGTGCTTAGAATGTACAATTCTGCAACAGAAAGAGACGATCCCTGCCCAACAACGGGCTCACAGTCTAAACGACTAGTCTATCCACCCCAGTGCTTAGTACAGTGCCTGGCACATAGTGAACACAACAAACGCCACAATTATTATTACTCTTATGTGCCAGGCACTGTTCTAAGTGCTGGGAGAGATACAAGGTCATTGGATTCGACACAGTCCTTGTCCCACGTGGGGCTCCCAGTCTTCATCCCCATTTTACAGATGAGGGAACTGAGGCACAGAGAAGTGAAGTGACCCAGCAGACAAGTGGTGGAGCCAAAATTAGAGCCCATGACCTTCTGGCCCAGGCTGCGACCCCCGTGGGGAGCTGCTCCCTGGCGAGCGCGACCCCTTGTCATTCAGGAGGTTTGAGGAGTTGTCGGCCGGGGCTGGCCGACTGGTCCATGCTTCCTAGCTGCGTTCGGTTAATCCGTTAATCGCGTTTATTATTGAGTGCTTACTGTGTGCAGAGCACTATCCTCGGGTGCTGGGGAGAGTATGATATAACAGATTTGGTAGATATTAAGCAACAACCATCCTTTTCCCTCACACCTTTACTTGCCTTTCCCTCCCTCTCCATCTTCCCCTGCGTATTAATAGCTTCTTCAACTCCTTTGTCGCTCCTTTTTTCTTTTTTTAAGTGCTCAGATTCTTTCCCTTCTTGGCACTTTTTTGCCCTTCTTGCACTGCTCATTCTTCCCTATCCCGTTTTCCACGAGGGTAGAGCTACCTCAGGGGCAGTGGTGGGCCGGGACTCTCCCTCATTTGATTTTAGGAGCTGGACTCAACTCCGTGGTTGCCTCCCTGTGGCCCCATCCTAGCCGGGAGAATTGCAAGGAACTGCCACGTTTCCCGAAGAAGGTTGAGGGTTTGAACCGAATCCCTGTGGGAATGAATCACCGACAAGCTCTGGCACATAGCATTTGTAGGCAGCGACTCTGACAGAGTTTAGAGCCACTTGTCCGCGACCAATCACTTAAATTCCTATCCACTGGTGCTGGAGAATTTCCGACCTGAGTAAAGGAATGGTGCCTCTGCTTGAAAAAGGCAATTAATTTCTGTCTCTACCTCTCTCTTCAGCGAATCCTCTTCTACTGCAGGAACCGTGGCTACCCCAGAGGAGTGTCCTGCTCTTATGGATAGTCCAACCACCCTCACCGAGGCTCTGCAAATGATCCACCCTATTCCCGCTGACTCCTGGAAGAATCTCATTGAACAAATAGGTAAGAGCCCAGTTTAGCCTACATTGTAGAGGAGGCTGTGAAAAGTGAAGGGAATGGGCTGCTCTGTTACAGTCATTTTGAGTAAAATAAGTTCCCTGTTGTTTTTCTTGTTGGTGGCAGGCAGTGCTTTATATGTATTTTCAAAGAGGTGAAAATACTGAAAACAAATGAGTAAATGGTTTGATATATGTTCCATGACAAATTTAGTAGCAAATTGTCTTGTATAGGAACCTCAGGTACTTGAAGTATGATTTATCTCCAGTGCAATATCCTCATCTTGCTGCAGATCAGCTGAAAATCTACCCTACCTAGTGACTGTTGCTAAGCCTTAAAAAGATTTCCCTACCCAAGACAGATGAGGGTTGTTGCGGTGGGCTGTCCCAAAGATGTTGCTAAGGTTGGCTAAGCTATTAGGGAGTGTCTAAGACTGGGTATGAATAGGAGTCTTCAGTCAGCCAAAAGCAGTAATGAGAAAGGAACTTGGGAAGCAGGCTCCTGGAAAAGGGAAAACCTGACTCAGGAAGCAGGGCTGGGTTTAGGAGGGGGGTGGAAATTGGAGGGAGGGAAGAAAGAGTGGAAGAAGGAAGGAAGACTAGTCAGAGCCTATTGGAGAGTACGTTAAGGATGAGACAGAAACAGTGTGGCCTAGTGGAAAGAGCCAGGGCATGGGAGTCAGAGAACCTGGGTTCTAATCCCGGCTCCACCACTTACCTGCTGTGTGACCTTAGACAAATCACTTCACTTCTCTGGGCCTCAGTTCCCTCATCTGCAAAATGGAGATTCACTACCTGTTCTCTCTCCTACTTATACTGTGAGTCCCGAGTAGGGCCTAATTACCTTGTGCTTACCCCAGTGCTTAGTACAGTGTTTGATCCATAGTAAATGCTTGACAAATAGTATTGTTAATATGAATAATATTAGAAAACAGGTCCAAGTGAATGAGGAAGTGAGGAAAAACTACAATAAGAAAAGAAAGCCTTGAGGGATTTCTCAAGCTCTTGAAATGCGGTGTGTTGTCTCCGCCTTCTTACCCAGCAATGCCTGGCTGTGATGGTTACCGAATGATATGCCAATATCTTAATGAGCTAAAGTACAAAGGGCTGGCAGGAAATAAATTGCATGCTGTGGTATTCTTGGCACATAACTGCCACAGGTATGTCATTGCGAAGGAATAATGATCCGATTTAGAGCTAGCCCCTTAGATACAGATCTGGCAAACACAAATAGTTTTCATAGTTTTATGAGGTCAATTTCCTTTCAGATTGCTGCAGAAGTCACTTCAGAGTCAGTTAGGATACTAAGGCAATTCTCTTTACTCCTTGAAGTCAGGGATCGATCACGCATACTAACTCTAGTGTACTCTTTTTCAAGCACTTAAAACTGTGCTTTAAACACAATGGGCACTTAAAAATAGTTTTGTTTGAAACCAGGGTATACTCTGCATTTCTCTGCTTAATTTCATCTAATCTGTGCAAGAGGAACAGCAGCCGGAATAAGAATTTCATGAGGTTACAGATTCATAGGGAGAAGTACATTGAACTTTTATTTCCATTAACTTTCATTTAAATAGAACTCCAAGAACCTCAAATCATAAGTACAATTCTCCCTATTCAGAGCACTATTTTTTAATTTCATTAATTGAAGACCCAAGATGAGGTAAATTCAGTACAGATTCACAGAACAAGGAGGCTGTTTGTTCACTTATGAGGTATACGTGGTAGAAAAATCTATAAAATAGTCTCTTTATGCACAGTGGATATTTACGAAATTGCAGAAAATCAACCTAAAATTTATGGATCACGTAGAACTTTACCAGGATCTTGGGAGAGTACATTAGAGATAGATGACTGTAAATTCCTTGATCAGGGTTTGTGTCTAACATAGGAGATGTTACAGTCCTCTAGACCGTAAGCTTGTTGTGAGCAGGGAATGTGTCTGTTATATTGTGTTGAACTCTCCCAATTGTCTAATACATTATCCGACACACTAAATAGACTGAACACAAAAGGAATAAGAATATGTAAAATGATGGTTTCAAAAGGGCTATGGATGCCTGGGAGTGCATTAGTGCTGAGGAGAAAATGAATATATATGCTTCTTTCTGAATAAAAAAAATACCTGAAATGGAAAATAGTATATTTTTTCCAGTGTGGTAAAAACCCACCAACCATAGTACCTAGTTCTTAAGAGCTTGCAAATAGATTGTTCCCTGGAAGAGTTACATTCTTTACGTTTTCCCATGAGGTGTGGCTAGTCATGTTTAGGAAGAGGTGGAAATTCATTCTACTCAACTCCCCCTAGATACAATATACTACAAATGTCATAGGATTTCCCCTCTCAGAGTGTTCATTTTTTATTCTCCACTTATACAGTGAATGTATCTATGGCCCTGCATAGAAGCTAAATGGGAACTGTACACTGTTCTAAAGTAAATTTTCTATCTTCGTTTACCATTCATTTTAATCATTCCGTGGGGGGTTTTTTTGAGCTGTTATAATGTGCAGAGCACTACACTAAGCACTTGGTAAAATACAATAGAGTGGGTAGACACAATCTCTGTCCATAAGAAGGTTACAGTACAGGGACAGAATGAACAGAACAGAGTGTCAGCTTACAGAAGGTGATAAATATTTCCTCGTATATACAGTCCTTCTAATTATGAATGTTTTTCTAAGGATTTATACCCACAAAATTATATATGTTTGTGTGTGTATATGATGAAGGGTTTCGGGTATAGGCATTTTTTTGTACCAAGGCTAGCCATGTAAGATCTAACTACTGTCTTTAATATTTTAATTTTGCAACAAATTTTACCTTATATACGTTATCACCCACAGCTTAAATGCTTTTGCAAGGCTCACAAACCGCATTTTTGAAAACCTTAAAACCAAATGATTTCATGTAAATTAAATTCCTTCTAACATCACTGCACTGAATAATTGAATCTTAGGAGAATAGCTCATCATGTTTCTTTAAATATAGTAATGTGGATTTTATATTCTTGCTTGAACCAGATGATAGAATTAGACTGTTTTAGCTTCTGATAGATTTTTTTTGAGGTCCCCAGGCTCCTCTATATGTAGGACTTGTGACCTTGTCTAGAAAGGTAAGCTCTGAGAAATTATCTATGCAAGAATTTTGAAGCCATTACAAAACTTAACCTTTGGCTCTAGTGGAGGGCTCTGAATAAGAAGTCCAAATAGCTAGGGTTTTTGTGGAGGGTGGGAAAAGACATTGTCTCCCTCCCTGCTATCCCAGTATATTCCTCGGTATCTTCTTCTTGCAACTACTGACTCTAAAAAAAAATGATTTCGACTGTGAAAATACCTGATCTGATTCGCCCTGCAATTAGTGAAACTGATGCCAAATTCAAATTTTGACCCCATGAAAGTACAAACGTTGCATTCAGCTTGGCATAACATTTTTTGGGGGGTGAGGGGGATTCCCTCTTGATCTGTTTTAATAAGACTAAGGTCAGGTAACTTTAAATATCATGATCACAAATTATTATTGTCCAAATATAATCCTCATGTTTTTCAGTGAATGCAAGTTTTTGCCTAAGGATGCTTGGAATGTCACTTTTTCTAGCACCCGGCATAATTTAGTATTTACTAAGTGCCCATTGTGTGCCAGGAGTGCACTTTTATTGTGAAGCCAGACTCACCGCTTTGCAGTTGTCCATATTAATTGAAAAGAGACATTCTATTCTATTTCACTTAAGGAATTCATCCCTGGTCTCTCAAAGTCACTTTTTGTGTTGCAAATATAGTTCTTGTTAATGGTAGGACCTTGGTGCATTTGACTTCTTCTAGTAATACAGTTATCTTCATTTTGTCTCAAAAGTCTTTCCTACTTCTGACCAAGGAATTAAGAGAAGTAACGATGTCTGAGTAATATCAACTTAATTTACAGATGAACCCTTGCAGAACTGCTAGCTGGTACTGTCAGGACATTCAAGTCCAAGAAAGACTACCACAACCTCAATCTAAGACCTGGAAAATATGTAATCATTCAGTCGTATTTATTGAGGGCTTACTGTACGCAAAGCACTGCACTAAGCACTTGGGAGAGTACAATACAACAACAAACAGATGTTCCCTGCCCACAACAATTTATCTGAAGTATATTCATTTTCCTTTCCTCACTAACACTTTTTTTTTGGTCTGGGTTCCAGGGCTCTTGTACCAGGAATACCGAGATAAGTCTACACTCCAAGAGATTGAAACTAGGAGGTTACAGGATGCTGAAATACAAGCTGACTCTGAGTCCCCATCCAGTGAGGAGACACCAACTGAAGAGGAATCTAGAAATTCAAGAGAAAGCAAGCCTCTGCCTCAAATTTGCTTACTCAATAATGCCAACTCCAGGTTTAACCTATGGCAGGATCTTCCAGAGATCAGGAGCAGTGGTGTCCTTGAAATTCTTCAACCAGATGAGATCAAATTGCAAGAGGTAAAAGGGATTTGGTTGGGAAGGAGAGGTATGGAATGAATCAAGGGCATTTATTGAGTGCTTACTGAGTGCAGAACACTGTAATAAGTGCTTGGAAATGTATACTATAGTAGAATTTGGTAGACACGATCCCCGCCTACAAGGGTCATAAAGTCCATAGAGGAAGACAGACATGAAAATAAGTTACAGTTGGAAAAATAGCACAGTGGTAGGATATGTACATGGTGCCGAGGGTGGGTTGAATGAGATTATTTCTAATAGTGATTTAGATGGGAACCAGAAAAGTCCAAGTCATTTATGTGTGTTCTTGCTTCTGCATTATAATAAAAGATATTTTGACTAGCAATATATTATAGGCAATAATTCTATAGGTATAACAGGCCCCTTAACTTTTTTTTAATTTTTTTTTTATTTATGTAGCCACAATGTGCCACCCAGTGTAGCTTAGTGGAAAGAGCACAGGCTTGGGAGTTGGAGGTTATGGCTTCTAATTCCAGCTCTGCCATTAATCAGCTGTGTCATTTTGGGCAAGTCACTTAAGTTAATCAGCTGTGTCACTTTGGGCAAGTCACTTAACTTCTCTGTGCCTCAGTGATCTCATCTGTAAAATGGGGATTAAGACTATGAACCCCACGTGGGACAACCTGATTACCTTGTATTTACCCCAGCGCTTAGAACAGTGCTTTGCACGTAGTAAGCACTTAACAAATACCATCATTATTATTTCATTCAATCTTATTTATTAAGCAGTTAATGTGTGTAGAGCACTGTACTAAGCGCTTGGGAAAGTACAATATAACAAACAGTGACAATCCCTGCCCACAACGAGCTCACAGTCTAGACAGGGGAAGTCAGACATCAGTATAAACAAATAAAGTGATAAATATATACATAAGTGCTGTGGGACTGGTGGAGAGGAGGAAAAGCAAAGGGAGCAAGTCAGGGTGACTCAGAAGGGAGTGGGAGATGAAGAAAAGTGGGGCTTAGTCTGGGAAGGCCTCTTGGAGGAGATGTGCCTTCAATAAGGCTTTGAAGGGGGGAGAGAGTAATTGTCTGTTGGATTTGAGAGGGGAGGACGTTCCAGGCCAGAGGCAGGATGTGGGCCATGGGTTGGCGGCAAGATCGGGTCACAGTGAGAAGATTAGCACTAGAGGAGTGACGTATGTGGGCTGGGTTGTAAGAGGAAAGAAGCAAGGTAAGGTAGGAGGGTATAAGGTGATGGACTGCTTTAAAACCAATGTGAAGTTGAGTTTAAGAAGTGGGGGATATAAAATGGTAGAACAAGAAACTAAGAATAATTTCTGGATTTCTGTGCCTTCTTGCAAATTTTCTGTCTTTGGGAGAGATGAGTCCTCTTTGCTTGGTCTTTATCAGAAAAAGAATAATTTCTGGATTTCTATGCGTTCTTTCAACTTTCTGTCTTTAGGAGAGATTTTTTTCTTGGTCTTTATCAGACTCCCTCTTTCTTCTGCCCACTTTCCACCTTTTTCTCACCCTTACTTGGACCATTGGCTAGGAGAGGCATTATGTGGCTAATTGGAATTGGATAGGGCAAGGTGAAGGAATGAATGGAATTGGGAAGGGAATAAGGATGGAGAAGAAAATGGGGGAAAGATACGAAAGAAGCAAAAGAGGAAACGGGGGTTCCCTACAGGAATGAAATAGAATAAAAAAGGGAGAGATGGAAATGAAAATATCTAGAAAGGCCAGGGGAAAGGATATTTGGCCAAGTATTAATAATGAGGAAGGCAAAGAATCAGCAAGAAATTAGAGAAGAGAAATGTTTGTGAGAGGATGTGGACTACAAAATGGAGAATGAGATAAGCGGGAGAAAGGCAAAGGTAGGAAAGATAAGAGATGACAGATGGTCAGCAAAATAACTATATTTAACTAATTCACATGTAATTAAAACTGAACCAATACTCTGCCATTAGTGATAAGTGTCATGCTGGAGATGATGGATTTTATAGCTTTGCAGTCACTTCTTGAAATTATTCTTTAATCCTCTAATTTCTTTTTTCTTTTAACAGACAAATACAATATTAATCATCAAAGTATATCTGTATCTTGAGAGCATAGCTGTTTAGAAATATCTCCCTTTTTTTCCTACCATTCCAAATCATACTGTTCACCTTCGTGCTCTAGAAGTTGATTCCTTACATTTAAGTACTGGGTTGGGAGTTACTGTTCGGGGATTGCTGGTATTATAACGTGGTTGAAAATCTCTATAAATATCAGCTTTTGAATGTGGTCCATTGATTTATATTCAGTGTGCAGGTGAATTTATTGGTTAATCTTGTAGATTCTAGAATATACCAGTTCCTCAATCAATCTTATTGAATACTGCACTAAGAACTTGGGAGAGTACACGTAGATTGGTAGACATGTTCCTGGCTCACGACAACCTTACAGTCTAGTTTTTTTAAATGATTTAAATTTTCTAGATCTACTATAGGCTTTCTGAAGAACCATCCTACCAACCAAATCCTCCTTGGGAAATTCAATGGAGCAGAAGTTCAATTAGCCTTAGCAATGATCAGGGCCTGCTACGTTTTAGGAGGGACTATCCTATCCATGTGACCAACTCTACTAGAGAAGACCACGCTGCTAGAGAAGCAGCGTGGCTCAGTGGAAAGAGCCCGGGCTTGGGAGTCAGAGGTCATGGGTTCGAATCCTGGCTCTGCCACTTGTCAGCTGTGTAACTGTGGGCAAGTCACTTAACTTCTCTGTGCCTCAGTTCCCTCATCTGTAAAATGGGGATGAAGACTGTGAGCCTCACGTCGGGCAATCTGATTACCCTATATCTACCCCAACGCTTAGAACAGTGCTCTGCCCATAGTAAGCGCTTAACGAATACCAACATTATTATTCTTATTATTCCTCCTCCTCCTCATTAGTAGAAATATCCCACAGGCATAGAGAATCTCCCTCTCTAGACTGTAGACAATTGCCCCCTCCCTTCTTCCTTCCTTAACTGCCATCTTCGACTGTTTGCTCCCCAGTGGCTTCTTCCCCACTGCTTTCAAACACGCTCATATCTCCCGTGTACTTAAAAAAAACCCTCCCTTGACCCCACGGCTCCATCCGGTTATCGCCCCATCTGCCTCCTGCCCTCTCCATACTCCTCGAGTCTACACCTGCTGTGTCTAGTTCTCCTTTAATTATCTCCTTGACCCCCTCCAATCTGGCTTCCATCCCCTTCACTCCTAGAAACCACCCTCTCAAAGGTCACCAGTGTTCTCTTCCTTTCCAAATCCAATGACCTCTATTCCATCCTAATCCTCCTTGACTTCTCTGATGCCTTCAACACGGTCAACAACCTCCTTCTGGAAACATTTTTCAACCTCGGCTTCACTAACTCTCCCCTCTCCTGGCCCACCTCTTAGCTCTCTGGCCACTGGTTCTCTGTTTCTTTTGTGGGCTCCTCCTCTGCCTCCCACCCCCTAGCTGTGATTTCTCTCAAGTCTCAGTTCTGGTTCCCCTTCTATTTTCCATCTAAACCCACTCCCTTGGAGAAATCATTTGCTCCCATGGCTTCAACTACCACCTCAATGCAGATGATACCCAAGTCTAGCTCTTCAGCCCTGATCTCTCCCCCTCTCTGCAGTCTCAGATTTACTCCTGCCTTCAAGACATCTCTTCTTGAATGTCCTCCCATCACCTCAAACCTAACATGTCCAAAACACAACTTCTTATCTACCCACCCAAACCCTGTCCTCCCTCTGACTTTCCCATCACTGTAGAAGGCTCCACCGTCCTTCCTGCCCCACAAGCCCGTGACCTTGGCATTATCCCTGACTTCTCTCATTCAACCCACATATTCAATCCATCACAACTCCTGTCAGTTCCACCTTCACAGCATCCCTAAAATCCACCCCTTCCTCTCCATCCAAACTGCTACTACGTTAATTCAAGCATTTGTTGTACCCCACCTTGATTACTTTATCAGCCTCCTCGCTGACCTCCCTGCCTCCTGTCTTTCCCCACTCAAGTCCATACTTCACTCTGCTGCCTGTATCATTTTCCTACAGGAACATTCAGACCATCTTTCCCCACTCCTCAAGAAGCTCCAGTATTTGCCCATCCACCTATGCATCAAACAAAAATTCCTCACCACTGGCTTTAAAGCACTCAATCACCTTGCCCCCTCCTACCTCATCTCATTCCTCTCCTACTACAACCCAGCCTACACACTTCACTCCTCTAATGCTAACTTTGTTACTGTTCCTCGATCTCATCTATCACACAAGTGAACTCTCACCCACATCCTGCCTCTGGCCTTTCCTCCTCATATCTGACATATGATTTCTCTCCCCCTCTTTAAAGCCTTAATGAAAGCACATCTCCAAGAGGCCTTCCCTGACTAAGCCCTCCTTTCCTCTTCTCCCATTCCCTTCTGTGTTACCCTGTCTTGCTCCCTTTATTCATGCCCCTCTCCCAACCCCACAATACTTCTGTACATATCTGTAATTTTTTTTTGTAGTAATGTCTGTCTCTCCCTCTAGACTGTAAGGGACAGGGAATGTCTGTTATATTGCTGTATTGTACTCTCCCAAGCGCTTAGTACAGTGCTTTACACACACAGTAAGCACTCAATAAATATGATGAATGAATAAACTCGTTGTGGGCAGGGAATGTCAGCCCTATTCTGCTGCACTGTCCCAAGTGCCTAGAACGTTGCCCTGCACTCAATAAATGCAGTTGATTCATTGATTGAAATAAGGATTCCAGCAGCAACCCATTTCCATGCTACTTCCTTACCCAAGTTAAATGGAAAAAAGAGATAATAATAGAACCCAGAGGCTAGGGAAGGTAAACTCTAATGTTTGTTGAGCAGAGAAGTGAGAGGTGTGGAGATTTGAATTGAATGAGAGGAAGAGACCATACTGGATTAAAGAGTGAGAGAGTGTGTTCTGAAGTTGAGTGGGAATGTGAGAGATCTGAGAGTGTGTATTTAAAATAAGAGATAAAAATGAGGAAGAAAGGTTTGTTTGGGTTTTTTTAAACCTCCACACCTCACCCCATCTCACCACCCACCTACCTAGGCTTTCCTACATATGTAGTTTGGTTGCAACTTGTTCTTGAAACCCTTATATGTCCTCACCCTCACCCCACCTGCATTTTTTTTTCCAGAATTAATTGAAAAATGCACAAAAGCAGTAAGTTATTCATTCATTCATTCAATAGTATTTATTGAGCGCTTACTATGTGCAGAGCACTGTACTAAGCGCTTGGGATGAACAAGTCGGCAACAGATAGAGACAGTCCCTGCCGTTTGACGGGCTTACAGTCTAATCGGGGGAGACGGACAGACAAGAACAATGGCAATAAATAGAGTCAAGGGGAAGAACACTAATGAACAAAATTGAGCTGATTCAAACTCTGCCAAAATTTTATAAAAATGTTCACAATATTCATAATTCTGTGAAGCCTTGCCTTGTAGTGGTTTAAATTTGGGGGGGGGGAGTGTGAGGGGCAGCTGGGAGCACAGAGCTACAACTATGCAATTATTGGCCAAATTAGTGGGAGCATGTGGCTGAAACTCATAAAATAATTTGGCATCTCAGATTAGCATTAATGTTATGACCTCATTGGGTTAGTAATGAAAAGTCAGGGGACACCAATGCTCAATTTATAGAAGGTAAAGGACTTTTTGCAGTTTGGACTCTTGGAGACGAGTAGCTCAGTGTGAACAATATAACATGTTAAAATCATCTAGTAAGAAAAGTGACATCTTTGTGTGCTATATTCTAAATCATTGGCTTCTGTACCATATTTGTTCAGTGTGCTTGTCATAACAAGAAAAGTGATCCTTCCTCTACTATAAGCACAATCTGACCCAGCAACTTTCTTTCAGCTGTACTTTTAAAATAAAACAGCAGAAGATGATGATGATGGTATTTGTTAAGCGCTTACTATGTGCGAAGCAGTGTTCTAAGCGCTGGGGGGGATTCAAGGTGATCAGATTGTCCCACATTGGGCTCACAGTCTTAATTCCCATTTGGCAGATGAGGTAACTGAGGCACAGAGAAGTGAAGTGACTTGCCCAAGGTCACAAAGCTGACAAGCAGCGGAGTGGGATTAGAACCCATGACCTCTGACTCCCAAGCCTGGGCTCTTTCCACTTAGCCACTCAGCTTCACAATTTGTTGTTTATACTCCAATTTTTCCCCCCCAAATTAAGGACTTTCTGTTGACAAAATCTGAATTTGCTTTTGAAGCCAAGTACCTTAAATATGGCATTTCCAATTCATTTTTAATTTTTTTAAAAAAGAAGCTTAAAGGGTCTTAATCATTTTTTGCCCCATTTATTCCTTCTATTGATTTAGTTTTTTAAAAAAATTATCTTGAAAAATGAAATAGGATTTCTAAATAGTCTCTGATATGGTCAATTGATTTAAACAGTTTAAATGAAGATACCAGTTAGAATAGCTGTGGGCAGGGAATGTCCACCAACTCTGTTGTACGCTAAGAACAGTGCTCCATACACAGTAAGTGCTGAAATACCACTGATGTAGGATTTTCCTGTGAGTTGTAGAACAAAGGAGTTCCCTAAAGAGGATGATTTGGAAAAGGCCATGAAAGAACTCTCTAAAATTGGGACCAGCAACCCATGGCCAGTAACTGGCCAGGCTGGGGAAGAGATACTTAGCCTTGAGGTGGTGGGGATAGGGTGCGACTTTGAATTGGAAGCGGTCACTCTATGGTCTTGCACAACTGACTTGTAAGCCTGATTAAGGGGAGATCCCAGTGGGTCTCCAGAGTTGTGGCTACCTCAACTCAGCTTATCAAATATTCTTGGTTTCCTGTGTTCCTCCTTCTGTAAGGGGCCTGATTTGGATGTTTGAATGGGGCTACCTCAGAGGGGAAAACCAACCATATTGTTTCATACCCTGACTAGCTTAGATGGGCTAAACTGGATTCCTGAGTTCACCCCACTGAGCCACATACTGTTGCCCCACATCTGACCTGACCCCAGAGTGAAACACAGAATTTTTGTAAAGTTAAGAGCTTTCTCTAAAAGCCAGGGGAAGGTCTTTTCACTCTACTTTAAATTAATAGAGAATAACTCTATCCTGGAAGAAACCCAGATTCAATTCCCAGCCAGTGAGATTTCTACTGAACAGAGAAGGCCTCCACAGAAAAAATGAAAGAAAGGAATGACTGGGCCATTTCAAGGAATGGGAAATTCAAGAGGCAGAGGAGGGGTGAGCTGGACAAACTGGGAAGCCAGGCTGGATTCTGATCCAAATGAAGAAGGAAACACTTCAGTTAAAAATAAATAGTGATTAGGCTAGGAGTATTAGGAATGCTAGAATTGAAGTGCAAAATTCATGAGAAATATTTGCAATCAACAAGATGTGAGTGCAGCAGTTTTTTGGTTTTTTTCCTCCCTTTCTCATCCCTCCATTCAGTCTAGGCTGTGCAGCTATGTTGTCCGGCAGTATTAATAGGATAGAGTAATGATAGTGTCTATCGACCATCCCCTGAATCCAGTGCACTGAAATAAGCACAAAATAAAAGCGCATAAGAATGCAAAATGACAAATAGTAAAATATTCTAGCTGTAGTTTAAAATATAAGAACAATAAATGTGTGCTGTTGGCCACTAGATTAAGACTAAACAAATATGTTTCCTGTACAACTCTCAAAAATGGCTGTCACAAGATACTCTACTGATGGGTGATTTCTTAAAATTATCCGGACATCTGCTAAGCACCAAAAAGCTAAAAATGAATCATCAAAGATAGACTTTTAATGATTAATGATGCAAACAATAGAACAAACTAGGAAAGTGTTGGGCCCACACATAAGCAATATTAAGGGAGTGGAATGCTAAAGAATGGGGAATTCTTGGGCAAGACTAAACTTTACCTGAAATTGAAAAAATAACTGCAACCCCAAAAGTCTCAACTTCCTTTCTTTCCTTCTCTGTACCCACCCTTGTGTTCCCTTTCTTTCCATTCACTTTATTTTCTAACAATAATAATAATAGTTATGGTATTAAGTGTTTACTCTGTTCCAAGCACTGTTCTAAACACTGGGTAAATACGAGGTAATCTGGTTGTCCCATGTGGGGCTCCCAGTCTTAATCCCCATTTTACAGATGAGGTAACTGAGGCACAGAGAAGTTAAGTGGCTTGCCCAAGGTCACTCAGCAGACAAGTGGCGGAGCTGGGATTAGAACCCTGATCCTTCTGATTTTCAAGCCCGTGTTTTTTCCACTAAACCATTCTGCATCTCCAGTAGTTGTCAGCTTTCTCAGTTTTCCCTGTTCTCCCAGCCCGCTGCCAAAAATACTATCCTTTTAATAGTTGACTATTTGGCCTAGTTAAGAGCATGAGACTGCAAATCAGAAGACCCATGTTCAAATCTATTCAAATCCCAAACCTACGGTATGGGACATCGGTCAAATCACTGAACCTCTCTGGGTCTCAATTTCCTCATCTATAAAAGAGAGGTACTTTAATCACTGTTTCTTATCCAGCACTCACAGTCTATGTCCAGTCTCATAGTCTTGTATTTATTCCAGAATGTAGTGAGCACTTAAATGTCATTACTATATTAATAGTAGCATGGGGAATATCCTGAAGGATTATGACCTGGCAGTTCAAAAAAGACTCTGAAGAAAGCAAGGGAAGTTTCAAAAAAGCTAAGACCATGAGGCAACCTATCTTGATCCTTAATTTCTTTTATAAAATCTGTTTTTAGAAAAATAAAGCGATCACTTCGGTTAGTCTATTAAATTAGCAAACCGGTAAGCTCAATTGGCAAAATATTTAGTCTACCTTTATTGGATTTTTTTCTTTACTTCCGTGACTATAGGAAAGAGTAAAAACTGGAAATGGAAGAAAAGGAACCTCTTGCCATCTTTCATGAAAACAAGGGATGTGCTAGGTTTGGTTTCAAATCTGGAAATCTGAATTTAAGACCTAGGACCTTTTTTCTCTAGTTATGGCATTAAGCACCTAATATGTGCTTAAACAATGGAGTAGATACAAAATTATCAGATTGAACATATTCCCTGTCCCAGATGGGGATTATAATCTATTTTATCCCTTTTTAAAGTTGAGAAAACTGAGGTCCAGAGCATTACGGGACTTTCCGGATCACAAAGCAGGCCTACTATGCCACGCTGTCTCTAAACTAAAAAAGGTCCCTTTGGCAATATACCAGAATACAAATTGAGCTCCAGCTGGGCTGAGCTTAAGATCCTCCTATTGGAGAATGATAACACTTTTCAAGAACATGTTGTTTTCTCTTAAAAAGGAGCTCTGACTCTGGAAATCCCTGTAGGACTTCTCTGGCATATGTTCTCCAGGGAAATTAGGATATTTCAAGGAGAAAAGTCTAGACAGACCTCAGAAGGATTGAATTGCAATTATCCTAGAATGAATTACTATCTGAAAGCCAATATAGTTTTCTCCACCTTGGGATGGACTTCGTGGAAAGTTCTTACCCGTGGTTTCTTTGATCGAATTAAAATGATGGAAATGTAATGTTGCATTCATTATCATTATCTATGGTCATTTTTATCTATCCAAGTGGCCAGCGTGTCAGTGACAGAATGGCCAGTCTCGCCCTAGCACCTTGTTTGACTACAAACTGCCCTATTACCCTGTAAATACCTTGAGAGGGGAAATCTTGTCTATCAATTGTAGTCTCCCAAGTTTTTTAGTAGAGTGCTCTGCACAAGTTCCCAGTGTATACCACTGATAACACGTGCTTTCACCCTTTACCCAACTGCTGAGGAGGGAACTCTAACAGGGAATAATAATAATAATAGTATTTAAGCGTTTACTATGTGCCGAGCACTGTTCTAAGCGCTGGGGTAGATACAAGGTGATCAGGTTGTCCCACATGGGGCTCTGAGTCAACCCCCATTTTTCAGATGAGGTCACTGAGGCCCAGAGAAGTGAAGTGACTTGCCCAAAGTCACACAGCCAACAAGTGGCCAAACTGGGATTAGAACCCACGACCTCTGATTCCCAAGCCCCACCTCTTTCCACTAAGCTATGCTGCTTCTCTAATGCGAGGGTGCTTCTCCTCTGCTTCTGCTAATTACCTCATTTATGCAAATGGTACCTCTTCAGAATCCTCACCCTGAAACAAAGAAAGTGACAGAATTAATGCAGGGAAAGGGAAAAGAGCTTGTTTCTACTCCTGGTAATATAGTTTTGGGATGTAAATTTAAATCGGATAAGCTATCCTTAAGAGGCCCTTGGGGAAAAACGTGAGTCTCTTTCACCCAACCATTGGAAACGTGGTGACTTTAGAGAAAAGTAATAGTGGTCAGGAAAATAATTTTAAAAGGCTTTTTGCCTACTGATTGCTCTAGGTGTGGCCTTGCTTAATAATCCTTTCAGTCTGGAGGAGTGAATTGGGGTTTAGAGCTAGAGAAGGGAGATTTAAAGTGAGACAGTGTTCTAGTTAATACATTTTACTTCCACAGTTTACTTATGAAGCAGTACTGATTACTTCTGATGGGGAGAGGGGGAGGCAGTGATGGCCACAGTGATGAGAAGGCAGGCTTTTGTTAGGGGTTAAGTTCATTCATTCATTCAGTAGTATTTATTGAGCACTTACTATGTGCAGAGCACTGTACTAAGCGCTTGGAATGTACAAATCAGCAACCGATACAGTCCCTGCCCATTGACGGGCTTACAGTCTAATCGGGGGAGACAGACAACGGGATGTACATCTCATTAACAAAATTAATAGGGTAATAAAAAATATATACAATGGTCTTCCAGTCACTAAAGGAGAGGCGGGGCTATAGCCTAGGGCTTAGTGGGGCTGTGGCTGCTGGCTACTGGACAGCAGGGGTTAGGGATGGGATTATGTGGATGAGTCCTACCCCAGGATGGCACCACATGGTCAGGGTAACCCCATTCATTCATTCAGTAGTATTTATTGAGCGCTTACTATATGCAGAGCTCTGTACTATGCGCTTGGAGTGTACAGTTCGGCAACAGAGACAATCCCTGCCCATTGACGGGCCTACAGTCTAATCGAATCACGTTGGTATTTGTTAAGTGCTTACTATGTGCAGAGCACTGTTCTAAGCGCTGGGGCAGATACAGGGTAATCAGGTTGTCCCACGTGAGGCTCACAGTCTTCATCCCCATTTTACAGATGAGGTAACTGAGGCCCAGAGAAGGGAAGTGACTTGCCCACAGTCACACAGCTGACAAGTGGCAGAGTCAGGATTCGAACCCTGACCTCTGATTCCCAAGTCCAAGCTCTCCCTAGCTCCCACAGAACATCTGTTCTGTAACACTTTCTTTTAGAAAGCAGTGTGACCTCATGGATACAGCAGGGGCCTGGGAGTCAGAAGGACCTGGGTTCTAATCCCAGCTCCACCGCTTGTCTGTTGCATGACCTTGGGCAAGTCCACTTCTCCGTGCTTCAGTTTCCTCCTCTGTAAAATAGGGATTAAGATTGTGAGTCCCATTTGGGACAGAAACTGTGTCCAATCTGATGAGCTTGTATCTACCCCCGTGCTTAGTACAGTGCCTGGCACATAGTAAGTGCTTAACAAATACTATTATTCCAGAGTTAGATTCAGGCTTACACTCAGTGCTGCATTAGGTCCATTCACATATATCTAATACATTATAAGTCTGCCTGAGTTTTCCCTTGGGGCCTGCTTATATTTTCAGAGAAAGCCCCAAAGCCCCCTGATTCTCTTGCCAAGAATCTAGATCTGACAGCCCACAAAACCGAGTTAAAGTGAAATTTTATGAGAAGTAGAAAAATAAATGGAGAAAAAATAATATTGCAGAAATCAAATCTAGTAAGTAACAAAATTGCTAAGGGGTTGAGCTATAATTCATGAATAGAGAGCTAATTTGGGTCACTGCAAATGAATGTTTGGAGAATACAATTTCCATACTTTTAATAAGTAACTGGTAGTTAGGGGGGCTTGGAGAACAGCTTTTGGACATACTTGGAGACCAGCTCTAAGACTTGGAAATACCGTAGAAAATCAAGCGATGATCAATTAATGCTTGACAAAAATAGAACAAAGAAAACAAGAAATTTCATACATGGAGTTCTTGTTAATTTGCTGACCCCAGTCCATTTTGTGAGGGTTTTTTGTCTCATAGTAAAAACTGCCTGAAGATACAAGTGATTCAGAAAACTCAAGAAAAATGTCAATTTGAACAGTTTCTCAAGTGAGGGGAAATTTCATATCCACTCTCATAATTACCTCGGCTATATAACTGCCCCACCCTGGTTTTCTAAGGCAAACATAAGGTTATTTTTTGTACCACATAGTGGCCATGCCCTAGGGAAGGAGGTGGAACAGACCAGAGAAAACACAACAAAGCAGGTCAGACTTCTGTGGGCCAGAAGAGGAACAGAAGGGTGAGAACAAAGGAAAATACATCAAGGGTGTGGACAACTGATTCATTGAGTGTCTAGTATATGCAACACTTGAAAATGAAATAGAAATAAGACACAATCTCAAGGGTCCTCTTACCTTCCTCTTCCTTCTTCCTTCTCTTTAAAAAAAAAAATCATATCTATTGAGTGCACAGCATGAAGCAGCGTGGCTCAGTGGAAAGAGCATGGGCTTTGGAGTCAGAGGTCATGGGTTCGAATCCCAGCTCGGCCACTTGTCAGCTGTGTGACTGTGGGCAAGTCACTTAACTTCTCTGCGCCTCAGTTACCTCATCTGTAAAATGGGGATTAAGACTGTGAGCCCCATGTGGGACAACCTGATTCCCCTGTGTCTACCCCAGCGCTTAGAACAGTGCTCTGCACATAGCGCTTAACAAATACCAACATTTATTATTATTATTATGTACTAAATGCTTGGGAGAGTACTATTCAACAAAGTTAGTAGACACGTTCCTTGCTCCGAAGGAGTTTGCAGTCTAGCAAGAGAAACACGCTTTAAAATAAATTGTGGATATGTACATAAGTACAGTGGGGCTGAGGGTGGGGTGAATAAGAATTCAAATACAAGTGTAAGAGTGATGCAGAAGGGAGAAGGAGTAGGGTAAATGCAGACTTAGTTGGGGAACGTCTCATGAAGGTCTGACTTTATTAAGGCTTTGGAGGTGGTGTGAGCGGTGGTCTGTTGGATATGAAGTGAGAGGGAGTTCCAGGCCAGAGGCAGGATGTGAGCAAGGGGTCAGCAGCAAGATAGACAAGTTTGGCATTAGAGGAGTGAAGTATGTGGGCTGGGTTGCAGGAAATCAAAGATAGGAAGGGGCAAAGTGATAGAGTGCTTTGAAGCCAATGGTAAAAAGTTTGCGTTTGATGCAGAGGTCGATAGGCAATCACTGGAGGTTCTTGAGGAGTGGGGAGACATTAATGAGAAAAATGGTCCAAGCAGCAGAGTGAAATATGGACTGGAGTGAGGAGAGACAGGAGGTAGGGAAGTCAGCAAGGAAGCTGATGCAGTAGTCAAGGCGGGATGGGAGAAGTGTTTGGATTAACATGCTAGCAGTTTAGATGGAGAGGAAAGGGTGGATTTTAGCGATGTCGCTAAGGTTGTACCAACAGGATTCGATGACAGATTGGCATTATCTTCGACTCGTCTTTCTCATTCAACCCACATCTTCAAAGTTACCGGCTTCTGAGACAGAGGATTATAGTGTGATCTATAGTGCTGGGAAAGTCAGGGCTAGGACAGGTTTTGGCTGGAAAGACAGATTAAGAATTCTGCTTTGGACATGTTAAACGAGGTAAATCAGAGGTGTCATTGGGACATTCAAGTAGTGATGTACTGAAGTTAGGAGGAAATGCAGGACTTCAGAGAAAGAGAAAGAATAGGGCTGGAGATGTAGATATGGAAATCGTCCACATAGAGATGATAGTTGAAGCCATGGGAGTAAATGAGTTCTCCAAGGGCATGAGTGTAGTTGGAGAATAGAAACCCAGAACTGTGGGGGTCTCCCAAAATTAGTTGGGGTGGGAGGAGGAGGAACCTGCAAAAGAAACTGAGGCTGAGCGGCCAGAGTGATAGGAGGAGAACAAGGAGAGAACAAATGTCAGTGAAGCCAAGGTTGGATAATGGAAAATGTTTCCAGGAAAAGGAGATGGTCATCAATGTCAAAGGCAGAGGAGACATTGAGGAGGATTAGGATGGAGTTAAGGATGGTGGATATGGCAAGAAAGAGATCATTGGTGACCTTTGGTGTCAAAGGCAGCTTCTGTGGAGTGAAGAATGCAGAAGCCAGATTGGAAGGCATTGAGGAAAGAATTGGAGGAGAGGAAAAGAGGTAGTGGGTGTGGACAAATTGGTCAAGGGATTTGGAGAAGAATGATAGGTGAGAAATGGAGTGAGAACTGGAGGGAGCTGGGGGTCGAAGGAGGGGCGTTTTGGATAAAGGGAGACATGAACATGTTTAAAAGCAGTGGGGAAGAAGCCATTGAAAAGCAAAGAGTTAAAGTTGGTGGTCAGGGAGGGGGCCAGTGTTCTGATAAGGTACAAAGGGATGTGGGTGAAGGGGGTAGATTTTGAGAGGCGGTTGGAGATCTCTTGAGATACTGCTGGGCAAGGTGGGAGGGTTAAAGGAGGAGCAGGTGAAGGGAGGGAATGGAGAGGAGCAAGGGAGATTTTTATGATATTTAAGCATTTTGTGCCAAGCACTGTCCTAAGCCCTGGGGTAGATACAAGGTAATAAGGTTGGACACAGGCCTTGTTTCCCATCGGCTCATATGAATGGGATTCAATTTACTGATGAGGAGACTGAAGCTAAGTGACTTGTGCAACGTCACTCAACGGACGAGTGGTGGAGCTGGAATTAAAACCCAGGTCCTCTGACTCCCCGACCCATGCCCTTTCCACTAGGCCATGCTGCTCCTCATACCCGTATTGCAAGGCTTATTTCCGAATTACTAATAGCTCCATCCCTTCTTTCAATGTTACAAACATTATGCAAAAAAGTGGGACAATTTTATTCTAGTTGAAGTCTCAATTCTCAACACTGGGGCCAGTGTACTCATGAAATTCTTACATTTGGTCCTGATCAGACGTTCGTAAATTTGAGTATTTATTATCCAAACCTGTACAGATATGCTGCATAATGCAGAATAACCATGGCTTCTTTGAAATTTGGACTCTGATCTCTTTGCTCTGTGATGGAGCTGTTTCATAAAGCAAGACTAAGCCCCCATTTCCTCTTCTCCCACTCCCTCCTGCATCACCCTCACGCTTTGGATTTGGCTCCCTTTATTGACCGCTCCCTTATTCCCATAGCATTTAAGTACATATCTGTAACTTATTTATATTAATGTCTGTCTCCCCTTCTAGACTGTGAGCTCATTGAGGGCAATGTCCACCACCTCTGTTTTACTGTACTCTCCCAAGTGCTTAGTACAGTGCTCTGCATAAAGTAAGAGCTCAATAAATATGATTGATAAAGTTTGCTTCTAGTGTGATGGCTGCATAAATACAATTAAAGTTAGTTATGTAGAAGAAGAGGGTTTGAGGAAATGCTGACCACCTGTAAGCATACACTCCAAAAGGATGGGAATATATATATATTTTTTAAATAGTTACAAATTCTCAGTGATAGCCCAGGTAAATGGGGAGGGGAGTATGGTGATAACTGGCAATAAAACATTTCTAAAGTAAAAGTCAGGAACTAGACAAATCAGTGTGTTTATTAAAACTTGAGTACTTCTCAAAGAGAAGTGGAAAGGAAAAAAAAGTTTAAATGGGGTGGAAGGGCAGAGGAGAGAAACCAGCAAACATCTATATCCTATGATCAGCTAGTCATACCATCTGGCTAAGTCAGGATGGGATAAACTAAATGGCAGGCTGAAAATATCTCACAGAAACTGCCTTCATTTAAGTCCTGCTAGTCGTATTTGTCTCAGTAACCAGCTAAATACAGTGATAATTATTGCATTTAACTTTTTTTGGGGGTGGGGGGGGTAATAGCTTTTCTTTTTTTTTTTTTTGGTCAATTCAGCATAGGCTGAAGAATAATAATGTCACCTTGACTTTAGGGTCAGATTGAGTCCTTGAGCTTTATCTCCACTTCTGCTTACCCATATCAATCACTCATGTGTAGGCATTCTGGTAGGAATTTTGGAGCCAATCTAGCCCTGTCTGACCTAGGGGAATGTAGCAATGTCAGAGTCTCAGGGACATAACATTATTTTTCCTGCAACATTAATTAGGCTTTGGTGTTAGCTTTAGCCCCCTAAAATATGGACCCAATGTAAATTTATTTTTTCTATTGAAATTATTAAAAAATATAACCAAAAAACCTACTTCTTGCCCTATATAGACCTGGCCATAAGAGTCCTGAGCGCTATCAAGAGCATGCTGAAAGAGAAGTTAGTGAACAAAACAGAAAAGTTCTATTTGGCTTTGGGTGCAGGAGGAGGGAGATTGGACAGACAGATCTGTTTGGTGTTTTCATTATTTTTGCCCTCGTTTGGTACCAGAAGACTTTCCTAGTTTTACAGTCCTTTTAGAGATTCCAATTTGACTTAACAATACTCTGAAATGTATTTTAACATATTTAAATATAACAATAGGAAAATTATTGATATGTCCAAAACAGATCTTCTCCATCTTCCCACTCAAACCTTGTCCTCCCTGTGTCTTTTCAATCAGTGTAGACACTACATTGTCTCACAAGCCCATGATCTTGGCATTATCCTTATTTTTATTATCATTATCAAGGTGGGATAGGATAAGTGATTGTATTAACATGATAACAGTTTGGATGGAGAGGAAAGGGTGGATCTTAGCAATGTTGTGAAGGTCGAACTGACAGGACTTAATGATAGATTGACTATGTGGGTTGAAAGAGAGAGGGGAGTCAGAGATAGCGTCAAGGTTACAGGCTCGTGAAATAAAGGATGGTGGTGCCGTCTACAGGGATGGGAAAGTCAGGAGGAGGACAGGCTTTGGGTGGGAAGATAAGTCCTGTTTTAGACATGTTAAGTTGAAGGTGACAGGAGGATGGTTTTAAAGGCAAAAGGAAATACGAGACTGCAGAGAAGGAGATAGAGCACGGCTGGAGATGCAGATTTGGGTATCATTCATTAAATAGTATTTATTGAGCACTTACTATGTGCAGAGCACTGTAGTAAGCGCTTGGAATGTACAAATCGGCAACAGATAGAGACAGTCCCTGCCCTTTGATGGGCTTACAGTCTAATCGGGGGAGACAGGCAGACAAGAACAAGGGCAATAAATAGAGTCAAGGGGAAGAACATCTCATGAAAACAATGGCAAATAAATAGAATCAGGGTGATGTACATCTCATTAAACAAAATAAATAGGGTGATGAAGATATATATAATCGAGCGGACGAGTACAGTGCTGAGGGGATGGGACAGGAGGGGGAGGAGGAGAAGGAAAGGGGGGAGAAGAGCAGGTGAAGGGAGGGGAGATGAAGGGAGGGTAGAGGGAGGAGAGGGAAAAAAGGGGGGAGCTCAGTCTGGGAAGGCCTCTTGGAAGAGGTGAACTTTAAGTAGGGATTTGAAGAGGGGAAGAGAATTAGATTGTCGGAGGTGAGGAGGGAGGGCGTTCCGGGACCGCGGGAGGACGTGACCCAGGGGTTGACGGTGGGATAGGCAAGACCGAGGGACGGTGAGGAGGTGGGCGGCAGAGGAGCGGAGGTGGTAGTCAAAGTCATGTGAGTGAATGAGTTCTCCAAGAGAGCGAGTGCAGGTGAAAATTAGAAGGGAACCCAGAACTGAACCTTGAGGGATACCCACAGTCACGTATATTGTGGTGGTGGGGCGGGGTGGGAGATGGGGGAGTGGGCAGATAAAGGTGGCAGGGTACGCATAATCTAGGTAGCAAAGTGTAATGACACTTTGTAATAATAATGTTATTTGTTAAGCGCTTACTATGTGCAGAGCACTGTTCTAAGCGCTGGGGTAGTTAGGGGCTAATCAGCTTGTCTCTCGTGAGGCTCACAGTTAATCCCCATTTTACAGATGAGGTAACCGAGGCACAGAGAAGTTAAGTGACTTGCCCACAGTCACACAGCTGAAAAATGGCAGAGCCGGGAGTCGAACCCATGACCTCTGACTCCGAAGCCCAGGCTCTTTCCACTGAGCCATGACAAAGTGTGAACTTACTCTAGTGTATTAGAATAAACTGCAGTTATAAAAAATGAGCCCAGAGATGTTGATTTTTAAAATCTGAGTCTCAGTAATTATTCATCAAAGTGACTTTGATAATCCTTGTCTCAGTGATTAGAGGGTCATCTGACACCATGAATTTTATCACATGGTCTGTGTCAGTAGTGCCAAATGGGAGCTCTCTTTTTATTGCGAAGTCGTTCCTGATTCGATTCATGACTTACCAGTGAACATGCTACTCTCACAACAGAGGCTATGTAAATACTATTCACTGTCTGGATTTGCTCTAGGCAGATGCACATTTTTTTATGAACTTTTTTTTCCTTGGAAATATCCATTTTTGACCCAAATCTGCCCTCGTTGCCAAACAAATTTGCAAATGTGCTGCTGGGCAGATGGGGAAACTTATTTGGAAACAAACTACTAAGCCCATCCCAGAGCTTAACTCCAAGCACAATATTATTACTCCTGTCTTATTGGGAAACTATATCTTCTTGAAGCCAACTTTTTTTTGCCCTCCTTTTGTGCCCTGTTCTAAAGCTGCTAATTTGATTCTGGGGGAGGGAGTAACTTTTGATCTGTTTTTTCATTCTTTCCCTTCCCCTCTGGACTAGAAGCAGCATGGTGTAGTGATAGAGCATGGGCCTACGAGTTAAAAGGTCAGGGTTCTGATCTTCCTGCTTCCACCACTTATCTGCTGTGTGGCCTTGGGCAAGTCACTTAACTTCTCAGTGCCTCAGTTACCTCATCTGTAAAATGGGGAACGAGTCTGAACCCTACATGGGACAGGGACTGGGTCCAACCTGATTTGCTTGTATTCACCCCAGAGCTTAGTACAGTGTCTGGCATTTAAATACCATAATTATGATTATTATTAAGTTCCACATTTACCACAACTATTAGTATAAGCTCCTTGTGGGGATGGAACATGTCTACCAACTCTGCTATAATGTACTCTACCAAGCACTTAGTACAGTGTTCTGCACACAGTAAGGGTTCAATAAATACCATTGATCGGTTCCTTTCTCTGAGAGTCATTTTCTTGGTTTAGTATTTTGTCAAGTGGACAGAGCTAGGGAAGGCAGTGAGAAAGGAAAGAGATGGGATGAGAGGGAAATGAAATCAGAGGGCCAAAAAACTGTAAAGCCCCAAAGAGAAAAGACTTTGTAGGATCAATGAAGTTATCTAAATTCTTAGATAAAAGATTAGCTAACTTCTCTAGTTTAAATCCTACTCTAATCTGTGGTGCTTAACTAGTTGTGATCTTTGACTCCATAAAGAATTTAGAACATAGTACTTGCAAGATTGAAAAAAATAAATGTATCTGTGTGTTTTGCGACATTTCTTCCTTTAAAGAGGAAAGGGGAACTGGAAGAAGAATAAAGATCTAGCACTCCTGGGAGCAAGCGGAGAGCCAGCCAGTAGTCCATAGCCCAGGGCCAGAAAACAAGATCCCCAACTTCCATTCTGCACTGTCTCCCCAAATAGACTTTAGCCAAGCAAACCTGCTGTGGCAAACCTCTCTCTAGTTAAATTGAAAATAATTCTGCAAGTTTCCACCAGTAAACATCTGGAACAGGGATTATTTTCACCCACAAGTAGATGTATCCATCCACTACCCCTGAACAAGTCTGGTAACGAAGTTTTCACAGAATTCTTAAGCAGAAAAAAGTGATGATTTGGGAAGCTTAATTTGGTTTTCTTGCTCATTGTGGGCAGGGAATATGTCTACCAACTCAGTTGTACTGTTACTCTGCACTTAGTAATTGCTCAATAACTTCCATTGATTTTTTTTTTCTTTGTGCATGTATTCTCAGAAATTCAGGCAATGGATATATTTAAAGAAATTTTGAAAGATTTTTCAGGATGAGGTTTTTCTTATTACCAATATTGAGTGAGCATCTATTGTTTACAGAAAACTATGTATGGCACTTGGGAGCTCACAATAAAAGTAGAAGACACATTTCCTGCCCTTCAAGCTTTTTAAAAATTAAGTACTTCATATGTGTCAGGCACTTTACTAGTTGTGGGGTAGATATGAGCTAACCAGATTGGACACAAGCTGTGTCCCACATGGAGCTCCCAGTCTTAAACCCCACTTTACAGAGGAGGTAACTGAGGCACAAAGAAGTTTTAAGAGACTTGCCCAAGGTAACACACCAGAAAGTGGTGGAGTTGCTTAAGTTCTCTGTGCCTCAGTCTCCTCTTCTGTAAAATGGAGATTTTAAAGCTTACAGTGGAGGAAACACAGGCACAGGTTTATGTATACGATGGGAACTAGAAGAGAAATATAGGTATAACTGATAACAAAAGTAAGCAAAAATGAATAAGAAGAATAAACCAATATACATGTTTTAGGGTGGCAGGAGATGGGGATTAATCATGGGAATGCCTGCTCACATGGTACATCTGCACATTTTGGATTTTCCTTTTTTTTTTAAACTGTTTTTAGGCTATGTTTGAACTGGTCACTTCAGAAGCCTCTTACTACAAAAGCCTAAGCCTGCTTGTGTCTCACTTCATGGAAAATGAGCGACTGAAGAAGATTTTACACCCCTCTGAATCTCACATCCTCTTCTCTAATGTCCTGGATGTTATGGCAGTCAGCGAAAGGTATGTTTAAGCTGTTAAATTTCCGAAGAGGGGATTTTACAATTTCATAGTACCTTTTTAGAGAAGTCTAGAGCTGTTCTGACTTCATCCCTCACTTGACACCCATATTATTACCTAAATAAAGTTAGATAAACTGACTTTCAAAAGGCCAGTCCTCCTGACTATCACTCAGAAAAATAAAAGATCAAATGAGGATCAAATTAACAGAAGTGAGGGGAAGTGATCTCATCCCACACTCTGCCAGCATGGCTCAGTGGAAAGAGCACGGGCTTTGGAGTCAGGGCTCATGAGTTCGAATCCCAGCTCTGCCACTTGTCGGCTGTGTGACTGTGGGCAAGTCACTTAACTTCTCTGTGCCTCAGTTCCCTCATCTGTAAAATGGGGATTAACTGTGAGCCTCATGTGGGACAACCTGATTCCCCTGTGTCTACCCCAGCGCTTAGAACAGTGCTCGGCACATAGTAAGCGCTTAACAAATACCAACATTATTATTATTATTATTAAGATTCCCTGTTTCCAAATTCGTTCTTGTCATGTCCACAGAGCTTTTTGTTACTGACAAGCGAGCTACTCAATGTGGAAGAGCTACTTCCAAATTTTCCTCTTGTTTCATACCATTACAGTAGACATGTTGAAACATGCATTCAACTTTGGGTAATACTTTAGCAGACTTAAATTCTCAAATTTGTTTCATGGGCTATATGACGTGCTGCCATTGTCTTTCTCCATAGTACAGGTCTTCAAGGTGCTATTTTAACATAGTTTCAGGCTTTTTCTGTCAGGTTTATGACTACTAGCAGAAATAGCTACCCTTCATTTGTTCTGCTTTGCCCCACTCCCTTTTCTTTCCTGTCTGTCCGTAATACTTCCTCTGCCAAAATCCTTCTGTTCCCCCTAAGACCCTCAACTCTTTTGTTGGTTTGTGTGTCTTTTCCTGTGTGTTTACTTGCTCTTGGGCTGTGTCCCTCTCTTCCCTTCCCAATGTCTTCTCATTAGCTTGTCTCAACCATTCAGTGTTCCTTTTTCCTTGTCCCTCTATACCTTTTTGATACTCTCCTTTATGCTTCAGTTTTCTGCAAAGCCTTTTTTTCTGCCTTTTGCCCCTCATCTTGTCCCCCTCTCCCCCCCGCCGCTTTATGGTGTTGAGCACTTTTCTAGAAGAGAGTAGGGAGGACTTGCCATCTACTCTCTATGCTCCTCTGCACATGCCCATAAAGTGAGGATTCCCAATCCTCACTGGGAGTCAGGATTTCTGTTCATGTTCCTTTTCCTTAGTTCTTCTGCTCATCTGGGGAACAGGGCTTCTTCTCTCTGGTGGAAGGAAGGAAAGGGAAGATAAGATATTTTCTTCTCTCCCTCCTCTCCCGCTCAGACAAAATAAACCTGATAGTAAAGAAACTCATTGAGCTAACTCAACCATTGCTTCTGGGTTTTGTTTGTTTTTTTGGTTTGTTTGGTTTTTTGTTTTAAAAGAGAAAAAGGACCCATTTCACAACACCTTCTTCCCCAAAATAAAAGCTGTTCAACTGCCTGGGACTGCCTATGGGTTGCTTGCCCCTGGGGTGCTGAAAATGTCTTTTTGTTTTGTTTTAGATTGGTGGACACAGCAATGGCAATCTCGTAGCACAACTCATAGCAGGCAGGGCAACAGAAATCCCAGTGGCTATCTCTGACAGTCATACTATATATATGCACCTACACACATTATAAATATGTCTGACAAAGATTATGTATAAAGAGATATCCAAATGGATATCATTTTAATACGGAAACAAGATAGGTGATAATGTTTTCCTATTCCATGTTCAAGGCCGTGTGACAATATATATTAACACATCCTACTTTATACTGTGACTGCTTCTAATGATAATGGCAGAGAGTGAAAAGCAAATTATATTGGCTTTTTCAATAGTCTCTATTGATAACTATTCTTCTTTAATTTGCATTCTGGGTTGATCATGTAGATTCCTGTTGGAACTTGAGCACCGGATGGAAGAGAACATCGTGATCTCAGATGTGTGTGACATTGTCTACCAGCATGCAGCCAATCACTTCTCTGTCTACATAACCTATGTCTCTAACCAGACTTACCAGGAGCGAACATATAAACAACTTCTGTGAGTTCAGTGAATAAATTGGTTTAAAAAAAAAAAATCTGTAGGACCCCCGAAAAGTTGTAATGTTGAGCTCCACTTGAAGTGATTGAACTGGTCCTTAGTTTAAAAAAAAATAAGATTGGGGGCATTTCTTATTTTTCTGGGTGAAGGAAAGTCTATAAATATATCTTTCCTTTGTCTCTACATTCCAGTTCCCCATTATTACCATAGCAATAGAATTTCCTAGTTGTTATATCCAAGCATAATGCATTTAAAATAATTTAGAAGTTCCAGAGGGTTTAGAGCCTCTTGTATCTCAGAAAAGTAAGTATGACAATCTTGTTTTGATTCCAACAAGGAGCTTGTGTATTGATCTGCTGGGTACTATAACTGGATTATTCCTCAACAATGCAGAACCCCATGAGAGTCATTGAGTGGGTTTTAGGCCAGAGATTCTGCCTAGAAAATAGGAGGATTGGGTGAGGAAAGGAATATGGTTGATTGGAGCGGGGCGGGGGGACTAGAATAAATACCAATGATTAGGACAAAAAGTAAATGAAAATTTTGGATACCTTTCAGTCACATTCTAGAATTTACCATTAATCTCTTCCATTTCTCAGACATTATTCTGATAATTTGGTGTTTCAAGCACTAAGGTAAATGTTAGGCTACCTTACCTGTTCATCTGTATGGTTTCATACCTCTTAAATATCAAAAATATGTTCATATGCATTACAGGCATTTAAAAATCAAACTTCCTCAGTCAGCCCCGACTCAAGCACATCAATATTGCCTTAATTTCCAGACAGAGACCCTTCAAAAGCCAACTAAAGAAGCCTTTCAGGCATTTGAGCATCGTCTTGGAAGTCTTCGTCAAAGGCAGCCAAATGGGTGTTTTTCTATAATACTCTTGTGAAATTCAGATTAACTATGGTAATTCTGTTCATTCCAGCGGCCCACTCCACCCCTCTTTCCTTCCCTTTAGCTATGTCTTGCCAATGTCTAGTAGGTCTCTGTACTGCAGGGCCGTGCCTTTTAGGTTAGACTTTACCCTATTAGAAATAGCTTAGACTTAGTCATTTTCTCTATGACATTGCCCTGTTTCTGTGACTACATGGATTTTTACCAGGCTACAGTGATCCTCCTGTGTAAAGAGGTATAATTATGCTTCTGACTCATACTTGGACACACACCCACAGTCACAGCATATGTTGTTAAATCCATATGTGATTTGCTTGTGAATCCACTACACTGATTTAACTTGTGCATTATAAGTTTTTCTTGTTCCCTCCCCACAGAATTAGACCTAAATATAAACAGAAATGTATTCAGGAGTTTTCAGTGAGTGGAAGTTTGAGGCCTAGCCATATGCTCTCAATGGGGGTGGAAGTTACATGAAAGGAAGCATTTAACGTTCATATCTGTTACACGCCTGGCCTTCAATACAGAGAAACATGCTCTCCATCTGTCTTTATTTCCAGCCAGGAGAAGGCAGCTTTCCGGGAGGTGATCTCTCAGTTGGAACTGGATCCCAAATGTAAAGGCTTATCCTTCTCCTCCTTTCTGATTTTACCGTTTCAAAGGATCACCCGCCTAAAGTTACTGGTGCAGGTACTTCACTTCCCTTTCTTCTTTCCTCCCTCCCCACTTCCTCCACCCAAAATTCTGAGATTTGTTATTCTCAACTCTAATAAATTTAGGGATAAAGTAATTCCCCTTTTAGCCAACTCAAATTCTCACTATGAAAAGGCAGTTTGTTGAACTGGGGAAAGAAGTGGAAGTAGGATGAAATAGTCAAGGTTAGTAAGGAATTGATCTGGTGAGCAGTTACGAGGGTGTTGTGTGATTAGACACAATGGGAAATGGAATTTAAAAGAGGCAATACAGAAAATGTGGGTTAGAGGTTCTAGGAAGAGAAGTGTTAAAAAGCTTAAAAATTCATTGTTATTTAAGTGTTTTATCTCCCCCACTATATCCTAAGCACTCGGGGGCAGGATCGTGTCTACTAAATCTATCGTTTTCTTCCAAGTACTTAGTTTTTGAATGCCATTTACTTGCCCAATCAATATCGTTTGTTGAGGGTCTACTGTGTGCAGAGCACTAAGGAAATTCAATGGAAAATTTCACTACCATTAAGATTACTCCACAGAATACAGTGCTTGAACATTTCTGCACCAAACAAATTTTATACCTATCTCAGGAGAGACACTTATCATGCCTCACAATTCAGAACTATTTTTGTAAGCATCACCAGTTTGGTCATTTTAACTGCCTCTTTCTAGGGTTTTACACCCTCCACTGAGGCTTGAGATTCAGTTTTAACCAGGAAGAGCATTTTCTTCTCTCACTCCATCTTGGAGTGGAAAACTACTGAGGGTTTAATGGTGTGTTTGATGCCAATCCTTAACTGGAATTCAGTTAAACTCTTCTTATTTTCAGAATATCCTCAAAAAGGTGGAAGAAAGATCAGAGAGAGAATGCACCGCACTTGATGCTCACAAGGAATTAGAAACGGTAAGCTTGGTCATTTGCAAAGGGAATCACCCATGTCATCATTGGTTTAGGAAAGCTATTGCATTTCAAAGTCAAGATTTCACCAGTTGAACTTCAAAGCCTGAATATTGAAGAAATTAATCTGCCATTATTCATGCTAATTTACTGCAATGGCTGGAATATTTGAAACAGATAATTTTTGAAAACTGGTGAAATAAAATTTCTGCACTTAAACTGATTTCCACAGTTCGTCATTTCCATAAGCTCATAACATTCCAACCCTGGGCTCTGCAATTAGCACTAGATTCTATGAACTGCAAAAGCCCCAGTGGTTTTTATGTTGGGAGCGAGTGCCCCACAGTGGCCTAGAAAGTCGTGGGCTCTAATCCTGGCTCCGCCACTTGTCCGCTGTGTGACCTCGGGCTAGTCACTTCGCTTCTCTGGGCCTCAGTTACCTCATCTGTAAAATGAGGATTGAGACTGTGAGCCCCACGTGGGGCAGGGATAGTGTCCAATCTGATTTGTTTGTGTCCACCCCAGCGCTTAGTATGGTGCCTGGTGCAGGCAGTAAGCGCTTAACAAATACCCTAATTATTATTACTATTATATAGTGGTGTCTGGTGTTCAAGGGCTCGCAGACAGTTCATTCATTCAATAGTATTTATTGAGTGCTTACTATGTGCAGAACACTGTACTAAGCGCTTGTAATGTACAATATGGCAACAGATAGAGACAATTCCTGGCCAATTATGGATTCGCAGTTCTTTGACCACATACTGCAGCTCGTCACTTCACTCCACATGCCACTAGCCACAAGAGGACCAAGTAATAGAGCCTACATGTTTTTACTAGTATAAAAACAATAGGCCTGAGAGTCACTTCCCTACTATGTGACTTTAGGCAAGGCACTTAAGTTCTTGGTGCCTCGGTTTCTTCATCTGTAAAATGGGGATTAAATGTTTTTGGTTTTTTTCCTCTTTAGACTGTGAGCCCCAGAAGGGACAGGGATTGTGTCCAACCTGCTTAACTTGAATCCACCCAAGCACTTGGAACAGTGGTTAGCGCTGTTATCGCAGCCCCCCTCCTACATTTCCTCTCTGCTCTCCTGCTACAACCCAACCCTCACACTCTGCTCCTCTAATGCCAAGCTATTCACTGTACCTCGATCTAATTTATCTCCCCACCGCCTCTCACCCACATCCTGCCTCTGGCCTGGAATACCCTCCCTCTTCATATCTGACAAACAGTTACTCTCCACACCTTCAAAGCCTTATTGAAGGCCCATCTTCTCCAAGTGACCTTCCTTGACTAAGCCCTCATTCCGTTTTCTCCCACTCCCTTCTGCGTCACCCTTGTACTTGTACTTGGTCCCTTTTTTTCACCACCCCCTTGGCGCCGTAGCACTTATGTACATATCTGTTATGTATTAATTGACATTAATTCAGCTTCCCCCTCTAGACTGAAAGTTCACTGTGGGCAGGGAATGTGTCCACTAACTCTGTTATGTTCAATCAGTGGTATTTATCGAGAGCTTACTGTGTGCAGAGCACCGTACTAAGTGCTTCGAAGAGTACAATAGAACAGATAGCCACGTTCCCTGCTCTACTTTCCTACCATCTCTACGCAGATGACACGCAGATCTACATCTCCACCCCTGTCCTCTCCCCCTCCCTTCAGGCTCGCATCTCCTCCCGCCTCCGGGACGTCTCCACCTGGATGTCGGCCCGGCACCTAAAACTCAACGTGAGCGAGACTGAGCTCCTCATCTTCCCTCCCAAACCCAGTCCTCTCCCAGACTTCTCTATCACCGTGGATGGCACGACCGTCCTTCCCGTCTCTCGGCCCCGCGATCTCGGTGTCATCCTTGACTCGTCTCTCTCGTTCACCCCACACATCCTATCCGTTACCGAGACCTGCCGGTTTCACCCCTACAATATCGCCAAGATCCGCCCTTTCCTCTCCACCCAGACGGCTACCTTACTGCTACGGGCTCTTGTTATATCCCGGCTAGACTACTGTGTCAGCCTTCTCTCTGACCTCCCTTCCTCCTCTCTCGCCCTGCTCCAGTCTATTCTTCACTCCGCTGCCTGGCTCATCTTCCTGCAGAAACGATCTGGGCATGTCACTCCCCTTCTTAAACAACTCCAGTGGTTGCCTATCGACCTCCGCTCCAAACAAAAACTCCTCACTCTAGGCTTCGAGGCTCTCCATCACCTTGCCCCTTCCTACCTCTCCTACCTTCTCTCTTTCTACCACCCACCCCGCATGCTCCGCTCCTCCGCCGCCCACCTCCTCACCGTCCCTCGGTCTCGCCTATCCCGCCGTCGACCCCTGGGCCACGTCCTCCCGCGGTCCCGGAATGCCCTCCCTCCTCACCTCCGCCAAACTGATTCTCTTCCCCTCTTCAAAACCCTACTTAAAACTCACCTCCTCCAAAAGGCCTTCCCAGACTGAGCTCCTCTTCTCCCTCTACCCCCCCCCCCCTTCACCTCTCCCTAGCTAACCCCTCTTTTCCCCCTTTCCCTCTGCTCCTCCCCCTCTCCCTTCCCATCCCCTCAGCACTGTACTTGTCCGCTCAACTGTATATATTTCCCTTACCCTATTTATTTTGTTAATAAATTGTACATCGCCTTGATTCTATTTAGTTGCCATTGTTTTTACGAGATGTTCTTCTAATAATAATGTTGGTATTTGTTAAGCGCTTACTATGTGCAGAGCACTGTTCTAAGTGCTGGGGTAGACACAGGGGAATCAGGTTGTCCCATATGGGGCTCACAGTCTTAATCCCCATTTTACAGATGAGGGAACTGAGGCACAGAGAAGTTAAATGACTTGCCCACAGTCACATAGCTGACAAGTGGCAGAGCTGGGATTCGAACTCATGAGCCCTGACTCCAAAGCCCGTGCTCTTTCCATTGCGCCACGCTGCTTCTCCCTGCTTCTCCACGCTGTTCTTCCCCTCGACTCTATTGCCATTGTTCTTGTCTGTCCGTCTCCCCCGATTAGACTGTAAGCCCGTCAAACGGCAGGGACTGTCTCTATCTGTTGCCAACTTGTTCATTCCAAGCGCTTAGTACAGTGCTCTGCACATAGTAAGCGCTCAATAAATACTATTGAATGAATGAATGAACACAGAGTACAGTGATCTGCACAGAGTAAGTGCTCAAATGATTGCTTAAGTACCATAATTATTTTTGTTATTATTATTCTGCTCTGGGCCAGTACCAAATACCATTTGTTTCACTGGTCTCCGCCATAGTTGCATAGTCTGACTGTCTCACCCTTGATAGCATCATCTTTGAACCTGAAGACAACATACAAGAGTTTGTTTAATTATCTGCAACCAAAGGTCTGTGAGAAGGAAGAATTCATTTTCTGAGCAAAAATAACCATTTGGCTTAGTTCAACAGTTTCATAGAATGGAGCTTTTTATGAGTTAAGAATACTAAAGCTAGCATGGTGCTTCTGTCCCAGGAGACCTGATGGTATCTTTGAACAATGAAATTATGCAAGTGATTTTCACACAGATTGCCAGGGCAGAGTACAGATTTGGAGTACATTCCCAGGAGATTGAGGTAGATGCCTTTGATTTTGAGATTTTTCTTGGCAAACCCATGGTCCTACTGGCACTCCTTAAGGACAAGTAGGGATATTTTCTATTTGTAGAGATCTCATGTCCTAAGGGAGGAGGCTGAAGTTTAGCATACCATTTATGGATTTTGAAGTGGGGGGGAGGGGTTGTTTTTTGGCTAAATCTGTTTGGGTTTTAAGTTTCTTTGATGTTAAGAATCACACCTTCCTCCCAACCTCCCCCCCACCCACCTCTATCTTTGCCCCCTCAAACACAGCAAATTCTAAAATGGAAACAAATAGAATCAGGGCGATTTTCATCTCAACAGTTGTGCCTAACTACACCTAAACAGACGTTGCTAGGCTTTGATGCTGCAATGTAAGACTCACAAGAGAAAAAAAACTCCTATTTCTAGATCATAATCCAAGATAATACTGAGCTTCTCTCTTTATGGAAAGGAAAAACATTTTGAAAATAGCATGTCTTTAAAACGTTTTCAAGAATAGAACTGAAATATACATCTTTAATTCTTGATTCAGCAAATGTGTATCTTAATTGTTTATTCTTAATTTCTACATTTCAGCAGTATTAATTCAGTACCACCAATTAAGACATTTTCCCCTCAGTGGCTGAAGTGTACAAATGGTTCAGACAGGCCTGAAGAAAGGAATATTTGTGCCTGATGCTTTTAGGTCTGTGATTTTAGTTATTCAAAGGCATTTAACTCGGCCCAGTGATTTCTGAATAACAGCAGAAATGGGGTTTTGTATAAAGGCTATAAAGAGACTAGGGATGGGCTAAGGTCAGGAGTTGGGTTGGGGTGATGGAAGTAATAATAGCAAAATGGAAAAGATAATGGGAGGGTTGTCAGGTAAGAGCAGCACACTGGGAATGTAGAGGTGGAATTTATTTGCTTCTGAGAGGTTGGTTTGTTGCAGTTTGTAACTGTGGCCTCCCTAAGAGGCAATAATCGCTCGTGTTCTGATATGTGAAGGTAAGGTTCAGGGTGATGGGTGGCAGTGGTGTATTTGTTTGGATGTGTCAGAGGGAGCAGAGAGAGGGAGGAAGGTAATTTATAAAAGTTATATTTTGAATCCTAAAGAAAGTGAAATTCCAGCCCAGGAAATTCTTTGAGAAGGACAGCAGAGGGACAGACAGACAGGTGTTAGAATGATAGATCAGTTTAGTGTCACCTGGTGTGATTTTCCTTGGGTTGTCCCATTTCCATTTAAAGAAAAATAGAAACTGGGAGGAGGAGGCTGAGTTTTAGATACCAAGATGAGATTAGCTTCTTTTCTCCTTCCTCCTGCTGGTTAGGAATGCTCCAAAACGTGAGCAACATCAGCATATGATAGTTAAAATAGGTGAGTCAGTTGCTCCACTTCTGTTTCTACCTCCCACCTGCAAAACTTGACCTCTAACTCCTGGTTTCACTTGGTTCTCTTAATTCCACAGTTCCATCCTCCTTGATTCTCTTAAATAACATGATGCATTCTATCTTCACAACATCTCTAAAATCTACCCTTTCCCCTCCATCCAAACTTCTACCTTGCTGATCCAAGCATTTGTGCCATCCCACCTTGACTATTGCATCAGTCCTTTTTTTTAGTGGTATTTATGGCACTCCAAGTGCTGGAGTAGATACAAGCTAATCAGATTGAATACAGTCCATGTCCCCCTTAGGGTTTACAGTCTTAATCCCCACTTTACAGATGTTACTGAGGTATAGAGAAGTTAAATGGCTTGCCCAATGTCACACAGCAGACACGTGACAGAACCAGGCTTAGAACCCAGGTCCTATGACTCCCAGGCCCCTCCTCTTTCCACTCGGCCTGCTGCTTCTCTGTGTAGATAGACTTTTTCTATGCCTGGAACTTGAGTGTCTTTGGGATTCAATCTGAGTGTCTGCAACTTTCCACAAATCTGCATTTATCAGTTTGTATCGGTATATCAGGGTTTACATGGTACCATGTTGATGGTGTTTCCAGGGGACAGGGTGAATTTAACCTGTGATCAATTACTGTTTAAGAGGAGGAAATTGAGGTTTGGAAAGTACTTAGAAGTAGGGAAGGTGGGTCCAGAAATTGGCTTGAGTTTGGATTACCTCAAAATGAAGCTGGCTCTTGATTCTTTTGCAGGGTACCAGTTTCCTGTTCAAGAAGCTCAGGTCTGAACTGGGGAGAAAATCATACATGAAAGGAGGATAAGACAGAAGGAATACAATCCAAATATCAAAATGTCAAGGAGACCCATTTTTCATAGTTAATTTCATATTTATTCACATTTTCCAGAATCACAGTACAGAGTCGCTTTGGCTCTGTAGGTTATTGTGCTTCATTTGCCTACTAAGATTGAGACAAAGCAGGCTTACACATTTACCTAAGTTTCATGTTCTCATTAGTTTGTCATTGGTTCAATATCAAATCTATGCATAAAATGTGCTGCACCAGAAGGCATTTTATTTTGTGGGGGGTTTTCCCTTCCCTGTTCCTTGGATTTGTTTCCTTACCCATTTTGTCTCCATCAGCAAACCACATGTTGATCAAAAGCTGAACTGTTGACTTTTTTCTTTTAATTCGGGAAAGAAATTCAGCAGGCTGCAAAGACAAGAGAAGAGGATCTTTCAGTCCCCTTCCAGCTTTAGAATTCCAATATTTTTTTCAAATATTTCTTCTTTTTGGAATAGGACAGAAACATTTAGGTTGAAGCTATTTTGCTAATTTTTTTTCCCCATTGTGTCATTGATGACCTTGGAAAGAACCTTCTTAGGAGAGAAAAAGATGTAAAAAATTGTAGAAAATCAAGGAGGGAGCTGAAGGAGAGGAAGTAAAGTCAATGCATCTATATAAACCATTCAGTGAGTTAAGACAGAAATGGGAGGAGGAAAATGCAACAGAACTGGGTGGTTTGGTGGGAAGATAAGGGAGACTTGGACATGTTTGAAGGCAGCGGAGAAGGAGCCACCATAGTGCACAGTTGGAAGTGAAAGTTAGAAAGCGTGCAAGTATTTTCAGGTGAGAAGGAATGGAGTACAAGGAGCAGGTGGAGGGGTTGATTTTGAAAGCAGGTGGGGAGATCTCCTCTTGAGAGATGGCTGAGAAGGATGAAAGAGTGGGGATGGGAGGGAACTGAAGAGGTGATACTTGGGTGAGGGGAGACTTATACCTCACTGGAGATTTTGATTTTTGTCAGCAAAATATTTGGTAAGGATATCGGGATGAGATAGAGGATGGGGGACACTGGAAATATGAGTAAAAGGTTTGGAATCGTTGATGGGTGTAAATGAGCATGGGATTCTGTGAGGGAGAAGGAGTTGTGATGCTGAGTGGAAGAGAGGGTAGAGTTTTTTATAATAAAGGATGAATTTGAAGTGGCTGAAGTTGACCAGCTGCCTTGTTTCTTGCCAACAGCACACGCTCAGGAATGGGGAAAATGCACTGTGGAGGAATTAAACTAGAATTTTTGACTTTTTAAATCATAAGTAGACAGGATAAGAATGGTAATGATTTGATCTTTTTCTGCCTGAGCTATAATTGAACAGCTGATTTGGGAAGAGTCCCTAACTCTAGACTGTAAGCTTCTTGTGAGCAGGGAACATGTTTATCAACTCTGGTATATTAGACACTCCCAAGTGCTCAGTTCAGTGCTCTGCACACAGTAAGTGCTCAGTAAATACAAATGATCGATTTCCTATGTCTCAAGAGAAATTTTTGCTCTTGAACTCTTGAAGTGAGGGAGAAAGTTTTGTTGGAAAAGAGTTCTATTTTTCCCTTCTTCTCTACTTGCATTTTGGGGACTTGGATTTTCCTTTAAGTTTTAAAATGATGATGTTCCATACTCTCTAATGCTACCTTACCTTTTAGCCAGACTTCCACTGATGAGTTTGGGGGGATCTGACCCTTGAAACAATTTAATGGTTGAATGTCCTGAGTCAATTAGTCTACACTTACTGTATGCAGAGCACAGTACTCTGCACTTAGAAATGCCCACCTCTGCATCCAACCATTGGCTTTACTCAGTCACCTTGTCCCTTCCTACCTTACCTCTCTGTTTTCCTTCTACAACTCAGCCTGCACGCTTTGCTCCTCTATTGCCAACCTTTACTCACTGCACCTCAATCTCATCCATCTCACTGCCGACCTCTCACCCATGTCCTGCCTCTGACTTGTAATACTCTCCCTCTTCTTATCCAACAGATGACCACTCTCCCCACCTTCCAAGCTTTATTAAAAGCTCATCTCCTTCAAGAGGCCTTCCTCTGACTGAGCCCCTATTTCCTCTTCTCCCACTCTCTTCTGCATCACCCTTGCATTTAAATTTGCCCCCTTTATTCACCCCTCTCTTAGTCCTACAGCACTTATGTACATAGCTGTAACTTTTATTTATATTGGCCTACCCCTCTAGACCATGCACTCATTATGGGCAGGAAATGTGTCTACCCTCTCTGTTATGGTGTACTTTCCCAAGCACATAAAAAAGTGTTCTTCACACAGTGCTCAATAACTACGATAGCTTGGAAGAATACAATAGAGCTGATAGATACGTTCCCTGCCCACAGTGAGCTTACAGCCTACAGGGGGAGATGGACAGTAATATAAGTAATTTACGGATATATACCTAAGTTCTATGGGGCTGAGGGTGGGCCAGATACTGTGGAAGGAAACTTCAAGGACTTAGTGTTGTGCTTCAAAAGGGTATGTCAGAGAGGAGTTCTAGCACTAGTAGGAAGTGGTGGTTGATGAGCAGTTTCCTCTGTTATTCAAGGCCAGCTCAACTTTAAACAATGCAGGGTTTCTTTACAGTTGGTTCAGCATCCTAGCTTCACACGTGATCGAAGAGCACAGATTATTATATATACCTTAATACAAACAGCGGTAAATTCTACATCATGGGGTAATTATTAGGGCCTGCCTGGTTGTCTCCATTATAAGTATCTGGTAGGCAAACACTTGTGATAAGCAGGTTAGAAATCCTGATGCATGCGGTTTCTTCTGTCTCAAGAAACTTCCTGATAGATACCTAGATAGGACAGAACAAAGGACTCTAGTTATTCTCATTTGCTTAGACAAGGTAGGAGACAATCAAGCCTAGAAACAAAACAGCACTGAGGGAAAGGTTGAATGAGAAAGGGATAATGCAAGGCCTAGACCACTGTACTTCCACAATACCAAATGCCCAAAGTGCATAGCTGATGCAGAAGGGAGAGGGAGTCAGAGGATAGAGGGCTTAATCTGGGCAGGCCTCCTGAATCCAAACTACCCCCTCTTTCCCTTTAAAAGTTGCTTGGGAGCCATCCCTAGGTAAAGAAGTCTTCAGTTAGTGATACAAACTTAAAGGATTGGATCCAATTGCACCCTTAACCTAATCTAGATTTAACCTAGTGTCAGAGATTGTGGGATTTATTTCCAAAGTGACTACAATGTCAAAAGTAAAAACTTGGTTATCTGAGGGGGCATTTATTGGTTTGGTTTATTTTTCAGTAAATCTTATCAGTAGAGTAAGAATTAGAAATTCTCATCTTTTTAGTTTTTCTCACTGCATAATGGGCCTCTCCATTGTTTTTATGTCCGGAGGGCATCTGGAACCCTGCTGGTTGAGACTTTTATATATACATATATAGCACTTATTTTGCTCTCTCCCTGCTTTTATTTTTCCAGGTGGTGAAGGCATGCAACGAGGGTGTTAGGAAGATGAGTCGGACTGAACAGATGATTAGTATTCAGAAGAAAATGGAGTTTAAGATCAAGGTATCCATAAATTCTTACTGAGTCCCCGAATGAAATAGACATCTTAGTCCCATTAATCTCTAGGCAGAATCCGAATCTAAATTATCCCCAATAAAATGGCATTAAACATTCCCTTTTGTATTTTCTCAGAGAGCAGTTTATGCTTTGCTCTCACTTTTATTTCAGGATTTAGAAGACCCTTTCATATTAGTGTGTTCTTCATATTAATTGTTATCGCAAGCACTTCTTGAGCACCGAGTGAATGTCTCACTCTGTACCTGGTATTATTGATGTTCTAATGGCTCCTCCACTTACCTGCTGTGTGACCTTGGGCAAATAACCTAATTTCCCTGTGCCTCAATACCCTCATCTGCAAAGCAGGAATTCAGTACTTGTTCTCGTTCCTGCTTTGAATGTGAGCCCTATGTGGGAACCGATTATCTTGTATCTACCCCACATTTTATACAGTGCTTGACACATAGTAATAGCTTTAATATTATTGTTATTATTTTCAACTGTATTAGATTTACTGTCTCCTTTATTTTGGGCTTTGGTTCTTTGAGGACTCTATATCCTACCCTTCCTAGGTCAAAAAGCTGATTAGATAGCCTAGTCACATGTCCTTCGTTATCATTCTGATACTAATGTTGGTATTTGTTAAGTGCTTACTATGTGCCAAGCACTGTTTTAAGTGCTGGGGCAGACATGGGGTAACCACAGTGTCCCACATGAGGTTCACAGTCTTAATTCCTATTTTACATTTGAGGTAACTGAGGCAGGAAGAAGTTAAGCAACTTGCCCAAAGTCACCCAGCTGACAGGTGGTGGAGCCGGGATTAGAACCCATGACCCTTGACTCCTAAGCCCAGGCTCTTTACACTGAGCCACATTCCCTCATCTATACTATGATGCAGTAAAATAGAGAGAGAGGGGCAGTGTGTTTGCTGTTAGGTTTACTGGGGTGGTGTTACGGTACTTTAACTGATACAGTTCTAGGGTTCTATTTTAATAAGACCCGAAGCTATCCTTATGTTTGTTTTCATTATAGTAACCCCATCCCACTTTTCCATAATGACATAAATAGTCCTCCAAGTTCTGATCCCTCGGTGATTAATTGCCAGCTATCTGATGTTCCTTTGGGAGTCGCAATTATTCTGATTCCTGGATTTTTTTAATCTTCTTCCCCTCTCTCTTTCTCTCTCTCTTTCTCATACACACTCTCACACACACACACACACACACACAATCCCTCTCTCCTGCTCTCATGTAGTCTGTACCCATCATCTCTCACTCACGCTGGCTGCTAAAGCAGGGAGAACTGCAGCAGATGGCCGGCCCTAAGACATCACGTACCCTCCGCACGAAGAAACTCTTCAGAGAAATCTATTTGTTCTTGTTCAACGACCTTCTTGTAATCTGTAGGCAAATTCCCGGGTGAGTCCAAAATGTGAAAGGTATGGTTTTAACTTGCTTTTGTTTTTGTTTTAATTTAATCCTCATGTGGTCACATAAAATGATTCTCAACAGGATACTGCTAAAATTTCCCTGGTGTACCTAGAAAATTTCCAGCTTTTGGCTGTCTTTGGAACTTGCTTGTGCCCTTGGGAATCAAATAAAAATTGGAAACCTGTGGAAATAAGAACCTCACCACAACCAAGTAGACTGAATATCCACTGGCTTCCCAGTCCCATAGGATTTTTGAAGGAGTAGGGAACTGGGCCTCTCCCCTGGGCCACTATTTTTTATTTTATTTTATTTTATTTTAGGCCTCCAACCAAAACCATTGGGAAACATTGCTCTAGACAGTACCTTTTTTGAATGAGGGGAAAGCTATCTGCAAATGGATAGCAATACTCCAAAGTTACCCATAATGATAGCTTGATTATTGATAATTGATGTCAATAGTCAATTGATGTAATTAGTCAATATTGACTATTGATATTTAAATGTAAATTGATAATAAAGTTCTAAGGGTTGTCAGTAGTAATGAAAGTGCTAGGGGTTACTATGGATGCCTAATTGATGAAATGTTCTTACTCTTGTTTGTAAATTTTGTGTCTCTCTTCCACTAGCAGAGATCATGTTTGTCTACCTCTGTTTTATTTTCTCAAATGCTTACTGTAGTGTTCGGCATAGAGTAGGTGCTTAGCAAATACTATAGATTGCTTTCCACTTATTTGCCACTTTAGGAGGGCAGAGGATTCCTTTTAAGGACACAAAATCTCAAACAGGGTCTCCATCCCAGATGAAAACTGGTGTCAGTTGTCAAGGATAGACCAGCAGACTGTAATGCAGTCAAGAAAGGAGAGGCTGTTTTTAAGCAAAAAACTTTGTTAGGAACAAAAGACAGAGAAAGGGTGAAAATAGAACCTTGTAGGGCAAACATCAGTCATGACAGCAGAACGAGGAAGGGATAGGATGTCCTTCATTGGCCCGTACAGTCACACTCGCCCTCATAGATGAATTTCACCCTCAAAAATGTCTTCCTCAAATATGCAAAGAAGACAGCACTGTCAGTGCAATTCAGCTGTGAGGGCGTGATTTGAAAAAGCCAATCTGAATTCTTGTTGTTACCAGTAAGGTTAATATCAACAGTTTAGATCTTTGGGTTAAAGAATTTTGCTCTTTAATGTACTGAGTTCTCCTAAGTCCTTTGTAAGGCTCTCTGCACTAAAGAAGTGCTCAAATACCATTGACTGATTAAAACTTGAGTCACTCTTTGTATTGCTATAGAGTAATAATAATAATGATGGTATTGAAGTGCTTACTGTGTGCCAAACACTGTTCTAAGTGCTGGGGTAGATACAGGGTAATCAGGTTATCCCACGTGGGGCTCACACTTTTAATCCCCATTTTACAGATGAGGTAACTGAGGCACAGAGAAGTTAAGTGACTTGTCCAAGGTCACACAGCAGCCAGGTGGCAGTGGCGGGATTAGAACCTGCATCCTCTGACTCCCAAGCCCGCGCTCTTTCCACTAAGCCACGCTGCTTCTCAAACTCTCCCAAGCTCTTAGTATAGTGCTGAGCACAAACTAAGTGCTCAGTAAATACCACTGATTGATCAACATACTCTATTGATCTGAGTAAGAGTGGATGAGTGGTTCATGATGAGAAAGTTGCCCTGGCCAGGGTATGAATGTCTCTGGTTTCTAGGCACTTAACCTTGCCCAGTATTAGCTTATAAACATTTCATATACCTCGGTTTAGGAAGCAGTAGGAATGGTAACACTGATCTTTTCCAGCTGAAGATGTGAACACTGGGCTTTTAAGTGATCATTTATATTTGTGAAACCAGGAATGCTTATCTGCAAGGTTTTTAGTAGTAAAAATTCACAGTTTTGGCTGGTGGGGTTTTGGCTGTCGTGGGACTACTGTGCTGTGAAGATAGCCCACGGTTTGCCCTTTGATCTCTCCCATTTAGCGAATGTACCAGTTGTCTGCTTGCCATGACAAACACCACCTCCTCCCTCTCAAATGAGGGACATGATCCCAAAATAAGTAATGGCACTTCATTGATTAGGGCATATTTGAAAGGAGAACATGAAATACATATGGGTTACTGCAGGTGTGTGGGGAGAGGTAGGGAGATCCGTATCGACCATTTGCCTGATTAACTGGTGTACTGCCGGGACCAGTTTGGAATGTGTCCGAGTTATGGCCAGTTCACCGGAGAATGGAGATACCTGTAAAGTTCTGATCCTGCAGCAGTTCTAGTGGAGCAAGGAGCCTCAGGAACAGATGGGTGCTTCTCTAAGATTCTGTCTAAGAAGCATTCACCAAAACCATGGTTTTGGTGTGGTGATATGTTCAAGACAGATTGGACAATGATTCAGATTTTTTTTAATGGTATTTGTTAAGCGCTCACTATGTGCCAGGCACTATATTAAACACTGGGGCAGATGCAAGCCGATCAAGTTAGGCACAGTCTGCGTCCCATATGAGGCTCACAGTCTTAATCCCCATTTTACAGAAAAGGTAACTGAAGCCCAGAGAAGTGAAGTCATTTGCCCAAGGACACACACAGACAAATGGCAGAGCGGGGATTTGAAATGAAGTTCTGACTCCCAGGCCGGTGGGCTGTCCCGTAGGCCATGCTGTTTTTCAGTCTACTTGCAGCAGAATAAGAAACATAATACACTCAGTACTGCCTGAGTGTGTGTTTTTAGTATGTTTTGGAAAGAACACTGTTACAGAATTAGGGTCTGTTCTTCTGACAGTGTGAGCCTGTATATATATAGTATGGCAGTGAGAAAGAAATAGTTGCAAAAATGCAAGCAGCATTGGACACTGCATACTTCAACACAGATTTTCTTTAATATGGCATTTTGCAAGCTATTAATGGGGATATAAATCAAGGTAAGAAATTTGCATGAACAGTACTAAGATACCAAGAAATTCACAGCTGTACAAACCCCCACAGACCCAAGGACTCCTATATTCTATTTGCAAACCTTATCAAAGCATTACTGGACCTGAACTCTGCCAAAATAAGTTTCTAATCTTCCAGGAAACTTCCTTAAAATGGCTCCTGGATAATTTCCCCTAAGGCTTTCTATGATTGTTCCTCCAAGGTGCATATTCAGAAAGACATCTTACAGGTATGGATTACTTTGCAAAGCCAGCACAGTATTATGAACTAACAATAAACCCAAAGAAGGCAAGTTATATACCAGTCTGCGCTTGAGGAGCCAGAAATACAACGTAAGATTTTCATTGGTAATACAGAACTTAATTTGGCTTTGAGGTAAAACAGTCTTCTTGGATGATCCATGCATCATGGAGTACTAATTCATTCATTCATTCAATCCTAGAACAGAGCAATGTACTAAGCGCTTGGGAGAGTACAGTAAGACAATAAGCAGACACATTCCCTTCCCACATTGAGCTTCAAGGCCACCCTGTCATGTGGGAGACTATCAAACTATGGGTCTGCAGTCATAATACAATCTGATATTTTGTAGGGCCGTGAGACCTAGAACTATCACAGAAAGGGAATCCAGAGAAATTCCACCACTGTTACTAAGTAACCCTATCTAACATCAAATGGCAAGACAGGATCACCAACAGTGCATTCAGCTCAGCTCTTTGGGGCGGGAAATGTGAGAAGAAATGTAAAATCAACCTGCCCGGCTCCTGCCTCACAATGAACTCATGATTTAAGTAGGAGGGGATACGCAACAAGAATGTAATCCAATCAATAACAAAAACAAGGTCACTCAAAGTGATCATCAGAAAATGTGTAATTTTTTTTTTAAATGGGGGGAAGGGGCATGATTTTCCAGCAGCAAACTGCACCAGGTAAATAGTTCTTAAAGAGAAACTGCCACAATCTTCCCAATTTCCAAAGCTGGTGAAAGTGACTCCCACCCACCCTGTGGGGTAGGGGGTGGGAGGAGATTTTCTTGTCACTCTCTCTGGATGAGGGAGACCCTGGTGCTCAAACTGTCCTCTGGGAGCTCTAAAATCCTATAGACTTGGGAATCCAGGTGTTAGCAGGAGACCTAATTGGTCACTGAATCAAAATAGGGCTTAGATGAGCAGTGAGAGCAGAATGATTTAAATTATCAGTTGTTTTTACTGAGCTTTGTCAGTAAAAACACCTTACCTCCGGCCTGGAATGCCCTCCCTCCTCAAACCAATTACTCCCCATAACACCCTCCTTTTCAAAGCCTTACTGATGGCACATCTCCTCCAAGAGGCCTTCCCAGACTGAGCCCTAATTTTCCTCATCTCCCACTCCCTTCTGGGTCACCCTGACTTGCTCTCTTTGCTCTTCCGCCCACCCTCCGCCCCACAGCACTAATGGTATAAATCTATATTTACACACGCTAAGCAGTATTAATAAATACAGTTGAATGAATGAATAAATTTTACTCTGTGTTTACCTCTGTACTAAAAGCTTGACACAGTACAACAGAGTTGGTAGACACCTGTCCACAGTGAGCTCACAGTGTAGAGGGATTAAAGACAGAAATAATTTCAAACATTGTGGCAAATCAGAGGCCTACTGGAATAGGACAGTATACATTCAGCCTGGTTTTCGGCAATTAGGAGAAGGGCTGCTTTCCTTGATCAGAGGCTTCAGGAAAATGCCAAGAGGTAGATTTGAAACCCAACAGTCACAGTAGGTGACAAACTGATCAGCTCAGCTAACGACTACGGTTATGTGCACATCGTATAGAGAAAATTGTTAGTCCAATGTGGATTAACTCTTTCCATCCCCTCACCCTCAAATATAAGAGCTATATACACTGAGTGTTTCTTATTGATTTTTTTTCTATAGGAGCACAGTTCCATCACAGTCCCTTACCTATCTGGAAAACAGAAAGTTTTGCTTTCTCCTCCCTCTTTTTTTTTTCCATCCGATGGCCACCTTTAGCATAAAACTCTGGCCCGCCTACACTCAAACTCTTGTCAGAATTTGTCATTTTGCAAAGTTTTCTCCTTAAAAGCTGGAAGCAGCATCCTCTTGCCTCTGCTCAGGGAAGGAAGTTTTCTTACCCACCCTCCCCCTCAACCTAAAACAAGTAAGAGGAAGGGTTGTGGGAGGAAATCTTGGTGTACCAGAAAATGTGCTGTGATGGGCTGCAAGGGTCTGGAATGCAGCACTACTGTTTCTAGGAGTGCCTAAGTAAGTAACAGCTCAATAAATACGATTGAATGAACAAACTTTCATTTACTCAGTTTTTTACCACTCCAGTAAGCACTCAATAAATACAATTGTATGAACAAACTTTCGTTTACTTAGTTTTTTACCACTCCATTCTCTCCTGTTGCTTTTTCACTAGTTTGCTAGTGAGAAAATGACAACAACAATTAGTCCATCTCAAACTTCAAAGTAAATGTATCTCTGCTCTATTGGAATAGTGCATTACTCAGCCATCTCAGGACTATCTAAGCAAAGGATCACCATGAGCTGTGAGTGACAGGTCTTCTTTTGTTTCTTGTACTTAGCGACAGGTACCAGGTATTTGACTCAGCACCTCGTGGCCTCCTCAGAGTGGAGGAATTGGAGGATCAGGGACAGACTCTGGCTAATGTCTTCATCTTGAGACTCCTTGAAAATGCAGATGACCGGGAGGCCAGCTACATGCTGAAGGCTTCATCACAGTGAGTAGTGAATACTGTAATTCTGTTTCCACATCACAGATGTTTCTGCAATCCCCCCCACCGTCACTTCAACCCCACCACAGACTGAGACAATCAATCATATTTACTGAGCACTTATTGTGTTCAGAGCACACATTTGCACATGAGTAAACGCTTACACATTTGACCCAATTCTTCTCTGTGTCCTCATTATGAGAATTTATGCTTCAAATCTGAGGGGTTTTTTTGCCTTGAACGATCAGTTTCAGCAATCAGAAGTGGACATTTTACAATTTAATTTAATCTTCACTTCATTTTGCAAGTGAAAACTGCTCTCAAACTGTTGCTTTCCTGCTCCTGGACCCAACCAGTGTTTACCTCTCCCAAACTATCCCTTGACCTAGCCTAGCAAATGACAGTGTTATCAGAAATCGATAGTTCTGAGTCACTGATCTGATCTGAAATCTAGTTAGGATGGTGAGCTGTGGCTCTACAAAGTAGCTTCAAATCATGTGACTATTCTGGGACAACAATAGCAGCCAACCACTTCAGCTCTAAACTGTGGGATAAAGTGGCAACTGTTTGGTCACAATAATAATAGTGATAATAGGGGTATTTGTTAAGAACCTGTGCTAAGCACTGCACTAAACATTGGGTAGAGATAAGATGATCAGTCTCTGACCCATATGAGATTCATAGTTTTAGTAGGAGATAAAACAATTATTGAATCCCTGTTTTACAGATGAGGAAACTGAGGCCCAGGGAAGTTAAATAACTTGTCGAAGGTTACACAGTAAGTAGGTGGCAGAGCCAGGATTAGAACCCAGATCCTCAGATTTACAGTCCCCTTTCAGGCTAAATATTATATGATAAAGACAGAGCCACACAGTCAACTACCTAGATAAGGTATAAAAGAGGATTTTCATTCATTCAGTCAGTCGCATCTATTGAGAGCTTACTGTGTGCAGAGCACTGTACTATGCGCTTGGGAAGTACAATTCAGCAACAAATAGAGACAATCCCTGCCCACAACAGGCTCAAAGTCTAGTAGGGATGCAGTTGGCATCATCAGCCAACAGAATTCATTCATTCAATAGTATTTATTGAGTGCTTACTGTGTGCAGAGCCTTGTACTGAGCGCTTGGAAAATACAATTCAGCAATAAAGAGAGACGATCCCTGCCCACACTGTGTTTACAATCTAGAACGGGGGAGAATTAGTAGAAATAATAACTCCAGGAATTCTAGGAACTGCAACAGCTGCAGGCTTTCTAACTTGTCCCCTAGTTTTTCACTTGCTGTTAATGTTTTACCAACAGCACTCCAGAGTCGCATGTTTAGTTGCTGCATGTGCAGTCCTGTTGTTCTGGGTGTCCTCCGTGACCTTCTCCTCTTCATTCCCTCCCCTGCCTCCCCTAAACACAAAAGGCAGTCTTGTCCCTGTGTTATCCCTCACTCAGGGGAATCACGGGCTTGCCCTTTTTGGCAAACTTCATTTAACCGGTCGGTTATGGTTCTACGAAGGGATTTGTCGTAATAGGTTTCTTTGGGCAGAACTTGAATTGAGCACTGAAAGGGATTGCTCACAGATCCTTCTAACATTAACTTTCCAAAGATACAGTAGTGGACATTTTACAGGTTGCTAAAGAAACTAAGGAACTGTAACCTAAAGCGGGCGAAGTTGGCATGCCACATTTAAAAATACAAACGAAGTCTTTTGGGCGAGCTTTTTGATGTGTGTGTCTCGTACTGGATGTGATTATATGTTTATATGATTATATGATATGTTTCCTTTCTATTATAGGAGCGAGATGAAACGTTGGATGACCTCCTTGGCCCCAAACCGAAGAACCAAGTTTGTTTCTTTCACATCCAGATTACTTGGTAAGACAGCCAATCCAGGGAAAGTGGTGAGCAGCGGTAGATAGGCTCGGCCTGAGTTCAATAAATTTTGATATTTTTATATCATTTTTAACCTAGGGTCTCAGAAATCCTATGTGTGTGGCAAAAACCATGTGTATCATATTGGGGCCGTAGTGCCAAATAAGAGCTCCACTCCCAAATCATTAAGAACACTCTTATGCCAGTGGAAGAAGTCGTCTTCCTAACTTCTGAGCATTCACGAGCTGAAGTGTTCTCTTCTCAAAACTTGAACCATTAGGGTCTTTGCAGGGCAGTCCATAATGCTGAGCCTAAGTCTGAGAATCAAAAGGTTAAGTGCTACAACTCTGCTATCAGCTTTTGTCCATGGGCAAGGCACTTGAACTCTCTGAACCTTGGTCTCCTACTCTGGTAAATAGGCATGCCCTGACTTTCAGTGATAGTGAAAGGGAAAAATGACTACAGTGTGGAAAATGACTAGGTCTTAAGGTGACGAGGATGTCTGGAACACAAAATGAAAGAAAATAGAAGTAACTTCAAATGTGTCTCTGGAGTAGGAGTCTACAGTGCAGACTCAGACGCCACGTCCTTTGTCAACAGCTCTCTCGGGAGAGCCACTTGCCTGGAAAACCTATGGAACGCTCTAATGATCCTCCCTGGGGGACAGAACCACCTTTCCCGCTGAATTGAAATATTTTTATAGTTGCTACAGGAATTTGGTATTGCCGTTTTTCTAAATAGCGCTCGCCACCCCCTGAGGGGTTGGATATATTCATCAGTAAAGGTACCGGGAGGATTCACGGTTTGCATTACTTAGGAAGCATAGCTCTTTGTGATTTAATTTCTTTTCCCCCCCTTCCTCTCCCTGTCTCCCAATGCCAGACTGTCCTCAGGTGCAGTGTGTCCATCCATATGTGGCTCAACAACCTGATGAGCTCTCCCTGGATTTGGCAGACATTCTGAACATCCTAGACAAGACGGATGATGGTAAGAACCGTGGAACTGTAGGTCCTGGTCATATTGTCATAGAAAGATCACTTTTTGTACCATCTTCTTCAGAAGTTCAGTGAGTTATTTGACTGAAAGTGATACATGGGTCTGAGTGATGGGAAAATAGACTAGTTTCAATCAGTCTTGCAGTTAAATATTGACCTTTTCAGTCAGTCAATTTAGCCAGTGGTATTTATGGAGCACCTACTGTGCTAGGGTCTCCACTTGTGATCCCAGTTCAGTCTTACCCGGATTTGGGAGGAGAGCGGGAAGCCAGGTCCTGCTGGAAGGAATAGTCTATGTGGTATATAAATCCAGCATATGGAAGGAGAGAAAGGAGGGGCTCAAGGAAGGGAAGTGTTTGGGCAGTTCTGCCTCTCCCTATAGGTCTCAAATCACCTATAGTTCAGGGCTAGGATAAAGTGAGAAGACCTTTGGTGCCTGATTGTTGTATGCCGTTTTTGCCAGTCAATCAATCGACCGTATTTATTGAGCACTTGCTTACTACGTGCAGAGCACTGTACTAAGTGCTTGGAAAATCCAATGTAATACATTTATGTCTGTGGAGAAGCAGCATGGCCTAGTAGAGAGAGCATGGGCCTAGGAGTCAGGAGGAGCTGGGTTCTAATCTCAGCTCCACTACTTGTCTGCTTGTGTGACCTTGGGCAAGTCACTTCACTTATCTGTGCCTCAGTTACCTCATCTGTATATTGGGGAATTAAGATTGTGAGCCTCATGTGGGACAGGGACTGCGTCCAACCTGATTATCTTGTATCTATCCTGGCACTTTAAACAGTGCTTGGCACACAGTGCTTAACAAATACCAGTACTATCATTATTATCACAGAGCATCGTATGCTTCGTAGAATACAATATAAGAGAGTTGGTAGGCAAGCCACCAAGTCCCTAATTCAAGGCAACTAAAATTCAGTTATCTGTTTAAAGCTTCACGTAGTGTAGTCAGCCTGATTATTATGCAGTTGCAAGAGTGTTAGCGAAAAGTCCCTTTATCCCTTTCAGTGCTCCCAGCCCTTGAGACTGTAAACTCACTGTGGGCAGGGACCCTGTCTGCTAATTTTGTTGCACTGTACTCTCCCAAGTGCTTAGTACAGTACTTTGCACATTGTAAGCACTCAGTATTGATAGGGCCCCATCACCTGGGTGTATCTTCTCCTGAAGGATGGTAGCCTTGGGGGGAAAGGGCCACCTCCTGAGGCCACCCCTCACCCCTGAAAACCTAAGCAATCAGTTTTTAGAGCATTTGATAACAGTTGCTTTTATTTTAGATGATTTTCTGATTGGCTCCTTGTGCACATTGACTGTGAACACGTTGCCGTAGAATAGTATTTATTGTGGAAACATCAAGGTGAAGTCGATTGCTTCAAAATCGAGTTCTGAGGGCCAGGTCTTTGGAGGAGTAGGTTTGAAACTCGGTCCCCACCTTGTGGCTAGTCACTGAAACAAGGCACGCTTGCTCCAGAAAAGTTGATTTCCCAGTTTCTTTTATTCATCCCAGAAATGTGGGCCAAACTGAAATATCTATTTTCCACTTTGAATGAGTGTTCCCAAATTGAGGAAATGAATTACTGAATTATTTTGTTTACCAATTGCTCTTCAAGATCAATTTTAAACTCAGAAACAGTAAGGAAAAATAATCATTAGCTTTCCCTGTCCAAGAAGACTCCCCCCAGCTTCCTCATCTGATTCCATTGCTCTCCTGTTCTGCTTTCCAGAGAAGCAGCATGACTCAGTGGAAAGAGCCCGGGCTTGGGAGTCAGAGGTCATGGGTTTGAATCCTGACTCTGCCCCTTGTCAGCTGTGTGACTGTGGACAAGTCACTTCGCTTCTCTGGGCCTCAGTTCCCTCATCTGTAAAATGGGGATGAACACTGTGAGCCTCAAGTGGGACAACCTCATTCCCCTGTACCTACCCCAGTGCTTAGAACAGTGCCCTGCACGTAGTAAGCGCTTAACAAATACCAACATTATTATTTCCCTCTTCTCAGGCTGGATTTTTGGGGAGCGTCTTCATGACCAGGAACGAGGCTGGTTCCCCAGCTCCATGGGGGAGGAGATCATGAACCCCAAGATAAGGTCACAGAATCTCAAGGAGTGTTTCAGAGTTCACAAGATGGACGACAGCCAACGCAACCAAAACAAAGACCGAAAGAAGCTGGGCAGTAGGAACCGGCAATGACCTCTATCCGATCCTGAGCCGTGACCTATGACTTCTAGGGACGGACCGAGCGCGGAGACTAAGGGCTGGGATGAAGGAGGTGGAGGAGTTGGTACTAAATAGGACTGGTCTCTTGGCATGTTTCTTGCACCCACCCCTAACCAAAGGGAAACTGCTCTGCTTAATGTGTACAAAGGTCAACCCTTCCACTCTTCATGCAGTGCTGCTGATTCCCGGCTCTTTCCGTGGCAGATACGAGGAAAGCAACAAGCAGAGTATATTGGAGTGCTGCATCACTGCCCTCTCCCCAGCTCTGTCTTCAGTAAGTGTGAGAAACCTTTCGTTGCATGGGCATGAGGGTGCTCTGCTGCCCTGAATAATCTCCCTGAGAGATGAGAAAACAAGCCCCCTGGAGCAGGTGGAACACACCTGCTGCTGAGAGCGTGACACAGCTAGATGATCCCGAGGGATCATGTCATAATATTTTCTTCAGTAAATACGGAGGAATAGCAAAGTTGCACTAAATTGTCCTGGCTACCCTAGAAACTGTTCGAATGTTCCCTGCCCTCAAATTTGAGATCGCCGTTTCAAGTCCCCAGACTCAAATGATCATTTGGTGATGCAGGTTCTTAGTCACTGACTCAAAGAGGGTCCCTGCAATAGATCAGGATCCTGCCCCTCACCCATCCACCCTCTTTTTTCTCTCTTGGGATTTTCCTCTTCCCTTTCCCTCCCCTCTGAGCCCAAAGGGCACTTCAGAAGCCCCCCGTGCAACTCTGACAGTCCCAACCAGCCCGGGAGATCCTGACTCCCATTCTCAGTGCATGACGGGCTCCAGAGGGGGTCAAGGTACGGAGTCCACATCACCGAAGAGTCCTGAGTGCGAATTATCAGGGTAGCAGAAACCCCAATGATGTCTAAGACCTACTTCCAGACACACTGACCACTACCAAAGCTATTTAATCAAGGCATGCTTCGCAATGAATATTGTACACCTGGAGAGATGGCCATGGCTCTCCACTATTGCTCTTTCAGTTTTAAAGGGTAACTTCTCTAGTCCTTCTGTCATGCACTATCTTTTTCAGGCAAGGTTTAAAGCCCGACATCTTCCCTAATCTAGGCCCTGCCTTGATTCCTGCCCTAAAAGGGAGGTTACGAAGCATTAATACAGGCTCAAATGTGACGTTTACTCTCTACGCATAAATACCAGCCTAGATCTCCATGTTTATGTTCACAGATGTCCGGTGAACCTTCAGCATAGCATATACTGTGTTACCAGTGGGCACTGGAACAGTCCAGCTACAGTGTTGGTCGCTGCCCTTCCTTGCCATTGTGTATTTTTTTAAATCAGCTTGTTGGTTTCATAAAAGATATTGCACATGTGAGAATGATGGAAAACAAATTAAGACTGTCGTCGTGTTGGGGGAAATGTCCCATGAACCCAGAGAATCCATCATAAAACACGCAGTGACCGTATTTTAAATAGTTGTACTTAACCTATATTGTTATGCTTTATCTTTAGATAACATAAAACAGGCCCGTTTCAAGAATATATTTTCTAAGCCGAAACTCGAACTTACCAGCAATATATTTTTGGAAGCGCGGGGTGGAATGAACGTAGACCGAGACCAAGGAGGTAGGCCAGGAGGTAATGAGGTCTGTCACGCCCGGCCCTAGGAAGGAGGGAGGGATGGTGTACAGTCACTTGGGAGGCAGGAAGCGCTAATCGAAACCTGGGCTCTCAAAGCTCCTATCACCTCTCCCCTGCCTGAGCTTTCTCCATAAGCCAGCCGAGCAACTCTGTGCATGAACTGCATGCTTATTAATTATGTAGGAAAATGAGCAGGGACTCCAAAAAAGGCTAAGAATCACAGGCCTCACAATCCTTTAGCATTTCTCTGCATTTCATGCAAGAAGAGAGCAATCAAACTTCAGGGAATTTAAAAAAAAAAAAATGGTTGCTAGAGAACAATCTTTCACAAAAGCCTCTCACCACATGGATATTTGAGCTGCTATTTTTATAACTGTTATATAAGTTCTTCTCCCTCCCCCAAGCACTCAGTGTGTTCACTCTAAACAGGGTTGCCAAATTTGGGGATCTGTCCATGTGTGTGAGACACAAAATCAGGGAAGTATTAGCCAGCTTTCCGACATGACACTCTACAGCTGTGTCTTCCGGGCACTCTGAGCTAATGCCACTGCTGGCTGATCTTGGTTCCAAGCCTAGTCAACCCACGTTCGAACCCGTGCTCTGATTCCGTCATTGGCCAGCACTGGCTGAAGCTGAGGACTCAGGTAGACTCCCCAGCACTCATTTAGCGGCGGATCCCCGGGTTAAACACCCACCTGAACCAAAAACCCGAAGGCCAAAGGACACATGGTGTTTTGGGGGCCGAATCGAAGAGCTTGTTCAAAACAGTTGCTTATCTTTTGTTTTTTTTTCCAGATTCAACTGGCTCTGAGTAGTTAGCACTTAGAAATCTGAGATGTCACTTTGGGTACATTTTAGGCTTTGAGCTGCACTGCACAACCTTTTCAGTTATTTCTTTTGGACTGTCTTTTTTCTTTTGGTTAAACGCCTTTCCTCATCTAGGTGTTAACTGCTGCGGTGTGTTGGTTTCAGGTAGTCTGATGATGTGTTCACACAGATCTGTTGAATAGATGCCCTTCTAGACCTGTATTGGGCTGCCTGACTGATATGGGGGAAGAAAAAAAAAACCCACCCTCTTTTGTTGTTGTTGTTCCTGTGATGAAAATATAGCTGAATGAAACTGTTTCAAAAGGCTGGATAGAGATGTTGTTGTGATCTCCCTTTCTTTGCTTTCGCCAGTCCTCCCTCTCCTGCTGCAGCGTTCCAAGAATTAGAGCCAGTATCTCACCGTGCTTACCTTCTTCACTGACCCAGGGTGGTCAGTATAGAATAGAGCCTTTCTGTTTTCTAAGTTGTTACTCTCAGGTGCTCATCAACTTCTTTTGTTTTATGTGAGGGCAGTTGGGAACCACATCTACCTTCCTGGCCTCAGTAAAGAGGACCAAATTGCTTGGCCAAGCAGATCTCCTTTTCCTTCGCCTCCTTCCCATCCCCCTACCCAGAAAGGGGGGATGACAAAAGAGACAGGTTGCTGGTGTAGAGTGGTGCTGTCTCTTACCTTTAGGAGGGTGCTAGCGTAGCTGTGACTTGGTGTCCCGTCCCCCCCCCCCACGGTGCCCTTCATCTCTCCTGGGTGTAGAAGCGTGGCCACTTGCAATGACTGGAAATACAGAAAACTCCTAGAAATGATGGTTTCCAAATAAGGATGCAGATCCTGCAAAGGAAACTTACACTGCTCCTCCTCCTCCAGTCACAGTCCCAGTGAAGTCAGAAAGCCCCTTTCCCCCCAGGATATAATAATAACGTTGGTATTTGTTAAGCCCTTACTATGTGCAGAGCACTGTTCAAAGTGCTGGGGTAGATACAGGGTAATCAGGTTGTCCCACGTGAGGCTCACAGTTAATCCCCATTTTACAGATGAGGTAACTGAGACACAGAGAAGTTAAGTGACTTGCCCACAGTCACACAGCTGACAAGTGGCAGAGCTGGGAGTCGAATTCATGAATTCATGACCCTTTCCACTGAGCCACGCTCTTCCCCAAGGCTCTCATCTTACAGGAGAAGATACACCCAGGAGTGGGGACCTATCAATATTGAGTGCTTACTATGTGCAAAGTATTGTACTAAGCACTCAGTGGAAAGAGTCCGGGCTGGGGAGTCAGAGGTTATGGGTTTGAATCCCAGCTCTGCCATTTGTCAGCCGTGTGACTCTGGGCAAGTCACTTCACTTCTCTGGGCCTCACTTACCTCATCTGGAAAATGGGGATTAAGACTGTGAGCCCCATGTGGGACAACCTGATTACCCTGCATATACCCCAGCGCTTAGAACAGTGCTCGGCACATAGTAAGCGCTTAAATACCAGCATTATCATTGTTACAATGCAACAAAATTAGCAGATAGGGTCCCTGCCCCCAGTGAGCTTTCAGTCTCGAGGGGAGAAAGACATTAATATGAATAAGTAATTTATAGCAGATATGTGCGTAAGTATTTGTGGCCCTTGCTGTCAACCAAGCATGGACTATAACAGGACTGGATGGGACCCCTTCTCCAGGAATCCCTTCTTCACTAAGCCAAGAGTTATGGAATCACACCCCTAACCAAAACTACTCTAAAAATTGTGTGTGCTTCCTAACAAGTGGTGTGCATGTGGCTTTCAAGTAATAATAATGGTGGTATTTGTTAAGCGCTTACTTTGTGCAAAACACTGTTCTAAGCGCTGGGGGAGACAAGGTGGTCAGGTTGTCCCATGTGGAATGCACAGTTTTAATCCCCATTTTACAGATGAGGGAACTGAGGCACAGAGAAGTTAAGTGACTTGCCCAAAGTCACACAGCTGGCAAGCGGCGGAGCTGGGATTAGAACCCATGACCTCCGACTCCCAAGCCCGGGCTCTTTCCACTGAGCCACGCTGCTTCTCTTACTCTGTTTCTCCCAACACCAATGTATCCATGCATGTCCCCAGCAGCTAGGGCCAGGTCCCCACCTTCCAGCCCTTGGCCCAGTCCAGGCTGAGGCTTCAGCCCCTTCCTCTGCCCAGGTGGGAGAGCCATTTTGCTGAGGGATAGGAAACAGATGCCATGAGGGCTGGAGGCATTGCCCTGCCTTAAGTGAACTTGAGCCCCAAAGAACAGCCTCTGTATCACTCTTCAAGAGTTTGGGACTAAAATGGCAGATCTGCTTTCAGGCCCAGAGGGTCCGGGCCACTGGATTTGCCCTCCAGCTCCATGGGACCATGAGGGCTGAGTTAACTCCTTTGCAGAAAAAAGAGTGAGTACCTGGTTTGCTCTATCCTTTCTTGTATTTAAGTATTTAAGTGCTCACTTATGATGTGCAAAGCACTGTTCTAAGCGCTGGGGGTGGGGGGACGACAAGGTGATCAGGTTGTCCCACTTGGGGCTCACAGTCTTAACCCCCATTTTACAGACCGGGTAACTGAGGCCCAGAGAAGTTAAGTGACTTTCCCAAAGTCACAAAACTGACAAGCGGCAGATCCGGGATTAGAACTGTGAGCCCCACGTGGGACAACCTGATTACCCTGTATCTACCCCAGCGCTTAGAACAGTGCTCTGCACATAGTAAGCGTTTAACAAACAAATACCAACTCATGACCTCTGACTCCCAAGCCTGGGCTCTTTACACTGAGCCACGCTGCTTCTCTAAGAAATGAGATGGGAGCCAGAGCTGACTACTTCAGTCAATCAGTCTTATTTGAGCAGATTACTGTACTAAGCCTTTAGGAGAGTACAATATAACAGAGTTTGTGGACATATTCCCTGCCCACAATGAGCTTAAAATACAGAGGGGGAGACAGACATTAATATACAGATGTGCACATAAATGCTGTGGGGTTGAGGGAGGGGTGAATAGAGGGTGAAAATCCAAGAGCAAGGGTGACCCAGAAGAGTGGGAGAAGAGGAATTGAGGGCCTCTTGGATGAGATGTACTTTTAATAAGGTTTTGAAGAGGGGAAGGGGAGAGACTGATTACCTGCTGGATATGAAGAGGGAAGATGTTCCAGGCCAGAGGCAGGTCTTGGGCAAGAGGTTGGCAGCAAGATAAATGAGATTGAGATACAGTGAATAGGTATTGAAGGAGTGACTTGTGTGGGCTGGGTTGGAGTAGGAAGTAGCAAGGTAAGATAGGAGGGGGCAAGGTGATTGAGTCCTTTATCCAGTGAGTTGACAGCTCCTTGCTGGGTGTGAGTTCTGGCTGCCTCAGGGAGTTGGAGGAAAGAGAATTGGAAGACAGTGATAGGAGCTTTGCACATAGTAAGTGCTTTAATACCATTATTATTATTATTATTATAAGAAGCAGTATGGCCTAGTGGCAAGAGCACAGGCCTAGGAGCCTAAAGACTTGGGTTCTAATCCCAGCTCCCACCATATGTCTGCTGTGTGACCTTGGGAAAAATCACTTACCTATGCCTCAGTTTCCTCTTCTGTAAAATGGGAATTAAGGCTGTAATCCCGGTGTGGGATAAGGGCTGTGTCCAACCTGAATGTCTTGTATCTACCCCAGTATTTACTAGAGGGCCGGGCACAGAGTGCTTAACAAATACCATCCGATAAAAAAAAAAAATGAGTGGAAGAGTACAAGGGGATCAGGGAAGGGTTGGGGGTGGAAGGAAGCTACATGAAATTATTAATAATAATAATTATGGTATTTGTTAAGCACTTACTATGCGGCAGACACTGTACTAACCACTGGGATGGATACAAGCAAATCAGGTCAGACATAGTCCCCGTCCGGCATGGGACTCACAATCTTAATCCCCATTTTACAAATGAGGTCTTTGAGGCATAGAGAAGTGAAGTAACTTGCCCAAGGTCACACGGCAGACAAGTGGCGGAGCAGGGATTAGAACCCAAGTCTTTTGGCTCCTAGGCCTGTTCTCTTGCCACTAGGCCATACTGCTTCTTAATTAAAGATACTCTTTTTAAGAAATTAAGACTCCCTTATTCCCATCACACCTAATTTTTTTACGTCACCCACACTTGTCAGAACCGTCTCTCTCCTTCCCCTCTCCCACATACCCAACACACCTAATATAGGATTCGTCTCCCGAGACTTTTCAGAGACCAGGTGCATGGCAGCTGCCTGCCGTGTACTGTACTAAGCACTTAGAAGAGTACAATACGACAAAATTCACAGACACGTTCCCTGCTCATAAAGAATTTACCGTCTAATAATAATGTTGGTGTTTGCTAAGCGCTTACTATGTGCGGAGCACTGTTCTAAGCGCTGGGGTGGATACAGGGTAATCAGGTCGTCCCACGTGAGGCTCACAGTTAATCCCCATTTTACAGATGAAGTAACTGAGGCACAGTGAAGTGAAGTGCAGAGCCGGGAGTCGAACCCATGACCTCTGACTCCGAAGCCCAGGCTCTTTCCACTGAGCCACACTGCTTCCCTACCCATTCCAAGTCATGAGCTCACCAGGGCTCTGGTCGCTGAAGTCTATTGCTCTAAGGACCTACCTCAGTGGCACCTGGCAGGAATCGTGGACACTGCTGGCGGCTCCAAGCTAGGAATCGGGCGAAGAGCTGGCATGCGTGTGTGAGTCCTGCCCCGTAACCGTGGTTCCTTTCTCCGTATTTGCTGAGGATACTCCACCGCACCCAGACTTGTCTTCCCCTGCAACGCTAGCCCACTATCCTCATCCGGAAGCAGCATCTTTCTCCCCATCAATCATTTTAGCCTTCTGTCTCTGGTCCAGAAGGCACCACAGGGAGACTCATGACCCCCACCCTTATACCCCAAAATAATAATAATAATAATGTTGGTATTTGTTAAGCGCTTACTATGTGCAGAGCACTCTTCTAAGCGCTGGGGTAGACACAGGGTAATCAGGTTGTCCCACGTGAGGCTCACAGTTAATCCCCATTTTACAGATGAGGTCACTGAGGCACTGAGAAGTTAAGTGACTTGCCCACAGTCACACAGCTGACAAGTGGCAGAGCGGGGATTCAAACCCATAACCTCTGACTCCCAAGCCCGGGCTCTTTCCACTGAGTGCTGTGCACGTAGTAAGCTCTTAAAAAATACCAACATTATTATTAGAATGAGGGATAACGAAGACAACCGCAAAGGGGGGGGGGGTGGCGGCACGGCAGGTGATAGGCCAGTCGGGGATGCGAAGAAATGGGCCCCGAGGGGAGGGACTCGGTGCCGTGTCACCCGGGGACCGGCGGGAAATAGCAGGATGGGCTTCAGAAGGACCTGGGTTCTCATCCCAGCTCCACGACTGGTCTGCTGGGTGACCTGGTCGGGACACTCACACCACCAGTCCTGCAGGGGAGAGGTTCCATAGCTTTCTCTCCCTTGAACACTGGAGTTAAAGGGCTTTTTGCTCCTCCCTGGATTCTTGCTAGATGAGAGAAGGCTTAGGGGCCAGTGCTGAGCTGAAGAGGAGAAAAAGTGTTCCGGTGTTTATGTTGGCTGTGGACAGGTGTTCATGGTTTCGAGCTTGAGTGTGCTTAGCGTGTGCTTGTGATGGATGAGTTTCCACAGTGCATTCTTTGGGGACACCTGTGAGCTCTGTGAACTGCGGGTCGTAGGCTCTTCCGACCGAATAGAGGAGGAAGGTGGGGAGGGGAAAGTGTGGCATGGAAAAGGGACATGCCAAGAGTGGCGGGAGTGAGGGCAGGTGCAGGAGGGAGCCTTGAGGGGTGAGGAGATGTAGTCCCTATCCCCAATTTGGGAATAATAGGGCACAGTCCAAACTTCATAAATTCCACCACGAGTGGGGGCAACCTAGGGTGTTGAGCCAGAGAAAGAAATATTTTTAATAATAATAATGTTGGTATTTGTTAAGCGCTTACTATGTGCCGAGCACAGTTCTAAGCACTGGGGGAGACACGGGGGAATCAGGTTGTCCCACATGGGGCTCACAGTCTTAATCCCCATTTTACGGATGACGTAACTGAGGCACCGAGAAGTTAAGTGACTTGCCCAAAGTCACACAGCTGACAAGTGGCCGAGCCTGGATTCGAACCCATGACCTCTGACTCCAAAGCCCGTGCTCTTTCCACTGAGCCACGCTGCTGCTCGATTTTGGTTTTAAAACCAAAGCCTCATACCTGGGCCAGGAGAAGTCCCTAGATGAGAGCTTCTGAATTCATTTGCTTCTTTTCTTCTCCTCTCTTGCACACACACTCACACGGTCACTCCCCTACATCCCCCCCAGAGGGGGAAGAATGCCAAATGCAGATTATAGGAAAACAAAGCACTTTTATTCCATTCAGGAAGTGGAGAATTTTCTCAGAGTGATGACGATCAGTGCCACAATCACCGAAGTGCCCAGGAGAGCTGCGATCACAATGGCCGCAATGGCTCCTGGCCCCAGAGAACCTGGAGGCGACAAAGGAAGAGGCGAGTGAGGAGGGAGGAAAAGACTCAGTCTCAGCTCAGAATACCTACTGCCTCGAAGAGGCCTCAGGGAGGGACAGAGCCCAGGAAATAAAAATAATAAATGTTGGTATTTGTTAAGCGCTTACTATGGGCCGAGCACCGTTCTAAGCGCTGGCGTAGATACGGGGCAATCAGGTTGTCCCACGTGAGGCTCACAGTTAATCCCCCATTTTACGGATGAGGTAACTGAGGCCCAGAGAAGTGAAGTGACTTGCCCACAGCCACACAGCTGACAAGTGGCGGAGCTGGGATTCGAACCCACGACCTCTGACTCCCAAGCCAGGGCTCTTTCCACCGAGCCACGCTGCCTCTCTAAATAAAAATGGAAAAATCCCCCTCAAGGACCTGGAAGTCAGCTCGGATGCCTTCCTCTGAGGATCTAAAACGCCCCCATCAACCTTCACTTTTCAAGTGAAGTCATCTGAATTCCTCTAACCTTTAACCTCGCCCAGTTTTATCCCACTATCTCATATCCACACAACCTATCCTAGGGGTCCTGTCTTCTCATGGCCTTTGGACAGGAAATTTAAAGAGAGCTAGGCTGTACTCAAGCAGATTACCTGTAAGGGTCACTGCATGCGGGCTCAGCCCTTCAAAATGTCCTCCTCTTCCTCCATGGGCACCCTTTCACTAGAGCCTTAACCTCTGCCAACTGAACTCCTTATCCGCTTTCCCAAATCTAGGTACTTGTCCTCTCCTATCAGCCCTTGCTCCCCACATCCAGTCTCTCCCACCTCCAGTCCACACTTCCCTCTGCTGCCCAGATCATTTTTCTAGTGTTTAGCACATTTAATCCCATTCCTCAAAGACCACCTCAAAGGTCAGCTCTCACTCCTACTCACACCCCCTTTTTTCCCCCACTACACCCCAGCTTGCCCCCTTTGTTTATCCCCGCTCCGCCGCTTGTCAGCTGTGTGACTTTGGGCAAGTCACTTAACTTCTCTGTGCCTCATCTGGAAAATGGGGTTGAAGACTGTGAGTCTCACGTGGGACAACCTGATCACCTTGTATCCTCCCCAGCGCTTAGAACAGTGCTTTGCACATAGTAAGTGCTTTACAGATGCCAACATTATTGTTTCTCTAACTCACTCACTATGCCTAATTCTTGTCCCTCCCGCCCCCTGCCTCTTTCTCATTCCCCCTTCCCTGCCTGGACCTGGCTTCTAATCCCCACCCTGCCACTTGCCTGCTGTGGAAACCTAGGCAGGTCACTTAACCTCTCTGTGCCTTACATTCCTTTTCTGTAGGATGGGATTTAAACACTTTTTCTCCCTCCTATTTAGACTGTGAGCTCCAGGTGAGTTAGAGACCGCGTCCAAACTGATTATCATGCATCCACCGTAGCATTTAGTACAGGGCTTGGCACCTAGTAAGCACTTAATAACACTTTCGTTTTTCAGTACCCTGCGCACACACAAGTGTTCAGTAATTCCTAGTGATCGATGGACTCAGCCAGTAACCCCAACCAACCTCAATGAGGGAGGGAGAGGGTAAGGGCACCACGAAGTTCGGTAGCCTCCCTTCCTCGGGAACAACTCCCCCTTCCTCACTGTGCTGCTCCAGTGCAAGGAGGAGGAGGTGGGAATCCTCCTATTGATCCCCAAGAGAGGCAGTGTCATCAATCAATCAATCAGTGGTATTTATTGAGTGCTTACATGCAGAGCACTGTACTGAGCACTTGGAAAAGTACAATATAACAGAGTTAGTGGACATGTTCTCCACCCGTGGAGCTTACGGTCTAGAGGAGGAGAGAGACGTTAACGTAAATAAATGATAATAATAATGGTACTTGTTAATCACCTACTATGTGCCAAGCACTGTTCTAAGCACTGGGGTAGATATAAGGTAATGAGGCTGTCCCACGTGGGGCTCACAGTCTAAATCTCCATTTTACAAATGAGGTGACTGAGGCCCAGAGAAGTAACTTACAGTCCAGTCGATTAGACCGTAAGCCCGTCAAACGGCAGGGACTGTCTCTATCTGTTGCCGACTTGTTCATCCCAAGCGCTTAGTACAGTGCTCTGCACATAGTAAGCGCTCAATAAATACTACTGAATGAATAACTTGCCCAAAGTTCCAAAGCTGACAAGTGGCGGAGCCGGAATTCGAACCCACGCCCTCCGACTCCCAAGCCCGGGCTCTTTCCACTGATCCACGCTGCTTCTCTAAATAGGTGATTTACAATATATAATCATAAACCGGCGTCACATCCAAGGTCTCCCGCGTCTCCGTGCTGGAGCCGGTCAGCCCGCTCCTCATCCGGTCCTCTCTGGCTTCTGCCCCCACGGCTTCCACCCCCCAGCCGCCCATCTCCAGGTTGAAGACCCCCCCGCCCAGCCCCTACAAGGACTCCAGCCATACAGACCATTGCCCTCATCCAGCCGGTGCAGGTGGGTGGTATCCTCGGGCTCGTACTCCGACGTGGAGAGCGGGAGGCCGGTGGGCTCCGATGCGTAGGCCGCGCCGGTGGGTTCCAAGGGTCCTTCGCCCGATGGCAATTCTGGCGCCTCGTTCCACAGGGTTGGGGCAGGGCCCACGGGATACTCTGCTAGAATGCCAAGCACACAGTGACAACGCGCAACTTTTCCAGGTCCCGCTTAGCGCCACCCAAGGGAGTGTGCCTATGCATTATGGTTGTACTCTTCCAAGCGCTTAGTACAGCGCTCTGCATTCAGTAAGTGCTCAATAATAATAATGATGTTGGTATTTGTTAAGCGCTTACTGTGTGCCAAGTACTGTTCTAAACACGGGGGTAGATACCAGGTAATCAGGTTGCCCCATGTAGGGCTCACAGTCTTCATCCCCATTTTACAGATGAGGAAACTGAGGCTCAGAGAATAATAATAATTTGTTAAGCGCTTACTATGTGCAGAGCACTGTTCTAAGCGCTGGGGTAGATACAGGGTAATCAAGTTGTCCCACGTGAGGCTCACGGTCTTCATCCCCATTTTACAGATGAGGTCACTGAGGCCCAGAGAAGTTAAGTGACCTGCCCACAGTCACACAGCTGACAGGCGGTGGAGCTAGGATTCGAACCCATGACCTCTGACTCCCAAGCCGTGGCTCTTTCCACTGAGCCACGCAATGAATGTGGGGCTTAATCTCCCAATTTACAGTCGGAATACTTGAAAGTTCTGAGAGATTAGTTGATTGGAGAGTCAAGAGCGGAGCTGGAATGTCCCAACTAATTTAGGGCCAGTGCTGTCCCAGTGTTTTTGGTAGTAATGGGACTGGGTGCATGCCCACCTCTGGCCTTCATTGTCCAAGGCAGAAAGGGAGGGGAGGCTGCCCCCAATGTGCTACTTGCCCGATGTGGGGGCAAGACAACCAGGTGACGCCCCTCTCCGTGTGATTTTACTGCCCGTTCAGCAGTGTGCGACTGAACTTGAATCGATTTTGCCCGTGGGCGGTGGCCTGAAAGAGGGTGATAGCTGCAATCTGCAGGGCACGACCGGATGCTTCCGTAACGGGAACCCAGTGCCCCACTGCACGGGTGTTCTCCAAGCCTCCAATCAGACAGCTAGGGAATGAACACACTCTTGGAAGTCTGGCCTAGAGAATTCCCACTCATCCCATCAGGTGCCAAAGCATAATTGTACTCAGCCTCCTAACGGGCACCGCCCCTTCTGAGGGTTCAGGCGATGCCAGCGTGTTTTACACTGATGCCATATTGCTTTGTAACCATGCCTCTTGAGAGGTTTCCCCCTCTACCTCCCATAATAATAATGGTATTTGTTAAGCGCTTACTATACGCCAAGTACTGTTCTAAGCATTGGGGTAGATATAGGGTAATCAGGTTTTCCCACATGGGGCTCACAGACTTAATCTCCATTTTACAGATGGGCAAACTGAGGCACAGAGACATGAAGTGACTTGCCCAAAGTCACATAGCTGGCAAGTGGCGGAGCTGGGATTAGAACCCACGACCTCTGACTCCCAAGCCTGGGTTCTTTCCACTAAGCCATGCTGCTTCTCCATATACCCAAATTTTGGGGAAAAGGAAGGGGAAGAGGGTCAGATCTCCTCCCCCGCTGCCCCAGGGTCCTCCGATTGGTGGAGGAGTGTGGCCTAGTGGATAAAGCACAGGCCTCGGAGTCAGAGTGACCTGGGCTCTAATCCCAGCTCCGCCACTTGTCTTCCGTGTGACCTTGAGCAAGTCACTTCACTTCTCTGTGAAGTGAAGCAGCGTGGCTCAGTGGAAAGAGCCCGGGCTCGGGAGTCAGAGGTCATGGGTTCTGATCCCGGCTCCGCCGTTAGCCAGCTGTGTGACTTTGGGCAAGTCAGTTCACTTCTCTGTGCCTCAGTTACCTCATCTGTAAAATGGGGATGAAAACTGTGAGCCCCATGTGGGGCAGCCTGATCACCTTGTATCGCCCCCCCCCAGCACTTAGAACAGTGCCTTGCACATAGTAAGCACTCAACAAATACCACCAATATTATTATTACTATTATTAAAATGGGGATTAAAACTGTGAACCCCAAGTGGGCAACCTGATCACCTTGTATCCCTCCCAGTGCTTAGAACAGTGCTTTGCACATAGTAAGCGCTTAACAAATACCACCATTATTCTCTGTGCCTCAGTTACCTCATCTGGAAAATGGGGGATAAGATTATGAGCCCCAAGTGGAACAGGGACTGTGTCCGACCTGATTTGCTTGTATCTACCCCAGCGCTTAGTATAGTGCTTGGCACATATTATGTACTTAAAACCACAATTATTATTATTCCATCTGCATCCCATACCCCATTCATTTCCTTGCCCTTCAGCAAATCTCCCTGGTTGCCTCCCCTCCACCACTCCGGAGCAATTCCATCCCCTGCTCTGTGCATTCTAAGATAATTTCCGGGATGGGGACCGACAAGATGCCGGCCACTCCAGAGAGAAAGATAAAGCCAGGGGGAGATGTGAACTACCCCAAAACCAGTCAGATACTGGGAAACGTAAGCACGCTCACAGACTGTAAGCCCGTCAAAGGCCAGGGACTGTCTCTGTTTCTGATTTGTACATTCCAAGCACTTAGTACAGTGCTCTGCACAGAATAAGCGCTCAATAAATACTATTGAATGAATATGGGTCAGAGCTAGCCTGAGGATCAGCCACCCTTTCCATTTCCCTCCTTAGGCACAGATCATCAGCATAGCATTGTGGATAGATAATAATAATGTTGGTATTTGTTAAGCACTTACTATGTGCGGAGCACTGTTCTAAGCGCTGGGGGAGATACAGAGTAATCAGGTTGTACCACATGAGGCTCACAGTCTTAATCCCCATTTTACAGATGAGGGAACTGAGACACAGAGAAGTGAAGTGACTTACCCCAAGTCATACAGCTGACAAGTGGGATTCAAACCCATGACCTCTGACTCCCAAGCCCGTGGTCTTTTCACTGAGCCATCCTGCTTCTCTAGATCACGGGCCTGGGGATCAGAAGGACGTGGGTTCTAATCCCATCACTGCCACTAGTCTTCTGCATGACCTTGGGCAAGTCACTTCACTTTTTGGGGCCTCAGTTACCTCACCTGGAGAATGGGGTTTGAGAACATGAGCCTCACGTGAGACAAGGACTGTGTCCAACCTGATTTGCTCATAATAATAATGTTGGTATTTGTTAAGCGCTTACTATGTGGCAAGCACTGTTCTAAGCTCTTGGGGGGGGGGGGATACAAGGTAATCAGGCTGTCCCACGTAGGGCTCACAGTCTTCATCCCCGTTTTACAGATGAGGTCACTGAGGCCCAGAGAAGTTAAGTGGCTTGCCTGAGGTCACACAGCTGACAAGTGGCGGAGGCAGGATTAGAACCCATGACCTCTGACTCCCAAGCCCGGGGTCTCTCCACCCAGCTCTGCCACTGGTCAGCTGTGTGACTGTGGGCAAGTCACTTCACTTCTCTGGGCCTCAGTTCCCTCATCTGTAAAATGGGGATGAAGACTGTGAGCCTCACGTGGGGCAATCTGATTACCCTGTATCTACCCCAGCACTTAGAACAGTGCTCTGCACATAGTAAGCGCTTAGCAAATACCAACATTATTATTATTATTACTTCTCAGGTATCCACCCCAGGGCTCAGTACAGTGCCTGGCACAAAAGTAAGCACTTAATAAATCCCACCGTTATTATTATCGAGAGCTGTCAGCGCCTTGGCGTGATACTGGTGGCTTTGGTTGAGAGGACACAAAATCCAAGGGCCGCTTAAGGCTGGGGATTGAATACGACGACTGTGGCTTTTGTTAAGTGCTTACTGTGTGCCAGACACTGTACTAAACTCTGGGGTGGATACAAGCAAATAATAATGTTGGTATTTGTTAAGCGCTTACTATGTGCAGAGCACTGTTCTAAGCGCTGGGGTAGACATAGGGGAATCAGGTTGTCCCACATGGGGCTCACAGTCTTAATCCCCATTTTACAGATGAGGTAACTGAGGCCCAGAGAAGTGAAGTGACTTGCCCACAGTCACACAGCTGACAAGTGGCAGAGCTGGGATTCGAACTCATGACCTCTGACTCCCAAGGCCGTGCTCTTTCCACTGAGCCACGCTGCTTCTCTACCATAGCCTAGTTCCAACTAGCCTCAGCACTCTATCCTATCCTGAGAGTGGGAGAGAAAGAGGATCTGGAGGTAGGATCGGATGCCCATGCGTCTCCCTCAAACGACAGAGCAAGTTCCTTCCGCCCAGGGCTGAACAAAACACCCCCGTTCCGTTGGGTCCCAAGACTGTCTCCGACCTCCTCTGTGCGAGACCTTCTCCCATCCTTCCACGGGGAAGATCAGAAAACCAAGGCCTTGGTGTTTGACGTTGGGATTCGTGCCCTGCGATTCCTTCTCCCAGTGGTGAAGGGGAGACGGCCGCCCTTTCCTGTTTGCTCGAGGTGGGGCCCGAGAGCGGGAATCAATGCCCGCATTATTCGGGTGGGACCAGCCGGAGGGGTTGGGGAGAGCGGGAGACATTCCACACCTCCCCACTGAAACGGTCGGGAATGTCGCCCAGTGACGGGAAAACCCCACGGTTCCCTTAAGGTCCGAGACCCGAGGCCAAAGCATCCGCCTGCCGGAACCTGAGACCCACTTCCTGGGCCGAAGAGGACCGGGTCCTGCCTAGCTGGCCTGCTGGGCACCGTCGGGGAGGTCTGCTTCTTCACCCGGGGCCTCGCAGACGGGTGCAGGGACGCGGAGAGAGACATCCGGGGCCTGGGCTCGACACGGGATCAGGTTCAGTAGGCCCAAAGGCAGCACTGTTCCTCGGCCTCTGGCCTGAAACGGTCTCTGGGACTTCAGCCCTCTTTCAGGCCCGCCTTGCCCCTCCTCATTCCCCTCCTCTACGGGAACCTAGGCTGCTGGTCAGGGGGGCAAAGATGGGAGACATAGGGTATCAAGAAATAACATTTTGGGCGTTGATAACAGACTTTCACTCCTAGAGAAGAGTCTAGATGGACAGATTTGAGAAATCTATAAGTAGCTTAGATGCATATGTGCATTCAAATCTGTATGCATATATGTATTCAAATCAACTTGTGGCCTGCTGGTTTTCCTGGTCTGCCTTTTCTGGCTTTCCTGCTGGAAGCCATGAGGCCGTTTTTTTTTTTTTAAATGATATCCGTTAAGCACCGACCGTGTGCCCAGGCACTGTATTAAACGCTGGGGTAGATAACAAGCTGGTCAGGTTGAACTCGGCCCATGTCCCCCTATCCATGGGGCTCACAGTATTAATCCCCATTTTACAGATGAAGTAACTGAGGCACAGAGAAGCTGACTCGCCCAAGATCACGTAGCAATCAAGTGGCCGAGGCGGGATTAGAACCCGGGTCCTTCTGACTCCCGGGCCCCTGCTGTATCCACTAGGCCCCTCTAATAATAATAATAATAATAATGTTGGTATTTGTTAAGCGCTTACTATGTGCAAAGCACTGTTCTAAGCACTGGGGGAGATACAGGGTCATCAGGTTGTCCCACGTGAGGCTCACAGTTAATCCCCATTTTACAGATGAGGGAACTGAGGCACAGAGAAGTGAAGTGACTTGCCCACGGTCACACAGCTGACAAGTTTCCATTGTGCAAAGTCAATCAGGGCAACAGGCCAACCGACTCAAGATGCTACTTCCAGGAATGGACCAGGAAGCTCAGAGCAACCATGTGGCAGCTGCCTTCCCCACATTGACTCAGGATTAGGGAAGCCCAGCTGACATCCCTAACCTCCCCTCGAATCACCCATGATGGATCTCTCATCTGTGAATGATTCAAGTAGAAGCCCTCTTGAATCTACCAGTATTTTGGGGGCGTGCTTTCCCTGGTAAATTCCAAATGTCTGAGCCTACCAAGTTCCTGCTCCAAAGCCTGGAGGGTGACTGTATTCATTCATTCATTCAATAGTATTTATTGAGCGCTTACTATGTGCAGAGCACTGTACTAAGCGCTTGGAATGAACAAGTCGGCAACAGATAGAGACAGTCCCTGCCGTTTGACGGGCTTACGGTCTAATCACTGTAGACTTCAGACCGTAAGCTCCCTGCGGGCAGGGAATGTATCTGTTTTATTGCTATATTGTTGTCTCCCAAGCGCTGAGGAAAGTGCTCTGCACACAGTAAGCGCTTAATAAATATGACTGACTGGCCCTGAGCCAGGGGAATTGCATTTGGCGTTTGCCCTTCACACCCTTCATGATGTCGCAGACTTCGATCACGTCCCCCCGTCTCAGCTTTCATCCCCTCAGATCGGCGATTCTATCCTTGTTCAATCAATGGTATCTATTGAGTGCTTACTGTGTACAGAGCACTGTACTAAGCCCTTGGGAAAGTACAATATAACAGGGTTGGTAGACACTTTCCCTGCCCACAACGAGCTTACGGTCTAGAGGGGCGGCTTCTCCCCTCCCCCCAAACCCCCAAATGAGTCTGCTTCCCTTCTCCAGTTCCATTCCCATTCATTCATTCATTCGATACTATTTATTGAGTGCTTACTATATGCAGAGCACTGTACTAAGCGCTTGAAATGCAAAAGGCAAAGGAGGCAGCCAGAAGCCCAGTGCGGGTGGGTGAACCCCGGGCCCTAGGAGCCGCATAGAGCGCACAGTTTGGATAATGAGGGGTGCTTGGGCAAGTCACTTCACTTCTCTGGGCCTCACTTCCATCATCTGAAAAATGGGAGTTAAGGCGGTAAGCCCCTTGCAGGGCATGGACTATGTCCCACGTGATTAGTTTGTTTCTACCCCAACGCTTAGTACAGTACCTGGCGTGTAGTAGGTACTTAAATACTATTTAAAAAAAAAAAAAGCTGGGGGCTCAGGAATCTGAACTAGGCCTTCTCCACAAAAATGTCATCCTTTTCATCCTGTCCTGAGCCCTGCTTAGACTCCCTTGTCCCCTGTTCCCTCCCCCACACAAACACACATAGATGGTCTCCGTCACCCAAGGATGAGGTTCCCAGAAGGAAGGATGGAGCCACTGAGCTGGGTCTATTTTAGCAGCTGAAAGCCCTGTTTATTTAGGCCACTCCTGCCTGTGGCTCAGTTGTTGGAAATGGATGTAAGGAAGGGAACGAGATCAAAGCAGGACTGCTCTGATCTTGCTTTCCATAGCATAGGGAGACCCAGGACTGACCCCGGGGCCAGAAGGATCGGAGACAGACGGAGAGAGACTCATCTCTCTCTCATCTCTCTCATTCGACCTGTCCGGAAATCCTGGAAGTTCTAATAAGCCCGTCAATGGGCAGGGAGTGTCCCTATCTGTTGCCGAACTGTACATTCCAAGCGCTTAGTACAGTGCTCTGCACGTAGTAAGTGCTCAATAAATACTGTTGAATGAATGAATGAATGAATAATAATAATGGTATTTGTTAAGCACTTACTAGGTGCCAGGCACCATACTAAGCACTGAGGTGTATACAAGCTCCTGTCCTACGTGGAGCTCAGAGTCTCAACTCATTTTATCGATGACGTACCTGAATCACAGAGAAGTAAAGCGACTTGCCCGAGGTCACACAGCAGACAAGTGGCGGAACAGGAATTTGAACCCATGACCATCTGAGTCCCGTGCTCTATCCACTACGTCAGCCTTCTTCTGAACATATTCTAATAATAATAATGATGTTGGTATTTGTTAAGCGCTTACTATGTGCAGAGCACTGTTCTAAGCGCTGGGGTAGACACAGAGGAATCAGGTCGTCCCACGTGGGGCTCACAGTCTTCATCCCCATTTTACAGATGAGGGAACTGAGGCACAGAGAAGTGAAGTGACTTGCCCACAGTCACACAGCTGACACGTGGCAGAGCTGGGATTCGAACTCATGACCTCTGACTCCCAAGCCCGTGCTCTTTCCACTGAACTACGCTGCTCCTACCATCACAACATCTCTAATCCACACTTTCCTCGGCTGCCCCGATCATTTTTCTAAAAAATGCTATGTCTATATCTGCCCACTCCTCAAAAGCCTTCGATGGCTTCGACGAGGTAACTGAGGCAAAGAGAAGTTAAGTGACTTGCCCAAGGTCACACAGCAGACAAGTAGTGAGTGCAGGACTGGGCCTATTCAAATTACTGAGTTTCGGGAAAGAACAAACATGTCGAAACAACAATCCCTTCACCATTGACTTTCTTCCCCCTTCCTTCTCTCACTGATCTACTAAAGCCCAGTCTGCACACTTTGCTCCACTAATGCCAACCTACTCCCTGTACCTCAATCTTGAACATCCCATTACCTACCCCTTGCCCCTGTTTACCTCCTGGCCTGGAACTCCCTCCCCCATCATATCCCCCGTCATATCCGCCGGGCCACCATTCTCCTCACCTTCAGAACCCTCTTAAAATCACATCTCCTCCAAGAGGCTTTTCCAGACTAAGCCCCCATTTCCTCTATAGTAATAATAATAATAATGTTGGTATTTGTTAAGTGCTTACTATGTGCAGAGCACTGTTCTAAGCGCTGGGGTAGATACAAGGTAATCAGGTTGTCCCATGTGAGGCTCCCAGTCTTCATCCCCATTTGACAGATGAGAGAACTGAGGCCCAGAGAAGTCAAGTGACCTGCCCACAGTCACACAGCTGACAAGTGGTAGAGCCGCGATTCGAACCCATGAATTCTGACTCCCAAGCCCGGGCTTTTTCCACCGAGCCACGCTGCCCGCCCTCCCCTCACCATAGATATGTGTGTACCCCTTAAGCACTTTAATACCCCAGCCCCACGGTTCTTATGTTACTCTTAATATATTTCACTAATACCAACATTATTATGATGTTCACTCTGGGGGATTTATTTTACTGTCTTTCTCCCCACCTAGACTGTAAACTCCTTGTGGGTAAGTATCACATCTACCAACTCTGCTGTATTGAACTCTCCCAACTACTTGGTACAGTGCTTTGTGCACAGAAAGCCCTGAATAAATACCACTGATTGACCCATTGAAGAAAGAGAGAGGGGTCTTCCATACCAAGGCAGCACAACTCCGAAAAGAGTCACAGATATAAATTAAAGGCCTCCTTCACCCCCGAAACCCTAGGCTTTCATTGGGGTCAGAAGCCATGCCCAGGTAGTCTTGGAAAGAAAGCATGCTGCACCAGTGATGTCCTTTCTTTAGATACTTTGATTACTTGAGTGCTTACTATGTGCAGAACATTGTACTAAGTGCTTGGGAGAGTGTAACAGAGTTGGTAATAATTATAATCATAGTATTTGTAAAGCGCTTACTATGTGCAGAGCACTGCTCTAAGCGCTGGGGTAGACATAGGGTAATCAGGTTGTCCCAAGTGGGGCTCACATTTTTTAATCCCCATTTTGACAGATGAGGTAACTGAGGCACAGAGAAGTTAAGTGACTTGCCCAAGGTCACACAGCAGACAAGTGGTGAGTGCAGGACTGGGCCTATTCAAATTACTGAGTTTCAGGAAAGAACAAACATGTCGAAACAACAAGGGACGGCCTCTGTGTGTCCCAGACTGTGGGACCCACACTGGCCTTTACACCCCGCACTGACCTTTACACACATACACACACAAACACAAAGACCACCATCCCCACGGCCCCCCCGTAAAAGTGAGTTTCACCAGAGTCATCTCCTCCAGGTAATAAGTTTAACACTCCATCTCTCCCTGGTGCCCGGCACAAGCCCAGACCCGGGTGGGCACCAGGCAAATGGCTTTTGGTGATGTGAAATCACAGGACAGTATTCCCCGCTTGGGCATTCAGGCATGAAGCAAGAACCGTGGGCGAGGAAGAAAAATGGGTAATATTCAATATAAGAAAAGAGCCAACCTCCCAAAGGAGAACTGATAGGATTTTGATTACTTGGGATCTCACTGTCCTGCTAATGGATTTCTCAGACCCCTTTGCTTCTTCTCTTACTCCTTCTACTGGCTATTTTTTGGGCCATTCGGGGGTGCGGGAAGAAAGCGAGGGAGAGAATGAAAAGGCTGAGGGATAGAGGGGAAGTTCATTTGCTGAAACTCCTCATTTAGCAGCATTGGCAAGACGCTAGAAGAGGGAGGAGATAACCAATTGTCCGGGGTCGCCCTAACCCCGTGGCCACAGGAAACGAAGGCCAAAGATGATAATGTTGGTATTTGTTAAGCGCTCACTATGTGCAGAGCACTGTTCTAAGCGCAGGGGTAAACAGGGTAATCAGGTTGTCCCTCATGAGGCTCACAGTCTTTATCCCCATTTTACAGATGAGGTAACAGGCACAGAGAAAGTTAAGTGACTTGCCCACAGTCACACAGCTGCCAAGTGGCAGAGCCAGGATTCGAACCCAAGACCTCTGTCTCCCCAGCCCGTGCTCCTTCCACTGAGCCACGCTGCTTCGCTGATGACAGCTAGGGCTCCTAGACCTCTGTATTCTCCAGTCATCCAAGGATCCGCCCTCCCCGACTCCCAGAGAAAGCCCTCCGGGCAGGCAGAGGCTCTAATAATGTTAATATTTGTTAAGTGTTCACTATGTGCAGAGCACTGTTCTAAGCACTGGGGTCTACAGGGTAATCAGGTTGTCCCACATGAGGCTCACAGTCTTAATCCCCATTTTCCAGATGAGGTAACTGAGGCCCAGAGAAGTGAAGTGACTTGCTCACAGTCCCACAGCTGCCAAGTGGCAAATCCGGCATTGGAACCCACGACCTCTGACTCCCAAGCCCGGGCTCTATTCCACTGAGCCACGCTGCTTGTCTACAAATCCGGTGGCCAAAGCGAGCAGACGCCCCTGCCCTCAAAGCCCATCAGTCGGTTCTCCGGTCATTACAAGGCGGTGGAGCCGGGAAGGGCCCTCCCTTAGTCTTGGCGGCCAAAGGCCTGGAGGCTGAGGAGGAGCCGGAAGAACGTTACAGGAGCAGCAGGACGGAAGGACGGCAGCCACGGGCTCCCCAGGTTTTGGGCGGATCCACCGGCCCCGGAGGAGGGGCGTCTATCCGCCCTGCAGCCGACAACCGAGCCGGCAAAACTGGGGAGCCCCAGAGGAGGGGAGTCCGCCCCCGCTTCCACTTAGTTGCACATCCAACCCAAGGAGTAGCATGGTGTCTGGCAGGATCAAAGACCGGGAGTCAGGAGATTTGGGTTCTAATCATCCCGCTCTGCCTCTGGCCAAATGTGGGACCTGGGCAGTTATTTCAACTCCCTGGGTTTCAGTTTCCTCATCTATAAAATGGGGGTAACAATGCCTGCCCCTACCTCACAGGGAAACTGTGAAGGTAAAACATGACGGGAAAACACAAAAAATCTAAACGATCACTGTGACTGTGAGGGGGACAGTAAGCGTGTGGTTCCTTTGAACAAATGCACGTGTCTGACCGTGTGCGTGTTGTGTCTTCCCGTCGCGTGACCGCGACCTCCTCCTCTGAGCGAGGTCCATTCCTCTGCCTCTCTCTTCCAAGCGCTTAGTTCAGGGCTCTACACACAGAAAGCGCTCAATAAATACGACTGACTGACTTTTCCTTTCAAAACCTAGAATTTGTCAATCGATCGATCGCATTTACTGAGCGCTTACTGTGTGCAGAGCACTGTACTGAGCGCTTGGGAGAGAGCAGTATAACAGAGTAGGCAGACGCCCCCTGCCCACAATGAACTTACAGTCTAGAGGGGGAGAACCCCATCACCCCTTATTCTACTTTGGATGCGAGTAAATGTGGTTACTTTATTGGCGCCTCGTGGGGAAGGTGATTGGCAGAGATGGGCTTAGAAACTCAAACAGTTTCAATTTATTCGGTGGAGAAAAGGCCTTCAGTGCACTTTGGACACAAGGCTCAAGTGTGCTAGGTAGGAATGTTGGGACTAATGCCCTGGGGGTTTTGACTAACAGATCTTCAGTCACTAAACATAAACAAACAATCCCATCCCTCCTCTGGTCCTCAAGCTTTTCTGAGTTGCCCCACAATCCAAAGCTGACCAAAATAGACCTACCCACCCTCCCCTCTACCTCATTCTCCCCGAAGGCTTGGACCGACTCAAGCGGGAAGGAGACACAGAGCCAGGTTTGGCAACGGGGCCGGCTGGGGACCGTCGAGCGCTTAGTACGGTGCTCGAGCGGGGGGAAGGGTTAAACAGCCAGAGGTGGGCCAGGGAGGCAACAGAACTGGAGGGGAGGGTGGAAGGGCTGGAGAGAGGGAGACAGTAGTCAGGGTGGAGACGACAAAAGAACCCGAAAGGAGGGTGACAGAGACTGGGGGACGGAGGGCAAAAGAGTCAGGGTGGGAGAAAAGAGCGACGGAGGGAAGAGATGGGGAGACACACACCAGAACTGGAGGGGAGGGCTCATCTCCTCCAAGAAGCCTTCCCTGTTTTAGCCCTTCTCCTCTTCTTCTGCCACTCTCTTCTGCACCGTTCTTGTTCCTTCATTCATCCTCCCTCCCATCTTTCATTCATTCATTCAATAGTATTTATTGAGCGCTTACTGTGTACAGAGCACTGTACCGAGCGCTTGGAATGAACAAGTCGGCAACAGATAGAGACAGTCCCTGCCGTTTGACGGGCTTACGGTCTAATCGGGGGAGACGGACGGACGAGAACACATATGTATAAATCTGTATATATCTGATATTTATTTATCTGTATTAATGTCCGCCTTCCCCTCTAGACCGTGAGCTGTTCGTGGACAGGAACGTGTCTGTCTGTTGTAATATTGTACTCTCCCAAGGGCTTAGTTGGTACTTTGCACACAGTAAGCGCTGAATAAATACGATTGAATGAGGGAGGAAGGGCAACAGAGTTAGGGTGGGGAGAGGAGCCAGGGGCAGGGGAAGGGAACGGGGAGACACGACAGAACTGGAGGGGAGGGCAACAGAGTCAAGGTGGGGTGTGGAGGCCAACTGAACCGGGGCGGAAGGCGACAGAACTGGTGGCTGGGATGACAGAGTCAGGGCCGAGGGGTAACAGAGTCGGGGTTGACTGGGGGCAGTTTGCTCCCACAGTAATAATAATAATGTTGGTATTTGTTAAGCGCTTACTATGTGCAGACCACTGTTCTAAGCGCTGGGGTAGATACAGGGTGATCAGGTAATCAGGTCGTCCCACGTGAGGCTCACAGTTAATCCCCATTTTCCAGATGAGGTAACTGAGGCCCAGAGAAGTGAAGTGACTTGCCCACAGTCACCCAGCTGACAAGTGGCAGAGCCGGGAGTCGAACCCACGACCTCTGACTCCGAAGCCCAGGCTCTTTCCACTGAGCCACGCCTGCTTCCCTTCTTCTTCCACATCCACCTAGCGGATGTTCCAAATTCCCTCCGGACCTCTGGCCCGACCCCCGTGAGATAATAATCAGTCTACTGAATGTATGGTGGTTAAAAAAAAAAATCCACCCTAATAAACCCCATAAGATTCTGAGCTCTTCTCTCCACACCCCAGGTCACAGAGGAGGCCGGACTGAAAGAAAGGGGGCTTTTGTGGTTTTAGTGTTTCTGGTACTTCCGTTCCTGAGGGCATCAGAGAAGCAGAATGGCCTAGTGGCAAGAGCACGGGCTTGGGAGCTGGAGGAGGTGGGTTCTAATCCCGGCTCTGCCACTTACAATAATAATAATAACTGGGGTACTTAAGTGCTTACCGTGTGCCAGACACTGTACTAAGCATTAAGGTAGATACAAGCAAATTGGATTGGACATAGTCCCTGTTCCATATGGAGCTCACGATGTCAATCCCCATTTTATAGACGAGGTAAGTGAGGAGAGAGAAGTGAAGGGACTTGCCCAAAGTCCCACAGCAGACAAGTGGCAGAGCTGTGGTTAGAACCTATGACTTCTCACTCCCCGACCCGTGCTCTATCCACTACGCCATGTATAATAATAATGTTGGTGTTTGTTAAGCGCTTACTATGTGCAGAGCACTGTTCTAAGCGCCGGGGGATACAAGGTGATCAGGTTGTCCCACGTGGGGCTCACAGTCTTCATCCCCATTTTACAGAGAAGTTAAGTGACTCGCCCAAAGTCACACAGCTGGCAAGCGGCGGAGCCGGGATTCGAACCCATGAACTCTGACTCCCAAGCCCGGGCTCTTTCCACTGTGCCACGCTGTATCAGCTATGTGACCTTGGGCTAGTCACTTCTCAGTGCCTCAGTTACCTCATCTGTAAAATGGGGATTAAGACTGTGAGCCCCATCTGGGACAACGTGATTACCCTGAATCTACCCCAGCGCTAAGAACGGTGCTTGGCACATAGTAAGCACTTGACAAATATCATTATTATCATCATCAAAGTCCCAGAGCAGGGGCATTTCCAGGAACCCAGCGGACACTGCTGACAAGGGGCACCAAGACCAACACCAAGATGGGGGCTGGATTGACCTCGCCTTTTTTCATATCCCTGGTGGGGCCCGGCCCCAAAGTCTGGCCCTGCCCACACCCACCTTAAAAATAAAGAAGATTTACAGCATCTTGGTGAGATTCCCCCATGCTGAATCCAGCCTCGAAACAGACGCATCCCAGGGGACCCAGCAGCCTAAGGAAGAGGGGGTTGCGACTAATAATAATAATAATAATGATACTGGTATTTGTTAAGCGCTTACTATGTGCAGAGCACTGTTCTAAGCGCCGGGGGAGATACAGGGTAATCAGGTTGTCCCACGCGAGGCTCACAGTCTTCATCCCCATTTTACAGATGAGGGAACTGAGGCATAGCGAAGTGACTAGAAGCCGAAGCGACCCCCGGTTCTGATGTGGCACCTTTGAAAACACCGCTGGCATCCCTTGGGTTAAGCATCCCCCCACCAGCGAGGACTCTAGACTTTGAGTTCGGTGTAGGCAGGGAATGTTTCCTGTTATATTGTACTCTCCCAAGCGTTTAGGACAGTGCCCTGCACACAGTAAGCGTTCAGTAAATACTACTGAATGAATAAAATGAATGACTTCAGGTAAAGGGGAGTGGGGAAGGGTCCATGAGGATTGGGAAAGATTTTTGATTAGGCAGCAGAGTGAGGAAAAAGCCTTTTCTGAAGAATTCAACACAATGGAAGACCTCCCGGGCTCACATCCTGCTTCCTACCTCTCTGTGTCCTTAATAAGCCCCCAAACAATGTTTGATATGTGCCCGAGCCCTACCGTCTGAGAGTGTGCCATCCCTTCGTACCTTTGGCATTGGTTAAGCCCTTATTATGTGCTAAGTACTGAACTAAGCACTGGGTAGATACGAAAAAATGATTCTGAACTCCGTCCCAACATGAGACCCACAGTCTAGGTAGGAGGGAGAACATGTATTATAGAAGCAGCGTGGCTCAGTGGAAAGAGCCAGTGCTTGGGAATCAGAGGTCATGGGTTCTAATCCTGCCTCCGCCGCTTGTCAGCCGTGTGACCTCGGGCATGTCACTTAACTTCTCTGTGCCTCAGTGATCTCATCTGTAAAATGGGGATGGAGACTGTGAGCCCCACATGGGACAACCTGGTTACCTTGTATCTACCCCAGCGCTTAGAACAGTGCTTGGCACATAGTAAGTGCTTAACAAATACCATTATTACGTATTAAATCTCCATTTTACAGATGTGGAAACTGAGGCCTGGAGAAGTGAAGTGATTTCCCCCAGGACACCCAGCAGATGTGGCGGAACCAGGATGAGAATCCAGGGCCCCTGACTCCCAGGCCTGTTTTCCTTTCACTAGACCACGTCGGTTGTGGATTTCCTTTTCCAGGCTCTCCGAGTGTCCCAGGAATGCAAGGAGCGGTGTTGGCCTCAGGGGCTCCAGAGAGAGGGTACAGACTGAAATGGGACAGACAGTTATTGATGAGAGGGCAGCTGGTCAATAGGAGCTTGGCTCAGTGGAAAGAGCCTGGGCTTCGGAGTCAGAGGTCATGGGTCCGACTCCCGGCTCTGCCACCTGTCAGCTGGGTGACTGTGGGCAAGTCATTTCACTTCTCTGGGCCTCAGTTACTTCATCTGTAAAATGGGGATTAACTGTGAGCCTCACGTGGGACCACCTGATTACCCTGTATCTCCCCCAGCGCTTAGAACAGTGCTCTGCACGTAGTAAGCGCTTAATAAATATTAAAGGACCTCTCTGAGGGCTCTGGTCCTTCCTGCCTTTTTCTTTTAGCAAATACACATCAGCTGAGATTTTGTTCATGTGAAGGTGTGACGTGGTCTACTGAAAAATCAAACGTAGTTATTGAGTTCGTATTGTGTTCAGGACACTGTACTGAGCACTCGGGAAGAGCACAGACCTAGCAGACGGAGGACCCGAGGTCTAATCCTGGCTCGGCCTGTCTGTGTGACCCTGGGCAAGTCACTTGACTTCTCTGTGCTTCAGTTCATCTGCACACTGGGGATTAAGATGGTGAGCCCTATGTGGGACAGGGACTGTATCCGTCCTGATTTTCTTGTATCCGTCCCAGCACTTAGTACAGTCAGAGCCTGATATATAGTAAGCACTTAAATACCACATGGAAAAAAACCTCTTCATCAGGGATGCAGATTATTCAATAGTATTTATTGAGCGCTTACTATGTGCAGAGCACTGTACTAAGCGCTTGGAATGAACAAGTCGGCAACAGATAGAGACGGTCCCTGCCGTTTGACTGCCTTACGGTCTAATCGCGGGAGACGGACAGACAAGAACAAGAACAAGATTAATTAAGTGTGGTATTTGTTAAGTGCTTACTGTGTGCCAAGCACGATTCTAAGCACGGGGTAGACAAGATCATCAGGTGCCATATGGGGCTCAGGGTCTACGAGGGAGAATAGATATTGAATCCCCATTTTACAGATGAGGGAGATGAGGCACAGAGAAGTTAGCAGCAAGAAGCAGCAGGGCAGTACTTATAGGCTCTCACTTCGTATCTAACAGACCATCACTCTCCCCACCTTTAAAGTCCTCCTAAAATCACATCTCTTTCAAGAGGCATTCCCTGACTAATCTCTCATTTCCCCTATCTGCCCTCCCCTCTGTGTCACCTATGTGCTTGGTTATGCACCCCTTAAGCACTTGGATAATATTAATAATAATGTTGGTATTTGTTAAGCGCTTACTATGTGCCGAGCGCTGTTCTAAGCGCTGGGGGAGATACAGGGTCATCAGGTTGTCCCATGTGAGGCTCGGTGTCTTAATCCCCATTTTACAGATTGAGGTCACTGAGGCACCGGGACGTTAAGTGACTTGCCCAGAGTCACACAGCTGACAGGTGGCGGAGCCGGAATTAGAACCCATGACCTCTGACGCCTAAACCCGGGCTCATATTCATCCCCAGCCCCCAGAGAGCACTTCTGTACGTACCTTTGTATGCGGCCATTTCCCCTACGTGTAGTTTAATCTCGGTGTTGTGTCTACTAACTCTGTTGTATCGTACTCCCCCGACCACTTAGTAATAATAATAATTATTATTATTGTATGTGTTAAGCACTTACTATGTGCCAAGCACTGTTCTAAGCACTGGGGTAGACAAAGGTAATCAGGTTGTGGGGCTCATTTTACAGATGGAGTCACTAAACCACAGAGAAGTTGAGTGACTTGCCCAAGGTCACACAGCAGACAAGTGGTGGAGCCGGGATTAGAAGCCACGTTCTCTGACTCCCCAGCCCGTGGTCTTGCCACTGGGCCATTCTGCTTCTCTCGAGTACGGTGCTCTGCATCCAGGAAGCGCTCAGTAAATACCACTGATGGATTGGGGGTGGTGAGAATTGTCGCCCAGTTCTTTAGGGAGTAGATGCGGATGTGACCGAGTGGGGCCGGTGAGCAGTGTGGCCGGGGACCGCGGGTGGGCCGGCAGAGCCTCGGACCCCACGGCAAGGTGGTCCCCGTCACCCCGCCGAAGGCGGGAACCCGCTGGCCTGGAATCCATTGGGAGGCCAGGCTCCCCAGGACCCTCTCTCACCCCCACGTTCGTGGCTCCGAGAGGGAGGAAGGAGGGGGTTGGGGACCCCGTCCCCCCCAGGCTTTCCGGACAAGGAACAGGGAGAAGGGTAGGGAGCTGGGAGACGCCTGCGGCCCGCGGCGGGCCGTCCGAACTCAGGTAGGCACAGCGGGCCGGGGGCCAGGGCGGACGTGAAAAGGCCCTTCATGGGTCACACAAAGGCTCATCTGTGAGGACTGCGGCCCTGATGCTCCAGTGAGCACCAGCACGGAGCACTGCGGTCGGACTGAATGTTAAATAAACTTGTTTTCCTAAAGGCAGACCTGAATCTGAGAGACAGTGTGTGTGTGTTTGAGAGAGAGGGAGAGAGTGTGTATGTGCGCAATGCCCTGTGTGTATCCGTGGGTGAGAGCAGTAGGTACAGGTCGCCAGTTATCCACTTCCTTGGCCCATTTTATCTGGGTGTGAGGCAGGAAATGCCCTGTCCTGTTACGCTTCAATGTCACTGCAACCCAAGATATTTGGGCCCGGGCAGACCGATCCAACCTCATCACACCCCTTGTCCTCACACATCAAATGGTATTTTTCTTCGGGATCCTCCTCCCTTCCTGGGCCAGCCCCCTCCCCTCTTCCCAATGGCCAAGGATCGATATTTAGCCATTTCCAACAAAGGCACTCAGCCTGGAGAGAATCTGAAGAAAGAAAATGAGAGGCGGGAAGGAAAGGTAGACAAACTTCTGCCAAAACAAACGTTCGTCAATGCTACGGGACCCATTTCTCCTCCTCCCCGGCCTCTACGGCAACTGAGCACTTTGTGAGGGGAGTGGGGAGGGGACGGCAAGGAGCTGGATGACTCCCATGATGAGGAAGAGAAGGAGCAGGAGGAAGGGGAAGAGGAGGGAGAAGAGAGGGGAAGGAAGAGGAGGACAAAGAGGACGACGAGGAGGAGAAAGACAAGGAGGATGAGGAGCTGCAGCCGAATTTCACGAACAGCTGAACTACGAGAGAGACTCAAATGAACCCTTCCAGCATCACCACCCCCTTCTCCAAAGCTGAGGTGACCCCACTGCTGCTCAGGAAAACAGTGTCTGGGGCTCAGCTCTCATCTGAGAGTCCACGCAGACAGACATCATGAGCCCCCAAACTCCAGCTGTTGAAAATAAGAAGCCAACATGCCCGGTTCTCCTGAATCCCAGAGCACAAGCTCTTTGCAGAACCCAGCATTAAAGGAAAACTAGGATTAGCCCGTTGAGATCCAACCCACGCGGGACATGTAGTTTCTTCGGGGATGCGGCCCGCCGCGTCCAAACAAGTTTGCGCTGTCGAATAACATTCCCTGATAGCCTAATCATGTCCCAGCCAAAACGAGCACTGAAAACACACAGATCGACACCTCTGAGCGTACAATAGAATGACAATAAAATGGAAGTGGGCTTCCAGTGGTTTCTGGATGCCCCTGCTCAGCTAGAGTTGAAAGCTGGAGGATTGGGTGCGAGGATAACCTCAGCTGGGACAAAAGCAGGATTTACAAGATCAGGGCGGCTATTCCCCAGAAACGCAAGCAATCTGCTGAGCATCGCTTGCTAGACTTTGCCAGTGACGTGGGGAGATAGCAGCCATAGGACAATGCTATTTCTTCTCACCGTTCCGGCTCCTTCCTTGGTGCTTTCCCTTCCGGGCCAATGGATACTCCCAACTCTTTATTGAAGGGCAGAGATCATGGATTTGGAATCTTGTGGAAACACTTTCCCAGTGGGGGCTCAGTAAATATTACCTAGTGACTGTCGTAAATATGGTTTTTTATACTTGCCATGCATCACGGCTATCTATCTTTCTGGGCACACTACTGCTGCATGAGAAGCAGTGTGGCCTAGTAGAAAGAGCACAGCCCGGGGAGTCAGAGGACCAGGGGTCTAAGCCCAGTTCTGCCGTTCATCTGCTGTAAGATCTTGGGCAAGTCCCTTCACTTTTCTGGGCTTCAGTTTCCTCAACTGTAAAATGGGGATTAAATCCTATTCCCTCTTACTTAGACTGTGAGCCCCAAGTGGGACAGGGACTGTATCCAAACTGCTGAGAAGCGGCGTGGCTTAGTGGAAAGAGTACGGGCTTGGGAGTCAGAGGTCGTGGCTTCTAATTCCAGCTCAGCCACTTGTCAGCTGTGTGACTTCGGGCAAGCCACGTAACTTCTCTGGGTCTCAGTTACCTCATCTGTAAAATGGGGTGGAAGACTGTGAGCCCCATATATCTTGTATCTACCCAGCACTGAGAACAGTGCTTGGTGCACAGTAAGCACTTAAATATCATTATTATTATGTTTTTATCACAGCGCTTAAAACAGTGCTCATCACACAAGTACTTAAAAACAATAATAACAATAATAAGGGATCCGTCTTCAGGGTCACAGAGCCCCGGCGGTCAACTTCCCTGCTCTCAGCCGGGTGGATACTCAGAGCTGTATGGGAAACTAGCGACTGCCACTAGCATTTCCCCAAGAGAGAGGAGATCAGAAATGGCCATTTCAAAACGAGTTCCGAGGGGGAGCGCCAAGATATTTGCAGATGAGCAAGCCCCGGGAGGGCTTGGGCTCTGGACATTAGATAAACCTCTGTATCTCCTGAAACTCCCTCAGGGATAGGCAGTGATTCTGGCTCATTTGGTTTAGCCGCTGTTAATCTCCACTATTTCTCATGACTCCTTAAATGCTCACCAGTGCAGCATTAGGACTGCAGAAAGAAAAGACAAGACCCGAGAGCCGCCATCTAGGAGTTTCCCAACAGACAGAGGCAATACTGAGGGAGGCCGCGGGACACGTGCAAGAGGCTCCCCGTCGGGAACAGCCATAAGCAGAGGTCCCATCCAGGAATAACACCCTTGTGCTTATGTACATTTTTCTAGGCAAAATATTAAAACAGTAAATAATAATAATAATAATAATGTTGGTATTTGTTAAGCGCTTACTATGTGCCGAGCACTGTTCTAAGCGCTGGGGTAGACACAGGGGAATCAGGTTGTCCCACGTGGGGCTCACAGTCTTCATCCCCATTTTACAGATGAGGTAACTGAGGCCCAGAGAAGTTAAGTGACTTGCCCACAGCCACACAGCTGACAAGTGGCAGAGCCGGGATTCGAACCCATGATCTCTGACTCCAAAGCCCGTGCTCTTTCCACTGAGCCACGCTGCTTCTCTAAAGAAATCTCCCCCTACATCCTACAAAACTTCCTACAAATACAGCCGTTAAGGCACATGGAGTCAAATTGTACTTTCTGAATTAACAAAGCAAATCTCAATCTAGCATCACTTTTGTCTAGAAAATTCAGGTTGCTAGTTCCAAAAGTAGAATTTTCTCAAGGCCAGAAATTTCTGGGCTTGTCATTCCTGCCTGTGTAGTCCTGGAACTGAGCGAGAAAATCCTGAAATATTAAGAAAGTTGTTTAATTCTGCACCCCTAAGACTCCTGATGACTATCTACCCCAGCGCTTAGAACAGTGCTCGGTCCATAGTAAGCGCTTAACAAATACCAACATTATTATTTTAATATTCTTGTAAGCAATGGACTAGCTTGCTACAGAATGCATGAGACAATTCAATTCACCCTTTCCTCATACCAACAATCGCAGAAAACTGAATAGCCCCAAATTTCAATCCAACCTTCTGAATCTACTTAGCTGGATGAACTTTAGCAAGTCATCTTTGCCTCAGTTAATGTCTTCCTTTTCCTTCCTCCGGGAGATTCGGTCAAGGATCGAGTTGGATAAATGCAACGAAACACTAAAGTTTTCTGGACTCCTTGGAGATAATGGTAGTATAGTCTCTAAGCATTCCTCTTTGTTCAATCAATCAGGGGTATTTATTGAGCGCAGAACACTGTACTAAGCTCTTGGGAGAGTACAGTATAATAGAGTTGGAAGAGTGTTCCCTGTCCACAGTGAGTTTACAGTCTGAAGTGGAAGACAAACATTAATACAAATAAATAAATCACGGATATGAACATAAGTGCTGTGGACCTGAGGGAGGAGTGAAAAAAGGGAACAAATCCAAGTGCATAGACAAGCGTGGTTAGCAAACATCTCTTCCCCCTCCTACTGAGATTTTAGCTCCAAACCTAATCACATCCTAATAAATTTCAGCCTTCAGGGATGAAACTTGCTCCTTTCCCCTAGCTGATTTCTAGTGCTCCAGGGTGAAGCTCACCATGAATCTGCTCACTTGATGTCCCCGTTCCCTGACTCTCCCCCTTCGGCCTTCAATTCACAATCTCTAAAGGAAGGTGCTTTCAACTAATAATAATAACTGTGGTATTTGCTAAACGCTTACTATATCCAGGTACTGTACTAAGCGCTAGAGGTGGATACAAGCCAATCAGGATGGAGGATGCTTCATTCCGCCCCAGCCCATCACCCCAGCCTTGGCCGTGGACTCCGACGTCCTGGGACCCTCTTCCCCTCCGGGATTCTTCCAAACTTCCCAGAGGCCGTGGCACGGCCAGGTCTCCCTCCGGACCTCTGTGGGCTGTGAGCAGTGGACGGAATCAGGTCCGACACATTACCTGTGAGAACGGCCGGGATGAGGACTCCTGAGAGCGTCAGAAGGGCCAGGCGGAGGATTCGCGAGCAGGCCATGCTTCTCCCGGCGATTGGCGGGGTGGGAAGTGAGCTTGGTTTTCGTTGGTTTCAAAAATTAAAACAAAATAAAATTTCGGTGCGCGGGGAAAAGTCAGAGAGCCTCGGAGCTTCACCCATACAATGCCAACACTGTCCACTCAGCTCTCAGACACCTCTGTCCGGGCACACACACACGCACACCGCACACCCGTGCAGGAGTCCCGCCGAGAGTCACTCGCTCTGACTGCCAAGTTGACCTCCCCTCCTGAAGGCACGCAGCGGCTCCTCCCTTCGGGAGGGGGGGAAAAAGGGAGGAAACCACACACAAACACACACACAAACGCACACACAGTTGGCCATTGAGAGCGAATGACCCGCACGCCAGCTTGGCCATTTACTTTGGAAAATTTTCTCTAGTTCCACTGTCATTAGATGATTCGGCCAGTTCATAATTATTAATCACCCAATCTCTTCCAGGAGAGCAAGAAGGCCTCTGGAGAAAGAGCAGGTATGACGTCAGCTCAGGTAGAAACCAAACGGGCGGGCAGGCAGACAGGCGGAGACCGAGGGGTCGGCAAATCTACTCCTCCGCTTCTTCCGAGGAAATCCGCAAAGCTCACAGTGCTCTTACTGGAATGGGTTTTTGAACATCATTTCCCCTGCCTCACTGGGGTTAATGAGAGTCTTCAGAGGTCCAGAATTGGCCTAATCCAGTCAACTGCTAAATCTTGCTGATTTAGCCTCCGAACACCTGTTTACGGTGTTTGTTAAGTGATTACTATGTGCCGGACACTGTATTAAGTGCTGGAGTAGATCTAAGCTAATCAGGTTGGACACAGTGCACGTCCCACATGGAGCCCACGGTTTTAATCCCCATTTTACAGGTGAGGTCACTGAGGCCCTGAGACGCTAAGTGACTTGCCCGTGTTTACACAGCGGATAAACCAGGATTAGATACATCCGGAATCCACTCCCTTCCTCTCCATTCCAACAGTTCCCACTCTGGCCCGAACTCTAGTCCAGATCAATTAGAATATTGCCCTCGTTGACCTTTTTCCATCCTCTTTACACCGTTGTGTGGATCTTCGGGCAGAGTCGCTCAGCAGACACCTCCTCGAAGCAGCATGGCTCAGTGGAAAAGAGCCTGGGCTTCGGAGTCAGAGGTCACGAGTTCGACTCCCGGCTCTGCCACTTGTCAGCTGTGTGACTGTGGGCGAGTCACTTCACTTCTCTGGGCCTCAGTGACCTCATCTGTAAAATGGGGATTAACTGTGAGCCTCACGTGGGACAACCTGATGACCCTGTATCTATCCCAGCGCTTAGAACAGTGGTTGGCACATAGTAAGCGCTTAACAAATATCCACATTATTATTATTACATCAAGCAGAAACACTCTACAATTGGCTCCAAAGCTCTTGACTAACTTTCTCCATTTTATCCATAAGTTCTCTTCCCCTACTGTACAGTTCTGTCTTGCAGCGTGGCTCAGTGGAAAGAGCACGGACCTTGGAGTCAGAGGTCATGGGTTCGAATCCCGGCTCTGCCACTTGTCAGCTGTGTGACTCTGGGCAAGTCACTTAACTTCTCTGGGGCTCAGTTACCTCATCTGTAAAATGGGGATGAAGACTGTGAGCCCCACGTGGGACAGCCTGATTCCCCTGTGTCTACCCCAGCGCTTAGAACAGTGCTCTGCACATAGTAAGCGCTTAACAAATACCAATATTATTAACTCATCTTCCAATTACCTCACTCTTAACTCTGTTGCCTCTGACTCCTTGCTCCCGTGGTTCCTCCCATTGTACCCCCACACAAGGCCCAGCACACAGATCTCCCCATCTATAAAGTCTTCCTCCAGAAGTCCTCCAGGAGAAGCTGCATGGCCTAGTGGAAAGAGCACAGGTCTGGGAGTCGGAGGACCTTGGGTTCGAATCCGAGCTCCACCCTTTGTCTGCTGTGTGGCCTTGGACAAGTCACGTAACTTCTCTAGGCCTCAGTTTCCTCATCTGTAAAATGGGGATAAAATACCTGTTGTCCCTCACTGGAACTAAGTCCCATATTAGACTGTAAGCCCGTCAAAGGGCAGGGACTGTCTCTGTTACCGATTTGTACATTCCAAGCGCTTAGTCCAGTGCTCTGCACATAGTAAGCACTCAATAAATACTATTGAATGAATGAACAAGAACTACGTCCAATCTGAATAGCTTGCATCTACCCCAGCCCTTAGCATAATGCTCAGCACACTAGGAGCCCTGAATAAATGTCATCATTGATTTTATTATTCTCTCACGGTTTTTCTCTCAGTATCGTTAGTTCTTCTCTCTAATATGATGAGAGATGTCTAAGAATGCTGAAGGATAACCACGATTCCAGGTACAGGATCTTTTGTAACCCGCTAGACTGTAAGCCCGTTGTGGTCAGGGACCGTCTCTCTCTCTTGCTGAATTGTACTTTCCAAGCACTGAGCACAGTGCTCCGCACACAGTAAGCACTCTATAAATACAATTGAATGAATCATTTTCCAGGTGAAAATGACAATTTTTTGGTTGAATCCATCAATAGAGCTCTTACTGGGTACACAGTACTGGGAGACTACAGTGCAGAAGTCGGTAGACACGTTCCCTGCCCACAAGGAGCTTACAATCCAGAGGGGGAGGCAGACATTACTATAGAGAAGCAGTGTGGCCTAGTGGAAAGAGCACAGGCCTGGAAGTCAGAAGACCTGGATTCCATTCCTGACTCTGCCATGTACCTGCTGTGTGACCTTGGGACAGTTATTTAACTTTTCTGTGCCTCAGTTCCCTCATCTGCAAATTGGGGATTCAATGCCTGTTCTCCCTCCTACTTCAACGGTGAGCCCTACTTGGGACCTGATGATCTTGTATCTAACCCAGCATTTAGTATAGTGCTTGACATATAGTAAGCACTTAAATACTTTGATTATTATTATTGTAACTGAATTATAGATGTGAACATAAGTCCTCTGGCTCAGTGGAAAGAGCCCAGGCTTGGGAGTCGGAGGTCATGGGTTCAAATCCCGGCTCTGCCACTTGTCAGCTGTGTGACTGTGGGCAAGTCACTTCACTTCTCTGTGCCTCAGTTCCCTCATCTGTAAAATGGGGATGAAGACTGGGAGCCCCACGTGGGACGACCTGATTCCTCTGTGTCTACCCCAGCGCTTAGAACAGTGCTCTGCACATAGTAAGCGCTTAACAAATACCAACATCATTGGGCTTGGGAGTCAGAGGTCATGGGTTTGAATCCCGGCTCTGCCGCTCGCCAGCTGTGTGCCTTTGGGCAAGCCACTTAACTTCTCTGGGCCTCAGTTCCCTCATCTGTAAAATGGCGATTAAAACTGTGAGCCCCACGTGGGACAACCTGATCACCTTGTATCCCCCCAGCGCTGAGAACAGTGCTTTGCACATAGTAAGCGCTTAACAAATACCACCATTATTTTTTACTCTGGGGCTGAGGACGGGCTGAATATCAAGTGCTAAAAGGGTACATATCTCTCAGGGTGGCACCTGGAGAGTCTCCAGAACTCTACCAGTCTCGGCTACGGGAGGGAGAGTCAAGCAGAGGCCTGTCCATTCCGTTCCTAGCTTGGCCAGTGGCTAGCCAGTGACAGACCATCTGCTACAAGTCAAAACTCCCCTGTGCTGGACAGCAGTGGCCTGGGAGAGAGTCGAGGGCGGAGACTCGGGCTTACCGTGCGGATGGATGATGATGATGGAACCTTCTTTCAGTCAATCGGTACAGTTGTTTGCTGTTGTATATAAGGGATGAACCTTTGTCTAGGTGTGAAGACACTGAGAATGAGAGTATTCATGAACAAACTGATTGTGGCTTGTTAAGTGATTATTCATTCATTCATTCATTCATTCAATAGTACTTATTGAGCGCTTACTATGTGCAGAACACTGTACTAAGCTCTTGGAATGGACAAATCGGTAACAGAGACAGTCCCTGCCCTTTGACGGGCTTACAGTCTAATCGGGGGAGACAGACAGACAAAAACAATAGCAATAAATAGAATCGAGGGGATGAACATCTCATTAAAACCATAGCAAATAAATAGAATCGAGGTGATGTACATCTCATTAGCAAAATAAATAGGGTAATGAAAATATATACAGTCGAGCGGACGAGTACAGTGCTGAGGGGTTGGGAAGGGAGAGGGGGAGGAGCAGAGGGAAATGGGCGGAAAAGAGGGTTAAGCTGCGGAGAGGTGAAGGGGAGTTAGAGGGGGAGCAGAGGGAGCAGAAGGAAAAGGGGAGCTCAGTCTGGGAAGGCCTCTTGGAGGAGGTGAGTTTTAAGTAGGGTTTTGAAGAGGGGAAGAGAATCGGTTTGGCGGAGGTTAGGAGGGAGGGCGTTCCAGGACCACGGGAGGACGCGGCCCGGGGGTCGACGGCGGGATGGGCGAGACCGGGGGACGGTGAGGAGGTGGGCGGCGGAGGAGCGGAGCGTGCGGGGTGGGCGGTAGAAAGAGAGAAGGGAGGAGAGGTAGGAAGGGGCAAGGTGATGGAGAGCCTCGAAGCCTAGAGTGAGGAGTTTTTGTTTAGAGCAGAGGTTGATAGGCAACCACTGTTTACTACATGCCAGGCACTGTATTAAGTGCTGGAGTGGATCCAGTGCATAGATAGTGTGGAAGGGAGGAGTAGGGGAAATGAGGGCTTACTTGAGAAAGCCCTCCTAGAGGTGTAATTTTTAATAAGGCTTTGAGGGTGGGCAGAGTGGTGGTCGGTACGATATGAAGGGGAAAGATGTTCCAGGGCAGAGGGAGGGCATGTGTAAAGAGTGAGCGGGGAGGAAGACGTGATTGAGGTACAGTGCGTAGGACTGCATTAGAGGAGCCAAGTTTGCAGGCTGGATTGTAGTAGGAATTCAGCAAGGTAAGGTAGGTGAAGAAGGGCTAACAGGGTGCTTAAAAGCTCACGGTAAGAAGTTTCTGTTTGAGGAAGAGGTGGATGGATAACCACTGGAGGTCCTTGAGGAGCGGGGAGAAATGGGCTGAACAGTTTTTTTAGAAAAATGATCCGGGAGGTAGAGTGAAAGTAAGGACTGGTGTGGGGAGAGACAGGAGACGGGGAGGTCAGCAAGGAGGCTGATGCGATAGTCAAGGCAAGAGAGGATAAGTGCTTGGATCGGCATGGTGGCGGCTTGGATGGAGAGGAAAGGGTGGAATCTAGAGATGTGGAACTGACAGGGTTTGGCGGCCGATCGAATACGTGGGTCGAATGAGAGAGAGGAGTCGAGGATAATGCCGTGGTTATGGGCTTGTGAGGCGGGATAGTGGTGTTGCCTACACTAATAGGAAAGATAAAAGGAGGTTAGGACTTGGGTGGGAGGATGAGTTCTATTTCGGGCATGTTAAGTTTGACATGTAGGCGGGACGGCCAAGTCAGAGATGTTCTGAAGGCAGGGAGAAATGTGAGGCTGCAGAGGAGAGGCGTCAGAGCTGGAGAAGTAGATTTGGGAAGCATTCGCATACAGATGGTAGTTGAAGCTGTGGGAGCAAGTGAATCCTACGAGGGAGTGGGTGTAGATAGATTTTAGAAGGGGACCCAGAACTGAGCCTTGAGGACTTCCACAGAGGGTGGGAGGCGGAAGAGGATCCCGTGAAAGAGACTGAGCAGGACCGGTCAGAGAACCAGGAGAAGACAAGCGTCAGCGAAGTCAAGGTTACATAGTGTTTCAAGAAGAAGGGGGTGGTCCGCAGTGCCGAAGGCAGCCTAGAGATTAAGAAGGATTAAAATGGGAGAGAGACCGTTGGATTGGGCAAGAAGGTCATCGGTGACCTTAGAGAAGGCAGTTTCCGGGGAATGAAGGGGGCGGAAGGCGGACCGGAGGGGGTCGAGGAGAGAATTGGAGGAGAGGAAGCGGAGGCAACTTGCTCAAAGGAGTTTGGAGAGGAACGGAAAGAGGGAAATGAGGTGATAACTGGAGGGAGCTGTGGGGTCGAGGGAGAACTTTTACGATAGGGGAGACATAAGCATATTTGAAAGCGGTGGGGAAGAAGCCATTGGCGAGCCAACAGTTGAAGATGGTGGTGAGGAAGGGAAAAAGGGTTTTGATAAGGCATGAAAGGAGGGGGTTTGAGGTGGAGGGGGTGGGTTGTGAGAGGAGGCAGGAGGTCTCAAGATATTTCTGGGAACAGTGGGAGAGTCGAAGAGGGGTCAGACGGAGGAAGGGACTGGAGAGGAGCAGGGAAGGTTTTAGGGAGATCATCCCTGACGGCTTCAATCATATCAACATCTTCCCTGTTAGTTCTCGACAACAGGCCCAGAACACAAGCCTTCACACTTGGGCTCTCGACACCAGCAAACCAAGTGATTACATGAACGACGACAGCGAGCGAAAGTATAAATGTACGGCGTATTCATGCAAAGAGAAATTATACTGCCCTCTACTAGTATGAGAAAAATGACCGTGTGGTCTAGCTATCCCGCTGGTACACGCTAACGTGAGCGGCAGAGACCACAGTGGCTACTAAAGCGGCTATCCTGGCAACTGCCTGCTGGTCTGTCGCATTTCAGCAGAGCACTGACCCTCTGCTCAGGTCAATTAGCTGTAAATTCATTCATTCATTCAACTGCATTTATTGAGCACTTACTTTGTGCAAAGAACTGTCCTAAGCGCTTGGATGAGTACAACAACAAATGGGTTTTGTATATACGATTCTTGCGTATACTTTGCAGTGGAGAAGCAGAGTGGCCTAGTGGAGAAGCAGTATGACCTAGGGAAAAGGGCATGGTCCTGGAAGTCAGAGGACCTGCACTCAAATCCCAATTCTGCCAAGTGCTTGCTGGGTGACCTTGGGCAAGTCACAACTTCTCGGTGCCTATTTCTCCTTCCTCCTTAGATTGTGAGCCCCAAGTGGGACAGGGATTTCTCCTTCCTCCTTAGATTGTGAGCCCCATGTGGGAAAGGGACTATGTCCGACCTAATTAACTTGTATCTATCCCCGCACTTAGAACAGTGTCTTACACATAGTAAGTGCTTAACAAATATCATTAAAAAAATGATGCAGCCCCGCCCATTTACTTGCAGATGGCATTCAGTGCCCCAGCAGATTGGCTGGGACGAGACGGGTGCACAAGCCACGATCAGTTTGTTCATGAACGCTCTCATTCTCAAAGTCTTCACACCTAGACAAAGGTTCATCCCTAATATACAACAGCAAACTGTATTGATTGACTGAAAGAAGGCTCCATCATCATCATCCTGCATCAACGCTAACACCTAGTTAATATTCGCTGTTTCCTTCCAGTCATTCATTCATTCAATAGTATTTATTGAGCGCTTACTACGTGCAGAGCACTGTACTAAGCGCTTGGGATGAACAAGTCGGCAACAGATAGAGACAGTCCCTGCCGTTTGACAGGCTTACAGTCTAATCGGGGGAGACGGACGGACAAGAACAATGGCAATAAACAGCGTCAAGGGGAAGAACATCTCGTAAAAACAATGGCAACTAAATAGAATCAAGGCGATGTACAATTCATTAACAAAATAAATAGGGTAACGAAAATATATACAGTCGAGCGGACGAGTACTGTGCTGTGGGGATGGGAAGGGAGAGGTGGAGGAGCAGAGGGAAAAGGGGAAAAATGAGGCTTTAGCTGCGGAGAGGTAAAGGGGGGATGGCAGAAGGAGTAGAGGGGGAAGAGGAGCTCAGTCTGGGAACGCCTCTTGGAGGAGATGATTTTTAAGTAGGGTTTTGAAGAGGGAAAGAGAATCGGTTTGGCGAAGGTGAGGAGGGAGGGCGTTCCGGGACCGCGGGAGGACGTGACCCGGGGGTCGACGGCGGGATGGGCGAGACCGAGGGACGGCGAGGAGGCGGGCGGCGGAGGAGCGGAGCGTGCGGGGTGGGCGGTAGAAAGAGAGAAGGGAGGAGAGGTAGGAAGGGGCAAGGTGATGGAGAGCCTCGAAGCCTAGAGTGAGGAGTTTTTGTTTGGAGCGGAGGTCGATAGGCAACCACTGGAGTTGTTTAAGAAGGGGAGTGACACGCCCAGATCGTTTCTGCAGGAAGATGAGCCAGGCAGCGGAGTGAAGAATAGACCGGAGCGGGGCGAAAGAGGAGGAAGGGAGGTCAGAGAGAAGGCCGACACAGTAGTCTAGCCGGGATATAACGAGAGCCCGTAATAGTAAGGTAGCCGTCTGGGTGGAGAGGAAAGGGCGGATCTTGGCGATATTGTAGAGGTGAAACCGGCAGGTCTCGGTAACGGATAGGATGCGTGGGGTGAACGAGAGGGACGAGTCAAGGATGACACCGAGATCACGGGCCCGAGAGACGGGAAGGACGGTCGTGCCATCCACGGTGATAGAGAAGTCTGGGAGAGGACCGGGTCGGGAGGGAAGATGAGGAGCTCAGTCTTGCTCATGTTGAGTTTTAGGTGGCGGGCCGACATCCAGGTGGAGACGTCCCGGAGGCGGGAGGAGATGCGAGCCCGAAGGGAGGGGGAGAGGACAGGGGCGGAGATGTAGATCTGCGTGTCATCTGCGTAGAGACGGTAGTCAAAGCCGTGAGAGCGAATGAGTTCACCGAGGCAGTGAGTGTAAATGGAGAACAGAAGAGGGCCGAGAACTGACCCTTGAGGAACTCCAACAGTTAAAGGATGGGAGGGGGAGGAGGCTCCAGCGAAGGAGACCGAGAATGATCGGCCAGAGAGGTAAGAGGAGAACCGGGAGAGGACAGAGTCCGTGAAGCCGAGGTGAGATAAGGTATGGAGGAGGAGGGGATGGTCGACAGCGTCAAAGGCAGCAGAGAGGTCAAGGAGGATCAGAATGGAGTAGGAGCCGTTGGATTTGGCAAGAAGGAGGTCACGGGTGACCTTAGAGAGAGCAGTCTCGGTAGAGTGGAGGGGTCGGAAGCCAGATCGGAGGGGGTCTAGGAGAGAATGGGAGTTAAGGAATTCTAGGCATCGATTGTAGACGACTCGTTCTAGGATTTTGGAAAGGAAGGGTAGTAGGGAGATAGGACGATAACTGGAGGGGGAAGTGGGGTCGAGAGCGGGTTTTTTTAGGATGGGGGAGACGTGGGCATGTTTGAAGGCAGAGGGGAAGGAGCCCTTGGAGATTGAGTGGTTAAAAATAGAAGTTAAGGAAGGTAGGAGGGCAGGGGCGATGGTTTTAAGAAGGTGAGAGGGAATGGGGTCCGAGGCGCAGGTGGAGGGGGTGGCACTTGCGAGGAGGGAGGAGATCTCCTCTGAGGATACTGCGGGGAAGGATGGGAAAGTAGGGGAGCGGGTCGGTGGCGGGGGAGGGGAGAGGCGGAGGGGTGACTTTGGGGAGCTCAGACCTGATCGTGTTGATTTTCGTGAGGAAATAGGTGGCCAGTCATTCCCCGCCCCCCAATAAATATTAATACACTAACACTTCTCCTACGAGTTTAATAGATTACATCCTTCCCAAAAATAATTGGTTCCAGGAGCATGTGGGAAGAGCAAAGCTAGCTAGAACCTGCCATTAACAGAATCCATGTTCTCAGTGGAAAAGCTGAGGTCTCTCCTAGTTTCATTTTATCTATAATAATAATAATAATAATGTTGGTATTTGTTAAGCGCTTCCTATGTGCCGAGCACTGTTCTAAGTGCTGGAGTAGATACAGGGTAATCAGGTCGTCCCACGTGAGGCTCACAGTTAATCCCCATTTTACAGATGAGGTAACTGAGGCACAGAGAATTAAGTGACTTGCCCACAGTCACACAGCTGACAAGTGGCAGTGGCAGGATTCGAACTCATGACCTCTGACTCCCAAGCCCGGGCTCTTTCCACTGAGCCACGCTGCTTCTCTACCCCCAAGGCACTCATTAATTCCACAGTGGCACATCTTTATGGAAAGATGTTGAGTTGTGACTTCCCCAACACGGCTCAACGTCTGGGATTCCTTTTCAATGCTGAGCTGCATTAAACAAAAGGATCGTGGCCGGCTCAATCGCACATCATGGCTCCCTGAAACCTGGAGGAAAGGAAGTCATATAAATTGCTACAAAGCAATAGTCAAATCTTATGGTAATTCCATCCTTCTTTACTAGAAAAAAACCCCCAAAACCAGATGTGCTTTTTCTTATGGCGTAGATTGGCTGACATTTGTGGGTGCCATTTTAAAGCAGAGGACATTTTGAGGCGTGTCTTTTTTTTATGGTATAATAATGTTGGTATTTGTTAAGCGCTTACTATGTGCAGAGCATTGTTCTAAGCACTGGGGTAGATACAGGGTAATCAGATTGTCCCACGTGAGGCTCACAGTCTTCACCCCCATTTTACAGATGAAGTAACTGAGGCACAGAGAAGTGACTTGCCCAGTCACACAGCTGACAAGTGGCGGAGCTAGGATTCGAACCCATGATCTCTGACTCCCAAGCCCGTGCTCTTTCCACTAAGCCACGCTAATAATAATGATAGTGGTATTTGTTAATGGCTTACTATGAGCCAGGCACTGTACTAAGTGCTGGGGTGGATCCAAGAAAATCAGGTTGGACACAGTCCCTGTCCCACGTGGGGCTCAGTCTCAATCCCCATTTGTCAGATGAGGTAACTGAGGCCCAGAGAAGTCAAGTGACTTGCCCAAGGTCACACAGCAGACAAGTGTCAGAGGAGGATTAGAACCCACGACCTTCTGACTCCCAGGCCCATGGTCTACCTACCACAAGCCATGCTGATTTTGATTTGGGTCAGTGGAGGCAGGCCAAGCAGGAGGGAGCCAAGAGCTCTCCAAATTTATTGCTACCTCTATTAGTTTGAGGTTTCTCACCTGCTGGGGCAGGACCCCATCTCTGTTTGCTTTCAAAAATCATCCCTCTCAAACCCTCATTTCCCTGATTCACCCTCCCTTTCATTCATTCATTGATTCAATAGCATTTATTGAGCGCTTACTATGTGCAGAGCACTGTACTAAGCGCTTGGAATGAACAAGTCGGCAACAGATAGAGACGGTCCCTGCCGTTTGACGGGCTCCCGGTCTAATCGGGGGAGACGGACAGACGAGAACGATGGCAATAAATAGAGTGGAGGGGAAGAACATCTCGTAAAAACAATGGCGACTAAATAGAATCAAGGCGATGTACATTTCATTAACAAAATAAATAGGGTAATGAATAAATAGGGTAATGAATCCCTTCTGTGTCACCTGTGCACTTCCATATTCACTCCAGTCTCACAGCACGGACGAACATATCCTTATGCTCTGCCATTTTAATAATAACAATTATTAAGGAATTTGTTAAGCACCTATGTGCCAGCCATTGTTCTAAGCACTGGGACGGATGCAAGCAAATTGGCTGGGACACAATCCCTGCCCCCTGAAGGGCTCACAGTCTCAATCCCCATTTTCCAGATGAGGTAACTGAGGCCCAGAGAAGTGAAGTGACTTGCCCAACATCACACAGCAGACAAGTGGCAGAGCCAGGACTAGAACCCATGACCTTTGACTCCCAGGCCCGTGCTCTAGCCACTGTGACAAACAAGGATGGGCTTCGAACCCACACGTGCAGAGCACGATGGATTAGCAGTCCGTCGCCTTAACCGCCCGGCTACCGAATGTCCCCCACTAGCCTTTAAGCTCTAATGGGCAGGGATCATGTCCACCAGCTCCATTATACTCTGCACACACTAAGCATTCATTAAATACCACTGATTGATTTTGATATGAGAACCGTCACCTCGACGGACAATCCCTTGAGCGGCGATAATAAGAAAGTCTGTGTGGTAACGACGGGGCCGTCTCACGGGCTTTGCGCAGATAAGGTTTCCCGACAGGCAAATTTCGGAATTTGGATCCCTCTTATGAAAGACTCAGCCTCCTATGGACACTAGAGGCCTTCCCTAAGCCCTCCTTTCCTCTTCTCCCACTCCCGGCGGCGTCACCCTGATTTGCTCCCTTTATTCATCCCCCCTCCCAGTCCCTAACACGTACATATCTGTATTTTATTTATTTACATTAATGACCGTCTCCCCCTCTAGACTGTAGGCTCGTTGTGGGCAGGGAATGTGTCTGTTTATTGCTATATTGTACTCTCCCCAGCGCTTAATAAAGTGCCGTACGCACTGTAAGCACTCAATAAATGCGATTGACTGACTAGGTGGTCTATGACTGCTCGGTAATCGGAATCTTTGGGGTCCCAGGCGGACAGGCTGTTCGTAGGAGCCGAGACTGCCCGCCAGCTCGACCGTTGCTCATTTTCAGTCTCTTTCACGGGCTCCTCCTCCGCCTCCCACCCCCTAACTGCAGGAGTCCCTCGAGGCTCAATTCTGGATCCCCTTCTATTCTCCATCTACGCACACCCCCTTGGAGAACTCATTTGCTCCCATGGCTTCAACCAGCACCTCAATGCAGATGATTCTCAAATCTACATCGTCCTGATAATAATCATAATAATGACAATGGTATTTGTTAAGCACTAACTACGTGCCAGGCACTGTACTAAGCGCTGGGGTGGATACAAGCAAACTGGGTTGGAGCCCGTGGGGGCTCACCATCTCCATCCCCATTTTAGAGATGAGGTCACTGAGTCCCAGAGAAGTGACCCAAGGCGCAAGGTCACACAGCAGACGCGTGGCGCAGCCGGGATTAGAACCCAAGACCTGATTCCCAGCCCCATGGTCTATCTTCTATTAGGGAAGCAGCGTGGCTTACTGGCAAAAGCCCAGGCTTGGTAGTCAGAGGTCATGGGTTCTAATTCCAGCTCTGCCACTCGTCAGCTGTGTGACTTTGGGCAATCATTTCACTTCTCTGTGCCTCAGTTACCTCATCTGTAAAATGAGGACGAAGACTGTGAGCCCCACATGAGACAACCTGATAACCTTCTGTCTACCCCAGCGTTTAGAACAATGCTTGGCACATAGTAAGCGCTTAACAAATAGCCATGCCTGATCTCTTTCTCTGCATCTCTGCTTCGATGTCCCGGTGACACCTCAAACTTAACATGCCCAAATCACAACTTATATTCCTACCCCAAATCTGTCCTCCTCTTGTCTTTCCCCACACTGTAGACACTACCAGCATTCTCCCTCTCAGAAGCCCATAAGGTTGGCGCTATCCTCGACTCATCTTAGATCCCACATATTCAATGGCACCAAATCCTGTCAGTTCTACCTTCATAGGTGGCTACTAAAATCTACCCTTTCCTCTTTAAACTGCTACCAAATGAATCCCAGCATTTATCCTATCCTGCCTTGATTGCTGTATCGCCCTTGCTAATCTTCCTCCCTCTTCTTCTCCAGACTCGAGTCAATACTTCACTCTGCTTCCCAGATCATTTTTCTACAGAACCGTTCGGTCCAGGTTTTCCAACTCCTCAAGAACCTCCAATGGTTGCCCATCACCTCTGCTCCAACGGACCCTCCATACCATTTGGGCATTCGATTTGCATTTGCTCATCCCCTCTCCCAGCCCACAGCACATACGTACGTATCTTTAAATTATGTCTTTCTCCTCCTCCAGACTGTAAGCTCATTGTGGGCAGGGAACGTGTCAATTCTTTTGTACTGTACTCTCCTAAGCACTTAGGACTCTGCACCTAGTAAGATGCTCAAGAAACACCACTGATTCCTTTATTTATAGCAATCACCTTGCCCCTTCATTCACCCATTCAAATGTATTTACTGAGCACTTGTTTGCAAAGCACTGTGCTAAATGCTTGGGAGAGTATAAATGCTTGGGAGAGTACATTACAACAAAAAACAGACATTCTCTGCCCACTACAAGCTTACTGTCTACAGGTGGGGAGACAGGCATTAATATAAACTAAAGATATGTACATAAGTGCTGTGGGGCTGGGAGGAGGGATGAATAAAGGGAGCAAGTCAGGGAGACACAGAAGGAATTAGAAGAGGAAAGGGGGGCTTAGTCAGGGAAGGCCTCTTGGAGGAATTGTGCCTTCAATAAAGCTTTGGGGGGCGGGGGGCGGGGGGCGGGGAGAGAGCAATTGTCTGTCGGGTTTGAGGACGGAGGGAATTCCAGGCCAGAGGCACGACTTGGGCGAGGGGTCGGTAGCGAGATTGACGAGATCAAGGGGCATTGAGGTTATCATTAGAGGAACAAAATGAGCGGGCTGGGTTGTAGTAAGAGTAACGAGGTGAGGTAGGAGCGGACAACTTCAATGAGTGCTTTAAAGCCTTCCTACCTTACTTTTCTGATTTTCTACTAGAACTCAGCCTGCACGCTTCACTCCTCTAATGCCAACCCACTCACTGTTCCTCAATCTCGTCTATCTTGCCACCGACCCTTGCCCTCATCCTGTCTCTGGCCTGGAATGCCCTTCTTCCTCATATCCATCAGACCATCATTCTCCCCGCCTCCAAAGCCCTATTAAAAGCACATCTCCTCCAAGAGGCCTTCCCCGACCGTGCCCTCAATTCTTCTTCTCCCATTCCCATCCGCGTCGCTCGTATACTTGGATTTTCTCCCTTTATTCACGCCTCCCTCAGCCCCACATATCCGTAATTTCTTTCTTTAATGCTTATCTCCCCCTCTAGACCGTGAGCTTATTGTGGGCAAGGAGCCTGTCTACCAACTGTTATATTGTTCTCCCTCAAACACTAAGTACAGTGCTCTGCCCACAGTAAGCACTCAAATGATTGATTACAATCGCTTAGGCTTTTGAGCCGGCTCCGCCAACAGATCTGGCAACACAGTCACTTAGTCGGAGTCACTGCCAGCTCCCACCCAAGCAGTTCAATTCTAGAGCAGAAAACCCGGATAAATACCCTCAGTTCACGCAGCCTAGAATTACATCTCCTAGAATGGCAACAATCGACTCGGGTACAAGTCTCCTCTCTTGATACCCAGTCTAATTGGCCATTGCTGTTTTTATAGAGATCAATGACCTTGAAAGACTGAAAACTCTTACCTTGGATTCTCAACTTCTAGCTCTTAGAGGCTTGAAATAATCACCACCACTTACCTACAAATGAATCCTCTTGGTTACCTTTATTTACCTTATTGTGTCAGGGGAAAAAAAAAAAAGTGCACATCCTTACCTAGACTGAAAGCACATCTCTGGAAATATCTTGAGTTTAATGCCACTGCAGGAGGTATTAGGGGAAGCACATCTGGTTTTACTGTAGGTCCCATAAACAGTGACTTTTTATATTAATTCCTCCTCAGCAAAGTGAGGTTTGTTTTTTTATAAAATATCTACATTTCCTCACCAGGTTAGTATACATTTTAAGGTAAGTCCAGTTACATGCCAAAATTGATAAAAGACTTCTTGACAATGAGAAAAAAGGCACTTAGAAGCAGAAAATTCACCCAACATGCCTGTGTTTAAAATACCAGTAGTATCAAGCTATTTTTGTAAATTATCGATATGGCCATAAGCAAATTTCTTACCGGTCTCTGAAAAGTCTGACCTAGAAGCTACTCTGTGGGTAGAAAAGTTCTGGGGAAAAACAGAAGCGATCAGAGGAATGAACAGTCCGTAAAACAGTTAAGCTCAAGTAGAAAAGTGAAAACCCCGTGTCCCCAAGGCATAAATTGGCCGTGTACAGAAGGCAGCGACTTGTAGGGGGGGTGGGGATGCCCGGGGCACAGGGGAGGGGACAGAGCCCCAATATCCCAAGGCAGTAGGGCCCCTTCGCCAGTTCTGCCGAGGACATTTTAGGTGGAGGGTGGGGTGCTCTGTGCTTGTTTCTTGACTCTTCCGACACTGAACGGCAGCATTCATTTTCGACTCCGTTGTTCGTCGGTATGTATAGCTGGCTTCATCTTTCCTGCTATAAACAAGGTAGGTCTGTGGAGGGAGGGGGTGGCGGTTGGGCGGAGGGCAGGCCCACAGAAGGGCCGGGGAGGGGAGGCTGTGTGTGGATTAGTGTGGACATTTAGCCCTGTGTTTCCAATCTCAATTTACAGATGTTGATTTTGAACGCTAATATTCTCGAGTAGAAAAACCATCTTAACGTTCCCGAAGAAAGCGGCGGCCGTCTCCCCACTCTCTAGGTACTTGCTACTCGTCGCTTCTCGATGAAGCTCGACGGCGGCCTTCAGATCCTTTTCGGGCTCAGAAACCACTACCAAACCACCTCGACACAAGCAAGCACAAAATGCACTCTCAGGTATAATACAACCAGGTTTTATTTAAGTTCTCTCTTTTTTTCTCCACACTGGCAAAAGTTCTGAGGGAGCTTAAAGTTTTGTAAACATTTTAACTATCCCTCTTCCCCCCTTTATGAATTTACAAAGCAGAGGAGATTAGGAGGCCGGACTCGAGACGGCTCCCGGGCTCACCAAGCTATTGGATCCAAAAACTATATACAAGTTTGCAGCAGTCTCTGTATAGTTACTGTACATATTCGGGGGGGAGGACGGGATAGAGAGGGGATGGTGATTCAAAAAAAAAAAAAATAAAATAAAATAAAAATAACATAAACCAAACAAAATAATCCAAAGCCAGACTGCTCTCAGAGCAACTCAAGCCTTCTTCTTCAGGCAGTGATGACAGAGGAAAGAAAAGGTGCTTTATACAGCTCCACCCAAACTGCGGCACTTCTCCCCCAGGCACAGTCCAACTCTTTGGGAGCGAGGAGGAGGAGGAGGAGGAGGTGGAGGAGGAGAGAGGCTGGAATTGTATGTGTATTTGGCAATTTCCAGAGGAGGGGATGGGGCCTAGGGGTTTCGTTTAACTCTCGACGACTGAGGAAGGACAGACGAGAGATTACCAACCCATCCGATGGCGTCTGAAGTATAAGGGAAAGGGACCACAATCGGAAGGCTAGAAGATAAAGCCAACCAGCGTTCCCAGGCCTTCCTTCTCCCCCATTCGCCTCGTCTTCCTAGTTAGTGGTTTCCAGGAATAAAGATCCCGCAGGTATCCAGGTGGCCGGCGCCTTTATTCCTCGATCTCGTTCCAGGGGCGGGCGAGACAAGAGGGCATCCTAGAGCTCTGACTGCAGCCTTTTCGGGGTGGCAGCAAGATGCTTCTACTGCCAAGAGAGACCGGGTGAAGTTCTGAAGGTTGTGTGCTCAGGAGCCCAAAGACATCCCCGACCAAAGTGAAACTTTACAAATACATACAAATGGTAAAGAGAGGCCTCTTAAACGAGACAAATTCTTAGCAGAAGGGCCCAAAATAAAACGGTCCTATTCCTCTGAAGTAAAAATATGGACGGGAACGATCGATAAGATGGAGGAATCGTTTTTAAAATCATCCTTCTCCCGGATCACCGAGTTCCCCTTTGTCTGGGAAGGGGGGAGTGTGCCAGAGGGAGAACTCAACTTGCTTTGACATCACTGTCTGACGAAGAAAACCTTGAACTTTCCTTTCAAAACTGATGCTCAGAAAAGGTCAGGGGAGGGGGGAGGGAGGGGGAAAGAGGGCAACTTCAAACCTATCCAAGCGAAACTCCACCCACCCAAGCCCTTTCTGGAGCCATCCAAAAGTTAGCTTTAATCAATGCAACTCCTGGGTTTGGGAGAGCACCGTTTCGCCCCGACGGAACGGCGAAGTTGCAATCCGGGTGGCGTCTGTCATTCACTGACATCTGTTAACCAAAAATTCTGTGATTGCACAAGGAACGCCCCTTCCCTCCCTCCTCCCTCCCCGCCCCCCACCACCCGCCTCCCAAAAAAAGTGACCAGGGGAAAGGAAGCTGCCGGCAGGCAGATCCCAATTGGCTTTTTAGAGAACAGCAGAAAGAATCACAGCACAGTGAATACTTGCTGCCCGCAGATCAGCCTTGTGGCGGAAGAATCCCAACTCCCACCCACCCGATCGACACAGAGACGCCGGCTTTGTCTATTGCTTGGCATCTACGCCGACGAGGGCCGTGCGGAGTCCTGGGTGGAAAGGGCTAGAAGAGAAAGCCTGAGATGATCGGTTCTGTGATTCGTTGAAGGGGGAACAGAAAATAAACGGTGGAGAAGTACTGTATCCAAAGGTGGAGAATCCATGGTTAACAGATATAGGAAAAGGCCGGTCCATTTGCATGTGCTCAGTAGTCATCCAATGTCTCTATTTCTCCCATGTTGAGTCGCTCTGATGAAGCATTCACGGAAAACCCTGAAAAGAAAGGTACGGCCGACGATTAGCGACCAGCAAAGCTCCAAAACAGAACTTCTCCAACTCATGTGGGATCTGCCAAGTTTTCCAGGTAGGATGGCAAGGGAATCAACCGATCCCGACCTGAGGCCCGGCACTTTCGAGCAAGTGAAAGACCTAAGGACAAAATTGTGTCTTCCTTTCAGTATGGGGATCCTGCTCTGGGAGATGCCCACCGGTATAAGAATGACACCACTTCCCAAATCGAGTCATTCCACTTCTAAAATTGTGATTTTTAACATTTCAGTCATTCGAACCATTTTATTAATAGCCTATCACCTTAGGTGCAGTCGCTCCCGGGGCTTTTTGAGCTAGACGTGCTCATTGCCGGTCTCTGATGAAACTGGAGAGACTGCAACCAAGGTGGACGGGACCTGAAATGGTGGCCTTCTGGCTTACTGGCTCTTTGAAACTTACCTCTTCCCAGTCTCTATCCCCCGCCTAAAAACCTTGTCCCCTTACCACTCCCACATGCAAAATGAAGAGTTGGCATCTCCGCAGATAACTCTTCCAAGGTTTTAGAATTAGTACAAAAAACAGCTTTGGTCTTGACCCTCTCCCTCCTTCGTCCCTCGTCCCCAGGCACCAGCATGATGAGGGTATCAAGCCATCCATCAGTCTGGCTAGATTCCTGGCCAGGGAGGGCAGCTATTGAGGCCTCCATTGAGAAATGGACAAAACTGTCCATAGACATTTAAAGAGAAGAAAAAAAGTGCGCACTTCTTGTACGGCAGACCATCCCGTAACAACGGGGGCACGGGGGACGGGGATGAGGGGAAATGGGTTGTTTTCAGCTGAAACCGGAGAGTTTAAGGAGATGGGCGTCTCGTGGGGCAACATTTACCCAACACCGGAATTTGATCATTGAAGGAAATGGGGCTAACAGTCTCAACTCTGGAGAAAGAAATATTTTTAAGGACGGTGAACAATCTGGGATCAATAAAGATCAGCAAAAGGGAACACTTAAGATATGCAATCCCAAAGGACCCTTTTGCTAACAGTCTCCTTAGAATCCAGGTACCAATTTAAATTTCCCCAAGAGTTACAGTTGTAAATTGAGAAGCAGCTTGGTCTAGTGGATAGAACATGGGCCTGGGCGTCAGAAGGACCTGAATTCTAATCTCTGCTCCACCACCTGTCTGCTTTGTGACCTTGGGCAAGTCACAATTTCTCTGGGCCTCACTTACCTCACCTGTAAAATGGGGATTAATACTGTGAGCCCTATGTGGGACAGGGATTGTGTCTAACCTGATTAGGTAGTACCCACCCCAGCACTTAGTACACAGCCTGGTGCACAGTAAGCACTTAACCAATACCATGAGAAGTTACAGTGATAATTATCAAAAAGGAAAGAAATTGCAAGAACTGCAGGTAAGCTCCGCAGGCTCCTCCCTCCTCAAGACCCCCCAGTAGCTGCCCATTCAACTCCACATCAAACAGAAACTCCTAGCCCTGAGTTTTGGAGCAGTCCATCAGCTCTTCCATCCCTCTACTGCCTCGCTGATTTCCAACTCCGGCCTAGCCTGCGTGCTTTGCTCCGAATGCCAATCTACGTGCTTGATCTCATCTATCTCACCACCAACCCCCTGCTCCCGTCCTCCCGCTGGCCTGGAGCTCCCTCCCAACTTTGTGTACGACAGACCTTGGCTCTCGCTACCTTCAGAGTCTTATCGAAGTCCTCCCCTCCAAGAGGCCTTCCCCGACGAAGCCCTCATTTCCTCTACTTCCTCTCCCTTCTGTGTCACCCATGCACTTCAATATGTATCTTCTAAACACTTGATATGCACCTCAGCCCCATCGCATTTATTGTATATATCCATAAATTTATTTTAATGTATGTCTCCCCCTCGACCTTAAGCTTTTTGTGGGCAGGGACTGTGTCTTAACAACCCTATTGCATTGCATCTTCCCAATTATTTAGTACAATGCTCTGCGTTACTAAGCTCTCAATGTGAGAGGCACAGACCTAAGAATCAAATGACTTGAGTTCTAATCCCAGCTTTGCCACCTGCTTGATGTGTGACCTCGGATATGTCATTTTAATTATCTGTGCCTCAGTTTCCTCAACTGTAAAATGGGGAATCAATACTGTTCTCCCTTCTACTTAGATTGAGAGCCGCACGTGGGATAGGGACTGTACGATTCAATTAGCTTGTATCTACCCCAGCACTTAGAATCATGCTTCCCACATAAGAAAAACTTAAATGCTGTAATTATTTCTGCAATTATTAATAAACATCACTGGTTGTTATTATTACTATTATTATTAATGGTAACGATGTTTGTTAAGCACTTACTATGCGCTGAGCACTGCTGTAAGTGGTGGAGGTAAAGGATGATAATAATAATAATAAGGTTGTTATATGTTAAGAACTGTGCCAAGCACTGTTCTAAGCACTGGGATAGAAACAAGGTAATCAGGTTGTCCCACATAGGGCTCACAGTCTTCAGCCTCATTTTACAGATGAGGTAACTGAGGCACAGAGAAGTTAAGTGACTTGCCCAAGGTCACAAGGCTGACAACCATATACAGTCCCTCTCTCACATGAGGCTCATAAAGGTGACTGACTCTGAAATACTGGTGAATTTACAGATGAGCAAAACCCTACACTGGAAAACAACGGTCCCATTGAATTTATTTGCAATTTTTTTTCCTCCCCTTTCCTTTCTGTACTTCACTTTCTATTCCTATTTTCGGATGCAACCTCAAGATTTGTAAGCATATATAAAAATATAAAGCTGTTAAATATAATTCTCATTTATGCTAAAAATGCCAGTGTCTTAAAAATAAATGTCCCCATTTTGTTTACAGAGTGAAGCTGGACCCTGAAAGTAGAGTCTTTAGTGATTCAGCAGTGTCCAAAGAAGATCGGGAATAGGAACAAGCATTCATTCCTGAGCCTTAACCACGCTCCCTTAATATTACTCACCTTTCCTTCACAAACATGTCTGAAAGAATGCGAGATCCACACTTATAAAATCAGCTATTGCCAGTTAGAACTGTAAGCTCGCTGTGGGCAGAAAAATGAATCTACCAAATCTGTTATACTGTTCTCTCCCAAGTGCTTAGTTAGTACAAAGCCCTGCATAGAGTAAATGCTCAATAAAATACCCATGAGGTAGGAGTGTGAAAAGACATTTTCTTTGCTGTCATACACTCAGTACTTAACCAAAATAGTAAAAACACTAAAATAAAGTCCGAGTCGCATGAAATGTCCTATGGATTAGAATCACAACTGAGACTCGAACCAAAAGAGTAAAAATTCCTTCTATCTCCTTTAAGGATTTGTTACTGTCTCCATAACATCTTTAGAGAATTTGGATTCTTTACCGATAATATGTGAGAAAAACACACATGTAGGTAGGCAGTGACAACCTGTTTGAGACTTGTGAAAATCATCAAATTAGAGAAAAGAACGGGGGTGTAAGGACGGGGGGGGGGGGGGGGGGGCCACTGACAAGAGGCTTCAATTATAAAGTGACTAATGTTGCATTTATGAAATTTAGCAATTTACTCAGACAGCTTTTGGACTGGATGGGAAACAATGCTTCAGTTCAGAAAGATTCCCATGGCTTCCTGGCTCACTGATAATTTACTGGTTGTTCTCACCTCTCATTTATTTGTTTTGCCAGAAATAAATGCCAGAAACAGGCAGAGAGGAAAAGTAGCAAAGAAAGAAGAAATACAGTTAGTGTGTATAGCCGATGAGCTAAGCTAAAGTTAAATTCTCCAAAACGAGGGACATAGAAATTGGATCAAACACAGACACCCCATCAAGAAATTCTGGTTTGGCCAGTTTCCTGAAGAATTTCAATTATTTTTTATTTAAATTCTGTAAAAGCTGGGAAGAGAATTGGCCGATTAAAATTATTATTTTTCCAGGGAATAAATAAGCACCTGAAATCTGTGGGGGGGGGTGGGTCCTTCCCTTCTGTTTCAGGACTTGGAAGCTTTCCTCCCACCTTCCAGGTTCAAAGCTAGTTTTAAAACAGATTTCAAAATTTCCTTCTTTCTCAGAAATGAAATGGTAGCAGAGGAAGAAGGGGTTGTGGGACACTTTCTAAGTTAATGTTTCGTCATTCCTTTCCTGCCCAGATAGCCCTTCCTTCAATTTTTTTTGGGGGGGAGAAATTACTGTCCTTGAGGGCCTCTCCTTCAAACTCAGCTACAGACTTTAACCAACTGCAGTAATTTGAGACACCGCCAGCCACAAGGCCCTATGCTATTGCCTTCCCTTCCTTCCTAGGTATTTCTAGCTCCTGGGAAAAGAGAGGGCTGGGTAAGCAGTAATGACTTTTTTTGTCCCATATCCACTCTAAATGGATGAAACAGTAGGACCCTGCAGAGCAGGAATGGCAGCATTTTCCTTACGGAAGCAGACTTGCCCGTACTGAGTGGAGAGTGTTCCATGAAAGGTTAAGCTCTTGCCACCTACTCAAAACAACTATCAGCCTCCATCTTAACCAAAGGAAATGAAGAGTTGCCGAACTGTACTTTCCGAGTGGTCAGTACCGTGCTCTGCAGAGTATGCGCTCGATAAATACGGTTGAATGAACAGTGAATGGGGCTTCGTAGAAAATCCTCAAGTAACTAAGCTATTTTTCCAAGAGAAACTTCAAAGTTAGGATCTTACTAAAGCAACTTGAGCAGCTGTGTGGCCTAGTGGAGTCATAAAACCTAGGCTCTGCCACGTCTCCGCTGTGTGATTTTAGGCAAACTTTACTTCTCTGTGCCTCAGTTGCCTCGCCTGTAAAATAGGGACTAAAACTGTGAGCCCAATGCGGGATATGGACTGTGTCCAACCTGATCAGCTTGTACCTCCCCCAGGCCTTAGCACAGAGCCTGGCGCACAGTAAGAGCTTAACCAAAACAATTTAAAAAAACCAACTTCTCATGACACACAGAGTATTCACAAAGACAGATACGGTTTTCATGAAAAGATACAGTTCATGAAAAGAGGGCAATAAGGCATACCAGATTAGACTGGAATGAAAGTTGAGAGCAGCTACCGAGAACGAGGCTTGCCCCTCCCCTTACCAGAAGTCCACAGCCTCAATGTCATCCTCGACCCTTTGCCGTCGTTCGACTCTTGCGTTCCGACTACCGCGCAACGTTTCCCAGATCCACACTGTCCTCTCTCCACCCACACCACTACATGCCGCTGCACTGCCCTGTACAAGCTCCGGACTTGCCTTGGCTAGACTACGGCACCCAATCTCTTTGCTCATCTCCCGCCCTCCGGCCTCTGCCCTCTTCCATCTATGACTGTCTGCTGCACAGATCAGCTTCCTGGAGGGTCACAGCCCACATCTCTTTTTCAAAACCTTCAATGGCTCCCTTTGCCTCTCTGCAGCAAACCAAAACTCCTCACCATCTCCTTCAATGCTCTCCACCATCTGGCCACGCTCGCTCTAAAACTCTCCCACCTCCATCCCCATGCTCACACCGTTCCCCCGGTTTGGACCTCCCTCCTTCCTTATATCAGGCAGACCACAGCTCTCTCCACACTCAAATTCCTCCTAAAATCCCACATTCTCCAACCAGCTTTCCCCAATTAATTTCCCAGCACCCAGAATTCTATCATTCTCTCTGCCAACTCTAGCACTTGAAGAATTTATTTCCACCCTCCCTAGCATTCGCGCATATAGTAACTGTTGGTTTAATTTCTTCTGACAGCGTTGTCAATATTTTTACGGTTGTCTCCCCGGTTAGAGTACAGGCTACTAGTAGCGGGGAACGTGTCTCTTCTTTATTCTGTATTTCCCAAGTACTTAGTACAGTGCATCGCCCCAAGTGAATGCTCAATACATGCTATTCCTACTGGTGACGCACAAGATTCCATACACTGGACTTTGGGGCTATAAGGTAGGAAAGGTGAAATGACATAACAAAGTCCAGGAAACAGGAGTAATAGAGTTTACAGTAAGCTATTATTCTTCCTTACTCTGTTCTTAATCCACTTCCACTTTAAAAGCTCAGCTAGGATTAACTGACTTGTGTGGCTCATTCTTATTTTCTTAAAAATAATTGCCCCTTGTAACTCAATTATGGTATGAAACGAGGCTGGCTACCTACCTTGGATTTTCTAAAGCTATTCCAGCCAACTGGTCAAAATTTCTTATGCCCTGGCTAAAACGGGTCCCTCCTCCTCTTCTTTACCTGGCATAGCAGCTTCAAGCTCATGGAACAATTCTCCTTATTATGGATGTCTGGAATTCCGTGTTCAATCAATCCAGCAGCAGGAGCTACTGATGCCTGACTACTTGTTTTGTTGTCTGTCTCCCCCTGCTAGACTGTGAGCCCATTGTTGGGTAGGGATTGTCTATCTTTTGCTGAATTACACTCTCTAAATGCTTAGTATGGTGCTCTGCACACAGTAAGCACTCAATACATATGATTGAATGAATGAATTATTAATAATAATAATAATTTTGGTATTTGTTAAGTGCTTACTATGCGCGAAGCACTGTTCTAAGCACTGGGTAGATACAAGGTGATCCGGTAAGCCACTTGGGGCTCACGGTCTTAATCCCCATTTTCCAGATGAGATAACTGAGGCACAGAGAAGTGAAGTGACTGGCCCAAAGTCACACAGGCTGACAAGTGGCAGAGCCGGGATTAGAACCCACGACCTCTGACTCCCAAGCCAGGCAATTTCCACTGAGCCACGCTGCCTCTCAGCTGAATTAACTGAATGCATATGCTCAACAGTTACTCTACCAGTCCCAGAATGATCTGGGGGCCTTTAGTACATAATCAATTAATCAACATCCCCAGGGTTTTCGACAAATTAATTATATGATCATCCATCGGTGGTACCTACTGACCACTTACTTTTTTTAAAACGGTATCTGTCCAGCTTTACTGAGTGCCAAGCACCATACTAAGCGCTTAATTCAAATGTCCAAGCTAGAGAAGGTACTCAGAGTGAGAGTCCAGTCCAGAGGTTCACACAGTACTTACCTAACAAACTGGGATCTGCTCGAACCATTTTCTGTTTCTTCTTTTTCTTGCCGCTTTGCACAGCCTCAAAATTGGATTGTTGGTTGTTGCTCTGATTGGTTTGAAAGACTGAATGGAGTGCACTGTGGTTCATTCCCCATACAGAATCCTGTGGCAAGAAAATATAACTGGAATTAAGATGAGGAACAAATTGTCCCCCACAAAGAGTCAGGGTTGATAAGGTTCAAAATGTGACAATCATCTGTCAAGCGACTTACCAAATTATCCACTTCACCCATTAGATAATTCACCGCACCAGCTCAGATAAGCCGGCCCACCCTTCCTCCATCGCAACAGACATTCGTGTTTCCAACTGGGTCTCTCCAACCCAATCAGAGCTTCCCCCAAAAGAAATCCACAAAAATCAGAGACCATCTCATATCAGAAATACTGCTCGAAGACAATCTCCAATGCACTGGAGATATTTCCGACTTAAGAAGGCTTCAGCTGGGGCTTATAAAGCCCTGGTTACGTGCGAAGCAGAGGGTGCTAACTTGAGCCATCTGCCCTTTACGTAACTGGTACTATATGAGTCCCCGAGAGTCAAGACGAGTGATGCTGGTTGCTTTTTGGTGTCACACATTCAATGAGAACAGCTGCAGTGTTGATCTAGAGGGAAAGTAAAGCCCAGGGCTGCCTTTAATCTTAACCAATCACCAATATTCTAGGTATGGATTTCCAGCCCCTGAGACCAGCGGCACTGGGAACACGAAGCTCCGACAACACGATCGGGGCTGGGGGAACGATAGGGATTCTTTTGGGTCGGTGGTCCCCTAGGATCTCTAACCCTGAGTAACTCTGGGTTTGAGCAGTCCCGATCTGCATGGAACAGATAGCTAAATTTGGGACCCGCACCTGGGGCATCAAGGCTAGTCGGATACCCTCGGAGATAAGCCCATTGCACAGATAAATCCCTCTGTCCAATGTGAGACCATCTCCATTTGATGAGAAACAACCATTCACTGGATTCAGGTTCTCTTGTCCCACTGGGGACCATCTCTGATCTCTGAAGAGCAAGACGGGATCCGATCAGATGGAAGTGGACATCTCTATTCCCTTCCCTCTGCGGTTGTCTCCATTCTCTCCATGAAAAGAAACAGATTCCAAATGGACTTCAAAGGTCAGAGGAGTTGCAGCCTTCTTTTACACTTCCCATCCACACTCTTACCGAAGGGTATTTTGATTACTGGGCCTTCATTTTTCCTGTCACATGGAAGACGATCGGATCCCACACTAGGAATGGCTTGCAGTGAGTTGACTGGAAGTGTTGTCGACACTTAGCTTTCGGTTATTTGAAAGTCAATGAGGTGCACTAGGAACCTGAGATTACACGGATAGCAAAGTACCCAAGAAAAAGGAAAAAGTCATGTCTTGGCTATTTTCCCCATAGCCACATGACAAGTCCATCGAGCCGTACCAGCGCCCTGCTTTTCTATGAAGTCTACGGTGACCTTCCTATCATTTCCTCAACCCAGTGGCTTAGAGACAATTACAAAACATTCCTGTTGGGAGTCCTTGCACAATTCTGGGACAACTCAAAGCAGTCCCCTTTTCACTCATTTCTATCAGGCTACATCAGGAATTAATTACTCTCAATGACCATGACCGCCATTAATACCTCAGTGTGGGGGCAAAATTTAATGATGTGTTCCCTTCATAACAGGACTGTTCCGACCTGAGTCATTCAGGGTGAGAGATCCCATCTTTAATAGTTTTAGCGATGCGACGACTTCAGTGCCGTTTTCCGATTCTAATACAGTACGACTCCGCTGACCTGTTGTTGTTGCTGTTGCTGTTGCCGCTGTTGATTTGCTTTCTGTTTGGCACGGCGCTCAAGAAACTGCTTGGCAAATTCCTTGGCCTCAGAGGTATCTCCTAAGTAGGCTCTGATGTAATCATGGACCTCATAAGGAGATTCCACTTCCTTCAGGAAAGAAACGAATGTGGGAACTGCAAAACCAGAAAGGGGGAGAGGGAGAAAAAAAACTTACAATGAGAGACATATCCATGGAGATGGTGGAAACTGGGTTAGGGACAGGAACAGATATACAACGATAAATTATTTCACGAAGACGTCGGCATCAACTCTAACAGAGAGAAGCCGGTTCTCCACGTCCACACAGCTACCCCAACGGCATTTCTCTCAGGAAAATGCAGCGTGACAGAAACTGCACCACACTCAAACACTACTGAGAAATTAAAATACGCACACCTTATTAAAGGTGAAGGAAAATTAGGTTGGGGAGGATCAAAGTAGTAGGGAGCTTTCATCTGTGGAAATTCTGATTCTGTATTGCTAGCCTACAATTCGGTCCTTATGCTACAACAGGAAATCAATCTTCTTTAATAATAATGTTGGTAATTTGTTAAGCGCTTCCTATGTGCAGAGCACTGTTCTAAGCGCTGGGGGAGATACAGGGTCATCAGGTTGCCCCACGTGAGGCTCACAGTCTTCATCCCCATTTTACAGATGAGGGAACTGAGGCACAGAGAAGTGAAGTGACCTGCCCACCGTCACACAGCTGACAAGTGGCAGAGCCGAGATTTGAACCCATGACCTCTGACTCCCAAGCCCGGGCTCCTTCCGCTGAGCCACGCTGCTTCTCTACTGAGCCCTCCCTGAGTGCACAGCACTATACGAAGCCCTCGGACGAGGACAAGACAACAGAGTTGGTAGTCACGTCCCCTGCCCCCATGGAGCTTACAGCCTAAAGGGGGAGAGAGACATTCGATACAAATAAATTACAGAGATGCACAGAAGTGCTGTGGGGCTGAGTGTGCAGTGAAGAAGGGAGACCATCTTTAATTTTCCCCTTCACAGTGCTTTCCACAGACTCTTGCTAAATGCCTTCAATGTTCCCTTCGTCCTGACAGCTTTCACAGAAAAACTCCAAAACCGGCCAGGCAGGAGAGAGAAAACAGAGGAGCATTATTCCGTATATCTTACCGTCCAAGTTGTTAGCTGTGTTAAGTGCATGAAGCATTTGTTCACACCACTGGGTAAACCCATCCTGGGCTTTATTAACCCCTTGGAAGAGCTTCAGCAACTTCTCCTCCTCTTCTACTTTCTTATTCTGTCGGCTGGACATACCTACAGATTTACTAGAGAGAGAAAAAGACGACAAAGGACGGTTTTATTCCCCAGAACATCTATTACTCACAAAGCAGTATCCTGCACAGAAAGCAAATTTCTTGGACGCCTGGCTTAGTGGCAGGCTGAAACACAGGATCAGTCCCGTTTCCTAACAGACACCCTACTCTGAGAACAGCAAGCCTAAATCCAGCCCTCCATAAGAAGGTGGAAACCATTCCCTTCAAAAGAAGTGATTAAACTAAAGCCTAACTTTGCTATGCTTTCCTTAGCAAAGGTTTTCAGGTCTAAAGTTTAATTACACCGATGCATTACCACTATGTTTAAATACACTAAGGTCGGAAATCAACCGGCAGATGTGCCCTTGAATCAAGGGGAAGAGAGTGAAAATGGAATATGAAACAATACAATAACAGTAGATGTAGCGAAAGGCACACAAGTTCCCGAGAAGACCGTAAACCTTATTAACATGATTTACTGAGCACCCACAGGATGTACAGCACTGTTCTGGCCTTTAGTGCTTACTGTAGTTGCCAAGAATATTACTTATTGTTGAAAATAAGAGGACAAAATAAGAGACTATTAAAATGTCTACCGCCTTTTAATCTTCCTGAAAGTGATCGTGGGGTGGAGGAATGGGGGGGGGGGGGGGGGGGGATGAGTCCCTACTACATGTAATAGCATCCTTTCACACGTGAAACCGCCTCAAGAGAAAAAGGATAGGCAACTGGTTGGCAATGTGGCAGGTGTTGGTCTTCAGAGAACAGAAACGGGTTAACTGCAAAACCCGTACTCGGGCTCTTCGGAGAAGAGTATTACAGCGGTCTAATCAACTGGTGGTACGTAACGAGCGTTCACCGTGTGCTGAGTGCCGTATTAAGCACTTGAGAGAGTACAATACAACAGAGTCGGTAGAGTCTAAGCCTAAGAAGGCCCTCCAAAAAGGAGAGCAAATCCTCGCAACTCTTGCTTGGTCTCCTGAGACCTACCTGAGACTAGCATTGCTCTTGTTTTTATTTGTTGAATTCCTAGGTCCCATTTCCTTCACTGCATCATCCCAGAAACCCATGTTGGAGTTTTTGGTATCGGCATTGCTCCAGATACTGCTCACTAGGTCAGATGCCCACTGGCTAGTGGGGGTAGGGTTTAGAGAGCCCCAAACGGAATTCCCAATGCTGGTGTGCAGGTTAGAATGCTGTTGAGCAAAAAGAGAAAAGTGGTACTTGTTATTGATATCAAGAGAGAAGAATAAAGCATTTAGTGAGCACCTACCGTTTGCAGAACACTCTACTAAGCACTTGCAAAGGCATAATCGAAGTAAGAGACACCGACCCCTGAAGAACTTAACATCCAATGTGGAAGAAGGGCACGTGTACGGTGCCTCCCTTCTGTTGGTTCAAGAGGGAAAGGAGATACAACCGGTGGCGGCACGAGTAGACAAATGAATAGTTGTTGGAAGAAGAGGAACATGTGAATCGATACATAAATACAGAGTGAGGGGAACCGGTGGGACGCAGCGACCGGGACTGGTAAAAGTATGCTGGGAAACGTCTCCTAGAGGAGGTCGGATTTACCGAAGACTTGGAAGATGGAAAGGATTGTCGCTGGGTGAATCTGAGGAGAGAGGGAACTCCGGGCAGGGAAGAGGATATGGGGAAAGATGGGAACCCAGAGTCAAGAGTGAGATTTGAAAAGGAGGCTGAGCTCGTGACGAGTGAAGTAGTGGGTGGAGAGTGTATCTGTGTAAAAAAGGAGAAAACCGGTAGGCAACCTAGAGGTCACCGGTCAGGGGGTTCGGCTGACGCGGGGGGGAAAGCGGGTAGCCAGTGAAGGTTTCTGGGCAGGTGACCTGAGCAGCGGAGTTTTGTAGAGGCTAAGAAGGGGACAGTCTGGAGGGGAGGTAAGTCAGTAAGCACACAACAAGGAAAAAAAACCTGAATAAGAGAAATGAAAATACCGCCAGAAACTAATGTGGACGGGAGACGGAGCTCACCGTTGTATTGCGAACTCTGTTCGGCTGCTGCTGTTGTTGCTGCTGCTGCTGCTTTTGCATTTGCCGGGCTTCTTCTTGCTGGATCTCCAGGAGTGACTTGGCAGCGCCCGTAGGCTTGCTGACATTGCCCCAGCCGGAGAGTTTCTGCTGTTGTTGCTGCTGTTGCTGCTGTTGCTGCTGAAGGACTTTCATCAGTTCCCGCTGCTGACGCCTCTGCTATTAAATACAACTTATAAAATCACCGCTCTAAAATTTCACCTCCTAAATGAGAAGCACTGTGGCCTAGTGTAAAGCGCAGGGGTCTGGGAGTCAGAGGACCCGGGTTCTGATCCCAGCTCTGCCACCTGTCTTCTGTGTGACCTTAGGCAAGTCCCTTCACTTCTCCGGGCCTCGTTTACCTCGTCTGTAAAACGGGGATTAAAACCGTGAGTCCCACATACGACACAGTCTGTGTCCAACCTGATCTACCCCAATGCTCGGTCCTAACTAAATCGCAAGTGAGATTTAAACTTTGGGAAAGGATGGGGCACTTTAATCCAATAAGGTAGAAATGCTTACTGAGTTCTCCAGTAAAGTAACAGTTTCTCTGATGAGAAAAGAGGAGAAATAACTGTTAACTGAATTGAAACTCCTGCCTCTCTGATCAGTGGCGAGCCGATTACCCAGATGTCAGTAACTAGGGCCGATAAACGACATTAAGATAACTGTGCAAAATGAAGCCTCAGGAATGACACAGTTGTCAAGCCCTATTTTGTTTGGCTATCCAAACCTTCAGTTATCTGCACCAGCCTTAGTTCCAATTAGTTTCAACGCTGGGCACTCTACTGCATTTGG